>NC_139384.1:138330000-140730000 GCF_054392235.1 Sus scrofa | reverse complement strand
GACACTGAGTATGCTGGTTCCCTTTTTGAATTTCCCACAGCAGCTATATTTTTTAATTGAAGTATAGTTGATTTATAATGTTTCAGGTGTACAGCAAAGTCATTCAGATATATACCCACATATACATACATGCATACATATATATACACACATATATATGCTTTTTCAGATTCTTTTCCATTATAGGTTATTGTAAGATATTGAATATAGTTCCTGGTGCCGTAAATAGGGCCTTGTTATTTATTTTCTATATAGTAGTGTGTATCTGTTAATCCCAAATTCCTAATTTATCCCTCTTCCCTTTCCCTTTTGGTAACCATAAGTTTGTTTTCTATGCCTGTGACTCTATTTGTTTTGTAAAGAAATTCATTTGTATCATTTTTTTAGACTTCACATATAAGTGATATCATATTATATTTATCTTTGATCTACCTTCACTTAGTATGACAATCTCCAGATTCATCCATGTTGCTGCAATGGCATTATTTCATCTTTTTTATGGCTAATGTTCCATTGTGTGTGTGTGTGTGTGTGTGTGTATATGTATATATGCCACATCTTTTTATCCATTCACCTATTGATGGACATTTAGGTTGCTTCCATGTCTTGGCCTTTATAAATAGTGCAGTAATGAACACTGGGGTGCATGTATCTTTTTGAGTTAGAGTTTTTATCTTTTCCAGATATATGCTCAGGAGTGGGAATGCTGGATTATACCGTAGCTCTATTTTTAGTTTTTGTTCTCCATAGTGACTGTACCAGTTTACATTCCCACCAACAGGGTAGGAGGGCTCCCTTTTCCCTGGAACCTGTACTGATATGACACCCTTCAGTTTTCACACACTGTTTTCCTTTTCTATTGCTCATTTAAAAGTTCTCCATTTAAATCCATACGTAATATGAGGTCATCTGAACCTAAATTTAAAATGGAGAAGGGAATTTAATACAATTGGCAATGTAACGTTCCCCATCTAGTTTCATAAGCGAATCAGTTGAAGGAGTAAGAATATTTGTCTTCAGGCATAGAGACCTAAGATGATGGCTGTGAATTTTTATTGCTCTTCACACAGTCTATACCTTTTTGATTTCTGTCATCAGTGTAATAGGGATTTAATCTTATTCAGGTTCTGGTCACATGGTGCAGTTTCTTCTGCCTTCTTAAATGTAACCATGTGTGGAATCTCCACTATTGGCACCAAAGATTTACTCGTTTTATGATCATACTGGATTTAAGTTAAGTAGCTTCACAATCAGACAGAATATCATTATTTAATCATTTACAGGATTACCTAGGCTAAAAATCAACACAGTAAAATACAGTAAGTATGTTTATGCCCATATAAATCCCTGCATTAATAAAAGTGATCTGATTATACAATTCAAATCCATTTTCAGGAAAATATCCCTGGCACAGAGGATTAGAAATATGTTTAAGCTAAATTTAAAATTCAGGAAAATCAATCCTACAGCTTACTTTCCATTATTTTCTCCCTTTAACTAAGCTTTTAAGCTGAATAAATTAAGGTCTCCAAGACCTTTAAGAAGTTCAGTCTATATTAGTGTGCGATGACTTATTATAAAATGCAGTTGTAAAATCATTGTCAAGTTACCCCTAATACCTGTATAGTCATAAATGGAAATCTCTAGCAAAAGAATCAATGTCTTGCTTACCTATTAGTTTTAGCTCCTTATCTATAATTGCTCATCTCCCCCTTGAGAATCTCCCTCCCTTCCCCAAAATCCCATCCCTGTCCCTGAAGCACTGCATCACAGTCATGAAAACATACCCCAATCTGTTAGGCAAAACGACACTTTCTATTGTCTAATGGTTTATCTAAAATAATCCCTTACACCTTTAAGATTTTCTTTCATTGCTTTAAAAAGCTTATCATACCATGTTTCAAACTCTTTCAAAGTTAAGAAAAGCAATGCAATATACCTTTAAAGGTAGACAATACCCAGTACCACATATATTTCTTAAAGTAGTAGAATTTTCATTGTTGCTCCTTTTTTTTTTTTTTTTTGCATGGCCCTTACATTGTTGTTTGTAACAACTATTATAAGAATTTGCCCCACTCCACAACCACTTTATCTCTATTTTCACCCCATCAGCATCATGACCATATGTGGCACAACAAAACTTCAAAGTATTGACCCCAAATTGTCCTCATCTTTATCAAGATCCTTCTTCTTAGTCCAGGCAGTTTGGCTTGGAAACTCAACCTAGGAAAGGAAAGAGCTGGAGCATAAAAGCATGAAAAACAAAAATATCCAAAAAGATGTATGACAGAGGTTTTCTTAGACTCAATTTTAGAATTCTCTGGACAGAGAAGAGAGAACAGAAAGCAGAGAAGGAGAAGGTGAGCTAAGCCCTATGTCCTGTACTCTTCAAAAGTCCTATAGATAATGAACTGATCCTGGACAGGTATACAATCTTTGAATAAAAGACTTTCAGCCTGGGGAGTTCCCTTTGTGGCTCAGCAGTTAAGGAACCGGACTAGGATCCATGAGGATGCAGGTTCAATCCCTGCCCTTGCTCAGTGGGTTAAGGATCTGTGGTTTTTTTTGTTCTTTTTTTGTGTTTTTTTTTTTTTTTTTTTTTGGTCTTTTTGCCTTTTTAGGGCTGCACCCGTGGCATGGGAGGTTCCCAGGGCAGGGGTCTAATCGGAGCTGTAGCCGCCGGCCTACACCAGAGCCACAGCAACACCAGATCCAGGCAGTGTCTGCAACCTACACCACAGCTCACTGCAACACCGGATCTCTCAGTGGGTTAAGGATCTGGCATTGCTGTGAGCTGTGGTGTAGGTCACGGACATGGCTCAGATCTGGTGTTGCTGTGGCTGTGGTGTAGGCCAGCAGCTGGAGCTCCGAGTAGACTCCTAGCCTGGAAACTTCCATATGCTGCAAATGTGGCCCTGAAAGAAAAAAAAAAAAAAAATTTGCGGCCTGGTTTCTGTCTAGACAACAAAGAGAAAGCAAATCCCCACAGAAGGCTGATGTTTACTTTAGTTGTCTGCTGGATACTACAGCCTGGTTCCCACCCTTCTGAGCTCTCTTGTATTCCAGGTGCTAGAGGTCTGGAAACTACACTTCTTCATCTCCCTTGCCAGGCAGGTTTCAGTTCAGGACCTGCCAATGAGAAGGACTTGCATAAGGCTAAAGTTAAATGCTTGGACAACTGGACAGGCACATGCAAGAGAGTAAATTTGGATCCTACATATGCCATATACAAAAATTACCTCAAAATGGATCTAAGACCTAAATCCATGAAGTAAAACTACAAGACTTTGAGAAGAATACATAGGGGTAAATCTTCATGATGTCTGATTTTGCAGTGGATTCTTAAATATGATACCAAAAGTACAGGCAGCAAAAGAAAAACAAAACAGATAAATTGGACCTTTTCAAAATAAAAAATCTCCATGTACCCAAGGACATTATCAAAAAAGTGAAAAGACAGCCAATGATATGAAAGAAAATATGTATAAATCATATATATATGATAAGGAACTTGTATCTAGAATATATTAAGAACTATTACAACTCAATAATAAAAGACAGATTATCCAATTAAAGAATGGGCAAAGGATCTGAACAGACATTTTTCCAAAAATATATATATATACAAATGGCAATAATCACAAGAAAAGATGTCAACATCATTAGCCATCAGGGAAATGCAAGCAGAACCACAATGGGATACCATTTCATACCCCCTAGGAAAGCTATAATCTGAAAGCAGTAACAAGTGTTGAAGAAACTGGACCCCTACCACTACTAATGGGAATGTAAAATGTACAGCCACTTTGGAATTCAGTTTAGAAGTTCCAAAAGGTTAAACTTGGCAGTTCCCCTGTGGCCCAACAGGTTAAGGATACAGCTTTGCCACAGCTGTAGGGCAGGATGCAAATGCAACAAGGGTTCAGTTCCTGGCAGGGGTACTTCCACATGCTGCAGGTGCAGCCAAAAAAAAAAAAAAGAAAGGTTAAACTTAGGGTTACCACAGGACCCAGCAATTCCACTCCTAAGCATATATCCAACATATACACATCTACACAAAAACTCATATACAAATGTTCACATCATCCTTATTTATAATAGCAGCCTTATTTATAACAGCCAAAAAGTAGAACCATCCCAAACGCCCACTGACTGATGAATGGATAAATAAAATGTGGTATACAATGTGGAAATAAATATAATATGGTAATAAATAAAATGTGGTATATTCATACAATGAGCTATTATTGAGCAACAAAAGCAAAGTACTGTCACATGCTACAACATGAAGGCACTGTGAAAATGTCACGCTAAGTGAAAGAATCTAATCACAAAAGGCAGCATATTTTAAGCTTCCCTTTATATGAAATGCCCAGAATAGGCAAATCTATAGAGACAATAAGTCAGTTAATTTTTATCTAGGACTGGGAGGTGGATGGGAGGTTGAGGGGTGATATCTAAAGAGAAATTATTTCTTTGGGGGGTAATAAATATGTTCCCAGATTGACTAAGACGATGGATGCACAACTGAATATAGCAGAGCCACTGAATTATACATTTTAAATGGTTGAATTGCACAGTATATAAATTGCACTGGGAACTCTGTCTAGTCACTTATGATGGAACACTTAATGTGAGAAAAAAGAAGGTATACATGTGTGTGTAACTGGGTCACCATGCTGTACAGTAGAAAAAGTATATAAATAAATGATAAAAATAAATAAATAAAATAATGAAAAAAGAAAGTAAATAAATTGTTATTTTAGTAGCTCTGTTTAAAAAAACATTAATGGGAAGAAGGAAGTCAGAGCCACATCTTCTGGCCTTGACTGTGGCAGCAGTGAGCTCCTACAGCATCTGCACTGTCTCTGCAGGGGCATAGAGCACAGGCTCAGAGCAGTTCAGGGTTAGACAGGTGCAGTCTCCTACAGGGGCTATAGCAGCTTCCTTGCGTTCCTAAACACTGACTAACATCAACTTCCCCTTCCTGTTTCTCTTTCATCTCTTCCAATGATTTTACAGCCTAATTCCCTGGGTTAAATCTTGCTCTGCTTAAAATTCTTAGAGTGACTTGTTTTCCTAACTAAATCCTGCCTGAAATTATTGCCTAGAGAACATCTGTTCCTCTGGTTCTTTTCCTAACAAATTCTCTATTTCATTCAATTCCTCACCCGTTCCCCACATGGACAAATGTCAGAGGAGACAGAGAGTCCCCCCTCAGCTTCAGGGTTCAGCTTGATTTTGGTCTAAGAGTAATCCCATTCTTTTTACTGAAACGTGGTTTAGAAATAGGCCTGTGGTGCAGTAAAAACGAACCTAATTAGTATCCATGAGGACGTGGGTACCACCCCTGGCCTCACTCAGTGGATCAAGGATCCAGCATTGCCGTGAGCTATAGTGTAGGTTGCAGATACAGCTCGGATGCTGCATTGCTGTGGCTGTGGCATAGGCCAGCAGCTGTAGCTTCAATTCAACTCCTGGCCTGGGAACTTCCATGTGCCACAAGTGCAACCCTAAAAAACTAAAAAAAAAAAAAGAGAGAGAGAAAGAAATAAAAGAAAGAGAAAGGAAGGAAGGAAGGAAGGAAGGAAGGAAGAAAGGAAGGAAGGAAGGAAGGAAGGAAGGAAGGAAGGAAGAAAGAAAGAAAGAAAGAAAGAAAGGAAGAAAGAAAGAAAGAAAGAAAGAAAGAAAGAAAGAAAGAAAGAAAGAAAGAAAGAAAGAAAGAAAAAGAGAAAAAAAAATAGGCCTGTTATGCCAATAAGAGATAAAGAGAGGCCTGCCAGAAACTTCTAGGAATGTTCTTCTTCATTCTTAAAGAAGCATGACAAACCAATTAGATATAAAAGAGAAAGCCCTGATTTGTGCAGGCAGCTATCATCTAACCAAGGGAACATCCTGCCTTAGATGAAGATGACAAGCAGAAGGCATGGCAGAGAGAACCTAAACCTTTAACTTAGATTAAAGACACTCTGAAGCTCACCTCACCTCTTGACTTCTTTTGTGAACTAATAACTTGGCCTTAAGGCAGTCTGAGAAGTTTCCTGTTACAGCTGCAAATACCTTAATTGATGCTCTGAGCGACTTTGAAATGGCAGCCTCTCTAGGCAGAGGGCATGAGATAACTCCCCAGTTTCCCACAGCCCCAGAATGGCATGACCTATCATCCAAAACTTACCTCTAAAACCTGAGAGATTCGCTGAGAGGAGGATGGTGGATAAGTGGCTTTCAGCCTTGAGGAGGGGACACACCCCACTAAATGCCCCACAAGAGAGATGATGACCTGGGGCCACACCCTTCCCAGTGGACAATTCAATGCAACTTAATGCCCCCACCCTCTGCATCCTTCAATCCTTGGGACAAGGATAGACTGACTGATTAATCTCCCATCCCACACCAAATAGAACAGAAGCTCAAAATAAAGACTGTTGGATCGTGGGGAAATAAAGACTTTATGAACTGAGAAAACCATAACCCTAGGAGTGTTCAACCTTCTACAAAGAATTTATTCTTTGGCCATTGGGTGCAGGGATGGCATGATTATCTTGATTCCCAGTCCCATCCCACATCGATCAGTCTTGTCATTGTGAAGGATCACAGTTGTCTCATCACTTCCTCTGCTAACTATTCTCATCTTCAGAGTTGAGGCTCAAACCATCTCAAGAATGGAATTTATATTACAAGAGGCTCTTGGGTGCAATCTTGATTAGTCGGCTTACTCTGTAACCGTGGCCCTTCAACCGTTCCAATGAAACTAACCACCACTGTCTTCTTGATCAAAAGTGGATATATAATTAGGGAAGAGAAACTCAGAGAAATGCTTATCAATTCTGTTCTGCAACCCTATGCCTTTTTCCTTGCATATCTTCCAAGGTTATAGTGTTCCAAATTTGAAGCAGAAAATATGAGGAAGAAGAACAGTAAGAAATAAGAAATTACATGATGCTTACGGTTGTTTTCAAGCACTGTGCCACTTAAATTCTACAAACTAAATCAGAGAAAAGAGTTGCAAGTACTTTTCACATTCCAAGTTCGGCCAACATTGGAATCTAATATCCAGCACAAAAGTAAATAAATTTTAAATCTTTACTGATGGATAATATCCAACTCAATGTTGGCCGAACTTGGAATGTGGAAAGTACTTGCAACTCTTTTCTCTGATTTAGTTTGTAGAATTTAAGTGGCACAGTGCTTGAAAACAACTGTGAGCATCATGTAATTTCTTATTTCTTAATGTACTTCTTCCTCATTTGTGCCTCAATCCCTTAAAACAAATCTTATTTCCTCAACACTGTCGCTCCTCAAGGAGAGACAACTGATCTAACACAAATGTCATCTGGTCTCTATTCTGAAATTAAGAAAATGTTTCCATTTTCTTTCCAGAGGAAAGAGAATTCATTGTGCAAGCCAAGAATACTGAACACAATTGAAAAATAAAGTTAAATATCAGACTGATGAGTCACTATCTAATTCCTATTATCATCCCTCTACGAAAAAAATAATTCGTACTTGCAGAAAATAATTTAATCTTTATATTTCACCACTATGTTAAATATATTCTTTACTTGAGCATTGGATATAAAATTCTACTAGAGTAGTAGATCTTAATTTTTAATGAATGTGAAAAAATGAAACCTTTTATTCCTAGCTCTTACAACTTAATAAATAAATAACATTTAGCAATTATGTACATAACTATTACCAAGAAATTTAAATGAAAACTAGACTTATTCTACATCTTGTTATTAAGAAGCTGAATTTCTGCATAAGTTTGTTTGCTAAGGACAAAGCTTTCTTAAAATATTTAAAGATTTATTCTTAGTATTTCTACCAAATGTTGACTTACAACCCTACAATTAGACCATGTGTTTTGGATTACTTTGGCTGATGAAATGTTTGCCATAAAAAAACCTGTATATGTTTACTTGAAATTATAAACTAGATTTTTCCTAACAGGTTGGTGTTACTCACCAACTTGATGAGAATAAACCTGTTTGGGTACCACCTGATCTATCTCAAATTATTCCAAATTGTGTAGAAGAAATGAAGGAGATTTTATTAATATTAATATTTCTTAACATTTAGAAACATGACTTTTAAAGATATCTTAGGAGGTCCTAAGAGATTAATTTCAGATCCAGGTAGAGTTTTGAACTGGCAGGCACAGACGGCCACAGAGGCTTCCAGGCATCACGGGGGGCAGTGATGACAATTCATTTACCAGAGAGTGTCAGTGGTTGGTTTGAGATGGACTGACAGAGGAGACAGCAGTTTTCTAGAGTGTCTAGTGGGGCAATGGCAGTAGCATTTCCTCCTTAGGCCAGTTCTACTGCACAGTTCTCTAGAATCTACTGGATGAGGTGTTCCCCATAAATCAGGGTATAAAACATAAAAGAGACATGAAACCCAGCAAATGGAAGCTCCAACATAAGGCAAAGGAAAAAGATTGTCCTCAGAATGGCAATGAAGGGAAGGTCCTGAAAAAGCAAGACAGCAAGACTGGATAGTAACCAAGTCTGGTGTGAAGTGGAAGGAGGGTCCAGGATGCAGATTTTCAAGAAAAATTATAACTATTAGTTTTTTTGTTTTTTTGTTTTTTTTTTTGAATGTTTGACTGAATTGAAGGGTTCACTGTTTTGGTCTTTTCTTGTTCTCTCTCTAACAAAGTGAATTCCACAGTCAGTAATTATTAATTCCCCCCCAAAAGGAAGTTGTATATGAAAGGAAACTGTAGGACACTGTGTTTAATAACATTTACATAGACATATTAATTTTAATATAAGATGCTGATTGTCAGGGTGAAGAGGAGGTGGCAAAATGTGTGCTTATTTGTGTTGTGTATTAGTGTAGGGGAAGCAGTCTGATTGGGGTTTGAGGAGTAGGTAAAAAAACTAAATCTTAACTTTTCACAATAGGAAGTGAACTGATAATCTTCAAAACTGAAAAAAAAAAAGGCAAAACTTAAGTATAATAAAAATCTTCCTGTTTGAAAATATGGATGCAAACATCAGCAGCAAAAATTGCTGAGTTGGAAACCACTGACTGTGAGAGTGGGAATCAGAAGCTGCAAAGAGTAAAGCTGAGATATGCTATTATAAATTATCAGAATGCATATTTAAAGTGAGTATGTATAACCTGGACAAATATAAAGATTAAAATTTTAAGGAAAAGTAGTTTCTAAATGCCCCTCAAAATTACATTACTATTTTCATTGCATTCCATTGAGTTTATAGATAAATAATCTAGGAAGAATTGACATCTTTATAATTCTGGTTATTTCTCTCTAGAAATATGGTTAAGTCTTCTGTTCTATGAAGCAACTGACAAAGGTGTAATTTCCAAAATATACTTACAGCTCCTCAAAAAACAAACAACCCAATCAAAAAACTGGCAGAAGGTTTAAATATACATTTCTCCAAAGAAGACATACAGATGGTCAAAAAAAAAAAAAAAAAAAAAAAAAACCACATGAAAAGATGCTCAACATGGCTAATGATCAGAGAAATGCAAACCAAAACTACAATGAGGTACCACCTTACACCAGCCAGAATGGACAACATCAAAAAGTCTACAAACAATGAATGGTGGAGAGGGTATGGAGAAAAGGGAACCCTCTTTACTGTTGATGGGAATGTAAATTGGTACAACCACTATGGAAAGCAGTATGGAGGTTCCTCAACACACTGAAAATATAACTACCATATGGTCCAGCAATCCCACTCCTGGGCACGTATCCAGAGAAGATCATAATTCCAAAAAATACATGCACCCTAGTGTGCACTGCCACACTACTTACAACAGCCAAGACATGGAAACAACCTACATGGCCACCAACAGAAGAGTGGATGAAGAAGATGTAATACATGAGTACAGTGAATACTACTCAGCCATAAAAAAGAACTAAATAATGCCATTTGAAGCAGCATGGATTGATCCAGACACTTTCATACTAAGTGAAGTTAGTAAGACAGTGAAAGACAAATACCATATGATATCACATATGTGGAAACTTTAAAAAAAAAAAAGGATACAAATGAACTTACTTGCAGAACAGAAACAGACTCACAGACTGAAAAACTTATGGTTACTAAAGGGGACAGGTTGGGGCAGGGGAGGGATGGACTGGGGTTTAGGATTGGCATATGTGCACTGAGGTATATGGGGACATGCTGTGCTATTGGGTATAGCATAGGGAACACTACCCAATATTCTGTGAAAGTCCATGTAGGAAAAAAATCTGAAAGAGAATGGATACGTGTATATGGATGACTGAATCACTTTGTGGTATAGCAGAAATTATCACAACCTTATATATATAAACTTCAATAAAACTAAAAAAAAGACTTCTATCCTCAAAGTTTTATCATCTTATCAGATGCCCTATGCATTTTCCATTGTTTGTAACAAAATATATTGATTTTTACAGTTATGATGGCATTTTTTTCTATTATTATATTCTGACTGCTGCTAATAAGAATTTTTATTCTTATTTTATTTATATTTATTTTTAATATTTATATTTTAAATTTTATTAATTTTTTCATTTTCTCTATGCTTTTCTTGTAACTTGACACCTTACTGAACACTTCTAATATTTTTCAACTTATTGCCTTCAGTTTTCTAGGTAGATAATCATATAAATGCACTGTTATAATTCTGTATTATAATTTTTTTTCAAATACATATGACATTTCTTTTAGCTATCCCAACTTGTTGAATACAGCCCTAATAGTGGGAGTGAATGGTGGCATGGCTCTCAATTTGAATGGAAATACTCCTAGTTTTCTCCAACATGAGTATTATTTTTATCGATTTCACATACAAACTTGAGTGTCTATTTCTTCTATTTCTAGTATGTACCTATTTAAACATTTCTTCATACTTTATCATTTAACATTTGTTTAGATATCTATTTTTCTCCTCACAATGTATATTTATGGTGGTATGGATCAGTGTTTGGTTTTATGTCAGAACTAAAAATAATCCCTTGGCTCAACAGAAACTTGTTGAATAAGTGAATGATCATTGATGGACAGATCACCTCTAGACAGTCAGGTGCTCTGATTCCTTTAACTTATGAAAAGCATTCATAACTGCCACAGTGTTAAATTACTTTATTGTGGTGTGTTATCTGTACTCCCCATTGTTTTATTTTAAATGTTTGCATCTGTGCTTATGAGTTTGAACTGCAGCTTTGTTATGTGTTACCTTTATCAGGTTTGACTTTAGGATTAGGTTGGCCATATTAAATGAAATAAAATATGGTTTGCTCTGTAGCAGTTTTAAGGTCATATGAATTAGCTGCTAAATTAAGAGCCTTTGCCAATAAAAGAACGCCAATAAAAACTGCTTCCTGGTGCTTCTTCAACTTCTCCAGTCATTATTCGTCTGTTCCATTGCTCTTTATTATACAAGATGTGTATGAACATGCTTTCATTATAAAAAGCTAAATTCTATCTAAGTGTAAACACTAAGAATGTGAGGCCCTACCTCCCAGAGTTAATCAGAATTAACAACTTAGTACTTTCATTTCAGTATTTTTCCTCTGCTTTCCTCCTAATTATTATATACACACAGCCATGTGTACATGCATGTATTTGAAATAATGGAAGTATTATCCTGAAACTTTTTTCACTTTCTTGAAATTCTCCACAATATGTAAATATTTATATTATAAAAATATGAAATATGAAAAATACAAAAATACATATATGAAAATATACATCCTTTTTAATAATTGTATAATATCCAACGTTATGACTAATTTATTGAACTGCTCTTCTAATGATGAGTATTTGGCTTTTTACCGATTTTCACTGTAATCAGCATTCCTTGTATAACCATTCCTTTTATGTCCACATGCATGTGGAATATTCTTTAGAATAAACTCCCAAACATGGGAATGCTAAATCAACAAGAATGGAGAGTTCTTATCTCAATAGATAATGAAAAATTTCCCTCCAAAAGATGTTTGTCGCCTTATCCTCCCACCAACATAGTATCAATGTGCCAATTTGCCACATCCTTAGCAACCTCAGCTTATCAAGATTTTATGTTTGCTAAAATTGATGAAAATATATCACAATATACCACTGAGTTGTATAGTTTTTTAGAATTTATTGAATATTTGCATTTCCTTTTCTGTAAGCTACTTTTCATATATACTGCTAGTTCTTCTACTGAAGTATTTGTTTTCTTCCTATTGATTTTTATTGATATTAATCCTTTATTAATATAACACAAATATATTCCCAGGCTATGGGTCTGTTAATGTTATGGTGTTTGTGTACAGATCTTCATTTTTAGTTTTTATATATTTAAATATGAAATTATTTTCCTTTATGATTTTAATGTTTTATATCTTCAACACAATTTCTTCATCCCAAGTTTAGGAATATTTTTTTCTATATTTTCATCTAAAACTTTTACATTTATTGAGAATGGCATAAGGTATGTATCTAATAGTATTTCTTTCAAAGTGGACAACCAATCACTCCAACTGTCTTTCTTTCAAAATAAACAACTGAACTTCACTCTGACTTGAGAAGTCATTTGAATTTTTCTAACAATTATTTGTTTACCATCTTTATTACTGATAGCAACTAGTACTTAACATTAGTTCTGATCATACTCCAAGCACTTTTTAAAGTGCTTTATGTGCATTAACGTATTTAGTTTTCACAACCATGAGACATAGATGGTATAACGGTCCCTATCTTACAATAAGGAAACTAAGGCACAGAGAATTCAAGTAATTTGTCCAAGAATGCACAGCTACTATGTGGTCTGGCTTGTGGTTCAGTGCTTGTAACTACTATGTAAAATCCTCATGTACATACCTCTGTTTCTAAGTTCCAGTCAATCTTATTAATCAACATCCCTGCCTATACCTACACTGAGACTTTTTTTTTTTTTTTTTTTTTTTTTTTTGCTTTTTTAAGGCTGCATCCATGGCATGTGGAAGTTCCCAGGCTAGGGGTCAAATCAGAGCAGTAGCCACTGGCCTATACCACCCCGGGCCTACAGCACAGCCACAGCAAGGCAGGATCCGAGTAGTGTCTGCAACCTATTCCACAGCTCATGGCAATGCAGAATACCCAACCCACTGAGTGAGGCCTGGGATTGAACCCGCATCCTCATGGATACTATTCGGATTCGTTTCTGCTATGCCACAACAGGAACTCCCAAGCCTATATTTTAAAAATTGTACTTTCAAATATGTTTTAATTTCTGAAGGAGAGGGGTTTTTTTCTCATAACTTTCCAGGAAATTGCTTGTTATCTTCTCCACCATTTGACCCGCAGAATCAACTTTCTAATTTTCATAATAATGATTAAGATTGTATCATACTTATAAATTAACTTGAAATTAATATCTCAAAAATACTTTTTATTTTGGAAGGCACTATGTGTCTGCATCTATTGAATCTTTTATCTTTTTCTCTTATATTTTTATAGTTTTCAACATATGAATCATATTTTTGTTAGGCATTTTATAGTTTTTACCGTTAGTGAGAATGGATTCCCTTTATCCTGTTTCATTCTTCAATATATTGTTGATAATATATAGGAAAGCATTGATTTTTTTCTATGCTAATTTGTATGTAACCATTATACTGAACTCTTTACTGATTCTAGGAATTTTCTATCTTCAAGGCAATCTTTGTAAATAGTTGTATTTGTGTCTTTCCTTTACAGTGTTTATATATATTTCTTTTTTTTATCTTATTGCATTAGTTTGAGTTTAAGGTTAAAGAGCTACAATGTTAGAAGCAAATTTTTCTTGTTTCAAGTAACAGTAGGAATACTTCTTAGGTTTTACAGTAATAGTATATTTGCTCTTGGTTTATGCTAACCTTTATCAGTTTAAGGAAGTTTCCTTCTATTGCTAGCTTACCAAGACTTATTGTTTACTTATCTTTAATCGAGTGATTATTGCATTTTAGCAAATGCGTTTTTGCTATATTGAATGTCATGAGATTTTCTTCCGTTGATCTCTTTATGCAGTGAATTATATTAATGGATTTTCTTGTGTTGAGTCATCCTTGAAGTAATAATACTTATGTGTGCCAGGAGCTATGAATACATGTTTAAGATTGTTGTATCCTCTTGATGAATTGATCTTTTATTATGAAATTTATTAATGTTTATTATGAAATTTATTTAGTGTATTTACATTGAATGTAATTATTAATATGGTTTAATGGGCTTAAGTCTGCCATCTTGCATTTGTTTTTTATTTGTCTCGTCTCATGTCTGTTTCTTTATTGGTTCTCTTCTCCTTCCTTAAATCATTTTTAGCACTCCATTTTACTGTCTCTTTGGTTCTTTTTTTCTTCTTCTCTTTCCCTTTTCTCTCCATATCTGGTGAGTGTATTGGTGATTGGTTTTAGGATTACAGTATACATCCTTAACTTATCACAGTCTACTTCTAGTTAATATTATAACATTTCATGTAGAATATAAGAAACTTCCAACAATAGAATCCAGTTTATCCCACCCAATTCTTAATACTATTGTCATAGTTTACCACTGCATATGTTAGAAAGCCTCAACAATTATTATTTTTGCTCAAACCAGTTATCTTTTCAAAAATTTAAGGATAAAATTAATTCATATCTACCATTTCCAATGATCTTTCTGTCTACAGTTCTGTTTGATTTTCAGCCCAATGAACTTTAAGATTTCTTTTAGTGTCATGACTACTGTAAACAAATTCTTTCAGTGTACATTCATTGAAAGTATTTTTAACCTCTATTCTTGAGGAATATTTTGAAAGGTCTATCACTTTGGGTTTCTGTGAGTTTCTTAATCTACAGAATGATTTTTTAACCAAGTTTTGAATACTTTTAGTTATTACATCCTTTCCTTTTCTTCTGAGACATCAATTACACTGGGACAAGTGACATTACTCCATAAAACACTGAGCCTCTCTGCTCATTTGCTAAAATCTATTTTGTTTTCCAGTTTGTCTGCTTTCAAGATCTCATACTTTTTATTCTGTAGTGTCCAATCTCCTCTTAAGGTATTGAGGGAAATTATCATTTCTAGGATTTTTAATTGATATTTTTTTTACAGCTTGCATTTCTCTTTCAAGACTTCCCACTTGTTTGTTCATTATGTCCATGTTCTCCTTTAGGTCCTTGAACATGTTTGTAATTACCATTTTCAAAACTATGTCCTAACTCCAAAATACCCAAGATATCTCAGGATCTTCCTATTGCCTGCTTTTTTTTTTTTTTTTTTTTTTTTTTTTTTGCTTTTTAGGTTCTCAGACTAGGGGGTCTAGTGGGAGTTACAGCTGCCAGCCACAGCCACAGCCACAGCAATGCCAGATCCAAGCTGTGTCTGCGACCTACGGCACAGCTCACAGCATCTCCAGATCCTTAGCTCATTGAGCACAGCCAGGGATCAAACCCACAACCTCATGGTTCCTAGTTGGATTCATTTCCACTGTGCCATGACAGGAATTCCCACCATTGCCTGCTTTTTAGTCTTGACTGGGGGCCCCAATTTCATGCTTCTTTGCATATGTTGCATATGTTGTACTGAATGTTGCATGTTATGCATAGTATGTACTAGAGCATCTGGATTATGCTGTCTCTCCTTTAAAGGTGTAGCATTTGGTTCTGGCTAACAACTACATAACGGGATAATTCTCTTGATTCTTTGGGCTTCTTTTATGCTTTTTGGGGGAAAGTATATATTTTTTTGACCTTAATCCTAGGATATATGATCTTACTCCTGGTTCTTTAAGAGTGGCCCTTCTGAGGTCTCAAAGACAGATGTGCTTGGTGAAGTCTTTCCACTATGACTGGAATACTTCAATATCTTTCAGCACTGCATCATCTCTGGCATTTCCATTCATTTCTTAGCTCCAAAGCCACTGCTGTCTTGCGAGGTCTTGGGTTCTTGCAGAATCTTCACCTACACATATAAATCCCAGACCAGCTCGCAGCCAAAGAACTGGAACAAGTCTGCACACTGACTTCTGGGACACTCATCGATAAAACTCACTCCTCTCTGGCATCCTATTCTGCTGATTCCAGTTGCCTTTACAACCTCTCTGTCTCATCAGCTCAGTAAGACTGATGTTCTTCACATGGGCTTCACCTCTCTATGCCACATTCAGGGAAGTGCCCCCAGGTATAAAATAAGACTGAAACTATTTTCTCCCATTCTGTAAGTTGTCTTTTTGTTTTCCTTTTAGTTTCCTTTGCTGTGCAAAAGCTTTTCAGTTTGATGAGGTCCCATGGGTTTACTTTTGCTCTAATTTCTATTGCTTTGGGAGACTGACCTGAGAAAATATTCATGATGTTGATGTCAGAGAGTGTTTTGCCTATGTTTTCTTCTAGGAGTTTGATGGTGTCCTGTCGTATATTTAAGTCTTTCAGCCATTTGGAGTTTATTTTTGTGCATGGTGTAAGGGTGTGTTCTAGTTTCATTGCTTTGCATGCAGCTGTCCAGGTTTCCCAGCAATGCTTGCTGAATAGACTTTCTTTTTCCCATTTTATGTTCTTGCCTCCCTTGTCAAAGATTAATTGACCTTAGGTGTCAGGGTTTATTTCCGGATTCTCTATTCTGTTCCATTGGTCTGTCTGTCTGTTTTGGTACCAGTACCACACTCGCAACCTAGAATAGATTTACAAGGAGATCCTGCTGAATAGCATTGAGAACTATGTCTAGATACTCATGTTGCAACAGAAGAAAGAGTGGGGGAAAAACTGTAATTGCAATGTATACATGTAAGGATAACCTGACCCCCTTGCTGTACAATGGGAAAATAATAATAATAATAAAAAAAGAGATCTCAGGCCACCGAAACTTATGAAATAAAGTTCATGTATTTTATAAAAAAAAAAAAAAATAAGACTGAATATGGTCCTTGTCTCATGTTTTTCTGATCTCTCCAGGACCCTAGTCCTGCACTGCCTATTATTCAATGCCTTAAAGTAGTTACCACATATTTTGTTCAGTTTTATAGTGGAAGAGTAAACTCAATAGCAGTTACTCCATCATGGCATGGAAGTAAAAGTGTAATAGAGGCAACTGTTATCTTTTTATTTCTTCCATCTTAGTTCATTGGTTCTTTTCAGTGTATTTTTTGCTACCCCCCTACTAAACACACAGAGTCTCATTTTAAATTGGTATTGTTTAAAAATTTTCTAAAACATGTTTTAATTTATTCTCCATTGGAAACAGACTCAGAGACGTTGAAAACAAACTTATAGACAGGTGGTGGGGGAGAGATGGTCTGGGGGTTTGGGACTGGCATGTGCACACTGTGGTATATGGAATGACTGGTCAAAGGGAAACTTCTGTATAGAACAAGGGACTCTGCCAAATGTTCTGTGATAATCTATATGGGAAAAGAATCTGAAAAAGAATGGATGTGTATACATGTGTAGCTGAATCATTATGTTGTACAGCAGAAATTATGACAACACTGTAAATCAATGATACTTGAATAAAACTTTAAAAAAAGTAAAATATCAAAAAAATTATTATCCATCAGTGTTAATGTCAAATATAGAGTTACAAATATGGATCCTCCTTGCTTGACATTAAAACTTTATCACGCTTTACCTCCTCTCTCTTCACCCCCCATCTCTAGGGGATTTTTATAGCATAAATTTTTCTTTGTAGTGTCTGTTACAAATTGTACGTAGTTTCCAACCACATTATAAACAATTCTTTAGATTTAAATCTAAGGTGTTATTGCTCAGTGCTCTTCTTTCTAAAATAAATCTTTATTAAATTCTTTATTTGATTAGTTTTTCCTTGGAGGTATACTTTAAGCTATATTTTTCAAAAAGCATACATGAGTCATATAATTTCTGATTTCTAACAAATCTGAACCAGGCTTTCAGTGGACTTTGTATTTAGATAACAGCTTGGTTCAGTCTATAATTCTTGGAACATAATCCTTTGTCTTCAGAAGCCTTTACATTTTCTCTGAGGTTTTCTGACATTAATGTTGCAAATAAGAAGTCTAATGCCATTCAAACTTTTTTTAGTGAATTTTTTTTTTCACAGTTGCCTGCTTCTAATATTTGTTCTTATCCAGGACATGGAAAATGATCTGAGTATGATTCTTGTTCATACACCTGCCCAGTCTTTGGTATGTCCTGCCCATGTAAAGAATGAATCCTTCAATTCAGAGGATTTTTCTTCTTTATTTCTTTCATTCATTCATACTATTTTCTCCTTCTGGAACTGCTCTAACAACCATATTGCTGCTCCTGCTTCAGTATCGTCTGCCTCTTGACTTCTCTCTTGAATTTCAAGCTCTGAGAGTTGTAGAATGTCTCACAGTTACTCTTCTATGTATTTCTAAGATTTATTTTTTGTTTCTTAATTTTCACTTTACTTTTTAAGCAAAATTAATATAGGAAGCTGTGGAATCTAAGGAATTTCACTCCCCACCCCCAAGTTCTTTCCTTTATTCTACAAAAACTCTGTTTTACTAGAGGTTATCTAACCGGAATGCCCAGCATTTGATCCCCCTCATTTGAACCACTCGATTCCTCGATTTACCTGTAGATTTTTCTCTTATTCTTGCAGAGGAAGAATTAGTTTTCCCAAGATGAATAGCCAGAATGTGAAGAGTGACGCATGTGGCTCACAGGTGCCCCTTCATTCACCCCCACCTGTACCAATTCTTTAGCTTCATGGATGAAGGTGAGAAGTTTCTGGCAATGATGCATAAATGATCTTTTAATATTTCTTTTACAATCCCTTGGGTTGTTTCTTCCTGAAATGGGAAAGAAGAAGGGGTGAAACATGTGAGTCGGATTCCATCTTTGTCAAAGAAATTTCCATTTACTTTTCCTAGCTTGTGCCAAGAGAAATTTTATATTTGTTTCCCACTTAAAACTCCTTAAAAGAAAAATTGGATATACTTCAAGTTCCTGCCTTATAGAGAAGTAAGAAGGTTGTTCCGGTTCCAACATTCTTATGAAATGAGTCTCTGCTAGAGGGAAGGCGGAGTGAATTTTTAAGTTACTTACTTTCCTCCCACTAAAAACACTTTTAAATACTTTTCTTGAAACCACCTTTACAATGTCAAATTTATTGTGGACTTCTGTGTCCAACTGCCTAAACAAGGACAGGGATATATGCCCATGAAAGTTAACCTCTGCTGAATACAACCATAAAGTAGAAAAAACACTGAGAACATCTGTATTTTATACTGCCAATATGTTCTCTCTTATTCTGGAAGCACAGGATGTCTTTACTCTGTCAGCTGCAAAAATATTATCTCTCTGCAGGAATGAAACAAGTGTGGAATATATATTGTGTTACTACATTACATGCATACCTAAGCAGAAAACAAAGAAAATAACCATTTAATATATAACTCAATTTTGCCTCCAGGGACAGATAAAAATTTTTATAATAATACCCAAATGGTACAGTACATAAATATACATGGGAAATGGGATAGGGCCATGCCAGGCTCTTTTGGCTAGATGCTGGTGGCTAAAAATTTATTATCTAACCTCATCCTAATCTTTCCTTCTCATAGACATGATGTAGGCTATATATTTTATGAGGGCCAGGAATTTGGGGCAAGGGAGACCAAAATTCATCACAATTTTTCAGCAGATCATTAATTTCTAAATGCCTGTGGAAAATTACTATTGGCTGACATCTTCTAGTTTCATTTTAAACATTATACCTTATACTGTTTACTTAATAAACGCCCAAGAGAGTAAAAAAAAAAAAAAAGTAACTAAATTGGTAACTTAATAACTTCAGATGATTCTGGAGGCTTAGTGGTGTTTATCCTTTTTGAAATCAATAACTTTTCATTTGAAATCTTAAATCTACTTTAATGAGCATTCTGCTGTCATTTGATTTAGGGTCCCAGCTTATACAAACAAAAGTAACAGGCTTTTACCTAGAACACAATTTAGTTAACTTTTGCAAACCACGTGGCTGATTTGAATGTATAAATTCCTACAATTCCATTATACATGTTTCTTAAAAATTTTAAATGTTTTTCACCAGAGAAGAGGTTATGTAGGAAGAGGGTTCTGGAAGTGAGAGATCTTTATGGTGCTGTTATTTGCAACATGTCTGCAATGGCCCTTCTGATACTGGTTCTATCTTTGAAAGCCCACACAGACAAATAACATAATATTCTTAGAGGCAATAAATGAAGAACATCCTGGGATGATACCACTGGTTTTCTATATAAGTTGCACTTTTATTGAATTATTTGAAATTGAAATATTTGTCAACGCACAATACCTATCCCTTTGTATCTTCACAATGACTTTATTTTAACTCCAATGATGTATTCTGCACCATTTCTTCTCCCTAAAACTTTCTGGGGTTATACAATCTGCCCATATAAAACTTAGAAACATCCTCCACAAAACAAGGGATTCAGGAATGAAACTCTAGCCTTTTGGCTCATCACTGCTTCTCTGGGAGATGTTATCCTATCTTGCACTGATGTTGCCTCCCGGGATCACTTCAAAGCTATCTTGCCCTTCATACACCAAAACTGTACTGCATTCCCTTCATAGTGTACAAAATTCTTCATGAAAAAATAACTTCATCATGTGTTATAATTCTGCTTTCTGCAAAAACTAAATCTTGGGCCACATGGTAGACAAAACTACATAAAGCCTCCCCACCTGCCCCTCTCCCAGGAAACTTATAATAAAATCTCTCTTAAACAAAAACAAACAAAAAATAAAGAAAAGAAAAGAAAGAAAAAGAGAAAAAAAGAGGGAGGGAGGGAGGGAGGAAGGAAGGAAGGAAGGAAGGAAGGAAGGAAGGAAGGAAGGAAGGAAGGAAGAAAATGAAGATCACACAAACAAAAATCCAACCCCAGTTTTGGCCCAGCTGGAGCCTTTGCCCCATTTGTGAATATTCAAAGATCACCCCTTCTCAATGAATAACATAATATTGCTCCATGAACATTGTGTTGCCATGCTTACCTGAGAATAAAGCCAGCAGAGGGGCAGGCAAGCAAGGAGATAAGGTGAGGCCCCCAACCTCTTCATCTGAGCCTGAACCCAGCCTCTACCTCGGGTCTCCCCAGTTGCATGTGCGAGTAAATTCCCCCTTTTGCTTAAGTCAGTTCAAATTTGGTTTTATGTCACTTGCAACTGAAATAACCTTGACTAATATACTAATGATTACCCAACTTCATTGGGTTATATAAATATCATTGCCTTGGGAACTTGAAACAACAAATCCTCAAGATTCCCAACCGTGAAACTACAGCCTGATGAGTGATTTAATTAAACATGTGCATGTAGATCACTCCCCCAGCAACATGCACAGAAATGAGACAAATCTGAAGGAGACAGGATTAAAAAAAAAAAAAAACGTTTGCATTTTGAAACAATGTATTATGGAGAATACATGTGGCCAATGTCTAGGGCTGGGAAGATAAATGACTCCATTTTATGTTGTTATTAAATTGTATTACTCTTCATTAAAGTTAAATGCATTTAGAGGAATTAGGCTTATCAAAAACTTGGCAGCAATAAGAGATGATTCTTTGTTTATTTGACGACATCTTCCTGTGAGCTGATTCACAATTTTAATTTTGGAAAACAGTATTTCTTTGATGGGGACTGACAGAATGATGTGAACTCCTGCATCATTTTGCATGAAGTCATATCGACTGTGAAAGGAAACAGAGGCCAAGTGACTTAACCAATTTTTCAAGGAGCATTATTACAATAATATTTCTATATTGTTGGAGGGGAAACTTAAAAGGGGAAATTAAACTTCAGAAGATAATCTCCTATCCTTTTGAAGATAAGCACCACGGAATTCTATAAAGACAAAAATTCTAAATATTTTTAGGGGGAAAAAAACCCTCTTTTTAAATATGTATAAAAATCATATATCCATACCAAGCACCTATTTGGGACACAATGGTAAGCAAAACAAATACCATTTGAGAGGGAGAGCGTGCAACCCAATGAGAGAGGAAGCATTAATCCAATCACAGAGAATTAAAATTCCAACTGGGATAGATGTTATTAGAGAAACTTGTTTACCACTATAGAAGGCAACTCTGGGAGCTTTACCCTAAACAGACAGATGAAGGAAAGATGTCGTGAAGAAGTGGTATTTGAGGAATGAATAAGCACTAAGTAGGTAAAGAAAGGAAAGAGCCTTGGAATAAGAGGGAGAGCCTCTCCACGTGAGGAAAAAAAAAAAAGATGGGGTAAAAATCAGAGACCTGAGGAGTTCCTGCTGCGGTGCAGCAGAAAGGAACTGACCAACATCCATGAAGATGAGGGTTCAAACCCTGGCCTCGCTCGGTGGGCCGGGGATCCGGGGTTGCCATGAGCTGTGGTGTAGGTCACAGATGTGGCTCGGATCCAGCATTTCTGTGGCTGTGGTGTAGGCCGGCAGCTGTAGATCATATTCGACTCCTAGCTTGGGAACTTCCATATGCTGTGGGTGTGGCCTTAAAAAAAAAAGAAAAAGAAAAGAAAAATCAGAGACCTGTAATGGCTTTGGGCCTGGAACTCAGGGAAAGGAGGTGAAGTGTGAGGAGGGGAAGGCTGGGGTGGGGGTAAGTGAGTTTCCTCCTAAAACAATGGGCAGACCTTGACGAGTTTAAAGTAGAGCCTGGAAAGATAAGTATTGCATTTAAAAAAAAAATCACTTTGGCTTCAGACTGGATAATAAATAGGAGGTGGAGTCAGGATCCAGGCAAGAGAAAATGTTAACTGAGCTGGGTGGGAGTGGGGGTGAGGCCAAGACACAGAAAGGCAGAGAAAGAATCCATCACAGCAGTCTACCGCATCATGCACTGAGAATCAGCACCATGAAATCTGACTGCAACATTTATTAGGGATGATTTCAAATACATTTTTTTTAAAGCAGACAGAATAATGTAATAAATCTGTAGGTACTCCATACCTAGCTTCAACCACATCCAACTCTCAGCTAATCTTGTTTTTCTAGCCCCCCACTCATTTCTCTACTCCCATATAGAACTTTTAAAATTGTGAATATTTCAAACCTTCAGAAAAATTGTGAGAATAGCACAGTAAACACCAATTTATCATTAATCTATATTCACTAATGGTTAATTTTGTTAACATGCTCTACATATGTGTATGTGTGCATAAATATATGGATTTGATCATCTATCTCCTAAAAGCAAAGGCATTCTCCCATACAACCATGATACAATTATCACACTCGGAAATTTAACATTGTCTAATATACAGTTCATAATCAAAACTTCCTATTGGTCCCAATAATGTCCTCTATAGAAATGTTTATCCCTGGTCCAAAATCTAAACAAGGGCCATGCTTGTATTTCATGGTCCTGCCTCTTTAGCCTCCATCAATCTTAAAGAACTCCTCGTCTGTTTTGTCTGCTGTGACACTGACGCCTTTGAAGAGGCCAGGCTCCTTTGCAGGATGTCCTTTAATAGGCACTTGTCTGACTGCTTCCTCATGATTAGATGCAGGTGAAGCATTTGGCAGTACTATCGCATAGGTGATGCTGTGTCCTTCTCAGGGTACCACTCGGGAGCCATATGATGTCAGTTGTACTGCTCTTAATGGTGATTTTCACTTTTGCAACCGGTTGAATTCATATCCTGTAGACATAATCCATTACTGAGGAAACCAGACAAGGACTGCACAATATAATTTCTATTTCCCCACGAGCATCTTAATGCCAAGAGACATTAACATAGGTCATTTACACAGACAAAGCTTTGTCAGTTTTATTCACAAAAGGGGACAGAGATCATAAATAGACACCGACAGGGAATGAATATCCTGCAGCAATTAGAAATTGGCACACGTGGGAAGCAGAATCCTGAGAAGTAACGTGTGGGGCAGAAGCACGTAGCCTCAGGAACCAGGAGGTCGGGGATGTCCTCCTGATCCTGCTACTCACCACCTATGTGACCTTGGACTAGTTACCTACCCTTTCTGGATCTGCCTCCACATCTACAACACAGGTAATGACAGTACTTATCCTATGAGGCTGGTGTGAGTCCTGAGTTGCTACACGTGCCACTGCCTGGCACAGAACAAGCTCTGCTGTCATGATGGTGATGCTTCTAGGGAAGGACAACTAAACTCCATGTTTAAAGGGAGAGCCTAGGTCTTCTTTATTAAAAAAAAAAAAATACAGTGTCTGAAATTTGGACTCTGTTAGAAATATAGTAAAGTAAAATGTCAGCATATTTGCATAAAGTCACTAGCGTCATCCTCTAATTAGAAGTACGTACGGCAAAAGGGTTTGATTTTAACAATCAAATGCTTATTAATATTTCTCCGATAATAAATACTAATCCTTTTTTTCGCTGGATCCAAGCCACATCTGCAACCTACACCACCATTCACAGCAACGGTGTGATCCTTAACCCACTGAGCAAGGCCAGGGATGGAACCCACATCCTCATGGATACAAGTCAGATTCATTACCGTTGAGCCAGAACGGGAACTCCAATAATAAATAGTAATCTTAACAAGGAAATGTGCCCAATATCATTTTCTATTGAGGATTTTATTACTGCCTGTTCATTGGTGACATGTATGTGACCTGTGTCTGGTAAATAAATGCATGTATTATTCATATTCCCAAAGATCTAAATCACATAGAAAAAGACCTGCTCAGAGATCTAGTCAAGGATTTGGTCTAGCCTTAGAATCTCTTCTTAAACTTTACAATTCCAACCTGGTTTTAAAATTTCAAAGATATAGCTCTGCTTAGGAAATTCAGCCACAATATCTTTACCCACAGTCTTGTATTTGCATAATTGTCTGTAGTGGTGCTGAGGGCAGCCCTAATTGTTCTTCCTGATTGACCATCCCATTACCCAATTTTGGAACAATTACTAATTTTTCCCTATAGGATTTTCACTGTTAGTTATTCAGGGCTTAATAAAATGACTCAATTTTTGACATATATTCCTTATTTACCTTAAGTGAAATAATTACTTTCAAAAAGAACAAAAGAGTAATCCTTAACCTCATGTTTTTTATCATTTCAGTTTTTCCTAAAATGTGTAACCATAGTGGAAACCTCATTTTTTCCTTGCAAGCAATACAGAAAAAAGTCAAAGTTTCTGGAGTTCCCCTCATGGCACAGAGGAAACGAATCTGACTAGGAACCATGAGGTTGTGGGTTCAATCCCTAGCCTCACTCAATGGGTTAAGGATCCTGTGTTGCCAAGAGCTGTGGTGTAGGTCACAGATAGGGCTCGGATCTGGCGTTGCTGTGGCTGTGGTTGTGGCGTAGGCCACAGCTGTAGCTCCAATTCGACCCCTAGCCTGAAACCTCCACATGCCATGGGTCTGGCCCTAAAAAGCAACAACAACAACAACAACAACAACAAAAATCAAAATTTCTATAAGTTAGAAGTGACTTGAGGAAGTTCACGTTGTGGCACAGCAGAAACAAACTAGTATCCATGAGGAAGTGGGTTCAATCCCTGGCCTAGCTCGGTGGGCTAAGGATCCAGCACTGCCCTGAGCTGTGGCGTAAGTTGCAGACATGGCTCAGATGTGGCGTGGCTGCGGCTCAGGTGTAGGTTGGCAGCTACAGCTCTGATTGGACCCCTAGCCTGGGACCCTCCACATACCTTGGGTATGGCCCTAAAAAAGAAAAAAAAAAAGTGGCTTGAATTATTACTTTTTTGTTTAAGAAAAAAAGGATCAACTCATCTACATCAAAACTTTAGAATAAGGAAAAGAAAAGAAAATATAAGCAGTAAAACATTGACTTTGGTACCATATTTCAGCTGGTTCAGGAGAAGACAGGGCAGGATAGAAACTCCTAGAGAAAAACAGAAAGAGAAGAAGGGAACAGGGAGAAGCAAAGAGAAAGAGGGAGGGAGGGAAAGTCCCAGTCTGGCTGGTCTGTGAGTCCCCAGATCGCACCCTTCCCGGGGCTCAGCGCTGCGGCCTCTACCTTGCCCATCACTCTCGGGCTTGTTGCCCTAAACAGGTCCCTTGGCGCTTCCTCCTGCCCCCAAATCTATACTTCAACTCAGTCCACCTACCCATACCCCAATCGCCTAAGTATTTCTTCTTTTTCTTCTTCTTCAGCCTTTTACTTTTCAGCTGACTCCTTCCATTTGTCAAAGTTAAGTAATTTCTATCAGAGGCATTAGTTTTACAGTCACAAAACCCAGATGTACAAACATAAAACTCCCTTTCTTCTCTCGCACTGACTCAGCACACAAGCCATTTTCTTAGACGGAAGAATACCTAACTTTGCCAATTTAGGGAAAACAGGCATTTGTGGGATTTTTTTTTTTTTCTCAGTTTCTCTGGGTAAATACTAAGTCAATATGAAATTCACACTTTCATATTTCCTTCTTTTCTTTCCATCAATTGTGGGGGTAGGAGGTCATAATTATAAGGGTGGGGCAGCACACACTGCAGCGTGAGGAAGTCAGCTAGAAGAGAAGACAGTGAAATAATCCAGAAAGTGCCCAAGACCGATGAGAGTGTCAGGGTAGCAGAGTGAGTAGAGAGAAACCCAGGCGAGCAGACAGAACAAAAATTCAGCCACAAGGGGCCAGAGACAGCTTCTGAGAAGAAGGGGTTTTGAAGCCTTACCTTCAAGGTTGAGTAGGAGTTAGCTGTTTAAAGAAATACGTGGAGGCCAAACCCACCTGCTGCCTAGTTTTGTAAACAAAGTTTTACGGGACACTTGCTCATCTGTTTACGTAACAGTCATGATGCTTTCACATTATACCATCAGAGTCAAGGACTCCCAACAGATACTGTGCGGTCATCAAGGCCTAAAATATTTACTCTCCAGTCCTTTATATAAAAGGTTTTCCGACCTTGCTCAAGCCCACTTGAGAGATACAGAAGCCTCTCTGTTTTTTACACACATTTGTATCCCGTTTTTTATTAAAGTATAGTTGCTGTACAATATAAGGTACAGGTGTACAATAGAGTGATTCACAATTTTAAAAGGTTATACTCCATTTATGATTATTATAAAATATTGGCTATATACCCTGCTTCTTTTTTGTTACATTCACTAGTTTGTTATATTTTTTAGATTCCACATATAAGATCATACAATATTTGTCTTTCTCTGTCTGACTTATTTCAATTAGAACAATGCCTTCCAAGCCCCTCCATGTTGCAGCAAATGGCAAAATTTTGTTCTTTTTGATGGCTGAGTAGTATTCCATTGTATATAGATATACTGCACATCTTCTTTATCCATTCATCTGTTGTTGGATACTTAGGTTGCTTCTGTATCTTGCTGCCAAATAATGCTGCCACGAACACTGGGGTACGCATGTATCTTTTTTGAATGAGTGTTTTTCGTTTTTTCAGATATATACCCAGGAGTGTAATTGCTAGGTCTTATGGTAGTTCTACTTGTAGTTTTTTTTTTTTTTTTTTTTTTTTTGAGAAACCTGCAACTGTTTTCCACAGTGGTTCACCAATTTACATTTCCACCAACAGTATATAAGAGTTCCCTTTTCTCCAAGGCCTTGCCAACATTTGTTATTTGTATTCTTTTCGATGACAGCCATTTTGACAGGGGTGAGGTGGTCTCCCATTGTGGTTTTAATTTGCCTTTCCCTGATGATTAGCAATGCCAGGTATCTTTACATGTGCCCATTGGCCATCTGAATTTTTTCTTTGGAAACATATCTATTCATTTCTTCTGCCCATTTTTTAATCGAGTTGCCTGGTGTTTTTCTTTTTCTTTTTTTTCCCATTTTTTATTGAAGTATAGTTGATTTACAATGTTGTAATAATTTCTGCTGTACAACAAAGTGACTCAGTTATATATGTACACACAATCCATTCTCTTTCAGATTGTTTTCCCAATAGATTACCACAAAATATTGGGTAGTGTTCCCTATGCTATATCCAAGAGCACAGCATGTCCCCATTGGCCAATCATTCCATATAACTCAGTGGGCATATGCCAATCCCAAACCCCCAGTCCATTCCTCCCACTCCACCTGTCTCCTTTGGTAAACATAAATTTGTTTTCAAAGTCTGTGAGTCTGTTTCTGTTCTGCAAGTAAATTCATCTGTATCGTTTTTTTTAGATTCCACATATAAGTGATATCATATGATATTTGCCTTTCACTAACTTCACTTAGTATGATAGTTTCTAGGTCCATCCATGTTGCTGCAAATGGCATTATTTCATTCTTTTTCATGGCTGGGTAATATTCCATTGTATATATGTACCACATCTTCTTTAACCATTCCTCTGTTGTTGGACATTTAGGGTGCTTCCACATCTTGGCTATTGAAAATAGTGCTGCAAAGAACACGGGGGTGCATGTATATTTTTGAATTATGGTTTTCTCTGGATAGATGCCCAGGAGTGGGAATCTGGATCATATACTAGTTCTATTTTTAGTTTTTTGAGGAATCTTCATACTGTCCTCCATAATGGTTGCACCAATTTACATTCCCACAAACAGTGTAAGAGGGTTCCCTTTTCTCTGCACCCTCTCCATTTATTGTTTGTAGACTTTGTGATGATGGCCATTCTGGCTGGTGTAAGGTCGCACTTCATAGTAGTTTCGATTTGAATTTCTCTAATAATTAGCAATGTTGAGCATCTTTTCATCTGTTTCTTGGCCATATGTTTGTCTTTTTTGGAGAAATGTCCATTTATATCTTCTGCCAATTTTTGATTGGGTTATTTGGGGTTTTTTTTATGTTGAGGTGTACAAGCTGTTTATAATCACTGGATATTAATCCCTGATTGGTCATATCATTTGCAACTATTTTTCCAATTCAGTAGGTGGTCTTTTCAATTTTTGGATGATACGCACCCTCTTCATAAGAAAAAGTTCTCAGAGACCTAAAATATCACTTAGATATTTTTAATGTACTGATATTTACATCTGTGCAAACCTAAAACTAGGTGTAAGCATCTTATTTTTATTGCTCTTACATAACTATAGAAATTTGTATGTTAAATTTAAACCAAAATAGCATTCAAATTAATGATATTAATTCAATGTGACAGATGACATCATTGCATGGAAACAAATTTCCACTCCTAACATCCAACTGGCTGCCCCAGTACAGCTTCTTTTGAACTCAGCAACTTAAACCACTTGGGCCACATGATAGTTTTACTTACTTGAACTAGGGTAAAACCTTTGCTAATATAGCAAAAGACAGTGACTTCATTGAACTTCAACGGTCCCAAATGCCTCATTTTGGGGTACAAAGTCCCTCTGCCTTCTTTTTTGTGTCAGCTGTTGATAATTATAGTAATGCCCACTGGTACAATAAAAACACAAACACACATGCTAACACTGAAATCAACTCTCAGTACTCAATGCTAAGGCAGCCATTCAGGTGACCTACCATTGATTATATTTTTTCAATGCCATCTAGATAAATCAAAGTAATTTGAAAAATGGCACAGAGAGCTACACATTCTGGATAATATGCAAAACTAATGATGAAGTCTAACATACTCATTGTGGCAACAGCATAGCTCAAAGCAACTAGCCCAAACTAGGTGAACCTCAGAGGTGGTAATGGGTTAGAGAGAAGAGGGTAAATATGAGAATTTTCAGTATACTCTCTGGACAAGATGCCAACATCCAATGGATGTGGGGAAGAAGGAATGCAAGGGTGGATTCTGGAATGCCTCCCAGGTTCCCAGTCTGACCATGGACATGCATCAGGGTGAGCAAACACAGAAGAGGTAGAGATTTGGGAAGGAAAGGCAAGTTCGCTCAGGCGTGTTGAAATTAAAGCACCCTTGAGACTAAACCTTTATCCTGAATGCAGTTATGTATATCAGACTGCACAGTCATGAGTGAGGACTGGCTCAGAGAAAAAGAACTGGGAGTTAGAAATAAGTGGTTGGTGAAGTATTTATATAGATGAGCTGGTGCACACACAGAGAAGTAGAAAGTGAGAGAAGAGGAAAGCAATAAAAACGTTCACTAAAGAACTAGCCATCAGAGGCAGTGGTATAACCACATGTATAAATCCACAAATCCTATGAATTCAGGATGATCTATGCTGATGGAGGAAAACTGTAATACGCATAATGTGAAAAACCAATACAAACATCGCTATGTCTTTGCATCGCCACAGAGAAGAAAGAAGTGTTTACAGAAGATTTATTTGTGTTTGCTTAAACTTCGTGTGCTCTACCAGAAGGCACATTAACTTAAATAAAAGGGCAAAATGGTATAGAGTGTGGCAGTCATTGCAGTTACCCACTCAATATCCATTTCCCTTTCTTGACTTAATCTTTCTCAGGGCATCAGTGTGCCCAGCCGAGAAATGCCTTTCCCAGCCTCTTTTGCACCTATGAATGGCCATGTGACACAGTTCGGGTGGGTGCAATGTAAGTAAAAGTCATCAGATGGAACTTCTGGGAAGGCTTTTTAAAAAGTAAATAGACTCGGGGCAGTTCCCGTCATGGCGCAGTGGTTAACGAATCCGACTAGGAACCATGAGGGTGCGGGTTCGGTCCCTGCCCTTGCTCAGTGGGTTAAGGATCCGCCGTTGCCGTGAGCTATGGTGTAGGTTGCAGACGCGGCTCGGATCCTGCGTTGCTGTGGCTCTGGCGTAGGCCAGTGGCTACAGCTCCGATTTGACCCCTAGCCTGGGAACCTCCATATGCCGCGGGAGCGGCCCAAGAAAAATGGCAAAAAGACAAAAAAATAAAATAAAATAAAATAAACTTCTTAAAAAAAAAAAAAAAAAGTAAATAGACTCGGGGGACCAGATGCTTTGTCTTTACCCTGATGACGGAAACATTATAATGAAGACAGAGTAACCATGCTGTGACCTTGAGGCCCCAAGAACATGAGTTGAAATAGAGGATGGTCCTGGGGGCTTCTTGGAACCCCAGCACCAGATCTAGACCTCCTACTTCCAAATATAAGTAAGAATAATAAAACCTCTAATTTTTTGTCGCTGTTTTCCATTTCTTGAGGTCTTGGGGAATTTCTACCCACCCAAAAGCTCTATTAGAAAACTATCTTAGGGGAGTTCCCATTGTGGCTCAGCACTAACAAACATGACTAGTAACCATGAGGATGTGGGTTCGTTCCCTGGCCTCACTCAGTGGATTAAATGATCCAGCACGGTCGTGAGCTGTGGTGTAGGTCACAGAAGAGGCTCGGATCTGGTGTTGCTGCGGCTGTGGTGTAGGCCGGCAGCTGCAGCTCTGATTCAACCCCTAGCCTGGGAAAAGAAAAAGGAAAATGGTCTTAGGTAAAATCTCTCCTTAAATGGCCTGTAAAGTTAACATACTGTCTAGAGGGAAATGAAGAGTTGCTTCTTACCTAGGTACAACAGGAAACCTGTCACTTGATTAAACACAGCAAGAGGAAAATGGAGATGAGGCCAGGAGATGAGCTGCCCATGTTAAGTAGAGTCCCTCTGAGATCCTGTCTACCAAACCTCCAAACTCTAACATCCTCCACCATGTTTTTATTTGGGGTTTGCGTTTTCCTCCTATCCTTAGCATAGTGGGGGGAAAAGGAACATAAATATGAATACCACTATTTACTAACAATCAGTGGCTTCTCACTGTCCACTCAATGAAGTATATGTAGGATAATTTATTAACGATCGATTGGTGATTTGTATTATCAGTGTTTTCCTTCCCTATTCTATTACTCAGGTTCACTGCCGCCTGACTTCCAAGGAGCTTTAGGGTAGAAGCTTGAAGGCCAGTTCCCTAATACTCCTGCCTGCTGTTTGGTCTTCAAGAGCTGGAGTTCCATTAAGGGTATTATGCTGGAGGAGGGAGGCAGAAGCAGATGCAGCAAAGGAGAGAAGAGCGATAGCCCTGCACGCAAAGGGCATGGTGGGTCCCACAAACAGCAGGGACCCATGTCATTCTCCCGGCAGTGCCCGGAAGAGGGCACAGGGCCTCTGAGGGCACAACTGTGTGGTGAAATGAAGGAGGCTGTACCTTGGACAACAGAACTCCATGTGCAGAAAGATTCCTTTGGCCCCAAAGAGCACAGAAACAGAACCACTGCCAGTTAAGGGTCTGTGACAGCTTTGACAAGAGGCTATACCATGATGAGCTGAAAACTAGGGCAGCTCCCCTGTTTTTTATTTATTTGTTCTTTTTCCTTTTCTTTCTTTTTTTTTTTTTCCTTTTTTTTTTTTTTTTTCTTTTTTGGCTGTCCCATGGCATATGGAGTTCTCAGGCAAGGGATCAGATCCGAGCCACAGTTGCAACCTACGCCACAGCTGCAACAACACCAGATCCTTAATCCACTGTGCCAGGCCGGGGACTGAACCTGCGTCCCAGCACTCCAGAGACACCACCGATCCCACGCCACCACAGTGGGAACTCCACTTCCTCTGTTTTTTAAGGAACCACAACAGTTTCTGAGATACTGAGAATGAGAATCCCTAAGTGACAGATTGAATTTAGTTCAAGCACACTCCATTCGTGATTCAGAAGCTATTCCACTGCCGATACCAAGTCCTTCTCCTGGAGTCTTGGCCTTAACAGTCCCCTCAACTTGGCGCCCCAGGCATTGGCTCTTCTCCTGCATGAATCCTACGCTCACTAGCTTTTCCTTCCTCCAGTTTTGCTGAGCATTTTCCGCTCTTTGGCAAAATGCATTCACTCATTCAGTAAACGAATGTCCATTTTTTCCATCCTTCGATAATTTCCATAAAACTATTTGTGAAATTATTTTTTTAGTCATTTTTTGTTTGTTTGTTTGTTTGTTTTAGGGCCGCACCTGCAACATATACAGGTTTTCAGGCTAGGGGTCCAAATGGAGCTGTAGCCACTGGCCCACACCAGAGCCACAGCAACGTGGGACCTGACTCATGCCTGCAACCTATACCACAGCTCACGGCAATGCCAGATCCTTAACCCATGGAGCGAGGCCAGGGATCGAACCCTCGTCCTCATGGATGCTAGTCGGGTTCGCTAACCGCTAAGCCATAATGGGAACTTCTGTTTGTGAAATTGTAAGTCATAATTTCCTCCTTTTCATCTCCAAATTACTCGTGTGCACTTCTCTGGGGATACTTACCTGGTGCTGCCTTGTGCTACACTCTCCTATCCGCCCCTCTGCTAGGTACACCTTTTCAAAAATGTATTGACCATATGATATCACTTATAACTGGAATCTAATATCCAGCACAAATGAACATCTCCTCAGAAAAGAAAATCATGGACTTGGAGAAGAGACTTGTGGCTGCCTGATGGGAGGGGGAGGGAGTGGGAGGGATTGGGAGCTTGGGCTTATCAGACACAACCTAGAATAGATTTACAAGGAGATCCTGCTGAATAGCATTGAGAACTATGTCTAGATACTCATGTTGCAACAGAACAAAGGGTGGGGGAAAAACTGTAATTGCAATGTATACATGTAAGGATAACCTGACCCCCTTGCTGTACAGTGGGAAAAAAAAAAAAAATGTATTGAACCTCTGCTGTGCCCTCTGAGGACAGTGACTGTATGTTTCCCAAGTACCTAGAGTAGTACCATATATGGATTCACTTCCCAGCAACTACTTTGTGAGGGCCTGCTATATCCTGCACCTGAAACAACACAACGAACAGAACACAGAGCCTGGCCTTGAGCTTCTCCAAGTCTGAGTATCATGCCGGTTCAAGGCTCACAAGTGTGAACATAACAAATTCTCGGTGAGTAAATGTTGATATTAATCCTCAGAATTTTAAAGCTGCATCCAGTTATTCATAGAAAACTTGAGCAAAATGAGTAAGATAATTTTGTTAGGAAGATAATCCCTGATACTTCAGAATATGCCTCCCATACATAGGGGGTGGGGGGGGGTGATGGGGAATGGCAGCACTTACTAGAAATATAAAATAGCAAGGAAAACTTAATTTTACTCTTCAAGAAAAACGTGCACATGAAAATATTACTACGTCTTATTTGAAATCCCTAAAAAATGCTGAGATGAAGGAACCATTGTCCAAAAGCTACACTCTCTTCTCAGGACTTGTTTCCATAGCCTTTCATTTTTTTTCTGCTGTCATTGCTGCTTTGGAATTTGCTATTATGTGTAATAAGACTCCAGCACAAATGTTTGTGGGTAAAGTGAAGAAATGTTCACTGGGGATCTTGGCACAGGCTGCGCTGGAGACTCAACGTCTGATCTCCCTTCCCACGCTCCTCTTCCTGCGCTCAGGCTTTCTTTCTCCTTCCCAATTCTCCATTCTCCTGACCCTCCTAAGAACTGGGGGCAAACTTTCCGTGTTCAGTCTCCCAAGTATGTCACACCTCCTATATATTAGGAAGCTAGTGAAGGAAGGAACACTGACCTGGAATCAAGAAGCCCAAGCTTATTTGGTCCTTTTTCTCATTCAATAAATATTTGTAAGCATCTTTTATGAATCAGGTATTGAACTAAGCCTTGGAAAACAGTGATGAACAGGACAGTAAACTCCCTGCCTTCGAGAAGCTGACATTCTGACAGAGAAAAATAGTTAACAAATATACAGATAATCAAGAAGATTAAAGATAATGATAAACATTTTAAAAGAAAGAAATGGGGTAAGTTGATAGATTGTGCCTGTAAGGGGTCCTAGGAATATGGCTGTCAGAGAAGGCTTTTTTGGTAATGAAGCAGAGATGTGATGGATGAGAAGGTACTACAGATTCCAGGAAGAACATTTCAGGCATCTCATCCTACGAAGAGAAAGGGTTCGATATGTCTAAGGCACAGAAGACCAGTGTGGCAAGAGACAGCCAGCAGGATGGAAAGGGACCCTATGTGAGTTCAATAGAAAAGATTTAGCTCACGGAGGGCCTAGTAACCATGTGAGGGGTTGAGGTTTTAATCTCAGAGCATGGGAAGAATCTGATGTGCTTTAAGCAGAGCAGTGAAAGATTCCATTTTTTAAAAGATCACTATGTCTAATGTGTGGAGAGTGGAAAGAGAAATATTAATGAGGAGGAGTTGCCATTGTGGCTCAGCGGTAATGAACCTGACTAGCATCCACGAGGATGTGAGTTCAATCCCTGGCCTCACTCAGTGGGTTAAGGATCTGGCGTTGCCATGAGCTGTGGTGTGGGTCACACATGTGGCTCAGATCCCACATTGCTGTGGCTGTGGCATAGGCCAGTAGCTACAGCTCCAATTTGACCCCTCGCCTGGGAACTTCCATATGCTGCAGGTGCAGCCCTAAAAAGATGGAAAAAAAAAAAAGTAAGAAAGAAAGAAATACTAATGAGGAGACTACTGATTAAATTTCGGAGAGAAGAAGGGAAGAATTCAATACTTTAGAGTTGGAACCTGCAGGACTTAAAGATGGATCCCATGTGTGATGTGGCGGGGGTGGGAGGAGGTCACCAAGACGGCTGCTGGACTTCTGGCTAAAAGCCTTTAGTAGACGGTAATACCCTTTACTGAGACGGGAAGGCATGCCAAGCCTGTCCTGCCCAACCCTAGGCAATTTGCTCTCTTCAACTTTGAAATGAAGGTATTGAAAGAGGTAGAGCAGACGACCTCAGACACTTCTTCAGCACTAAAATAGTATAGCAGTATTTTATCATTAGGATGTAATATGTTTTTCTTGATTCCCCTTAGGAGAATAACACAAGCTTTGGAACAGAGGCTGGGAGCTTCATAAAGCTCCCACAACGCTCCATAAAGTCATATGACTTTGGCAAAGAAATGCTCTGTGCCTCATTCTCCTCATCTGCAAAATAGCAACGTAACACTGCCCTGCTCACTGGACTGCTGGGAGGAATAACTAATACAATTACGTAAGATCCCTAGAATATAATAATGCTTAGTTAATTACACGTCCTCCTTTCCTCACAGACTCAACACTTGTTCCTTCCCTCCTTTCATCCACTTCACTCTGTAAATGTCCTGACTCACTGATTTCCCTCTTTTCTGAAGATAAACAAATTCCAACATCAGGGATTCCCAGAGCAGAACTTCACTTTGACCTTTCCCCTTGACCTCTCTGGCTTCCCATCTGGAAGTGGAGCATGGAAGGGGGAGGGCACTGCAGCCAGCTCCAAGCCTGTGGACTCCAAGTTATCAACACTAGGGTTTCAACATGCCAGTTTAACTTTGGCTTATTTGTCTGTCCCTGCCTTTTAGCTCTGACCAACTCCCTGATGAATGGGACTTTAAGAACTGGGTGAGAAAAAAATGTGATGGGAGGCTTTAGGCGGCTGGTGAGAGAGCATTCGTAGCCTGAAACCCCACCAATATGCCTTTTTGCTTCTGCTGACTGTATGACCCCGGGGGAATGAGATGAGCACACTACTAGAAGGGCTATGATGGTCTTATCTGCTGCCCACATCATGTTCTACATTACCAAAAACTAAAATTGTAACCATCATCAAAATTCACGGATGAACAATCCCCTTCATTTTTTAATTTAAATCTCTATTTTTCCCTTATCTCATTTGCCCATTTTTCCTTTTAGGAAGAAACATATAAAATCGAGTTCCCCAAGTGTCACGCAATAAATAAATAAGTAATTGATTTTAAAAAGTCGTTTTTCTAGGGTTTCTGCGGACAAAACAGAAACCAGGGTTCTGTCTGCAGTTTCTGCTGTGGCAGCTAGAGGGCAGTGCCACCCTCTCTCCCCTCCCACAGTCCAGTGCATTTCCTCCCATCCCCCTTCCAGCCTTCCAGCTAAAGGCAGGGGAAAAAGACACAATGGAGGGAAATACGCACACAGGCTGCAGGAACCGAGAGGGAAGTGACTTAAAAAGAAACAAGCAACACGAAGTTCACAGATCGCGTATATCTTGGAATTGCTTCCTCCTCGCTCACACAGCATTAGCTGCTTTCAAATCCACTAACACACCCTTCACCTTTCCTCAGCCTCTTTCTACATCCTCTCCCTACACCCAATTCTTCAAATTCTTCAAATGTGAGCTCATCTCAGCCTCACCCTGAAGTCAGTACGTTCACACACAGACTCACTCAGCACCTCCCTGAATGTGCCAGCCGGCCTCCAACTCTTTCTTCCTTTCCAGCTCAGTGCTGGCCCCGAGGGCCTATGACCCTGGCTGGGAGAGGTGACTGTACTCTTATGAGGTCCTGGTGTGTGACAATAAGCAGACCATGTGGCAGAGCCTAATTCCAGAAAGACTGGCTGCTGGAGGGCCGCCCAGCCCCACCAGCAGGGAGGGCGTAACAGGTGAGTGACCAAGTGGCTGCTGGCAGACAGTGTGGCAGCTGAATGCATGACCGTGTGAGCGCCCAAGGTGCCAGCACAGGTCACATTAGAAACAGGAGCAGCTGGTTTTTGCGGGCAGGGCCGGGCACAGAACTAGAGCAAGGGTGAGGGAAGCCACAACACCATCCTACACTCACAGAGAGGCTTTCAGCTTTCCAAAACTCAGGCACAAACACCCTGGTATATGTGACTTCATGTAAGGAGGGCATATACTACAATCCCTTCTTTATAGGTGAGAACAAAGCCCAAATGAAGGTTAAGCTGCCGGTTCCAATCAGACAGACATGCATAACACAGTTTGGCCAGAATCCACTGCTGGGGTGAGAGCTTTACCCAAAACGTCATTGACCTGTATAAAATCACATATCAGGAGCAAACTTATCAGGTGGGACAGCATCCCTGACGGGAGCAAGGGGAAGGTCCCGTTTCTCACCATGTCAAATACATTAGACCCCGACCAAGGTCCTTTAGCATATCCAGGTACTCCCTGAGAGGGATAAGGGAAGTGACCACAGCTAAGGCCCAGGAGAAAGAAAAGCTGGGAGTTCCCGTCGTGGCACTGCGGAAATGAATCCGACTAGGAACCATGAGGTTGCAGGTTCGATCCCTGGCCTCATTCAATGGATTAATGATCTGGCATTGCTGTGAGCTGTGGTGTAGGTCACAGACGCAGCTTGGATCTGGTGTTGCTATAGCTGTGGTGTAGGCCGGCAGCTATAGCTCCAACTGGACCCCTAACCTGGGAGCCTCCATATGCTGCAGGAGTGGCCCTTAAAAAAATACACAAATAAATAAAAAGAAAAGAAACGCTGACTATATGAGAGGGTTTCACCACTCTCCCCCCACAGGACCCAGGGGCAGCAACCTTTCATGAAAGACTGGACCGTTCTCCCTCCCTCCTCCTCCTAGAATGGGCAGTTCTTATCGCCAGAATATTCCAGCTACAGGCGCTCACAGTGAGTATGGTGCAGCCCCTCCACTAGAGATTTTTGCCTGCAGGAAGCTTTCTTTATTGGCAATGCCAAGATGGAATGTTTTAACAGCCTTGCCCACCTCCCCCCTATAATTTTAAGGAAAGGAAAGATCAAAAATGAAAGACATCTCAGTGGTAATCTATAATGCAGAATGAGACAGCCATGGTTTAGTTTTGCTTTTCAATGGATTCTCCTTTTCTAAAACATTTCTTACAACATATTAGTGGGAGTGAAGGTGAGGCACTGCATTTTCGGTGTTTTTATATCCACTCATAGACACTGATGCAATGTTTTGACTCCCTTTTGAATTTCTCTATGACCTAGATCAAGGTGGCTTGTTTCAGGTTCCACATCAGTAAAAATTAAATGGTAGCTTCCATCTACATCACACACGTTGTATGGGTTGGTGAAGTCACCACGATTAGACCATATTTACAGAACGGCTAAGACTACACTTGCGTAAGACGTCAATCCCTAGCTTATCTTTGGGACACTTCCTGAAACTACCTGTGAGAGTCTGTTCATTTCTCTTTCAATTCAGGATGTGTTTTCTTTTACTTAGAAATAAATAAATCATCTGAATGCAGAAAGCCAAAGTACACACTGAAGGCCATGTGAATCATGAAGTTTGTTCCCAGGTAGAGATCACATTTCTTCTTTTCCCTGAAGAAATGTTTCTCCCGAGGGTGTATCCAAGTAACCGACTACTTCCTGACCTCCTGGATGTACCACGGATTCTTATCAATGGCCCTTGAAGACTTATGCTTCAAGAGGGCACACCCAGCCCAAATGCTCACTCCCTCCCAAAGATCACAAGGCATTTATGGTAAAGACACATAGCATGAATATTCATGATGCCATTGTGTCCAGGAGGAAGAGTATCAGTGAGAAATTTGTTGTGATACAACTCTTGGCAATAAGAAAGAAGATGGGGAGTTCCCGTTGTGGCTCAGTGGTAACAAACCCAATAAGTATCCATGAAGACATGGGTTTGATCCCTGGCCCTGCTCAATGGGTTAAAGGATCCAGCATTGCCATGAGCTGTGGTGTAAGTTGCAGATGTGGCTCGGATCTGGCGTGGCCGTGGCTGTGGTGTAGACCAGCAGCTGCAGTGCTGATTCAACCCCTGGCCTGGGAACTTCCATATGTCAGGTGCAGGAAAGGAAGGGAGCAAGGTGGGGAGAGAAGAAGGAGATGGGACTGTGTTATTGGATAAACTAGAGTGAGGGAAGCTAAAATTCAGAATACATTTGGAAGAAAGCTATAGCAGAGGTGGGAGTCATTCTCTATGGCAGAGTCCTAGGAGACCATAAATGTACAGATGACAGGAAACAAGAGGAGAAATATGATGCAAAGTAGTCATCAGTGTAATTAATTAAATTACTGTTATGGAATTTCTGGTCCATGTAGCCTCTCCCATCCCACTCCCATCCCCTTGCATCAAAGCCATCAGAGACTGTGGAATATGAAACACAGAACTGCTGCCTTCTCCTCCACCCCCACATACCCTAAAGGAAAACCCTCCTCTCAGCATGTCCCACCCAAAGAGTTCACAGACAGATCCCTGGGCTCTGATGATCAGTAGAGTCACTTTTAAGAGAACAAGACCCACACAGCAGACAGAAACACATCACAGTAATTTGTAGGATTGGTCACTGATACTCAAACAACCAAAACGAAAGATTTGAGGAGGGACCCAAGGGAACTTTTGGGGTGATGAAGCTATTCTCAACCCTGATGGCAGTAACATAAGTGTAGGCATTTATCGAAACTCATCAAAGTGACCATCTTTAAAGGGTGAATTCCACTGTATATAAATCATGCTCCAGTAAACGTGAACTTTAAAAAAGAAGCACAAACCACAAAAGAAGTTTAAAGTTGTTGACATCTGACCTGGTCTGTAGCAATCCTGGAGAGTCTGTCCTGTTGTGACAGCATAGAGGAGTGGCAATGGAAAGGCTGACTCCATCACAGCAAAGGCAGGAGGCTAGCCTGGTCAAGGTCAAGCAGAAGGGAGACAAAGTCATACAGACACTGGGCATCGGGCATACCAAGGGCTCTTATTTTATTTAACTCACAACACAATGGATACAGCTGCCTATGGAGATGTCCCTCATCCCCTGGGGAGGACTGTTTGGAAGTGTCTCACACCAGCCAGGGATACCTAGATAGGTGCTTAATAAATGTGAACTAAAAGTCATGGAAACAAAAATGTAAGAGGGTTCTTATAAAAGAAAGAAAGAAACAAACAAACCACCAGGAAACAAGAAAGAGTTTCTGGAAATTTAAAGTATGGTTGCTAAAACTTTTTACATGCAATAGAAGTGCTGAAAAAAATGAAATCAAGGAAATTTACTGAAATAATCAAAACAAAAAGAAATCAAAGAAATGGAAAGTCAAAAGCACAGAAGATTAATATAATAACTCCTACACCCAGCTAATCAACTTGTCAGAAGGAGAGAATTTGTAAAAAATGCATAGGAGAAAATAATTAAAGAAACAGTATTTGATGAATGGATAAACAAAATGTGGTTTATACATACAACAGAGTATCATCCAGCAATAAAAAGGACTTAGGTATTGACATACGCTACGATGTGGGGAACTTTAAAAACATTATGCTAAAAATCACATGGCACAAAAAGCCATGATTCCATCTAGATGAAATGCCCAGAAGAGAAAAAGCCATAGAGTCAGAAAGATTATTGTTTGCCAGGGGCTGAAGGAAATGAGGAATGGGAAGTGACTGATAATGACCTTGGAGTTTTTGGGGGGATAATGTACATGTTCTGAAACTAGACAGTGGTTATGGTTGCACAACTCTGTGAATATACAAAAAAAATCACTTAATGATATGCATCAAAAAGGTGAACTGTATACCATGTGAATTATATGTTAATTCTAAAAAAAGAAATAGTAGGAAAAGTTCCCGGAACACACACACACACAAAATAACACAAAAAACAACAACAAAGACTTAGGATTGAGTATTAAACAGAGTAAATATATAGATAATTATTTCCAAATCCATCCCTATGTAACTGAACACCAAAGAAAAGGAAAAAAAAGGAGCTAAAAAAAGCATCAAGAAAAAGTTATTTACAGGAAAACTAAAATAAAATTGCATCAACTTGGAATGGATTTACAATGAGATCCTGCTGAGTAGCACTGAGAACTATGTCTAGATACTTATATTGCAACAGAACAAAGGGTGGGGAAAAAATGAATACACGTAAGTGTAACTTGGTCCCCATGCTATACAGTGGAAAAAATAATAATAATAAAAAAAAATAAAATAAAATAAAAATAAAATTGCATCAAATGTCTCATCTGCAATACCTCTAGAAGACAATGGACCCATGCCTCTTCATAGTTCTGCAGGAATATATTATTGACCAAATTATAATAGGAAATCAGATACTGATGAAAATAGTGTTAGCTAAGAAAGTTCTTTCCAATCAGCAAATAGTACGATGAAGTTGATATCATAGTAATATAATGAAAACATTTGTGTTTCCATACTCTACAAGAAAAAGTGAGGCAATTAGCAGCTTTAGATTTAAAAAAAAGTTAAGAAAACATGTTCAAATACAAACAATGAAAGTGTAGCATGATGTTAAAAAATCTGAATGTGGAGAAAGAGAATCAATGTTTAGAACAAGCTCCGGTGAATAATTTAGTGACACAAGATTGCATTCCCTTTTCGGAGGGTTAAACCACTTCACTGGATTTTGCATTTAATATTAATAAAAACATGAAAAGTGATGGTTATTGATAGAAAGATACAAATATAATTGATAAAGGAGGAGTAATAAATATGAGGCGGGAATAAAAGTTGAAAGTAAATTCCTCATTTTTTAGAGGGGAGAGGCAATAAATAGGGTTTAAATAATATGCTTGGAATGGAAGCATAGGCATACTTTAAATTATAGTCATAACCATCAAGAACTAGAAACAGAAGCAATTGCAAGTGGTTTCCTCTGTGGAGGGTACTGGGAGCTAGACATTCATTTGTTATTTAATCCTCTTAAATATAGTTCGACATTTTCTTTTACTACATCCAAGTGTGATGCTTATAAATTAAAAAAAATAGAGCAAGAACAATTCCACAGCCTTCAAACCTAACTGATCGTTCAGAGCACTTCCAGGAGTCATATACAGAAAACTTGACTAACCGTAGCTTAAGTCATGACATTTATTATTTGTATTAAAAGAGATCCAGGGGTAGGTGGAGCAATTTCATGACTGGATGAGGTCAAGGAGAACCCAGACTCTTTCTGCTTTCTAGGGGGCCACCCAAATCACTGACAGTGGTCTCTCCTCATGATCCCAACATGGCTGCTGAGCTCTGGGTACCAGGTTTCTCACCACCACATCCCAAATCAGGAAGGAAATTAGCAGAGACACAAAGAACTATCCCCCATATTATGTTCTCCTTTTATTTATTTTCCAGAAACTACTATCCCTTTTCCTTCAAACCTATTCAACCCGTACTATTCTTACCCTTCACTGGCCAGAACTGCGTCATCTTTTTGTTCCTAAACCACTCACAGGCAGAGGTGTAGTTCACCATAACTGGCCTAGGCCAATCACATCTCATAACCTGGGGCTGAGCCCACTGCTCCTTGAACAAAACCAGCCTTCTTTAACAAGGAAAAAGACAGAACTGCTGTTGGATAGGCAACAACAGGGTCAACGGGCTGACGGATCAACTAACTAACCAGTCACTGTCCCTCATGAGAGCATGGACAACCTATCTGTCAGAATCACAAAGCCCAGATTCTCTCATGACAAAAGTCTGTACAGTCATGAGTCTTTAATCCTATATTGATTTAATGTGTATTAATCTTTTGAGATAAAAACCCATTAGTCATGTGTTGGCATCTGCAAATTAACACTAGCTTCTAGGGAGAAACTCTTGAGAGGAAAAAAATCACATCACTGCATTTTTCAAAGGTTCAACATGAAAAATTTATCAAGTGTAAAAACCCAGTCTGTTTGATACTGTTAAAATGATTAATTTTACAAATAGCTACTAGAAACAAGGCACATCTGACAACCTGAAGAATTAGAAGAGGAGGCAAACGTTGTCCTTTCTGAATTAAAAAAAAATTAGTCCCATCATTTCCATTTTTCCTCCCTTGTATCATTTCAGTGTTTCTCACACATTTCTTAGGTCAAAGACTTTCCTGAGGATTCCATATATCAGAAGGTTATTGGCTTGCTTTTCAGCAACTCTATCAGAGCTGATTTACTAATACATCCTACAGACTTTCTGTGAAATGTACACAGAGAAAGCCCGGAGTGCCTCATAATTCCCCCCTATTTTAAGTTGAAGACTTAATGCATAGATGGGATCTGACATATGAGTGTTGCTCGCCAGTGCACTGTCAGAACAGGTCTGAATAATTAGCACCAGCAGCTCATCTTCCCAGATATTAATACCTTATATCATAAAGGTCAAGCACAGCACAAAGATGCAACCGGAAAGCCTCCCAAGAGAAGGGCGCCCATCAATCATGGAAGTTTCACTCTATTTACCTTCCATTTTACTATGAGAAAATAAACTGGGTGGTGAGATTTAAAGTCTTGACTTCCCCTTCCTTACTACTGATGGCTATTCCTTCCCTGAAGCTGTGTCCTGGAGGGAGGACTGAGAGGGAAGGAGATCGATTAGCTGGAGAGGGATAACAGTGCTTTCGGGGGTAAGCAGCGGCAGTGGAAGAACAAAAGCTCACGGCAGCGCTCCAGGTGGTTCAGGGCTGGCTACCCAGGACACCATGCTGGGTATTTGGGGATGTGGATACTGGGCAGTGGTAGCATGCCGGCCCACGGGCGGGAGGTGTTTCCATCTGCAATATCTCAGGAACCACCCCGCCTCCGGCTACTTGGTGGAGAAAACAATCTCTTTTACAGCTAGAGAATGAATACTGTATTAAATTAAAGGAACGTGCTGAGGATAGCAGGCCCTAAACAAGCACTCTATTCAAACGAGGCGCCCACTCTATAGGTAGCAAGGCCACTTGCAATCCGTCCTTCGATAACCGGTATGACTCCTCCGGCTGCAGGCACGGGATCTCTAATGTCGAGATGAGGAAGTTCTTCCAGCCAAAAACCTAATTCTTCTATCCTTAGAGAACTCTGGCTATCCTGAGCTGAGGTCGGTCTCCTGGAAACTCCTGTCAGTCAGTTCATCCTGCTTCTGGGGTCCCACTGGGCAATTCTATCTCCTTTTTCTTCGGGGAGTCTTCTGTGTATTTGAAAGTGCTATCTCAGATCTCCTGTAAACCAAGCCAACCAGCCTCAGGCTCTTGAACCATTCCTCCTGTGAAAACATTTCACATTTCGGTGTCTCATCTGCATAAGGCACAGTCTGCCTTTCCCTGGGGTCAAACAATGAGTAAAACCCAATAGCAGGAACAACGACCATGAGAATTCTTAGTATTTCTTGAGCATGTACCATATGCCAGGCACTGCTATGCATTTTATATTCACCGTTTTATTCCATTCTTAAAAACACACCATGCAGTAACTGCTTTTGTAACCCCCAATTTATAACTAAGAAACGAACTCAAAGACATAAGTTGCTACCCTGAGGCCCACACGGTCTCAAGAGGGCAGAGCCAGAGGACTCGGCCCCAGGCCATCTTCTACCCCAGAGACAGAATGCTCAATCTCTTATTCCAGGCCTTACTTTGATGAACAGGGCTAAAGACTGAATTTACTATTTTCATTGATTCACTGAGGTTATTCTCTAATCTGTGTCTTTAGTCCAAATCTCTTCCTGGGTTCTAGATTCTTATCCAACTGCCCGCGGGACATGACCACCTGGACAACACCTGATGATGTCAAGGCTAACATGTCCCAGACTGAACGCATCATCTTTTCTCCCAAACACGTTCCTCTCCTGCCATGCCCCCAAATCAGAAAGTGGTTCCACTATCAACTCACTTGTCCCAAGACACAAGCCTGAAACCACTCTGGAGGCCTCTCTGGTGCCCACATCCAAACCATCACCAAATCCTTGCTTCCTCTTCTGTGTGTTTCCCAGCTCTGCCCACTTCTTTCCATCTGCATGGTCACTAGTGCCAGCCACCATCTCTCCCCTCAGTGACTCCAACAGCTTCCTAACAGGTCACCAGGCCTCTAGCTGTGCTCCCTCATGCCTCTTCTCGCCTTACCATTGAAGCTGGTGGGGACCTTCCAATATAAAAATCTGATTAAGTCATTTCCTTGCTTAACAATTTCTTATGATTTGTCATCGCACGAAAATAATATCCAAGCTCTTTAAGTGATTTGCAAAACCCTTCCAGACTCCCCAAGTCATCCCTCTCCAATTTCATCTCTCATTATTTCCCCACCCTTTATGTCACAGTCTAAATGAACCTCCTCCCCATTCCATCAATGTTTTATGTCATTTTTACCTCCAGGCCTATGGACATGCTGCTCCCTCTTACCGAAGCATTCTTTCCTCTCCCCACTGCTTTGGTAAGCCAACTCCTGTTTATCCTGCACATTTCAGGATTAATGTCACTTTCCTGTGGTAAACTTCCCTGACTAGTAAGGTTATGTATTCCCTAGCATACTGTTTTCATCTACTTTAGTTCTTTTTCAATTGTTTCCATAAGGAAATGAATTATGTCTCTCTCATTCACCATGAAATCCCCAGCACCAAAGAAAGGATACAAAGAAGGGCCATGAAAAGTATTTGCATAGATGAATGGAAGAATGACGAGTTAAAATCTTCCTCTACAAAGACGTATTATGCAGCACAGGGAATATAGCCAATATTTTATAATAACCATAAATGGAACATAATCTTTAAAAATTGTGAACCACTGGAGTTCCCGTCGTGGCTCAGTGGTTAACGAATCCGACTAGGAACCATGAGGTTGTGGGTTCGATCCCTGGCCTGGCTCACTGGGTTAAGGATCCGGCATGGCCATGAGCTGTGGTGTAGGTCACAGACGCAACTTGGATCCCACGTTGCTGTAGCTCTGGCGTAGGCTGGTGGCTACAGCTCTGATTAGACCCCTAGCCTGAGAACCTCCATATGCCACGGGAGTGGCTCTCAAAAGGCAAAAAGACAAAAAAAAAAAAAAAAATTGTGAACCACTATGTTGAATGCCTGAAATTTATATAGTACTGTAAATCAACTATATCTCAAATCAAAAAAAAAAAAAAAAAAGATCTTAGCATGTCTCCTTCAACATGTATGTGTTGAGGCTAGCAGGTGGAACTCCAGAGCAAATATCACATCTATTCCCTGCCAACTTACCTTCATGTTGTTAGATCAGTTCACCATGTCAGGTTACTCTGATGCTGGGGTCATGCTTCTCTCTAACCTATTCTCTAGCATATTAGTTATAACTCCACTTTAATGTTACCTGGACCAGCAAACCTTCTGTAACTTCACTAGGCAAGGATACAATCCAGTGACACCCATTAGACACCCAACTCCATTAGTCAGCACCCACTGGCTATACAATTTAATCAGATTTGAACATTTTTTTTCCTCTCATCCTAGAGAATATTACGCATAAGCTGGCCAAGAGTCTAGATGAACTCCAAATAAAGATTACTATAATTCTCTTATTCCATGATTCTCAATTTTTTGGACTATCATACTAACAGATAATATTCTCTAGGTATACTCAAGTTTTTGTGAAATTCTCCAAAGCATAAAACCCTTTTTTATTACTTAATGAATATTATTACATTTATAGGTGTACAAGAATCATCAAAAACAAATTTTAAGGCATTTCCATCCCAAACCCTCAGTGTTTCCTCCCACCCCCCAACCAGTCTCATTTGGAAACCATAAGTTTTTCAAAGTCTGTGAGTCAGTATCTGTTCTGCAAAGAAGTTCATTGTGTCCTTTTCTTCAGATTGCACATCGTCAGTGAAAGCATTTGATGTTGGTGTCTCATTGTCTGACTGACTTCACTTAGCATGATAATTTCTAGGTCCAACCATGTTGCTGCACATGATGTTATTTCTTTCCTTTTAATGGCTGACTAATAGTCCATTGTGTATATGTACCACCTCTTCTTTGTCCACTCTTCTGTCGATGGACATTTAGGATGTTTCCATGTCTTGGCCATTGAAAACAGTGCTTCAATGAACATCAGAGTACATGTGTCTTTGCGAGTCATGGTTTTTTCTGGAGAGATGCCCAGGAGTGGAATTGCTGGATCAAATGGTAGTTCTATTTTTAGTTTTCTGAGGAATCTCCATACTATTTTCCACAGTGGTTGCACCAATTTACAGTCCCACCAACAGTGTACTAGGGTTCCTTTTTCTCCACACCCTCCCCAGCACTTATTGTTTGTAGACGTTTTGATGATGGCCACTCTGGATGGTGTAAGGTGGTACCTCACAGTGGTTTTAATTTGCATTTCTCTAATGATTAGTGACGTCGAACATCTTTTCATGTGTCTTTTGGTCATCCATATGTCTTCTTTGGAGAATTGTCTGTTTAGATCTTCTGCCCATTTTTTGATGGGGTTCTTTGGGTTTTTTTGGTATTGAGCTGTAGGAGGTGTTTATAAATTTTGGAGATTAACCCTTGTCAGTTGATTCATTTGCAAAGATTTTCTCCTGTGGGTTGTCTCTAAAATTCTCCCTCTTTCTCTGCCATTAAAGAAATCACTGTGGCAAGCAAGTGGGTGACTGAGGTATTGAATGACAGAGCTAGCAGGAGTGCTGGCCCTTCTGGAGCTAAAGCACAGACCTGTGCTGGCAGCTGGCCAGCAGAGTGGTCACTGCCTCCTGCAAGGCATCTGTGCTATCCATGCTTGGGCAATCATTCCTCTTCTCAGCTCTGAAGAGAATGCAACATTCCAGATCCTTCCCTCTGGCCCTGACTCTGCACTCTTCTCACCTGGCTCTGTATTTTTTCCTGATCTACTCTCCAGCTGGTCTCCAAAGATACTGGGATGGAAAGAGCTATGTGGTTAAATCAATTCTATTAAAATCAGTAGAGACTAACATAACATTGTAAATTAACTATATTTTGATTAATATTTAATTAAAAGTAAAATGATGTTTATACTAATAATTTTTAATTTAAAAAATAAAAACAAAATAAAGCAGTTGACTAAAAAGTATAGGAAATTTTCCCCTGGAAAACCACGTATCACACGAAAACAACTGTACTATGAAACAATGGATCACCCCACTCCCCTAGCAGGCAGTCTCTGAAGGCCCAGATTTTCAGGAGGTGATAAACATCAGCAAAGACTGTCCACTAATGAAGCAGAGATCAATGACCCACAGATATCACCACAGCATGGACTACAGGTTGCAGGGGACATCAAAGCAAGTGAGACAGAAAAATTATGTTTGTTCTGCTATGATACATATGAATAGCTGGTAATAGGTCCCTGGGGCAGGGTCCTCAAAGAAAACCAGAAGTTGGATTCCCTAAGAGAATGGGTGCTTGGAGTTGGGATATCTTAACATTCCATTTCTAATATACTAGGCTTTGTGGACCAAGATTCTACTCACACATTAGTAGTCAGAGCAGCAGCAAACAACAGTTACAAAGAATACAGAGAAAAAGAGCCCAAGTATAGGGATTCCAGGCAATGAGAGAAGAAAAATGTGAAACTAGAATGAGGAAGGACCAATGCCTGGTCATCTGCTGGGGGGGGCCTTTTGATCTAATAAACTCAAAGAAAAAATTAAGCAGAACTCTAACCAACCAGCCTGTGAGAGAGGGGAGCATGAGGGTTTCCCAGGTGTGGCAGACACTGCTAGGTGCGTCGCCAAATCTATTCTCCATTACTTCCTTGTTAAAGAACTCTGATTTTTTTTTTAAGCAATATACATTGCTATCCCATGAAAAGATTTTTTTTAAAGCTTTCCTTTCAGTCAGCTTATGATCTGGTTAGTTTTTGCCAGTGAGCTGAACAAAGAGAGCAGTGTGCTAGGTTCAGGAAATCTGCTTTATGGAAAGAGGTTTATTGTTTTCTCTCTCTCCTTCCATTCACTTGCTTGGAATGGGGATATAATGGCAAGACCCAAGCAGCCATTTTAGACCAGGAGGTGGCCTCAAGGATGGAAGCAGCACACCCAACACAGCAAAACAAGGGCAGTTTCCTGATATTGTTAGGAATCCACACCAGCTCTGGATCACCTTATCTCCAAGTTTCTTTCAGGTGAAAGAAAGAGAGAGACAGAGACAGAGGGAGAGAGTGAGAGAAGAGTCATCTTGCTGATATTACCTTTCAGGATACTGTTACTTGCTGCCAAACATCTGCACCATCACTATTTCCTCTTCGAAATGTTCACCAACTACCTGAGCTCAGCCCACTGCCAGGCCACCCTGGCTTATCACAGGGGGATTCAGAGCAATCAGCTTAAGTCTCCCTCTTACAAGGGGCCCCAAATATAAACTTTTAACCTTTTCTTCATCAGTAATCTACAACTTTCTAGTAAACCTTTATAGTTCCAATTTCTTTCCTCTTGAGATAACGATTCATGATTTTATTATTCATAATGTAAAGAGCGTACCCCCAATTTGCTCCAGACTTACTCAGCACTTTTAAGACGGAATAAGGCAACCCTTTTAGCCATGTCAACTACCAAGTCATCATGCTGACCAGTGACAGGGCTATTACTGAACTTCAACTAGAGACAGTGCCCAGCTAGCTTCACAAAATAAGCTAAGCCTGGCATTAGGGACTAAATGGCACTGATTCCTTTCTATGCTTTCCAGAACTCTAGACAGGCATTGTCTGGGCTCCTGGACACAGCTAGACTACCTTCACTTGAGAGATGAGACTAGGATTGGTCTCTAAAGAAACTGTTGGAAAATCACTTGGTACCACCTTCAACAAAATAAGATCAATTGCTTGTGTCTTTCTTCAATGTCATCCCAACATTCCTCTAAGGCATCTGCTCTGTTTCTGCATCAAAAGTTAAACTCTGCTTCTTCAAATCAAGAAGCAAGTCCTCTTTATTCAAAGAGAGGAAGGGAAGCTCATCTGAGCTGCTCCAACTGTCAAGGGCAGAACTCAAGTCTCCCCTGGTGTGAACATCTATTCCTTCTGACTCATTTCAGGCTGTTGCTTTTTCATGAACTTGAGCAATGTTATCATTTCCTCAGGGGATATCTGAACCCAAACAGATACATTTTTGATTCTAAAAAGAGAGAGTAATATTAGAATAAATGGAAGTATCTTTAAGGGGTATCTAGATACTGAGGGTATCTCAGCTCTCCATACTTGAATGCCATTCCTTTCTTTTACATATTTTAATTGGAAAGTTATGAGAAGTGTGTTCAAGCGAGGAAACACTGTGTTTGGAATTTAGATATGTAATTAAAATGATTTTCCCAGGCTCCCTAGCGCTTACCTAACTACCAATAGCTTTTTCTTCAGCTGTTAGCACTGCTAATCTGATAGACATTATGATCGGAAGCTCGGGTTCCTATGGGATTGTTATCACTATCTGGGAAGCAGTCAGTATTGATCAGCTGGAAAAAATTGATTCTACAATATCAAGCAAGCGTGGGTTGGCCACACATTCAATTCAATTCATTCAGTCTGACACGTAATGACACCATTCCCGGTCACTGAGTGCGGTCATTTACATTCAAGTCGCTGGATCCTTGCCATGTGCTAGAAGACTCATCCTGTAATCCGTACAGGCTATGGACTGATTTCTCCTAGTTAGTAAGTTTTCTGTTAGTGCCTTTCACATATAAAGCCATCTGTGTCAACAATTCCATTTGTCATTTACTAAATAAAATATACTGGACATGGGGTCCTAAGTTTGAAGAAGCTACATAACCCAAGTCTCAAATAAATCTGAAGCACAAATGGCCGCTGGAGCTGGTTATCTTCTAGAATTGCTGAACAAAACTTGGTCCAAAGTGCTGCGCTACGTGCCAAGGGGGTCCCACCTGCTACTTTGGACATTAAAACCTAGATAGGGGACCCCCTTAGGACCCATTCTTAATATCACTGTTTGATGAGTAAATAGAGTAAATACTATGGACTCCTTAGCAATGTGCCCTCCTACAGGAAGAAAATTTCCAACCTTTATCAATAGGGCATTTTTCACAATATATATTTACCGTGTATTGCTAATTTGTGATTAGGGTCCCCTTGTAAGGGATATTCTGGAAGCATATATCTGACTTCACTGTAAACCTTTACTTTTTACTCTATATAACATCTGGAGAGTATCTGGCATCACATGTATTGAAATATCTAAGGAAGTCTTTTCAAGTAAATTGTGGTTAATTCACAGAAATACTCATGTTGCATTTTTCATTTTCATTTTGAATATTAGAAAAGTCCTCGTGCTCAGTTCCTTTAAAAAAAAAAAAGATAAAAAAAAACCCTCAACAATAAGAAAATAAGAAACCTGATTTTTAAATGGGCCAAAGACCTTAATGGATAGCTCACCAAAGACTATATACTGATGGCAAATAAGCATATGAAAAGATGCTCCACATTTTATGTCATTTAAATAAAAATTAAACAGCAAATTTAAAAATTAAAACAATAATGAGACACCACTACGCAACTATCAGAATGACCAAAATCGAGAACAGTGACAATACCAAACGCTGGTGAGGCTACAGAATGACAGGAATTCTCATTTACTGCTGGTGAGAATATAAAATGGTACGGCCACTTGGAAAGATAGCTTGGTGATTTCTTACAAAATTAATATACTCTTACCATTCCAGCCAGCAATCATGCTCCTTGTTATTTACCTAAAGGAGTTGAAAATTTATGTCCACACACAAAGACCTCCACAAAGATGTTTATAGCGGCTTTTATCATAGTTGCCAAAACCTGGAAACAACCACAATGTCCTTCAGTCACTACTGAAGAATAAATAAACTGTGGTACATCCAGACACTGGCATGTCAGTCAAGGTTTAAAAAAAAAAATGAGCTATCAAGTCATGAAAAGAGATGGAAGAAACTGGAATACATATTACTAAGTGAAAGAAGACAACCTGAAAAAGCTTTCCAGATCTCCATATTCCAACTATATGATATTCTGGAAAAGGCAAAACTAATAAGATAATAAAAGCCTGGGATTGGGGGAAGGAGGGATGAACAGGCAGAGCATAGAGGATTTTCAGGGCAGTGAAACAAGTCTGCATGATACTAAAATAGTGGATTTACATCACTGTACATTTTCTAAATCCATAGAACGTACAACACTAAGAGTGAACCCTGGAGTTCCCACTGTGGCTCAGCGGTAATGAACCCATCTAGTATCCATGAGGACCCAGGTTCAATCCCTGGCCTCGCTCAGTGGGTTAAGGATCCAGCATTGCCATGGGCTGTGGTATAGGTCACAGATGAAGCTTGGATCTAGGGTTGCTGTGGCTGTGGCACAGGCCAACAGCTATAACTCCGATTTGAGCCCTAGCCTAGGAACATCACATATACCACAGGTGTGGCCCTAAAAAGACAAAAAAAAAAAAAAAAAAAAAAAGAGTGAACCCTAACATGAACTATGGACTTTGGGTGTTCCTGACTCATCCATGTAGGTTCATCAATTCTAACACATGTACGACTCATCTGGGGATGCTGATAATGAAGGGGTTATGTATGTATACGGGCAGGGAATTCTCTGTACCTTCCTGTCTCAATTTTGCTATTAGCCTAAACTTCAATTTTAAAAATTAAGTCTTAACAACACAAATTAAAAAAAAAAAAAACTCACCAAAAAACAGAAAAACAAACAAACAAAAAACCTCCCAAACAGCTGAAAGATGGCTGGAATAGACTGGTCTGAGAGAGAGGGAAAGGGACATGTATAGGCTGTCTGAAAATCTAGTTTCTCCAGTGTTCCTCTGCATCCACTGGCAAGCATCCATGTGGTAAAATCCTGCTGGTTTTCAATTTCTGCTTTGTCTTTTCACAAGCACAGCCCACACACTCCGGGCCCACAAGATGAGTGATGGGGGAGGTGTCAAGTGGAAGGATGCTGCCAAGCCTTGCAAATGAGTTTGTAGTTAATGCTGGTGCCGGTTACTCTCCAGATGCTTTCAAACAGATGAAGGACACTCCTTGAATGATGAGCTTTTAACCTTGCAGCTGGTCATTTATTTTTCTGATTAGGACATGCCACTGTCTCAACTTCCAGGTGGTTGTTCACTGAAAGCAATCATGGCCTCGTGTTTGCTCATCTCCATACTGTGCTGCGTGTTGCTGGATCATTATTGTGTGTGATCCTGCCTTTGAGTGCTAAACATCAGTGGATAATCACTTTTGACTCAACTCTCTTTGTTGCATTAGAAAAAAAAACTGTAGAATGTTTAAAATTCTAGCATTTATTCAGGAAAATAAAAATCGTGCATGTGTTTTTAGAGAGCAAACTTGGTATCAGGGAGTTACAAAGCACAGACCTAAGCCATCCACAAAATGCCCTTTCCAAAGTAAAGTAAGGAATGATGAAACCTCAGGCCAAAACTACTCCTTAGAAATGTTTTACACCAACAGGTTGAGCCCTAATCAAGTTCTGGCTTTACAGTTCAGCATTTCATTTGTTGCACTTACAACTGACTTAATTTCTATTCCTCCAAACCTCCGCTCATTGTGAACTTTAATGACATCAGGGGTTTGAGCAAACTTCCCAGTGGTATATGCTTTCAGAATCAGGCAAAAATCTCTTTTTTATACGAGATTCTGAACAATTGTTTTGTTCTTTCAATGAGAGAACGCCATGATTGCTAAGCCTACAGTGGTGCTTAATATGGTAAATCAGCTTAATGATGTGTGAATAAAACTATATTAAGAAAAAAAAGGTTTGTTTTCATGGGTTCAAAAGGGAATAGAAATTAAAAAAAAAACAATTCTGGGTGCTTCAGGGAGACTGAAAAATCTATACCACAGAGTCCTAGGATTTTTTTTTTTTCTTCAAAGCTTTTAAGCAACAGGAGAAAACTAAAGTATCCTGGACAAAAGGCAGGTTCATGAATAACCCACTGGGAGTGAGATCTGAGCTTGGTTTTATATTTATACATTATATCCAGAAGTTAAAATTTTAAAAGCTACTGAAGACCTAACCTTGGTTTGAAGGGGTGGGCTTGGGGTTGAAATCTCAGTCTTCACTGCAGTTGTCTTAATGTCTGTTTTTGAATAAAGCATGTATTATTCATAAAATATGGACATCCATAATATGGTGCCACCTAAAAATTATTATCTATTCCTATCTCCATAAAAGTGGCTTGTGTGGCTGAGGAGGACAGAAGGTAGAAGTCTATGTCATGGCAGAGAATTCTCAGATGAGGGGGGAAGGTTTCTAAGGGTGCCCGCTGTCTCAGTTTGCTTCCCTGACACCCCATTCTCACAAGTCATCTCCTACCTGGGCCAGAAAATGGATGGGGGCTAGAACAGAGACACTAGAGCCATCAGGAAAAGGGTTCAAGATGCTGCACACTAATGGGAAACTTCCATGGCTGTGATGAAGAGATTTGATTTCAGGAAAATCCCTATCTTGGAACCCCTAAGTTCCCAAAATCCACACTCACATAGGCTATCTCACAAGACCCTGAGTATTTATTTATTTATTTATTTTTGTCTTTTTGCCATTTCTTGGGCCACTCCTGCGGCATATGGAGGTTCCCAGGCTAGGGGTCTAATCAGAGCTGTAGCTGCCAGCCTACGCCAGAGCCACAGCAACGCAGGATGAGAGCTGCGTCTGCGACCTACACCGCAACTCACGGCAATACCGGATCCTTAACCCACTGAGCCAGGCCAGGGATCGAACCCACAACATCATGGTTCCTAGTCAGATTCGTTTCCTCTGTGCCACAACGGGAACTCCAAGACCTTGAGTTTTTAAAAGTTATAATTCTCACACCTGGAAAACATTCAATATAATACAAAAGACTGTGCAGTAAATCATAAGCCCCTTTCTCAGCCCAGATTCCCTCCAAAGCTGACCCCTGATAACTAGGCTTTATTTTTCTCCTACCTTCATTTAAATGTTTAGAATAGTACACACACTGTTCTGCACCTGGCTCTATTCAATTAACACATCCAGGAGAATATTCCATATCAGTATGTCGAGGTGCTTTATTCTTTTTCACGACTGCACAGCTTCATTCCTACTGGTTGCTACTGAGGTTGTTTCAAGTTGTTTTGCCCCTGTAAATAGTGCTGCAACAAATATCTTTGTCCCTTTGTCTTTATTGTCCTATCCTTCTAGTGGGCCCTGGTGTTTAGCAGCTATCCTAAAGGCCCTAGCCTTTAGAGAGCTGCCTCCAGCTTTCTAATCCCCCTTATTCCTACCTTCATAATCTATCTCCATGACAAGATTGATCTGGTCACACCTCTGCTTTAACCCCTCAACAGCTTTCCCATCACCCATAGAAAGGATCCAAGTTCTTTAGGACATAAAAAATCCTCCATGGCTTTTTTAGTCTCACCTCTCACTATTCCTCACCAAACATGATGCTCATGCTGAAACAAGTTTTCTTAAAATGTTCGGGGGTGCCCACATGCTTCCATGCCCTTGGCATCACTTACTTTCACTCTTTCTCCAAGTTGTTGAATGTGCCAGGGGTAATATTGGCATCGACCTTCCATTCTGAGCATGGACCCTCCAGGGAAGCCATATTTAACTGCTTGGGGCCATAGGTTTCCACCTGCTGGTTTCAGATGAGACTCACTGCAGATTTCAGCAATTAGCACACCTGCAGCTCTTTGTATGAGGTAGAAATTGACCTGCTGCTAACATTCGCCTCCTGACACCTTGCCTGAACCTCAGCTTATTTAGTTACGGCCTCTGCAACCATGAGACTCCAGATGCAAATTGCCTGCCAGGTAAAGAAACATTCAGATAAAAGTTCCACCCCAAGGGCACTCGAGTTCTTCCTCCACTGCCCTGCTCAGATCAAAGACCCAGATGCGTCTCTGGGTTCTTAGAAGTAAGCCTTCTGTCCCACTTTCAATCTGACAATATCTGGCATTTCCTGTCTTACCAGTCAGCCACTTTGTTTCCTCCAAATGCCCTCCCTGGCATCATTTTACCCAACTTAAACATCCTATTTCCACAATTCTAAAGACGATCATGCTGTTTCAATGATAAAATTTTTCACATTACCAAGACAGTGAAACAAGAAAGATATGTTTATCAAGGAATGTTCTGAAAGACACAGTAACAGAGATATGTTAATAGTGGGATATCTTCTTATTCTGTTTCCAAAATCTAACATTATTGTATGCCACAAACAATCCATACTTTGAAACATGATTGTGGCTAACGGGTATACCAGGCATGCACTGTGTTCAAGGCTACAGCTGACACTGATACAATATGCCAAGCCTAAGCATCAAGATCTTTAATCAATGCCATTTAAAATGAATATTGAGTCTTATTCTTCCCTTCCTTCTACAAACACTGATTGGGAAAGAAGGGGCAAGTTTCTCTTCAGCGCGAGGTCACTCTTACGGGTAAATGGACAGGCAGACTATGTGTCATGATAAAAAATAATGAGTGAACTCTGTTTTAAAACGTTCCCCATGAGACCAATTGTTAGATTTATTTCCTTGCACTAAGGCACTGTCTACAGAAGAGCAATATTAAAATACAAACATCTCTCTTGGCAGGGGCAGCAATACATTAATGCAAAGAGAAAAATCACTGTATTTAGCAACTGCTACTCTGTTCAAGAATATTTTAAAGTAGATGTTTTAAGTAGAAAAAAAAAAAGATATAACCTCTTTAAGAAATAGACTGTTGTAGGAAAGATTATTAATCAGATACTGTTATGTAAAAAAAGAGATTATAAATGAGTGTTTTAACATGATCTCATTTTTATAAACGGGGAGGGGGGGAATGCAAGTGCCAGGCCCTCCTTGTCCCCCCCCAAAGGAAAGCATAGCCTCCACCACACTCATGGTGCAAATATCCGAGTGGTGTAATAGGGGGGATTTTTCTAATCTTCTTTTCAGTCACTTCTTTTTTTTTTAACATTTTTATGAACATACATTTCTACAATAAAATATCCATGAGAGTTATAATTATATGTATATATTCATGCACTTTTTAGTATGCGTCTTTTTGGGGATCAGGTTTTTCCATTTCTAAGCGTTTTAGGTTTAATTAAAGCACACTCTCAGCGGAGATGAACATTTAATGTGAAGGAGAATGAAGAAATGGGATTTGAAAGGGAGAAGGATAGATTGTACAGATACTCTCTCCTGATAGCTGAACCAGGTGGCCTGAGGGAATTTTATTTTCTCAGAGCCGAATGAGATTCAGGGCAGGTAGAGTGAGCAGAAAAGGCCCCCGGAATGTTTAGGGGACAGGGCACACCTTGCCTCCTCCCTGAGGAGTTCCATGAAGGTAATAAACCCAAGGAGAAATTGCCTTCCTGGGCTCCGACATCTGAACAGAAACTTCCTAAATCGTGGAAGCAGCTGCATAGCTTTTTGAACAACAGAAATATATTGAGAGGAAAATAAAAGTTCTCTCCAAGAAACAAAGTGGGGGAAAAAAACAGAATTACATTAACTAGTAATTATTTAAAGTTGGCACTTATGTGATGAGCTTACACTACATCACACCTACATTAAATTGCATATAGGGAGTTCCCACTGTGGCACAGTGAAACGAATCCAATTAGTATCCATGAGGATGTGAGTCGATCCCTGGCATCACTCTGTAGGTTGGGGGATCCGGTGTTGGCGCGAGCTGTGGTGTAGGTCTCAGATGTGGCTCAGATCCCACGTTGCTGTGGCTGTGGGGTGGGCTAGAAGCTACAGCTCTGATTCAACCCCTAGCCTGGGAACTTCCATATGACAAGAGTGCAGCCCTAAAAAGCAAAAAAACAAACAAACAAAAAAAAAACTGCATGTAAACTTCATTTGTATTGAGGTACTCGATACTTGTTTTTTAAATAAAGCATAACTTTGAAGAAGGGAAAGCACATAAACGTTTCTTGATATGCAAGGCTATCCAGCCGCTCCTCACTCTCCTGACCACCTCCACGATTCTCCCCTCCATAAAATCAACAGAGAATAAAAGAATATTCCACAGCTGAGCTTCCCCAGTACGGCTATGCTGGTTTTATTTGCACTAGTTTCTGCTGCATGATCTACTAATCAAATCAAAGTGCAGGCTTTTAAAGGCTTTCACTTCTCATCTCTGAGTGGAGCAGTACATCAATTAATAAAAGGAGAATTTTTTTCAAATATTGCACAGTGCTTTTTAGTTTATAAAATGCTTTTATATTTTCTCATTTCACCTTCAAACCCACTCAATCTAAATAGCTATTTCAAATATCCAAGCCTAGTTCTTCCCTGCTCAAAATCCATTCCTCCCACTGCTTTTGGTACTAAACTTCACTTTTCCTTTCATGAGGCACACCCCTCCCCACCTGCATGTGATTTGGATGCGACTGGCCTTATCCCATCCCCTAAACCAAGTATGGACATGTGACTAGGCCTTAGGCAGACAGTGTATTCCACTTCCCTGGCCACAGTGGTTGGTTCAGAGACAGACACATCACTTAAATCGGTCCCACAGACTAAATTCTGGGATTTTCCTGAAGTTGATAAACCAGGAGGTTCTAAGCTGAAAGCGTGTGGAAATCACTGTCATGGGAGTGGCTGCCCAGAATGGTGTGAGCACGAAGGGAAGAAAAACTATGAGATGAAGAGGCACAGTGTCCTGATGAAGCTGTTTGGTTTTTTATTTTTATTTATTTATTTATTTATTTTTTTTTTTTTTTGTCTTTTTACACCTGCACCCGTGGCACATGGAGGTTCCCAGGCTAGGGGTCAAATTGGAGCTGCAGCTGCCCTCGGAGCTGCGTAGAATCCGAGCCGAGCGGCATCTGCAACCTACACCACAGCTCACAGCAATGCCGGATTAACCCACTTAACCCACTGAGTGAAGCCAGGGATCAAACCTGCATCCTCATGGATCCTAGTTGGGTTCATTACCCCTGAGCCACAACAGGAACTCTCAGCATCTCTTAACAGAGATCCGCACATTGAAGCCATAAGTATTAGCAGGCAAGTCCCTAAGGGGATCAAGCAGGAAACACCCATAGGCTTTAGAACAAAGCTAGCTGCCAATGACCAGTTCTGAGATCTCTGCCTAACCTCTTAACCTTCTGAATCTAAGTTTCCTTATCAGCAGTAAGAGTAATAGTATTCTCCTCACAAAGATTCGGTAAAGACCTATGATATTGTAAACATAAAATACTTAGCACATGGCTGGGCACAAAATAGACCCTCGGTAAAGTGTTTTTTATTAATAATTGTGGATTTTTTAATAATATGAAAGAAGTGGACCCCCACAGTGGCACAATCTGGCAGGATGCCCTGACCAAGTAAAGAGCATAAAGCCAATCAGGAAGTCAACAGTGGAATGGCCTGCGAGTCACAGAAAGAAAGAAACAAATACTATTGACCAATGTGTTGAAATCCACCATTTTTCCAGGGCCTGTACTGCCAAAGAAGAGTCTTTTGGATCTGGGGACCCAAGCATGCAGTTTAACTTGAACCAACCTATTTCCTGAAACTCAAAACTTGCAGGGCTAAAACTAGGCAAGTCCTGGGCAACTTGGGAGGAAGTGGCCCCCTTTCCAGCCACCACACGGCCACATTCCTGAGAAGGGAGAGCTTGATCTCTTAAGGATCTGCCTGCTAATACTTACGGCTTCAAGCATTAGCTCTCCCTTCTCTGGAAGGGGAATTACGGGGAAGGACCTCTGAACATTCCCTCCTTCCCAGGGAAGACCGATGGTCATCACCCCACGGCACTGTTAAGAGAATCAGTACTGCAAGTGCCAGAAGGGAATTGGAGAGAAAATGAAGCCAGCAAGAACCGTTCCCTTACTCTATTTAATCCTTAAATGATTAGCAAAAAATAATTTAAAGTCATTTTTAACAGTATCATATTTCAATTATCAAGTAGTGAATTAAAACGGAATGCAAACACTAAACTTTAACACACTGCTAAAAATGAACATGTCTAAAATATTAATAGCAACTCTAAATGATTTATAATGCCCTCGTGGGCATATTTTATGATTTATTGATGTCATTTTTTAGCTGCTCCATGGGTGACAGAGTCACCTCACTGTGTGTGCTCTGGTGGGTTTCTAGGCTAGTTATTTAGAAAACTATACACTCAGACCTTTGCTGCATGCATGTCTGACTGTAGGTGAAGTGAAAAAGGTACAAATGTTAAATTTTTTCCATAAATCAGAGAACTGCAGGGGCCCAAGAGACTTTAAAATTGGTTATTTCTTATTTTCTCAACTTCAAGCAAGGCCACATTGGAACTATCTTCAATGGATGTGAATTTCACAACCTCCATGGTTAATTTATAAGGTCAGTCTTTGTTGACAGAAATTCTACTTTAGATGTACCCTTTCTGTACCAAGCAAAGCCCATTTTAGAGACAATACTGCATAATTTCTTGGTAGTTCACTTCCCTTCTTCGACTAATAACACATTTTTCGAACCTTTATGTCCATCCCACAGATATTGCTGCCCAGCTCTCTCTATTTTACCTTTTGCTTCTTTCTGTTTTACGATTTGCTTCTACTCCACAGGTTTTCTAAGACTCTCTTAGGCTACAGTACCCGAAATGTGCTTTAATCAAAACTGGGCTTGTCTTCCACTTCTTCCCTGACACCGTTCCATCTCTCAGTCATTTTGCCTTCTCCGGAGATGGAGAAACCTCATTCCATTCTCTGGACAGCCAGAACTTCTTTTCATCACTTCTCCCCTGTCAGCCACACACATCTAATCAGCAGTGATATAGGCCTCCACTTCCAGGAGATGGCCCAGCCTCAAAAGTTACCTTTCTCTCCTCCACCTGCTCCCTTCTTCAAAACTCCAAACCCTTCAATATAGAAATACACAGATATGAGGGGATTAGGGGAGGGGCTCTGAGAGCCCATCCAATGAAATCATGTTGACAACTCCTCGTTGGAAATTAGAACCAAGACCCAGGATTCTGTACAGTATTAATAAAGAGCGAAACAAAGCAAAACAAACCAAAAACCCCTCAATCTTTACTCCATTTATTTTTCTGTATCCACTATGCGATTTACTTTTTGAACTCCAGTTCAATGTGGCTGACGCATGGTCACTGTGTTTTATTCACCATAGACATAGCTGGTCACCTCTTATTTTGGGGACATCTGTATTTCCTCACTATACCACAACATTATAATTACACAGGCAGCAACCAATGATCTTAAGAGGTAGTATGTAAGCACTAAATTTTTAACCTCTAGCAAACAATTCGCCATAGGAACCAAAGGCTAAACAGAGACATGGTAGGTAAATTTGCCACATCGCTCCTTTACCTGAGACATTTACAAGAGGTGATTATGCTTGTGAAGATATGAGTACCCAATGGTCACTCAACACGCACCTGTGTATTGAGTGAGTATATATAATTAATCTGGGCATAGATGTCTACAGAGTACCAAGCCAGGCACCAGCTGGGGTTGGTAATGGGGGTTAGGTTGAGTAGGAGCTCTCACCTGGCTGAGTGGTGGGAGGTGGTGGTTGGAACCTCTGGGAAGCAGACACTGAGATGAAGTTAGGAGTACAAAAGGTTTTCTATTCTAACTGTGAAAAGAGAAAAAGCAGCATTGGGCATGGGAGCTGTCAGACAATGATGCCAACACAAAGTCTCTGTCAGCTCAGAGAGGAGCTCTGAGCAGAGTGTGCCCATAAATGGGTCAGCATTAGCATAAATGGCTAGGCCAGGGGATCAGAGAAGAGCTGGCCTGGGCTCCAAAGCTGAAACAGACCTAAAGGAGTCAACAGTTGGAAAAGTCCACTCACTCTACTCCCTGATGCTGGGCCACAAGCTCTTTCTTCAGAGGGAGCCTGAGCAAGGCATCTGTGTCTGCCTCCCAGGCGAAGTCAGAAGCAGTACAGGGTAGCAGAGGATCCAAGTTAAGGAGCCAAGAATTCTAAACTCAGTGAAATGGGTTCGAACTAAAAAAAGGCACGATTAAAAAGGGTGGTGGTAAGTGTTACAGCTCAGGAAGGACCTGAGAGTTAGGTGTCCTATCAGTTGGAATTTGGGACTTTCTTTTATGTGTAAGAAAAGCTACAGATATAAATGAGTCAGTCCGGCTGAAAGGGCCATGAACAACTAAAAATATATAAAAGACTCCATCAGTGTCTCACTCTTCCCACTTAAAAATTTGGGAAACATGGGGCATTTGCTCTACATTCTGCCAAATAGCAGCGATACCCCTGTTACATGCCCATGAATGAAGTCAGGCCTCAGAAATAAGGAGGCAGGCTCTGGAATAAGACAATCATTCTAAGCTCCAGCACTACTGTTTCAAGCTCTGTGACCTTGAGAAAGTTATTTTTCATCACAAGCCAAGTTTATGATATGTAAAACAAGGGCAAAACCTAGTACATATCAGCTACAGTTGCTGAGCATGTTAAACCCATGTTATTCAAAGGGCGAGTTTTGGACCAGGAGAACCATCATCTAGGAGGTTGTTTAGACACGAGCCCCAGCCCAGACCTAAAGAATCAGAATCTACATTTTTGCCAGCTCTCCTGTGCACATTAAAGGTCGAAAAGCACTGGGTTAATGATTTAATGTACATCACTTAATACAATGTCTGGCATGCTGTAAACACACAATATAATTACTTGCTATTGTTTTTATTATTATAATTGTTGTTATTTTCATCCTGAATCATCTTGGGCAGGCACATCTTAAGAACCTGAGTTTATTAATCTGTAAAATGGGAATCATAACAAAATCCAACTGTCTAAGGACCAGATCATTTTTTCAAGTTGTTTCAAACTCTAGGAAATCCCTATGATTCAAGCATCATCTAAGAATGGTAATGGCTAATATTTTGACAGCACTTACTGAGTGTTAGGTGCTGTTCTTAGTGCTTTACTTGTCTCATACTATTCAATCATCCAACAGGGCTTTGAGGCAGGTACTACTTTTAACACCGTTTTACAGATGAATAAACTGAAACATGAAGAGATTAAATGATTTGCTCAATAAAACACACAGGAATAGAATCAGTATTTGAACTTTGGCAGAATGATATAACAATTTATACTCTTAACCTTGTTACTATTCTGTCCCTCAAGCCAGGCCGTCAAAGTGTGAGCTAAACTAAAATAACTTTAATATAATCAGTGCAATCGGCTGGATGTAGCATTTGATATATTATTGTTTCAGCACACAATACTTGGGCAGCGGGTTCTCAAATCTGGCTGAACATTAGATTTTTTTTTTTGGCCATGCTCATGGCTTGTGGAAATTCCTGGGCCAGGGATCGAACCCGTGCCACAGCAGTGACCTGAGCCATGGCACTGACAACACTGGACCCTTAACCCCTGCACCACAGGGGAACTCCTAAAATATTTTTTAAAGAGTAGAAGTTTTTTAAAATACGGACTTCTTAAGTCTCATCCTCCGAGACTGTTTCAATAGTTTTACAAGTAGGGGCCAAGCTTCTTAGCTTTTGCTTTTTTTAAGCTGTTTGAGATTAATCTGATGCTGAGTCAAGATTGAAAATGTGTGGTATACGGGTTCATAAGCCACCACTTCTGTGTCCAGTATGTGTTTCTGTGAAAATTCTTTCCAAAGTAATCGGAAAGTATAAGGAGGGAAGAGGGGAAGGAGGAGAGAGGTTTGCTGGTGATGGAGGTGTGGGCCATTCTCCTTAACTGCACAACACGCATCCTCTTGTCGAAGTGCTTTTCTTGCATGCTATGGAGACAGGAATCGCATATCTCCTCAACCACCACTGTTTGGGGGATGTTCGATGGCCTTGACTAGGAACTATCTTGGGACTACTGAATGGAGGAATGTATTGACCTTACTTCCAGGAGAGAGACACTCTTTCAGCCAAAAGAAGATGCCTAGAAACTTGCACCTGACCCAGAACAACAGTGGGGAGACTACACCGTAGCTGGAGGAAGGTGGAAGCAGGACAGTGAGTGCTCCGATGAGAAGGAAAGAATGGACGGACTGGCACAGAATCCATAGCTGCGTCCAGATACACAAGTTGAGTAGCACATCAGTATTTTCTACGGCATTCCACACTCAAGCATATTTACAATAACAATTGATAAAGCCTAGATTTGAAGCCAATTTTAGCACTGACATAACATAGAGCCAGAGAAACAGTCTGAAAATAGCAATATGGGCCCATCCCAGCACAGAGAGCCAGGCGCATTGAAGGGCATGGACTGCTGATGAGGAAAAGGGGAACTCAGGAGAAAAGATATGCTAACAGAAAAATAAAAAACCTCCTGAGCCACTCATGCAGTGGAGGGAGAACTGGAAAATGAGATCAAATGCCATTTTGTGACAGCTTGTAGTTTGTTGTCTATATTAATGCTGAAGTTGATAATTAGTTTTAATTCCAGGGGTTTGGTTTCAATTTTTCTCAAAAAATCCTCATCTTTATAAAACCCTCAGTTAAAAAGGCCCTGAAAATTATCATACGGATAAATGGACCAAAATAGACCCAAGCTGAACATTATGTTAGGGTTCTGATCCCCAAGTTGATTAAACAGACACACCTAGAAAACAATGCCTCAAACTCGATTTTTTTCTCTCAGTGTAACACATTACACAGCCATCCCTCAGGGGCTATGGAAGGTAACAGGTTAGCAAGCAACGTGGGAAAATCTTCCTGACTAGGGTATTTTGACTTGAAAAAGATGGCATCATGTGCCAGACTGCAGCGTACACAGCAAGAATCCTAGATTTGAATGGAGTGAAATCAATGGCTGAAATTGAGGATGCATTTAGGTTAAACACAAATGGATGATCATTTATAAATAGAGCTTTAATTAACACGTATTCTAAATAAAATATTATAAATTTTACTTTCATTGTTACTTAACGTCCCAGAATTCTTCAGGGACGCACCGACTATAAGGAACCGACCATGGCAGTGAATAATTCATGTGGAATGCAGAGCCCTAGATGAAAGAAAAGAGCTGTTGATTGGTTTTTTCCCAAGAAATTGTTAATGTTGCATTATATTGTATTGAACTGGCCTCAAAAAATAACAGAGCCTGAACATCATTATTGCTGTTACTTGCCATCCTTTCTAAGTGTCATTTCTTATTCTCTCTTGAGTTGAGACATTCTGATTACTTTGCTTACTTCAGAGAGTTGCTTTTTCTAGTTTAAAAAAAAAAAGTGCTTGACTAGAACCTCTCATATTCTCATTTCTTCAAGTTATAACCACTTGCAATCAAATTTAAATAACCTCCCCTATCTTGCTGAAATCCATTTGTTCATTTCCAACCTACATCTTCCATGTAACACGTGGAACTGTTCTCTGGTGCCCTTTCTAACTACGAAGGACAAATGTGCCTTTCATTAGTCACAACCAGGGCCACAGTCCCGCATCATCCAAGGAATCAGGACAGCTGACACGATGTCTGTGCAAAGACGACTATGGCAGAACTGTGTGTGACTGAGATACTCCGTGGGTTCAATTCACCTTGAATTGATCAAGGGAACAGATATCCAGGACCTTGAAAACAGCTATGATGGAGCAAACAGTCCATTTAGCGAGGGTCACAGATGTGCGGCCTGGTTTGGGCTATTTGCCTCATTTTCAGAAAAGCTTTGGAGGCCGAACTTCTCTGTGTTTCCTATCAGGCTCATTACTGTTTGTGGAAACTGTGTTACTCACCCTGGTATAGGAATCTAAGCAACAGTGATAGAAGCTAAAGGTAATATGGAAATGTTCTCTAGTTTTTGAGGAAAATGACTTTCAAACTAGAAGTCTATTCTCTCCTTTTTTTTTTTTTTTTTTTTTTTTTTTGCCTTTTCTAGGGCCGCTCCCAAGCCATATGGAGGTTCCCAGGCTAGGGGTCAAATCGGAGCCGTAGCCACTGGCCTACACCAGAGCCACAGCAACGCAAGATCCGAGCCGCATCTGCAACCTACACCATAGCTCATGGCAACGCCGGATCCTTAACCCACTGAGCAAGGCCAGGGATCAAACCCTCAACTTCATGGTTCCTAGTCAGATTCGTTAACCACTGAGCCACAATGGGAACTCCCTAGAAGTCTATTCTTAATCAAACCCTTATGTCGTACAATAGAATAAGATACCTTTAGGCATGCAAGCATATTGGCCAGGCTAGTTTAACATAGCAGAAGGTACTCTAGCCAGTTGCTATTGTCTGAATACTAGCATCTCCCCTAAACTTATATCCTAATGCCCAGTGTGCTGGTATTAGGAGGGAAGTCCTTTGAGAGGTGATTAAGTCATGACAGTGGAGCCCTGATGAATGAAATTAATACCCTTCATATAAAAAGAGATGAGAGAAAGCTCTCTTGCCCCTTCTTGCTAGGTAGGACATAGCAAGAGGCAGGCAGTCTGCAACCTGGAATGGGGCCCTCACCAGAACCCAAGCATGCTGGCACCCTGATCTTCCAGCCTCCAGAACTGTGAGAAATAAATTTCTGTTGGTTTTCAGCCATGCAGTCTATGCTATTCTGTTAGAGAGGTCCTAACAGACTAAGATACTAGTTTAAGCCAAATGGCCTAGCTATGAGATAGAGTTCACTGACTGAGGGGGAGGAAATAGACTGTGTTTCCACCAGTGACACCCCAGAACCACAGTGCAGAGCTGCCTAGGGAGGGAGTCATTGCCTCTGACAGAAACCATCAATCCAGGAGGCTGCTGTCACTGGTGCCAGGTCCTACCTCTGCCTCTGCCACCACTTCCAACTCCAGAACCCTGCTATGCTGACTCACCCAGACCTGCACCTGCCAAACAGAAGCCTCAGGTCCTGTCACTTTCCCAAGGACCCAGCTCTGGATCCAGACTCTGACTATGGCACACATATGGCTGACTGCTGTAATCAAAGCACATGTCTGCAATTCAACAAAGAGAAAAACGACCTGAAAAATGAGTTTCTTTAAGAACGTAGAAACTATTACAACAGTGGGAGAGGGGTGTTCAAGAAATGTGGGGCAGTCTCAATGACAAATGCCCCCAATACACAGACTGGAAGTTTTGCCTCCTGTGGACTCTTTTTTTAGGATCAACCAGAAAATATTAATTTCTTCACCCAACAAGAGAGTGAATCAAGAAAAAGAAAGATACAGGAGTTCCAGTTGTGGCGCAGCAGAACAAATCCAACTAGGAACCATGAGGGTTTGATCCCTGGCCTCGCTCAGTGGGGTTAAGGATGTGGTGTTGCCGTGAGCTGTGGTGCAGGTCGGAGACACGGCTCAGATCTGGCGTTGCTGAGGTTGTGGTGTAGGCTGGCAGCTGTAGCTCTGATTCAACCCCTAGCCTGGGAACCTCCGTATGCTGCCGGTGTGGCCCTAAAAAGATGAAAAAAGAAAAAAAGAAGAAAGTGATACAAAATTGGGAAATAGGAGATCTAAAACAGGGAGGCAGGCAAAGGAAGTTTCAAGACAGTGACAAAGGAAAGGGTAAACTGCACTCGGGTGTAAGCACAAGACGAAACTGGTACAGAAGGGATGGGAATGGGGGAGGGGAAGAATCAGGTAGACCACCGGATATGTTCTCAACTGTGCTGAAACTACCCACCAACTCTGTCTGAGAAGTAGGACAGGCTACAGAGAGCATGAGTAGCAGGGGTGGGGAGAGGCCAGTATTAACCCTAAGAAAATCAAAAGTTACGTCAGTAAGGAAATATCTTAAGCATGCTACATGTCCTACGTGTGAATGACAGTGTAAAAGTCAATAACAGAAGCAATGATGTAAGCATACGGCTGACACAAGTCTCGTCTTCTACGTTAGAAAGCCGAAGATAATATCTAACACTTAAAAATCAAGGAACCCGTAAAATATAAGCTTGTTCCTTAGAATGTGGAAATAAACACCCGAAGAAACAGGTTTGTTTAAATGTCAAAATATGTTGCCTTGAGGGAGTGTAAGTTTGGAGTAGGAAGGGGTGAAGACTGCTGTTTTCATTATAAGCCTGACAGCATTATGTTGCTGTTAAAGTCTATTTATTTATTTATTTATATTTATATACACACATATACACACACATATAGATACATATAATTAAACTTTAAAGATTAAATGCTGAAAAAAGCACCCCTTCGTGTGAACTTGGAGCATCACTCTCCTTCACACACATCATCTGTGTCTCAAATGCTCCCCTTTTTGTGGCGCACCTTTTCATTCTATAACACATTCTCTCATGCTGTCCAGATGACAAAAACTACACTGGCCACTGGCTGCTTCCAGAAAATTAACCCTAGAGAAACTATAGAAGCCAGAGCGAAATGTGGATTTGAGGAACCAATGACAAAAAATAAATACACACAATGAGCAGTCCCTGGCGAGTCTGAAGACGCCGGAAGTGTTAGGTGGGGGATCTGAAGGGTGCGGTTGGGAAGGGAAGGAGAGAATGGCTTCGTCCAGGTGGGAAAGGCAGTCAAGGGCCATGAGAAAAGAAGTAAAAGGAGAGTTTCTGATTATCCACCAACGTGGATAATCACAGACTGTCAATCACCACAGAAACTGGCAGCAAGAGCCAGGGCTGCAGGGGTCAGGAGAGTAGAACAGGAGACGTGCAACAGCCCTGTAGGACAAAGGAGGGAGGGAAGGGGGGGCGTAGTTCTGAGCAGTCACCTTTGGGTATTTTCCAAACCCCTAGGACAGGGAGAATAAATCTATGGAGACCACTTCTAGAGAGTTTAAATGGGAAATACAGACTAGACAAGTTATTAGTAGATGGTGGGCAAATGAGAATGATCACCATCAGTACTATGGCCCCTGAGGCCCTCTTCCCTGGCTTTAATTCACCTACTGGTACATTAATTGAAAGTGGGGATATAGCCATTTCCCAGTACAAAACAATGTATACTAACTGATACTCCACGGGGAGGAGGAGGTCTTCGGAAGAAATAACCAGAAAGCCACATCAAGAATACAACTCTTCTATAAGAAAGACAATAAATGCAACAATATAAACCATCTAAATCAGAATTTTAAAAGGAAATGGATCAAGAAATTAAAATAATGGTGATGAATATATTAAGAGGCTAAGGCTGCTATTAGCAATACAAAACAAGAACAAGACAACAAGAAAGGACTAAATTGGGGAGTAGGTATGAAATACGTAATAGCTGAAGTGAACAAAGCAATAGGTCAAATACGTAGCAAGATGAACAACGGGGATGAATAAAGCAGTGAGTTGGAAGATCACATGGAGAAACTCTCCTAGAAGTCAGCAGGAAAGGATAAAGAGACACAAAATACAAAGGAGCTAGGAGATGTAGACGGTGGGAGGAAAAAGCCAACACTTGTGAGCCATGGCTTTGTGCTATGTCAGCTTAGCTAGGCTGAACGCCCTTTCCACAAATCCTGATTCCTGCACATTTCCAGTTAGGGAGGGCCATTAGCAAGAACCCTGGGAAGGGTTCGAAGGGTGCTGTCACTCACCTGTCTGCTCACCTTACTGGTGTGAAGAAGCAGTGGAGCCTCCACATGCTCCACCTTCCACAGATGCCCTTAAGGTTCTCTGACTCCTGGTCCAGGTGGCCATTGTGATAAAAGGCTCCGATTTCTACCAGAAACACATATAATCAAGGTTAGAGATAAGAGTTTGTCCACAGGCTCCAGTCTGTGCTTGTATAAGGGTTGCAGCTTGTCCTGCTCACCCTCACCTGATGTCCATTTTCCCTTCCCAACTTCTTGTTCCACAGTTTTTTGTTTCTTTTTTGTGTTCTGTCTTCTTATGGCCGCACCTGCAGCATATGGAAGTTCCCAGGCTAGGGGCAGAATCAGAGCTGCAGCTTCTGGCCTACGCCATAGACACAGCAACACCAGACACGAGCCGCATCTGTAACCTACACTACAACTCATGGCAAAGTTGGATCCTTAATCCACTGAGCAGGGCCAGGGACTGAACCCACAATCCTCATGGATACTAGCCAGATTTGTTACCACTGAGCCACAGGGGAACTCCTTCTGTTCCATAGTTTTAAAGCTTCAGCATTTGAAGTCAAATGAAAAAATATATAATATATAAATATGTATAATATAAATATATATAATATATAATAAATATATGTGCTATATAAATAAATTTGAACCGAAATTTTTATATTCAGCCAAACTGTCTTTCAAGTGTAATGGCTTTAAAATACATGTTCATGTATTTACTTTCTTTTAATATTTAAAAAGTCTTTTTCCCATTTGTCATCCTGTGCCTACTACTCAATTTGATTCTTATTCTAATTGATAATCTCTTCATTATTTCTGGAAGTTTTAAAAAATTCTTTCCTAAGATATATATAGACATTATTAAGGTTAAGACATTAATAGGATAAGAAAAAATGAGTAAAGGTTTTAAAAACTACATAAGTCACAGTGGAGCCTGTAGAAAATAAAAAGAAACTTCAATAAACTGGTAACACAAGATATAATGGGAGGTGGTTCTAATATAAAAGCAATTACGATAAATGTAAGTGGATTTAAGTTATACAAAGGACAAGCACTTTCTGATGGTATAAAGAAATAAAACAAAATCCAAAAGTACATTGTCTATGAGAAACATTCTTAAAACTAGAAGACAGAAAAAGTTTGAAAACAGAGGAACAAAAGACAACAACAACAAAAAAAAATGAAAGAAAGCTAGAATAGCAATCATAATAGCTGACAAAAAAATTACAGTTAAAGGTGAAAAAAAAAATAGAGAAGACATAACCATCACAAACACATATGTAGTACCTAAAAATGGGTCACAATAGCTGACAGCATACGGAGAGAAACGTAAATGGTTATAGAGTTTTTAAAACCAAACCATCGAAAACATAAGCAAAGAAAAATAAAGCAGACTTTTATCTAAACACTATAATTAATAGGTTTATACTATTAATTATATTGTTCATATCTTTAATATGTATATTCAATGGCATGCTATGTATAATATACATGCTTTGATATATATGCTATAATAATTCATGCAACAAATAGCAAATACACATTTTTAGAAGCATACACATATTTATTACACTAATAGATTAGTGTACAGGAAGTCTCAATAAACTCACCAGGAACAAAATCATATAGTTTACATCTTTCCAACAATAATGAATTAATTAACATTAGAAATTAGGAACAAGAAAGTTTTTTAATGTCCTAATATTTTGAAAATGCCTTATTAGTACATAACTCATAGGCTAAAAATTAAATTGTAACCAAAATGAGGGAGTATCTAGAATTGGATGAACATACAAACACAAAATGTGTGGGACATAACTAAAGCAGTCTTAGGAGGAGCCTTTACACCTTTAAAAATGTTTATCAGGAAACCAAGTTGAAAAGAAATACGCTAAGCATCCAACTAAGGAAGTCACGAGAAAGAACATCAAGGCAAATCCAAAGAAGAAAAGGATATAATAAAGGAAAAGAAATAACATAATGATTTAGTTAAGAGAAGAAATTAATAAAACTAAAGCTCTAGTTTGAAAGTATTACCAAGATAAACCTCTGAAAAGACTGATCAACAGAAAAAGGAAACGACGAAAGTAAATAAAGCAGATCAAAATGAAGATGGGGAAATAACTGCAGTTTAAGGAACAAACTGATAAAATGAGTAAATTCCTAGAAAACATAAGATGCCAAACTGGTACAAGAATAAAAAGTGAATTTAAAATAGGCTTATAGGGATTAAAGAAATTTAATTGGTAGTTAAACCTCCATCCCAAATTGCTCTAGGCTTGGATGCTTTTAAAATAGACTCTATCAAACTGCTAAAAACACAATTCTTATGTTATACAAGTCGTTCCAGAAAATTTAAAAAAAGAAGAAGTATCCTCAGTTCATTTTCTAAAGCTAATCTATCTCATTTCCCTTCATGCCTCTAGCTTTTAAGCCATAGTTTGTTTTCCCCAATCCCATGTTATAGAGGAATGCATCCATGTCCTTCCTAATACTGCATGGTTTCATCTTTTTTTAACATTTGTGTTTCTGATCCAGTGGAATTTATCCTGGTATACACTGTAAATAATGGATCCAATTTTCTCTATTCCCATATGGCTACACACAGTGGTATGCTGGTGCTGGCTCATGCCAGCTCACAGGAGCTGATTGTTCAATTTTCAGGAATTTTGTGAGCTGATTGCTAAACACGGACACTGTTACAAAATAAGTTATATAAATGTAGAGTAAAATAAATCATGTTAAAAGCAAAGCTAGGAGTTCCCATCGCGGCTTAGTGGAAACGAATCTGACTAGTATTCATGAGGATGCAGGTCCGATCCCTGGCCTCACTCAGTGGGTTAAGGACCCGGGGTTGCTGTGAGCTCTGGTGTAGGTCGAAGATGCGGCTCGGATCTGGCATTGCTGTGGTTGTTGTGGTGTAGGCCAGAGGCTACGGCTCCAATTCAACCCCTAGCCTGGGAATTTCCATATGCCATGGGTGCGGCCCTAAAAAAAAATTAAAAAGACCCAAAAAAGCAAAGCTAACAAATATTCAAAACTCATCACTTCCTAATTATTTTAATACATTTTACTATTACCAAGGTCCCTGGGGTTATTTTAGTCTGTTGTGTCCATATGCTAGTATGCTGCTGTACATCGCTCCTCAGCTCTGTACTAAACACCATATTAAAGGCACGAAACTGGCTATGGTGGGAGTATTCACAACACGGAAGTTGGCAGTACTCGAATCAGGTCTAATTTACTGTTTTGTTGACTGTATACTATAGATATCACTATGGACAATAAGCCAAATGCAGTTTGCCACTTGTTTTTGTGAATAAAATGTATTAAACCACAGCCACACCTATTTTTAACATATTGTTTATTGCTGCTTTTACACTATAATGACAGAAGTGAATAGTTGCAACAGATAGCATATGGCCTAAAAAGCTTGAAGTATTTCCTATTCTACCCTTAGAGAAAGTTTGCTGACCCCTGGTCGAGATGGAGAAAATGTCAGCACTGTTGATTCATCTAAAAAGTGCATCTTGTCTATAGCTGTTACATTGCAAATAGCACAATTAAGAAACAATTTCCCAATATCTGAAAACTACTATCTAATTCAGAAGTCTCTCATGTCCTTGACAAATAAATCAAGATTCGACATGTCTTTGTCACTTCGCTTCCATCTCATTTATTAATGTAAATGAAGATATCAACCTACATTCACATGACAGCTATGCTCATTACAACCATAAGTTGGTTATGGATAAGAATTTGGCAAAAATCAAAGAAAGCATTCTATGAGAAATCAATTAATTATATGGAGTTTACAACAGAGAATTTTGTACATTGTATTACTATCAGTACATTGCTTGCTAAGTATCTTGTATATTAGTAAAATTAAAAAACATATATACATATATACACACACGCACACATGTTAAATATTCATCAGCACAACACTGGCCACACAGTATCTTAATTTCACTTCTTAGTAAGTTTACATCTCTAGTTTAATGTGAACACAACAAAACTATTATTTGTGACATCCATCCAGAACTATAAAGCAGAAAACAATGTTTTAATAGTTTGGTTGGCTGAATGTCATGGACAAATACTGTGCTGAATTTTCCTAAGCGTGCTAATCTTTCTGTAAGTAGATCACATATCTTCTATTGTTAAAATCACTTATTTTAAAAAAATTATCTTTTCCTTTCTGATTTGAGGCCCTTTATTGTATACTAAATTTCTATATGTAGTTTAGTCTATTTCTCATTACTCCCTTTTGTTCCACTAGTCTGTCAATTCACATGCCAATACCAAACTGCCCTTTTTTTAATTTTTTTATTTTTTTGCTTTTTAGGCCACACTTGCAGCATATGGAAGTTCTCAGGGTAGAGGTCTAATCAGAGCTGTGGCCGCCGGCCTACACCATGGCCACAGCAACGGGGGATCTGAGCCGCATCTGTGACCTATACCACAGTTCACCCCAATACCAATCCTTAACACACTGAGCGAGGCCAGGGATTGAACCCTCGTCCTCATGGATACTAGTCAGGTTCATCAACAACTAAGCCACGATGGGGACTCCCCAAACTGTCTTAATTATAAAGTGTTTGTAGTTTGTTGTACTGTAACTGCAAACTCTCGAGTCTCTCACCCAATTGGCTATCCTCTTTCAGGATGTTTTCTCCCATTCTTGCTTGTTTGTTCTTTCAGATAAGTTTTACGATCAACTTGTGTTGCTGCAGGGGAAGAAAATCTGATGATATTATTATTAGGCATTACATAAATTTATAAATTAAAATAGAGAAAACAATTTTTTTGGAGTTCCCATCGTGGTTCAGCAGATATGAATCTGACAAGTATCCATGAGGATGCAGGTTCGATCTGTGGTGTCACTCAGTGGGTTAAGGATTTGGTGTTGCTGTGAACTGTGGTGTAGGTCGCAGATGCAGCTCGGATCTGACGTTGCTGTGGCTGTGGTGTAGGCCTGTGGCTACAACACTGATTTGACCCCTAACCTGGGAACCTCCACATGCTGCGGGTGCAGCCCTAAAAAAAAAAAAAAAAAGGAAAAAAAACATATTTTTTAATGCTGTTGAGTTTTCTATCCATTTTTCCATTTGTTGAAATCAACTTTTCTAACTTTCAGATTTATTTTGCTCATGTAGGTTCTAGATCATTCTAATCAAGTTTTAGCCTGGCACTTCTTTCCCTTTATATAAAGAATAAAAGGGATTTTCTCCTTCATTACATTTTGTAATTGGTTTTTGTCTCTACTATGAAGGTTATTGATTTTTGAATGTTAATTTTATAACCTTCTACACTACTCAATTATTTTATTTGAGGTCATTTTTTATTAATTATTCTGGATTTTTCAGATACGTAACCATGTCATCTGAAAATCGAGTTCTAACTCTTCATTTCCAATTACTATATCCTCCAATTGTTTTCTATTGTTTAATTAAAATGAGTAAGAGCTTCAAAATAATGTTATATAGAAGCTGTATGATTCCTCTCTAGTACCTGACTTTAGTGGGGAAGTCTGAGTATCTCCTCATCAAAATATCATGCAAGATGGGGGACTGAAAAACATACATTTTACCAACTTGAGAAAGTGTAGTAGGCTGAACAATGGCCACAAAGGTATCAGGTGTTATTCCTTAGAACCTACAAATTTTACCTTATATGACAAAGACTTGCAGATATGAATAAATTGAGGATTTTGAGATAAAGAGATTATGTTGGATTAGATGTGTGGTGCCTAAATGTAATCACGTATCTCTTTATAAGATGGAGACAGAGGTAGACTTGATATATACAAAAGGAGAGAGGGCAACGTAACCATGGAGGCAAAGATTGCAGTGATGTAGTCACGAGTGAAGGGATGCTGGCTGCCACCAGAAGGAGGAAGAGGCAAGGCACAGATTTTCACTTAGAGCTTCCAGAATGGGTGTGGCCCTGCCAACACCTTAACCTTTGGTACAGTGTTACTGACTTATTTTATTTTATTTTATTTCATTTTATTTTATTTTTGTGTTTTTGCCATTTCTTGGGCTGTTCCTGCAGCATATGGAGGTTCCCAGGCTAGTGGTCGAATCGAAGCCATAGCTGCCAGCCTACACCAGAGCCACAGCAACGCGGGATCCGAGCTGCGTCTGCAACCTACACCACAGCTCACAGCAAAGTCGGATCCTTAACCCACTGAGCAAGGGCAGGGACCGAACCTGAAACCTCATGGTTCCTAGTCAAATTCGTTAACCACTGCACCACAACGGGAACTCCCAGTGTTACTGATTTTAGATGTCTGGCCTCTACAACTATGAAATAATACATTCCACTGTGTTAAGCCCCCCAGTATCATAACTATTCAGATACCTGAGCATGGTTGCCAGATACAGCACTTCAATATCTTAAACTTACAAAATCATAAAAAGTGTATTACAAAATATAAAAGACAAAGCACAAATTTCAATTCAAAAACTATACAGTATCTAGGACTTAATTTAGCCAAGACTATTTAAAACTGCCATGGAGAAAAATTAAAGATTCAGTGAAAGACATACAGATGATCTTAATAAATGAAGAGACAATTCATATTCTTGAGCGAAAGAACTTAATATTATAAAGATGATAATTACCTCAAATTAATCTACATATTCAATGCAATACCAATCGTAATGCCAGTTGCACTTTTTTTTTTTTTTTTGTCTTTTTGTCTTTTCTAGGACCGCTCCCTTGGCATATGGAGGTTGCCAGGCTGGGGTTCAATCAGAGCTACAGCTGCCAGCCTATGCCAGAGCCACAGCAACACAGGATCTGAGCTGTGTCTGCAACCTACACCACAGCCCACGGCAACGCCGAATCCTTAACCCACTGAGTGAGGCCAGGAATCAAACCCGAAACCTTATGGTTCCTAGTCGGATTTGCTAACCACTGAGCCATGATGGGAACTCCAACCAGTTGCATTTTTTTGAACTGATAAACTGAGTCTAAAAATTCTACAGCAGAACAAATGTCCACAAATAACCAAACAACAAAAAAGAAGACTTCAGAGAAATGCACCATATCACACCATCATGTATACAATGAAGACATTATTAAAAAAGAAAAGCATGGTTTTCACTGAAAGAATGAGTACGCCAAAGCAACAAGACAGAATGCTCAGAATCAGATCCAGATCTATTCAGAGTGAGATCCAGAGTCTGACTTGATTTCCAATTCAGATGGCACCACAAATCCACAAATGCATGAGGAAAGAATTAACTATTTGGAGTCAACAGTCTAAAAATCAATTCACTAATTGTATAAAATTAAAGTAATTCCTGGACCAAAAGTGGTCACAAGTATACTAAAGAACCAAAGGTGAAGGACAAAACAGGAAAGTTAATAGAAAGAAATAGGGGGAAATTTATAACCTAGAAGTGAAGAAAGACTTTTTTAACAAAACCCCAAAGACATATCCATAATGAGAGAAACTTAGGAATTTGATTAAAGCCAAACTAAGAATCTCTAATCAATGAACAAAATGATGGATAGAGTTAAAAGAGATAAGATCAGGAGAAGATATTTACAAAATGTAAAACTAACAAGGGATCAATATCCAGAGCATACACAGAAATCTTGCAAAGCAATCAGAACAAGATAGCAACTTCAAAAATAAAACAGACAACTGATATGACCAAGAAATTTACAGGAAAGGAAATCAAAAGGCTAAGGAGCACATAGAGGTATTCTACCTAATTGGTGTTCAGAGAAATACAAATTAAACCAATTGTAAGATCTTCACAACTTAATCCATTAATTCAATGAAATCTCAATCAAAATCCCAGCAAATTACTTGGTGCATGTTGACTAACTAATTCAAAGTTTAAATGAGGAGACAGGGAGTTCCCCATCGTGGCTCAGTGGAAATGAATCTGACTAGCATCCATGAAGACACAGATTCAATCCCTGGCCTGGCTCAGTGGGTTAAGGATTTGGCGTTGCCTTGAGCTGTGATATAGGTCACAGACATGACATGGATCTGACAATGCTGTGGCTGTGGTGTAGGCCAGCGGCTACAGCTCTGATTCTCCTGGGACCTCTATATGCCACAGGGTGGCCCTAAAAAGAAAAAAAATAAATGAGGAGACAACAGAACACCCAACGCTATACTGAAAGAAAAGAACAAACACCACCTAACATCAAAACTTACTATAAGTCTATGGTAATCAATACGGTACAGTATTGGCAAAGGAACAGACATACAGATCAATGAAATAGAAAAGAGAGCCCAGAAATAGACAGACATAAATGTAGTCAACTGATCTTTTACAAAGAAAAAAGGTAGTCTTAAAATTGAATAAATTTAGACAGCACCAGAAAACTGCTAGTACTCATCAATGAATCTGGAAAAGTTGCAGGCTACAAAATTAATACACAGAAATCAATGAGATTTCTATATACTAATTATGAAATATCAGAATGAGAAATCAGTGAAACAATCCCATTTATAATTGCATCAAAAAAGAATAAAATACCTAGGAATAAACCTACCTAAAGAGACAAAGACCTAGTCCCTGAAAACTATAAAACAATGATGAAAGAAATCAAAGATGATACAAACAGATATACCATGCTCTTGGACTGGAAGAATCAATATTGTCAAAATGACTATATTAGGGGAGGGGTTGGGGTGGACTGGGAATCTGAGATTAAATGATGCAAACTATTGCCTTTGGAATGGATAAGCAATGAGATCCTGCTGTATCGCACTGGGAACTATATCTAGTCACTTATGATGGAGCATGACGGAAGAATGTATATATGTATGTGTGACTGGGTCATTTTGCTGTACAGTAGAAAATTGACAGAACACTGTAAACCAACTATAATAGAAAAAATAAGAATCATTTAAAAAAAAAATGACCATACTACCCAAAGCAATCTACAGATTCAATCCCTATCAAATTACCAAAGACATTCTTCACAGCACTAGAACAGAATAATTTAAAAATTGTGTGGAAACACAAGAGACCCCAAATAGTCAAAGCAACATTGAAAAAGAAAAACGAAAGTGGAGGAATCAAAACAATATGGTACTGGCACAAAAACAGAAATATAGACCAATGGAACAGGATAGAAAGCCCAGATATAAACCCAAGTACCTATGGGCAACTAATCTATGACAAAGGAGGACAGAACATGCAATAGAAGAAAGATAGCCTCTTCAGCAAATGGTGCTGGGAAAACTGGAAAGTAAAAGAATGAAAGTAGAACACTATCTAACACCATATACAAAAATAAACTCGAAATGGATTAAAGATCTAAATATAAGGCCAGACACTATAAAACTCCTAGAGGAAAACATAGGCAGAACACTTTTTGACATAACTCACAGCAACATCTTGTTTGATCCACTTCCTAGAATGATGACAATAAAGACACAAATAAACCAATAAAATCTAATCAAACTTGAAAGCTTTTGCAGAGCAAAGGAAGCCATTAAAAAAATGAAAAAAACAACCCACAGAATGGGAGAAAATCTTTGCCAATGATGCAATAGACAAGGGCCTAATCTCCAAAATATACAAACAACTCATGCAACTCAACAACATAAAAAAACAAACAACCCAATTGAAAAATGGGCAGAAGACCTAAATAGACATTTCTCCAAAGAAGACATACAGATGGTCACAAGGCATATGAAAAAAATGCTCAATATCACTAATTATTAGATAAATGCAAATCAAAACCACACCAGTCAGAATGGCCATTAATAAAAAGTCAAGAAATAACAAATGCTGGAGAGGGTGTGAAGAAAAAGGTACCCTCCTCCACTATTGGTGGGAATGTTGGTACAAGCACTATGGAAAACAATATGGAAATACCTCAGGAAATTAAATATAGAGCTACCATATGATCCAGCAACTCCACTGCTGGGCATATATCCAGACAAAACTTTCACTGAAAAAATACATGCACCCCTGTGTTCACAGCAACACTATTCACAATAGCCAAGACATCGAAACAACCTAAATGTCCATCAACAGATGAATGGATTAAGATGTGTGGAACACACATACAATGGAATATTACTCAGCCATAAAAAAGGTGAACTAATGCAATTTGCAGCAACATGGATGGAACTGGAGACTCTCACACTAAGTGAAGTAAGCAAGAAAGACAAGACAAATACCATATGATATCACTTATTTGTGGAATCTAAAATATGGAACAGATGATCATATCTAAAAGGAACAAACAAACAAGCAAACAAAAAGCAGAAACAGATCATGGCCAAGAAGAGCAGACTTGGGGTTTCCGGGGTGGGGAGGGGAAGGGGAAGAAGTGGGATGGATGGGCCTTTTGGGGGGTTGGGGGATGTGCACTGTTATATTTGGAATGCATGGGCAATGGGATCCTACTGTACAGCACAGGGAAATGTGTGCAACTGGGTCACTTTGTTGTACAACAGAACCTGACAGAACATTGTAAATCAACTACACTTAAATAATAATTTTAAAAAATTGAGAGTTCCCATCATGGTGCAGTGAAAACAAATCTGACTAGGATCCATGAGGATGCAGGTTCGATCCCTGGCCTTGCTCAGTGGGTTACAGATCAGGTGTTGCCAGGAGCTGTGGCGTAGGTCACAGATGCGGCATGGATCTGTTGTTGCTGTGGCTATGGTGTAGGGCAGCAGCTGCAGCTCCAATTTGACCCCTAGCCTAGGAAACTCCATATGCCATGGGTATGGCCCTAAAAAAGCAAAAAAAAAAAATTTGAATAAATTTGACATGCAACTTTACATAAGGTGTATTGTGTGTTACTTTTACATATTTTTATACCATAAATTATGGCAGCTAGAGCAATATTTATCACATTACATAGTTACTATATAATATTCAGCAAGTGATGCTGGAACAACTAAACACCCATATAAAAATCTATAACCCCCCCAAAAAAATCTATAACCCTAGACATAGAACTTACACCCTTTACAAAAATTAACTCAAAATGGATCATAGTCCAAAATAGAAACTGTTGGAGTTTCCTTTGTGGCTCTGACTAGTATCCATGAGGATTTGGGTTGGATCCCTGGCCTTGCTCAGTGGGTTAAGGATCCTGAGTCAACATAAGCTATGGTGTAGGTTGCAGACTCCGCTTGGATCCCACATTGCTATGGCTGTGGCGTAGGCCGGCAGCTGTAGCTCCAATTTGACCCCTAACCTGGGAGCTTCCATATGCTGCGGGTATGGCCCTAAAAAGCAAAGAAAAATAAATAAATAAACAAAATAAAATAAAATAAAAAATGTAAAACAAAAAAATCTCTTAGACTATAACACAGAAGAAAATCTAAGTGAATTTGGATTTCACAATGACTTCTGAGATATAACAGCAAAGGCATGATCCATGAACTATAATTGATAAACTGGACTTTTTTAAAATTAAAAACTTTTGCTTTGCAGAAGTTATGAGAATGAGAAAGACAAACCACAGATTTGGAGAAGGTATTTATGTGCTGAAGATACATCTAATAGATTGAGATAGGATTAAGATGGTGGAATAGAAAGACTGGAGCTCAACTTCCCTCCTAAAAACAACAAAATTCACAACTAAAGACTGAGCAATCTCCACCCAAATGGACTGGAAACCTTAAAAAAGACACCCTACTCCAGAAGAAAAAGAGGGGGCCACATCAAGAGGTAGGAGGGGCAATTTCATGAAATAAACAACCCCATACCTCCCAGGTAAGAAGCTCCACAGAGTGAAAACTAACTGGTTCACAGAGGCTCACCTACAGGAGTGAGAGTTCTGAGCCCCACATCAAACCCTCACATGCTGGGATCTGGCACTGGGAGAAAGAGCTCCTGGAGCATCTGGCACTGAAAGCCAGTGGGGCTTGTGCACAGGAGCTCCACGGGACTGGGGGAAATGGAAACCCCACTCTTAAAAGGTGCACACAGACTTTCACGTGCACTGGGTCCCAGGGCAGAGCGAGGTCTCCATAGGAATCTGGGTCAGACCTGACTGCAGTTCTTGGAGGACATCCTGGGAAAACAGGGGTGATGTGGCTTGTTGTGAGGGAAGGACATTGAAGGCAAAGCTCCAGGAATATTCAGCAGCTGCCTTTCTCTGGAGGTGGCCATTTTGGGAAAATCTGGCCCCACCCATCAGTCAGCACTGAGAAGCCCCAGGTCAAACAACAATCCAGGTGGGATCACAGACCCACCCCTCAGGAAACAGTCTACCTAAAGGCCCCTCAGGCACACAGCTGCCTCTAATTCCCCATCTGGAGACTAAGCCCCACCCACAAGAGAGATCAGAATCAGCTCCACCTACCAGTGGGCAGGCATCAGCCCCTCCCATGAGGAAGCCTACAGCAAGCCCCCATACTGACTTCAGCCACAAGGGGAGCAGACACCAGAAGTAAGAGAGGCTACAACTCTATTATCTGTGAAAAGGTCACCACACCAAAAACCTATAAAAATGAAAAGACGGAGAACAATAACTCAGATGAGGGAGAAAGGAAAAACCCCAGAAAATCAGCTAAGTGAGGAGATTCTTAGCCTCCAGGAAAAAGACTTCAGATTGTTGATGCTGAAGATGATGCAAGACATTGGAAATAAACTGGAGGCAAAGATGGATAACTTACAGGAAACACTGACCAAAGAGATACAAGATATAAAACTTATATAAGAAGAGATGAGAAATACAATAACTGAAATAAAAAATTTCACTAGAAGCAGCTAACAGCAGAATACAGGAGGCAAAAGAATGAATAAGTGAGGTGGAGGACAATTAGTAGAAATTACGGATGCAGAACAGAAAAGAGAAAAAAGATTGAAACAAATGAAGAGAGTCTCAGAGAACTCTGGGACAACATTAAACGCACCAACATCCATATTATAGGGGTGCCAGAAGGAGAAGAGAGAGAGAAGGGGACAGAAAAAATATTCCAAGAGATAATAGCCAAAAACTTCCCTAACATGGGAAAGGAACCACTCACTCAAATCCAGGAAGCACAACGAGTACCATATAAAATAAACCCAAGGAGGAATACACCAAGACACATATTAATCAAACTAACCAAAATTAAAGACAAAGAGAAAATCTTGAAAGCAGCTAGGGAAAAGAAACAAGTAACATACAAGGGAACCCCAATAAGGTTATCAGCAGGTTTTTCAGCAGAAACTCTGCAGGCCAGAAGGGAGTGGCATGATATACTTAAAGTGATGAAAGAAAAAAACCTCCAACCAAGATTACTCTACTCAGCAGGCTCTCATTCAGATTTGAAGGAGAAATCAAAACCTTCACAGATAAGCAAATGTTGAGAGAATTTCAGCAACACTAAACCAGCCTTACAACAAATACTAAAGGAACTTCTCTAGGCGGAAAAGAAAACACAGCAACAGGAAACAAAAATTTCACAAATGACAAGGCTCACCAGAAAAGGTATATATACAATAAAGATACAAAATCATCCATGCACAATTATACCACCAAAATCAGAAATCAGGAGAAGAGGTGGGTACAAACGCAGGACACTGGAGATGAACTTGCAATTAAGAGAACAACAACTTAAAACAATCTCATATACATATAGACTCTTATATCAAAACTTCAGAATAACTGCAAACCAAAAATCTACAATTGATACACAAACAAGGAATCTCTGGAGAAGAAATATATCTCATAGTAAATAAGTGCAAAATCCACCATGAAGGGGGTCATTTGACATCATTCTTGGAATGCTGAAGTCTTCTTAGATCTGATTCTGATTTCCCCTCCATCAAAGAATTTATGATAATTATAATTAAATAATGCCACTGTACAATTAAATAATACACTTCTACAATTGTATTATTAATAACCATTTCTCTCCATGGTACAATGTAAGGTCTATAATGTCTTGTTTATCACATCACCTAGAATGGTGTAATGCCTATATTGAAGAATCAATAAGACGTAACAAATTGTGAGGACATATTTATATAGTTACACTGTTTTTTTACCAATTTATGCATTTTATATTTTACCTATTTTCAGAGGGTGTATTATTTTTGTTATTCTTACCAGTTAAGTTATTCTTTTTATTATGCTATATAAAATATTTAATGGTATATATAAGGCTTTCTTCTTTATAAATTTTAGTTGCACAATAAAAAAAATTTTAAAAAAAGAAGATACATCTAATAAAGGAATGTTATCCAAAACATACCAAAAACAATCCTAAAACTCTACAGTAAGAAAACTAAAAACTCAATTAAAAATTGGCAAACAATATGAACAGACACCTCACTAAAGAAGATACACAGGTGGCAATAAGCATATGAAAAGATGCCCCACAATGTATGTCACTGGGAAAATCCAAATTAAAACAATAATGAGATACCACTGCACACCTATTACGATGGTGAAAATCTAGAACACTGACAACACCAAATGCTGGTGAGGATGTGGAGCAGTAGGAACTCCCAGATGTTGGGAATGCAAGATGCTGTAGCTACTTTGGAAGACAGTTTGGTGGCTTCTCATAAAACTAAAAATTCCCTTACCTACAATCCAATAATAATGGCACTTATTATTTACACTAATAAGTTGGAAATTTACACAAAAACTTGTATACAGATGTCTGTAGGAGCTTTATTCATCATTGCCAACAAGCAAGAGCTAAAAGAGTTCAGCACCACCCAACCAGGTCTAAAAGAAATGTTAAAGGGCCTTCCCTAATTGAAAAAGGAAAGGCCACAACTAAAAATATGAAAATTACAAAAGGAAAAGGCAAACATACAAAAGGTGGTAAATCGACCACATACGAAGCCTATCAGAAGGTAAAAGACAAAATTAGTGAAAGTATCTATATTCTCAACAAGCAGATAAGGATACACAAAACAATTAGACGTAACTGCCCTAACTTGGACGTAATCAAGACATCCTTCACTAGGTTAATGGATAAGTAAAGGCAGTACATTCAGACAAATGAAATATTGATCAGCGGTAAAAAGAAGTGAGGAAGGGAATAATATGGCGAAATCTTAAATGATACTTCTAAGTGAAAGAAGCCAATAGGAAAAGGCTATATACATGTGATTCCAACTATAGAACATTCTGGAGAAGGCAAAATGACAGAAACAGTGAATAGATCAGTGATTGCCAGAGGTTAGGGAGGAGAGAGGGAAGAATCAGGGAAGCACGGAGGAGTTTTAAGGCAGTGAAGCTATTCTGTATGACACTATAATGGTGGACACATGTCCTCATACATTTGTTAAAACCTATAGATTGTACAATACCAAGAGTAAACCCTAAGGTAAACTTGGACTTTAGGCGATTATGTGTCAGTGTAGGCTCATCAATTATAACATACCCACGACTCTCCTGTGGGATGCTGACAGTGAAAGAAGCGGCAGGGTATATGTGGAAACTCTTCATTTTCCATTCAACTTTGCCTTGAACTTAGAATTTCTCTTAAAAATAATGTTTGAGAGTTCCCCTTGTGGCTCAGCGGTAATGAACCCGACTAGTAACCATGAGGACGTGGGTTCGATCCCTGGCCTTGCTCAGGGGGTTAAGGGTCCAGTGCTGCCATGAGCCGAGGTGTAGGTCACAGATGCAGCTTGGATCTTGTGTTGCTGTGCTGTGACATAGGCCAGCAGCTAAAGTATCTTTTCTTTTTCTTGCTTTCTTGCTTTCTAGGGCCGCACCTGCAGCATATGGAAGTTCCCAGGCTAGGGGTTGAAGCAGAGCTACAGCTGCCAGCCTACTCCACAGCCACAGCAATGGGGGATCCGAGCTGCATCTGTGACCCACATCATAGCTCACAGCAATGCCGGATCTTTAACCCACTGAGCAAAGCCAGGAATCGAACCCACATCCTCATGGATACTAGTCCGATTTGTTTCTGCTGTGCCATGACAGGAATTCCCCCGCAGCTAGTTTAAATTCAACCCCTAACCTGGGGCCTTCCATATGCTATGGGTGCAGCCCTTAAAAAAAAAAAAAAAGACAAAAAAAATGTTTAGTTGAAAGACAAAAACAAAATAAGGCATCACTTTGCTCTTGTAAAGTGGGCAGATATTAGCGAGCTGGGTGATGTCAAGTGTTGGAGTGGGAGGGATGTCACACGCTGCTGGTGGGCATGTGGACAGGTGCACACTCCACAGCACAATGTAAAGCTAAGGTGCATCTGTCAGCTTAAGTGTGCACTTTTCTAGCACCCATTCCTGTGTTCCTACCACAAAGACAGTGTCACACACGTCTGCAAGGGGACAGGCAAGAGGATACGCCTTTCAATGTTGTTTGTTTGGGGGCTATCTGGGTGCTCATTACCTCGAACAAGGGAAGGAAACTGGACAGGTCAAATACAGTGATGTCAGCAGTTAGGAGGCCACAGACGTGAAATACACATGGCAACAAGTACAACACCAAAAACAGTAAAAATACGAAGATTTGGAATCAAGCATAGAACACAGTACCACTAAAAGTGAATTTTAAATGTGTGGACCCTAGTGAACACATACAAATAAAAGGAGAAGGATCTACATTAAATACACTGGAATAGTTTCCTACGTGGGGAAGAGGGCAAAAAGAGTAAGGAAACTGCATAAAAGTTTTATTAAAGTAAAAAACAAACTAACAAAAAAAACCTAAACAGCCGCTTTCTGTAACCAACGGTAATAATATGGCATAAACTGGGGAGGGTGGTTAATTTAAACCTCTTAACCTGAGCTCCAACTACAGCTAGCTATAGATAGACATGTAAGAGAGAAAGAAAGGGATTGATAAATCATAGATAACAGAGAGGTAGATGGTTGGTACGCAGATAGATAGAAAGATATACAGGTAGACAGAGAGACAGATAAAAGAAACCATTCTCTCTCCAGTTATGGTCATTGAAATACTACCACAACCATCACGACCCCAGAGAATTCCATTCTCAACCCATTTAACCTTAATCTTAGTAACTTTGTTTCTTTTTTCTTTTTCTTTTCTTTCTTTTTTTTTTTTTTTTTTTTTTTTCGGTCTTTTGAGCAAGGCCAGGGACCGAACCCACGAACCCACAACCTCATTGTTCCTAGTCGGATTTGTTTCCATTGCACCACAGTGGAAACTCCTCTAATCTTAGTAACTTTGAAGGTCTTTATAAAAAAACAGTTAAGGTCTCTAATTTCAGAATGTAAATACTATCCATCCAATCTTCCCCCTTCATCTCAGAAGCCCTCTCTCACTTTCCACACCTTGGGCTGCAATTTCTGATGTCTTCCCTGCTTGCTACAACCTGATATGAAGCCTACACCTGGGACACCAAAGGAAGGGTCTCCCTACTTAGAGGGACAGAGAGCACAGTGGAGGGAAAGAACAGCAGGTGCAGGTGTGTGCTGGCACAGAAGGCACACAGGGAGAACTGCGTTTAGACCATAGAGAAGCCTGGGCTGACTGCAATTTGAAGTGAGAAATAAGGGCTCTAGATGACTCTGCAGAGGGAAACAGGGTCAGATCAGTTCACAGATGATTATAAGTGAGGCTAAAGAGTTTGAATTTGGACCTTAGGCAAATTTGGAGTCATTGAAAAATGTTCAGCAGAAAAGGAAGGAGTGACTTGATTGGATTTGTATTTAGAACATCACTCTGACAGCAATGGAAGGCCCACGGGAGGGCGGGCAGGAAGGAAGGAGCCAGTTAGCAGGATGTTGCCATGCTAGAGCATTCATGAATTTAACAAAAGCCCTTGGTAGCCTGATTCTCTTAGTGGATTAGGCATCCAATTGTAAAGTCAGAGGACTACATAAAATGCTTTCCACATGGCCCTCCCAGCTCTTATGATTTCCAAATCCTGCTTATTTTATAGTCGAAGAAGGGAGTGATGAAGCATAAGTGGAGAAATTTGCAAATTTGTGCTCAATACGCAAAACTTACATTCAGTAGACAGGAGGCATGAAAGGCAATATGTGATGCTGATTGCCTAGACAACTCTCTGTGATCAAGCATACTTTACAATTAACGATAAGAATTTTTTTAATTCAGGTGAGATCTCTTTTTAAAATGGTCAGTGTTTGAAACTATATAGGAAAACCCTGTTGAATTTAATGCTGAATATTCTAAATAGGGCCAGAAACATTTTTTAACTTCACTTCTGCATCTCCTATCCTAAATAAGATTGAATTTGATAAGAAAATCTAGGGCATTGCCATGACAATTACCAGGCTTAGTCTTAGTTCCTTTTAGGCTTTATATAACTCCAATCAGACAAAATGCAGAGGGCTGCAAGTGGCAGAGCTGGGCCCTCACCTTTGCCTCTTTTTTATCAGTGTTCGGACTCCAACTGTAATGAAACACCACATTAAGCTCCTTGTACTCACCCCTGGCTGCATGTTAGTCTCCTGAGGATCTTTTACAAATTCCTTGTGACTAGACCCCATCCCTAGAGTTTCTCATTTAACTGATCTGGAGTGAGGCTTTCAAACCTTCCCAGATGATTTTAATGTGCAACCAGGGTTTAAAACCACAGCACTATGTAATTATCACAGCAATTCTCAAGATACCACCCAGGGATGGCTGGAAGTTGGGAATATCTTCCAAGGAGCTGGCAGTCCAGATTCTTGTGTGTTTGGGTTGTTTTATGGTTTGTAAAAAAAACAGAACTATCACATTAAAAATAAATCATTTCTATCATTGGTGTCCCATCTAAAGGCACCATTGTTTTCATAAATCCAGTTTGGTAATTTGTATAGAATTTGGTTTTTTAATAGCATAAGAGGAAGTAGGAGGAAAGGGAAGGGAGGGAGGAAATGCAGATTCCACTAAGAATCTGAGAACCTCCAGGTTCAAGGAGCTGGGTCCAGTGCAAGGAATTAACAGTTGTACAGGACACCACTTTGTGTGCAGTCATGCCCTTGGGGGAATCTGAGATCTACCATAATTATAGTCTTCTGCATTATAAAACAAAATTGCTGGATTTTTTTTTTTTTAATTGTGGATCAAGGAGTTCCCGTCATAGCGCAGTAGAAACGAATCTGACTAGGAACCATGAAGTTGCGAGTTCAATCCCTGGCCTTGCTCAGTGGGTTAAGGATCCGGTGTTGCTGTGAGCTGTGGTGTAGGTCACAGATGTGGATCAGATCTGGCATTGCTGTGGCTGTGGTGTAGGCTGGCGGCTACAGCTCCGATTAGACCCCCTAGCCTGGAAACCTCCATATGCTACAGGTGTGGCCCTAAAAAGACAAAAAAAAACAAAAAACAAAAAATAAATAATAATAAATAATAAATAACAAATAATAAATAACAAAAAATAACAAATAATAAATAACAAAAAATAAAAAATAATAATCATGGATCGTGATACCGCCAAGTGACCTATCAAGCTCTCTCACATGCGTGCTCTCTCTCTCTCAAGAAAAATTCCCCAATCAATAGAGGGCTTTTATTTCATCTTTAAACTTTCACAAATAGGCTTTAAGAATCATTCAGCAACTTCTCAGTTTCCATAGCTGAACAAGCCTTAAACCTTATCAGCCTGCTGAATTTTCCTTCTTCAGAAACATATACCATACAAAACTCTTCTGCTATCCTTACTTTTACCTATTGGGGTGAGTCAAAGCAAGTAAATTTGATATGAAGTCAACATCATTTCCTTCAAGACTTAACTCATCTTTCTGGACTAGAAATACTGAACAAGCAATGCCTTGGCCTCATCCTAATCCTGTGAATGTATTTTTCACCCAATAAATTCGATTTCAATAAGAGTTTCTTTTTACTGAATAACAACATTGATGGGTAAGTAAGAATACACACACTTCGTCCTGTGCTGGAAGCCCAGAATCTCACTCTTGATCACTTTCTATGTAAGAACAACAGTCCAAATTGTAGCTAGTTCCTTTCTATTTTTCCACTGCTATAGACTGAATGTGTTCTTGCAAATTCCTATGTTGAGACCTGATTCCTGGTGTGGTGATATTTGAAGGTGGGACCTCTGAAGGGTGGAGTCTTCATGAATGGGATGAGTGACTTTATGTCTCTGAACCGGGAAGCAGGTCCTCATCAGAAACTGAATCTGCCAGCACCTTGATCTTGGACTTTCCAGCCTCCAGGACTGTGGGAAGTAAACTTCTGTTGTTTATAAACCATCCAATTTGTGGGATTCTGTTACAGCAGCTTGAACTAAGACATTCACCATTTATCAATGGAAGATCCTCTTCCGTTTCCTTCCAAAGTGACTGGGTTCTACAAGGATGTAATCAAAGTCCCTCCCCAGGGTTCCTCTGGGGCCTTTCACAATAACTGTGCATCCCTTCAGAGTGACACTGACACTTCCTGGGATGGCGACAGTCTGACTGGCTGAGGGTGGTCTTCACTCTCACAGCAGACATGGCAAAGAGCTCAAAGTCTCTTTTTTGTGTGTGTGTGTGTCTTTTTGCCTTTTCTTGAGCCGCTCCGGCGGCATATGGAAGTTAGGCTAAGGGTCCAATCTGAACTATAGCCACCGGCCTACACCAGAGCCACAGCAATGCAGGATCCGAGCCGCATCTGCGACCTACACCACAGCTCACGGCAACGCTGGACCCTTAACCCACCGAGCAAGGCCAGGGATCGAACCCACAACCTCATGGTTCCTAGTCGGATTCGTTAACCACTGCACCACGACAGTCTCTTGATATTGACAGAGGTAGGGGTCTTATCTATGGTATTCTTTCTTTTCTATCATCATAAAATATTACCTTTATTACATAAAAAGATAATTATTTATTAGTTTTCTAGCACCACTATAACAATGTACCATACACTAGGTGGCTTAGGACAAACAAAACTTATTGTCCACAGTTCCAGAGGTCCAAAGTCTGAAATTAAGGTGTCAACAGAGCCCTGTTCCCCCTGAAACCTGTCAAGGAATCCCTCCTTGCCTCTCCCTAGCTTCTCCTTGGCTTACAGCCACACGACTCCAATCTCTGCCTTCACTGTCACACAGAGTTCTTAGGGTACCACTGTCTCCATGAGACCATCTTCCTATAAGGATACCAGTCACTTTATTTTAACTAATTATATCTGTACTGACCCTATTTCAAATAAACTCACATTCTGAGCTACTAGGGGTTGGGACTTGACTTTGTGAGGAACACAATTCAGCCCATAACAATATCCAAGCAGATGATTTAGGGTTTTTTAAATGTAAAAAGTCTGACTTTTTACAGAAATAAATTCATTAAGCTCTGCGTGCCAAGATAACTTTTGATGAAGCTGTTTTATTTCTGGTGCTCTTCACCAAAGGGCCAACGGCGAAGTGAATTTCTGCAATCAAAAGAAAACTACTTGCCAAAAAGAATATGCCCTTGGGACTATTCCTCTACAATTTATCTTCTTTTCAGTGAAAGCAAAAAAGAAAACAGAAGGAAACTTCTCTCCTGGTTACTTTTTACCCAATTTTAGTTGGGAGTTTATCTTAAAACTTTGAGTCACGTTGGAGAAGAGAATGTTTTTAGGGAATATGCAAAGTTCCCATGTTATTACTGTGAAACATGAAAATCTAAAAAGACTGAGGGAAAAAAAGCCACCCTAATTTTTGAAAGTTATTTTTATTCCTGTTTGTAGTACTTATGACAACTTGAATCAGAAAAATCTTGATGATATAAAATGTTATTTCTCAAGGTAAAATGACCCCACATTTTTTTCTAGGCTACGGAATGAAATTTTATCCTTCAACCTATTGAACTAAAAAGAGTGTCCCTATCAAGGATCTAATGTCCTAAAAAAAAAGAGTGAGAAGTTTAGATTTTTTTTCTTCTTTCACATGCACTTACAGTAAAAATACTTATGATTAAAGATAGAGACATAAATAGGTAGGTAGGGAAAGAGCAAAACTCTAAATAGTATTTCACTTTGGCGCTACTACTGTGACAGAGCAAAGCAACATCCACACAAGCCAGAAAGATAGAGTATCAAAAGCCTCACTGCAAAGAAGGACACTGAAGGCTCTTCCCGGGCCTGGGGATGGAATATCCTCATCCTCACTGCCCCTGCCCTGGGTGAGTGTGGTCGTGTCCATGCTTGCAGTGACAAGTCCAACTCAAACTGCTATAAGCCAAGACAAGAAAGCTCGTAATGAATTAAACCTGACCGGACAAAGTGGCTCAGCAATGTCCCCAGCATGCAGCTCTCTCACACCTTCTTTTCCCTCTGCTCTCTTTTGTGTTGGCTTGGCTCTCCACCAGGAGACACCTGGCAGGCTGACTCAGCTTCAAGTCCAACAGAAAGAAACACCTTTCCGTAGCGCCAAGTGGGATTCCCTGAAACTGACATACTTGTCTATCCTGAACTGTAGCCAATGGAACGAAAGCTTTTATTGGACAGTCTGAGCTCAGAGGCTCCTTCAAAGTGAGGAGGTTGGTTCAGCGATGCGTGAATGTCAAAAGACTGTGTGGGGGAAAGATCGTGCCCTACACAGAATCAATCAAAGGCTGTTCCTTGGGGCTCAGAGACTGGACATGGTGGGGGAAGCGACCAAAATCCATTTCAAATGAGAATAAAGAATCCAGAAGAGGAAGAAGTCTACTTGGGGAAATGAACTGGACCTTAAGTCTCCTCTTTTTGAGGCTGTGATAAAGGCATAATTAAATTTTACTTTTTCTGTGGTCCATCAGAGGTAGTATATCAAATGATAACTACTCTAATGCTATAACATGGATGAACCTCAAAAACATCATACAGGCGTTTCCATTGTGGCTCAGCAGTAATGAACCCAACTAGGATCCATGAGGACATGGGATCAACCCGTGGCCTCACTCAGTGGGGTAAGGATCTGGTACTGCTGTGGCTGTGGCTGGCAGCTGCAGCTCTGATTCCACCTCTAGCCTGGGAACTTCCATGTGCCATGGGTGTGGCCCTCAAAAGACCAAAAAAAAAAAAAAAATCATACAGTTGACCCCCCCAGAGTCAAAAATCCATGTATAACTTTAAAGTCAGCCTTCTTTATTCAACTTTATCCATGGTTCCACATCCAGGAATTCAACTAACCATGGACTGTACAGTACTACAGTACATACTAATTGAAAAAAATACATATATAAGTGGACCCGTGCAGTTCAAACCCAGCCTGTTTAAGGGCCAACTGTACTAAATAAAAGAAGCTGAACACAAAAGGTTAGCATTACATGATTCCTGAAAACTATGAATATCCTGAAAAATGCATCCGCAGAGACAGAAATCAGACTGGTGATTGTCAGGGATTAGTTTAAGAGGGGAGTAGGGAGTGACAATGGGCACGGGTTTGGGTGATGAAAATATGCTGGTACTTGATATAGGTAGTGGTCACGGGACATAGTGAATGTACTCCATGCCCCTGAACTGCATACTTTTTTTTTTTCTTTTTAAGGCCCTACTCACGGCATATGGAAGGTCCCAGGATAGGGGTCAAATCAGAGCTGAAGCTGCCCAACACAGCCACAGCAATGCCAGATCGGAGCTGTGTCTGCAACCTACACCACAGCTCAAGGCAATGCCAGATCCTTAACCCACTCACTGAATGAGACTAGGGATTGAACCCTTATCTGCATGGATCCTAGTCAAGTCATAACCCACTGAGCCACAATGGGAACATCTGAACTGTAAAGTTTAAAATGGTTAATTTTCTGTTATGTGAATTTCTCTTCATTTAAAAAAAAAAAAAAAAGGATTCTAGTCACTGTACAAGACTAATATGGATAGAAACCCTGAGCTTTTCTTTCTTTCCATCTCTCTGTTACTCACTTAAATGCTGTTGGAGGTTCACAAACTCCTATACTTTTTGGCATCTATAACATTCAGATCTACACTCTGGAGAAAGTGCCCTTCCTCTCCTCGCTTCTCATCTAAAGTCAGCCATCCAGAAGCTTCCTGGCCATACATTTTAGGTGGCTTTATAGGCCTAGACCTCTGATCACTCACTCACTCCCCCTTCACCTTCCCGGCCTCCAGCAAACAGGGAGCTGGTGTGCTTTGGCCTAGGGCAGAGTTTCCCCCATCTTCTGCCTTCTCTGAGGTGGTACTGTTTTCGGTGCATAAGGATTTAGTTGACATTGCATTGATTAGTTCCATTTTCACATTTTGTAAATTCCAGGGGGAGTTCCCATTGTGGCGCAGTGGTTAACAAATCCAACGAGAAACCATGAGGTTGCGGTTCGATCCCTGGCCTTGCTCAGTGGGTTAAGGACCCAGCGTTGCCATGAGCTGTCGTGTAGGTCTCAGATGCGGCTCGGATCTGGCATTGCTGTGCCTCTGGCATAGGCTGGCAGTTACAGCTCCAATTAGACCCCTAGCCTGCGGCTCCAGAAAAAGACAAAAAAAAAAAAAAAACATTCCAGGGGAGTCTCCACATATATAGGCCTCAAAACAACCTTCCCAGAAATGTTTCCAGCAGAGAGTCCAGGCATTTGAAAGATGGCTTTGGTGGGTTTTGCTAAAGGCTTTATTTCTGCCAGGTGTCACGTCAAAATTTTAGGCTGATGTTTCTAACCTCTGCACAGTTACCAGAAAATTGGTTGGAAACCACAAGAAGCCAAGCAGTTTTAGGAATATTGTGTGAATTGTTATCTAAAACCTACCTGTGAAACTTGAACAGTTCAAACAATGACAAACATAATTGTTTAAGACATTTTAGGGAGAAAAATAAATTGGTACAGTGACAGAACACTGTAAATCAGCTATAATGGAAAAAAATAAAAATCCAAAAAAATTAAAATTAAAAAAATTATAGTAGGTATACATCTCAGTGAATAAATTCAAGGGTGTCAGAAATAAAACTTTATTCTTCTATAGTAAAACTTAATTTCTATTTAGAAGGCCTGATGCCCATCCCCTGTCCCAGAGAGCAGGAAGTTCTCTTGTCAGTTGGAGACCTTGACCCTTACCCTGGGTTGTGTCCAAGTTCCAAGAGGTTAATGTCATGCCAAGTTTGGGCAATGGAAGCACCTGGTTCTTGGTTGCAGTCCATGCATGCATGGCTGGAACATTCCCTGAACCTGTCTCCTACTTCCTTGCACACAGGTAGACGTTTTTACCATTCTGTGATACCCTGCTCAACTAGGACATGGAAATTTGCAGGAACCTACCAAGCTGTCCATACCCTATAGGCCTAGACTTCTCTGTGGCCTCTGAGGTTTGACACTTCAAGACTATTACAATTATAGGGCCCTTTTAGTCTCAAATTGCTCCCTTTCTGTTCAGACTTTTACCACCTCCCCAGGACTCTGCTCAGGAAGCAGGTACAGAGACTATCCCTTTGGAATTCACCAAACTCTCTTCTCGCATCGACTTCCCTCGATCTCTCTCCACATATACTCCCAGCCAAGGAGAATTTTCTAGTGGGGAGCCCAGAATTTCCTAGAGGCTTAAATGAGGACTAGGACAAGGAGGGGGAAAATCAATGCATGTTTCAAAATAATATATTGTTTGCTCTTTTGCTTTGAAGATTGCAGATAAAAAATAGCATATTTGTGCATGTCACTCCCCTCCCCAAATAGCAGATAAAATCCTGGACAAAAGAATGTACCTAATTTCCAGACATTTACCCTGATTCTTCCCTCCCACCCAAGCTGCAGCACTGACCTCCTCCAAGCCATCTTCTGTGTTAGTTTCCCTGTTTGCAGACCCTACCCTCGTAAGGAGATAATACCACCTAGGACACTGCATCCACATGCACCCAAGCCTCAACATGGTTGTGACAGGAAGCATCTTCTACCTGGAAAAACACTCAAAACCATGACTTATGATTCTTAAATATGAGTAGGACTATCTTTACACTCAACTTAAGAAGAGAAAAAATTTGGTCCAATGAGCATTTATGCCCACACAGATGCCATGGTGATCAATTCTCTGTACCATAATTTTTGTTAAGTGCCATGTACTAATATTAAATGAGTCTTATACTGGAAGAAGGGAGGCACAGTGTTTGCTCCTCAACTGGATATTAAGTTCCCAGAGGGCTTGGCCCGTGGTTTACATTCCATTTTTTATCCCATTATTTTATTCTGTGTGCACGATGTGATGCTCTGTTTACAGAAGGTGCCTCAAGAAATTCTTGCTAAAGAGGATGAATGAAAATCATGCACTATTAAAGCTAAAAGGATCTTGAAAATACATCTAGCCTTTTCAGAAGCCTTCAGGCAGGTCACGGTTAAGCCAATTTAAATAAATGAGAACTTAGTTTTTTTCAAACGCCAGTAAAAAATGTTAAATTCATTTTTGTAAAATTAACATGGCATTCAACAACTCTAAAACCTCCTCACCACATTTAAGAGAATGTGGCAGAGAGAAAGCACACTGGACTGGAGTTTTCTACATTTAATGGTTGCATATTTGACTGCCTCTTCATAGGAATGATGTTATAACATTTTTAAAGGGAAAATAGAAAGATAAATCAGTCTTTCCTCTAATACAGTTGGTGAAAATATTTTTTTGAAAACTGGGATGCAGAAAACATGACTTCACACATATACACTGTGGCTGTTTTTTATTCCAGTTATAGGTTTGGGTCACCAAGCACAGAAATTCTGATAGATTCTAAGTTGTGCAAATCCCATCAAAAAAGAAAAAGACTATACTGTGGTGTGTTTATAATTCATACACTGCATTATTTTTTCTAAAATCCTATATGCAAAAACATACATTTTAAACAGGCATCAATGAGAACTTCATTCTCCACTTAAAATTTTACACGTCACAGAAGCCCCCAAAGAAATGAAAGCAGGGTATCTAAGAGATATCTGTATATCCACATTCAAAGAAGCATTATTCACAATAGCCAAAAGGTGGAGGCACCTCAAGTGTCCACTGAAAGATGAATGGAGAAACAAAATATGGAATATACATACAATGAGAGGTTAATCAGCCTTAAAAGACATTCTAACACATGCTGCAACATGGATCAACCTTGAAGATATTACGCTACGTGAAATAAGCCAGTTAACAAGAGGACAAATATTGTATAATTCTACTTATAGGAGGTACCTACAGTAGTCAAATTCAGAGAAAGAAGAACGGTGGTTGCTGGGAGGTGGTGGGAGGAGGGAATGGGGAATTTTGTTGAATGGGTACGGAGTTTTAGTTGTACATGATAAAAAGAGTATTGTGGATGGATGGTGGTGATTGTGGCCCAATGCAAATGTACTTAACGCCACTGAACTGTACACCTAAAGTGTTTAACACGGTTAAATTTTGTTTTGTCTAATTAACCACAAATGAAAAAATTTTAAAAAAAACTTTATACATCGGATGATTGAAAGAATCTTCCAGAGTAGCTTCTGGTTCTGTACATTTCAAACATGGTTCTGATCTACTGCTCAAATACTGCCAGTACTGGAAGCCAAAGGACACAAGTTCATAACGCTATGTGACCTCTGGCTCTGTACCTTCATGTCATGATGCTGCAGTGGGCAGCAGGAGTGTTCCTGGAAGCCATTCCTGCACCCAGTGGCTGGAAATAACTGAACTACACGGAAGTGATTGTAGTCTTCGTAACTATGTCCCAATAAAGGCAAAGTAAAGGCATTCTTACCTCTACTTCCTCTTACTTGGATCCCAGAGAGAGATGCCTTAATCGCTCCTCCACCACCCAACATAAGGGAAAGTGTGACACAGGAAGTCAAATTGGAAAGAAACAGTGATCTGAACTGATTATGGTTATGTGTTTGTGAGAGAAGGTAGTCACGACATCTGACTCCTCCGCCATCTTGATCCTTCTCTCTGATGATGGTTAAAAAGGACGACTCTACAAATTTTAGGAAAAAAGAAAAATACGGGAACATATGTCTAGTATGTCTTCTAAGACTTTGAAAAAAGCCCATGCAAATGAGGGGTGCTAAAGGGTGAGTTCCACTGGCTTTTCAGTAAATCCACCCCTGAATTCCCATTTCACCCAAAATCTTTTCCAGATTTGTATCATTCCCACTGTTTTGTTCTTATGTGATATGTGAACTGCCAGTTAAAATTCTTTGTGCAGTAATCCCTTTGGATAGACATTCTATATCACTTTTTGTATTCTCTCCAAATATGCCTGGTATTTTTAACCTGTCTTTGCAGGCATTGTTTTTCAAATATTTTATCATGCCCACATCTGTGTGATCCATCAGACTCTGAACTACTTGAAAATAAGAAATAGTTCTATCATGAAACTCAACAGAATACTACAGACAATCACACACCTGATATATGTATTTGGACAAGGTAAACGCATGTGTGTGTGTGTGTGTGTGTGTGTGTGTGTGAAGGGAGTTCTCCTCTGGAAGCTTAGAAAATTGTCTTTATCCATCTTTGGTTGGCGAGTTCAGAAGTGCACACAGAACTCTGCCCAAGATTTTTAAATTGTCTTTTATTTTACTGGTGTGTGCGTATTTACTAAAAAAATGTATGTTCATTGGTTGGTCATTGAGTTCAACGGGAAGTAGCAGAGACCTGAAAAAAAAGAGTGCTTTAACTAATATTTCATTATTTTTCATGTAATGGAAATCCAAAAGTGAGCAGTCAAGGGCTGCTATAGAAACTCCCTATTGTCACCAGGAACCAAAGTTCCCTTCAGCTCTCTGTTTTGACAGTGCTGTCCCATATTCTCATCCTTACAGATGGCAGTTAGAGCACCAGCCCTTTATAGGCTATCCTATCTGCATCCTAGGAGAGAGAAGAGTAACGGAGGTGGAAAGGCAAAAAACATGCTTCTTAGAAGCCTGTCCCTGTTCTAAGAAGTGTTCTTGGAAATTCTGCTACCTAACTTCTGCCTACATTTTATTGGCCACCTCAGCTGTAAGGATTGAGAAGGAGAGAAGTTTAAATACATGATCTTCTGCTCAATATGTGTCTACTTGAAATGAAAACTGGGACTTTAATGCCATAGCGATGGATGAATATTGGGTAAATTACCTCTACCTCTGCCACAATCCTACAGGCTGCCCTGATCCTAAGCAAACTGTGAAGAGAAGCATGGGCTGCCCCTTGCCTCTTCTCTCTCCTTCCCATCCCCACTTGGGAACCAACACCCTCCTACTTCAGAGAAAAGGAAAAAAAAAAAAAAAAAAAAAAAACCTCATTCACATTTAGGGGATAATGACAAGAAATTTTAAATGCTGTCTTTCCTAGGACTTTGTTTTAGCCAGGAGCAAAGCCTTGAATTAGAGAAACAGAATCATCATCATACATATTCAGGTTTCAACAAGTAAGATATGGATGATGAGATTTAGAAAAGTGATTGGATTTGGAGTCCCTTGTCTCTAAAACTCAGATCACACAAGACAAGGTTCTTGTTTGCTTTTTTTTTTTTTAATGTTCCTGTTTTAACCTCAGTGTATCTCTGAGTACTAATGATAAATGTTACTCATCATGAATCCTAATTTTTTTAGTTTTTATTTGCCCATAGCTCATCGGTCCCTTGATTATAACTGTGTAGTATATATAGTTTTTCTCCCTGCAATAGGTGAAAGTCTCTTTAACACTAATACTAACAGGGTTTTGGTGCTGTGGTTTTTATTGGATGCTTATCACTCACACAGCAGAGGAGAGGGGAGGAGTGGCAAAGTGCTTTTCATTTTGTTTGGTTACTGGACAGCAGGCTGCTTCAGCACACACTTAGACAGTATGGTGAGAGTGGGAGAGCAGCTCTTTGATTCTGAGTCTGTCAAGTGGGCATTAAGCAGAAAAGGAGGTTTAGTTTCCCATGCTGCAATAAAACACATGTTTTAAAAAGGAATGCAACTACCTCTTTTTTTTTTTTTTTTGAGTACCATGGGGTCTTCAGGCAAATATTTTGCAAACAGCTTTCAGAAAGGATCATGATAACTGGCATTTGTAGAGCATGTTCTTGTTTATAAAGCATTTCACATTTACTGTCAGTGCCCAACTCTGCTCTACTCTCAGCCGCTAGCAAATGGGATCTCAGTTTCCCAGCTTTGAGATGGCTTCTAGGATGTAGCTTTTGATCTCCTTTGCCTCCTGAATGGATACCAGCAGTTTTAATAATGGCCTAAATCACAGGCTTCCAGAAGCAAAAGCAAACTGACCATTTCCTGATTTTTTTTTTTTCTATCCTTAAAAAATGCTATTCCCTTTGAAGCGAATTGTTGTCTGCCAGGTAAGTCAGTGAGGGGACAATGATTACAGAAAGGAGAGGGATGTTGGAGGGCCAGGATCATTCCTTTTCACCCCATTTGCTCCTTTCTACTGTTCGCATTCCATGGTAAGCTGGCTCAAGTCCACTGCAGGCTGACATATGTACTGATGCTCTTTGGGTCATCCGTTAATCAATCACGGACCCTCAGAATTAACAGAAAACATAAAAGATCTGAAGACCAACCAGCCACACCTGTACTAGTCACTTTGGAAAAGGACACTTTTCATCTTCTAGAAGGAGCAACAGAATCGGGAGTGGGAGTTCCCAGGGAAAATAGGAAGACAGGGTCACAGATAACAAGCTTTGTTCCATCCCCCATCCCAACTTCTGAATAGTTATCCTCTCTGGCTAAAAAAAATGCTTAAGTTTTTCCCATCTTTGAAAAAAAAAAAAAATCCCTTAGATTAACGCTGGTGAATTTTCTGGTGAAATTAATACTGGAAGATTTTCTCATCCAAAAATCTCCTTCCAGGGCCCCTCACTCATCACTGCTTCCTCACCTCTCCTCCAGTGCTCAGCTTGTTGATATCTGGCTCATTCTCATCACTCTCTCGTCTTCATCTCCAAATACTTCCTATTGACAAACCCATTACACAATTTTCAGTCTTTTTATTGTAAGACGGAAACCTTTCGCACATTGTCATTTTTTACTCTTTTGGCTGTTGAGACGGGGGATTCTCCCAGCCTCCTAAGATCTCCCTATGGTTTGTTCCTACACTTTCCAGAGGGCCCTTCCCAGGATCCCATCCTCCATATCACTCTGCACATTTCCCTGAATTAGTTCATTCATTCTCTTGCTTTCAATTACTACCTACATGCTGCACCTAGTACCCACATGATGGCCCCAGCTGCAGACTCAGATATGATTTTTCTGAAAGAATACCTCCACTGAACTTCCCTAAAACTAAAGATATCATCTCCCTTTAAGCCATCATCATTTTCTACGTCCTTTTTCATTTGTTGGTGCTACCATCCACACATTCGCCCAAGCCTCTCTTTACTCTTCACTATCCCCACATCTAATCTTCCACATTTTTTAACCACACTTGTGGCATGCAGACATTCCCAGGACAGGAATGGAACCCGCACCACAGCAGTGACCTGAGCCACAGCAGTGACTACCCCACATCCTTAACCCACTGAGCCACCAGGAAACTCCCAATCTTCCACATATTTCTTGACCCATCTCTTTCTATTTGTGCTATTACAGCTTTAGCTCATAACTCTGTCACCTCTTGCTTGAACAATGGAAACTTCACCTAAGTGATGTCCATACTTGCATGTTCTGCTGCCAGAGGGGTTTGTCTGAAATAAAAATCTAAGCAACAGGAAAAATCCAAGATCCTTACCATGGCACAGAGTGTCAGGGTTTTAGTTCCAACTTCCTTCTCCAACCTCAGTGTTTGATTCCAACTATTACATCCTTGATCCCTTCCAGCAAAACAGAGCTGCTGGCAGCACCCAGGACTCACTGCAGTCTTCAGCTCTCTATGTTGCAATGTCCTGCCAGCCTCTTTCTCCTTCCCTCTCTTCTTCATCTACCTAAATAGTAGTCAGCCTTTAAAACTCATTAGCAGTAACCTCCCCCAAGAAGCCACCTCTGACATCCAGGTAGGAGTAGGTCAGTTGCCTTTCCTTGGTGCCCTGCCTAGTTCTACCCCAGAAATTGATTCCTTGAGACAAACTGTCCATTCACACAGGTGAATTTACTATGTAATGAAGCTTCAGGGATCTTGCTCATGTAGGCCCTTTCCAAGGCCCCTTCCTAAGTGTGTGTTCATAACTCTGCATTCTTTTCCATAAAAGGGCCCCCAAATTTACATAAGCTTCACAAAAATCACAATCTGCCTCTTTAAGGGCCTGTTTATCCTATAGTCAGTAAATTCTATAGGAGCAGAGCTGTCTTATTTATCCTTGTTTTGTTTTAATGTAGGTTCCTAGGCTAGAGGTTGAATCAGAGCTGCAGCTCCCAGCCTGTACCATAGCCACAGCAACGCCAAATCCAAGCTGTGTCTGTGACCTACACCACAGCTCACGCCAATGCTGGATCCTTAACCCACTGAGCAAGGCCAGGGATCTAACCCACAACCTCATGGACACTAGTCAGATTTATTTCCACTGAGCTACAATGGGAACTCCCTATCTTTTTATCAATAGCACACATTAGGTATTTAGTAGTTGGTTGTTGAATGAACGAATGACCCAGGAATCCAAGGCAAGATTGAGAAGCAAAGGAAAGGCAAGTCAAGGTGAGATGCACAAGGTGAAGTTCAGAACAAGGAACACTCTGATTCCCTGAGAACAGCCAGGAGACGACATGAGCCAGCATACCTGGGTCAGAGCAAGGCCATGAATCAGACCTCACATGGGGAGCAAGGGTCAGAAGCCAGGCAGACAAACACAGGCCTGGAATGTACAAACGCCAGTGGGCAGAGCAGAGCAGAAGGTCCAAGTCCAAACAATGGCCAGGAAACAGAAGAGCAAGACGAGCTAGCAGGAAGATGGAAGCAAAACAGCAATGACAAGCAAGCACTTCCTGCGTGGCTCGTCTATGGTTCAACGGCTACAGAAGCCCTCTCGAAAGGGCAGCCCAGGGTAGGGGACAGGAGTTCAGAGCACTCAGCCAAGTAATGGGGCATGAAGGGGACAGTGATTCCCAGCAGCCGAGGCAGGCAGACTGCCAATGTGTTTCGCACTTGGGTTGGTATTCAGTGTATATCTATTTCCAACCCTGAGCATCTACTGAAGACGAAATGATAGAAATCCTGCTGAGTCACCAAGCCTTCTTTAAAAAAAAAAAAAAATCAAAAATCTGTGTCCATCCTGTTTTGAGGCATTCCTTCCAAGATTTGCTTTCAATGATGGGACAATGAATGGTTATGCCGTAGTATGAAATCAGGACAGCAGTTATATAAAGGAGGCAAAAAATGGCTTCATTAAAATGCATGGGAAGGAGAAGCAATGGATTATAGTATGGATCACACTGGAGATGAGCAGATTACTGAGCACCAGGCACACAAGGGAGACAGATTAATGAAAAATAAATAAAGGGGCTTCAGCAAAACAGCACGAAGATGAACACTGATCTGCTGCTTATCACAGAATATAAGTCCAAATGTGTGTGGAAAAGCATTTCTCTTCATTTTGAATGCTGATTTGAAAGTTAATGTTATTTGTTTCTTTCCCTATTTCTCCATTTTATTGTTTATTTTTGGTATAATTAAAGATAATTTTCAAAACTAGGAAACATCAACAGAGAGGAACATCTAAAGCAGGTTGCCCCCTCTGGAAATATGGCAAGGATATATTGCAGTTTTCTTAATAATATGGATAATCACTGAAAGTTACAAATTAAAAAAAAATGTTAATCTTTCTTATCATGACTTTACTGTGTGTTTTGCCTGAAAACTTCGTGGATGTTACTTTGAAGAGAAAGTCACCTAAGGTATTGGGAGAAGAATAGAGGTGGGACTCAGATGACCCAGGGTTCAAAAGAAAACAGTAATATTTATATTGTCTGCTTAGGACAAATTGCCAAGTCTCTTCCAGCTTCACTTTTGGGGAGAAAAAAAAAATGATACCTGCCTTAATTAACTCAGAGTTCTCAGTGCATCTCAAGTGATATAAGGAAAAAAATTACAAAAAACTATACAATCATAAATTGTCAATTACCAGTGAAACTAGAACATACCCTCACACTACACACAAAAATAAATTCAAAATGGCTTTAAGACTTATACATAAGATAAGTTACCATTAAACTCCTAGAAGAGAACATAGGCAAAACATTCTCTGACATAAACCATATAGTGTTTTCTTAGGTCAGTCTCCCAAGGCAATAGAAATAAAAACAAAATTAAATGAATGGGACCTAATCAAACTTAAAAGCTTTTGCAGAGCAAAGGAAACCATTTAAAAAACAAACAAACAAACAGAAGGCAGGAGTTCCCACTGTGGAGCAGAGGAAACAAATTTGACCAGTATCCATGAGGATTCAGGTTTGATCCTTGGCCTCGCTCAGTGGGTCGGAGATCTAGCATTGCCACAAGCTGTGGTGTACGTCACAGACACAGCTTGGCTCCTGCACTGCTGTGGCTGTGGCTGTAGCCAGCTGCTGTAGTTCGTTCGGATTTGACCCCTAGCCTGGGAACTTCCATATGCATGGTGAGACCTTAAAAAAGCAAAAAAAAAAAAAAAAAAAAAAAAAAAAACCCACAGAATGGGAGAATATAGTTGCAAATGATGCAACCGACAAGGGCTTAATCTTCAAAACATACAAACAGTTCATTCAACTCAACAACAACCACAACAAAAAACCTAATTGAAAAATGGGCAGAAAACCTAAACAGACATTTCTCCAAAGAAGACATACAGATGGCCGGTATGCACATGAAAAGCTGCTCAACATCTTTTCTCTAATAATTTCAATAACTATTAAAGAAATACAAAAGTGCAATGAGGTACCACCTCACACCAATCAGAATGGCCATCATTAATGTCTACAAATAACAAAGACTGGAAAAGGTGTGGAAAAAAGGGAACCCTCTGACACTGTTGGTGGAAATGTAAACTGGTACAACCACTATGGAAAACAGTATGGAGGTTCCTTGGAAAACTAAATATAGAACTACCATATGACCCAGCAATCCCACTCCTGGGCATATACCCAGACAAAACCGTAATTCAAAAAGATACAACCTGCATGTTCATTGCAGCACTATTCACAATAGCCAGGACATGGAAACAACCCAAATGTCTATCGACAGATGATTGGATTCAGAAGATGTGGTATATATACACAATGGAATACTACTCAGCCATAAAAAAGAAGGACATAATGCCATTTGCAGCAACATGGATGGAACTAGAGAATCTCATACTGAGTGAAATGAGCCAGAAAGACAAAGACAAATACCATATGATATCACTTATAACTGGAATCTAATATCCAGCACAAATGAACATCTCCTCAGAAAAGAAAATTATGGACTTAGAGAAAAGACTTGTGGCCGCCTGATGGGAGGGGGAGGCAGTGGGAGGGATTGGGAGCTTGGGCTTATCAGACACAACTTAGAATAGATTTACAAGGAGATCCTGCTGAGTAGCATTGAGAACTTTGTCTAGATACTCATGTTGCAACAGAACAAAGGGTGGGGGAAAAAATGTAATTGTAATGTATACATGTAAGGATAACTTGATCCCCTTGCTGTACAGTGGGAAAATAAAAATAAATAAATAAATAAAATAAAATTATGTAGGTCAATTGTTTAAAAAAAAAAAAAAAAGATACATGCTCTCCTGTGTTGACAGCACTATTCACAACAGCCAAGACAAGGAACCTAAATGTCCATCAACAGAGGAATGGATTAAGAAAATGTGGTACATATACACAATGAAATATTACTCAGCCATAAAAAAGAACAAAATGATGCCATTTGCAACAACATGAATACAACTAGAGATTCTCATACTAAGTGAAGTACGTCAGAAAGAGAAAGACAAATACCATATGATATCACTTATATGTGGAATCTAAAATATGGCACAAATGAACCTACCTACAACACAGAAACAGACTTTTGGACACAGAAAACAGACTTGTGGTAGCCAAGGCAGGGGGTGGAGAGGGAGTGGGATAGACGGGGAGTTTGGGGTTAGTAGATGCAAACCATTGCATTTAGAATGGATAAGCAATGAGGTCCTACTATATAGCACAGGGAACTATATCCATGTTGGAAGATAGTGACCATGATAGAAGATAATATAAGAAAAGGAATGTGCATATATATATATATATGAATGACTGGGTCACTTTGCTGTGTAGCAGAAATTGGCACAACACTCTAAATCAACTATACTTTTATAAAAAATTCTTAAATAAAACAAGAAAACTGTCAATTACATATGCAAACTCCATTAAGTTTCAGCTGGATCTGGGTTGTAACATAATCATTCTAACAGATGAATAAGAAAGCATTCAGCAATCACCTGAAAAGCACACCCACCATTTATAATGTGGAAACTGACAGTGAAAGACAAGTAGTGACTATTTTTAAGAATTGTATTAGTTTCTCATATTAATCATTTTAAAATTAGGCTTACAATTTCTACAATGTGTAAGGTTAAATACGTCAGACCTCTTTTGAATGTAATAATCTAATTATATGTACTTCTGAACATTTATATGCTTAGTTAGAAGCTTGAAGGTTTTAAGGCAAGTAAAAATAGCTGAACCTATACATGTAAAAACACTGAGAAAATGGTGAATATGTCTATTGGGATCCAAGAGGAGAAGTGGAAAGTTAGTTGCTTACACAAGTCACGAGGGTTCAAGAAGAAGATGGGCCTGGAGATATAGATTTCAGAGTCATCAGTCAATAGATGGTTTTGAGTCACAGTAAGGAGAGTGACTACAGGTAAAGGGGTCTAAAGCCCGAGCTGTGGGACTCACTAACGTTTCAAGGCTGTGGAGAAAAGGGTGATTCAACAAAGGAGAAAGGGGAAGACCAACCAGTGAGGTAGAAGGAAAACGAGTGTTTTGAATGACAAATGAGGAAACTAGTCCATGAAGGAGGTCATGACAATTGCGTCAAATACTGCTGAGAAGTCAAGTAAAAATATGGAAGAAAAATTGGCCAACAGATCTAGCAACCTAGGGGCCTTGCCAAGAATGACTTCAGTAGACTGGAAGGCAACTGCAAGTGGAATTGGGGAGATGTTAATCTCTATTACATAATCTTCCCCTTTTGGTTATTTATTTATTTATTTATTTATTTATGTCTTTTTGCCTTTCTTGGGCCATTCCCGCAGCATAGGGAGGTTGCCAGGCTAGGGGTCGAGTCAGAGCTGTAGCCACCAGCCTACACCAGAGCCACAGCAACGCGGGATGCAAGCTGTGTCTTCCACCTACACCACAGCTCACAGCAATGCCGGATCCTTAACCCACAGAGCAAGGCCAGGGGTAGAACCTGCAACCCCATGGTTCCAGTCAGATTTGTTAACCACTGAGCCACGACAGAAACTCCGTTTGGTTTTCTTTTTAATCTGAGTCCATGAATTTAATAAGTGGGGAGAACACAAGAGTGAGAGGGAGACCCTGAAATTAAATTTGGCCCTATTAGGTAGTTTACAAAGTATCTTTGTGAAATAATAAACTCTATTGTAAACAGAATCAATTCCCCAAAGAGAATGGACCCCAATAGGCCGCATAATTACAATCTTCATATTTTCTGTGCCAAAGTTCCACGTTTTTATGTGGGTGTTTTTTTTCCTTTGAGTTGTGATTTTAGTCACAAAACATTACTTTTACATTTACACATGTATTGAAAAATAGCAAAGTTACTTAAAAACCATAGCTGTTCCAGAAATTTAGAGCCTTACAGTATCTACATAGAGCTCATTGTCTTGCCTTTAGGCAGAACTACATTTGAATCTTTGTGGATATTTAACAGTTAATCTTGGTTTTTTTACCCAACAACATTTAACTTTACAGCTATTGTGTGAAAAGTTATATACTGACCATTAATCCTTATCCGGCTCTCCTTCATTCACTGATCACACTGCATCATCAAAAATCTCTAACTCAGGTCTCTAAGAGAGATCTTGGTGCAGCACATTTTAATGACTTTGCACTCTTTTGGTGAACCTAAAAATAAACCATTAAATGTTCCCTTTATTGTAGCCCTATGAAATGTGTCAAAATGAAATCTTGCCTCCATCCTTAAGACTTAGCCCATCTTTTACCCTATCCTTTGTGCCAAAATGCATGGGTTGGGTTTGCACTGGGCATGGCTTAGCCCAATATGATGGGAGCGACAGCAGTTCCCCATCTGTATGATGTGATGGTCTTTTAAATACCATCCGTCTCTCCACGGGGTGAAACCATTACCATTCCTATAACTTGTCCCCATTAGTCCTTTTCTCCAGCTCAACAGCCATTTTTACCTCTCTTGTCAAATCCAATGGGCTACAGAATTCTAGGAAAAGTCTGGCCCAATTTCTCAATAATTTGATTCTTCTACAGTTCTTACAAATTATCCTTAAAGAAATCCCCAGATGTTGCTTTTCAAAATTATTATTCCTCTTAAAAACAACACTGCCTTAGAAGAACACTGCCTTTCAAGATGTCCTTCTCAGCAAACGTATTATTTATTCCATTTATAGTTAGAATTTTCATGTTCATTTTCCTCTTCAGTGAACTACTTTCCAGAATTTCCTTTCCTCTTCCCTATAATTAGTGCCACATACCACTGATAAAGGACCTACATTATCAGAAAGAAAAAAGCCATAGGAGCATATTGTGTATTCTCAAAGGAAAATATTTCAGCACATGAGTTTACAATATCCAAATAAGAAGCTGCTTCCCACACAAGAAAGTAAGAAACAAATACACAGGAAAACTTGCTTCCTTTACAGACAATCATCCATTCAACAGTTAATTAAGGAGCAGTCACTAGATGCAAGATCTGTGGACCCTGACAAATAGAGAACACTGGCACAACCCTGCCGTCAAGGAACTTGCAGTCTAGAGAGAAGAAAGTAGGGCAAATATTGTTAAAATGCCTAAAGAAAAGATTAGGGAGAGGTTCTTTCTAAACAGGAACCGAGGAGTTCCCCCTGCAGCACAACAGTTTAAGGATCTGGTGCTATATCTGCATTGGCTCAGCTTGCTGAGGAGGTGTGGGTTTGATCCCCAGCCCCATGCCTCAGGTTAAGGATCCCACATTGGAGAAGTTGTGGCACACGTTGCAGCTGTGGCTCGGATGTGATCCCTGGCCTGGGAAAATTCCATAGGCCTCAGGTGTGGCAAAAAAAAGAAAACAACTAACTAAATAAACAAACAACAAACAAGCAGGAACCTAAAGGAAGGCAGTGAGGAAGTGGTATTTGATGATGCCTGAAGATTAGGTAGTATTTGGAATGAGGTTTAGCGAGAGAGCTAAGATGAGGGGAGGGAACTTCCAGAGAAGGGAGCTGTGTGAACACAGACAGCATCTGGGAGGGCAGGAGTCAGCAAGGGGAACGGGGATGGGATGCTCAGGTGTGTGCAGGAGGAGAGTGGGAGAGATGGGCCAGAGCCAGGCCTTGCCATGCTGGGAACGCCAGATGGAAGGCTAAGTAAGGGAGGGCTCCATTCCTTAGGCAGGAGGAATCCCCCAGGGGATTTTGGAGCAGAGGAAAAGCAGAGAGCTTTAATGTATACGATGGATTGGAATGAGGCCGTACTGGAAAAGGGAGGCCAATTACAGGGTTCTGTAATCACCGGCTGTGCCTTGATGAAACCATAGGACAGCCGGGCTGTAGAAACAGAGAGGAGGAAAAGGATTTCAACATATTTCATAGAAAGAATTGATAGAGTCTGGCATCTGATGGCATGTGAAAGGTGTTGGGACAAGTCAGCGTTAACCCTGCAGGTTTAAGACTGGCTAAAATAAGGATTCCAGAGGGAGAGAAGATTTGGAAGGAACAATGTGTCAGACAGAGGCTGCAGAAGATCCCTGGTGACTGATAGGAAAATTAACTAGTTTTTTTAGAAAGACACCAGAGCTAGAGGTACAAACAAGCACGGACATCATCTGCACAGATATGACAACCGAAGTCGTGACTTGGGATGAGACGTGTAATTGAGAAAGGGCCACAGTGACTGTCCATACATCACAAAGTCAAATAGTGTTTGGCTAATTATCCACTTAGCTTAATGAATGTAGACAGTCAATATCGGATCATTATAGCCTAGATAGGGCACAGACTGAATGGCCCACTTTTGCAGCCCACATCAATCAAATTAAACAAATCATTGTCCGATCTGCCCCTGGCTTTGTGCTGTGTCAATACAGCCAGTGGGTTCACGATCAAATTGAAATTGAACACCCAATTCAAGACCCTGAGGTGCCAGTGTCAGATCTCCTTGTCCCCAGTCAATTCAACCATCACCAGGCTGTAATACATCAGATCCCACTGCACAGTTCAGAGAACTTCCTGAACAGTGTCTCCTTGATGTGACAGTTCCACACACAATAGATAGGTTTGTCTTCAATTCCCAAATGCAGAAACATGAGGCTGATGAAGGTAACTTGTCTAGGGTTCTATGGCCAGTACCAGGTCGAGGGAGAACCAGCAACCGAGGCTGCAGATTCCAAGTAAATGGCAGGGAGCCTTCTGTTTGGTGTTTCCTTGTTTTACTAAACTACATTGCCTAACCTTTTTATTTATTTATTTTTTTAATTTTTCTTTTTTATTTTTTGTCTTTTCTAGGGCCACTTCCCGCAGCATATGGAGGTTCCCAGGCTAGGGGTCTAATCGGAGCTGTGGCCACTGGCCTACGCCACAGCCACAGCAACTCGGGATCCAAGCTGCATCTGCAACCTAAACCACAGCTCACAGCAACGCTGTATCCTTAACCCACTGAGCAAGGCCAGGGATGGAACCCGCAATCTCATGGTTCCTAGTCGGATTCATTAACCACTGAGCCACGACGGGAACTCCTAACCTTTTTATTTTAATGAATATTATGCTCATTACTAATTTGCATTGCTCAATGGAGCTAGAGGTTATCTGTGCCCACTGCCCACTTCTTTTGCCTTCTCTGTGTTGTCTCACCGGAACTGACTGGGCAAGTGGCTGGTATGTGCATGTACACAGACAGACAGACAGATAGACACACACAGACACACACACACACACACACACACACACACACGCACCATCTTCCTCATTAATCTCTAGTTGGCCAATTTAGAAGAACTCTATTTCAAATGACACATTGTCAAAACCATAGGCCCTATTTCTTAGTGTGTCTTTCATGGTTCCTCAGCTACAGGCAACCAACACAGGCAACTGCACTGCACAAGATAAATCTATAATTTGATGCGACTTGCACATCCTTCAAAACACAGTGTTTAAGCCAAGCATCATATTCAATTTCAAGCTTAAGAATGAAGGCCACTACATTGTATAAGAAAAGACCAGTCTGGGAGTTCCCATCGTGGCACAGTGGAAACGAATCCGACTAGGAACAAGGAGGTTGTGGGTTTGACCCCTGGCCTCACTCAGTTGGTTAAGGATCCAGCATTGCCATGAGCTGTGGTGTAGGTCGCAGACAAGGCTCGGATCTGGTGTTGCTGTGGCTGTGGCGTAGGCCGGCAGCAACAGCTCTGATTAGACCCTTAGCCTGGGAACCTCCACTTGCCTCGGGTGTGGCCCTAAAAAGACAAAAGATAAGAAAAAAGAAAAAACCACTCTGAATGAGAACCAAGGGATAGTTTCCAGGTAGGATGATGAGAAAGAACAAGAAAGTGGTGAAAATCACTTTATCCTTTGTTCTCTGCTTACATAGATTCATGATAGTTCTCCAAACTCTGCTAGATGCTAATATGTGAGGTTCATGATATGATACTTAGGAACAAAATTTCGAAATCAGTCAGAAAAAAGCATCCTGATATACCTTCACTTCGGCATGTTCTGTCCTTCCACCAAGAGTGAAAAAGAACCACCGGACATGCCTTAATTGTCACAGGGAGGCTTGGTGAGGCAGGCACTCCGCCTCAAATCCTCTGGGAAATGACAGAGGAAACAGCCTTCCTCCCCTTAACCATTTGTATCCAGTCATTAGCACTGTGATTGAAGGGTTTCTTGAAGGAAAAAGACTTAAATCATCATCCTATTGGGACTCAGACATAAACCTCCATGAATGATGGGTGGGTAATCCTAGTGAACTTCATACAAAGGGAAGGAATGGGGCTTCTGCGGGAACATTTTGGCTAAAGCCTGAAGTTAACATCTTATGATCCAAATTGTTTTATACCTCCACACAGGAATGTCTGAGTTGATGACAAGAACTGGTGAGAAAATCTCTTAGACTTTTCATTTATATGTAGGGCATAAAAACACTCGGACACCGAGCATGTGGGGCAAGGGGATTCCTTGCAGAGAAGGGTGTTCTGCAAGCTTTGCACTTGGAAAGGTGGGGAGGGGAGGGGACCTCTGCCACTCACCTCAAGCCTAGTAATCAGGATTTCAACAGGACTGCAAGTGGAGAACATGTGGACTGGTGCCTGAGTCTCACTTAAAATAAGCTGACTAATAAGTCAAAGAATAACTGGCTGCATGGGGCAGCCTAAGCTCTCAGTGCGTCAAGCAGGAAAATGGACCCAAGCTTCCTATAGAGAGAGGCGAGTCCTATAACAAAGAATGAATGTGGGGTCTGCTTCCGTTATGTCCAGTGAGACTTTCCCGAAGGGCAACAAGGCCCTAGTGGAGAAGAGATACTGCCAGATACCTGGGGGCTGCAGAAGGAATAAGGAATCAGCCGTAAGGGAGATGCCTTCCGCTGGGTCAAGGCAGCATCAGATGAAAGGGCTGCAGTGATGGGACTCTCCAAAGAACCAAAGCTTAACTTATGGCTGCCCAGCCCACCGATCACAAACCCAGAAGACAGCTTCAGTCACGTGAGAACTTTTCTGCGCCCCAGTTAACTCTTTGTTTCCCTGCTATGCTCAAGCCTGGAAGGGCAGAGACAGAATCTGTAGGCTTGGGGCACGGGGGGGGGGGGGGGGGGGGGGCCGCAAGGGCGGGGGAGGCAGGAGGCGTGTGAGGAGATAAGATGTGACTTCACTCAAGCTTGGAGGGTTGTTATATTATAAGCTGGACTTTCTGAATAAAGATCGTGTTTGGTAACCTAAAAATTGTTAGCCAATGGTTATGGGAGACAAAATAAAGCTGCGTTATGATTACACCTCATGCGTCTTGCTCATTCATCACATCAATTACACACACATTTCCTCCCACTTAGTTCTTTGCATCCAGACACTTATTTGGGATCTGAGGAGCTTCCTTAGAGGGCAAAAACCTAGAAACAAACTGGGGATCTGACATATACAGCCATGTTCGCTGGACTAAGATGGGTAACCGCTTGCAAGAAGGAAGGTTACGTTGTCTTCCAGGTATCGGGGGAAGTCACCTTGTCCACGGGGAATTACACAAAACGAGCTGACACCTTCCCCTCACCATGGTTATTGGACATCCAGGCTCTTCCTAAGTATTTCTATGACTTCCCAAAACCTCTGCCTCCGATTTCTCCTTTCCATAGTAGGTCTCCGTCTCTCTCCCCAGCCCGTCCCAGGGCTGCTCCATTTGCCCTGCCTTCTCGTTTTTAAATTTGTAACACGGACTCTTTCCCTTGATGTTCCTAGAAACACACTTGGCACAAGGCCTCACCTCAGACCATGACCTTTCAACACAGAGCAAGCAGCTTAAAAGGGGCCACAAAATATCCTTGCCTTTGAACATCCTCTGGCCACTGGTGGTGGGTGACGCCAGGTACTCCCCAAGACTGACGGCCCTCCATTCGGTGGCTTAATCCCTTGTGGCTGCTGCTCCCTTCTCCTTTCTTTGCTCTTCTCCCCAGAAAATCCTTGTGTGTTTTTGTTCTTTGGGGGTTTTTTTAACGCTGATTGGTTTAGCCAACTCTTTGTTTCAATGCCTCCTTCCAAATCATGCCCTGCGGGCCTCTTCTTTGCTAAATAAAAGGCTATTTACTCCAGAGAGAAATTATGCTACTTCCTTACAGGCGGAAGCGGCTGCAGCCACTTGTGGTTTAAACAGTAATTGTTTTATCTGTGCTCTAAGACCAGCAACAGGGCTTGAATTTGGAGGGACAGGTGATTGTGGTTAGAGGTGGTGCCGGGTTCCAGAACTCACTGCCACTCAAGGAGATTGACAGCATGTGTTAAGTGAAAATATACTAAAATTCTGAAACACTTTTGATTCTGGTGAACTCATTATGGGTGCTTTTCTGCTTCCCCACCCTTGCCTGCACACACACACACACACACACACACACACACACACACACACACACGCACGCACGCACGCACACTATAAGAAAAGGAGCATTCTGTTCATTTGGTGGCCATCAGATGTGATGGCCATCAGTGTTCCTGACCTTGAGGCACAGTGGAGAGATTCCTGAGCCTTCACCGCAGGCCAGTGGGTTTCCAGCTTTGCCAGAATCTGTGCATATTATGGGGTCTGGCTGCTGTCGAGTCCTGGCACGACCACCTGCAGCTGAATGAAGTTTTATCAGCAACCATGGAGGGCTCAAGCAAACGGGCCACACCCATCCTAGTTGAGCACAAAACATAAAAAGGAAAGATCCTCCCATCCTCACAAACACAATACCAAGGCTCTTAGGCCTTGGACGGCAGTGGGTCTACCGCACTGTGGCACAGGGCTCTCCATCTTTACCAGCATTATCAGAAGCAGCGTCGACAGGAGCAGAACAGTAGGCTGGAATCAGCAACTCTGTGCAAACGATGGGCCATAAAGCTGTAAATCTGGGCTCAGCAAACAGTGGTGTGGAATAATTGTGGACATATGTGAGCACCCCTTGGAGGGGCTTTGTAAACGACTGGGCTTCTTTGAGTCAACAAGAAGCCAGTCAAATGGGAGTTTGCTCACTGCTATTGACATTTGGGGTTTAATATGATGTGACTGCATTTGCAATCAGCAGCTGCTAAATCCTGAGACACTTGGATTACATGTTATAAACAGCTTTTGTCTCTAAGTCTAGGACCTTCACAGAGATACAAGACTGCACCGCTGTAGAATTATCCTGTGATTTTGATCCCTTCTACGAATGTTTTTAAGAATGCCACTAGAGAAACTGCCACACAAAATATTAGAAGAATAGGTAATAATATCTGAACACCACCTATAAATAGTAAGTGCTTTATCTACCTTATCTTACTAAATCCCTACCATGGCCCTGAGAGGCTGGTATGATTATCCCCATGTTAGAGATGCCAAAAGAAGCTCAGATTTTACTGAGTTAAAAGCAAAAAAAAAAAAAAAAAAAAGCAGCAGCAGCTCAGAGGTTTTAAATAATTTAAGGTCAGACAACAAATAAACATTGAAACCGCTTAAATCGAAGATGTGGAAACAGACACTAAACTAGGGCAACTAAAGGATTCCAGAATATACTTCTGATACCCTCTATCTTAGGCCAGGATCCCCAGAAGCAGAAAGATCTGGAGAGGAGGATTCATGTGCAGGTGATTTACCAAAGAAGATCAGGCAGAGGCCACAGACAGGATGAGGGATGCAGGACTGGAAAGGGAAATCGAGCAAAGGTGCCGTCTTCAGCCAAGACTCTGAGAGGGGCGTCCCTCCATCCTAGAGGGGAGCCTGGGATGTGAGTGCCACCTCAGAGTCATCCAAGCAGAAACACTGCCACATCTGCCAGTCAGGGCTGAGCTAAAAAAAAAAGCTACAGGTCCGGCCAGTGAAAGCAAATCGTACCAAAGCCACTGGCGCGCAGTAAGGAGAGAGGTGAGGAACTGAGCCAGAGCACCAACGTCATCTGCTACCCGTTCAACCGCAGAGCCAACTCCACCAGCTGCAAATCCTTCAAAGTCACGCTCACTGAGAGCACGGTTAGAGGAAGCGCTTCCAGGATCTGGGCTTCGGATTGACTGCATCCCCAGGAGGAGTAGGAAGATTTCCGTCAGCCCTTTTTTTTTTCCTTTTTTAGGGCCACATATGAGGCATATGGAGGTCCCCAGGCTCGAAGTTGAATCAGAGCTTTAGCTGCTGGCCCACACCACCACCACAGCAATGCGAGATCCCAGCCGTGTCTGTGACCCACACCACAGCTCATAACAATGTCCGATCCTTAACCCACTGAGCGAGGCCAGGGATCGAACCTGCATTCTCATGGATCCTAGTCAGGTTCATTAATCACTGAGCCACAAAGGGAACTCCCTCCATCAGCCTTTTTATTGAAACTGCTCTGTGATTTGGGAGCCCAGCATTTTCGGGTTTCTATAAAGGGAGTGAGTATGTGGTCAAGGAAGCAGCTTGATGTGACCAAGAACCTCTGGCTCTGCCCAAAGACAAGGTTTGCTTCCTTTGACATGTCCCACGGCCTGGCCCCGTCGCCCTGGGCATATCACTCAACTATGTGAGCCTTGGAGAGAAAGGAAAAAAAAAAAAAATGATCCATCCCAGAGTTTGTTGGAAGAACCAAAGGAGATGATGCCTATAAAAGTACTTTGTAAATGGTCAGCACGATATAAATATCAGTTTTAGTAGAATAGGTTGTAGCTGGACTAAACAGAGAGAATCATATTTCCATTCAAATGAGCTGCATGTAGGTAGACATGACCATGGTTAGATTAATTTCAGAGATGAGGAGTTTTTCCTTACAAACAGTCTACTTCCTGACATCTCTATCCACACCATCGTCCATCTGGAGATTAGATGGATTTGGAAAGAGAGCAGCCTTGAGCTTCAGGAAATCCCAGCTCACAATGACACAAACCAACTAGGCCCTCAGAAGGCCTGGATCTTGCTATCTGCTCTGCCCTGGAGGGGCCTGCACCTCACACCTTCCCACATTCTGGGGCCCTGGTTCTCCCATCAACCTACACTGAACTCTCCAGCATCCCCAAGAGAACAGGACATGGCAAACACACTCGCCTGAAGATGCAAGTGACAAATGGTATAAACATACACACGCACAACTGGGCACAACCTTAACCCAAACGAATAGCTCTCAAAGTCCATGGAAAGCTGGCTGCAGGGTGTGGGGTGCAGATGTGAGCAGCTAGGGCAAATAGTCTGAAAAGCACACCAGGCACGTGATTTGGTGAAATAAAGCTCACATTGCTTATAGAAGGATGATTCTCTTGAGAGTGACTTCCAAGTGGAGCGCCCAAGGGGCCTCAATATCAAAGAACGTTTCTTTCTCAACTATCCTTTGGGCAACTGAATAAAGAAAAAACTAGACTTTGGGATCCGAACAACCTTGGTTTTACTCCTGACTTCAGCATTCACCAGCTATGTGAGCCACATCTGAACCTCAGCTTTCCGGTCTGTGAAATGGGATGGAGAGTATCTCCCTCGTGAGGTACTGTAAGGATAAAGAGCATACACACTGTGTGGCACAGTTCCTACTACACACCAGACATTCGATAAATGTTATCAATAAAATCAATAGTAATATGTGAAAGGCCTAGTCCAGAGCCTATGGCATAAGAAAATATTGTCATTATTATTATAACTATTCTCCTCAGAGAGCATTTCCGTGGTTTGCAGTTGGAAGGCATTCAGTAAATGTTTGTCAATTTAATGAAGACACACAGGGTTGCAGCCAACAAGCTTCTTAGCCTATAGAGGAAAGAGAACACTCCTAAATTCCATGCCTGAGGAATCCCTTATCTCCTCAATACATTAAAAATCGCCCCATACCTCGGCCCAGTTTCATTTGCTGTGCTGCCATCAGGGCAGTTCCTCCCTAGTCAGTCCAGGGTGGAGAGGAGTCCGGGACTCACAACCTTCCCAGACGACGGGCTGGACATGAGGCCACTGCCATGAGCAGGCCTGTGGTGCCATGAAACACCCAACTGCTTCTGTCTGGAATTGAGGCATAAGTGCTATGGCCGTGGGGTTGTGCTAATATGTCTGGCTCCAAAGCAAAATGTCAGAGTGGGAACATCACAGATATTTATGTTTGTTTCTGAGATGACCTACTTTGACTTTGCACAGTGCGGAGCCATTAGGTATCCATCTCTTAATGTCAATGAGAAAAGTGCAGAAATACATGTCACCACCAATACCCAACGGGTGTTCTCACTCTCTGTAACTATCTCCACCAGCAACAAACAACCCTTCCTTTGTGGATGCTGAACTGGCAGAAGGTGGATTTGCCTTCAGGCAGCCTATTCCGAAGGAGGCCTTCTCCCCTGGAGCTACACCTGAAACGGGGCAGAGGGAAGAGTCCACAACAAGAATTAGAGGAGAGTTTGGGGAGAGTGGCTTATTGCTTCATAGAGAGGGCTGTGCGGGAGGCACCCTCTTGGACACAAGGGAAAGAACCATGCTGCCTGAAGTCCAAGGTCAAAAAGATATCCTAGGGGCATGAGGAGGAATCCTGAGAAATGACAGCTTCCTCAGTGAGGAAGAGAAGGGAGATGATATTTGCTGAATATTTACATGATAATAACAATGGTCATTTATTAAGGACATAGGCAGACTCTGGGCAAAAATTACCTCATTTATCTACACGACAAGCCTAAAGCAGGTCCTCTCTTAGTTTGCTAGGGCTGCCACAACAAAACGTCGCAGATTGGGTGGGTTCAACAACAGAAATATATTATTTCACAGGTCTGGAGGCTGGAAGTCTAAGATGAAAGTGACAGCGGGTTGCTTTCCTCCAAGGGTCATGATGGAAGGATCTCTTGAGGGCCTCTCTCCTTGGCCTGCAGATGGCCACACTCTTGCTGCCTCTTCACACAGTCTTCTCTCTGTGCATCTGCATTGCTGGAGGCTCTTTTGTGGGTCCACCTTCCTTTTCTTATAAGGATACCAGTCAGATTGGATTAGGACCTAACCCTAACAGGTTTCATTCTAACCAAACTGCCTCTTTACAAACCCTATCTCCAAATCCAGTCCCATTCTAAGATACTGGGGGTCAGGACTTCAATATACAAATTTGGCAGTGGAGGGTGGGGAGGGGACACAATTCAGCCCAGCCCATAACAGATACTATGATTCCTATTCTACTTATGAGGATTTTAAAATCTGCCGTGTCTACCTTAGCTAGGAAATGGTAAAGGCAGAACTTGAACTTGGGTCTGTTCTGTCCACCATACAACACTGTCTCTAAAAGCTGAAGAGCAGGGCAGACAGAGGCCTGACATCAACATCAGTATTTCCAGCTACTGCCACGCCTAGAAGGTTTTGGTAGGTGGTTTTCTTAGAAGCTTACTTTGAAAAGCACAATAAATCTAAGTCCTGCAGTTGTGGATTAACTTACATTTTGTTCCTTTGTTACTATAGAAGATTTCTTTAAGCAACGGAAAAATCTGTAATCCTCCCCTGCACAAGCACACACCTGCCCTGGCTAATTATTTAAGACATTGTTCAAAGCTATGCTCCTAATTAACAGCGTGCACTGCTAATGCCAAAACACGAGCCCAGCATCTCTCACAGTGTGTATTCCATCTGGTCTCCAGGCCCGTGCTGCCACTGCCAGGTATGGCTGCGGCCGGCACGTCACCTCTCCTCCTGCGAGGGGTGGGAGGAGGGGTCCATGGTAGGTAATGAATCAATAAGGCTCAGCCAGTTCTCTGGACTCTGTTGACATGCATGGCCAGTTTTCTCTCGTGATTAATTACACTCACTTCTGCAGGAGGATTAATTTACTTTTCTGGAGCGCTTTTCTGATTTCTGCTGTTAAAAAGCAAATCTCAACAATCTCCCAGCTGAGAAGGAATGGAGTCCAGTTCAGGGTGGGTGATGATAATTGGCAAAATCCACAGCTTGAAAGGGAACATGGTTACAAAGAGAAGGAAGAGTGTGTGTGTGTGTGTGTGTGTGTGTACGCACACATACAACTATGCACAGACATAAGCATAAACATAAATCTTTTACAATTATGATTTATCTCACTAAGCTGATGATCTATCTTTTTCCTTGGTTGCCGCCTATTTTAAAAAGCATGCCAAAATAAATGTACAAGCAAATCAGATACTGCACATTTCAGATAATAATACAGTCAAAAAAAAGAGCAGATAATTGGAAACATATTCACAATTAGACATAACGCTCTTCAAACAAAGAAGTACCCCTAGTTAATTAATGTTTGTCAAGCACTTTAAAATCATACAATTCAACACCCTAGACATTTGCACCTGAAGACAGAAAGACAAAAAGCCTGTGTGGGGGTGGGGGTGGGGCCTGGGCAGCTTAGGTTGGTTCTGGGTCTGTCTTGCTTGGTTATTAATCATTTACCAAAAGATGGGGAGGAATAAAATCACATGCAGAATAAAATCAAATGTGTAGCGGGAGCTAAATTTCCTTAAAAGCTATTGCTCTGTCTTTACCTCTCATTTTTCTTCATGAGCAAATAGGGAATAATTCTCCAGAAAATCCTTTCGCAGGAGCAGTAACATCAAATCTTAATTATTAATATGACGATCTGTTATTTATTGAGCATCAGCAAGGCATTAGATGTTGCTACAAAACGCAGATAGCTCCAAGTCTTAAATCAAGCTGATTCGCTCAGAAATGTGAGTCCTTAGCTTTGTTTTTTGGGGGGCATTTTTTGGATGAGATTTCGAGCAATGAGCTGGCTAATAAGGTGCCACCTGCCTTGGAGGGAAGTGTCTCTCTGGCACTTAGGTTTTGCTGCCCACCAGATAAAAGCAGAACATTTACCTGGGAACCAAAGATTCCAAACCAGAGAACAGACTTTGGAGGATGTCACGTCCAGTGGCCTTAACCCCGCTCTGACCTTTGCTGACCATAGGCCTATCTCAGTAAACTATTTGAGCATGCATCCTATCATTCTGATATAGTCACTTAAACGTGAATAAGTGTGTACATATATATATTACATACACACTTATATATACTTATATAATATAGATCATATATATTAAATATAAACTTATATATCTTGTACCAAACAAAAGCATACAAAAAAATTTTTAAAGATAATATGAAGATAAAATTCTTAAAATAATTTTTATTATATTTTATTAATAGGAACAAAGAATTTTTACTCAAACTAAAAAGATGCCTCTATTGATAACTTTTATCTATTAAAAATAATGCAATTGAATATGATTCATGATTTTTCCCAAATCTCAGTTTAATACTCCGTGATCTGAAAATTTGGTGCAGCTTTAATAGCTGCCAGTGGAGAGAAACAACTTCTCAAAAATAATCCATCCAAATGAGGAAAAAAAATACATCGTTGGCTGGGCTTATCAAATTATGAAATGTATTTTTAATTTCATCCACCAATAATGTGAAAGGTTTTGCAGAAATTTGCTAGTAAATTTCTATTTTTCCTGCTCTATCACTTGTTCTTGTCAACAAACTGGAACTTACTGGAGTCTTATCTATTTAATAAATGAATTCAAAATATACTGCAACTCTTCATTTTTAAATCAGTTTTGAAAATCTATCTCTAAATTTTCTAAATTTCTGATGTTATGGTTTTTAAAGTTCACACATGTATACAGCTTTCGTGACAAAAATGACACTAATAAAGGAAACATTTTCAGCCATTACTTGGAAAACACTATCTCCAAAGTGCAAGCGTCCATCAAAAAGTAACTGATTTCTCAATTTAGAGAGGGTGTAAATTAGTGTGGTTGATGGACTAAAGGCCTTTCTTTAAATCTCACTCTTTCACTAATTGAGAAATCTTGGGGCAATTACATCACCTTTCCATGCCTCAGTTTTCTCATCTGTAAAATAGAGTTAGCAATCTACCTTCGAAGACTGTGTGAAGAGTCAATGACTTAACTCAGTAAAATGGAAAATGCCTGGCCCATACTAAACCCCATGTAAACCGAGTGTGGTGAACACATTTAGTTTTACAAAAATTTCTCCCAAGAGTTCTACTACCAACAGCTACTTGTCATCACAGAAGGTCAGCATAACTGGACACGTGTCTTTTTGTAAAAGAAAAATACCCAACTTTAAGTTTGACTATGCTTTAATTATTCTGACCCAAGATAACCTACAAACCTCTCTGTGACACAAAAGATTGTCATGGTTATTCCCCATTTCATTCAAAATATTCTAAAGATCCTATTATTCCTAATTCTGTTATTTAAAATAATACGGTCTATAAATTTTTTAGGAGTTCACTTCATGGCTCAGCGGTTAATGAATGCGACTAGGCTCCATGAGGATGAGGGTTTGATCCCTGGCCTTGCTCAGAGGGTTGAGGATCTGGCATTGCTATGGCTGTGGTGTAGGCCAGCAGTTACAGCTCCGATGGGACCTTTAGCCTGAGAATCTCCATATGCCTCCAGTGTGGCCCTAAAAAAAAAAATTTAACAGTGCACAATAAACTGCTATATATGGAAACACACTAACGTGAATGAACAATGAAGAGGCAGCTTTCAGTGTTGGAATTCTCCTGCTCTGCCTACACTATTCCACATGACATCTCAGTTGTGAGATGGGACCAGCTGATGCACTAGACCTCAAATATCAGTAAGCTTACTTCCTTTTTTAACTTTTTTGGATAAAATGTAAATGTGCAGGAGAGGTCCTCTGCGTTCTTCCCTCCACTACGGAATCCACTGATCTGGTCCAGTAGTTTCCCGGCAGAGGTTCTCTGGATTCTACCCAAAGCTGCTGAATCAGGCCCAGGTGGGACATGCTTTTCAACCAGCTCCTGGCCTGCACTGGTCTGACAACTAGATGACTATCTAACTCCCACGAGGGAGGCTTTCTCCCTGTCATCTTCTTGAACCTTTCAAATAATGAAGAGTCTATTACCATCCAGTAACAGCTTATCTCATTTTTGGACTCCTATAATCGTCAGAAAACATTTTCTTCTACCTCCCTGGTATTTCACCCATTGCTGTGAGTGCTTTACTCTCTGGTGTCACACAGAAACACTTCACATCATCTCCCACCACCCCACATTCTCTCTCGCTCCTCCTCATTCCCATCCTATTTGTTTCCGGGATGATTTCTCCTTCCCAATCCCACTCCTCTGGCTGCTCTCCTACTTGCAAGTGTTGCTCAATATCTTGAGTGTTATCAGAGCAGGTCAGGACGCTGTGCCTGTGTGACTCCTCCCCTGCTGCTGCAATGGCATCATTAATGCCAAGGAAATTCATCATCGCCAGCTAAGCTTCCTGCGTTCTCTTTGTATGCGTGCTTCATGTCGATGCACCATGCACATTCATTGAGAGTAAAAACACCTTTTGTGATTGACTTGAGGTTATTTTTAAACTCTCCTCTAGACATTCCTCGCATGTCTTGGGATCTACTGGTTCGCAGTGCAAGGTCCTAAAGATGTGATATCATCTATTTTATGTCTGCACCTTAGTCTTATATCATAAAAAGTATGGGATCAAGATAAACACTGATCCTGGTAAGTTAAGGTCAGCCAGTACCATCCAGGCCCAGTTCTGTAAAATAACTTTAAGCAGGACACTTGCCCTTTCTACATCTCTCTGCACTCAATGATAAAATGACACTAGCAATGCCTACCCTCCTGACCTCAGCAAGTTTTCGAGAGAATTAAATGAGTTACAAATTGTGAAAGCCTTTTCAAATGGTTTGAAAAAATTATAATATTATTATAATGCAACCTGTAGGCACTTAATACATATTAATGGGCAAATGAAACAGATAGATAAATGACGAAAAGCAGACTGAATAACAATAAGAAGGGAGGATCAGAGGAAAGGTAAGATGAAACATCAATTCAAGTTCTTGGCACCATGAAGCCAGTGTCTGTTGCCGATGGAAACACAGAGGGAATCAATGCTTTAAGTCCGGTGCAGTGTTTAAAAGAATGCTGGGCTTAGTTTCTGGTGAGAGATCATCTGACCCACAATTTCCACAGCTCTGTGCAGTTAATGAGGCATCTGGTAGCACCTGTTCAGAATTTACCCAGGAAGAAATGTGATGGGTAGGAGGCAGAGGCTAAGAGGCAAGTCTCACATTCATCAACACACAGAGCTAGTTTTCCGGGGACAGCAACATATTTAACTGCTGAGCAGCAAATCCTATCTGACTGTTTAAGTAAAAGGTAATGATTAATATCAAGCTAAAAGTGTGTGCCTTTCTACACTATATTAAATAAAATACACTAATGGCATATGTATGAAATAAAACTGCATTTTTAACAAGTTTTTCATTTTCCCGTGAACGTAGCATCACAGGATATTTGGTACCATGCAATTAGTCATCCATTCCTTTATTCAAACGACCACCTCTTAAGTGAATATTATGCAACCAGGCTTTATTCCAGATAGAGCAGGACTAAAAAGATGAATAATCTTACAGCCAAGGGTCTGGAGGGTTAGTGGGAAGGCAAGAGAGAAACAGAAAGAGAATAGCTTAAATGCAACATGATGTTGTGATTGAACCCAGGCTGACTCAGCGCACTGTGCTCCCAGGTGATCTTTGAGCACTGGATGAGTCAGGATTCCGTTGCAAAGCAGAGAAAGCAATCTAGCTGGTTCAGCAAAAAGAGATTTAATATAGGGAACGTGGTACTAATGAAAGCACTGAAAGGAGGAGTGGTCTGTATGCTGAACTTGGAGGAAAGAGGTCTAGAACCACACTGCCGAACATCCCCAATCCCGCAAGGCAAGGGCCCTCTCTGCCCAACTCAGGAAGCTTGGGAATCAAGAGGCTGCCAATGCAATGTTGGCTCTAAGAAGACACCTCACTAGCAGCTCTCTGGGGATCACAATTGTTGGCTCCTGCTAGACCCTTGTTGCGGGAGAAAACCACCATTGCTCTCGCCATTTAACTCAGTTCTGAATTTAAGTCTTTTTTTTTTTTTTTTGTCTTTTTAGGGCCGAACCCTGGCATATGGAGGTTCCCAGGCTAGAAGTCTAATCAGAGCTATAGCCACTGGCCTATGCCACAGCCACAGCAACTCGGGATCCAAGCTGTGTCTGTGGCCTACACCACAGCTCATGGCAACACCAGATCCTTAACCCAGTGAGCAAGGCCAGGGATCGAACCTGTAACCTCATGGTTCTTAGTCGGATCCGCTAACCACTGAGCCACACCCGGAACTCCTGAATTTAAGCCTTGTGTGAAGGCATCTGATGAGCAGAGCCCTAAATCCTATCTGGAGCCTTCGTTGCAAGGGAATCTCTCCTCAGCCCCTGTAGGAACCAAGCCCTGGGAGGAAGCGTGAACAGCTGCGATCAGACCCATCCATCCAGCACACCCAGCCCAGCAGAGAATGTCAAATGGGGAGATCTGAGGGCAGAGAAGGAATTGGGCTAAAAGCTGGAGCAACAGCATGTACATGAACTTGACCGGCATTGAAACTACACCCTGATGAGCTATGAACAGAACCAAGGACAGCATTTCAAAGGTCACAGTCTCTTTGGTCATCAGTGTTACTGGTTTCATTTTTTCCATCCATAAAATAGAGTTTCTATGATTCTCTGCTAATTAATCAGGAATTAAAAAGAAATAGAGGTGTTTCCATCATGGCTCAGCAGTTAACGAACCTGACTAGTATCCATGAGGACTTGGGTTTGATCTCTGGCCTCGCTCAGCGGGTTAAGGATGAGGCACTGCTGTGAGCTGTGGTGTAGGTCACAGATGCGGCTCAGATCTAGCATGGCTATGGCTGTGGTGTAGGCGGGCGGCTACAGCTCCAATTCGACCCCTAACCCAGGAACCTCCATATGCCATGGGTGTGGCCCAAAAAGACAATAAAATAAAATAAAATAAAATAAAATAAAATAGAAACATCAAAATTCATCACCTTGAAGTGAAGTTTTATACAGGTAATGAAACTGTCAATTTAACAAGAGAAGGGTGATCTCCGTGGTGATCACACTGTGATTAGCAATTTCCTTTCCTAATGATACAGTATTGCATCTAATAAGTACTTGTTGGTATGAAATAAAAACGTGATCATCATGGAATTCCATTTTCCTGGGATATGCAGAACTCTTCCCAGCTTTATTCTCACGGTATGTCCTAGAAACCTGCCATCGCGATGCGCATATAAAGAAATGAGTGAGCCAGAGCTGCATACTGTTTGCCGGGCCAAGTCAGCGTTTAGCAAGTGGAGGATATTCCATTTCAAAGTTTTCATGAATATGTAATTCATCCAGTCACAATAGATGTAGTTCATGCAGCTTGGAAAGCCACATGCTATTTTCCTTGCTAAAATAGCCTTCACCACCCCTGCTTAGAGACAAAGAGGTTCAGCAGCTGTTGAAAGTCAGGCTACCCATGGTTACTGAGTTACAGCCCAGAGATGGTGGAGACCAGGTGGCATGCAAATCACCTGCAGAAGCACAGGTGACATTAGGTGGCAACAAACTTCAAATGCCTCTCTCTCTCCCCTTCTCTCTCTTTCTAGACCAAAAGGTAAGAACGCCAAGCAAACTATGAAAGAATATACAATCAGATAAGCTTTTAAAATAGGTGATGGACAGAGAAAATACAATGAAACATGAATTGACCCCTCCATTTGCTTAGATTCTGCCTCACTGTCTGCACTTACATGAAAGTCAGTGATGATCAGAAAAGAGACAAGTACTAAACCAAGAAGGCACAAAAAACCCCAGAATTAGACTCTAGGGGGCAAAAAACGGTGGGGAGATGTCTTCACAAGCAACCTTCTACATCATTCATGGCAGTGGAAACAAAGAGTAATTCTGGGTTGTGAGATTTTCCCAGATGAAGGGAGCTAGTAAAACACACACACACACACACACACACACGGAGGAAAATTTCATAAAGATGATCTATGCCTTAACCAATTAACAATTACAAAATAAGAAATATGACTATACTATAATTGAATTGTCATAAGCAGCACAAGAGGGAAACGCCAAAATTTCCTTGTACTTATAATGAGTTTTTTCCTTATACTAAACGTCCTTTTTTCCATCAAGCTTACGCCAATTACACCTGTCTTATCTCTTTGACTAACGGGTATAACTGATCCCCACTCTCTTTTTAACATTTATATCTGCCCAACTATTGCTGTCCTTTAGTATTCCTGTTTGTTTTTTTCCAAGAAAGTAGCTAACACTCTTGATTTTAAAAAGAATCTTTTTTTTTTTTTTTTAATGGCCACACCCGTGGCAAACGGATGTTCCCAAGCCAGGGGTTGAAACTGAGCCACAGCAGCAGCAATGCCAGATCCCTTAACCCGCTGTGCTGGACCAGGGATTGAACAGCAACCTGAGCCACTGCAGTTGGATTTTTAACCCACTGCACCCACGACAGCAGGAACTCCCTAGAAAAAATCTTTTTAAAATTTATTACTATTTCAAGAAATATCTGAATGCCACCCAACTCAACTTGCCGTTCATTAAAAAAAAAAAAAAAAAACAAGAGGAGTTCCCTGATGGCCTAGTAGGTTAAGGATCTGGTGTTGTAACCATTAAGATGCTGCTGTGGCATGGGTCTGACCCCTGGCCTGGGGAATTCGCATGCCATGGGCAAAGAAAGAAAGAGGAGTTCCCATCGTGGCTCAGTGGTTAATGAATCCAACTAGTATCCATGAGGACATGGGTTCGATCCCTGGCCCTGCTCACTGGGTTAAGGATCCGGCCTTGCCATGAACTGTGGTGTAGGTCACAGACACAGCTCGCATCTGGAATTGCTGTGACTGTGGCGTAGGCTGGCAGCTACAGCTGCAATTTAACCCCTAGTCTGGGAACTTCCATATGCCACAGGTACAGCCCTAAAAAGACAAAAGCCAAAAAAAAAAAAAGGAAGAAATGTTTAAAACTTAAGAATTCTTTATGCCTACAGGGTAACTAGTATTAATGAGCTGGTTCGAGCTGAAATTTCTTTTCCCTGCTTTAATCTTTTTAATGTGAAGTAGCCACTGAGAGTTCTTACAGAGTTATGAGAAGATGATCTGGGGCTTCAGGTCAAAGCGTGCATGTCACAGAAGACTGGCACCTCATAGCTGCTGAATAACTGCCATGAAAGGGCTGCTGCGAGGACTCATAAGGGCAGAGCAGGAACTGCAGAAACAGAAACTCACACAGAAGTTACAGAAAAGAACACTGTCTAGAACCTGGGACTCAAGGCCTATCCAGCAGAGCGCCTAGGCCTTGAGTCCAACCTCGCAGGCCATTCCTCCAGCCGTCTCTGGGCTGTGCGGCCCTGACACAGGTGCCTTCTTGGGAAGGACACCTTCTCTCAGGGGACAGGACTCATGCAGACAAGGCCTGGTTCAAGGGGGAAACAGGCTGGCTCTCAAAGGCCCAAGGTGATGACTATCACCAAGAGGGTCCATCTTCCCTCAGCAGCCAGAGGACACAATTTCCCAGGCATGATGGGAGGAAAAGGATGGGTAAGCCAGCTCCTTCAAGAGTAAAGAAGATCCCTATCCAGCTATGCCAGCCAACAACCCATGCAGGATTCGCCAAGTAGGAGCAGACACTAGAGAATTCTTGCCTAAATATCCAACATAAAGTCTTTCTGTGTTCACAGTCTCTGGATAATTGCTCTACCCTTTGCTTCATTTTGCCTGAGCACTCACCAAGTACTGGCAATATGGGGGGGTGAAAGCTTCCACAGAGGCCCGGTGGATTAGCCACAAATAATGCCTTTGCCTTACAAAGACAACTGCCAGTTTTCCCATTTTCTTCAAGCTCCTTACAGGAAAAAAAAAAAAAAAACTGCTTTATAGATTATTCTAACCATTTGCCAGTTACTTAGGTTTTAAGGGGGGCTCTTAGGTGTTTTAAAACCACACTTGTGTTAAATGCCAGCGTAAATGAAGCACAGAAATAAACAGCAATGGGATCATAGTTCATGAAGATGGTGCTTCTTCCCCCCTTTCGGCTATTTCACTCTGAGGACACTGAACTCTTATCAAGATGGGCTTCCCTTCCAGGCCTCGAGGACAGATTTAATGTCGCACAATGCTCAGACTTGATGGCGAGTCGCAGTGATGCGAGCACAAACATCTGGACTCACAACAGGAACTCCTTCCCTTCGGTTTGAGAGCCGGCGCCAACTTGAGTGAAAGGTGGGTAGGAGTTTCTGAGCCTCAGCCACCAACACAGACAAACAGCAGAAAGGTTTTCTAGGAAATAAGGAGGGAGACTGACAAGAAAGGAGAACTGAACTTAAGAGAACATTCTCCTGCTACTGAAGTGGCCATCCATGAGGAGCTTTATATTTAGAAAGTGCTAGGGCAAGAGAGAGAGGAGACAGGATTTTTAACCTTTTTCTTTCCTTCAAGTAATTCACAAACACTCCTAATTTAGCTAAAGTCATGCACATACCTTGAAAAGGCAGACAGAACAAAGTGAAGGGGAAGATTTTTAATAACTGGATTTGAAATCCTCGTCCTACCCCAGGAAGATGGAGGTAAGTTTGACTGAAACCCCTATGCTAGAGATTGTAGAAATCCCACAGGTCTCTGATTATCTGGATGTGGGTGTGGGGATGGCTATGCAGACACAGAAATACATTTTTTCAGCTTTACAGCCTCTGCTGAGTTGTTGTTCTCTGTGAACTTTTCTGGGTTTATACCCATGACCCCAGTATGGGGCCCAAATCCTTCCCGATGACTCCACTTGTCACGTGCTCCGTCACCTCTAGCACCAAAGCATCTGCAAACGCAGGTACCAGAACTTTCACAGCAAGGTGGGAGCCACCACACAGATACAATGGGAGAGACGCCTGTTATGTCTTACACTGTAAGAAAAGCACTTGAAAAGCCTGAATTAGTCCTTTCCACTATCCTCCCACCAGCAATCTCTTACTGGCTCTGGCCACCCTGGCCATTTAACCTCCCACAGCTTTGCTAATCCTTCTTACCTCTCTCCCTTCGCATCTGCTTATGGGGTGACTTATGTCCCTGCCTCCCCTCCCCAAAGACCTATTCAAGTACTAACCCCAAGTACCTGTGGATATGACCTTATTTAGAAATAGGGTCTTTGGAGATAGAGCTAAGATGGAGTCATTAGGGTGGGCCCCCATCCAACCTGACCTGTGTCCTTATAAAAAGAGGAGAAGAGGCCCAGAGATGCACAGGGAGAATGCCATGTGACCACAGGGCCAGGGAACTGGAGTGACACGGCTGGAAGCCATGAACTACTCAGGATGGGCCAGCCACCTGCAAAAGCCAGAAAGAGGCAAGGAAAGATTCTACCCAGGGCCTCTTGTGGGAAGCATGGCCCTGCTGACACCTTGATTTCAGACTTCTGGCCTCTCAACATGTGAGAGAATAAATGTCTGATATTTTAAGCCCCCACTTGGGTATGGCAGCCCTGGGAAACTAACACAGTACCTTCCCCTTCCTTCTTTCTCCCTCCCTCCCACTTCCTCAGCAGAGATATTTAGTATCTCTTTTATGATCTTGACACCTACCATCCTCAACTTTGCTCCAGCAGCAGCTGAGGAATGCATTTTCCCATTCAAGGACAGTTCCATTCTTATGAGACTTTCTGGTGCCAGTGGTTAAAAACACAGTTTGCCCTCCACTACCTATAGTGTATTTAGATTGTAAAAACAAATAATCTGAGTGCCCAAACGAGATGTGGAGGTCAAAACTCCACAAATTAGCTGTTGCTCTTGATCAGATAAGCAGATTCTTGCTTCATAACCGCTGTCAGTCATGAAGCCCCTCCTCCTTATCAGAACCTATAAAGCTGCTATGAACTGGCCTCTGGCTCCCTGGGCCTCAGCCCCGCCTCCTCCCCAGTGTAGGCTCTTGGCTCCAACAAAATTGGCTGCGTTCACTTCTCCTTTCACAAAACACACGCTCCCTTCACCCTGACAGCATTGACTCTGCTGTTCCTGCTGCCTGGAAGTCTTTTTCTCTGGTCCCCTGCCCCAGCCCCTCTCTGGGCAATTGCCTAATGATTGTGGATCTCAGTCAACTGTCCAGTTCTCTGCAAGGCCTTTCCTGACACCCCAGGACTGAGTCACGCCCCCCAGTTACAGACCTTTACGGCACCCACTGCTTTTCCTTACTAATGGTTATTAGTTTTTAATCATAATAGAAACTCTTTTAATTGAGCTCCTCTGGGGAATTAACTGATGTTTTCAAACCCATCTGTAAAAGTATTGACTGACTGCCAGAGTATGATAAATGCTTGTGACTTCTGCTGCCTAATAAACACCTTCATCACTTCTGCCCCCACCAACTGAGCTCTAGCCTTCCAAGAGAGGATTCTTTTTGTTCCCAACCTGTTTATGGTGGTTGAACTTGATGGCTATAATTATCCAGCTTAATTAAATATCACATAAACTGATCATATATGAGCATAAAAAGAGTCGCTGGTTTTATAAAAACTTAAGTTCAATGCTATGAAAAGACTTGAAAAAAACTGGGGAAAAAACAGCTCTTGCATTAGTTGTAGACAGGATGAGTATAAAATAATAAAAATCCAAATGACTTCAAGTTACTTCACAAGTGTTTTTACATTCTCCCTCCACTTCAAAATGTCTGAAACTAGAAATTATGGATAATGCACATTTCGAGTGGCTTTTAGGCAAGAAAGATGATGTCACTCTTTGGTTACCAGACTGATCTCAATGAAAGCACATTGGACCTACCAAATTTGACAAGTAAATGTTCATTTGTGTGTTTCAAGTAGAAAATAAAGTTATCGTATATACATAAACATATATATACACACACACACATATCCATATATATATATATATATTTACACACACACACCTATACATATTTTATTGATTTCCCAATCTACCTGCATTTTCCAATTACTTAATCAGCTACTAGTCTGGCTCTCACGAAGAAAGGGCCTTCTACAGTAAAGATCAGTAAATTATTTATTTATTTATTCATTCATTCATTCCTTTTGTCTTTTTAGGGCCACACCCGTGGCATATGGAGGTTCCCAGGCTAGGGGTCCCATCGGAGCTGTAGCTGCCGGCCACAGTCACAGCAACTCAGGATCTGAGCTGTGTCTGAAATGGACACCACAGCCAATAGCAACGCCAGATCCTTAACCCACCGAGCAAAGCCAGGGATGGAACCTGTGTCTTCATGGATACTAGTCAGATTCATTTCCTCTGCGCCATGACGGGGACTCCCCTCGGTAAATGTTTACTGTGTGAACATTTGATTAACATTCATCTCCCCCACTTGACTGTTCTTACAACAAGGGAGACGTCCACTGTGCTGAACCCCAGTGTTCCAGTGCCCGGCACCAGGACATAGGGCATATGCAATAGGTATGATTCTGAATAAATGAAAGGTAATTCCCCTTTACTTTGTGTTGTGTGGATATAGTATATAATATAGCAAAAGAGTCACGCAGTTTCTGAAAGATGCTGTAAGTAGTAGAAAAACTTATTGCTCAGAATTCTTCTGAGCAATGTGTGTAAAGTTCACCTCTGTGGAAGACTGTTCAGATTGCCAGGGCACCCGGGAGGACAGTGGCGTCTTTCCTTTCTGACTGACAGGCTGGCTGCCCTGTTCTGTCGGAACAGGACTCCCTGGATAGGTGTGCATGTGGAGCAGGGAGCGAAGGAAGCGCTTTTCACTCTCCCCTCTTTGCGCTACGAGAAATCCATCCTCCTCTACCACCCAGGCTTAGTGAACATAACGGATGGGTTACATCCATAAAAATGAAAACCTTTTCCCATTTTAACTCCCTTTCCTGCTTCTCTAGGTAAAACAAAACTTTCCCTGAGGAAAGGATGTAAATGCACTCACATGGTCTTAAGAGATCTCACATAGCACAAAATATTGCTATACACTAAACCATGTTTCTTTTCATTTACATTTAAAAAGAAATGAATGTAGTAGTAGAAAAAAATATATAGATCGGAGTTAGGACATGCTTTCCAATCCCTGCTTCATTGTGCTCTGCCTCCCTAAGCTTCAATTTCCTTGTCTGGAAAATGGACTTCATAAAAAGACATGCCCTGCCTTACAGAATTATTGTGGAAGATCAAAATAAATAGTATACATGAAAACGCCTGAACTCCTACACAAGGTGAAACACGTGTCTTCTGCTGTTGTTACTCTGAGGTCCTCGCGCCAGAGCGCCTCAACAGCTCCAGTCGCTGCCTTTCTCTGCGCCTGGCCGGCGGCACATAGCTCTTCCTTTAGCACAGACGCAGGCAATCTTCTGTTACCGCACTTGAGAAGGTGCCGGAGGCTACCGATTTGGGGGTAGACAGTCATGTCCTGCTCCAGCACACTTTCCAGAGAAATCTGAAGGACACTCAAGCCACATCTCCTCCCACAGTCTTTTCAAGATACTCAGAGAGAGGGGACATGAGTCAAAGCCCCCTGTGAAAACCATAATTTCATTGCCAGTATGGCTTAAACATCAAACAGCTTTGGTATCCATCTGTAAAATGTCATTTCTGTTGGTAGTAGCCCAAACAATAGAAAATCACAAATCCACCTCCCTCAATAAAATGTAAAACTCTGCCGTCTCTGGGTAATATATGGGCACTCAAGCTATACTAATTTATTCTACAATTGCTTTTATCTTTTAGCAATTTTATTTGGCTCTTATACTACATAATTAATGATGTTTACACGGAAAGGTTCTTTAACTAATGTAAATGGCATAAGTGGATTACTGAGCAAGCCTAAAAACAAATAAACATTTCTCTCGTTTCAAAATTTTCTTCCCTCTCCTTTGTGTTTTTTAAATGTCAATGGGAAAACAGAAATCAGGCTCTTGAGGTCCATTATCCCCTGGTAAGACAGACTTATAATTCAGTTTCCTGTAATGGTTGGCCTGGGGGAGTCAACAGTGACCTTGCTGACCCAACATATCCAGACTCAGAAGCCTCTCTTTTCTTTGGGAGGCTGCCACTGTTTTTCCTCCATGACTGTAAACATAAAACAATATCTGGCCCCTACAGATGATTTCCTGCGGACTTCACAGCACTGGGGATGACACACTCATGAGATAAACAAGTAAGCTCACGATAAAGACCAGAAAAGGAAAACTACCAGTTTCTAAATGCCTCTACCATCATGATCGCATCACCCAGTTGAGGCAATCGTTGGAGCTGACCCTCCTGGTCAGAGTCAGATTGTTTGTTTCTTCAGTGGCAGCACAAAGCCAGGTTACTACAAAATAGAGTGGACATGACAATCACTGTCAGGACACACAGTGTTTTTCTAAGGTATTCTCAAGGGAAAGCGTTGACATCAAAAGCGGCTTTCTTTGCTCCTGCTCTCCCAGAGGCAAAGCCCGGCCAGCAGAATGACAATGCCTGTTCCCCACGACCTTCCACACCTTAGGAAGCCCTGATGGGTGGTCTGGCTCTAGGTCATCTCTGGAAGAGCAGGCAATGTGTTTTCTAAAGTGCGTTTGGAGTTTACCCAGGAGTGGCAGACCAGACTATGGCAGCAGGCTTCTCCCAAGCAGGCTTCTGTCTCCGAACTGACCACAGAGTTGGCAGGGCCCAGAGATCCAAGACATGAACTCGACCCATATGAGTTCTGGACGGACATTCCAGAACACCGAGATTTTTGCACCAGCCCTATCCAGATTCCTAGGGCATGGCTTGGAGCTGGAGTCCAGACCTAGAGGACAAGATGTAGATCAAATGCCCAGGACAAGCTTGTTTTGAGTACACAAGACCCATGGCTGCACTAAGACCTTCAGATTCTTCTGACACGCTTACTTTCACATCACATAAAACATGTTAAAATGTGTATACATCCCACACTTAATAATTTTGCTCTGCAGGATTTTATCATTTTTCTTTTGAAATTATTTGGCTAAATAACTAAAACATGCTGTGATTTCTCAATGCTCATCACGTATATTTAAGAATTCTCACTGGGGAAGAGTATCTCATCTAAAAACTATTTTCAAACGTAATGAAACACTAAATCTAACAATTAATGAAGCTGACACAGTATTAGAGTATATAACCATTTAATAAATGTTTATTAACTTTGCTTTGGAAATCTTCTTTTTTTTTATTTTGGACACAGTAATTCTTCCCATCAGACTTCAGACATTTTTCCAGGCTTAGATCATATGCTGAGCACTGTGAGTCCTACACCTAGAGGCAAACTAGTCCTCTGGGCTCACAGTACTCAGCCAAGCTCTCCCAAAGTGACTGCACATCAGCTACAAGGAGTTCTCAGGGATGCCCAGCCATCTCACAAGACTTCCACCCTCACCTAAAACTATCATGAGGAGGTACCAAGTCTTGTGCCACCACCAAAACAATCCAAGAAATTCTTACGGGTTGAAGTGAATTGAATTGAATTCAAATCCCAGAAATTTGTGAATTCTTGGCTCCTTGGAGAAATTTACCCATAAACCATATTAAAAAGCCTTCACGATTGGCCTTTGATAGACATTCTTCTCATCCAATGGATGAAATCAGGTTTCATAAATCTAACAAGATTTATTTCTGTTCTCCAACAAGAAATGAGATTTGGAAGCTGATTTGAAGTTGCCTTTCTAAGAAGCTTTTCTATCACTCCACGAAAAGTGTGTCAGGCATGTTCCATCAAGGTGTTTATAACTGGACCCATAATAATTTCTTTGAAGAGAATACATCAGCAACTGTTAGGTGGAGTATGCCTTGTCAGCTGACTTTTTTTATTTTCTTCAGAAAGATTAGGCCTTATCAAAGTGTATCCATTCAAAAATAATCATAGGCAGTCTGCTGACAGTCACGAAATCCCCTTTTGTTATCAGCATATGCTGCAGTGATAAAGAATTTGAAAACTACCTTCTAGACATGTCCTCTAAAGTTATCACACAACCAGTGTAGTTTGTTTAGGGGTTTCATTCCTGACCTTGATATGCTTTGTATCTCCCCTTAAGTCACTGAGCAGCTAGGGAGTGCACAGTGGTAAGCTCATAGATATCAACACGGGGGAGCATGAGATGGAATCTCAACTCTGCCATTTTCGAGCTCTGAGAACTAGGGCAAGTTACTAAGCCTCTATTTCTTCATCTGTAAAGTGGTAGTAATAATACTTAACAGGATTGTTCTCAGGATTAAACAAGTTGAGTGTAAAGGTGATGGCGAGCCGTCACTAAGTATTAGTCTCTTATTATTATCTCTGTTTTTCACACTATTTACAGTAACACCATTCAGGTCACCACACCTCACCCCTCCAGGACACGGCCACCTCCTGCCTTCCCTGCTTGGACTCTGCTCTCATCTACTCCATCCTCTTCACATCTCCTGCCCAAAGCTGAGGGACCTTCTCCGAATGGAAAGGCAATCAGTTCAACTCACCTCCGCCTACAAGCAAAAACGGATTAAAACAAAAACTTCTCCAGCTGCCCTTGGCACACGCCTGAAAAGCTCTGCAGGGCCTGGCCTCTGCCTACTCTCTCCAGCCTGTTTCCACCTCTTTCCTCTCCACTCCCTCAAGGCCTCAGCCATGCTAGTCATAATTGTGGGGCACTGCCCACGCTCCAGTCCCGCCCTTCCCTAGACCTGAAGATCTCAGACCCCGCCCGACCTGGCCCTACACAGCCCAGCCTCAAAGGTACCTCTTCGGCTAGAGCACACTCATATTTTTCCATAGGTTAATATCGCTTCCTTTTAAACAACACTCAACCCATGACCTATGTAAAGAACAGTTTCCAAGCGTTTGACTGAGCTACACGCCTTTTAAGTTTAGGGAGGGTACAGCTGCCAGTTTCGTTCATCATCGCATTCCCCTTCACCTAGATCATCTGGAACCCAAAGGAGGAAGACAGTAAAACATAAATCCATGAATGAATGAATGAATGAATGCGGGGAGGGCTTAAAAGGGCCTGCACGGCACCTTCTCGAAAAGTTGGTTCTCATATGCAACACTCCCTACTAAATGGTTCCCAAATACGCCGGGTCACTTTTTCGTGGGCTTTTTTCTTTTGTAAACAGCGTGGGCTCGATTTCTGTCTCTCTTTTCACACATGACAGCCGAGGCGCGACCACCCTTCAGAGGTGCGATCAGCGCGGACCCGAGTCCCAGGGCGACCAGCCGGAGGGACCTCGGCCGGGGCGGAAGTGCGGGCGCGGGGCGGGCGCCGGGCGGCTGGGACGGAAGTGCCGGGCGCCGGGCGGAAGCGGCGACAAGGGCGGCGGAGACGCAGGTGGGTGGCGGTGGTCCGGCGCCGGCAGGTGGGCGCTCGCGGCTCCCCGCCCGGAGCAGACACGCCGGCTGGAGAGTGGGGGACAGGAGCCCTGCGCCGTGCCGCACGCTGCGGATTTCAATTGTCATTACAGGAAATTTAATTAAACCGGGAGCCATAAATCCGTGAACCTCCGGGGGCAAATTATAAGCGTGTGTGTGCTCGCGCGCCATGGCGCTCTGGGAACTGAACAAAAAAAACGAGTAGGGGGAAAAGCAGCTTTTTAAGAGAAAGCAGAAAACATCACAACTTCAAGCTTCTTTCCTGATTCACAGATAGCCTCTTTCGGATTTCGTCGAGCTCCGTGAAGCGGCATTATAATTTCGATTGGCTGAGATGACTGCCTTTTTAAATATTTTTGAGCAACCATGTTGACCTTTAATTGAGGATGAAAAAATTTAATCATTAGTGCGGTGGGGAAACCCTGTGAGTCCTGGGGCTGTCTGGACCTCCTCTCTGCCTTTATTGGGCAAGAGCAGCCCTCTGGGTGCTAAACAATGAGAGGACAAAGCAGAGCCTGTACAGTTCTCCATAAATACTTAGCCTTGTCAGTTACCCCTGACAAATATAAATCAAACAATTTTTTAATAAGTCCAGAGTTACCAAAGTCCCAATTAAACTGTTACTAACATGAATAGGCAACTGTCTGTTTCTGAGGCTTTTTTTGATTATTTAGTTATTTATTTGGCTTTTTAGGGCTGCACCCATGGCATATGGAAGTTCCCAGGCTAGGGGTCCAATTAGAGCTGCAGCTGCCGGCCTACACCACAGCCACATCAATGCCAGATCCAAGCCTCTTCTGCGACCTATGCCACAGCTCACACACAGCAAGGCTGGATCCTTAACTTACTGAGCGAGGCCTGGGATCGAACACATGTCCTCTTGGGTACTAGTCAGATTCGTTACTGCTGAGCCATAATTGGAACTCCTCTGAGGCTGTTTTGTTCAAGAACAACAAGGAGGGTTTTGCCAGGCTGATCTTTATTCTTTTTTTAAAAAAAAGTGTTTTATCCATTCTAAAGGATAATGCAAACTATTACACTTAGAATGGATAAGCAATGAGGTCCTACTGTATCCAGTCTCTTGGGATAGAACATGACGGAAGAGACTATAAGAAAAATATATATATGTGTATGACTGGGTTACTGTGCTGTACAGCAGAAAATGACTCAACACTATAAATCAGCTATACCATAATAAAAAATAAAAAAATGTTTTATATAGTACTTAATATTTTAGAGTGCTTAAAAAAGTCCACAGGTATGGTCCAGCTCCACCCCAAGATATTCACCTTCTCCAGGACAGGGCAAGTATCTAGGATCTATTATGACCCCACACTTTCTACCACATTTCCCAATATAAGCAGGGTTCTTGTTACTACACATTGCCTTGGTTAAGCAGTCACTAGAGCCATGTCTCGGTGTGCGTGACACTGTGAAAGATCAGGTGGCTATTAAAGGCTGCAGTCTTCTCATTTACTAATTATCTCAGGAATACTCTATGAAAATGCTTATGAAGCTCTCTGCTAATATGTGGAGCTGTGTACACTGAGATTTAAAAGGCTTGGGAAACAGGTGTACCCTGGAAATACTGCGTGATTACGGTAAGGCAGAACTCATCATGACCCAGTAGAATGTCGAAGCCCAATAACCTGGGCCCTGTTCTGTTGAAGAATTGCCTGGAATCAGGAAGATCCTTTTGGGAAAATTAAGGTTGGTGGGGTGGTGTTTTAGACAGGCAGACTCTCCAGAGTTTCCCTCTTCATGCTTATTGTGGTCAGTAGTAGCTGCCTGCCAAGGAAGGATCAATATTTTTTTGTCTCCTTCACCAGAGGAAATTGTGGCTCTGTGGTTTTCTTTAGATGGATTGATGGCAGGTAAGGTAATAGAAGTGAGGATTTTCCAACTTGGGAACTTATTGGACTGTATTTCTATTTTATTCCAGATGCCTGGTTCTATCATACTCTTAAGTACACAAAGGCAAGGCAGAGGTAAGGTAAACCTTCACAATAAGTTATTTTTTTATTATTAAGGTTTCTGTATTTCATAACATGTGCATACTCCAGCTGGATGATGCATTCAGTTACTCTAATGCCAAGGCTCGAGGTTTCACATGAAGCTGGACCTTGCAGTGATCTGGTACAAGTAGTACGGTTTTTTATGTTCCTTATTTTAAAATCTAATTTTGCCACAGCTTTAGTCGAGGGGGTGTACATCAGAGAAAGCCAAAAGCCAGCTGGAGTAGTTCCTGCACACAGTTTTAATCTTGTTTGCAATTATCTGGAAGGAGAGAAACCATCTGGATCCAGGGATGTGCAGCTACACAGGTAGCAGGAACTAGGTGAGCTTCCTGCATCCTTCCCCTTGTATCACATAGCAAGGTGGAAAAACAAAATTATTTGAGGAAGAATATGCAAAGTGAAAGGTTTTGGCTAAGTTTCACATCGATCTGATCCCACAACCCTACCTCCCCATCTGGGTTACAGCCAAAGGGAACTGGAGGCATGAAAACATTACTCTCTTTTTATTCCAATCCTTACCCAAGATAAGATTTCCAGAGATAGAGGCGAAAGCCAATACCTTCTATTTTAAAAAAGGAAAATCTTCAAGGATTTCAGCGCATCTTGCCAGTAATATCTAGTAACAACCATTTTACTGCTATAGGCTTCATCACTGTGATGTTATACTATTTGTTTATAAATCTTGCTCCTACCCAAGGTGTGAGTTCCTTAAGGGCAGGAAAGTAGCTTAATCACTTTTATATTTCTAATAGCTGGCAAGATGCTAGCACATTATAAACACTCAGAACATAGTGGAGCAATGAAAAGACAGCATCTCTGAAGGAAAGCTGGATCTATAAGGAGTATGAAAGCATCACTGAGAATGCACAAAGTAGAGAAAAGAATATAAAACAGTAACCTTTAGAGGGGCTACCAGATGTAGTTATAAAGGCTACAGTTACTAATGCTTTGATAAAACCTTGGAGTAGGGAAGGGCATATTTGAGAATCTACAGATGGTCACCAAACTGGCTTCCAAAGACATCTAGCCTGGTCAGTTGCAGCGTCTTTGTTATACTGAATGGACTTTGCAAACTGAAAGGCTCCACCAGCCCTATCTCCACTCTCCCTCCAGGCCTGCCATGCTCAACTCCTCACCCAAACACCTGTGGAGCAAATATCTGAAAAGCATTCACTTGAAGAGATACCAAATTATTAGCTTACCTAGGCCACTAATAACCTGGGTGGGTCGTACCTTAAGGATAAAGGATTTAAGTTAGTTCACTATTTTAAGGCTAGGTTACTCAAATAGTACTAAAAGAAAGCTGCCTTCATCTCTTATATTTGGCTAACATTTCAGAAGTGTTCAAAGTTGACAGCTTTTTGTATTGTAATAGGGGAGGCATGTGGTATATGCTGCTTCCTTCTGTTGCCAGTGGGATTCCAGCAGAAACCAAAATGTTACTACTGGAAACAGATGAGCTTCCTCTCATTGTGCCTGTACTTTTTTGTATTAATCATGAAATAATCAGCAAGTGGCTTCTAGTTTAGTCAGGGGGAAGGGCATAAGACTAAATTATTTGATTTTTGTAACTCTTTATTTCTTAAAACATGTGGTTCTTGCAGTCAGCTGAGAAAAAGGATACTGTTATTTAATAGAAATTCAGTCAGCTGAAGCAGCTTAGGACATAAGCCTGGGGAAAAAAAAAAAAAAAACAGAGATCTAAATTCAGCTCTGTTTCTCCAAGTTCAAAAATGAAGTAAATCTGTACCTTCTTAGATTTAGAGAGCAGAACTTCATTCTTATAATAAAAGAATTCTGCCATCCAAAGCTGAGACTTTTCTCATTCTCTCCATCCTTAAATTAAAGCTTAAACAAAATGCGGAATCTATTATTTGGTATTCTCTTAAGATTAATGAATAAAAGCCTTTTGAGACTTTTTTGGGGAAAAAAAGGGGGGGTTGAACTTGGAAACTTGTAGTTCTGAGAATTCTGTGTTGGTCTCATTATGAATAAAAATAAGCATTGCTCAAAGAGAAAATATTTGTTAAAATGTAGTACAAAAGGCTTTGGTGAAATAGTTTATCCGTCAAGCAAGGAAATCTCCAAAGTCCCTTGAAACCCAGTTCCAAAATATTGAGATTTCTATTAATGACAGCTGTTAAATAATGAAAGAGGATTCCGAGAATTGCAGAATCTCATGTAATTGAGGGTTGCTGGGGCCTGACCTCAAGAGTACCCAGTTCCTAACATTCAGGTATTGGTGTTATGAGTGCAAAGAAAGGCTGGATTTAACATTTCAGATGTTCCAGAGTCAGTGGCTACAAAATGGCTAAAAGTGAATGAAACATCTTTGAGGTCTTGTGTGGCCATGTGGATAACTTTACCTCTTTGGCACGATGAATGTGAAATGGTGGAGTATTAGTGACAAATGGAAGATATTGCCTGGATAGATAGATTTTAAATCACAGACAGTTGTTTCTGGAAATGAAATTGTGTGCTTTTTAAATAGCAAGGAAAATGGCATTACTAGCTGGGTACAATAAGACTAAGATGTTTTAATGAAATTGCCTTCTTTCTGGGTCGGTATTAAGTATCAGATTTACCTTCAAAGGGAATGGGTCATTTTGGTTAAGAAGGATAATGTGGAAAGGAGTCTGCATAATTCCACATGCACTTTGTTCTCATCCCTTGAACCAGAATGATTTTGCCCTCATCTTAATGCTATCATTATGGAATGAGGGAATTTTCCAATTGGTTTTTAAACTCTATTAAGCCCCCATGTATGATATAACCCAACCACATTATTCAGGTTTTCTTGGCTTTCAGGAACAGCTTTGCAGCCATTATGTCGTAATTGTAGCGAATACTCTTGCACACTCTGAATTCAGAATATGCCTCTTGCTCCAGGCCAGATGCTGAGTCAGTATCTTCAGGGTGGAGGATGAAGGAAGGGGTACACTGTGTGTAAGTCCCATTGGGTTAACAATTAGTCCGGAATACCCTTTGTGCTCCTGGGTGCTAGAGCAAGTATACTGTATTCTGTTGATTAGCATCTTCGTTTTATTTTTTTCAGCTGTATGTTTTTCTGGAAAGCAACCCCATTACCAAGTAGACTCCTCTGAGCAACAGTCTGGAAAGTGTGACTGCTAATGTCCAAAGAGCCTAAGACAAAATCTTGCTTACACTGAAAATTCCCCCTCCCTTCTACTTCACGTTTGTCAGCCAGCTATAGGGGCTTTCATTTAAAGTCATTTTTTTACATGTGTCTATCAGTAAGAAGAAGAATACGTTATTCTTCCTTTTTGGAGGCACCTTCCATTGCAGATACTCAAAGAGATGCAAGATCAGGGCCTAACCACTCTGATTTCACCTCCCCCCACCTCCCTGCCAGGTCTTCTCTGATGCCAAGGCTCCCCAGTTATGATCCAGGAGTTAGAAAAGTGAGTTTGCGATGAGCAAGCTCCTTTACACTTCTGCCCAGATCTCTGTGTGAATTCTGGTCCTCTTTAAAGGGCCTAGCATTTTAGACTCCTACAGGTAACTACTTCCAAGCCTTTGGGGCCTTGGGATGTCATGAGCTATGGCCATGGCATTTCTTCTGCAGGAGATTTCCCCTTGATACTCAAAACCTGTGGATGCAGTTCCTCCTGGTCTCCGTAAAATGAGAGAACAGGACAGGGGGTTGTATTTCCGCTTTTACAGTTGATGAAGCTAAGACTTAAAGAGATGAGGGATTGCCCAACATCAGAGAACAAGATGGTGGAGTTGCCTGTCTTTGGGTTTTTTATTGATGAAATCCTCACACAGAAATGCACCTGGAAATTCAAACATGCTGAATTCTAATGGGAAGGCTATAAGAAACAGTAACTTTAAAGCTCTTGATGAAGAATCACTCCATTTGTACTTAATTTCCCTGACTGACAAATTAGTGGGACCTAAGTTCATTCAAATATACTCTGACTTCCCTAGACAGTTTATTCAAAAATACTCTGAAGTGAGTTTTGTCTTTAAAAGATTATTAATGAAATATAACTTTACCATTGTCTAGGCAATTCAAGGGTTAGATTGAGGATACCATTGGTAAAATAATAGTGGTACTAAATTTTACCTTCTTTGAAAATATAAAGGCAGGCGTCGGGAAGGGGTAGCTGGAAAGGAAGTGGCCTTTGTTCAACACTCATCAAGGGGAAACCTCAACCCCTTGCAAATGAAATTTCAGGGCCCTGTTCTGTAATTGTGTGAAGACCAAGCAAGCGAAGCCAATACCTAGTGCCTAGGTATCTGCTGGTCTATAGATTCAGTCTTAGTAGAAGATAATCGTGTTGGGTCTTTCATCAGTGATACCCTGGTCTTAGGAATTCCTATTTAAGTAATGTTCACAGCCTGAAATTTTCAACTTTTTCTGATTGAAATACGTTTTAATTTTGCAGTTCCCTATTTCTGAGACTGTTACATCTAGAGTTTAAATCTTCCTTTTGGGGCCAGTAAAAGCACAGTTCAGTCAACAGAATCGTTGTCATTTTCTATTAATAACAATACCTTACTTTTGGTGTTATTTTGTAATAAATAGTTAAGTCTTCTCTATTCTGCTTTATAATTTATACAATGATTTTTGCATTTATTATCTCTAAGACACCCAGCCAACTTTTGCCTTTACTCTTCTCCCCCAAGTCACTGCCTCCATCCTCATCAGAAATATCTTCTACTTAATATATGTAACTCGGCAAGAATCAGACCAGGTAGTTCACTTTGGCAGCAGGCATTGGTGGGAAATGTCACTCCTTTCGAGGAACATCGGACATATCTCATCTGACTTGTGGTAGTTTCTTCTCCTGTCCCTTTTCTAGTCCAAGCCTTCATCACTCTAACAATAGGCCACTCCCCTCTTTCTGGAAACACTTTCTCCTGTTGGCTTTCATGATGACCCACTTTTCTGTTTTCCTCCTACCTCATCAACCTTTCTTTCTGCCTCCTTTGCTGGCTCCTCTCTCTACCCAACTTCTGATGTTGGACTGCCTCAGAGATCTGTCCTGGGCTCTCTTCTTTTTCTCTGCTACTTACATGGCCTCATCTATTCCAGGAGCTGTAAATGCAGCCCGTCAGCTGATGGAGCCTCAGATTTTTATCTTTAGTCCTGGTTTCTCTCCTGACTCCCAGACTTGTACATGCTGCTCTCTACTTGCGCTCCAGCTTGTCCCTAACTGAGCCCCGGTCCCATACATCCCTCAGTCCATTTCTGCTTCAGCTTTCCTCTTTTCAGTAAATGACCAAAACTGGGATTGTCTTTACCGTCATTTTTAATTCCTCATATCCAATTCATTGGCAAGTCCTATCCAAACTGCCTTCCTTTGTCACCTGACTGGGTCCCTGCTTCCACTCTTGCCCCCCAAAATACATTCTTCACACAGTGCTAAAGTCATCTTTTTAAAATATATATGAGGAATTCCCTTCGTGGCTCTGCGGTTAATGGAGACAACTAGGATCCATGAGGATGCAGGTTCGATGCCTGGCCTCGCTCAGTGGGTTAAGGATCTGGCGTCGCCTAGGGCTGTAGTTTAGGTCGCAAATACGGCTCAGATCTGGCATTGCTGTGGCTGTGGTGTAGGCCGGCGGCTAGAGCTCAAATTCAACCCCTCTAGCCTGGGAACCTCCATATGCCTTGGGTGCGGCCCTAAAATAGCAAAAAATAAAATAAAATGTATATGAGATCACATCACTTCCCTCCTCTAAAACTGTGCTTAAAATAGAACCTCAATTCCTTAACATAACCCGTGAGGCTTTAAGTGATCTAACCCCCACTGACCTATCTCCTGCCACTCACTCTTTCCCTTGTTGACGATACTTTATCCACACAGTCTTTTGTCTCTCTTCCCCTAAGTTAAGGTTTTCCTCACCCTAGAATCTTTGCAATATCTCTTCCATCTCCCCAAAATTCTCTTCCTTCAGATCTGTGCACCTTCTCATCCTTCAGTCTCAGCAAAAACAACAACCTGCTCAGAGCACCTTATTTAAGGGACCTGCCTAGTCACCATCACATCGCCCCGTTTTATACCCTCCCCTCTGCTTACCAGTCTCTGATATGTCTGACATAAAAGTCTCCTTTTTTTTTTTTGTCTTTTTGCCATTGCTTGGGCCGCTCCCGAGGCATGTGGAGGTTGACAGGCTAGGGGTCCAATCGGAGCTGTAGCCACTGGCCTATGCCAGAGCCACAGCGATGCAGAATCCAAGCCACGTCTGCGACCTACACCACAGCTCACGGCAATGCCAAATCCTTAACCCCCTGAGCAAGGCCAGGGATCGAACCCACAACCTCATGGTTCCTAGTTGGATTTGTTGACCACTGAGCCACGACGGGAACTCCAAAAGAGTCTCTTTAACATCCCTAGAATATGCACCTCCTGGCTTTCCTGTTCACCAGTGAACCCAGCACCTATAAGAGTATCTAATACAAGAACAGCAGATAATTGTTGAAGGAATAAATGAATGACTCTCATCCCACATCTAGACTGTCATAACTGAACTCGTTCCCACCTCCTTTCTCCTTTCATCTACAGTTCATCCTGCTCATTGCTGCCATACCAATCTCCCAAAATACTGGTTTCATCATATGGCTCATTTAAAACTCTTCAGTGGCTCCCATCCAACAGGCTACAGCATTCCTACCTCACGCCTTTGTGTCTAACCCTGGCGTCAGAATGCTTCCCCTTCTTCTACGTATCCAAAGCCTCCATCATTTGGGATCCTTCATTCATGAAACCACTTCCAATCTCAGGCAAGGGAACTCTTCCTTTCTCTTATAACACTTAAATTACCTGCTGTGATCCCTCCTCTATTGGTAATGTTTCAATGAAGAATTTAACTCCCTCCTCCTGAATCCACCACAGTACATCTATTATGCTTGTTGCACTCCTAATGCACAGCCCTTTGCTGATCATTTCACAGTGTATACAAATATCAAATCATTATATTTTACACCTGAAACTAATATAATGTTACTTAAAAAAAAAAAAAAGAATGAGTCTGAGCATGAGGCCAAGGACAAGTGGGCCCACAGGTGGGTGGTAAGCTGGGGATCTTTGTTGCAACATCATGTCTGAGTTAGCACTACCTTCTTGGCAGGTTCCCTGGCCAGGACCCTGACTACTGGGGTAAGGTGCTGGAAGAACACCTGAGATGCCACCCACATGTGGAGTGAGGGCCCCACCCAGGATTGCCTTCTACCCCCTACCCTCTGTTTCTGTTCTACAGCCTCATACTAATCCTGCTTATTAGCCCCTTGGAAGTGACACCTCTATATGTCTGCTCAATTTGCAGCTTTGGCTGTGCCCCTATATGCTGCCTCTTTGTCACTCCTGGCCCCACACCTGCACCTAAGATTCCAAATTAGGCTCCCACTTGTTTGGGAAAAATGGAGGTTTGGACACAGCCGTCTGGCCAAAAGCACATAAGACCGCTGGGGTGGCATCATTTGTCCCTGTTTCCCTGAATTAGGTAGAGCCAGTGACCCAGATAAGTCTCCTAAGAGCAACCTCACTTCATTACATAAACTTTCAGTAATCTACAGTAATGGGTTTTGCTCCCAGTAGAGGGATGTGTGTGTGTTTCTAGTCACTGGGTAAAAATAGGATTATTATACGTAGATGGTAATGAATGTGAAATGGAGCACTTAACATCTCACATGGAACAAATGACTGAACAGAAGCCCTGAGCCTCTCTTTCTAGAACACAGGTTCGGCAAGAGCTGCAGTAACAGTGTTTGGTTAATGTCAGCTCAGCATTACATTTACATTATACTCTTGTGAAGAAGCTCCACCATTACCTGTTAATAATGGAGATGGTACCTGAGCTTATACAGACTTTTTGATTTTGCACAGGAACTAACAACACTGCAGCTTGCTGCTGCAGGATCACGTGAGCTTGGAGATTGGGTGTGCGAAAGGATTCTTTGTACAAATAGGAATTCTGGCCAGTGAAGGTCAGTTTCTCTGCTCGAGCGAGAACAATGTTGTTTCCCTTCTAATCAGATGCACACAGCGACTGAAGAATCCAGGAGCCCCACGTAAGTGATGTGCAGCCACAGTCTGGGCAGCTCCTCATGCAAGAAATGAATAATCCTTAATAAAGTCTCCTCTCTGTCCTGTAATCAGTTGCTCTAATGCTATGTCCTTCGCTGCTTCGCAGGGAAAATGCTATAAAGTTATCTTCCTTCTCATGCTTCAAGGAGGGCTGAATTGGTCCAATCAGCCCTCCCCCATGTTGTATTTGATTCTGCCATAAAGGCTGCTGAACTCAGCCTCAGTTTTGTTAAAAAGTCAGCATTCCCTTTTTCCTTCAGGGGGATCTGTGCCCGTGAGCAGCAGTGGACTTGAAACAGCAGGAGTCACCATGGTTATCGTTAGGCTGGGGAATTTGTTTTAGGCACACTCTAAATCCAGTCTTATGCTGCTTTTTTTTTTTTTTTGGTCTATGATGAAGGTGACCCAATCGTGCTTCTTTGATATTATGAACACATCTCTTTTTGTTCATATCACAGAGGCATCTAACAAAATACAAAGGATAAAATTGTGTCTGCGTGTCTAGTAAGGACACATACTCCATGACTAAATTCAATGACATAATCAAAAAGGTGTTGTCTTCCCACAGTCATGAGCTAACAGGCAGAGACCGCCTTTCAGAATATTTTTGATAGTGCTAAGGTACTGTTCAAAAATAATAGAACTAATGAAAATGTCACATTGACAGAGTAGCCCATATTAAGATTTTACTTCAAGAAGGCATGATTAGGTGAATGTGACATTCACAGCGATGGTGTTAGGGTTTACAGACTTAATAAAATATTCTATGAAAAATATTATAGAATTCCATTGGAGTGTATCATTTTTCATTTTACTTTTAATTTCTAGAACTAAGTGAACTCCAGTGTTCAGAACTTTAGCCTTAGTATCTTATTTCTGCATCAAAGAGGTACAGGGGGCTTTTTTTTTTTTTTTTTCATATCAGACTCTAATACAGTGCTTATAAGGAAATCAATTAATTTAACAATGTGGTAAAATGCATGTGCCTTAGGGCATTTGGAAAATATTTAGGTAGTAAAACTGCATGATGCTAATGTTCTCAGTAAACAAATGGGCCATGTTTAAGTGACTAAATACATATTTAAAACAGGAGAATGGAGACCAACATGGAAAAGAGAACTCGTTTTAAACAGAATGGTTGTGGCATCTCTGAAGACTTTACTTAGCTTTCTGGGTTGGCTGAACAAATATTCTGGCAAATCTGGAATAAACAGCAACTCTGTTTACTATGACAGGTTTTATTTGTCTTGGGTGCAACTAAGACCACATGCTGTGTTTTGTCATGTTGGAAATACGGAAGCAGGTTTCCACTGTGAGTGTGATTTTTTTTTTTTTTTTTAACAAAAGCCTTAACACCTCAGCCTCAACTCAGCAAGGTAAAAGCAATAAGGTTTCCTTTCCTTACCAGCCAGACATTAATAAATCTTAAATCCCTCCACCAAAAGCACATAGCTGCAGTTCACTGTCCTGGTTTAATCTTAGGTCACTGCCTTAGATGCCCTGATCCTTCTCATTTCCAAGGGCTGTCCTTCTGCCTTTACTCTCACAAAACTGATTTGTAAAATTTTTCTTTCTCCTGCATTTGGCCTAACTTATTTAACCTCATACCCTAGGAGGGTGTGCCACTGTTGGCATAAGGCCTTCCCAAAACCAACACTGCAGAAATTTCTACCTAGTGTAAACATAGTTAGCATTCTGCTTTCCGCCCCCCTCATTTATATCCTTTGTGGACAGAGCCACGTTTAAAAGCTGTTATCTCCAACCACATTCACCTATGGAGTGCTGATTCTGATGAATTATGGAAAATGTATATACCAGGGTTTAACATTAAGTTAAGAGTAGCACAACATACTGTGAAATTGTTTGGATTCACTTTCCACTTTAGAATAACGCTGGGTCTTGCAAAATTCTCATTGCATCCCTTTTTTATACATTATCAGGACCATTTAGTTAGCAGGAAGATTGAGGGAGAAGTAAAGACTAAGGGTTTAAGAGAGAAGGAAAGATTACTGTTTTCACAGATCAGAATCCAATCCTTTTGTCTTGTCTTCTTTGCTCTAGTTTGATATGGGTTTAGTGCTTTTCTCTAAAGTCATATCATGCTGTTTGAAATGAGTTTAAAGCTAATCTTATACTGAGAAGCCTAGTCACCAGTAGAGATTAGTATAAAATTAATATAGTCATACTCTGTGGAGCAAAGCAGGAGGAGATTCAAGGTGGTGGCAGTGGGATTGGGACCAGCTGCAGCATTTCGTGGGCACCCTGAAGAGCAGTGACCTTTAGTTATAAAAGAGATCTGCCTAAGTAGTGACTGCTGTGCATTTTGAGTGTATGATCAGGGTTAGAGGTGAGACTAAAGATGAAGAGAAAGGCTCACTCCAATACTTCTAACATTTGAACACCTGCTATGTACCAGGTTAATTGTAGCTGCTTGGGAATATCGGGGTGAACAGCTAGCTGCTCCTGTGGAACTCACGTTAGGGTAGAGGTGTATAGGTAAAGAAATAATTTTAGATAGTGAAGGATAAAAGAAAACTGTTGCACGAGATGAGGAAGAAGAGTGGTGGACTGGCCAGCATTGGTAAGGTAGTCACTAAGGCATCTCTAAGGAGGTCACGCGAGCCCATTCCAAATAAGAAGCTACTTAAGAGCTTTTCATGTAAAGACAGCAAGTGCAGAAGTCCTGGTGAAGAAATGGTCTGTGGGTATTCAAGGAAGGGAAAGAGAATCTTTCTGCTGCAACTTGCCAAAATAAGGGAGGGAAAACTGATAGATGAATCTGGAGAGAAAGAATGCAAAGAAGTTAAGAAATGAAGCAGCATTGCTGGGAAACCTGGACAGCTGCATGCAAAGCAATGAAACTAGAACACAACCTCACACCATGCACAAAAATAAACTCAAAATGGCTGAAAGACTTAAATATACGACAGGACACCATCAAACTCCTAGAAGAAAACACAGGCAAAACACTCTCTGACATCAACATCATGACTACTTTCTCAGGTCAGTCTCCCAAAGCAATAGAAATTAGAGCAAAAATAAACCCATGGGACTTAATCAAACTGAAAAGCTTTTGCACAACAAAGGAAACCAAAAAGCAAATAAAAAGACAACTTTCAGAATGGGAGAAAATAGTTTCAAATGATGCAACCGACAAGGGCTTAATCTCTAGAATATACAAGCAACTTATACAACCCAACAGCAAAAAAGCCAATCAACCAATGGAAAAATGGGCAAAAGACCTGAATAGACATTTCTTCAAGGAAGATATACAGATGGCCAGCAAACACATGAAAAAATGCTCAACATCGCTGATTATAAGAGAAATGCAAATCAAAACTACCATGAGATACCACCTCACACCAGTCAGAATGGCCATCATTAATAAATCCACAAATAACAAGTGCTGGAGGGGCTGTGGAGAAAAGGGAACCCTCCTGCACTGTTGGTGGGAATGTAAACTGGTACAGCCACTATGGAGAACAGTTTGGACATACCTTAGAATTCTATACATAGAACTTCCATATGACCCCGCAATCCCACTCTTGGGCATATATCCGGACAAAACTCTACTTAAAAGAGACACATGCACCCGCATGTTCATTGCAGCCCTATTCACAATAGCCAGGACATGGAAACAACCCAAATGTCCATCAACAGAGGATTGGATTCGGAAGATGTGGTATATATACACAATGGAATACTACTCAGCCATAAAAAAGAAGGACATAATGCCATTTGCAGCAACATGGATGGAACTAGAGAATCTCATACTGAGTGAAATGAGCCAGAAAGACAAAGACAAATACCATATGATATCACTTATAACTGGAATCTAATATCCAGCACAAATGAACATCTCCTCAGAAAAGAAAATCATGGACTTGGAGAAGAGACTTGTGGCTGCCTGATGGGAGGGGGAGGGAGTGGGAGGGATCGGGAGCTTGGGCTTATCAGACACAACTTAGAATAGATTTATAAGGAGATCCTGCTGAGTAGCATTGAGAACTATGTCTAGATACTCAGGTTGCAACAGAACAAAGGGTGGGGGGAAAAATGTAAATGTAATGTATACATGTAAGGATAACTTGATCCCCTTGCTGTACAGTGGGAAAATAAAATAAATAAAAAAAGAAAACATGCAATTAATAATGAAAAAAAAAAGAAATGAAGATCCCAGGAATGAGTTCATGCTGGGAATATTGGTAAGTGATAAAGTCAACAGTGCATATGTGTTTTAAAAGTGAAATTATCATATCTGCAGTTTAAAGGACAAAGCTGGAGGTTCAGTACAAAAATTAGGAATAAGTAGTGTGTCTTATGTCGAGCAAAGTAGCAGGATAGGGGAGCTTCAAAGCCTCATGTTTGACATACTGCTATTACCAAGCTGTTCTTATTGGAACATCTCCACTAGAAACACTAGTACATTTGTGAATGTTTTCAAAAATGATGGCAATCTCCTTTTAAAATACTTAAGGAGTTGAGCATATTTTTGTTTCTGACAAGCAAACACAGCCTAATTCTCCTTTGTAAGTTCCTCTGAGTAAAGCTTTGTGTTTCCCCATCTCTGGCAGCAGAGGGGTAGAGATCTTGTAAGTAATAGCCTGAACCTTCAGCTGGGGACTTGTGCTGGGGACTTAGTGTTTCCTTTACTGTGAAGGTAGCTGGGCATTGTTGAATGTTTGCCAATGAGATAAGCTATCTCTGCAAATATAAACCATCTCAGGAAACCTCCACATATTAGGCAACCATCAGGATGTTGGCAGAAATCTACAGGTGAAATTTAAGTTTCTATTCTAATTAACAAACCCATGCAATTTGCTTATAGAAACTATGTAATCAGAAACACAGCTAATACATACATTTGGACTTTCTTCCCATTCGAAAGTCTGTTTTTTCGGAGTTCCCGTCGTGGCGCAGTGGTAAACGAATCCGACTAGGAACCATGAGGTTGCGGGTTCGGTCCCTGCCTCTGCTCAGTGGGTTAATGATCCGGCGTTGCCGTGAGCTGTGGTGTAGGTTGCAGACGCGGCTCGGATCCCGCGTTGCTGTGGCTCTGGCGTAGGCTGGTAGCTACAGCTCCGATTCGACCCCTAGCCTGGGAACCTCCATATGCCGCGGGAGCGGCCCAAGAAATAGCAACAACAGCAACAACAACTAAAAAAAGACAAAAGACAAAAAAAATAAATAAAAAAAAAAAAAAAAAAAAAAAAAAAAAGAAAGTCTGTTTTATTTAGAACACAGAGAATGTTAAGGCATCACGGAGACTTGCCAAACATATGAGCCTCCCTGTCACTCCTTGACTCCAAGAAGCAATTCTGAGGTCTCCAAATTCCATCAGACTTGCAGCTTAGTATTCTTATTATAAGAAGCAAAGTCTAGGGCACATAAGTTTACTTGTCTGTTTTTCTTTTGGCAGAATTAAGATGCTCTGGTTTCAAGGAAAGAGCATGCAACTTGCCCAATACTCCTTTCAACTCCTCCGGAGAAATCTCTCTGCTTCTAAGACTGCTCTGCCTGTGCTGACCTTATTCACAAAGGTACAGAGTAAAAAGTAAAATTACTACTTTAAAAATACAAAGTATTAAAATGTTGGGTGTAGAAAGTTGTACATTTAAGGGAGAAAATATTGAAAGGAAAGCAATGGTATAAACTTTCTTCAGACCTGCTCCTCAATTTTTCAGTTCCAGTTACAATAGCAGTAACTCTTATCCTACCCAGATACCTCAATGTCTCACAATTACCAGAGGGTAAATTAATGGTTAATAGTCATCTGCCCCCTACATTGGGAGAAAAGAACTATTTTATCACTTAGAAATATAGTCAATTCTGGAGTTCCCATTGTGGCTCAGTGGTAATGAGCCTGACTAGTAGCCATGAGGATGCAGGTTCAATCCCTGACCTCACTCAGTGGGTTAAGGATCCGGCATTGCCATGAGCTGTGATGTAGGTCACAGATAAGGCTTGGATCCCATGTTGCTGTGGCTGTGACAGAGGCCGACAGCTGTAGCTCTGATTCGACCCCTAGCCTGGGAACCTCCATATGCTGCGGGTACAGCCCTAAGCAAAAAAAGAAAACAAAAAAGAAATATAGTCAGTTCTTGTTTTTTGTGATTAATCGTGTTCTATAAAGTCACCACAAACACTGAATTAGAAGTACTGAACTACTGCTCCTAAGGGAAATATAGGATTAGATTCCTATGAGCTTCTGGTCACATTTTTGTCAATTGATCAATACATAATCTTGTTTTATGTGTGCTCTGTTTAAAGGGACCTTATTTAATATACGTTGTTGATTCACAACACTGAACTCAGGGCAACAGCATTGTAAATTCATGCCTGAACAAAGCTTATTTAACACAATACTTTCTCCATAAGGCACGTCGCAGCCTTCTTGTGTTTAGAAACATTGAACACCACTTCAGCACTATGCTTGGGCCATTTTAAATGGCCAAAATCACTAACAGAAAGCACAAAAACACAGAAAGTGTGGCACTAAATAGATCATGAAAAGGACACTTGTTAACAATATGACAGCTGGAACAAGAAGGCCAGGCACCGTCTTGACCCATCTCAGAATGTGCATTCGAGCAACTCAAATTTTTCACTGCTCTATGCACCTGATATCCATGAATGGCTGCAAAAAAGTTGAGTATTGATTCTGGAATTACAAATAAGTTTTAGCCAATAGATGAATTTGCAAATATAGAATCCACAAATAATGAAGGTTTCTGTACTTATTTTCTTATCCCTAACACTAATTTGTTGTTGTTTTTGTCTGCTGTTTGGGGTTTTTTGGCTGCACCCAGGGCACATGGAAGTTCCTGGCCAGGGATCAAATCTGAGCCACCCTATGCTGCAGCTACAGCAATGCTGGATCCTTAACCCACTGCACCACATGAGGAACTCCACCTTAACACTAGTTTTAAGCCATAAAGCTAATTTAAACTTTTTTTTTTGTCTTTTTGCCATTTCTTGGGCCGCTCCCGAGGCATACGGAGGTTCCCAGGCTAGGGGTCTAATAGGAGCTGCAGCTGCCGGCCTACGCCAGAGCCACAGCAACACGGGATCTCAGCCGAGTCTGCGACCTACACCACAGCTCACGGCAACGCTGGATCCTTAATCCGCTGAGCAAGGCCAGGGATCAAATCTGCAACCTCATGGTTCCTAGTCGGATTCGTTAACCACTGAGCCACGATGGGAACTCCTAACTTAAACTTTTTAAGAGCTTTTTCCTCTAAACTTTATAATACAAACATTACTGATTTCTTTTTGCTAGTTAATAATTACTTTGTGTGATTTATAATAAAAAAAAAGAAATAAAGAACGAGGTAGTAGAATTAAATTTAGGGAATAACACTGCCGTTCAAACAAAAAAGGTCTCTTGTTTAAAAGATTTTTTTCAGATTTCAGGCATTTTAGCAATTTGAATATATCTGACACTTACCTAATAACAAAGTTTAAGTCTTTTAAAAATTAATTTCTTATTGAGAATAGTAAAACTATTTTTCAGCATCATTAATATATATAGCACTATTGGAAATTATAGAACAAAAATGTTTCATCATCTGTGTCTATCTATGATGAAATGCATGTGAAAATTAACCACAAAAATAAAATAATCCTTCAAGCTAATGGTGATCACTCAACCTAACTATTCTGCATGATTTTTTAGTTTGAACAATAGCCAAGTTAGCCAAAAACATTTGCCAAATACACACACACACACACACACACACACACACACACACACAAACACTAATCTTCCATTCACCTTAAGATTTGTACTGACCCCTTCATTTGTATCATTAGACATATAATAAGATATTACTCTCACCTCCAGGGGTTCACAATCCTCTGAAAGAAAAAGTACAGTGTCAGGTCTCTTTCAGTTATAAAAAGAAAATACTTCCCAGAGAAGCTTAAACATAAAAGGGATTTTATGAGTCTGGTTTTAGGAGTAGCTTGATTCTGAAAACTTAAGCATGTTACCAGTCTCTTGAGCTCCACATTCTCTGGATTAAATCAGTGCTCACTCTGGGTTTTCAGATGGATAACTACAGTACTCCCAAGCCCCAGATCTCACATTTCAGGTATCAACCAATACTGCAGCAAAAGCCTCATCCTATCCATTGGCTCTGATTGGCTGATCCCTGGGCCAATTCTAGTCAAAGGGATAGGATGTGCTGGATGCCTCGGCATAAGTCAGGTGTTGCACCTTGTTGTTCAGGGACACGGAGTCAGCCACCTGCTGAGAGCAGTTCCAGTGAGGCAAAATCACAGCATTCTTCCTACAAGAAAGGGGAGTGGCTGGTGGAGAGCCGAACTAACAAATGTGCACTGCAGTTCAGGGATGGAGTAAATAAGTGCTGTATCGGTACCGTGGAAAATTCTAGACGAGGATGTACAAATATTCCAGACCTTGAGGTCTTGTCATTTTTCAGCTTATTGATTTTTTTAAAATCCGATGAACCTTTCCTCATAAAAATACATACGCACATGATAATTTGCCCAGACGTCCATATTCCCCAGGCTTTTTAGAAAATAAAAAACCTGATCCTAGGTTTATTAAAGTTTTCTATTATAAAGGCAAATGGTACCAAATTTGGTACTTCTGCAGTTTTGCTGGTTCTGTTTTGCTTTTAAGGTCTTCTTGTTTTCTTTTCTTTCTTTTTTCTTTTTTTTTTTTTTTTTTTTTTTTTTTTGGTCTTTTTAGGGCTGCACCCAGAGCATATGGAAGTTCGAAGGCTAGGGGTCCAATATGAGCTGTAGCTGCCGGCCTATGAACAGCCACAGCAATGCCAGATCCAAGCCAAATCTGTGAACTATACCACAGCTCACGGCAACACCAGGTCCTTAACCCACTGAGCGAGGCCAGGGATCGAACCCATGTCCTCATGGATACTAGTCAGTTTTGTTGCTGCTGAGCCACTAGAGGAACTCCTTAACGTCTTCTCTTAACTTTTTGAAGCTTTCTCAGAAAATTTCAACATGGTTATCTTAAAACATCACAGACTATCCATAAACAGACTGTTCATTGATAATGCTAGTAATAACATAATGAGCTCAATTCTCAAATAGGACAATAGAGCCAGGAAGACCTTTCTGAAGGAAATCTGTCTTTTGATAATCTGCATCCTTATTTCAAAATAAGGTGAGTTAAACTGGAAAAAGGTCCTCCATAACAACTCATCTTTTCCTATCATGTAAAAAAGCAGATTTAGGTAAGTATCAGTAATGTTGAATCTATTTTGAGCTCTTACAGGAGAACTTACAGTAGGCCCTGTTTATTGTGTCAAGGCCTGAGAAGCCTTAAAAATATTCCAGCGATTCAAAGCATTCTCAGCTGACTTCTCTAGATGGTTAAGTTGCAAACAGCAGTAGACAGTAAAACTTGCTTGCTCCTAAGGTGGTGAATTCATCTGGGAAACCTATTGCTGACACTTGTAATGAGAAAAGAGTCAAAACATTAAAGAGTTGGTAAATCATCACCCCAACTACAGGGATTTTTCCCTTTTTAAAGATGGGCAATCACTATCTAACTCCATATCAATGCGTTTTATTACTATGGACTGATGAAGAAAAACAGGCTGGCAAAGCTCAGTGTTTCTCACTCAAAACAGACTTTTAGCCATTCTGGTGATGCCAGCCAGACCAGGAAGGTGCTTCTGACCTAGGAAGGACAAAACCCTAGGACTACAGATAATTGAAAAATAATCTCAGATAGCAATTAGATGAAGCCAGTAACAAAAAAAGTAAGCATCTAAATTTTTGGGTTTTTTTTTTTTTTTTTTTTTTTTTTTTTTTGTCTTTTGTCTTCTTAGGGCTACACTCCCAGCGTATGGAAGTTCCCAGGCTAGGGATCGAATCAGAGCTACAGCTGCTGGCCTACACCACAGCCACAGCAACGCTGGATCCAAGCCACATCTGTGACCTAAACCACACCTCATGGCAACATATCCTTCACCCACTGAGCGAGGCCAGGGATCGAACCCACAACCTCATGGTTCCTAGTCGGATTCGTTTCCGCTGCACCATGATGGGAACTCCCTAAATGTATTTTTGTGTGTGTGTGTGTATATGCATATGTGCCTGTGTAACAAATGTAAACATCAAAATTTATTAGATTTATTTTTCAAGAAAGTCAAAACACAACTAAAAATGTTGAAAGCCCTTTTAGCATGAAATACTAGCTATTTTATAAGATTCTGTGACAGTATTTTGCTTTGGAAATAAAACAGTGTAATTAACCTGGGAGAAAACAGTCCTTTAAAGTAAATATAATCTGCTCTTTGTGGGTTTTGTCAGGCTCAATGCCATTCTTTGGGTTTGATGACTTTTTTCCTCCTGTAGGATCCATGCCCCCTTTGTGATGAAGCCAAGGAAGTACTGGAGCCTTATAAAAACAGGGTAATATAATACACTGTGGCTTTCTGTATGTGGAATAGATAGTGTACATGGTATAAAGTATCTGCCTGGATCCTTTCTTTAGGAAAAGAGATTGAATGATTTTTCATGTAAATTTTTTCTGTTCTTCAGAGAGATTTTGGTGCTGATTTCCATAAAACTCATTACACTTAAGTGTTTTTCTCTGAGCAGTACTGGTTTTCTCACTCTGACTCTTAAAAGGAGTCAAAGTTAACTGGCAGGTGCAGCATTCATGCTTTCTTTAAGCCTTCATCCCTATTCCTTTTTTCTCATTTTGTCGTTTCTACGGAAGTGTTTTCCTGTAGCAAACCATGACACCTTTCCCATTCTTCTAGCCAAAATACGTCTGTTTTGATTCTCAGGCAACTTCCCTGAGAAGTTGGGACATAGTTTATTTCATTGGAAACTGAGTTCCTGGATGCTGAACGTAACAGGTGTAACAGAAAAGCAGCAAAGTTGGGAATTCGGGAATATAATGAAATCAGTCAGGTTGTGGAAATCAGTCGTTGGATAACTTCGCACCTCAAATAAACAAACAACAATAACAAAAACCTCGCAGCGTTAGAACCAGTCTGGGGATCGGTTTGTCCCTGCAGTCGTTTCATTGTTCCATGTTCCTTGAGGTTTAGAGTGCTAGTCTGTCTCTGTTTTAGTTTATTTTACAGGAGGTGGACATCACACTTCCAGAAAACTCTGCTTGGTATGAAAGGTACAAATTTGACATCCCTGTCTTTCATTTGAATGGCCAGTTTCTGATGATGCATCGAGTGAACATCTCAAAACTTGAAAAACAGCTCCAGAAACTTGAGCAGCAAGGTGCCGAAGGCTGATGAACGCCCTCGTGATTTTCTACCCGCTCTGTCAGGAAGGCATTTCCCTGTGGCCTCATAGTCCTTTTGTCACTTTCATGCAGCTCAAAGGATGTTCTGCCATCAGTGGTACCAAATAAATGGTGATCTTCCTCTTCTGATGAATCGAAGTACCAATATGGGAACTGTTTACCTGTTGGCATTTTATAAAATGAGAGAGCATTTGGCAGGGAGGGGATGATGGAGGGCAGGAGAAATCCACTTGTTTTCTTTATTTCTCTCTTTTGTATTAATATGGAAGCATTTCACATTCACTGGCTGGAGCCATTTATAGAAGAAGGCTCTGTGTCCCTGCTGCTACCCTAAGGGCTTAACTTTTTAATGAAAGAATAAATGTTCTTCCACTTGGTAGATAAAGTGAAATGTGAATTGTTAATAACTGTGCACAGTCAATAAAAGGATGTTTTAACAAATACATCTGCATGAAGTCTATTTCAGAGGAATTTAATAATACCTGTTTAAAATTAGAGTTCTTTTTTTTTTTTTTGGATAGAAGAGAATAATTATCTTAGCCAAAGATGCTTCGTTTGAGAAAAACAAAAGACTTAAACCCCAAAAAGGTATATAAGAATCTCAACACACTTTACATGTAATCAGTGAATTGATTCATAATATTTGAGTTCTGCCTTTGATAGTTTTTCGGTTATCATCAATTAAGTTAATCAGCCTATTTAAAGAGATTGGTTCTATCAAGTTTTAATATCTTAGGGAAAATTATGTCTGACCATAACTGAATAGATATGTCATCTAAAGACAAAATAGTCTTCACCATTTTATATAAAGCATTAAAAATGTAGTTGTGTACTCTTATTTAGTCGAGTTCAGCCAACAGACAATATATTCATTTAAAAACAAAACTGCCCTTTTCTCTTAAAACCACACGATTGCAGTTTCATCTATAATGAAATTCTTTTGTGAACTATTTCAGTGACTTTGGATATTGTGAGTCACTTGGCTAGATCGTTATTTTATCAGTATGAGGTAAGTCTTAGAAATTAAAGAATTTTATACCTGGCCAACCTTATTCATGCTTAGTCCCACCGGCCTCATTTTATACTTGAAGAGGACTCTGAGCCTCAGAGAAGTTCAGGAAGTTAGCCTAAGATCACACAGCCAGTCAGCTGGCAGACCAGGTCTTGTCACCCACCCCAAATTTCTAGTCCTACATGGGCTCACTGCGGGGGCCTTGGGTTATCTCACACAGAGCATCCTTAACCATTTTGAGTCCAATACAAATTAAGAAACAACTTTAGGAGTTCCCGTCGTGGCGCAGCGGTTAACGAATCCAACTAGGAACCATGAGGTTGCGGGTTCGGTCCCTGCCCTTGCTCAGTGGGTTAACAATCCGGCATTGCCGTAAGCTGTGGTGTAGGTTGCAGACGCGGCTCGGATCCTGCGTTGCTGTGGCTCTGGCGTAGGCCGGTGGCTACAGCTCCGATTCGACCCCTAGCCTGGGAACCTCCATATGCCGCGGGAGCAGCCCAAGAAATGGCAAAAAGACAAAAAAAAAAAAAAGAAACAACTTTAAAAGCCTTCCAAAATAACAATGGGGGGGGGGTCTTACAGTTGAAAACAAGTGTTTCTAATTTACAGATTTTTAGAACACATCTTATTTGATTTTATCAATATGCATTGAACCCTGTGGTAAGCAAAATTTTAGGATGATCTCAATGAACCTTCACCCTTCTACTGAATATGGGTGGAACTTATGGATATGATGGAATTTTCCTACTGTGAGTATGTTACATTATAGGGCAAAAGGAGAAAGAGTGGGCATGATCTCATCAGAAGAACCCTTTAAAAGCAGAGAGTGCTTTGTGGCTGCAGAAGAAATCAAAGAGATGTGTTTCAACAGCCTAGAAGGAAGCAAACATCACTGTTGTGAACTGCCAACAAGGCAAGAAACCAGGCAACCTCTAGGAGCTGAGAGTAGTTCCCGGACAACAGCTAGCAGGGCCATGGGGACACTGGTCCTATACCTTCAAGAAGATGAATCCTGTCAACAATCAGCATGCCGAGAAGAGGTTCTGAGCCCCAGGTGAGAACCACAGTCCTGGTTTACACCTTGGGTTCAGCTCAGTGAGACTTGGATCAGAGAATCCAGCCACACCATGCCTAGACCTCTGATCTAAAGACACTGTGAGATAATAAATGTGTGTTGTTTCAAGCTGCTCAGTTTGTGGTGATTTGTTACGCAGCAATAGAAGCTAACAGAAGTCCTTCCACTGAAGCACAATGATAGGTGGTGAAAGCACAAAAATGAATAAGGCACAGTCCTTGTGTTAGAGACACTCGCTATCTAGGGAACAGGGAGAGGCAAGTTGATAAAGTACCCGAATGCGCCGCTACACGAGCTGGAGCTGAGACATGTACAAAGTGGTTCAGAAGCCAGAGGGGGAAAGTGGCAGGAAGCTTCACAGAAAGTTCGACTTAAGTTATGTGAAGAATTAAAGCGTGTGGAAGGGCATTGAGAAAATGGTGGGTGGTCCTGTGTGGCTGCAGTGACAGGGAGGAGAGGGCAGGACAGGAGACTGACAGCATAGACTGGGATCCCCTCTGTGAAGGACCTGAGGTAACATGATTTTCCCTGCAGCCACATCCTCCCTTACTTCCCACCCTCATCCAGAGGCAGCCCTTCTGGCTCCCGATTCCTTAGAGTATCTGGCCTCTCTACTCCAGTCCTTCTCAGTCCACTAGTCCTCAAGCGTGCTAAGCTCAGATGTCCCCCTAGTAGCCCCCACGTCTTCAATGCAACCAGGGGCGAGGGTGCCACAGACAGCATCGCCCTCTCGTGTGTCTGGGCACCCTGCCTTCCTTCCTTCCTGCTCCAGGCAGCTTGAAAGCTACATGATCCATGTCCTAGTTTCAAGGTCTGATCCAAGAGTTTCAGGGTCGGCTGAGCAAAGAGGGAGAGAATCCACTGGTTCCCTTCAACATCAGGGCTGGCCAGAGACCCCGGAGCTTTGCTCCTTTGGAGCATTTCTTGCCAGAGTATAACCACATGGTCAGGGGTGTACAGGATGTACAGGGACTTCATCCAAGCAACACAGTTCTTATGCTAGCAAACAAAAATCCACCATATACTTTTAGGACGTTAAAAGTCAAGTGTTGGCTGAAGCACCAAGACACACTAGGTGCTACATCCAAAGGAAACCTCCGATCACATAAGGACTGTTACAGACTCGGGAGAGGAAGTTTGGCGCATGTTTTTAAAGAAAGATATGCACTCGCTTCCTACCAAAGTAAAATGTTAGGGTCAAGTAATGTCAAGAAAAAAGGACATGAGTGGGACTCATCAGAAAGCCTCACGTACGTCTCTGGGTGGGAAGAACTCAGTGGTCTGGCTCCCTCCTGGGAAATCAAGTGAAAGACAAGCTCACAGCTACGTCGGGGGCAGAGTGAAGGAGAGTGGCTGCTGCCTTGTGTCTGTCCAAGGAAAAGGGGGTGTGTGGGCGTGTGTGTCCGTGTGGGCGAGGGTGTGTGCATGGCGCTACTTGGATCAGATAGCTGCCAAGCCTGCAAGAGCGCTGCCTGGGGGGGAGTCTTGGGTGCAGGCCGGCCTCGGAAGAGGTGAAGCAGAGGGAGAAGGCTGGTTCCTCTGGGCCGAGGAAGCAAACGCCTGCTCAAGTGGAGAGCACACATGCCTGACTCAAGGGAATGGCAGGCAAGACGTCACTAGCTAGGAGCCCAGTCTCCTAAGAACCTGTGAAACGTGGTCTGCTCTCAATGTCTGCCAGGCCCGGAAAGCTGGAGGCTATCCTGCAATGTCACCATTCAAAAGCCCACACTCCTGCTCCTCCCCACGCCTCCCACCCTGTCCCACTCTAGCCCCAGAAGGATCAGAAGCCGGCAGGAGCAAGAGAGAAAGAACTTCCCCTTCCACAGCTGCCCCTGCATATGGCTTCGCACTGGGATAAGGGAATGACAGTTTTAAATCACGTTCCAAGTTGCGTAACACAGAAATAGACACTCAACACAATTTAGAGTGACCACGGACTTTCTGCTGCCTGAGAACGCTCAAAATGGTTCTGATCCTATCTAGTTTTTATTTTATCCTAAACAGAGTGAGCGACCACCCAGTGAGTACATTTTCTAGGGATAGTGGAAGATATAAATAAAAATGCTGCCTAATTTTACCCCATATTCAGAACATTGATTCCATGTGCCTAGTATTGTTTTCTACCTATAGATCTTCGATGAATTTAACTATTCTTATTTGAGAAAGGAACATGGTCATGTGACCAACAATCCTGGAGCGTCTCAGTAATCCCTCTGGCTCCAACAGCTGGCAAATCGCAAGGCAGCTATTTAGAAACATGTCATCTAAAAAGGTGGTTTGATTATCGCACTGTTGATAAGCATCAGACAATGTTATATCACTTATTATAGTCATTTTCCTATATTTGTGGCAGCAATTAGTTTTCCTGTCTAAAATTACATTTAGGGATCAATTTAGTTTTAAATAAAGACTGATTTTGACATAAGAAGCTCATAATATTCTCCCACTCCCAAAGGAAATAGTGATATAACCTCTCTTTTTTTTCCCCTAAGCTAATGCTTTAAAAAAAAGAAAAGTCAAATTAACATTGAGTTTGGTCTGCGTGTTTCTTTCTTCCAGATGTCTCATCATAACACTGTAAGACTTTCTGGAACACACAACCCTTTGGCCAATATACGAAGGAAGCAAGGGTTCAATCAAACTAGGGTTGTTTTGTGTGTTGACTTATAATAACACCTCGACTCATGGAAGTCTGACAATAGGAATCACAGGAGGGTGGGGGCTCAGGAAGTGCTCTTAAAGAACCATAGAAGGGATGGAACGTACCACACGACAATTATAATGAGCACTGCCATATGTCACATATGGAAGTTGTTGAGAGTAAATCCTAAGAGTTCTCGGCACAAGAAAAACGCTTTTTTGGTCTATTTCTTTAATTTTGTATTATATGAGATGATGGATAGTCATGAAACTTATGGTAATCCCTTTATGATTGTGTAATCAAATTATTATGCTATACACCTTTAACAGTGCTATATGTCAATAATAGCTCCATGAAGCTGGAAAAATAAAATCGGCCATTGGATTAATACAAAGTTTTAAAAATTCAATTAAACAGAAATGGTAAATTTCAAAAAAAAGAAAAAGAACCCCAGAAACTGAGGCAGTAGCCTGCGCACAGTGCCTCAGCTTCTTTCTTCCTCTGTTCTCTTCCCGTCACCCGCCCCCCCTTTACTCAGTCTCTGCTCTCTCATAACTGCAGCTTGCTCATGCCCCTCGTTCTGTTGAGCAATGTGGTGATCCTAGTCCCTCAGCTTCTCTATTCTGAAACTCCAAAGGAGGATTTTTTTTTTAATTCAGAAAAATAATATATTTATATTAATTTACTGCCTGACACACTTCATTTTCCCAAACATTTTGTGGCTCAATAGGTTTTTTTTCTTTTCCATTTGTTTATTATTATTTTTTAATAGGTATTTCCCCAATACAATTTTTTTTTCGATTGTACAGCATGGTGACCCAGTTACACATACAGGTATACATTCTATTTTTGCACACATCGCTTCTCGGCCTTTTGGCTAAAATCAAGTGTATTTTTGCACATTATCATGTTCCATCATAAGTGCCTAGACATAGTTCCCAGGGCTACAAAGCAGGATCTCATTGCTAATCCATTCCAAAGGCAATAGTTTGCATCCATTAACCCCAAGCTCCCAATCCACCCCACCCCTCCCCCTCCCCCTTGGCAACCACAAGTCTATTCTTCAAGCCCATGATTTTCTTTTCTGTGGAAAGGTTCATTTGTGCCATGTATTAGATTCCAGATATAAGTGATATCATACGGTATTTGTCTTTCTCTTTCTGACTTACTTCACTCAGGATGAGAGTCTCTAGTTCCATCCATGTTGCTGCAAGTGGCATTATGTTGTTCTTTTTTATGGCTGAGTAGTATTCCATTGTGTATATACAGCACATCTTCCTAATCCAATCATCTGTCAATGGACATTTGGGTTGTTTCCCTGTCATGGCTATTGTGAATAGTGCTGCAATGAACATGCGGGTGCATGTGTCTTTTTAAGGCGAGTTTTGTCCAGATATATGCCCAAGAGTGGGGTTGCTGGGTCATATGGTAGTTCTATGTATAGATTTCTAAAGTATCTCCTTACAGATCTCCATAGTGGCTGTACCAGCTTACATTCCCACCAACAGTGCAGGAAAGTTCCCCCTCCAGCATTTGTTATTTATGAACTTATTAATGATGGCCATACTGACTGGTATGAGGTGGTATCACATGGTAGTTTTGATTTGCATTTCTCTAATAATCAGGGATGTTGAGCATTTTTTCATGTACTTGTTGGCCATCTGTACAACTTCCCAAAGGATGAATTTTACTCAGCTTGTATTTTACAACCAGCCACCCAAGTCGCATGTTGGCTGATCAAGCCTACAGGAAGAGCCACCCTTGGATCAGGCACCCACCCCTGGCCCAATCAGTGATGGGGACCAAGATCATGTGGTATGCAAATCATAGTTACTCCCACCCAGCAGAGACGGAAAGCGTAGCTGGCAATGACCAGCAACTGTGGTACACATCCAGAAAGTTTATGAGCACGTCATTCTACCGCATTCAAGAGAAGTCAAGAGGGACAGTTTGGTAAGTTCATTTATCTCCTACTCATGCAAGTGAGGAGGGACTTGAACCAGAATGGGAGTTAGACAGAAAGAGATATCAGGAGATATTTAGGAGTCAGGATGACAAAACTTCGCAACTGACTGGAGGTGGAGGGGGAAGAGTGAAGAGGAGAAAAGTATGAATTCTGGGATGACTCCAAGTCTTCTTGCTGTGACTATTAAGTAGAGCCTGGTGCCGAGCATTCCCTGAGAGAGAATGAGAGGAAGGGGGGTTAGTTTTTGGTTGTACTTGGTAAATGGGAAAGATGGGACATGGGGAATTTGCCATGTTTGTGGGACAGCCAGGTAAAGATTAAAGTTGGAAGTTCAAATCAGGAGTCTGGGCTTGAGAAAAAGATTGGAGAGGCCCCAGAATATGGCTGAAATGGCATCTACCTGGCATATGAATACGGATACAGACTAGGACCAAGTCCTAGAAGGAATACCAATCTTAACTGCATAGGGAGAGGAAGGGCCACTGAAGGAAAACAGGACTGAGAAGTGATAGAAGTAGGAGTGGGAAAGTTCATCCAATTTATATTATTCAGTGTCTTTCATCATTTGATGGTGGGGGGGACTGTGCCAAGCACTGGGGATAGAGCAGCAAATGAGATAGCCAAGGTTTCTCCTGAGGAGATTGAGTTCTAGAGAGACAGACAATAAAAATATCACAATAAAAATAATGAAATAAAGTAAGCAACATTGTAAAGTCAGAGGAGGAGTTATTCTCAGTCACTGACATTATCAAACATCAACCAAGCTAGGATATGGATTGAAAAGAAGACACCGGATTTGAAAATTAGGAAATCGACACTGGGGTAGGCTGCATAGTGGTCCCCAAAACATCCAGTATCAAACCCTTGGAACCTGTGAATGTAACCTAATATGAAAAAGGGACTTTGCAGACACAATTAAGGATCTTGAGATGAGGAAATTATGATAGATTATCCAGGCGGGTTCTAAATGTATCCCCGAGCATCCTCATAAAAGGGAGATAGAGGTAGATTTGACTTGAGGAACTGGGAAATGTGACAATGGAAGCAAGAGGTTGGAGTGATGCTAGAGGGGGGCCCTGAGCCAAGGAACACAAGTGGCCTCTAGAAAAAGCAAAGAAACAGATTCTGCCCTAGAGCCTTCACAAGGAGCAAGCCCTGCCAACATCCTGACTTCAGCCCAGTGAAAGTGATTTCAGACTTCTGGCCTACAGAACTATCAGAGAATAAACTTGTATTGTTTTAAGCCATCAGGTTTGTGCTCATTGTTACAGCAGCAATAAGAAACTAAAGCAAAAGGTAATTGACCTTACTGAGAACATTTTTGGTGGGGAGAAGGAAGAAGATGTAGACAAAAAGAAAACTGCATGTGGATGATGAGTGAGAGGTTCAGAAGACATAGTAGAGTATCTATTTTCCGGGAGGTTTTCAAATATATCTCATTTGACCCTCTAAGTGAAAACATCAAAAAAGAGCTGGAGACCTGATTAACTGATCAGCTCAAATCTCCAAAATGGTAAGGAGTGTTGGTGAAGTACCATAACCTTTAACCTATCTTAGACGAGCTAAGCAACTGAGCAGCAGAGTTCAGGGGCTTCTGGAGCAACCCTGACAATGGAGAGTAAACCATGGCAATCCATCCTAGTCCACAGACACACACCAGACCCGAGGCTCTTGTTCACCAATCAGAATACTTTGATTCTATGACCTAAAATCCTCTATCCGGCACAGATCTTCTCTCTCCATTAACAAAAAAACCCCATGCCAACAGAGAAAGGCCTCATCTGGCCATTAATTTAGGCAGTGATGCTTTGCATTTTATCTCCTCTCTCAGGTTCAAAAGAGGAGAAGCATTGTGGCTTTGGATGACTACCAAAACCACAGTACTTCTAAATTCTGAAGTTCAAAAGAGCATATAGCTTTGGGGAAAGGGGAAAATATTAAAAATCATATAAAAGAGGAGTTCCTGTTGTGGCTCAGTGGTAACAAACCTGATGAGTATCCATGCCGCTTTGATCCCTGGCCCCGCTCAGTGGGTTAAAGATCTGGTGTTGCCGTGAGCTGTAGTGTAGGTCGCAGACACAGCTCGGATCTGGCATTGCTGTGGCTATGGCTGTGGCCAGCGGCTATAGCTCTGATTCAACCCCTAGCCTGGGAACTTCCATGTGCCTTGGGTGCGGCCCTAAAAAGAAAAAAAAAAAAAAATTATACAAAAGATGTGGAACAATTCACAGGAGCAGTGCCAGCCAAAAGATTAGACACAAGAAGAAAAATCCAGCAAAGACATCCTTCCTCATGCCAAAATGTTATATTTGAAATATTCCTAATGGAAAGTAACAGGGTATGCAGCATAACACTGATTGGAGCTTTTCTTAATGACTGAGACACATGAAAAAGTAGAAAGGCTTTTAAAGTTAAAGCCAAGTTCAGCCTGTGAACTCATTATGCTACTCACAATGCACCAATGTGACTGGACTCCCCTGAGAAACCCTGATGGCCTTACTGCAGCATTGCACTGCACAAACCCCAGCCATGATCCAGCATCCTCCCAACAAGATCAACCCATGCTCTGCCCCCCAGAGTAGGAAAAAAGGAAACAAATCATAAACGAGAGTGAAACTGTACAACTACGTCATGGGACTAGGTTAACCATCAGATGGGAACTCCCTTATTCCCATCCCAAGAAATAGGACAACCTATTTCTTCACTAGGTAAGGAAGGCGTTATTGCACGTTCTTTGTTAGGATTTAATGTCAAGAAGAGAAATTGGGCATCTATTCATAATCTAGGTAATAAAGAGGCATTAGAAATTGGGAAAGAATTGCCAGAGGAGGTAAGGTTTAGGAATTAACTCCACTTGTCCCTATGTTTTCTTTGTAAAGTTATCTTCCAAGTAAGGCCAGCCCCACTCTTTTAAGGTTGGAGGAGATTAAGACATTCAGAAACCGCAGTTTGTGTGATTTATTCCCATTGTGATTGCTGACTTCTAGTATCAGCCTTTTGGTCTGCATGACAGCTTTCATCTTGCAAACTAGCAAGATTCCTGAATTTGGCAAGGAGCCTGCTCTGTGAAGCATTTTCAAGTTAGAGTTTTTAGCAATGTCACATTTCTCTAAGCCAGTAGTAAAGAAAAGGTTAAGAGGGCAAAGGATACCACTGAATTCTTACTTAAGAGCACAAAACAACATCCTAGCTGGCAGGTACAGGCCAACACAGCCAGGGTGATCATGACCTTTGAGTTACAGAAGTTTTTTTTTTTTCCCCCTTCCTAGCTTTTTAGGGCCTCACCAGCAACATAGGGAAGTTCCCAGGCTAAGGGTCAAATCAGAGCTTTAGCTACCAGGCTATATAGCACAGCCACAGCAACACGGGGTCCAATCTGTGACTGCAGCCTACACCACAGTTCACGGCAATGCCAGATCCTTAACCCACTGAGGAAGGCCAGGGATTGAACCCTTGTCTTCATGGATCCTACTGTGATTCATTACCGTTGAGCCATGATGGGAACTCCGAAAAGTATTTTTTTAAATCTCCTTACCTTACCAAGTAACTTTGGTTGGGGAGGGGGGTTGTTTGTTTTTTACCCAGTAACTTTGATAGATAAAACACGATTGAGAGATGACCCCCCCCCCTTTTTGCTCTATTCATTTAAAGTGGTGTTTTCTATTTGTATACAGGCAACTACATGAAAATTTTCTGCTACGGTATTTTATTTCTTAATATGTTTTTAGCCTATGCCCAAGGTGAGGTCAAAGGAGGCCTTCAAGAGAAATAAAGGACACTACAATCACCCTTAAGTAAATTTTCCAGGAGGAGGAAGGAAGAGCAGAAGAGATGATTACAAATACTTAGGAAGAAGCATCACTTTGCCAATGGTGCAGAGCCTACAATTATGTGCAATTCCCTACTTAGACTTTTTAGTTATGCTGAATATTGAAAAAACCTAAGTGATGAGGAGGAGAAAAAAGCAAGGAGGAAATTTAAGCATTCAATGTAAGGCGTTCATTTAAATCGAGACAGCTCCTCACCATAAGGGGGCAGTTAAGAGTCTGAAAATCCTGCTAGTATACTTTTGTCAAATATTTTTTGTTTTAAACCATGAATGTGGAATCCTTTTAAATCTTCCATATTATTTTGAAGTAAAGAATGCTTCCTCCTGCTCACAAAACATGGATAATTTTTAATGTTCTAACTTGTTTTGTATATATGAAAAAGATAAATCTTCAACGCTTGCAAGGAAATCCTTTTCCTCCCTGAAAAATCCCTAACATGATCCTAGTCTATCACTGACGGCACCATCAGATAAGCAGACGTGCCTTGCTTGGTTAGAAGCGTGCTGTGATTTTCAGCAAGGATGAGAATGTGGTTAGAGACCCGACTGAGACAAGTTCGGGGCACGTTACAAATTCTTTTTGGTTCTGTCTTGAAGGTGTCCGCTGAAGCCCCAGTTTAACTGTGTGACTCATTCAAGGCTGACATCCTCCCAAATCAGGTGTCTTAGGGAGGGAAGAGAGGAGGGCTTTGGGACTTGGGCTTCAGCAGGAGGCAGGAAAATTCAAGACCAGATGGCTTCAGGGCTTTGACTCTTCAGATTCCTAGGGTTTTCTCCACCCCTCAAACTGGAAATGAGTTTGTACCAGAATTGGTGCTCTGGGGAGGGGGAGGCAAATCTGAACATAGGTAAACCACAAAAACATTCAGAGGCATCAGAAAATGTAGCTTGAGTAATGTATACATGTAAGGATAACGTGATCCCCTTGCTGTACAGTGGGAAAATAAAAATAAAAAAAAAAGAAAGAAAGAAAGAAAGAAAATGTAGCTTGAGATCCCACAAAGCCCAGATTTTTTGTTTGTTTCTTTTCATCATTTATAAATAAAACATGGAACAAGTGATGGGAAATAATAGTTACACTACCTAGAGTTACATAGCATTTTCTATGCTCCTTCAACTTTTACTTCTAAGATATATAGCTTTTACAGTCTTCTCTTTCACAAGACCTGGGATATATAAACAGGTATTATTATCCTTATTGTTGAGATGAGAACAGGGAGACCCAGAAAGAGGAAGTGGCCTCCATCAGGTCATGCACTGCGTCAAAGGCAGGCCAAGGAAGAACACGGACTTCTGCTCTCCTTTAATCCAGAACATTCACCCTACTGGCTTTAAGCGTCCCTTTCCTTGTCTTCCTTGGGTGGTTCTCTTTTGAACGTAATCCGTCACCAACTAGGGAGTGAAGATGGATCCACGTTCAGAGGTGCAGAGAACTGGTGTTTAAAATTCCCCCAGGGGGCCTGTTTCCATTGCTTACCTGCAAAGTCAGCGTCTGAACATGTGATGGAAGTCCCTTAGAGGCATCTGCTGGGATTCCTCCCACCAGAGACTTCTGTAATTAGCTCTGCAACAACTGTGATGGAACACAGCTAGTTGCAGTCATTCTTCACTGACAGGCACAGATAAGAGCCACATCTCAGCAAGTGGTATTCTAAACGGTGTTCCCTGCTTGGTTAAACTCATGTAAAGGCCCTTATCAGAAAGGCTGTTCTCCAACTCGGCTAGCAGCAGGCAGTGTCACTGCAACACCTTCCAAAGCCCCCCAAGGAGGGCACGACAGATCCCCAGTGAGCATAATATTAGGCAGTGGCGGAGACTTTGTCTGTTTTGACCTCGCCCAGGAACTGGCAGCCCCTCCCTCTAATGGAAAACATAGGTGTGGCCTATGTGAGATTATGAGGAAAAGCAGTCTCTGTCTTCCTGATCCTTCGGACTCCCAGGGCTTCAGATCTTCCCTGTAAGAACACGTGTAAATGAAAGGTCCTTCCATGGTGTGGAACATTCAGCCTATGCTTTCCAGAGCCTGTGCTCTTATCAGAAGCAAAACAAAATGCTGCTTACAAACACCTGCTGATGAGGACCCAGCCAAGAGGGAGCGTGGGTGTTGGATGGGAGGTGTTGCCCTGGCAGTAAATCCAAGTTGCTCACACCAAAGGAAGTGTTTCTAGGGAAGCTATCTGAGCAAGAGGTAAATACTTAGTCATTCGGCAGGCTATAAATGACTGCTTCGTCTCCAACAAGGAGGGGTCTGATTTCAAAGAGCTCAAAAAAATGGGGGGATAGCATTTCCTCCACTCCACCCTTTATTCACAATATACATTCCTTTGTTAAGAAATGTAAGAGTCTCTGTAATCAAACCCTTGTTGACAAAGTGCTAAAGAGCCATAATTTGGCTGCTTGGTATGATTTCAACAATAGGTTTTACATTATGATTTTAAATAACTTAATGAAAAAGGACCCAAATCCCTCTGTGGTCTAAAATACCCTTCTGGAGTTCCCATCGTGGCTCAGTGGTTAACGAATCTGACTAGGAACCATAAGGCTGCTGTGGCTCTGGCATAGGCCAGGGGCTACAGCTCCGATGAAACCCCTAGCCTGGGAACCTCCATATGCCGCGGGTGTGGCCCTAAAAGAGACCCCCCCAAAAAAAAAATACCCTCTGTATATACCCTGTGCCGTTTCACCTACTCCCCAGTGTGACAAAATTTTTTGATTCTACTTCTTAAATGTTTCCTCAAATGTGTCCCCCTGCTTCAGCGCTCAATGCTATTGTCATAGATGAGGGCTTCATCATCTTTTGCCTGTACACTAGCCTAGCCTCCTAAACCATCTCCCCACTCACTGCCATCCTACCCCACCTCCTAGCCACCTCATCACCACTGCCAATTATCCATCTGAATCATAGCCCTAATCAAACCACTTCCAAACCTATACGGTTGCACAAAAATGAAAACCAAACTACAGAACTTGGCATGGCAGTAAAAGCCCTGCATCTAGACCCCACCTGCTGTATCTTTCATGAATCTTAAACTTCATCTTTTCCAGAGAACTTGCCCTTGCATGAACGCACCATCACTTTGGCTCTTATCTTTGAGCACGACTTCCCTCCTTACAAAAATAACCTTTTGACTTAGCTCAAATGCCATTTCCTCCAGGAAATTTTCCACCACTTTCTTTCAGTCCAAATTAATCACACCTTTCACCAAGTTCATAGAGCACTCCGTGTGTGTGTGTGTGTGTGTGTGTGTGTGTGTGTGTGTGTGTGTGTGTAATGTGTATGTATATATGCATGCAACACTTTAGCGAGAAATGATTCACATACCATACAATTTACGCATTTAAAGTATATGATTTAGTAATTTTTTTGGAAGTCACGGAGCTGTGCAACCATCACCAAAACTTTAAAACACTTTAATCACCACCAAAAAAAATCCTGTACCCACTAACAGTTCCATCCTATCCTCCCCACACCAACAACCAGCCCCAGGCAACCACTAATCTAGCTTCCATTTTTTATCTCTACAGATTTGCCTAGTCAAGACATTTTATATAAATGGAATCATACAACTTGTGGTTGTGACCAGCTTCTTTGCTTTAGCATAATTTTTTCAAAGTTTGTCCTTGTTGTACCATGTATCGCACTTCTTTCCATTTTTATTGTTGAATAACAGTCTGTTGTATAGATATACTACATTTTATGTGTTTATCAACTGATGGACATTTGGGTTGTTTCAATTTTTTTAGCAATTACAAATAATGCCTTATATATACCTGGATTATCATTTAATATGTGCAGCTTAGTATTACAGGGCTTTAGTCTATCTGGCCTGTGTCTGTTTTATCACTTGGTTATAAGCTCCTTCTGGACCAAGACCATTATTTTCACTCTATAATCTCCACACAGTAAGTATTCAATAAATGTTTGAAAAAGAGATGAAAGGGCAGATATATGGGTTCTTACTGTGCCAATTATCATACAAGGTACTCAGAATAAAAACGTTAGGGTGGACCGAAAAATAATCTACGAGTGGAGCCAGTAAGTTTACCCAGTAAATTATAACCTTCAAACATTGTCAGTTCTTAGGAGTTCCCACTGTGGTCTAGGAACCATGAGGTTGCAGGTTCGAGCCCTGCCCTCTCTCAGTGGGTTAAGGATCTGGCAATGCAGTGAGCTATGGTATAGGTCGCAGACATGGCTTGGATCTGGCATTGCTGTGGCTGTGGCCGGCAGGTGTAGCTCTGATTAGACCCCTAGCCTGGGCACCTCCACATGCCACAGGTGCAGCCATAAAAAGCAAAAAAAAAAAAAAAAAAAAAACGCAAAAAACAAAAACAAACAAACAAACCACACACCACACCTTTCTTCCTAAACTGACTCCACAGTGTCTTGTTTTTAATTTTGGCTTGACAGAGGTTATTATTCTAATCAAGAGTAGTGGTTCTTAGCCTTGGCTGAGCATCAGACTCCCAGGGAGCTTTTTAAAGAGACAAATTATCTGGGTCCCATCTACCAGATTATGATTCTGTACTTTGGGTAGGGGCCCAGGTGCTTACATATTCTAAAAGCTATAAAGATGTTTCTGATACACAGCCAGGTTCAAGAATTCCTATTTTGAAAGTTGCTCTGAGGTTAAAAAGAATTAATTTTACAGAGCAAGCATGAACACTTTACTCCTCAAGCATATTTTACTCATCCTGGGATCATGCCCACTAATACTAACCTAACATTTATAAGGCACTTTTTATTTGGAAAGAGCTTTGAAGTCATCTTTTATTAGCTAGGCTTGCATGCTGAGTGACCTTGTACAAATCACACGATCTCTTAGTGTCTTAAAATTTCCTCAAATGTAAACTGTAGGCGATAATACTGACCCACCCTCAAGGGGGACTGTGGGGACTAATGGGGACTGTAAAGCACTCAGCAAACATAAAAGTGTTACATGCATGCTTATTAGACAGATATGAAATCCTAGTCATAGCCTTTTAAAATGAGACAAATACCAAAATAAACTCTTAAATAAGACTTCCTGCAATCTTCATTGTCAACGAAAGATCCTTTCCCAGCACTAAAGCACAGCAATTTCCCCTTTTCACCAAGACTAATAAGCAGATATAAACCTGCAGTCACAAAGAAAGACAGAGCTAATGACGGCAGCCAATATATAAAACAGTCCTGAAACATAGTTTGTTAACCTTCTCATTTATCATTCATAATGCAATTAGAGATCATATCTATAAATACACTCTTCTGAAAAATATTCTTAGAAAACATTTGTGCATGTTCACACAAGTCTTTAAGCTGATGCTACATACTCACTGTTGATGTGAAGCTTGTAGTTGTTTTCGACAGTGCTGATGGTTTATACATGGCTATATTTAGTCTCTTCTCGTCTCCCTGACCTGGCTGGAAGAATATATGGTCAAAATGAGACCTTGAGACGTGGCTCAAGGTAGGGGTGGATGAGAATGGGGAGGCAGAGGACGAGTCTCCAACCCTGGAATCAGAGGTGGGTCTCATAAGGATGATAACCCACAACTAAGGGCTCATTTGCACTATACTATCAGCATCTTAGAAAAGAGAGTCAGAAGTGAGTTAGAAAACAGGTATGGTTTTTTCTTTTTTTCCATTTTGCTCTGAAAGCGTGCCACAAAAATTTCAAGGGCCAGGTCCAATTACAGTGCATTTATAAATGAATGGTTTCTGTGACTCTGAATGAGAGGTAGTGCCCTCATGTCCACCATGCCCCATTTGAGCCAGGAATACTAAGCAAGCATGACCTTTTGGGAGCCACCTGACTTTGACCATGCTCTTTCCTCTTTGGGCTCCTGATGGTTTGGATTATAATTACAAGAGAAGCTGTATGCTTTGATTAAGCTCAGGACCTGCTAACAAATTACTTTCTATTAAACAAATATTTAGTGAATACTCATATCAATGGATAATACTGTGATACTTACTATAGAGACCTACCAAGAGTTCCCTGCGAGGCTCACAAGGTTGCTATAACTCAATGAGCATGAATCCTTGAGTCAGAACAAGACCAACAACCTCCCCACAGAGACTCCGAGGGTTCGGTCAGCCGCCATACTGGTTTCCTGGGGACTCTTAGACTGGACTTCATCAGACACTGAGTTGAAATGTCATTTAACTTCCTACACGTCTCCCTACCTGTGATATTCAATTAGATCTCCATCAGAATTCAGAAGCTCCTATGGAAAGAGCCTCCATTCAGGAAGCCTACTGGTTGGGGAAATGATATGTTGTGCATTGTTTTTTAAATAAGGTTATTTCCAGCATGTTTCTACCTCAATAATCTTTGAGAATCTCAGCACTTCAGCTACACATCTTAAGGGGAGAAAGAGCCACGTAGGCTTCATTTCAATAGTTAGAAGAAATTAATGCTAATACATGCCTTCAATGGGATTCACTTGGTATCCTGAATACTTTCTTCCATCAATGTGGAAAATCCCCAGAAGTATGCATTGTGGATTTTTCCTCTGTAAAGAGATGCAAATGGTTACAATAAGTTATATGATTTCCTCTGAGTCTTTCAAAGTCCTGTTTCCTGCCTCAAAGTAAGCATCCCTGCTTTGCGGATCTAGAAATCAAGACACTATGAATTAGTTTCATCACTTTCCTCAGTGAAACACAGGCCACCACGTCTCAGCTCATTGCTTTCCTTGAAATCACAGGGAAAAGTCATGCATTTTAAGACAGGAGAAATCAGATACAATTTTCTGGTCTAGTGCTTGTTTTCCATATCTTTCACAGGGGATCGGAAGATACTAAGATCTGAGATGAAATTTAATCATCTTTACATGTTAGCTTTACTTTTCCTCTTTCAACTTCTTAAAACACACTCACACGCGCACGCGCACACACACACACACACACACACACACACAAAACAAACATGACAAAACACTCAACCATTTATTCATGAATCTAAAACTTGGGTCATAAAATACAACCTGGGCAAAGCCAAACAAGGCACTAGAGGGTTGAGAGACAGGAGAATGTTGTGCATTATATCTTAGAATTTTTAAGTGCCCCATTTTGGTAGTTCCCATTGTCTTCATGTAGAAAGTCAGCACTGGCCTGTCACTCATGGTAGACATTTGCCCTCGAGGATGACTTTCCTGGCTGATCCTGGATAGATACTTTTCAAAGAAAACTCTTCCACAAAACCAGATCAATAAAAAGCACGTTATTTAACAGATGTTAAAATGTTTCACTTTTAATTTTTATGTCACCGAAACACCCACCCACCTCTGTAGAGTCTCTCTCTTTCTTTATAGAAAGTCAGCAGTCTGTTTCCTTTCTAAATATTTTTGGGTTAACAGTAATACTTCTCTCACTTGTATTTTAGTCCTGATGATTAAACGGTAAAAAGGCTAATGAGTAGCCTGTATCTGGAGAGAAAAAACTATGTTTTGATGGGCAAAAATCAAGCTGAGATGGAGACCTCATAGGGCACTAGGATAAATGGGTTAGGGTATATGCTAAGGGGAAGGGATGAGAGATCAAACTGACCAACTCCAGAAAGAGATTCCGCTTTAGTGGAAACACTAAGCTGAGGTCAGAGGTATTAAAGATACTGAGAAGAATAAAGTTATAAAAATGTAGACAGTCATCGTTAATTGTAGGGCAGAGAAAAGAGAGGGAACACACCCTTCGTCTTCCTTTTTAACGTCAGCTGACTTTAGACACAGAATAACTCACTTGTGAGGAAATTCACTTTATTTCTCTATTGACTTTTTATTGCTGGAAAGACAACGAGTTAGCACGAGGGGCACATTATTAGTTGGGCTTCCTGAGGACACTGTCCATAATCTGCACTCATTCTTCCCGTAAGTGCACAGCCTGGAGGAATTGAGGAGTGCTCCTTCCAAATTCCTCATCTGTCAGTTATTACCGACATGATCGTTTTTTCATCCACTTAAGAAGGAATAATAACATGTATCTTGTTGGAATGCTGTGAAGGTGAGCAAAACCGAAGTGTGGTAAAACACCTGGAGACTAAGCATATAATAACAGAGCTCAGACATGTTAGACTAATGAGTGAATGGGAGAAGTCGGAGAGGAGTCCAGCACTGCCCGCACGCCAAAATCTATATATTTAGCTAGAAATTCAGTGCCCTGGATAATCTGCTCCTTTCCACTCTTCAGCCCCTTTTCTACAACTGCCCTGCTATAGTCAAACATCCTCTAACACAACTTGAACTTGCCCATCTTTGTGTCTCTGTTACTCCCACCAGCTTAAGCCTCGATCTACTTGCCAAAATTCTATCTATCGCTCAAGAGTCTCAAATCTCACTGACTCCAGGAATCTTAGGGGACCCGCCTTCTCCTCCTCTAAACCCTTGTCCTTACCACCTAGATCACTCCAGAAGACATAATCCACCGACCATCTATTGCCCAGCAGACTGCAAGTTCCTGCAATGAAGGGGCTGTGTTTACAGTTTCCACCTCTGCACACCACCGACCATGGTGCCTTGCCAAGAGTAGGTGAATAGACTCATGATTGAATGAATGCATGATTTGTCACCCTGCCCCTGTGGTGCTCTTGGACAAAACACTTTGCCTCTTTCAGCCTCAGCTGCCTCAGCTGCGAACAAGGATAACAGCACGGATGTGCTCCCCAGGTGTGCTGTGAAGAATAAACCAATGACTGAAATGCCATTTGAAAAATGTAAAATGAAACGCTATATATAAATGTTACATAATCAAAATCATTTCCCTCTGTATTATGTTTTATTTGGCTTTATATCTTGGAATCCTTTGTGAGTTTCAGAATTCCACAGATGCAATACCATCCACATTAGCACCTAAATTCTCTTGGGTAATAAGCGATTGTGTGTATTATAGCTCACGGCTACTATTCCCTGGCATACTTACACATGAATCTGTCATAATTTGTGGTATTCATAATAACTAATGATAGAATTCATTTCTAAGGGATAATCTACTTTTTTTCCCTTCTCTGGCTAGCCAGTTATCATTCCTATATTGCTGCCTCGAGGGAATTAACTTCCATTAAACCCCCAAACCCAGACGATGAGCACACTGCTCAGAAGCTCAAATCTTTAGGACCTTATAACCTGAGACCTGGAAAGTGGTTTGGAGTTTTAAAGCACTTGCTTTCTATGGCCCTTTTTGTGCCAAATTCTGACCCCCTCATTTACTTTGTTGTAAATATTATATGCTACCAAGTGCTCACTGTAGCCTGATTTCCTAGGTGCCAGGAAAGGTTGGATTAGCCCACTCCACATGAAAGCAAGACAATGGTAGTTTAAAGTGCAATTTTCTTTCTTAGAATGTTCAAGAAAGAGGTTGCCTGTAGAAAAACACAAATTGTGGAATATTTCCAGTACCTATAAAAAGACTTTTCCTGCAGAGTAGGATATTATTCCTAGAATAGTCCTTCCACATAGATAAAAACAGAGGAAGAAGTGGCAGTGACATCATAAGGCCACAAGGGTCACGTGAGTCATTAGATGAAAAGGCTCAGAACAGTGCGGCAGCACAAAACAACTGCTCAATAAATATTAGAGATTGTTATTATTGGTCGAGGGCCCACTATCGGCCCGGCCCTGTCCCAAGAGTTACGCAGGGCTTCTTGTCTGAGACTCCTAACAAGTCAGTAAGAAAAACCTTACCAGCCCTCCATCCCGACTCCCTCTAGCTCTGAGAAACAAAGCTATTTATCCAAGGTCTCAAAGTCAGGAAGCAATGGAAAGAAAATTCAACCCTTGGTCTATGGTGTTTACAGAGCCCGATTCTTTGTCCTTTTTCGAAGGAGCCTTACTGTTTCTACTTTTTACTTAAGTGGAGAGTCCATTTTTCCTCCCTGCACACATGAGCCTCCCTTCCCAATGTCTAATTCCTCAGTGGTACTCATTTTGTTATGAAGTTTTAAAATTGAGGCTCTTTGTTTTCTATCTCTTCTGGTGGACTTCTGACCAACATGTCTAATTTTCACACCAGGTCATTTTCCCATGAACATTTGAGTCTTCACTCAGACTGTACTTACACAGCAGCATCCCTTTTTAAGAAGTTCAACGTAGTTTTCCTTCTGGGGCATGTGTGAGGAAATACCGTGTTTTTGTGAAACAGAGGCTTCCATCCCCCACCCTCTTCTGTTATCCCATTTTTATTTCATTGGATCTATGGCAATATAATTCTCATCTGGAAAAGTGGCATAGTCATTATTCAAATGCAACGAGATATCACAGTTTTGTGGGTGGTACCACTCTGGCCACAGATATTATGGCAGAGTACTCTCTCCCTGTTATAAAAATAATACCTCCTAGTTTGGGTGTACAAACTGACACCAAACTTGAGTTTGCCAAAAACGCCTACATGCTATCTTGTTGTCTATACTGTGATTAATCTTTCAAAGTGCCTTACCATTAGTTCTCTCTCCTATCTCTATGATACTAATCAGTAGTATCACTGCAGTTTCACAGATGGGACACTAAGGTACAGGAATGTTAATGGCTTGCCCAAGGTCTCAAAAGGAACTCATGGCAGAGCTGGTATTAGGATCTGCTGCTTCTAATTACATTTCTCTGCTAAGGTCTTCAGCTCAACTTGTTCAAATTCTGACTAATTTTCCAAGCTGAATAGATGCTGACAAAGGTGGTAGACATGAGAAAGGGGAAAAACACTATTCACTTAACCAAAGCTTCTAAAACATTTGGTAATCAAAGAAAAAAGGATTGTGAGGGCCATTTTCCCTCGTTCCCATTTGTGGAATGAAAGGACAGTAATCCAATGAGATTCAAATGAATAGAAATTGCCGGCATAAAAAAGAATTGTTCAGGCCATGCTACTTTCCCATTTCCACACCATTCTGACCTTCTTTTCAGCAGGTGGTACTGCTATAAATGCCATACATCCACAGTGTTGTATCACCATCGTCACAGGGTCCCCCTTACACAGATAAACATTGTGGATCCCGCCACTGCTGTTTTGTGGCCATGGAAGCAAGGGTAAACAGAGGGTAAGTGGCTCTCAGGAGCACTCACCACAGCAGCTACTCGGATTAGAACCCGTGGCTCCTATCAGTCACATCCTATTGAAATTTAGAAGGCTCCAAAACATTGTTTCGGTGTCAAAGGTGGGTGACAGTGCCTGAAAGAAAATTTGCTCCCCATCCACAAAGGAACCAGTCCTGCTTCCATGGTCCCACCTTCATCTTCTCAACTCCCAAGCCATTCCACAAACTTCATCCCTTTGAGGGAAAGAAAATTTCTTTTGGTGAAAAAGGTAGAACTAAACATGTGAGTTCCATATCCAGATTTATATGCATTTTTGTTTGTTTCATACATACAGAACTAGAATGAGTTCTTGGACAAGTAAGAGATCAAATTTTCCCTTATAGAATATAGGGATAGCCTAAACTCACGAGATCATTAGGCAGAATGGCAACAAATGGAATAAGTTTGTGCCCGAGTGATAAGCTCCTGTCAAATATTAATTACAACAGAAGATGGTATAGAAATATGAATGTAATCTAGATGTGCTCTGTCTCTTCCAATGTCATCCATTCTCTAAAGGACAAAGAGACCAGTTATTTGTCCAGGAGCCCATGGACAGTAATGTCTGTAAGGAACAAATGGAGAACCTTGGATATTGGGACATGATAGTCACTTTAGGTCTAACTCATTTCACGAAAAGAAATTTCCTATTTCCTTTTTTCATCATCTACCATAAATACTAGATCAAGTACAGTCAAGAGCCAATATATGGCTCCTATTACCGAGGTGATTTTTATAATAATCATTAGCATCTGTGACAAAACTTCACAGGGTGTTAATCTGAACAAACACTGTTGGCAACCTTTTCCTCTACTCATATCCAGGAGTGGGGGGAAAAAAAATCCAAGGAAATATATTTCCTCTTATCCCCCATCCTGACCTGAGCAGAGAGAGACCTGTTTCCATTCACGTGGTCTACATCTAATTCCTTGTGAGCAAAGGCCATTCTCCCAGGCCACTCCACAGCATGCTAAGCAACTGCTGAAATTGAATGGAATAGGTTTCCTTGCCTGTACCAGTCCTTTGTTTCATTAGATGAGGAGGGATTTAAATATGCACAATTCCAGCATCATTAATCAGTCTCTCAGAGCCTATTAAGGACTGTCCAAACCTTGATTTTCTTGTCCCCCCAACATCCTGCCTTTCCCGATCGAGACAAAGAGCTGAAGTGACACCACTTAAAACTCGGTTTAGGTCAGAGCTCACCTCAGAACTGCACTCTTCCCTGCTAAAGGGACCATTTCACTCCTCCTCAGCCTTAGGCCTTTAGCCTTCCATCTTGCCAATGGTCCCTCATCAGAACCTACCCAGGAGAGGCGAGCTATCCACTATGCAGGTCCTTATGGGGGCCAGGCAGCCACTGAAATAACACCTGTGGAGGCCTATACTCGCTCACATGAGATATCCTGATGAGTTACCAATACTGAGTCTAAAACCTTTAGGGCTTCTGGGATTTGAAGGAAACTATGGTCAGTGATGGAGGTGAGTGTCAGGGTACCAGGGAGCTTGGCGCGTCTCCTGCCTTGCACACCTTCATTTCACTAACGTGGGTACATGGGTTGGGTGTCTACCTATGGCAGGTGCAGTTCCAGGCACACAGGGGCCGCTCTCACACACAGTTTACAGTCCAGAGCTTGCTAACATTCTAGGCCTCCACCTGGAAAGTAACACACCCCACTCTGCTTTTTGACTCTTTTTTGGTTTTTTTGTCTTTTTGTTTTTTGTCATTTCTAGGGCCACTCCCACCGCATATGGAAGTTCCCAGGCTAGGGGTCTAATCGGAGCTGTAGCCACCAGCCTAAGCCAGAGCCACAGCTACACAGGATCCGAGCCGGGTCTGCGACCATCTACCACAGTTCACGGCAACGCCGGATCCTTAACCCACTGAGCAAGGCCAGGGATCGAACCCACAACCTAACGGTTCCTAGTCGGATTCGTTAACCACTGAGCCGCGACGGGAACTCCTGCTTTTTGACTCTTGACAATCCACAGTTCCGTATGCCTGTGTGCTGCAACCAAGGTAAAGGCTTATAACCCAGCCAAAGAGTTAATCCACCGACAAAAGGAGCAGCAGTGACCTGGCCGGCCATTAAGGGCAAAGCTCACAAAGCCTTCCTACGGGGCACTCAACCACGACTGACTCTGGGAGCTCAGGCTGCCCCCAGGCCCGCCACGACCGAGGCTGGGGCCACTCTGAGCTAGGACTGGGAACTGACAAAGGGGAGGGAGCGAGAGAGTGACGACTGCGGCGTTCCTGCCCGCGAAGACAGACGGTACTGGTCCCTCTGGCGGACCCCAGGGACAGCGGCGGGGAGAGCCACCGCTGCGGGAGCCAGCCCGCCGGTTCTCGTGGCCGAGCCACCTTTTCACTCCCGGGCTCTGCACAAGTGCTGGGGCGCCTTGGGTCGGGAAGGGAGCCGAGGCCCCTGGTCAGGTCCCCGCTGCCGGTGGTGTGAAGGGCAGTGATGAGAGGGCGTGTCGTCAACTTTCTGGGGGGCTGGCAGAGTTGGAGTTGTGTTTCGGAGGTAACCATCAGAACGCAATCAGAACCTTTCTGGAAGCCCAGAGCTCCCAGCTTCAGGCCCGGGCCTCCAGTCCTCTGGCCCGGGACTCACCCTCTTTGGCACCTGGTTTCCTCCGACCGCTGGACCTCCTTTGGGGCCGCCAAGTTCCGCACCTCCTGCAGGCGCCAGGGGTGGGCGGTGTCGGCCCAGTCTCGGTCCGCGTGGGGCTTGGGCTTCTCGCTCCACCCGGAGCCGACACGCGGAGACTCCGGCTGGCCCCTGGCCTCTCTCAGCCAGGGGTCTTCCGGGGCCGCCTCTTCGCTTCCAAGGCGTCGGGGGCCGGCCACAGCCACCCCTACAGCACCAGCCTTGCGGCCCCAGCTCCTCACCCCAGCCAACTTCCCCGCCGCCGGCGCGTCTCTCCGCCAGCCTTCCGCTGCTGGCGATTGGACCGCGGCGGCGGGGCGGAGAAGGGCGCTCCTCACAGCCCGCGACACCCGCGGGCTCTGGCGCGCCACGATTGGCTGTGGACTCCGCCAGTCACGGGTTGAAGGGCGCCCCGCCCCGCGGGGCCGGCCCCGGGCTGACTCCGCCCTTACTGCTGCCCGGCCCCGCCTCCCTCGGAGCCCTGTCGCCTCAGCCCCGCTGTCCGGCTCATTCGCTGAGCGGGTCGGTGAATTGTCAGCGCGCTCCGGGCAGCTGCTGAGCCTGAGCCGGGGCTGCCGCCGAGCTTGACGTGCTCCCTCCGAGGTGCCTGCCCGAGCCAATGTGCTCCGGTTGGCTAGGGCGAGAGGTGTCGCCGGTTCGGGGCAACTTGAAATTCAGGATCCACAGCAGGGGCGTCGGTTTGCGATCGGGACTCGGCGATGAGGGTGAGTGGCCGCGCGCGAGGCGAGCGGCTCCTCTCGGCGCTGTTAGGCGAGCGGGGGGACTGGACGGGTCCTGCCGCGTGTCGATCTGTCCGTCGGAGCGTGGCGGCTGTGAAGAGGTCAGGGCTGCCGGGATTCACTCCTTGCGAGAATCCCCACACCCGAACATCTTGTTTCAGAGCGTCCCAACTCGGCCCGGGACGCGGCTGAGTGTTCGCAAGAACTTGGGTGTTGTAATTGCCATCATTAGGTGGGGCCTGGGGACTCTTCCCCTGGCCCTCTGCGACGGCGACACGCGCGCTAGGGGCGGCCTTCGTGCCCAGCGGTGTGCGGATAGCAGTTCCTAGATGGCTTGAGGACAGTTCCTGAAAAATCAACACGCGCCGGAGCCGGTGCGGCGAGATAACCGTGTCTGTTGTCTGATGCGTAGCCTGAGCCAGCGATCATAGGGGTCCGGGTGGGTCTTTAGGGGTGAGAGAACTTTAGTGACCAGCTAGATTCTGTACCAGGAGCTTCAGTGCTTTGCAATTATTGAAAGGAATTGACAGCACGGATATTAAACTTTGTAAAGTAATTGCTTTCTATTAGCACTTGAATCCGCATCCATTATGAGGTGCTCGGACCTCCACGTCCACCTGCAAGGTGTGTCCTAAGTACTTCGTTAGCACCCGGGGTACTTGCTGTCTATCCCAATGCCCAGAGACCCTGGGGAATCCTAGATGAGACCGTGAAAGCCACCACCGGGCTGGTGGATTGGTGTTTGTTTGAGCGCCTGTGTTTTAAGTGATGAAGTTGTGACAGAAACTGACAACAGAGGATTCAAGGTTAAACCTGACACTTTTTGTTTGTGACTCAGTGGAAGATAGATTATTATTTTCTCTCTCTCTCTCTCTCTCTCTCTCGTTGATAAGGCATAAAAGTAGCTGTTTTGTCTGAGGGCAATTACATACATATAGTTTATGTTATGTGTGGACCAAATAGAATTGAATCCAATATTTTCTTGTAATACTTATTTGACATGAATAAGGGCTTATTGGGAGTACTAGGTAGAGACTTGATGACAGAATTGGGCAATATTTTGATCTTTGAAAATGTATAAAAACACTGAGCTATATAGCTATCCATGTATTCGTAGATGTGCCTACATATGTGTGTACTTCTGTGTGTATATAAAATTGATAAGCAAATCAAGGAGAAATATGGAGGAGGAAACAGCCTTGAACTTCCTCTGAGTAGAGAGATAGACCCTCTGATCCGTGGGGTGTATGATGAGTGTGTGTGTAAGCATGTCTGGATCTGCCTAGTCTGTCTGGGTCAGTGTATGTCCATGAACTTTACGAGCATTCGGTTCAATAGCATTGCTTGCAGATTCCCAGTCCCTGTTTTACAGCCTAGTAGCCACCAGCTGGTCCATCTGTTAAAACATAACATACACACTTCAGTGGGAGCACTAGGGTGGAACGTGGGTAGGGGGCAACCCGTAGTAGAAACACGCTACAAACAAAGCCTACCCCTCAAGTCCATTTTCATTCAGTCTGAATATGTGATTTTTGGTGAGGGAGAAAAGGAGTGTTTGACTCCACAGAAATGGCAAATTATATTTTGTGAAATAATTATAGGCATGGTTTGGGAAGAGGTGAGTAGATAGGAGGGAAAAAAATCTCTCTAGAAAAGAAATGTGGTGCTTGTCACATAACCATGCAACACTGGTTTACTGCTTTGCAGTAGCATGTATATCAAAAACTGTTTTCTTTTGCTTCTTAAAAGAATGCATTAAAACTGAACTGTTTCCCCCCCCAAAAATCTCAATAGAAGTAAACAGAGCTTTATTACAGAGGCTATTTAATCTACTAGCATTAAGACTGCCTTAGTAATTCTAATGAAACATGTTTTTAGGAATTTATAACTTAGATATAAATTCATATTCAGCCTAAGCACTAGCTGCAGTGGTTTACAATTTATAGTTTAAAAAACAATAAAAAGCCTTTATCACAAAACTTCTGATGACTAAAAGGGTATGGGAGAAATATAACAGCTTATTAAGTTCCTATAGACAAGTGACTGATTCTTAAACTATAAATTCCTTTAATAGTATAATTATTTTGGTGACAAAATAAAGGCCATATTTTTAAGAAGCATAGTTGATATTTTTTCTAATAATTTTATGCTCATAATTACATTTTAATAATTATGTTTATTGTATGTGGGTACAATAAACTGGGATGGTTCTTAAGAACACATCATAAGAAATACTGTTTTCATTTTTATGCTACTTAAACATTTGGGAGAAAATATTCTAATCCCTTATCTGCATCTTTACATTTCTGATGAACTATGTAGACAAAATAATTCTCCTGCCTTGATACCACCTGTGTCAACTGGGTTGCTCCCTAAAAATTCAGTTCATGGGCTGGACTCATATCTCCAAAATTAGATTTGGGAGTCTTGAGGTAGGGCTTGGGAATCTGCATCTTTAACAAGCACCCAGGTGATTCTGATGTCAGCAATCCCCTCACCATAGTTTGAGAAACACACAAATAGCATTTATGATATAAAAGAACAATTATAGTCTGTGGGTTGATTCAACAAATAACTGTTCCAGAATTTCCAGGTGGCATTTACTAGCCTTGTGAAATTTATAGGTAATGTTTTAACTCTCTGTCCTCAACAATGGCACCTTTTGTCCTGTGTTCAGAAGTGGTTTTGGAATCCTGAGATATCCCTATTGCAGGTGAGCACCAATTCTAAAAAAAATTGTTGGGGGAAGCAAGGTAAATTAAGACCCCAACTCAGCCTTACCTATGCCTTATTCCAAATCCAGTGGATTCCTGGAGTGCTCTGGGGAGACTATGCCAGTCTTAACTCACATTGTCCGGCATTTCTCTCTGGAAGGTAGAAGAAGCCCAATCCCTGAGATACACTGTTTTGTTTTGGTTTTTTTGGCCCCGCTTCTGGCATGTGGAAGTTCCTGGGCCAGGTAATCGAACCCACACCAAAGCAGCAACCCAAGCTGCTGCAGTGACAGTGGCGGATCCTTAACCTGCTGTGTCATAGGCAAACTCTAAGAGAGCCGCCTGTGACTCATTAAAATTCTTCTAAGCTTGGAACCTGAACCTCAACCCAGCTAGGACAGACTTATGTGAAGTCAAGGATCTCCTTGAGAAGCTGTGGCTGGTCTGCCTCTTGGTCAAAAGTGTGTCCCAGGCCACCTACTCAGAGACCCAGGGAGTCATCTTAGAAGTATTGCGAGGTGTCCAGTTAATCGGGTACATAGATTTTCTTAGCATCACAGAGAGATGATTGCCACCTCTTCTTTCAAGTCCATGTGATTTTGATTCATTAATTATTACCAATTAGCTTTTTATATGTAGTTTGATACTGACTTTTGGATTCTGTTCTCCCACTTCAGACTGGCATAATTCTTAGTGTAAGACTCCTAGATAAAATGCGAAAGAGAAAGGATCTTTCTACCATCCAGGAACCTAAAAAGCCAAATGACTTCTCAGAGGACAGAAGTGCCCAAGATATTTACTTCCCTGATGACAAAAGAACATGGATAGGCTGGGACGCTGAACTTGGATTGTTCCAGGCCACTGGATCATTACTGGGACTTTTACAGAGCAATTTATGCTTTAAGAAGCACTTGGCAGGCATGTTTATAGGTCGCTTATCTTAACAGTCCTTTGAGTGAGATGATTTTTTTCCCGTTTTGTCACAGATGAGCAAACAGCAGCCACAAAAGGATAATAATACAGTCCTCCTTCGGTCTCCTTGGGGGAACTGATTCCAAGACCCCTTGCAGACACCAGAATCCCCGAAGCTCATGCACCTTATATAGAATGACAAAGCGCAGCTAGCCTTCCATATCCGTGGGGTTCCGCATCCACAGATACCAAGAGCCAACTTTCACATTTAAATATAACACCAGTAACAAAAGCTGGCCTTGCGTTTTGAATTGTTTTTACTTAGCTTCATATTAAGATGGTTATGGTTATAATATGTTCATATTATCTAGTTTTCTTACCTCTTCAATTTTTTTCAATAACTGAATGTAATCTTGAAACAGTTTTCTTTATAAAGCTAACCACCATATATAATCACTTGTTCAGTGATCCTGACCTTTGTCATCCAAGCTTTATTTGGAATGGCAAATAAATTTCAAAAGTCACAAAGCAAAATGGCAGCAAAGCTTGTATGTAGAAGTTTGGGGACTGGTATTTTAGATCTGTACTGTTTGCCTGTTGAGTCATGTTAGGCCGCTAATAATGTTTTCACACTGGCCAAAAAAAATAAATAAATAAAGTTGCTTATATTTCATTTGCTCAGCTTCTGCGTGATTGGATGAACCTAGAAAATTCCCAAAGACTAAGATATAATTACAGCTTTTGATTAAAGACAATGGGACCAATTTGTGTCTGGTTAAAAACTACAGTAGAAAGCTACTTTTCTTGAAACTGGACAGTAGGTAGTTGCAAGCTTCTCAGCAACCTTTCTCACTTACTTTTTTTTTTTTTTTTTTTCCCATGGCATACTTTTGGTAAAATTCTTTGGCAAAGAGAATTTCACAAATTCTTTTCCAAATTTTTGACACTTCTTTCCATGTCCCTATTCCCTGGGTTAAATCCACTTAGAAAAAATTTGCTTTTCAAGTCAATCTGCCCTTTTAACAGCTCCTAATACTTAAATTTTGTCTGTTTGACTCATTCTCCTCCATAATGTCCCTAAGGCTTTATGTTCCTAAGTTTAAGAGCTCCTACCTTCATTTTAGTTTTTTTGGATCCAATATTATCTTCTAATAATAGAACAATCATTGAGCTATAGAAGTTCTACTCTAGCTTTAACTTTGTGGATTTAACTATAACCATATTAAGAAAAACAAAAAAGGATAATATTAACGTGATGTTGTTATGTGTATCTTATTAGATATTCCCAGCATATAGTTACCATGGGAAATTTAAGATCCAGATGAATGAGGTGATGGATTCACTCATCTGTGACCTTACAGACACTCTTCTGATATAAGCTGAGAAACATAACTGAAGACAGCATCCTGGATTACAGAGGAAAAACAAATGCTGAGCTCTCAGAAACGAATTGGCAGAAAGTAAGGGGTCACGGTTGGGATGGGATGGGAATAGAGAGAGTGGTGGGAAAGAAATACCTTCCATAAAATTCCAGACAGGATGTTAAGAAATTTATAGAGGTGCTGATGGTTTGGAGTTTCTTGGGGCATTGATTCTGTTTTATATTGTCTTCACAACCTACTCACCCTGCTTACTTTAAATAATTTATTATAGCAGCAGGCCTTCCCTTGGTTAGTTTCATTCCTTTTTTTTTAATAACTTTTTCCTTCTCATCTCTAGGTCTAATCAGGGGCATATGTAATAGTGTGGCTGTTCTAGAATATTTAGGAAAATTCATGATCAATATCACCACATTATAAAACCATAGCTGTTCTGTTCTATTTTGCAGTGTTTTCTTCCCTGCTATATTAACTCAGTATCTGTGTTTTAAATAATATTTTATTAATCTTTGCACAATGAGACTTCTGAGCTTATTCTTCTTGGCTGGAACTATCTTTGGAGTCATCCATCATCAGACCACCATTGATCTAATGATGTATTTATTGCTCTCTATTGCAGCACTGGCAGGAAACCCAGTATGATTCTAAAAATTTGATTAAAAAGAAATCAAGTTTTTGCAAGGCGTAGCCACCCAATTATGTTAGCAGCTGCCAAGTATATTTTATGCTAAAATATACACAGATATTTCAAGTGAGCAAAATGTGATCTTTTCAAAAGCTTTTAAAACTTTTTGCTATAAAATAAGTATAACAAGAAAATGCCTTGTAATTAGAAAAATTATAAGTGCACTCCTCTCCTCAGCCAAAGGTAAGGTATAGTATTTTCCAGATTATACCCCTAGATACTAAATGCACAGGTTTATCTTTTTGATTGACAATAATAAAAACGGTAGTGCTAAGAACTATCTCCTAGCCCTTGAACAATCTTCCAGGTAATCATTACAAAACAAAATGAACTAATGAGTGGTATTCAAGTACCTAACCTGGGTAGCAGCTCTTTAGCTAACTCAAAACACAGTGGGCCTTTGGGGAGCTTTTTTACGCCCCTCTTTGCCAGCAGTGCTCTTATCTTCTATAATCCCCTTCTGCAGACTGGAAGCCCCTTGAGGGCAGGGACCTGTCATAGCTTCTCCAGGGATCATATTCAGGAAATTGCTGAATAGCACTAGAGGCTACAAAGAATTACAAGCAAACACCCCAAAGGCCTTAAAAGGACAAGCACAAGATGTTCACCATAAGTATGAATGGTGACAATAACTGAATCATTTGTCCCCAACTTTCTATGTTAGCCCCAGTCTCAGCACTTCATAAAACTATCATCCATGGCTGCCTCTTGATCGTCAAGGTCCCTCTGCTCCACCCCTGCCCTGTCTCCTTTCCTCACCCTCTCGCTGCTGTGCCTTCTTCAAGAATGTCACCAGCTCCCCCGAGACTAGGCCATCTCCCCTGGTTCTTCATACCCCTTGCCATACTTTGACCAGGCAGCTACCCCAAAGTGGGACCAGGGGCCCCACTTTGAGACTTGGGACAGCCATTTAAAGTCTTGGATGGGTTGGTTCCTTCTGCCATCCAGTGTAGGTGATCACCTAACTTTGGCCATGGGAGATTTGGGGGCCTTGGAGGACCTAGATGGTGCTGGGCCTAGAAGCTGCTGATATCCAAAAGCTCAGCATAGTGAGGAGACTTGACATTTGTTAAGTGAAGCTTTTTTATTTTTTTTAATCCCCCAGATTTTTATTTTGGAGACTCTCAGAATGTTTTTCACTGATAAATCGCCCTTGGTTCAGGAAGCATCCTTACGTAGTCATGTTTATGACATAGTATGAGGGCTTAGATGAGCACCAGCTCTTACCTCACAGCTGGGTGATGGAGGTGGTGTACAGACTGTGTGTCCAGGTAGAGTTTATGGATCAGCTGAGTTACGCATGACTGCCGGGGGTCAGGGCCATTAGGATAACCCTTTTACGTTGGATCCTAACAGGCTTTAAATGACTGCAAGAAATCAAGGACCCCTATTTTCTGTCTCATCTGAGAGATGAAGGCTCACTTAACATAGATGCTTCTATCTCATACCTGCTAAGAAAATATCATTAGAAGATTGACATCTAAAAGTTATTTAGATGTTCAAGGCCACGAAGGAGGTGAGCTACCCTAGATTAGGTCATGGACTCAAATACTGGTTTCTTTTGGCTCTTGTAAGTCAGGGGTACCTGCCCCTGCCTATGCCAGGGCTTCTGCTTTTCCCTAGGAGCTGAGGCCTGGGAGGACTTGAGGGAGGCCCGGCCAGGTGAAGGGTGGAGGCAAACATCTCTGCAGCATGCCGCTCATCCCCTTTCCTGTAACCAGCGGAGGTTCTCACCATGGTGCCATGCTTTGGCACTTTCTCAAATGTGCTTTTCAGCAAACCTAATACCAAATCTTCCCTCCACTCTTTGTGAACATGTTACCCAAACAGAGATGCTCACAGTCAGAAAGTGCTCATCTTTAACCTTCTAAGTGTCCCTAATTTTAACTTCTCTTCTGCCCTTAGGCTCACCCTCCAATAATGTTTTCCTTTCTGTAACATTCTCTCTCCCTTCTGTTCAGGTAAGGACTCTACGTTATAAAAAGCTCTGTTATAACCAGTGTTACTCTAAATCTTTTCCCTGCAGGAGCAACAGCATTTTTGACCATTTTCAAAGGACACTCCTAGAGCATTCCAGGGTGTCTTCCTGGTGCTAAGAAAAAGATTGCAACTCCTCCTCGCTGGGCTATTATATGCTCTGACAGCTTTACATGGTATAAAAGCAATTAGCCTCACAAAACCTTGGTTTTCACCAACTTTACTCATCCTTGACAGTGACACACACACACCCCTTACCTGCCTGTCACTCACCACCTCCTGCTCACTTTTTATATCATTATGAAACAAGATCACACCTCTCCAAAGTGAAAGATACATTCATTACAGCCAAAGAGATGAAGATTTCTACAAAAACCAAAACAGGTATACATGGAATAGATAAAAGAAGGGCAGGGCTACTCTGATTTCTTTACAAGCAGGACACGTGGACTGATGAATCTTTTGCTGATAGGTTCTGTTTTTTTTTTTTTTTTTTTTTTGCCTTTTTGCTATTTCTTGGGCCGCTCCCACGGCATATGGAGGTTCCCAGGCTAGGGGTCCAATCAGAGCTGTAGCCACCGGCCCACGCCAGAGCCACAGCAACGCGGGATCCGAGCCGCTTCTGCGACCTACACTACAGCTCACGGCAACGCCAGATCGTCAACCCACTGAGCAAGGGCAGGGACCGAACCCGCAACCTCATGGTTCCTAGTCGGATTCGTTAACCACTGCGCCACCACGGGAACTCCCTGATAAGTTCTTAATGTGTTCTTCCAATAAACCATGGCCTATTTCTCTTTGGAGGCTGAGTGATTGCCTTACAGCTAATGTCAAGCAATAGTTGCCACTTTTTTCTTTCCCTTTAGATTTATTGCCAGTGACTTTTAATTTTCTCTCCATTTATTTTACTTAATTTTTAGTTTGGGTGCTTCAGATTTATTTTATTCCTATCTACTTAAACTGTCCTGTTTCTAATTCCTCCAGATTTTTTTTTCTCCCGTGTTCCTGCCCCACCAACATCTCTCAGTTAGACCCTGTCCTCATATTGAACGAATTCCATTTTCACTGAAGATTAGTAATGAAGAATTAAGTAGAATTAAGTAATTAAGTAGAATCCTGATAGTGACCCTTTCAAGAGCTAAGGCCCCATTTACTATTCTGTTTTAATTATGATCTCCTAGCAAATTTTCACCAGTCATAATGTTCACCCCATTTTCTAAGCAATGTTTCTCAAATACTATACAAAATTATGAAATCTGTGTGCACTACATTTTCTGCTCTCCATTAGGGGCTAAATTTATAATTCTATAATTTTCTTGTAGGAAAAATGCTTATTAGACTAGAATGGTTAATTTGATTTCAAGCCATACTGCTTTTTTGCTTATTGTGAACCATTAGACATTTATATAATCTTTTTTTTACTTCATCCCCAACCCCCACCAGCAGCTCCCCAAGCACTTATCGCACTGCATCCCTTCCCTACACAGCCAGTTATCATTCATGCCTTTTTTGTAAGATGGATATTTTATTTTACAGGTCCCTAATATTGTCAATTTTAAAATAACTCCACATAACTAAAACAAAAATACCCAGTGTTCTATTATGGTCATGGTATTTCCTTCTTCCTTTTCAGGCCTGCAAATCACAATATTGCACCTCTTCTCAGGAGTGCTCCTGCCTGCACCTGGGATCTGTGCTAGTCCTGCATGTTCTGTGTCGATATTCTTGGCACCATTGGCAGCCTTATAGAACAAAAGACCAATGAGAGGTGTGCTTTATTTTGGGTCTTGAGTAAAAAGCAGATGTCCTAGGCAAGGGGAAGATGAAACTCAAAAGTTTTTGAATGATGGGGAAAGCCAGAGACAGGCCATTTGGTACCAGCTATACATGCTGAAGTACCATCTTCCTGTTGTGAGTGTCTAGGGTGTTTTCCCCATGGGCTTTTCTGGGAGACTATCCCAGTGTTGCATCACAATTAAAACGCCGTATTGCCTTACGGCCAGGACTGTTGGACTTCACAAAGGTAGAGTCGGAAGTCCAACTTCCAGCAGTAGACCTTCCTAGAGCCAAAGGAGCGAGTGTCATTTCTGAATGGAAATGTCCCCACGGAGATAATGTGTTAGGAGACCTTGGGCACCAAACGCAAGACCCCACCCCAAAGGTCCCCTTACCATGACCTACACAGTAAGGAAGCATATAATCTTATGCAAGAAGCAGGGAAGCCGGAAGGTTGCTTGATTCACTGGCACAATGACAATAATACGGATCCCTTTCATCTCTCTGCCACTGCTGTCCTCAGGGACCATTTCTCTTAAGACTGGTGTTTTTCTATTTTGCAAAATGGCTACAGTCATGGAGATGTCACTTGTAGGCATGACAGTATCTAAAGCACAGGAAATGGACCTCCTGTCCAGATTCTCCCTTTCGAGAATATCAAAACTTTACCCAGAAGAATCCAATGTCTTCTCTTCTCATTGATTCAGACAGGATTACCTGCCCCATCTCTAAACCAGTCACTAGCAAGAGGGTCCCTGTGATTGCTTGAGGGAGGGAGGAGTCAAATTTAAACAAAACTGGGATTCTGTTAGTAAGAAAAGTATCCATGGGGCGGGGGGCAATAGATGCTATTAGGCAATTATAATTGTCTGCTATGCATTGTGATTTGAAAAATAATTGAAATGCCCCTTGTGACTGCCATGTGGTTGGTAGGTATTACTGAACTGCTACACATTTCTGGATACAGAATGACAAGGCTAGGTTGACAAGAAGAGAAAAGCCACAATGCAGACTAATTAAGGACAGAACTGAGCCCAGATCAATAATTATTCTGATTAGAACCACAATAAGCCCTAATGAATTTGAATGTACTAATTTATGTCTATTTGTCCTCAATAAGTATATGATCTTTACTGAATAAAAAAGATTTTTTTTCTCAATAATTCAATATCTCTGATATATTATTTTACAGCTTAGGCCTATTTGAATGTAAAAAAAAAATTTATTGACTTTCCATATCATAGCATTAACAATAATGATAATTACTGATGATTGTAACTGGTCATTAGTTGTTAAATGCCCATTTATAAATTAGGAATTTAGCATCTAAGAGATGCTAGTAATTAGCTATTAAGGTCATATAGTGGGCAAGCTAGGATTGAGACTCAGGTTCATCTGCTCATGTCCCTTCCTGCTCTCTGTGGTTTTCCTTTTTGCCTTGGAAGATAATCTCAAGACCATTGTGGCCTCCAGGACCTTAAAGGGATCAGGCCATGCCCATATCTGTGACCTCCTTACTTAGCTTCTTGCCCTCACTCAGTTTTCCAACCACATTGGCTTCCTTGCTATTTGTCTAATAAGCCAGTCTCACTCCCACCTCTGACGCTTGGCATCCACTGTTCCCTCCGCTTGGATCTCACATCCCCAGGTTCTCCACTGGCTGGATTCCATTCAGCCCTCTTCATCACAAGTACCTTCCAGGACTCTCCCATCTAATCTGTTTAGGGCCCCCACCCAACTCTCAGTTTTCATGATGGTACTTGCCATAGTCTTATGTTATTTATCTATTTGTCTACTTGTTTTTGTCTGTTTCCTCCATTGGAATATAAGTTTCATGAGGGCAGAGATCCTGGCTTTATCTGTAAAGTGAACGAATAATCAAGTGAATAAGTTAATGGAGAAATTAATATTTAGAAGTTTTAACTTCTGATAATCCATAGTTAGTCTTTTATCTCCTACACTAGGCATAAAGTAGCATAATAATTGTCAGTGAGCTGAGTATGTGCACCTTAGATTTTTTTCCTACAAAACTTACGAATGAACACAACCTACTTTTCTTTCTCTCTGTGAAAGAAAATAAGATATAGATATCAAAGGTTTGGAGAAAAGACAGACTTACTACAATAGCATTACATAAAAATTCAAGAACTTGGTCCAAGAGGGATATTTAAGGATATCGATTCCTTTCATTTCAGAGCCTAAGTCCTTAAAAAAATTAAGGTACACATGTAAGACTAAAATTGTAAATTGGGAGAATAATAATTGCATGATATTTTGGAGTGGTAAATTCACTTAAAATAAAATTGTTTCCTCTGCTTATACATAATTTTTCATTTGAACTCATGTATCTACTAAAATGATTTATTCTTAGAACCATGTTATTAATTATTCTGAGGTAATTATGAAGGTGCAAATTGAAAAATAGATTTACTTCACATATTAATTTGGACAAGACTGACAGAAATGAAGCAGGGCCAGAGTCCCTTTTCTTTGCCTTTCAGCTCAGGACCTTCTCCATAAAAGTACGTGCTTTCATGTTTTTTCTTTCCCTGTTGTTCTGTGGGTTGCCGTGTCATTTGCTAAATATGTTACAAGCCATTATTTTCTGAGGCTTGCAGTGTGGCTTTACCACCCAATTAAATAAATCCTTTCAACTTTGATGAGAATGTCACATTCCCGTCCTACCTGCTCATCTTCCTCAGATCTCTCTCCAGGTAACCTCACCAAAGAGCATTTGTCTTTGTGCCCAATCTAAACCCACTTGATACTGCTTTCTGCCTTCTGGTGTTCCCACTACCACAAAACCATAGAGTTCCCTCGACCACAGAGTCACTTACTATGAAACACACTCCTCAGCTAAACTCCTCACATCAGATTTCCAAAAGCAGATCTAAATTTTATGGTGAGTAGAATACAAGTGCAATGGAGAGTAATTTTTGATTCTTTTCAGATTATTTTTGTTTTCTATGAGAAACAGGTCGGGGGGGGGGGGAAGCAAGAGGATTTTTCAGTGCTCTCACATTGTACTTTCTTCATGTACATCCTGGCAGGGACCCCTTTCTTCTTCACTTTAAAACCTGGGTAGATTTGGTTGTATAATTGGATAAGAGGCCATCAGGATCCAAGTGACAATGAGATCAGTAATTAAAGGGCTGGGTCAACATATCATTATCATAAAAGTTAGACAAGTGGATGGTCTGTGTAAGCTCTCGAGAACATACCTCTGATAGGGTAGTTTTCATATACAATACATTGGCCCTTTTATGGCTTAACAAAGGTTCTTTCTTTCCTTTTCTTTCCAAGCTGTGTGGGTGGGAAACAGTGTGAGGTTATAGAAAATGTATAGCAAAAGCAGTAGCAGTGAGAAAGAATCCATAATGGGTACACACACATTGCTGGAATATTTCCCAAGGATTTGGGGGGTGGCAGTGAGGCTTCTCTGGCAGAGGCAAAGTAGAACATGTGCTTTTCCATGTGTGAACACTGGGCTTTGAAAGGTCCTTTATGATTCACAAAAGCAGCTGCGTTTGAGCTGTCATAGCCACAGAATTTTGGAAATTCACTTAAATAAGTGTATTGCAGACTCTTGGCATCTATTTGGAGATTTGGTGGAATGTTGGGCTTTTGCTTGTTCACAAGTGACGTAGAATGAGTATTCCTCATTTGGGTATTGAAACCTCTGTCCATTTCTTTAGGGTTTGTGGATCAAAGCTAACAAGAAAAAGACTTAAAATTTTGAACAATTATTTGCTATGTTACTTACATAACAAATTTGCAAAGATGGCCTTAATTTATAAAATTGTTTATGAAACTATGTAAGACAGTTTTACTTTGCCTAGAAAATCAACTTTCCTGAGTTACTCTCAGACATACTCCATTGTATTATAAGGCTTTCTTGCTTGACATTTGTAGTTTTATTGTGCACTGCTTTTTGGTGAGCTTTAGTTTTACCTAACAAATCCTGTGGCTCTTTTGATACACTTCTGTTGCATTTCTGAGTGTTAGTATTTGTCTCTTCTTTTATCATCATTAATAAGTTGTTTTTACTTTTCCAAGAATTTCAAATCTAAATAATACCAGCAGTGTTATTTCTTGTCACTTTCAACCAGAGTCATTTATGTGCAGTTCTTCAAACACACTAAGTAACTAGGACATGATTCTTTTACTTTTTGCTCATTCATTTTCAGTTTGTTGGATACTGACATAATGTAGCATTTTCACAGTTTGCTTTTAAAAAAAAAGGTGAAAACTTTGTTTTTAATGAGTTATAACTTACTATGTTTCTAAGTGACAAAGCAAAAAAGGATTACCACCAAATAAGATTAGCGTGGGTATCTTGAACTGGAAATCATTTGAAATGTTTCACAGCTACACTTTGTGCTAAATATAAAAATAATTGTGTTTCCCATGTGTGAGCATCAAAAGGCTCAGTTGGAAAGTCACATGGTATAGCAAGTAGGTCACTATTGATGGTAGGACATGAGACAGGAAATGTCACAGTGAAGATTAGAGGCCCAAGCAATATGTCTCGCCATGCTTACTGCATTGTTCATCCTAAGAAGTGGAAGAACTCAACAGGGTATAACTAACTCTAGCCCAATCTGAAAGTATTAGCAAGGATAGCCTTTTAATCTGCCATTCCCATTTGTTTCTAGATAACTCACAGTTGGGCAAAATAATTGAACTGCTTGGATATGCACATTGGCATACCTCTGAATACCAATTAAAATGGTAGCCTTCACATTCTAGAAGTCTAAATGGGAAGAGATAATCAGCTATCTCTAGTTAAAGCTGTAGCTTTATCTAGTATTTGAAATTCCTAATAAGGAATAAGCAGCCAGTTAAAAATGAATTCTCCTAACATCTCATTTGTGTATATATAAACACACACACACACACACACACACACACACACCTCATTTGGTCTTTTTTAGGGCCACACCTGTAGCATATGGAGGTTCCCAGACTAGGAACTGAATCGGAACTGTAACCACTGGCTTAAAGGTGAGGTAGTATAGGAATATGGGAGAAAGTACACTTTTAGGGAATATGCTTACTTTTTACTTTTATTTGGGGAGCAAAACGAAGAAGATTTAATATTTATGTGTAGGACTTTTCACCTGAGAAAGCACCTAATTTGCATGTATTTGCATATTTTATATTGAAACCCCAAAAACAAGGGAAAAAAGCAGCGCTCTCCTGCATCTGCCCCAATGAGAGATAATACCTTATTTTGGGGTGCCAGACCAAGATGAAGCCTTGCATTCTGAGAGAAGCCAATCCCCCTACTCTAGATTAGGCGGTTGAACGCAAGCCCAGAGAGCCTTTGGTTGTTTGGATGAGCAGATAGAGGCATGCCCGAGTATTCATCACTCGCAGCACAGAGCCCTTTGCAGGAGCACCCAGCTCATGGCTTCCACGTACTCGTCATAGGCAGTTTCACTGCTTGAGTCTTAGAAGTCTTCCTAGGCTCACGTTTTCAAAGGTCATTATTGCAGATCAGAACACTCCACTTTAAGATGAGGATTAGTCTATGCAGGTGATAACGTTCAAGAGATGAGCTGAGTGGTGTGGAGGCTCAAAGAGAAAAAGTATTTTGACAGTGTTTTTAGTCTTTATTCCTCCTCCAGCCTAAACACAAAGCCAAGGTTTTTCTTAGCCCAGGTACCATGTGTTGGAGTCAGAAGCGCAGCTCTCACAGACATCCCTCTGGAATGAAAATTCTGGGAGTGGTTTCCATTTAGCAGGAAGACGTCTGTTGGCTGACTGAGGCAAACACAAGTGATGTGGCAATTGCGTCTGGCTGTGCCATTGTGTGTGCCGAGTTCGCCTGAGATGAAGTAAGCTGGTTGTGAGCTGTCAAGTTAGCTCATATTCTTGGCCTCTGCCAGTGGACAGAGGTTGGTGGGAACATCCGAGAAGATATTTAGTGCCTAAGATAGATTTTTGCTTTGAAAAAAAATCTCTGAAAAATCCTTTTTCTCGTTTCAAAAATGAATAATAAATATTTACATTTTTATGTGCCTTGTAGAACTCTTTACCACCTTCTGACATTGGTTATCTAATTTTAGTTACTGCTATGAGATTTCTCTTTGATGTCACTACAAATGACCAGATGGCCCGGTCCCCCATTCTGCTTTGATCCAATCAGAACCCTGAGCCTGGATCTGGCTCCACCTCTGACTAGAGGCGGTGGATATACACTGAGTCACCAGGCTTCTCCCTGAGCCTTCTGCCTCTCTTCTAGGAAAGGAACAGAAAAATGGATCATTTTTATGGACTTATCCCAGTGTTAATACCATATGATTCTATTCATCTTTCAAGCCTGTTTTTTTATTTTTCCTCTCTGTAGGGAGAAAGATGTAAAATCTTCCAGTGGGCAACTTTTAATTGTAAGAGCAATACTTACCAGTTTACTGGTTGGCTGTTTGAGTTCCTGTTGTGGCTGTTCCTTTTACTTGTGTTATATGGAAGAGCCGAACACAGTTTGTCTGATCACACATTCCAAGCATGATTAACCAGTAGGTTTCATACTTTACTGAAAGAAGGGCACTCAGTGGGGGCAGGGGGATGGGGTGTTTGGGATTGGCAGGGTGTGGAGGGTCTAGTTTCATGGGAACATACAGAGAGGGAATCCAGTATGCAAGCATGTAACAGGACCCAGTCAGGATTCACACAGTTAATAACCCCTGTCCCTGCATATAGGAAATAGAATACCAGTGCTTACAAGCCTGTGTGCAAGAAGTAACACAAATAGAAGCTTCATTTAGAAGAGCCATCTTGTCACTTTCTAAAAGGCCTACTGAAAAGGGTAATATAATTTTAACTGAGATACAAATAACCCTTTATTATCGAGGCTTTCTGGTGATGGATTTTGTTGGTGGAATCTCTAAAATACAGAAAACAGGAGTTCCCATTGTGGCTTAGCGGAAACAAATCTGACTCATATCCATGAGGACACAGGTTCAATCCCTGGCCTCACTCAGTGGGTTAAGGATCCAGCGTTACCCTGAGTTCTGGTGTAGGTCACAGACGTGGCTCAGATCTGGCATTGCTGTGGCTGTGGTGTAGGCCGGTGGCTACAGCTCCAATTTGACCCATAGCCTGGGAACTTCCATATGCCGCAGGTACGGCCCCCAAAAGACAAAAGACAGAAATAAAATACAGAAAACAACCGAGATTGGATTGTTTTTCTTGTTTTCTTTCTTTCTGTTAAGAAAACTTTCTTTCCAAAGAAAGACTGATTGTCACCTACAGTCTCTGCACCATCCTGTCCTCAAATACAGACACAGTCAACCAAGGTTAATTTCCGAAGGGTGACTCATCCTTAGCTTTTCTGAAAAACTCTCTGGTTGTGAGAGTGGCTAACCTCTGAAAGGAATTAGTGGCTTTGGAAGCGCCTTCGTGGGAGTCAAAGAACAGAAGAGAAGTTAATTTTCATGGAGGAAATTTGAAGGATTATCTTTTGGTCCTGTCTTTATTTTAAAACCTACCCATGTTCTTGTAAGTTAGTGCCTTAAGAGGTTTTACTTAAGGGTAACCAGATCTTGCCGCTGTACAAATATTTTCTCCTAGATGTTCATGTCTGTCATTTCAGACTCTTGAAATAGGCTTTGGTCACAGAACCGGGCTGTCTGGCCCCCTGCCTGGTGGGATGACTGTTAGCATTGGCTGCAGAGAGCTCACTGGACTTCCTGAGTGCCTGCCCCTCCCAGGCAAACCACAGTTCAAAGAAAATAATCCAGGTGTTAAAAAGACTAAATTTAGAAAACCCTTGCCCTTCCACACAATAGAACACAATTTGTTTCTTCTTCCCACGCAACGTGGAGCTGTCCAGAAGAACAGCATGCAAACACCTGACCCCATCACATCCACATCCCTCCCACTTGCAGCTGTCAAAGGTTTCCATGTGAAACTGGTGTGTGCCCAGTAATTCTGTTTGGAGACACATCATAATCATGTGTGTTCAAGTTGGTGGAGGCTGAAAAGTGCCAGGCTGTTTGAGGAGTACGTGAATCTAGGCAAATGGGGAGACAGAGACTGGCCGACCTTACCTGTTCTTCTAGATGAATTCAACCAGGCTCTCTTCCAAGTGACAGCAGGAGAAAACTCACCTAGGTGACCTGCCCTCATTCCTCATGCTTGTAGATGGAGGGTTTTTCCAGAGCTACCAGGAAACATAAGTTTGTTAATTATCTAGTTCTTTGAACACTCAAACAATTAGAGTATCTTTCTAGCAGAACATCCATTCATTTTTAATTTTTGAGCTGGAAATGACACCAGAGATGATCTAGATCAGGGTTTAGTAAATGATATTTCCAAGATCTACCAATGGGGCATGGGAAAAAATACCACAACTTCTGTTCATTTTTTATACTTCAAAAATCAGAAAAATTAAATGTTGCTAATATATAATATATGAGTTTATATTTGTACCCTCCCCAGAAGCCCTATATTCTGCAGGAAGAGTAAGTTTCCTTCATAGGCAGGAGTTGGCACTGGTCCTCTCACTTGTCAACAGCATGTTGCATTGTATTTATGTGTGTCCAGATAAGTTGATTTGCAAAATATTGTTAGTTTCAATTCAACTAACCTTCAACTATAACAACAACTGGGGTGGTGGGGTGGGCAGGCAAATAGCTTTAAAAGATTCTGGCAAAAAAAAAAAAAAAAGAATGAATTGAAGATATCACTAACTGTGCAAGTGGGAACAAGAGAACAATATGAAAATAGAGGAGTTGACACTCCGTTCTCAGACATGCTCTTTGTGAGCTGCGTCACGAGTTAATAACAGTATAGTCAGCCCTAATCAAAAACTAGCCATCAAATCTCACAACTGTTGTGACAGATAACTGAAATAAGGACTTACACCCACTGTCATTAAGAATGAACAGTGTTATACTTTGCCATGAGAAGTTTCCTAATGATAATATTAAGCTACCATTAGAAACACATGGGGAATAACCTCTGCAATTTTTTTAGACCAGTGTTTAAATTCACCTGCTACTCTTTATAAAGTTTCATTAAACTAAATGGTGTTTTGAACCTCTTTTGACACGTTTTACTTGTACCCAAAAGTAAGAAAGCTATATACCTTTAGGAAACATTTGTTCTTCTTCCTAATACAAGATAAGTTATGTTGAAAACAATCTATCCAAAATGACTTTCTTTGTCAGAAAAATGCTGTTGAAAGTATTACTGAAAAGATTGCTGAAGTCTTGAAAAAACGAATACTGTATTAGAACAAGTTATGGGGAGGGGGAGCCAAAAGACTTTTAAGATGTTAGATCTAACCTATTGTATTTGTTCATTTCTCTTTTACCAATGAAATATACAAAGTGCTTCTTTTTGGTGAACCACCACTAGATGAGATTTTTTTTCCACAATCTTTATGAAAATTTTTTCTGAAAAAAATAAAAACTGAGTAGTGTTTCCTCTTAAGCAGCAGCTGTTCCTTAGAGAAGGATTCTAGGGTAAGGTTACAAGAGATAAATTCATTCACTGCATCATTCATGAGCAAGCTAGTGCAGCCAAATTGTTGAAGCCAGAGGAACACAAAAATGCCACAGGATGCTACTTTGTAGTTAATTCAATAAAAAAAAGCAAACCTTTAATGTACATTATACAAGCCATACAATATTTTGTATTAGATTAAGGGACCATGAAAGTCTTTGTATCTCAAAGAAGTTTGCTGATTATCTTGTTGAAAAATACTTGAGTTGTCAAACTTACAGATAAGCTATATTCATTGATCTTTTTTATAAAAAGGAAGTGGTTTGACACAATTTAGAATAGATTTATAAGGAGATCCTGCCGAATAGCATTGAGAACTATGTCTAGATACTCATGTTGCAACAGAAGAAAGGGTGGGGGAAAAAACTGTAATTGTAATGTATACATGTAAGGATAACCTGACCCCCTTGCTGTACAGTGGGGAAATTAAAAAAAAAAAAAAAGGAAGTGGTTTTATATTTTGTTAATCACTTCTGTGATAATAAGCAACTTAAGTAGTGTGCTACCTAGAGGTCATTTTTTTCAAGGCATAATTAATTTGTCCTTTCAAAATAAAGGTGTCATTTTAAAACTAAGTAAGAACCCAACAACAAAAAAGCCAATCAATCAATGGAAAAATGGGCAAAAGACCTGAATAGACATTTCTCCAAGGAAGATATACAGATGGCCAGCAAACACATGAAAAAATGCTCAACATTGCTGATTATAAGAGAAAGGCAAATCAAAACTACCATGAAATACCACCTCACCAGTCAGAATGGCCATCATTAATAAATCCACAAATAACAAGTGCTGGAAGGGCTGTGGAGAAAAGGGAACCCTCCTGCACTGTTGGTGGGAAACTGGTACAGCCACTATGGAGAACAGTTTGGACATACCTTAGAATTCTATACATAGAACTTCTATATGACCCCACGATCCCACTCTTGGGCATATATCCAGACAAAATTCTACTTAAAAGAGATACATGCACCCGCATGTTCATTGCAGCACTATTCACAATAGCCAGGACATGGAAACAACCCAAATGTCCATCAACAGAGGATTGGATTCGGAAGAGGTGGTATATATACACAATGGAATACTACTCAGCCATAAAAAAGAATGACATAATGCCATTTGCAGCAACATGGATGGAGCTAGAGACTCTCATACTGAGTGAAATGAGCCAGAAAGACAAAGACAAATACCATATGATATCACTTATAACTGGAATCTAATATCCAGCACAAATGAACATCTCCTCAGAAAAGAAAATCATGGACTTGGAGAAAAGACTTGTGGCTGCCTGATGGGAGGGAGAGGCAGTGGGAGGGATCGGGAGCTTGGGCTTATCAGACACAACTTAGAATAGATTTATAAGGAGATCCTGCTGAGTAGCATTGAGAACTATGTCTAGATACTCATGTTGCAACAGAACAAAGGGTGGGGGAAAAAATGTAATTGTAATATATACATGTAAGGATAACTTGATCCCTTGCTGTACAGTGGGAAAATTAAAAAATAAAAGTAAAAAAAATAAAACTAAGTAAGAAAATAACTGAATTTTAAAGAAGCTCTTATAGTAGAGAGAACATTGTGAAAACAGTATTTGAAAATGTTTATGCTGTATGTGATTTTATTACTTAAAATTATGACAGCCATTAAAACCCAGCTATGTAAAATAAACCAAACTTAAAACTAGACCTTCACGTTACATATCACAGAGTTCCCTGATTAAGGCTCAGCAGGTTAAGGATAGGCATAGTCACTGTTGTGGCCCGGGTTACTGCTGTGGTGCAGAGTCGATCCCTGGCCTGGGAACTTCTGCATCTGCAGGCACAGCCAAAAAATAAATGTATAAATAACATATCACAAATAATTAAATCTAGATTTTCAAGCACAAAGCATATTCAATCACGTTTGCTCTCAGTGAAACGATTTTTCAGTAAGATAAAAAGGATTTTCCTCTTAGATATAAAGAAAATAGGAGTTCCCGTCGTGGCGCAGTGGTTAACGAATCCGACTAGGAACCATGAGGTTGCGGGTTCGGTCCCTGCCCTTGCTCAGTGGGTTAACGATCCGGCGTTGCCGTGAGCTGTGGTGTAGGTTGCAGACGCGGCTCGGATCCCGCGTTGCTGTGGCTCTGGCGTAGGCTGGTGGCTACAGCTCCGATTGGACCCCTAGCCTGGGAACCTCCATATGCCGCGGGAGCGGCCCAAGAAATAGCAACAACAACAAAAGACAAAAAGACAAAAAAAGACAAAAAAAAAAAAAAAAAAAAAAAAAAAAAAAAAAAAAGAAAATATTATTTCACGTTTACCTTGTACATTTGTCATTTTTAAGTTTGTTTTATAATACACCTACATAGTACATGCATACATATCTAGTACATGAGCATGGGGGTGCATGTTCAAAAGCTTGTAAGTGTTGGGATTTGTGCTTCAAAGTTTCGGAGACTACTGCTCTAGGCTAAATATTTTCAAATGCGGGGCGCAGGGAATAGTCACAGAGTCTTTGAAACAATAAAAGATTTGTACCCTCATCTCAGAAAAATTAGACACACGTTCTGCCAAATAAAGTTTTGCCCAGAATTTCAGGGCAAACACGTGTCCACTGAGGATGCACTCCATTCAACTCCCTGGATGAGGACATGAGTGCCCTGAGGAGTTCTCTGACTTACCCAGGGTCACACAGTGATGTAATATGAGCTTTTGATCAAGACTCCTGAGCATATGTCATTCCAGGCTTTAAGTCTGGGTTGCTGAGGATGCGAACATGAGAATGGAACTCTAGCTGGACTCCTAAGAAATTCATAAGTTCACTGGTGACTCCAGTATGCAACAAATAATCACAATATACTTTATGTCTGGGAGAAACTCATTTATTTGACTAGCATTAAATGACATCCACTGTGTGAGGGCATTATGCTGTCTCCACAGGAAATGCAGAGATGGGCAAGGTAGACAATCAAGTCCCAATTTCTTGTTTCAGCTTCCAGTGCTTTTCCTAATGCACCTTTTCTATTGCTGAGCCCTGTGATGCTATTTATTGGGGTTTTGCAGCTTCGTGCACTAGATGATGATGTACAAGTAAAAAGAGGTGAGGCAGCAGGCCATACCCTTTTCTATTTCTAAGCAACCAAAACTCTTTTGGGGGGGGGGGTATGTGCACTAGCATGCACCTCTTTGCCTGTGGAATAGAGAACTGAACTTTTAGATAAATTGGCAAATGCAAGAAAACAGGGAGTAATAAAGGAGGTAGTACGGAATTTTATAAGCTTCACGATCTCTTTCCCCAAACGGCTGAATCTTTGTAATGAGGTAGTAGAACAAATTCCTGCCGAGTCTGAATTTATTCTTTCAAAAAAGGGAATGACAGGAATAAAGTAAGTGTAAATTTTTTTTTCTTTACTAGGTCATTAGTTAGTAATATTCTTTGAAGGTGCTAGAGAGTTTTTCCTACAAATAACATGCTCTGGGTAGGGGCTAAAAATAAACAGCAGCACAGGGAAATAGGCAAGCATTATTGATCTCTGTCAGGGCCGTTTCCACTTTAATGTCTGCAAAAGGCACACGCCAGTGTTGCGTCCCTATTTAGAGAGAGCAGTTCATTCACTGCTATATATGGATGATAAAAACAGGGTAAAGTGTCAGGTAAACTTCAGTTTATATTAGGAACTAGAACTAGAAAGGCTCTCCTTTGGAATTAGTGAAGAGCGCTCATCCACTGGGTTCCTATGGGACACAGGAAAGCACCGCGGAGTCTAATGCCTGGGAGCTTCCCATCTGCGGGCTGCAGCTGTTTGGAGTTTCCCCATCGGCTGCACTCAGCCTCCCTCAACATCAGCCCCCCCCCCCACACACACACACTCCCACCCCCACTCCGCTGCACCCACCATGCATCCGCCCTGCATCTTGAGAGCAGGGGCTAAAAACAGAGTGCCTCCCAGACCCCTCCTGTCTTTGAGTCCTTCCAGCGAGTTCTCTTCCGCATTGGTATTGACCATTCTTGTTTGCACATGCGCACGCAAATGCCCACCTGGGTATGAATGAGATGTTTTGTGGGAGACGGTTTTGGCATTTGGTTCTCCATTTATTTTACATAATTTGTATATATATTTGTTCTTTTTGCCACTCACTTCCTACCAGAGTTATTTACTCCTCTAACACCTCCAGAGATTTGTTTTTCAAGTTTCCCACCTTACTCACCAAGCTTCTACTCCTGGGCTGCTTTCATTTTTTATAGCTGTCAGGTCACTTCAGCAGGTGTTGAGTGAGAGCTGGGCATCTTCGAGATTTGGGGCTAAAGAAACAACTAAAACAGAAACTTCATCCTCAGGCTGCTCCATCCAGTGGGACTTGTCCATGCATTGCCTTTCTCTCTCCTCTAGTATTGATAGTTCCCTCTAGGCAGAGTTTCCTGCCAGCACACTCCACTGTAGTAATAGCTAAGCACTGATTCAGTAGAAATTAATTCCGTCTTAAACTCCTAGTAACATCTGATTCGTGAAAAGAACTGGGCTTATAGCAAGGCGTTCACCCGCCTTGAAATGTGGTATAAGAAAGGGTTGGATTCTCTGTGTTAAAAAAAGCCAAAGGGATGCTAATAGGCCTGACCACCTAGTAAACCTCTGCAATGATGTTTCACCTGAGGGCATAGTTGTCCAGGCTGTGGGAAACGGCCTGTTGACCATTTTCTCTCTGATGTGGTGGTCTCAGTGCTAATGTAGCACTGGAATGCCAAAAAAAAACTAAGCTTTTTTTTTTACTTTTTAGCGCCACACCCATGGCATACGGAAGTTCCCAGGCTGGGGGTACAATCAGAGCCACAGCTGCTGGACTACGCCACAGCAATGTGGGTCCAAGCCACAACTGCAACCTATACCACAGCTCACAGCAATGCCAGATCCCCCACCCACTGAGCAAGGCCAGGGATTGAACCCACATCCTCATGGATACCAGTCTGATTCGCTTCCACTGTGCCATGATGGGAACACCAAAGCTAACCATTTTTAAATCAGTACCAAAAACAGACAAATAGACCAGCCCTGACAAAGCACGGTAATAGTTTACTCCAGTTTGGGGCTGGTAAAATTGCTTTCCAGGGTTTCTGCATTCATCTCCTCTTCCCTTTAGATCTTTTATAAGTTTCTCTGTCCATCCAAATACATCCATTTATTTTCAATGAAAAGAGATGCCAAGAATAGTGACAGTGACATCTTTCACAGACACAGAACTATACCAGTTGTATGTAGGCCAGACTTAAAACAAGGAGTAGGGAAGGAACTTGAAAACTAATAAACATTTTAAATATAACCTTCTTCTCTACTCCTCAGTCTTCTGATTATCATCAGACAAGTGGTATCAGGGCTGAAATAATGTGAGATCTTTACCCTTCAAAGCCTTGCTCTGTGGATGGAATTCTTAACTGGTTTCATCACCCGTGATAGGGCCAATGTCTTTCTCATGGCTGGGTATTGTTGGTTTCCCAGCTTCATTCTTGAAATCCTTCTGTACCATGTCATTCTTCACTAAGTCTACTCAGTTTATCCTTGGTCTTCCTCTGTTTCTCATTCCATATCCTCTGGAATATATCACTGTGTGTAGTGTCCATGCTGTAGTGACTCTGAGTGGCACGCATCCAAATGATTACAGCTGTCTTCCTGGAACCTTAAAGTAATTCATTGTTGCCTTTTCAAAGCAAGGGATGCTGTGAGGTCACTGGCACTGCCAAATCCAAATTATCCCCCTAATAAAAGTCGCTGGGAGCAAATTCACCATGACTACTCTGCATGTTATGGACACCCTGATCCCTGGCCGTCGCATGGAAAATGGATTGTATGTGGACAAAAGTGGAAGCAAGGCAGCCAGTTAGGTTTCTGCAGTAATGGAGGTAAGATCTGTTGATGGCTGGAATAAAGTGGCAGCTGTGAGGATGGAGAGCGGTGGCAGGAGAAAAGGAATTGAAAATAAATTGAATGTATGAGTTGAGGAATTGAATGGAAGTATGATGCTGCCTAAATTTGGGGGAGAAGGAGGTCAGTGAAAGAGATATGCTAAAGGGGAAGGGACTAGAGGTAGCACAAATAAAGCTGGTTAAATGAATGATGTTTTAAGGATCTTTTTTTATTTAATTCACTCATGAGAATTTAAGATAATTAATACTGAAATATATGCACTAGCCCTTTGAAATCTCTAAAGTTTAGAATAACTCTGTGGCAGTGTTATTATTTTGCTTTGGTTCCATAAAGTCACTTCCATGCAGCAGGCTGATTTCTGTGCACTGTGGGGCATGGGGAATGGGTAAGTTCTTTGAGGGTGAGAACAGTACCTTCTCTGGTGTATCTTCAGCACTAGCAGTCTTACAATAATAGGTGTTTGGTATGTCTGTTGAACAAATAAATTAGGTTGTATATCTGATTAATAAAGAATTTGATCATTTGGAAACAAACAGCATGTCTTAAAAACCTCTCTCTCTTTGAGGGGAAGTGCTGCCAGGTGCCAGGGGGAGTTACCAGGTGTCGAAGTACCAGGGGCTGAATCACCTGGGAGGCCTTACTGCAAGGTGGCTGGCTGGAGAGAAACTGTAATAGTGACGAGGCAAACTTAGGGTGGGGAATAGAATAGTGACGGCCAAATCTGCAAGTTGGTGACAGAGAAGCCTGCCAGAACAAAGACTGAAGTTTGCAGCTGGGAAGTCCAGGATGTAGGTCAAGTCATCCAAGACTTTGCCCTGTAAACAGACTCCCTGTCCCCAAGGTGCAGGCTGTCCAAGAGGTTGTGCTGGACTGGCTGGTTCTAATGGGCTCACTGAAAGCTGCTTTGGGCATAATTGCCATTAAAATGGGCATTGTATAAGGTGGGGGGAACATCTGCCATCTGGAAGAAGGAAGAAAATGGATCCATTTTCTGCAACATCTACATTAGATAAAAACTTCTTATCCCCACTGCCAATGTTTTATATGTTTCCTCCGACCAAGGCCTATAGCTCACAGACCTGCCAGTGTTACAGGATCAATATATAAATTCCTGTTGTTCTGCTGACTTAGGTATTCTCTGAGGGATTATTTGGGAGACAGACCTGAAAAGCAATTATGTGGCAAGTTCAGTATGCTGGTTCTCCTTGAGATGGGTTGCTGAGAAGGAACTTTCTGGGAGCCTCTTTGGTTTCTTGGCAAGAACAATTTCCTCCTGACGTCTTGCGGCATGGGGTAATATTTCTTCCAGTTCGTAGTTTTTTTTACTTTAATCCATCACTTCGGGGCCTTTTTAGGTAACATCCACAAATATTTTGGAGCTTGATCTTTTAACCACAGATCTTTAAAGATTTTTAAATTGTTTTGGTATAGTCTGGGGATTGGCATGGAGGGGATGGTACAGGGCACAAATGAGACTTAAAAAAAAAAAAATGGCTGTTCTCAGATGGCTATCCATGGAAACATCTGTCCATTGTCCTCCTGGCATAGATTTTAAAGCATTTGTGAGGCTTCCTCCTCTCCACCCTGTTCTTGACCTTCCATCACCTCATCTTCCCACCTGTTCTCCCCAGTGTGAGAGCATATGTTTTTGTGGCCATTTCCACCTGATGGCTTCCATGCGTGGCCTTGGCGGTGGAATGCTGAATGTTTGCACTGGGTTTGGTGGGAGGCCACGTGCCCATCTAGTGTGGCTGCTCCAATTTCATCCCTGACCCAAGCTGGAGGACATGCTCCAAACTGAGGGAAGCCAAGGGGTGCCTTGAAACGGGAGCAGGAACTGTGTGCTATATTCTTAGCTACTAGAGCAGGATTCTGCTCCACTGTAAGTCAGCATTTCTGCTTTCTGATCCGCAGCCTGGCTGACTCCTGGTTGTACGGCTCACTGGCTGCCACCCAGGCCACCTGGAAGCTGCTGCTTTTGCACTTGCATGCTCCCTCCTTCCCTTACACTTCTTTTTCTGACCTACACAAAATAAAAGAAAATCATCCACCAAGACCTAAGATTTTCCCATGCTGGGAGATGTATTATTTCCTGCCATTTAAGAGACTGTTTTCTAATGCCAGTCAGGAGAATTTTTAGGCTTGGCTAATATTCTTTTACTTTTTTCTCTTAATATGTCCTCAGTTGTTATTAAATTGCCAATAACCTCAATGGGTTTCTGTAGTAGAAGTGCTTCAATATTTTCTTTCTAGTGATAAACAATCAGCTGATTATTTACTATGATCATTTTCTAAGATAAACTAGCAGTGTGTCTTTCCTGTATTGATACCATAGCACAAATGGTTAATTCCCCAACAGTGGTACCAGTCAAGCCTAGGTTGGGCAAATGGACACAGAGAATTATTGCTCACCTCATATAATTTCTTTGGGGGGGGAGGGGTCTGAAAAAATAATAATAACTTATCTAGTCATCTGGCTAATCTGGCATTTAGAAGAATAAACTGAATAAGTTATTATAGGGTTTTCATTAGAAAGAAAATCTGAGTCTACAAGAAAGACTGTCCTGAGTCCCCTGGCCCTTCCACTTCGGGGTACCAGTGATGGCCAGAAGTAGTAAGCCTTTTGATCAGGACAAGTATCTTCCTCTTCCTACTCCTATCCCCATACCTGCAGAAAGAGGACAGTGTTTCTCAGGAGGGTACTTGGGAGAAAGCACTAAGCAAATATACAGATAATGAGCAGTCATTTAAAAGGGAGGCTGGCAGTCCTAGTCTAATATTATTCAGATATGTGGCAAAGCATTTTACCTCTGACAAAGAAAAGGAGATGAGAATGTGTCTTAAAGTGCCAGTGTACATGCTCAAGCATGCATGTGAAGGGGAAAGAGGGAATTCCTCAGAGTGTTTTCTCTTTACTAAATCTAGTTCATGGGCCTTGGTCCACTTAGCCTTTAAAGTCTTTGATGGAAAGGTATTGCCTTTATGATTGAGAGGGGTTGGGTTTTTCAGATCTTGGAATGGAATTCCTTCTTGCTCTCAGTACTGACCAGATCCAAACCAGAATTAAGAAGGGCAAATGTCTATCAAGTGCAGAGTTCACCACATCATTTTCTCATTCTGTTGCCCTTTCTCTGCTTCTTCTTTTTCATCAATCCAAACCCTAATCCTTGCCTCCACGGGGAAGCCTTCTCTGCCTGACTTTCCCACACATTCATACCATGTGTCTTTAACTTGCTGCTGTACTCTACTGTCAGCTGCTCAGGGATTGGGACAATGACATACCCAGTAACCCCTTCTCAGACTGTTCAAGAGTTATTGAAATGAACCTCCAGTCCCTTTATTGGCCCTCTAACAATAGTAACCAGTGGTCTTCATATTAAATTGCAAGTCAGCCCAAGAAGTATTATAAGTATTCTTTAAAACTTGTTGTGGTCATCGTCATCTGTACGGAGCAGTTAAAAATAAACTATTTTACAGAAGAGTATAAAATGAAAAGTAACTTTTCTCTCCTACCCTCATTTTTCACTCCCCAGATGCGACCAAGGTTAACCATTTTTATGTATCCTTCTAGGAACTTGAGTGTGTGTAAATATAAATGGGAACCCATTATATATACTCCTCTGTGCCCTGATGTTTATTTTATTTATTTAGTTAGTTTTTTTAAGGCCACACCCGGGACATGTAGAAGTTCCCAGGCTAGGGGTCAAATCGGAGCTGTCGCTGCAGGCCTACACCACAACTCAGAGCAACGCTGGATCCTTAACCCACGGAGCGAGGCCAGGGATCGAACCCACGCCCTCATGGATACTGGTCAGGTTCACGTCCACTGGGCCATGGAGGAAACTCCTGCCATGATGTTTAAATGCGTAACTTATCCAATAGATCTTCTTGTCTCCACACACTATTTTTCTCTTACTGACTCTGTAGTATCCCGTTGTGTAAATAATCAATTATTGATTTAAGCAGTTCCCTGTTGATGAACATTTAGATGATTTTCATTTTCTTATTAGTGATGACAGTGCTGCAATGAAGTTTCTCCTGCTTTCATTATTAGTGGTTTTCGGTAACACCACTCCCCAAGGAGATAAAAAGACCTCAGATCCATACCTCAGTGGAGGGGAGCAAATGCTCTACTCCCTTTAAAAGCTGCCTCCAGGGTGCCCTCTTCTCCCTTTCCTGTTCGTTTTATTTTTATTTTTCACTTGCCTCTTTGTTAACACGATACTCGACCACATGCAATCCACTTAAATGAGCCTCCCTACTGAAATGCCTTATGGACAAGGTGGTAACTTAATTACATGAAGCTGTAGTGTGTGGGAGAGGAAGGCAGATTGGGATTCATGGGGAAATGGAGAGGCCGGAGGCCTTAAGACGTGGAAATTCCAAAAGAATTTTCAATTGCCATGGTTTTCAGGTTCCAGGATGCCAGCCCATGATAACTGACTCAAACAAATATGCAGTCACAGGACCCTTTATGCAAAGTAGTTCCTCAGCCTGGAAAGTCTGCAGGCCCAATCTTCTTCATCCTTCAAGGGCCCAGCTTAAATTCCACCTTCCCAGATTGTCTCCCCCCGCCCTAACCATACTTACTTAGCACTGTATCTCTGCCGCTGCTTATAACACATCACACGCTACATTCCGTGGGAGGTTTTGAATAGCTGAAGTAGGCTCTCCAAAAGGCTGGTCTTTGAGCGTCTCATTCTGTCTGCCTTTGGCATTTAGTTTCATGTAGTGGATTCCTAGTAAATATTTTTACTGGGAGAAGGAAAGGGGGAAAAAATAAAGACTACTTTCGGATCGTAGCCATCAAAACAGAAAAAGCATCCTGTGGTCATGGCATCCAGTAGAAAATTAAACACAATCCTTTGACTGTCAAGGACATTAATATTTTTCAGCTAAAAATAATCTTGTGCCAGTAGTCTGTAAGGAACTAGGGAAGTCTCTTTTCTCTGTGTTATGTCCAGTTGGAATAATAAAGGTTAATTTGCTTTATCATTGAAAAACGCAAACACAGGGCAGCCTTGAATTATCAGTCTGAAATACTTTCTTGTCTCCACTGATTATAAAAGCAGTGACATTCAGGCAGTGAGAACTCCAGGCAAAGCAAGGTAGGAACATATGCAACCCCCTGCAAAATCAACAGCACCTTCGTGGCAGAATGTCAGAATCTCTCATGAAGGAAAGGTTTGAAAACATCCTAAATGGGTACCCTCATGTGCCAGGGCATGCTGACACATTGGTTCTATTGATTTACGTGTCAGTGCTTTATTTAAAATATGTGTCCAAGAGTGACTAAGTGCCTGGCTTCTGAGTACCACCAGATCCAGCTTGGGAAAAGGCTTCCAGATCCTGATGTAGGTGAGAAGTTAATCAGCTGTTTTGAAGGCTGCCTTTCTTAATCACTGAGCAGTAAATCACCAGTAAATTGGGTTTATTGAGGTATAACTTCCATATTCACTTTTTTTTTTGTATACAGTACTATGCATTTTTAACAAATACATCCAGTTGTGTAACTACCATATGAATCAAGATACAGAACATTGCCGTCACTCCCCAAAATTCTCTCATGCCCTTTCTTTTGGTGACTTCTCTTGGTAGATGAGATTTTATTTCTCATGCCCTTTTATAGTCAACTCTTCCTTTTCCTCCCAGCCCCTGGCCACTGCTGACCTATTTTCTGACCCTATAGTTTGGCCTTTTCCAGGATGTTACACACATGGAATCAGATGGTATGTAGTAGCCTCTTGAGTCTGGTTTCTTTCAGGCAGCATAACGTACTGAAGATGCATCCACACTGTTGTGAGTACTAGCAGTTCCTTCCTGTTGCCAAGTAGTAGTTCATTGTATGGATGTTCTACAGTTTATCTCTTCACCAGCTGAAGGACACTGCGGTCGCTATAAACATTCACATACCATTTTTTGGCGTGAACCTATGTTTTCGTGTCTCCTATGTAAACACCTAAATGGGTTGAATGACAAGTGTATGTTGAATTCTTGTGAGAAACTGCCAAATCATGTCCCAAAGTGGCTGTTCTATTCTCCATTCCTGTAATATTCACTGAGAAAGGTCTAGAAGTAAGGTCACATCTACACCGTCTTAGATGACTTCCGTAGGATGATAGATTTCAGGTTGATTGAAAGTCACTTAAAGGTGTCAGCGAGGTTGCTCTGCTGTGGGTGAGTCAAGAGAGAGGGAGAAAAATGGAAAAGGGATATAGACCTTCGCTCAGAGGGTTCAACTTTTTAGTTATGTACAGAATGTTTTTTTTCTGCCTGAAAATGGTTAAAGTGAGTGTTTGGCTGCTTGGCAAGACACCACCCAGCTACTCAGGGGAGTTTGGAGCAGCTTTGCAGATAAGTTCCGAAAATCTACTGGGCCTCAAACTCATTTCCCAGGGCCAGTGTCATGGTGCCAATGACAACCGATAACATTAAGTACTGGGACCTTGAACATGGCGCATCTTTTAAGGATGCTATTTCCAAGTTTTATGCAAATTTTCAATTGCCTAGTAACTGATTTAGTGCCTCACCTAAATGCTTTCAGGTTCTGACCCTTGGAGATACTTTTCTGGAAAGGTTTCTTATCATCAACATTTCCTCTGGCTCGCATAGGGGATGATGGATTTGGCCTCTACCAGTAGTCTTGGAACCTCAGCCCTGATCCAGGAGAGCTGTGTCTGTGTGCGTTCTGGCCACAGCTACCATCAGCACCACTGGACTCAACACAAAGATCATTTCAAAGGCTCTTTGGGTTGGAGGCCTTATCCTCCTACAGCCCGTTGTGGTCATGAGAGTTTGCTTTAGAATCAGGTGGGTGTCAAAAACAGGAAGGAAAGAAAAACCAGTGACTTGTGGACTTCTGATGCCCTTTTGTAACCTTCTGAGTAATTCTGTGGTAACTGTATCAAGCACCCTGACCTGGAAATCCAGCCAGTAACCTCCCAGAACAGGTTGCTTGCAGTGTTTAAGCAGGAATTAACAGAATGATTCTGACTAAGGAGAACTTCTAACCAAGGGCACCTGACTCAATGGGGGTTTTGTATTTTACTTACAGCTCCACTTTAACACAACAGAAAGAAGCTGGGAAAGCAGATGGAAAATGATGACTTTCTGTGTGATTTTGCTACAGGTGACTGTCGACTCAGTGCCTGCCCCTCAGCCACAGAGCTGCAAGGTCCCCTTCCTTCCTGAGCTCGCATGCTCAGAGATGCTGTAGAAGGCTTTGCAGCCTCAGTTGGAAGATCTTATGTTTCAGGCTGATATGACATTCTTCTTAGGGATGCCAGTTTGGACAGAATGTTAAAGACTGGTAAATATGATACCTATGCTATCTAGAGGAAGCAGCTTGCATTGTTTCCAGCTACAGATTTGACTGCAGGTGAACTTTTTAGAGCTGAGCTATCAGAATCCGAGAACAGAAGAGAAGCTGGGGCGGTGGTGGGACGACAGTCACAGATTTTGATTGTGCCACACACCCGGGGGCACCCAGCGGTTTTGTGACTGTTCACCCGGCATTAACTAAACCCACAGGATGGCTTTCCCTTTTATTGTCCAGGAAATTGTTTCCCCAGAGCCGCCGGCATTTGCAGCCCCAGTGAACTGCCCAACTTTGTACATTCCACGTGGCCTAAAGACGACCCAATTGGCAGGCCCTACACATCAATTCCGAAAGGCTGCAAGTAAATGGAGGTATCTCGGGGGAGGCTTGCTTGCTTGGCATATGGCGAGTTCACAAAGCTAGACATGTTATCAGGCCAGCGAATGCATTTGCCAAGGAAAAGAATACAGTGTTAATGGAGGGGGAAAAAACTCAAAGAAGCCTGGTGCTGCTAAATTTTCATTCTTAATAAGGCAAGTTGATGTTACTGCAGAAGAGACCGAGGATCAGAGCATAGCATAACAGGAAGCCGTTCATAATTATCAGCGATGTGCTTTAAGTATTCCAATTAATATATTGATACTGGTGCTATCAGTAAAACGTTTCTCTCCTGTGTGTATTGCAATTTATGGTTTGCTAGGTCACAGCAGTACTGAATACTCCACAAATCTCATTCCTCAGCCAAGCGATGGTGTCAGTGGGCCAGCTCATGAAGCATTTGGTTCATTTTTCTGCTTAGATTTAGGGTAGACCAGCCCTCATAGCCTGATGAAATCCACGGAGTCTGGGGGAGAGGGAAGGGTTACTAAAATATTTTTTGAAAACTTCCTTTGCTTTCTGACAAAGAGGACAGTTCAGAAATTTCCTAATTGTCTTACTGCTTGAGTGTCTAAATCTGCATTTGAAATTGTTTCCCCTGGGTCTTCTGATTACAGGCTTTTCTCTTCTTCAGTGAAGTGTGTTGGGGATGTCAGTGGGTGTTGCCTACCTAAAAAACATCTCCTCATTCAAGTCCGAAAGAATATTTTTGGGAGTTCCTGTCATGGCGTAGAGGAAAGGAATCTGACTAGGAACCATGAGGTTGTGGGTTCGATCCCTGGCCTCGCTCAGTGGGTTAAGGATCCAGAGTTGCTGTGAGCTGTGGTGTAGGTGGCAGATGCAGCTTGGATCCTGAGTTGCTATGGCTCTGGCATAGGCTGGCAGCTGTAGCTCCAATTCGACCCTTAGCCTAGGAACCTCCATATGCCATGGGTTCGGCCCTAAAAAGACAAAAATAAAATAAAGAAAAAAAAGGATATTTTTGAAGAAACTTTTTTCTCCTTTTAAATTTTTATGAAAATGGCACATGTATAAGTTAAAAAATAGAATAGCACAGAAATGCTTGTATTGAAAAGCGACGTCTCCCCACCCCCAGCACTGAGAAGGGGCTAGATTTTAGCCAGGAATTTGGGGGAAATGCTCCAGATGCCTGAGGGGGGAAGGCTTGAGTCTAGAGTGTTGGCACACACTCTAGCCCCTGTCCTGGTTCTTTCCAGACAATTTTCTTTTGCTCTTCTTTCCTCTCTTTTTTTAGGGGCCGCATCTACTGCATTTGGAAGTTCCCAGGGCAGGGGTCAAATCAGAACTGAAGCTGCCAGTCCACAGCAGTGTAGGATCTGACCTGTGCCTGTGACCCACACCACAGCTCACAGCAACTCCAGATTCTCAGCCCGCTGAGCGAGGCCAGGGATTGAACCCGTGCCCTCCTGGTCATTGGTCAGTTTTGTTACTGCTAAGCCGCAATGGGAACTCTCTTTCCAGAAAATTTTTTAAAGGTTTTATTTTGAAATAATGTTAGAGAAAAGTTACAAGACTAATACAGAGTTTCTGTACATTTCTTACCCAGCTTCCCCTGATTTAATCTCTTACCTAAAGTACAATTTCCAGGCAGTTTTAAATTTTCTTTCTAGATAAAGAGTCCTCTGATAGTTTGGCCACAAGTCAGTTTTGGGTGTGTTTCTAGCACAATGCATGGACCTGAGCCAGGGATGGGGAGGAGAGTAAGGGGTACCTACATACCCCAGGTACCTTAGGCAGACTTCAGTGAACCTGTCTGATTTTCACCCATCTTCAGAATCCCAGTCTCTGTTGCAGCTGCTCAGTGAGCCTGGGGTTTTACTGGCACAGGGCCACGTGGCTCACTCCCACCCTCCCACTGACCAAAGTTTTCTCCTACCTGTTTTAGGTTCTTACGTCCTCACCCTGTACCCATCAGGGTTCTCCAGAGAAACAGAACCAGCTAGACATCGATACCCATAGATAGACAGCTAGAGACAGAGGTTGATTGATGTTAAGGAATTGGCTCCCGTGACTGTGGGGTCTGGGAAGTCTACAATCCATAGGTCAGGCAAACAGGCTAGCAATTTGGGTGAGCTGATGTTGCGGTCTCAAGTCCCAAATCCATAGGGCTGGCCAGCAGGCTGAAAACTTGGGCAAGATTTCTATGTTACAGTGTTGAGGCCGAGTTCCTTCTCCTCTGAGAAACCTCCATTTTTTGTTCATAAACTGACTGGTCAAACCCCTCTCCCCCAGCTTACTGCATTATGGAGGGTAATCTCCTTTACAGAAAATCAAACAATCAGGAGTTCCCGTTGTGGCGCAGTGGTTAACGAATCCGACTAGGAACAATGAGGTTGCGGGTTCGGTCCCTGTGCTTGCTCAGTGGGTTAACGATCCAGCGTTGCCGTGAGCTGTGGTGTAGATTGCAGACGCGGCTCGGATCCTGCGTTGCTGTGGCTCTGGCGTAGGCCGGGGGCTACAGCTCCGATTCAACCCCTAGCCTGGGAACCTCCATATGCCGTGGGAGCGGCCCAAGAAATAGCAAAAAGACAAAAATAAATAAATAAATAAATAAATGAAGGCTTGTAGATAATTAATAAAAAAAAAATCATAAATGTTCATCACATCTACAAAACATCTTCACGGCAACATCTAGACTAGTGTTTGCCCAAACCGCTGGCCGCCACCGCCTCCCCAAGTCGACACATGAAATTAACCATCATCCGCTCTGTTCTCTTTGCCACTCCCTCCTTGCCCTCCAGAAATCTGAAGTCTGTCTTCTTTCCCTGATATTCCTTCCCCAGTTGCTCCCCTGTTATGTCCCTCCGCCTCCTTTTAGTATCATCTCATTAGCATCAAGGAAGACAAATGCTTATACTGATCTCACCATCCCTGGTAGAAATTCAAGTTTCTTTGTCGAAGAGACCCTAAACTGCTCATGCAAACACTTGTCCTACACATGGGTGTGTGGGCAGGGGTCAGAAGTCCTTTTGAGATGAAAAAAAATAAAAGCATCGCATGATTCAGCTCAAATTTATTTACTTTACATATTACTCTCAACAGTAATATGTAAAATTGAGTCTTAGATATCTATTGCCTTGTCCTTGTTTAGAATGTTTCAAATACTCATTTTACTTAATCTGGCCTATCTAAATGAAGTTGTTTTTCTTTCTATTCATTTGGATGTAAGGACATTCAACTTTGAAGTATTTGGAAAACTCTTCATTACCGAAATTTTCAGCTTTGTAATCTGACCCTTAACTTTCTTATTTTAATTTTTAAGCTTTCTTATTTTAATTTTTCAAATCACAAACAAAGCTCTTTGAAGGACTTATTTTCACGTCTATAATTCAAAGAATGCTTTGTTCAAAGTAGACACACAAAAAAATTAAATACGCTTAAGTTTTCAAAAAATTCTTCAGCTTTGTATAATAATGTTATTTCATTTGGTACTTTAAAGATTTCAAATGCTTTAATTCTTCTTCTTTTTTTTTTTTTTAATCTTTTTTTAGGGCCACACCTGTGGCATATGGAGGTTCCCAAGCTAAGGGTCCAACTGGAGCTGGAGCTGCTGGTTCACACCACAGCCACAGCAATACAGGATCTGAGCCACATCTGTGACACACCATAGCTCACGGCAACACCGGATCCTTAACCCACTGAGTGAGGCCGGGGATCGAACCTGTATCCTCATGGATGCTGGTCAGATTTGTTTCCACTGAGCCACAAGGAGAACTCCCACAAATGCTTTAATTTCTGATATTTCACTCACTGCTCACAAATGATGCTGCTTGTAGGGTAGGGAGGTTGCAGGCATTTTTAGTCTTATTTGCAAGTAGGGCACTTGGGCTCTGTCTAAAGTGGTAAATAATTAGCCGAGGTCATGTACCTTACAGTTTAGTTTCTGAGTCTACTTGATTCAGGTCTTCTGACTCCTAATTCTGTGCACTTTCTTATGTATATTTAGAGTATGCTCTACATATCCTTGGGGAACGTTAGACAGTGAGCATATTTCTATAAATCTTTGTACCATTAGATATGCTTGCAATGGACTTACACTCAGGGCATGTTCTGTGAATGAGCTAAACAATCTCTTTCTTTTGTAAAAAGATAAGTTTTCTCAGTCAGTCCACCTCACTGGTCCTCACGTGTTCTGTACCCACAGACCAAAGAGAGTCATGCTCCCAAGGTCAGGCTTTCTCCTGACAAAGGCATGTTTAAGAGTCAAAAACTACTGTGTATTTTCAGGAGTTCCCATCGTGGCTCAGTGGAAGTGAATCTGACTAGCATCCATGAGGACGTAGGTTCAAGCCCTGGCCTTGCTCAGTGGGTTGAGGATCTGTTGCTGTGAGCTGCGATGTAGGTCACAGACCAAGCTCGGATCCCATGTGGCTATGGCTATGGCTATGGCTGTGGTGTAGGCCAGCAGCCACAGCTCCAATTTGACCCCTAATCTGGGAACTTCCATATGCTGCGAGTGTGGCCCTAAAAAGACAAAACAAAACAAAAACAAACAAAAAACAACAAAAAAACCACTGTGTATTTTCAGAACCAGAGCCTCCCCTCCAAAACCAAAAATTTATCCATACAAAAAGAAAATGCTCTGGTATTAATACAAAAACATCCAGTTACACCTATCACATAATTTACTAAGAGCAAAAAGAGCTACAACCCCTTTCCTCCCAAACCTTCCAAGACACAGCTTTTCAAAAATAAAGTTCTGATTTATTCAAATAACTAGATTAAAAGTAACAATGCCTTGTTTAAAAAATGCATCATTTCAAGTATAGGCTTGCTGTCGCAAGTATTTTCTTTCTTCTCTTTTCTTTTTTTTTAGACATAACCATGTGTTGCAATTTAGTGTAAAACAAATATGACAAAAGCCAAGAGTGGCTCCAGAAAGCAAAGACCCATCATCCAGGGTCATTGACATTGTTCTGAATTAACTTGCTCCTGCCACCGCATAACTTTCTCCCGTTCCCCTGGGGGTGAAGAGGGGAGCCGTTTTCTTGCCAAACACTCCCTACACCTTTGGTTTCCCAATTTTTCTTCAGGGCTGCCTCTGAGACCTCCCTCCCACCCTCCCAGCGCCCCCCTCTCCACCGGACTCACCTACATATTGTCCGGGTGCCTCACTAGCCTTTATTGTAAATTATGGATTATTCAGGTCAGTTTCAGGCCAGGTCTCATATTGTTCCACTTAGTTTGCCAGAGGTTTAACGGATTAAACAATCCTGCAAGTATTTCCTGTTATCACTCCTCTTCTTTCAGTGCTTAGGAGCATCCTTTGGGCCTGGGGCTCATAACCTTGGGTCTGTGACTTAGTCTGCAAGGACCTATGAATCCCCAGAAGTGAAGGGGGAATAATATGAGCATAAGTGCACTTTCCTGAGTAGCAATTCTAAAGTTTTCCTCAGATTTTAAAAGGGACCTATGACCCAAGAATATTTAAGAAGCACAACTGGCTCTGAGAGACTCCAGCTCCTTCTGTTTTTACTTGAGGCCTGGGCTGGGCTCTGGCCTTGATCCCGCAGGCCCTGGAGCAGCCGCCTGTTTCCCATCTGGTTCCCTGGTCTTCTGGGCTTTACCTCCTGCACTTTTTCTCCAGTGTGCTGCCCCTTGGCTGGACCTAACCTCTGCTTGGCTTTTCTAACTCCTTTGCACATCTCCCGTCCTGGCGTAGAAGGTATTTCTATCCTGCTTATTTCCCGAACACCTTGACTCCAGTTTGGATTATCCCAGAGTTTCTTTTCTGAATAAAGAGAATCACTAAGAGTTTTCCTCAACCCTCTTCCCCCTCCTCAGTTCACCTGGCCCATCCCAGACCCACTGCCCTCTTTAAGGGTTGACACATTCCCTTCTCAGGAAATCACATTTAAAGGCCTAACAGCATCCCAGTTCCCTGAGAAATCCTGGCTTTGCCTTCCCTCTCATCCCCCTAAAATTACAAGATCCCACACTCACAGTGTATAATATCCCCTCACCCCCAGGCCCCTCTAGGGTCAGCTGCAGTTTACAAGCAGGCTTTACCTGGCTTCAGCCTCACATTAATAAGTCTCTCTCTCTCTCTCAGTCTTATGGTAGCAGTTTCCACATTTTCTGGTTAATTTTTTGATGTTCAGAATTGAAAAAAAAAAAATAGCCACCACTGATAAAATATGAAAAACAGGAAGGAAGCTGGCCAGAGATAAAAGACAAGAAAAAGATAAAGGAACATAGGCTTCCAGTGCTTTCCTTGGGTTGGGAGTCTTTGCTTTGGTGTGGGCCTCTTTTAAGAGACCCCTTAGCATCCTGTGCTCCTTCTGATTGGCTGCCCCATGAAGGGTTTGGGATGGGGTGAGGGCACAGATGGAAAGGAAGCTGAGGGATCTGGCTTCTCGGCCACAGGAGCCTTGGTAGACTGACCGCAGCATCATAAGTCACATTGGCAGCGAGGGAGGATTTGGGGCCCAGAGTAAACTGTTCAAGTCCAAAGTTAGCTCCCTGCGGGGTCTGCATTCTGAGTCTGCCGCCACTTCCGATCGCCTTTGCCGACAGCCAAATGGGAGAATCCAAGCCCTGCCCTATTTAGATCCCTGCCCTCTCTCAGTCGGAGTTCCGAGCTGCCCCTTTGCTGCTTGTGATACTCGATCCTGAGCCAAGGAAGTGACCGGCCTGTGGCCTCAGAGACTCACAGGAAAGCCTGGTCGTGGGCAGAGGGCTAGTTCCTGTCCCCAGAGAGGGACGGGGGCAGCACAGCCCTGCCAGATCACTTGCTCTCCCTTCCCTGCCACCCTGAGGCCAGCTTTTCAGAAGGGATCCCCTGTCCCTTCACGGCTGAAAAATAAGCAGATCTCATGGGAAGCCAGAGTCACCTCCCCTTTGGGGCAAGCAGGAGTCACTGGGCGGTATAGGTGTCATCCAGCTATGCGGTTCCTCCACATGTCTCTTAATCCAGTGCCCGTCTTGCAGAGGGAAGATAATGAAGGTGTGCGCAGCCAACGCCACAAGAAGGCTTTGTCACTGCTAAGAGTTGTTAAGGAGAACTTGCCAAGTACTTTAGAGCCCATTCCTACCAGGTATCTCAGTGTCATCTATATAAAAAGCCTATGGACTCACAGACATTGAAAAACTTATGGTCTCCGGAGGAGACAGTTTGAGGGACGGGGGGGTGTGCTTGGGTTGTGGGATGGAAATCCTGTGAAACTGGATTGTTGTGATCATTATACAACTACAGAGGTGATCAAAAATTCATTTGAGTAATAAAAAATAAATTTAAAATGATAATAATAATAATAATAAAGAGCCTGTGGGAGGAGAAAACATGATGATTTAGTGTTCAGTTGGCTGTGTGACTAGGGTGGCAAGAACACCCTGAACCATGTGGGTACCGTCCAAGTTTCCTCCTGTCACGGAGCAGGTTGTGTTCTCCTGCCTTCTAAGCCACTGTCCCTCCACACACCGCGCTGGCTGCATGCCCCCACTCCTTCCTGACATGTGAGAAACAAGCAGCACAAAATGTGGGGACCCAGTTGTGTACCTGTATCAGGATGCGTGCAGGGGACATGGTGCCCTCAACCTGCTGAGTCACCAAAGGAGTCACCCTGATTGTGGGGCCTTGAGGGAAAACAAACAAAATGACCCTTGGTTGCCACTCAGCCATATGAGCCGTGTGACAAGGACAATGCAGAACCAAGGCATACATAACACCTACCCTGCCCCCGACTCCTGAGCGCCTCCTGTGTGCCAGGCACTTTGTGCTTCATCTGATTTCATTCATATTCAGAACAGTTCCATGAAGCAGGTATATCCAGCCCATGTTAAGGTGATAAAATCAAGAGTAGAGAGTTGCCCATCCCCAAGTAGCTCAGCTAGCCTGTAGTAGACCAAGGCCAAGGTCTTCTGACATGAGAGCCCTTGCTGGTCCTACTAACGCCACGCTGTCATGACAGTCTGCAGGGGAGAGTCATCTCGGCAATTTGAAAATGAGTAACCTCTCCAGGTAGGACCCAGGCTGCCGAGGGAAGCGCTGCCAAGCCCTCCGCCTCCTCTCCAGCTCTGTGAGGACAGCCTGCCTCACTGTCATCCCTGGCCCAGCACAGTCCAAGCAAAACGACCAGCTCCTCTGCTCTTCTTTCCCCATCTCTTCCCTCAAGACAAAGCCATTCAGACCATCATTTAAAAGCCCACAAACCAAAAATGCTGGAGAGAGGGTGTGGAGCAAAGGGAACCCTTCTTCAGTGTTGGTGGGAATGTAAATTGACGCAGCCACTATGGAGAACAGTTATGGAAGTTCCTCAAAAAAGTAAAAATAGAGTTGCCGTATCATCCAGCAATCCCAGTCCTGGGCATCTATCCAGACAAAACTATAATTCAAAAAGAAACATGCACTTCTGTGTTCATAGCAGCACTATTCACAATAGCCAAGACTTGGAAACAACCTAAATGTCTATTGACAGACGAATGGATAAAAAAGATGTAATACACACACACACACACACACACACACACACACACACACGCTGGAATACTACTCAACCATTAAAAAGAATGAAATAATGCCATTTGCAGCAACACAGATGGACCTAGAGACTCTCATACTAAGTGAAGTCAGATAGAGAAAGACAAATACCGTAAATCACTTAAATGTGGAATCTTAAACTGTGGCACAAATGAACCTATCTGTGAAACAGACTCACTGCTATACAGAACAGACTTAGGCTTGCTGGAGGGGGAAGAAGGGTGGGTGAGGGATGGATTGGGAGTTTGGGATTAGCAGATGCAAACTATTATGTGTGGAATGGATAAGCAACAAGGTCGTACTGTAGAGCACAGGGAACTATATTCGATATCCTATGATAAACCATAATGGAAAAGAGTATGAAAAAGAATGTGTATAGATGTATAACTGGATCACTTTACTGTACAGCAGAAGCTAACACAACATTGTAAATCAACTCTACTTCAATTAAATAAAATTCTTTAAAAAGACAAAGCCATTCATTGCAGTTCCTTCAGCCTAGGGCTCAGCCATGGTGCAGGAAAGACTGGAGCAGGCGACTGCAGGCAGAGAGCCAAGCAGGGAGGCTGTGACTGGTGGCTGGGCCAGGGGGTGTCACTGAGGGCACAGAGGCGGGCAGACAGGAAAAGGTGTGGAGGCAGAATGGGGAGAACCTGTGTCTAGCAATGGTGATGGATGCATTAGACTTGAATGAGGAAAAAATTACTAGGTTTTAAGGTTAGTGTGGGCAGAAGGTTTTATCATTAACAAAGATGAGTAAACACAGGAATATTGTGTTTGGAGAAGGAAAATGCTGAGGTCTTGTTGTACAGGCTGAGTGTGAGGTATTATAGGAACTTGATGAGGAGATGGCTACTGGCAAGTAAACATTTGCGGTAAGAGACCACAGAACTTGCTCAGTTTCCTAAGTGCACTGAGATATGATGGAAACGCTCTAAAGAAGGTGGGAAGGTTAATAGCAGAGCATTGCTGCCCATGTGCTTCTGAAGTGTTCAGATAAAACTCGTGTGTGTGTGTGTGTGTGTGTGTGTGTGTGTGACATCTATATATAGATCTCTTGAAAACATTATGCTAAGTGAAAAAAAGATACAAAGGCCACATATTGTATGATACTATTTATATAAAATGTTCACAATAGGCAAATCCATGGAGACAGAAAGTAGGTTAGTGGTTTCCAGGGGCTGGGGGAAGGGAAGAGTGGAGAATGACTGCTGATGGGTGTGGAATTTCTTTGGGGGCGCAATGAAAATCTTCTAAAATTGATTAAGGTGATGGCTGCACTATTTTGTGAATATGGTGAAACCCCCTTTAAATGGGTGAATTGTACAGCATGTGACATATCTCAATAAAAACAGAAGGATATATATATATATACTGCTCAAATTATTATTTAATTGACTGAAAATAAAATCCAAACCAAAAAACAAATTCCAAATTATATCCAACCTTTAACTCAAGTAAATGTGGGCACCTTGACTGCTTATGCCAAGAAAATACGCATCTTTATTCAGCTCTTTTCCATAGGTGACCTTAATTATTAGGGCAAGAAACAAAAGCCTGTGCATTAGGAAATTGGAAAGCAATTTAATGACTAATTAGATTCTCTTTTTTTTTTCTTCTTTATTTTTTTTAGGGTTGCACCCACAGCACATGGAAGTTCCCAGGCTAGGGGCTGAATTGGAGTTGCAGCTGCAGGCCTACACCACAGCCACAGCAGATCCGAGCCACATCCGCAGCCTACACCACAGCTCACAGCAATGCCAGATCCTTAAACCCACTGAGCGAGGCCAGGGATGGAAGCCATATCTTCACAGATATTAGTATTTGGACTCTTAACCTGCTAAGCCACAACGGAAACTCCTTGACTAATCAGATTCTTTATTTAAAGAACCACTGTTGTTTACAGAAGAGAAAAATCCATGATCCTTTGCTGCCTGTGCGTTCCCTGGGAGAACCATTCTGACTTGGCCTCTATTTGACATATAGGTTCTTACCTATTGAGGGGTTGGAAAAGTGGGATAGAAAAAGAGACTGAACAGAGATTCTTTCTTTGGGACTTGCACTAAAATAGGAATTTGATCTTAGTCTATAGTTTTTAAACCTGAAAAGTACAAATGTTTGCACAGTGGCACCAGGTTTCATGATCATTGGTTCATCCTGATAATAGGTTGGGACTGGGTATGAAAAAATGTGAGTTAACCTGAAACTTAGATACAATTTATCAACTGACTTAAAAGGAAAGCAAAGTGTTAACAAAAGTGAAAAGCACCATTTGGAAACAGCCTTAGATATTTCAGGAAAACCTTGGGACTACTCCAGCATAGGGATTCTAAATACCATAGTAGTAGAGTCATGTGTTCTCTGTAAAATTAAAACAAGCATGCCTGGCAGCCTATGAAGAACCAAGCTCCACTCCAAACATAATATTTGATACTGTCCACACTTGAGTACACTGTTACTGTTGGCTCAGGTACCTCATGCCATATTTTCTTTTGTTGCTGTTCAAAGAAAAAAGGTTGGAAAATTCTCAATTTGCTGGTGTGATGGGCGGGAAGTCCTGTGCGTGTACAAACAGAGATCTCTCTCCAAACTAAACTCATATACAACACCTTCCGCATGAAGAGGACACTGTGTTCAGTGTTATTTCCCAAAGCCTTGCAAAATACATTCATATTCTGCTTCCATTTCACTAGTGGATTTAAAGAGAAGAAAGCTCGACAGAGTTTTTCTCCACATATAATTCTTAGATCTGGAGTGAGAACTAAGGCTTAAAGGTCTCAGAAATCTTCTAAATTAAATGAGAGGCCTTTCCATGTCCTCTTCCATCACACCCTCAGAGGCCATGCTATCCAGGAAGCAAGCTGAGGGCCCCAGGTCCTTGAGAACCAGACCAGTTGACCCCAAATGGATCTAAATGCATTTAGCACTCTGCACAGCCTTGCTTGACAGATGAAAAGGCGAAATGTGCCTCCCTCTTCTCCCCAATTAGGAGAAGGTCCACTCTTCTGAGAAGCTGGTCTCCCTCAATGGACCTCGACTAGCCAGAGAAGTCCTCAAAGCAGTCATTTGTTCACTGCTAGAGGCTGACATGCCACCCCAAAGACGCACACGCCACGCAAGAAGACCTGCAGCAGGTTGTGGATTTTTCTGCAGGTTCAGCAGAGAAATGCCTGCTAACCACCAGCTTGAAGAATGCTGAAGTCATGTGTCGGTGCACACAAGGCTGAGGCTTTGGGCAGCAGAGTTTGATTGGAAGCTTAAGGGAGGAAGTCACACACTACTGGTACTCCTGGCTCTTGATTTTCCACTGGGGGCCATGGACGGCATGTTTCAAATCCACAGAAAGTCTAAAATCTTTAGCCTCTAACAAGCAGCAAAACTGAAAATGTTCCTTTCACCTCCCCTCCATCCACCTGACTGGACCAGAACATGATTCTAGATGATCCCCAAATGAAAACCAAGTTTGCATAGTGGTGGCTCACAGGCCCACCCAGCTATCGGTGATGTATTTTATTTGGCCTGTACTCTTTTTTTTTTTTTTTTTTAATATTTGAATGAGTTGTCACCATCTAAAACTCAGGAAATTCCACATAAAATCTGCCTTTCTGGTTTCTCGTAAAATTCAGAAGATCTAATTATGCTGGGCCCACATACTCAAGTGACAATGACTTGGTGAGTCCAAGGAGCTGCTGTGCCCTTCAGACACCCCACTTCTCACCCAGCCCACCTGCATCACATCCATTCCCTACTAGTCCCTGTAGGCATGTGGCTTTGAGACCCTGAACAAGAGAAGGATCCCAGAAGAGGAAAGATTTTGCTTCCCTTGCAAATGTCCAAAGTGACAAAATCCCTGCCAATATGAAATTTGGTCTAGTGACGAACAAGATTATCATACACCTGCCAGAGTCCTGAATTCAGAGACAGGTGAAGTGAGTTCAGTTTAGGGTATAGAGTCCACATTCATGTCTAAAAAGGAATAAAGACCATTTCAAAGTTAGAGGCATAAAGAAAAGCATACTAAATGGAAGAGAGGTAACCTGAGTTTTTGACTCAACCCCCCTCCTCCCCGCTATGCTGACAGGAGTCAGTTTCCTTACCTTCATGATGGAAGGGTTGGTAACCACTGCCTGGCAACGCTTCAGCATTCATTCACCATTTATAGACTTCACTTGACACTGAGTCTTCCAAACAGGGATCTGCACTTAGGACTTCACTTTCCTCATCTATAAAATAAGGATCATAATAATAAACACCTCGGTGTCTGGCATACTCTGTCTGCTCAATCAGTGTGAGCTCGTGTCTTTTTACTAAGTACCAACTATATACCAGGCTTTAGGTGAGGCCTTGGAAATATGAGACTTTTTTTAAGGGGTTTCATATCAGGTGTTTCAATCAGAGGTCTGTGCCATTTAGGGGGTTAGCCCATTGATATTTGAATCGCCGCATGACTCCCCTCCCCAGAAAATGGTCCACATGCAATAGCCTGGGTAAGATGCCAAGGATATGGAAGCCCCTGGAGCCTATCCACAGGACCAGTGTCATCCCCAGAACCTTCGCACAGGTTGTGTCACACAGTATGCGGAAGCAATGGTTCCAGGAGAAGTGACACCAGAAGAGCCAGAGCCACACATAAGGAACAGTCAGGGAGGTTTTGTGCGAGGGCTGAGGTGCACAAAGCTGAAGTGGGAAATAAGGGGAATTTTTGATAAAGACATCACTCTTTTTTTTTCCAAATAAAGAAGATATTTCTATGACACCTAATACAGTCAGAGCTAGTGTTTCATATACATGTCATGTAAAAATAATTGTGGCTACTCTGACACAGGCTGAGTTCAGGAATTATCTTCTCAACTGTGATCCTTTCACTGCTTTTTTTTCCTAAGTTTCTCTTTGTCATCCTGAATATGAAAACTAATCTCAGGATTAAGTCAGAACATGGCTTTTGCAGAGGGCTAATTCGACTTACTGCATTTTCCCCCATTTTCCAGTCTTTTTCTAGTCATCAACCTACCGGTCCCAATATGTATAGAACTGATTGCACATGGGACCTGGTTATCTGTTGATAACCCAGAGGGGGCAGGTCACTCTGAGCCACCTCTGCCCTTGACCCTCTCTGACCTATAGGTTGGATGCAACACTTTATCACATTCCCTCCAAAGCAAATCCAACTGCAAAAGTATTGGGAAACAGGTAGGTTTTACTGAGGGTTTGGCCAGCAGAGTGAAAAGAAAATTCACTGCATGTCACACCAAAATTCCCAATGGGCAACTCTCAGCTGCCAAAACTTTTCTCCTTCAAAGGCCAGCCCCCCATCTTTCCCCTTCTCTACCCTCCCCTCTCTTCGTCTATCACATGTGCTAATTCAGAGAATGGAGCTCCCTGAGCTTCTGCAGTGTGGCTTCCTCATTCCTGTTATTTAATACTGTTTTGAATATGAGCAAGCTTCTGGGCTGAGGATGCCCATTTTGTTTACACCAGGCAACCAGCAATGAGCCCTCCTTAGTTTTCATGCTCTTTGTGGTGGGGTTGGGAGAAAGTTTAAATAACAAATACAGCCTCCTCTTCTCCCTCACCACAAACTTTTTTTGGCACTTAATGCATGAAAGGCATCCTTCATGTCAAACATGTAAACCCATCTCTCATTTTTGAACAGCTGCATAGTGTGCCGTTGTACATGATGTATTTAGCCATTCCTGAACATTTACTTTATTTCCCCCCCCCCCGTTGCAAACACTGCTATAGTCAAACAAATATTGCACACTTGTGTATGTCCAAAGGGTACATTTCTGGAATCAGGATTTCTGTTTCATGAAGAGGGACATTATGTAGTCGTTATTGCTGCCCAGAAATTTATATTCAAACCAAATGGGTAAAAGAGACTTTCAGTTTACCATAAAATGATTTCATTTTGGATGTTTGTTTATCAGTGCCCCACCTTGATTCAGAAAGGGTTTAAGGTGGCTGGCAGGGGAATGTAAACAGAGGAGATGGGAGGGAAAGTGAAAAACAAAGATAAAGAAGTAGAATGAACTGGTGAGTAAGGTTATTATAAAAATTCATTTGAATCCATTCCATGCCCCAGGCAGCCCTTGGGTTGAGCACTGAGCTTTCCAGCAGCCAGTGCAAAGAGGGGACGTGGATCAATTATAGAATCCACACCTAAAAGCAAAGCCATGGCAGCCTCATATAAGGGACATCTGGTAGTGAGGCAGGGCTTTAGCAGTGTGACCTCATGCGATCCCTACAGCACCCCTGTATCTGCCTATTTTTCTCACACCCAAAACATGTTGCCTGAGAGCAGAGCCCTGTGTTGGGGTGCACACGTGTTGATTATGTTGGGTGGGGAGCAGCCTGGCCGAGACTGATAAGCCAAGCCCTTGCCCCTGAATGTGGCCAGATAGCAAGGCAGTCAGAGCAGGCATCAGCCCTCCAATATGCAGATCTTCCTGTCTCCTAAAATCTTCAGAGACCTGCCTTGGAGCATGAGACCAGAAGTGGTGTGGTGTATATACACAATGGAATACTACTCAGCCATAAAAAAGAATGAAATCATGCCATTTGCAGCAACATGGATGGAACTAGAGACTCTCATCCTGAGGGAAGTAAGTCAGAAAGAGAAAGACAAATACCATATGATATCACTTATATCTGGAATCTAATATAAGGCACAAATGAGCCTTTCCACAGAAAAGAAAATCTTGGACTTGGAGAATAGAATTCTGGTTGCCAAGGGGGAGGGGGAGGGCATGGGGTGGTTGGGGAGCTTGGGGTTAATAGACACAAACTACTGCCTTTGGAATGGATTAGCAGTGAGATCCTGCTGTGCAGCACTGGGAACTATATCTAGTCACTTATGATGGAGCATGATAATGTGCGAAAATAGAATGTGTACATGTATGTGTAACTGGGTCACCATGCTGTACAATAGACAAAAAAAATTGTATTGGGGAAATAACTATTAAAGTAATAATAATAATAAAAAGACAAAAAAAGAAGAAGAAGAAGTGAATCTGGGCCAGTATTTGTAACACAGGTCAGGAAAACACTCCCGAAGGGTGATCCCAGGAATCCCTTGATTCCTTTCAGGTGCATCCACATGAAAGTTTGCATTTTGAATCATCCTGGCCTCATGGGCCTCATGGGCTGCTGTTAGGTGAGCAGTCAGAGTACCAGATGGCTGTGCTCTCTTTGTTGCCCAAGGCCGGGGGCAAGGATCCTGGAGGGAGTGAGGAGCCAGGGGCCACCTCTGCAAATTGATCATGCCAAAGAGGGGTCTTCTGAAGGAGCCCGGGGAATTTCACCTCCAGACTTCAGACTGCGGAGAGAGGAGACAGGAGGGAGTTGAGGGGGCTGAGCTGGCTGGGGAGACTTGGAGGTGGCAGAGAGCAGGTGGAGGGTGTGAGGAGACCTGGACAGAGAGAGAAAAAGGATCAGCTTCAAAGAAATCACCAAGGGCCTGAGTCCCCCTGCAGAGTGTCACATGGCTCTGCAAGGAAGCTCTGACCCCAAGCAGAGGCAGTGAAACTGGATACCAAGCAGCAGGGTTGCTGAGAAAGTGCTGCACTTGGACCTGGATGTGGCAGCAGGGCAATCGAGCAGGAAAAGAGAGGGACTTTGAAGGTCACGATTGGCACAAAGAAAACAAAACGGATCGAGTCACCTAAGATTTTGTCCCCAGACCCCAGTGAGCTGTGGATAATTTGACCCTCAAGGTACCCTGCACTGTAGTACAGACCCCACACGTGTCCCGGAGAGGACATATCAGGAATGCATTGTGGGCAGGAAGAAAGAATCCAAACATGCGGTTCAGCCACAGGCATGTGGAAAGGGAAAGAGCCTTTGTCATCCCCTGGGTGACAAAGTAGAAGAAAGGAGGAGAAAGTTATCCAAGGAGAAGAGAAAAGAAGACAGTGAGAACCTGACTGAAGGAGTCTTTTCTGAGCATCACCCCTGGGGAGCCACAAGAGAGAGACAGGGACGTGAGAACAATGGGCACCTCCAAAGGGAGTCAAAGAAACCAAAGGAGGCGTTGAGACAGGCCTACTGGGGATGTGCTACAGCGCAGGGAGAAAAGGAGGTACATTTTCTTGCTAGAGAAGATAGATCTATTCGAGGGGCTTTAAAGTCCCTTGATTCCTTTCAGGTGCATCCACGTGAAGGTTTGCATTTTGAATCATCCTGAGTTTTAGCCAGTACAGTTGTTCTGGGCTTTAGACCCTGATTCACTATTTTAAAACCTCCTGCCCTTCACATCCATTTGGTAACAGTCCTAGGAGAAAGGCTTCCTCGTTCCCACGTTCTGCATCCCTCTCAGTTGGCAATAAAGAGCTTCCCAGGGTGTCTGGCTGACTGTAGAGCCAGAATGTGGCTGATGAGGAAATATGACCCTGGCTTAGGTTCTGGTATAATTCTGATGTGTACGTTTACCAGAACACTGTACAAGTAAAATATAAGTTGAACTTACATCTGGGAAAACCTGAAAATGTAACAGTAAAGTTTCAGTATTGGAATACCACATCCTATTTTATTTTTCATCATATATATATATATATATGGTGGGTTTTTTTTTTTTTTTTCTTTTTCTTTTTAGAAATGGTATATGGAAGTTCCCAGGCTAGGTGTCAGTTGGGAGCTGCAGCTGCCATCCACCACAGCCACAGCAACGCCAGATCCAAGCCTCATTGGCACCTATACCAGAGCTCATGGTAACACCACATCCCTAACCACTGAGCGAGGCTGTGGATCAAACCCCCATTCTCATGGATACTAGTCGGATTCATTTCCACTGCACCACAACAGGAATTCCCCACATTCTATTTTAAAATAGATTTAAGGGTAAATATGCTAGCCAGATAACTTCAACTGTCACATGTAACTTCAACAGCTTTTCGTTAAGACTTTTAAGTCATAGATAAAAATTAATTTATTGGAATAAAGTAATACTCAGAACGTGAATGAATATGTAAAACTTAATAAAGGGAGCACAGCTTATAAAAAGAGACCCATTTTCTTGTCTAAATAGCCAGTTTTTATAAATGTAATGTGGTGATCTGAAATCTTGGTCAGGACTCCCTGAAATCTATTTAAAATGAGTTCATCATATGAGCACTGCTAGAAAGGTGCCACCACTGATCCGTGTATTGCTTTTGATTTGAAAACCCCTAATTAAGGATCTTAATCATTTCCTTGGTAACAAAGAGTTTTGAACAAAATACAAGAGCAAGGGTATTATGAAAAGGTTATTTTTCCTTCCACCTCTGATTATCCAGAGAGTAACAATGCCAATATATAGGCAAAGCAGGGACTCTTTTGGCCTAAAAAAACAGAACTCAGAAGTAGAACATATTGTCGAAGCTTCTCCCTCCAAGGGTGGTGGACTCCAGGATTTTTTCCCCCTCCATTGGGTGTAGCTTTGACCAAGTAAGATGGGAGCCAGGCACCTGGACTATCATCCTCAGCAGTGAGATGGTCTTGGTAGAAGCAAGGCTCCCTATACATCTTTTCTTCACTCTGGGCCCTTGCCTTGAAAAACAGCTTTTGGGGAAGTTCCCATTCTGGCTCAGTGGTTACAAACCCAACTAGGATCCTTAAGGATGCTGGTTTGATCCCTCATTGGGTGAAGGATCCGGGGTTGGTGTGAGCTGTGGTGTAGGTTGCAGACGTAGCTCAGATCTGGCGTTACTATGGCTGTGGCACAGGCTGGCCGCTGGAGCTGCGATTCAACCCCTAGCCTGGGAACTGCCATGTGCCAAGGGTGCAGCCCTAAAAAAATAAAATAAATAAAATAAAAATAAAGCTGCGGGTTCCATATTATTTTTAAAAAATAGCTTTTGCTTAGTGTTATGGATATCAAGTATATATTCCTCTAAGACATCCTTTAGCCCCCAAACGATAATGTGTTTAAATAATGTTCTTTTCTGTCATCAACTTCAGCATAGTGATTAACTACAAAAATGTATATGATACGTGTTCTGACTGCTAGAGATCACTTCCCTCTTTACAACTACAGGAGAAGCAATAATCCACACATAAACATTTATTTTCTAGCGCTAGGGAACCACATCATTACAATGCATTTTAGGCAAAGGGGATGTGAGAATTGAGGATTTTCCCCCCAAGACCCTCCCTGCCACCTTCCTGGCTCCTGGGATTGTCTGCTTTAGCTTGGAAAAAGGTGAGAGGCTCAGGCACCTGCACCCTTCAGGAGCAGCATGACCTTGGGCTTCCAGGTTTACAGGTGTATCCCCTGCCAATGGAAGCCTTGCTTCCTCCAGGCCATGCCATGTGGCAAGAGCCCCACAGAGGTGGAATCCACTGGGATGCACTCACTCGGGCCTCCACAACCTCCAGGCTGCCATGGAATGTGTTTACTCGATTATGGGGGCCTCACCCACAACTGTGGGGACACGGAGTAGTCACACCTCCCACGGCAGCCTGAAGGAACTATGCAGGTCAGGTTGGGAAACATCACCCGTGGTTATTGAGAAGGCATTTGGAATCCGCAGGGAGGTTGGTTTTGTTTTAAACTCTGCTTATTGCACTAGTAAAAAAAACAGTGAATGTTGATCACATCCGATTCTCCCTGACATCAGTGCTTCTCGAGGGAGATGTTTGCTGCGTGATTCTCCAGGGAGACCAGGAAACATGGAATTAGGTCCTGTAACCAGGTATGTGGGCAAAAATAACTAAATGAAGAGTCTGGGAAAACATCCTGAAATTATAAGGACAAGTAAAGTGTGAACAAAGCTATCATTTGTATTCAAGGCAAAAAGAGAGACACTATTTTAAAACTGCCATGATTATCATGTGATATAGAGAAATAGTTATATAATTTTTGCTGGGTGTGAGGGGAAACGCAATATATAAATTATGCAGGAAACACATTTTCTCCATAGCTGGAGGATATTTGGGATTCTTATCTAAATCCTCTTGAATCTGCGAGGGGTTTTTTTAGTTGTTGTTTTTTGTCTTTTTTAGAGCCGCACCCGTGGCATATGGAGATTCCCAGGGTAGGGGTCGAATTGGAGCTAGAGCTGCCAGCCTGCACCACAGCCACAGCAACCGGGCATCCGAGCCACGTCTGTGACCTGCACCACAGCTCACGGCAACACCGGATCCTTAACCCACTGACTGAGGACAGAGATCAAACTGTGTCCTCTTGGATGCTAGTCAGTTTGTTTCCACTGAGCCACAATGAAGAGAACTCCAGGGTTTTGGGTTTTGTGTGTGTGTGTGTGTGTGTGTGTGTGTGTGTGTTGTTTCTTACGTCCTGTCTCAACAATTAGGTCCCAATCATTGAACCTCCTTTCCCCAAGATCTGGATACTTTTTTTTTTTTCTCAATAGAACAAGAGGCCAGTGAGAATGTCTCCAAGCATTCAGTTGTAAAAGCCTCTCTCTCCCTCCCTCTTTCTCCCTGTCTGTCCACTCACGTTTTGACAGCCGTCACAGAAGACGAAACCAGCTGGGGATGCAAGTGGTTGGTGGTAAGGTGGCACCAGGCGGGAGGAATATGCTGATGGAGGAACCTGGCCCTCAATTAATGACTGAGATCAACGCCTTTCATGTTGAATGGCACACCGGAGGGCTAGGTGAGCCGAGCAGGCAAGAAGAAAAAGATCCTATCTTGTTAATTGACCTAATCTCACCTCCTCCCCTAAAACGACAGATAATTTATACCACAGAGCTTCCTTTAATTTCATCAAACCGCCTCACCCAGAAACGAGACACAGTAGTGACAAAGAATAATGATTACACATGAGAAGATATTTTGCCCCATCTCTTGCCTTGATTTCCTCCATGAACTAACTTTTTAAGGAAAAGGCTGAAATGAAGCTCACTTCATGGTTTCTTAGAATGGGGTGGTTTTTGTTGGGTACTTTTTTTAATCTCTTAATTTTAAGCAGCCTCAATCTCTGTTCCAAGTGGAATGCAAATCCCGTTCGTTGTATCCCTAATGTTATGTTATAAATGTTGGCCTCTGCAAAAGCAGCAACAGAAATGGTGAAACTGGTGTGGATAATAGAAAATTTGGGTCTTGGAAAGGAAATTATGAAAAGACCTATTCGGAATTGCAGGGCCAGAGAGTCGGGCATTTTTTCCTCATATTTCTAGGTGATAGACAAATTGTTAGTTACCACACATATAATTTATTAGTAATTGCTCTAATTTGCCTCAAGTTTCTAAGTTACCAGTTCAATGAGATCAACTGTTTTGTACCTGTAAAATAGGAATCGTATGATAATGATGAAGCTAGTCAGGGCCATTTCTGTACAAATTCAGTTATTGCCATTGTATTTTAGAAAAACAGGGGAGAAATAACACAATTAAACTTCTTAGAAGCCTAGTGACTAATATCACTCACTGAGCTTACAATGCTACAAGCAGGAGCTCCTATTGTGGCTCAGCAGGTTAAGAACCCAACTAGTATCCATGAGATTGTGGATTCCATTCCTGGCCTCGCTCACTGGGTTGAGGATCTGGTGTCGCCCTGAGCTGTGGTATAGGTCACAGACGCAGTTCAGATCCCATGTTGCTGTGGCTGAGGCGTAGGGTGGCAGATGCAGCTCCGATTCGACCCCTAGCCTGAGAGCTTTCATGTGCTACAGGTGTGGCCTTAAAAAGAAAAAAAAAAAAAAATGCTATAACCAAGTTTCCCTCTCATGGGCATATGGATACTAGGATAACTGGCTTTCCTTGGGGTTGGGTTGAGAGCTATTAAAATGGAAAACCTCACTTCCTCCTTGGGAAGGCTGTGATGGGGTGAATGCTGAATCCCTCCAGTGGGTGGTCTGGAACCCTGGAAATGAAGCTTAGAGCAGAGCTGGGCCTGCTTCAGGGCTGTTGCAAACAGAGCTGGCATAGAACATTTGTTTCTTCTTCTCAAAGCTAATTTCCCATTTCTCTCGAAATGTAATTAGCTGACTTCAGGTACTGCTCTGAAAACCTAAATGCAGAATGTCTTCTTGTGTCCAACCTGTCAGATTTCTGTTTGTCGACCTCCTTGATTTATCGACAGAAATATTTTCTACTTATCTCCTCTATTACATAGCCAAACAAGCTGAGGTCTCATTCTGCCTCTGTGCCATCAGCAAAAACTGTCAACGCCCTTCTGCTTGCTGAGCTCTTGTTCTTGCTGATTTGTAAGAGACAGGAACACAGCTTTACATTTGGTTCTCAGGTTTAAGCTTGTAGTCCTCGCAATGGCAGAAAGTCGGAAAATGAAGGCTTTAGCTGACCTTTGACAAAATAGGAAGTACAGGTGACAGGATAAATGTGGATTGCTCAGGACGTTTTGGAAAGTCACTCTTTGACCCGACTCAGCTGGCAAACATCCTGGGACTGATAAAATTCCTTTGCAGTTCATCAGAATTTAACTTTGGCTCAATCTGTCAAAGTCACAACCACATCTCTCAAGAGTACCATTTGGCCATAGGTCAAATCCATTATCACAAACACAGTGGATGTTCCTGAATAGCATTCCTAACCACAGCTGACGTCTACATGCATCTGGCAAGACAAATACCAAAACAAATATGAGAAAAACAAAATAATTTAGATAATTCCTGCTAATTTTATTGAAACCTAGATACATTCCCAATTGACCAAATGGCGTTTGGAAAAATGATCATATTTTGGAAACTGAAATGAGACTGTCAGCGACTAATAATTTAAACCAAATGTGGAAACTACACTTCCAGCCTGGTAACTTCGTACATTATTGCATATTCCTGACCAAGATGGAGCATCAGATGAGTCTCCTGGCTTAATGCTGGCTTAAGGTTCAATAAGCAACAGGGCAGGATGGGCAGCCCATTTATCCTCAAAGTGGGGTCCTACAGCCAGAATCATCAGCATAATCTAGTAGAAAGTAGTAGAAAGGCAGATTCGGAGTTCCCGTCATGGCTCAGCGGTTAACAAACCCAACTAGCATCCATGAGGACTCAGTTTTGATCCCTGGCCTTGCTCAGTGGGTTCAGGATCTGGAGTTGCCTTGAGCTGTGGTGTAGGTCACAGACTTGGCTCTGGCTCTGGCGTAGGCTGGCAGCTGTAGTTCTGATTGGACCCCTAGCCTGGGAACCTCCAAATGTTGTGGGTGTGGCCCTGAAAAGACAAAAAAAAAAAAAATAGTAGATTCATAGGCCTACCCTAGCCTATTGTGGCAGTATTTCTAGGGATGGGGCTCAGAAATCTGTATGTGAATGTTCACATAAGCCTTGTTCGTAATAGCTAAAAAGTGGAATAACCCACATGTCATCACCTGGTGAATGGATAAAAACAATGTATAACCAGGTGCAACCATGGAATATTATCCATCCATAAAAAGGAATGAGGTATTGATACATGCAACAACATGGATGAACCTGGTAAACATTAAGTGAAAAAGCCAGATGCAAAAAAGCCACATGGTGTATGATCCCCTTTATATAAAATGTCCAGGATAGGCAGTGCCGTAGAGGTGGAAAGTTGATTCGTGGTTGTCCGGGCCTGAGGGAAATAGAGATTGAGTGATGGCTGCTGGGTATGGGTTTCTTCAGGGCTGATAATGGTGCTGTGGAATGAGATAATGGTGATGATTGTACCACCTTGTTAACGACCAGAATCACCGAGCTGTATGCTTAAAAGGATGCATTTTATTGTGAAGGAATTATATATCAATTTTTTAAAAAACAGTTGGATTTGGCCCATGGGGCCAGAGTTGGCCAATCCCAGGTCTAGTGTAAAAAAAGGGGGGAGAGGGAGAAGCAGATAAATGATGGAAAAAATGTTGATAATTATTAACTGGATGATGTGGTGGTTCATTACAACATTTTTTTACTTTTGTGTATGTGTTCAAACATACACAAATGTATATCACAATAAAAAAATTAATGTGTGATACATCTTGAATTAGATACTAAAATCACCAGGGATGGAGCTTGGGCATCTGTAGTTTTGACAAGTTTCCCAGTGATTTGCTTAAAACTAACCAATTGCTGGTTTGAATATCAACAGCCGGGGACCACTGCTCTATACGTATATGGTTCTGTTAATTTGATTATCTTAGGAGAGAAAAACTCCTACAGAGAGATAAATAGGCAGTAGCAAAAACAAACAAACAGACAAAAAAAGGGTTGCTGACAGCCCAACAAGTGAAAAATAGGAAAGAAGAAAATGCAAGTACAAAAGCTTAAAAAGCTCAATACTCTGAGGCTGTTTAGCATAGAGGCAAAAAAGTCCTATGTGCCATAACAAACTGAAATCATCACTGTTACAGAGTAGCACAACTTTTGATATTCACAACGATGACCTGGAGGCATTCAGCGAGGATTAAATTATATTCAGTAAATGTTATTTAAGGCATGTGGAGGTAAATATTCATTTTAGAAAATAGCATTATAAGAATGCTCCAAGTGGTAAAACCCCAAACATAGAGGAAATCTGATTATCCAGGTAAGAGTGTTTAAGAATTCTTAATAGCTTTATTTTAAAGTCTAATAATGTTTCTCTACTCGGCTTTTATGAACAAAATCTACATTGCAACTAAGGAAAAGTAGCAGGATATAAACTTCCTGAAACAAGCATTGGTTACAGAAAATATTTGGGGGTAGGGAAAGTGAGATGGGCGAGTTTTTGTTCTTTAATGCGTACTCTCTACCAAGCTGGTTGTTTCTAAAAATCAACTTTATTGAGGTATAATTGATATATTTTCAGCGTATCATTTGAACATCTTTGACAAATGTATACACACTCACATAACCACCATCTCTCAACACTCAGAGCATTTCCACGTCTGCAGAATTCTGTGCCCCTTTGCAGTCAGTTCCCTACCCCCCAACACCTACCCTGACCCAGGAAACCACTGGTATGATCTTTGTCACTGCTGATTAATTTTGCCTCTGGAATTTCCCACCGACTCTTATTATTTATATTCTTTTGTCCAGCTTCTTTCAGCATAACTATGAGATACATGGATGTTGCTGCATATTATTAGTTCATTTCATCTTATTGCTGAGTAGTATTCCTTATATGAACATGCCAAAAAAAAATATCTATCCATTCATGCATAGTTTTCTGTTTGGGGCTACTGTGAATAAAAAGGTATAAGTCTTCTTAAGGACATATATTTTCATTTCTCCTGGATAAATACCCAGTGCTGGGCCATGTGTTCTATATATAATGTTTAACTTTGTAAGAAGCTACCAAACTCTTTTTTCCCAAGTAGTTTCACCATTTTATACTCCTGCTGGCAATGCAATCACAGTGACAGTAAAAGCCCATAACTTTGGCTTAAAAATTAGTAGAGAGAAAATTCCCTCTGTCTTTCAATGGTTTTCATCTCTCATTGGCTCCTCATTTTGTCTACTGCTTTCCGAGCTTCTCCTTGTATTTGTGCAAACTTTCCCTATGCAGTTCCGAAGGCTTTTTCGGCTTCAACCAGCATTAATATTGATAAACTGCTAATTAATTACGTATAGAGATGTCATTTATATATGTAGTTAACAATGTATATACTTAACATACAGTTAATAAAACTGCCATTTTAAACACAACATTTTTTCCCTACACTGATAGCTTAAAAACTGTTTCTGAAACAGCACTTATGTTCCTTTGTAATAAGGAGGCAATGACGATGAATGAATCCTTGACCACTCAACATCTTGGCAATTTTTGTTGTTAACCCTTTGGAGAGGTAACTTTCTGTAGAAGTCAGGGACTCTGTGCATGAAAGAGGATCAGTACGGTTTAAAGATGAAGAGCTCTGGGTTAAAGAGATAGTCAGACCCGTGTGATCGTGGCTTCATTCCAAGGTCCCCTTCTCTAACATAGGGTTTTGGTTTCCTCATCTGTAACCTGTGGGGTCATAATCATACTTATCTCGTATGATTGTTCTGGGAACAGTAAATTCACATATAGAAAACCTTTGGCAATATTCCTAGTCCGTATTTATTGCTCAACAAATGGAAGTTTTTAAAAAGATGTGTTCCCATGTCACTGAAGAAAAAAGGTATCATAGGAAACACAAGATGTGTTCTAGAATGTGAATTTGCTCACTTCCTTGCTTTGGCCAGGATCCTGCTCCCTCTCTCCCCTTGAAAGTCAGGGAGACGCCTATTCCATTAGCTTCCAATAAGCCCCACCCTCCTCCATGTCATTCCCTCCCCACTTCCACTCCCTCTGGGGCTGGCTGGTTTGGGGTGGGGGGGGGTGCCTCCTCCCTCATGGGTTCCAGTCAGCTCACCTGCTCAGAGCCTGGACTCGAAACTGACTTACCACGTTGCCCTCTGCCTTAGCTATTGCAACTTATCTCACACCAAAGCTGCCTGCTTCTTCCAGAACTCAACCTTAATTAACATCCCATATGCTGGGGACATTTATAAGACCTGTGGCCTCAGGGATTAAGTGGACCTCAGCCTCAAACCACCAAAATGGGACAATAGGGAAAAACTCACTGGACTTACCTCTTAAAATGCCAGAAAATATTGAAGTTTAATTTTCCAAAAACTGTAAGAAAGGACCATAAGAAAGGGCAACTCCCACCTCAGGCTTTCGATGTAAAGACCACTTGGTAAATGTTTCTCTTTGCATCTGTACATAGGGCCTTTATGGAGTAGCCAGTATTGCACCTACCCTAGCTCCTGAATCTGGGGAAACTGAAGTCTGGCAGGAGGTGAGTGAATCATACCAATAAGTACACTAATTGAGAAAGGTAATGCTTTTATATATATCTAGCAAATACAGCAACCAAGGTTGAACCCATGTTATGAAATCAGACTACTTATTCAAACATCACATGGAGGCAAATCTTGCTGTCCCTGCCTTTGTGTGTGTTGAGTCCTTTGCCCTTTAGTGTTAGTTCCCACCTTCAGGCCAAAGACTGAGGAGGCATGGCTGAGAAGAAGAGGGGAGAAGGGCAGAGGTTCCTGTCTGGCAGTATTGGGGTGAAGTCACACTTTCCGTTAGCTCAACATCTTTCTGCCGGATATCCTACACAGCATCAGCTGAAGGATAGGCTGTTATCTCTGACCACTTGGTCCAAGCAAGCAGCTCACTCACTCAGTGAGTCCCCATATCTAGAATAGGTGAAGGTGTGAGGCAGTTAAATTTTATATTAAATATTGAAAGTAGGGCCCAAAGTAGGACTGCTCTTTAAAGAGGCTCTTTAGGCCTCTGATGCTGCCCCTCAGGTCAGTTCTCTGTTACACAGAGCAGAGAGAATGACAGGAAATGTTGGTGAATTATTCTGAAGAGCTTCATAGATTACAATCAATACCCTTGACATGTTGACATCCTAGTCTATTTTTCTTTGGTTTTCCTGACAGAGTACATACCAACTGAGGAAGAATCAAAATTCTCTGCTAGCTCTTCTTCAACTGCTCAAAAACTCACCAGATTTTTTTCTTGAAAAATGTACTAATTTTAAAACTAAATTTGAATTTTTGTGAGCTTCTAGTTCTAAAAATGTTTAGTATCTTAGATCAAATTTATCTTATGTTAGTTCTAACTGATAAGTCAATCCCTGCATCAGACACCTTTTATGCCATTTATCCAGGTGAAAAATGTGGTACGTGGTTCTTGGTTTAATTTTCTTTTCATATGTAGCATTCCTACCCACTTTTTTTTTTTTTTTTCTTTTCAGCGCCACACCTGAAGCATAGGGAGGGTCCCAGGCTAGGGGTTGAAATGGAGCTACAGCTGCCAGCCTGTGCCATAGCCACAGCTACATGGGATCCGAGCCATGTCTACAACCTACACTATAGCTCACAGCAACGCCAGATCCCCGACCTACTGAGCAAGGCCAAGGATCAAACCTGCATCCTCATGGATACTGGTCAGATTCGTCACAATGGGAACTCCTCCTCCCCACCTTTTTTCTTCAGTTGTAGCAATAGCATTCTAAGGATTTGTTTTTCTACAATAACATTAACAATTACCTAAGATTGGTCCAGTCTTCTATTTTGGCTTATATAGGTATTGCAATTAGTATATCCAGATTTATCCTACAAAATAGCAAAGTCAATATATAATTACTCTAGTTTATCTTTAAAAGGAGGGTTGCTTTGTTTTGAGATCCCTTCTTCCTGTTGAAAAAATGTATTTCTCAAAATCAGATGCTTCTCCTCTAAATAACAGTGATCCATTAAAAAATATTTTTGTAACAATTTATAAAAGCAGTTTCCATTTGAACATACCTACACTGTTTGTGGGAATGTAAATTGGTACAACCACTATGGAAAACAGTATAGAGACTCCTCAGAAAACTAAATATAGAACTACCATATGATCTAGCAATCTCACTTCTAGGCATATATCTGTACAAAACTATAATTCAAAAAGATGCATGTACTCCTGTGTTCATTGCAGCACTATTCAGAATAGACAAGACATGGAAACAACCTAAATGCCCATTGACAGATCAATGAATTAGGAAGGGGTGGTATATATATACAATGGAATACTATTCAGCCATAAAAAAGAATGAAATAATGCTATTTTGGAGAACATGGATGGCCCTAGAGATTTTCATACTAAGTGAAGTAAGTTAGATAAAGATAGACAAATACCATATAATATCACTTACATGTGGAATCTAAAATATGGCACAAATGAACCTATATACAAAACAGAAACAAACTCAGACATGGACAACTGACTGTGGTTGCCATGGGGAAGAGGGAAGGGAGTGGGATGGACTGGGGGTTTGGGATTAGTAGATGCAAACTATTACGTTTAGAATGAATAAGCAATGTGTTTTTACTGTATAGCACGGGAACGTATATCCAATCTCTTGAGGTAGACCATGATGGAAGATAATGTAAGAAAAGGAATGTATATATATGACTGGGTCACTTTGATGTACAGCAGAAATTGCACAACATGGTAAATAGACTATACTTTAATTTAGAAAAAGCAATTTCTCTTTTAAGTGGATAATCCTAAAACCATTCATTCTTTCTTCACTTGCTTTATAAACAAAATAAAAAGGGCTAGAAAATAATATAAATAAGTATATTAAGTACCTACTGCGTGCCACGCACTGGGCTAAACACTACATACAGCATCTGCTCACAACATACTATAAACAATGATAGGTGCTATTATCAGTTGAATTTATATAAAAGGAAATGAAAAAAGCTTAGAGAATACTGACTTGCCCAGAGTCACATGGACTGAAAGAAAATCTTGTTATTAGAAAGTAGAAAGACTCAAAAACAAATTACAGAATCACAAGTTCATATTTAATTATTATTGCTAATGCTGAAAGCATATAGTTATCATATATATGCATAAAAACACACATGTATTTGATCACGGTTATATAACCTTAAACTGGAAAGGAATTACCCGAGGACATGTGATACCCTCATTTTCCAAATGAAGAAGATAAGGTCCATGAAGTGAAATGACTAGCCCACAGGGACACAGCCAGTTAAGTGAATTTCAGACTCACTTAGCAGTTGTATATTGTGTGTCTCCTGTGAATATCAGTTCCTCAAATGTTGGCAGTATGTCCAAAACTTCCTTCCCACATTGCAAAGCCACTATGCTCACGGCATGGACCCGTCCTTGTTTGTTCACGTGATGTGCTTCCCTAGCTCCATGGACAAAGAAATGTACTGCACATTTCTGTTAAGTTTTGCAGATGCCTGTTTGTTTACACTGTCAAAGAGAAACCATGACAGCTTCAGTGTTGTCGCTATTGAGCCTGTCAATGTAATTGTGTAGTGGTATCACTGGAGTTGTGAAACAAACATTAATACCCATTCCTTGTGTTTATATTTAGCAGTGAGTGTTAATGGTGTGATTATAGGATGTAAACAAGCTCCACCCAGAGTGAGCCTGGATGACTAAATGATTGCCTGGGGACCTAGGTTACCCAATGCATATTGCACTCTGAAATGAAAATATCCAGCATAGACAACTTTATTATGACTATAAATTTGGCTTCCTACTATTACCATTTCAAGCCAAATTATATATGTTTGATGAGGCATAATTTCTTATTAGATCCAGAGAATACCAGGGCAGAATACATCATGATGGAATTATAATTTGAATTTTAATCAAGCTTTGTTTATTCCCCAATACTAGCTAATGAAATAAATTCAATACTGTAGTTATACAAATGAATAGGGGACAACGTAGGACAAAAGAGGAACAAATTATGTTGCTTCCAATAAATATTTTTTATAACGGTAAGCATAACTGTTGGCATTTTTTTTTTTCCTGACCTTTCCATGAACCCTCTTTCATCAGCTTAATGGTGGTCGCTTCTGAAAGACAGATGTCTAACTCTGGGTTTTGGCATCTCTGATGAAGGATTTAACGTGCTGAATTCAACCCTTTAATGATTCTCTAAAATTTTATTTTGATAACCTCTATGCAAACCCTGCATGCAGATCAATGGTTCTCATTTCTGACAAAGAGAGTGAGTTGAAACCTTTCCAACAACCTATCATTAGTGAAGTGGAAAGGGAATTTACGTGATGGACTTCGGTTTGCTCCGTTCTGCTTGCAGTTTTCTCTTTTTTCTTCATCCAGCACACCCAGAACATTTGGAGTAAGTGTTTATAACGAGATGCCATTGAATGTATGAAGTCATAGCTGGAACTGCCTCTAACACATCATCATATTGTCTGTACTAACCACATCATCAGCCACATAAGAATAATATAAATAATAGAAAATCAAGTTTCTGAATGATGAGCCTTTTTTTCCTTATTCCTAGTCACTTTTAATTTATTCTGGTGAATATTTAACTTCTAACCAGAGTATTTATTATCTGGTCATTTTTCCAAATCACTATAACATTTTTGAGTATATGAACAATTAGTTTGTAAAGGTTATGGAGTCAGGTGGAATAAGCCGGTGGACACAAGGTGATATAATTTTGAATATTAAAACTAGGATATCTGCCACACTGCCAGACAGTTCTCTTTTTAACTGCCAAAAGTAGCAAAATTTCATTGCTGTAAATGGCTTGGGGGCCTGGTAAAATATTGTTTTTCTAAAGTATTTAAGTCATCAAAGCAGTAGTAGGAGGTCAGTATCTAGTAGTGTTGCTTAATAGCTGGAAGCAGATCAGGATGATCTTAGATTTGTTTTTCAAAACATTTTCACAAGGGCAAATATAAAAAATTAAAAAGTTTCAGAGTTTGCATAAAATAAGCAGAAATAAGACTTTTACTCTGCCTCTCTAAGGGTGTTGAATATAATCTCAACTTGCAAATATTGGTATAACTGTCATATTATTTTCACATTGTGACAATTTTGAGTTTTTTTCACTTGAAACATTGTCCCAGGGGGCTTTGTGACTGTTAAACTAATCTTTATTCATGATTTATGCAGCCTGAACTCAAATCTCTGGAATAAAATTAATAAATCGTGTGTCAATGTAGAGAATGGCAGAGACTGTAGATAATTTGGTAAACAATTTTTATGTGATTGGTACCACTTATGCCAAATTTAGTTTATGTAAATTTTCTATTTAAGATATGAAAACTCTTAGGACCTTCTGGAAAGTGTAGAAATTCAGTTTCTTGCCTGATTTACTTCAAGATGAGCTGAAGCCAGGCTGGGCCAAACTGATGTATGGTCAACCACCCTTTAAAAGATAAATAGCAAAGAATATCACATAGCTTGAATTCATAGCATACCAAAATGCTTAACTCAAAACCCTCCTGCTGCAATTTATGTCCATTTGTACTTGCTGTTTTCTCAAAGGGGCTCTTAGAGTATAACTGAGTAGCCTCTGTGGAACTATAACTAAGCAATAACCTAGGAGAAAAGGTACATTGGTAATTAGTCCAGAAAGTGGTGCTGGTTGGAATACCAAGCAGGGCTAGCCTGTCATTAGTTACTAAGTTGTTTTCCAAGGTGATGTAGTAATTACAGCTTTAAGAACACCCAGAAATTTTTGGATATAATTATTGAGTGTGTGATTATTTTTAATAAACTTTTTAAGAAGAGTTTTGTAGTTATAGAAAAATTGCAAAGATAGTACAGAAGGTTTTCATGTACTTTGTACCTGGTTTCCCCTCTTATTACCCAAATTGGATAACCTAAAAGTAATGGATACATTCTTAGAAACATAAACATTCCAAGACTGCATCATGAAGATATAGAGAATCTGAATAGATTAGTAAGACTGACCAGTAATCAACCCCCGCCCCCCCGCCACAAAAGCAAAAGTCCAGGACTGGACAGCGTTACTGGTGAATTCTACCAAACATTCAAAGAATTAATTCCAGTCCTTCTCAATTCTTCCCCAAAAATATAAAAAGAAGGGAATGCTTCCAAAGTCATTTTACAAGGCCAGGATTACCCCAATAACAAAACCAGACCAATACATCACATACACACAAAAAAATCATAGGCCAATATCCTTGATGACCATGGATGCCAAAATCCTCGACAAAGTATCAACACATTGAATTCAGCAAGATATTAAAGTGACTAAACACCATGATCAAGTGGAATTTATTCCAAGGATGCAAGGATATTTCAACATCTGCAAATCAACCAGTGTGATACACTACATTAACAAAAATGAGGGATAAAAATTATATGATTATCTCAATAGCTGCAGAAAAATCATTTGGCAAAATTCAACATCCATTTATGAAAAAAATTCTCAACAAGGTGGACATAGAGGAAACATACCTCGACATAATAAAGGCCATATACAGCAAGCCCACAGCTAACATCATACTTAATATCGAATAGCTGAAAGCTTTTCCTTTAAGATCAGGAATGAGACAAGGATGCCCCTCTTACTACTTTTATTTAATATAGTATTGGAAATCCTAGCTACAGCAATTAGGCAAGAAAAATAAATGGCATTCAAATTGGCAAGGAAAAAGTCAAATTGAGACCATTTGAGTGTGACATAATTTTATATACAGAAAACCCTGAAGACTCCATGAAAAAACTGATAGAATAAACAAATCTAGTAAAGTTGTAGGATACAATATTTCAAGACATTAACAATAAACTATCAGAAAAAAAAATTAACCACCCCATTTACAATTACATCAGAAAGTATAAAATACCTGGGAAGAAATTTAACCAAAGAAGTAAAATATCTGTACACTAAAAACTATAAGACATTGATGAAAGTAATTGAAAACACAAATAAATGGAAGATATTCTGTGCTCATGGACAGGAAGAATTAATATTATTAAAATGTCCATACTACCCAAAGCAATCTATAGATTCAGTGCAATCCCTATCAAAATTCAAATGCCATTTTTCACAAAAGGAGAACAATCTTAAAATCTGTGTAACTGGTTTACCATGCTATACAGTAGAAAACTGACAGAACACTGTAAACCAGCTATAGTGAAAACAAAAATCGTTGTATAAACTCAAAAAAAAATTGTAAGAAACGTGCATAAATTCTGTGTTCCTAGATGGGAAGATTAAATTTTAACTAAAAAAAAAAAAGGAAGAATAAATAGAAATGACCAGTAAAATCTGGAGGACAATAATGTTGGAGATCTTCTACCAGTTATTAAAATGAATTATAAAGCTATACTAACTTTAAAATGTGATGTTTTACAAAAAGAGATTACTGAAACCCAACCTAGGAAGAGATTCTAGTATGTATAAAAATTTATTCTAGGTATAGGTAATATATAAATGAAGACTTTATCAATAAGTAGGACTGAATCAAATGATAAATGATTTGAGGAAAATGAAAGTTAGCTTTTGACATCACACCACGTACCAAAGTAAATTGTAAATGGATTGAAGGGTTTATAAAATTTGAAAAGTCGTAGAAAATCTAGGATCCATATTCAACCACACTTGGAATAAGAAGACCCTTCTAAGTGGAGGAATAATAGAAGACACCGCAGAGAAAATGACTGACAGGCTTAAATTCTAAAACCTCTGAATCAAGTGGATGTTAAACAGAATTAGAAGACAAGTGAGAATTTTTTTAAGTTAAATATGTATGGCAAAGAGTTAATTTCTTTCATGTATACAGAGAATCTCTCAATACCACTCATAAAAGGACCAAAAAAGAAAGGAAGAAAACTGGAGAAAAGGCAGGACTAGACAAATCAGCAAGACAGAATACTACGGGCCAAGAAACACATAATAAAATTTTAAAGGAGTATTTATTTACTTAATATTTACATTTTGAATAGATGTTTTAAAACAATGAAAACCCAGTCTTGGCAAAGGTTCAGTGAAGTGGGCAGTTTCATTCACTACCAGGGGAAGTAAAAATTTGACAGAAAATGGACACTTTTAGGGGAGGAAGCATAAATGGAAGGAGGATCGGAAAGCAAGCTAAAGCCCTAGTCCAAGCTTTCTAACTGCCTTGCTGTATGACCCTAAACAGGAAGCCTAAGATCTCTGCTTTATTGTTTTTTCATCTGTAAACAAGAAGTTGAGCTTCAAAATACAGTCAGTTGAAATGTAGATAGGAGAAGCCCTGAGACCGGGAGAAAGATGGGAAATTTAGGCACCAGAAGAAAAATTTTTTGAGAGAATCTAAAATCTTAGATCTATTCATTGTAATATCATAGAAACCACAGAAACAATCCCCTCAATAGATGTGGGAACTTGGCAGAAGACAGAGAAAGCATTAAGCATTAAAAATAAGTGGGAAAAGGAAGGATTATTTAATAAATGATTTAGCGCTCATTATGAAAAAAGGTAGATTAACACCTCACCTCATACAGATGGGTAATTTTAGATGGATTAAGGGCCTGAATGTTTAAAATAAAGCTTTAAAAATTTTAGAAGGAAATACAAAGAATAGTTTTATCACTGTGGAGGAGAGGTTATTTCTCAGTACACAGAAAGGACAGTTCATAAAGGAAAGATTACGTTAAGAAATAAAACACTTTTATGCAAGAGCCACTACAAATAAAGTCAAGACACAAACCCTGGACTGGAAAAATATAATTTCAACACATAAAACAGAAAATATGTTGGTTTCCAGACTACGTAGATGGAGAATCCTTACAAATCAGCATGAAAAAAGACAACTGACTACAAAAATGAGTAGCAAAGAATACCTTCAGGCAGGATGCAGAGGAGATTTAAGGGTCCAATAAATATAAGAAAAGATGCTGAGGCTTACTAACAATGGGGAGAGATGCTACTAAAACAAAGAGGTACCATTCCTCATCCAGCACAATGACCAAAAATAAAGAAGCATGACACTGCCCAAATGTTAGGCAGGGTGAATGGAAAAGAGAACTTGCCTGGCTTACTAGACAGTGCAGTCTGGTACACTTTTTGGGGAAAGCAGGTTGGCAAAACCTGGTAAGGATGAAAATATGGTCTGTGAAGCAACAGTTTTACCCCTAGAAATATTCCCTAGAGAAGCCCTTGCAACAGAAGCTCTGTACAAGGACATTCACCAAAGCATTCATTGTCATAGCAAGACCTAAAGTCCATTAATGAAGCAAAGACAAGATAAAGTATATTACGTTCGTATTTTGTTCCCTTCATTGCTATGTCCCTAGCCACCAGAACAGTACCAGGAACACTGTTGCTGTACATAAATATTTGTTGAATGAATGAATATGGGGGACACACAGCAATTAAAAATGAATAAACCAGATCCATATATGTCAACATCAGTAGATTCCAGAAACAGTGTTGGGTGAACAAAATGATTCTGGAATTTATGCTATGGTACAAATTTAATACCCAGAAAGCAATACTGTATATTGTTCATAGATACCTATATATGTATTAAAAATATTAAAACACAACCTAGAATAGATTTACAAGGAGATCCTGCTGAATAGCATTGAGAACTATGTCTAGATACTCATGTTGCAACAGAAGAAAGAGTGGGGGAAAAACTGTAATTGCAATGTATACATGTAAGGATAACCTGACCCCCTTGCTGTACAGTGGGAAAATAAAAAAAAAAAAAATATTAAAACACGGTGTAGAAGAAAACATACAAAATATCTAACAGTGGTTGCCTCTAGGATAGATGGGAATAATGAGAGGAAAGAGAAAGGGAGAAGAAGGAAGATGAAAGAAGAGGTTGGGAAACAAAGGAGACTTCAGTTTACCTCAATGGTCTTATTTCTTCTAATGAGAAAAATTCATCTGAAACACAAATGACAAGTGTAAAACTAAAAAAAAAAAAATGTGACTTGTAAATATATAGGTGTTTATGATTTTTATTTATGAAAACTTTTAAGAAGTTCCTGTTGTGGCTCAGCAGTAATGAACCCAGCTAGTATCCATGAGGATGCGGGTTTGATCCCTGGACTCTCAGTGGGTTAAGAATCTGGTGTTGCCATGAGCTGTGATGTAGGTCGAAGACAGCTTGGCTCTGGCGTTGCTGTGGTGTAGGCTGGCAGCTGCAGCTCTGATTCAACCCCTGGCTTAGGAACTTCCATATGCTGTATGTGTGGCCCTAAAAAGCAAAACAAAGACAAAAGAAAACCCACACACCTTTTTAAATAAAAAAGCATATGTTTTATTCATAAAATAAAAACAACTAAGTGGCAGTAAGGAATAAAAACAGTGGAAATTCAAAATACAGTCAATAAAAAATTCACATACTGAGTTTAAAATATAGTCAAAATAAAGAAAAGTAAATCTTGGTGTTCCCATCATGGCTCAGCAGAAACCAATCTGACTAGCATACATGAGGACGCAGGTTCAGTCCCTGACCTCACTCAGCGGGTTAAGGATCCAGTGTTGCTGTGATCTATGGTGTAGGTTGTAGACATGGCCCAGCTCTGGCATTGCTGTGGCTGTAATGCAGGCCAGCGGCTACAGGTCTGATTTGACCCCTAGCCTAGGAACATCCATATGCTGCAGGTGCAGCCCTAAAAAGACAAACAAAGAAACAGAAAAGTAAATCTCCTAGACCCTGGAACAGAAAGACAGCAAGATAGAATATACAGGAGAAAATTTAATGGACATGGACACCCAATTCTGTAAGTCTAACATCTGCTAATAAGAGGTCCGGAAAGAGAAAACACAGACAAGTGTTGGGAGATAACCAATATTTAAAGGGATAATGGAACATTTCCCAGACCTGAGAAAAGGCAAGAGCCTTCAGAGTTAAATGGCAAATCCTCATGAAATTGTGAACACAAAAGATAAAGTGAATATGCTAATAGCATTCAGAGGGGAGAAAAGTCACAAAGAAATAAGAATCTGAGTGGCATTTTATTTCTAGTCATCAAGACGTTAGAAGAATGAATTCATAATTCTGAGGGAAAATGATATTGAACCTAGGATTTATAAACCATTAAGCTGTTAGTCAATGTAAAAACAGAATAAAATTTTTTGAAAGACTCTGGAATAAAGCTCTCTGGGGGCATAATTGTTAGAGAATATGCTCTAGCAAAGGAAGCAGAGTACCTGAAAGAAAAAAGAATGTCATTTGAAAAATACTGACCCTACTCTCAAAGGGCACAATGAAAAAAATCCTCAAGTTTTGGCAGGTTTAGATAACACTATGTCTGAATTACAGTATAAAGTCAGAAAGCAGCAGGAAACATTCAAGAAGAACGTGGATTTTTTTGTATTGATTTGACTAAACAGCTGTATGTTCCTAGTATTAAGGTGAAAAATAAGCTACTAATGTCAATGAAATAGAAACAAAACAAAACAAAAACAAAAGCAATTCAAATTGTCAGAAACAACAAAAAGCTTCACAGGAAACACATTGTCCAACTGTAAAACAAATGAAATGTGTTTTGATTTTGAGCAACTGGTGAAATATAATACATTTTTTTTAAAGTTTTGACCTTGAAGCTTAAAGGATTTTCTTTCAAGCAGTGTGAGTTAAGGAACCCAGGGTTTAAAGTGAGTAATATGTATCGAATCATAATATTGAAATGTTTTCTTGGTTTTCACTTTCAGCAGTTTATTTTTAGAGAATTTGTAGAAGGCAATTAAGATTACCAACATGGAGTTCCCGTCGTGGCGCAGTGGTTAACGAATCCGACTAGGAACCATGAGGTTGCAGGTTCGGTCCCTGCCCTTGCTCAGTGGGTTAACGATCCGGCGTTGCCGTGAGCTGTGGTGTAGGTTGCAGATGCGTGCGGCTCGGATCCCACGTTGCTGTGGCTCTGGCGTAGGCCGGTGGCTACAGCTCCGATTCAACCCCTAGCCTGGGAACCTCCATATGCCGCAGGAGCGGCCCAAGAAATAGCAACAACAACAACAAAAAGACAAAAGACAAAAAAAAAAAAAAAAAAAAAAAAAGATTTCCAGCAATATAAATTATAAATCCTGAAATGTAAAATGTATGATACGGCTGAGAGAATTTAGGTGATGGAAGACAGGAGCAATGGAGGGGGGTGAAATGGTGCCAGTTTCCTTAAGTTACACAATTAAGAGAGACTGGTTTAAGTTGATGGATTAAGGAATACATGTTTAGGAGTGTTATTTAAACTTCTAAAGCTAACATAGAACTTAAAAATAAAAAAATAGCAAAATTTGGGAAAAGGAAGAAGGAGGAAAGAGACGTGTAGTGAGCAAAATTTCTAATTTATTTAAAGTGTAGAGTGAATTGATGCTGCTAAAATTTGATAAATCAAGAGAGGAGATATAAAGTACTGCCAGAAGAACTAAAATCAGTAATTCTAACAAGCAGTTAGCAGGACTAGGGGTGGTATATGATCTGGAGGCGTTATGCCTCCATTTATATCCTCTTTTAGTGAGTGAATTTGCGTTACCAGGAGAATTCATTACTTTTACAATAAAATTTTTAAAGGAGATAAAAGTTGTAAGGTCCCCCTCCGCCTTGCTGATTTCCCCAACCCCGTTTCATAAAAAGAGTCCAGAGAAAAGGGACAAGAGCTTGCTTGCCAAAGTTCTTAGTGTTGTAACTTCTGTCATCTTCTTAGAAAATAAAGAGCCTAGATTACAGTTTGGCCAAAACTCAAAGACCTATAGAACAAACACTGAACAATGGACAAAAATATCCAAAGAATTCAAATGGAAACGTTTAATGTCAGTGCCTTACAGACAGGGCTGTTAGTTTATGTCTAACCTACTACTTTTAGTGGGATGAAGCACATGGTACCCAAAATCAGCAGGGAAAAGATGAGTCCTGCAAACCCAGCCAGCAGAGAAACGTGGGCTCAGAATGATTCAAAGAGATTTAATAACAAAAGTGAAACTCAACATTCAAGTTCATTGCTCACTCAAAGGAAGTTGCAGTTGTCGAAGTATGACTCAAAATATATCATGATGCAAACAATTGCACTTAGAATGGATGTGCAATGAGGTTCTACTATACAGCACAGGAAACTCTATCTTGGGATAGAACTTGATGGAAGATAATATGAGAAAAAGAATATATACATACATACATACGTGCCGGGCAGCAAAAACTGACACAACATTGTAAATCAACTATAATTTTTTAAAAAGCAAAAACATATATTATGACAAAATTCTGCAAGTACATTCTGAATTCCATTAAAGACTAATAATAATAAATAATACAAGCTAACAGTTTACTGAATGCCCATTATATGCCAAGCACTGTGCTGAGTGCTTTAAGTGTATTATTTCGTTTTATCTTCAACAGGTTCCAATGAGGTTAGTAGTCTTATTATCCACAATTATAGATGAGGAAACAGAGTCACTGAAGGTTGAATATCTTGCTCAGAATTATACGGCCAGTAAGAAATGGTACACAGATCCCAAATCTGCCTGATTCCAAAAATACGTGAGTTTAGAAAATAGGAACGCATTTGTTAGGAAATAAATTAATAACTATAATCTCAACACCCTGGGATTTTCGTGTGTTTTAATGCACCTCATCCTCCCAATGTACTTTCTACATGTGATGCATTTTCTGTTCCTTACCAATTTAGGGATCATGGCTCTACATTATACGTACTGTGTACATATAAACACACATAATGTATTGTTTGATAATCAGCTTTTTCATTTATGAATAACTGAATATTATTCCCTATGATTCAGTAGTCTGCTGCAGTATCCACTGTTAATCATTCACTCACTCTCTCTCTCTCTAGATATATATATATATATGTATTTTTTTTTTAGGCAAGAAATAGATTTATTAAGATAGGATGTTTATGAGGGATACAAGCGGGCAGGAGAGAAAGTTCTCTCACTCAATATTTATTGATGTGCAATCCACTATTCTAGACAAGTATTATACAAGCAAACAAGCATACAAAAATCTCCGAATTTATGGAGTTTACAATTCAGTGTATGGAAATAACTGTAACAGAGTAAGTAAAGTATATATTATGCTGGAAGCTAAAACTTACTACATGAATTAAAAGATTAAGTGGGATAAGAGGGATCAGGAGAGGTAGGAGGGTGGTAAGGTGATTGAAGTTTTCACTGAGAAAGTGACATTTGAGCAAAGCTTTGATGGAAGTAAAGGAATAATCCAGGCAGATTTCTGGGGAGAAAGCGCTTATAAAATTGAGATATACTTCACTTATGATAAAATTCACTCTTTTGAAATACACTGTTCAGTGGCTTTTAATATATTCACAAAGTTGTGCAACCATCATCCAGTTCTATAACATTAAAATAACCTCCCCAAAGACTCTGCACCCATTAGCAGTCAGTCACCATTGCCACTAAATAACTTCCTAACTCCCCACAGCCCCCGGCATCCACTAAATAACTTCCTATCTCCATGGCTTTGCCTGTTCTGGACATTTCATGTAAATGGAATCATACAATCTGTGGCCTTTTACGTCTGGCTTCTTTCACTGAGAAAATGTCTCCAAGATTCACCGAGGTCACAGCGTACATCAACACTTCATTTCTTTTATGGCTAAATAATATTCAATAGTGTGGATATACCACATTCTATTTATACGTTCATTAGTTGGACATTTGGAGTTCCACTTTTTGGCTCTTGTGAACAATATTGCTCTGGGTCTTGGTGGGAACACACATGTTAAGGTCTGCTGGGTGTATACACAGGGGTGGAATTGCTGGGTCACATGGTAGCTGCCAAACTGTTTTCCAAAGAGGTTGTGCCAGGGAGAAAGTATGTAAAGCAGAAGGAACAGCCGTTGCAAAAGCATGTCTGCAGCACAGAAGGCAGGCCACTGTGGCTGGAATGGAGCAAGCGAGCCAGAGATGGGGTAAGAGAAATAATACAGGAGAACTAGAATATACAGGACCTTTTAGGACTTTGTAAGGACTTTTGTAAGGACTTTAGCTTTTATTCTGAGAGAATTGGAGGGCTTTGAGCAGAAGGATGATGTGACCTAGCATCATTTTTACAAGAACCAATATGGCTGCCACGCAGGGAATGACTATAGGGGAAAAAGAAGATTAGGAGACCACTGTTGTGATCTAAGCAAGAACTAGCAATGGCTCAGACCAAGCAGCGAAAGTGGTTGGATTCTGGATAGGTTTTGAAAGTAGAACTAATTAGATTTCCTGATGGATGTGGTGGCTATGATGAGAAAAAGAAAAGAAGAATAACAAGTCTTTGAGCAGCCTGAGCTTATGGAAGGATAGAGATGCCATTGATTGAGATGACAACTGCAGAAGAACACTTCTTGTTGATGGTTGTGGGTGAAGGAGTTCAGCTTTTGACATGGTGAATTTGAGAATTCTCTAGTCAGCCACATAGAAATGTCACATGGGCAGGTGGATATTTAAGTATAGAGAAGAGAGGAGTGGTCTGGGTTGGGGATATGAATTTGGGATTAACTATGATAGCAGTTGAGACTTATGAAGAGGTAGAGTGTAAATAGAAAAAGAGGACTGTGGACTGAACCCTGTGGCTCAGGAGCTTAAGATGCTGGTGAGGAGGAGCAGAACCAATAAAGAGCACTGATGAGGTAGAAAGAAAACCAATTAGGTGTGATGCCCTCAAAACCAAATGAAGAATGTGTATCCACATGGAAGAACACAATTAGGTCAAATGCTGCAGAGAAGTCAAGTAAGACGAGGACTGAGGATTTAGCAATAAGGAGGAACTTGATGAGTAGTTTCTTGGGGGTGATGGTGGCCACAGCCTCCTTGGAATGGGATAAGAGAGAAGGAAATACAGTGGAGGAACCTCTTGAGGATAGTAGACAGGTTCATTATCTTTTTTTATTACTCAAATGAATTTATCACATCTGTAGTTGTATAATTTCACAGGATTTCCATCCCCTAACCCAAGCACATCCCCCCACCCCCCAAACTGTCTCCTCCGGAGACCATAAGTTTTTCAATGTCTGTGAGTCAGCCTCTGTTCTGCAAAGAAGTTCAGTCTGTCCTTTTTTCAGATTCCACATGTCAGTGAAAGCATTTGATGTTGGTGTCTCATGACTTCACTTAGCATGATAATTTCTAGGTCCATCCATGTTGCTAAAAATGCGACAGGTTCATTGTCTTGATTCTGGTAATGGTTTTACCATACATACATATGTCAAAATTGATCAAACCTTAAATTTTTGCACTTTGGGATACTATAGTTATACTTTAATAAAGCTGACAAAGTGAGACAGTGGGAGGAAAGAAATGAATAAATCTCTTTAGAGGAGATTAGCTGCAAGGGATCAGAGAAATGATAGTTACAGAAGAAGTGGGGTAAGAGAAATTTTTTTACATGGGAGAAATAACCACATATATGTATGCTGTTGGGAATGGTCCAGTAAGAGAGAACTGGTGCTGTTAAAGAGGGGAGGGTTGAGAGAATGAATCCTGTAGCAAGGATAGACCTGCAAGGGGGATGGGACCTAGTGCACAAATGGAGAAAGAAGAGCACAGATGGTTCATTTATGGTGGACTAGAAGCCAAGTCTATGTGTACAGATATCAGTAGGAAGGAGATGGGGTGGTGAGGATCTGGAAGTTCTCTTTGGGTCACTTCCCTTTTCTCCATGAAGTGGGAAGCAAGGTCATCAATTGAGCATGAGGATAATGAAGAATGTGTTGGAGGTTTGAGGGAAAAAAGGTCACTGTGAAATCATTGTCAAGGAGAGTGAAAACTTATAAAGGGACAGAGTGAGAAATGACTGCTGGGCAGCATTTAGGATTCACTGAGTCTTGTGGTCATGAATTTCCATTCAATGCAGCTGTGTGTTTTCCTCCAGGCCCGTGCAACAGCAAGAGGGTAGGCATAGAGCTGGCAAAGAATTGGATCATGGTTTTGCCAACCAAATAGACAAGCAAGAGAAGCCAAAGGGTTTTAAGTGCATGCAAGAGATTAGTTATTATGAGGGCCCTTTGTTTAACTGGGTCAGGAAGAAAGAAAGGACATCAAAGGGGAGAGAGAGAGAGAGTGAAAAGGTAATAGAATCAATGAATTGGAGGTCCTGGGGGAGTCAAGAGATTGTTGGAGTTGGGATACTGAAAGGAAGGAACTGGATAGGTCAGGGTGGTGGTCAGAGAGTGGGGCATATGGCATGGGGTTCCATTATATAAATGTACAGACTGTGTTTAACCAGTCAAGACCCTTTTCTGAGATAAGTCTGCAGGATCATGAAAGCTATCATCTTTCTTTTGGCCACTTCTTATTTCTTGGTGACTGTTATTTCTCTCTGAGATCCTAGGAATTTCTGTAAGGTTCAACCCCACACACTTCTCAGTTCATTTAACCTCAACCTAACTATTCTCTGTAAGCACCTTTGCCTCTCTGAACCCAACTCTCTATAATATCTGTCCCTGGATTATGCTGGGAAGTCTATGATTCCTTTGAGAACCAGAAGGGAAGCAAGGAGAAACCAGTCCACTTGCTATCTGTCACTCCCTCCAGGGTCTCCTTGGAGCAACCCACCTTGTCAAGAACTGAGTCCTAGACAAATGAGTCTTAGAATGGAGACAGGTGGAGTGTTTTCCTTTTACAGCTGATCTAGCACCCTGGTCCTGAACGGCAAGTATGAGTGTGGGTTTTTCAGGGTAGAGCTCCACATTTCCAGGACTCTCAATGAATGAAAAATGATCCGCCACTCTGTCCTAGAAGATAGCCTCTATCTCCTGTTCCATCACAACCACTATAAATGTTATTTGGAGATACACTAGTCATTGTGGTGTCGCCGTATTTTTCTTGGTTTAAGTCAGCTGTGTGTTATGATCTTTAATGGGAAATCAGTTTAGCAGGATCATTAAATTCCTTAAGGAGGGTTACTTTGAGATTCTGTATCATTTACTAGCTGACTAGTGCCTGTTTTAACAAATGTACATGGAAGAGTTGGAGTTTGGGTTGGCAGGTATTTATAGCTGTGTTTGCCTCTTAAGCCTTGTCTTTAAGGTATTTCCTCCACTGGGATTTCCTTTCATAAAGCTAAAATTCAATTCAAAAGAAAGAATTCCTTTATGCTGGTATTATAAGCCTTGTTGATTACCAAGGAAGATTTTCCTTCATGGTGGGCAAACTCCTCCCTCCCCACACGTGCCCACATGCTCACCCTCTTCTGCCTCCCCACCTCCACAGCTGCATACCAGCAAGGGCGCACACCCACAAAATATGTGCCACAGATGCCATCAAGCCAAGAAGCCTGCCCTCACGGTGGCACCTGCATCAGCCTGCTCCTGCCAGGCACAGGTATTTAGGATCATGTCGGCACTGACTTAGGGAGGGTCCATCCAGCTTTATAAGTTCTCAGTTGTCTCCATGTCGCTCTATAGAGTCTTCCCATTCAAAACTCTCACCAAGTTGCAGCCTGTTGGCCTGTGTCACGGGCAACAGAGACATGATAAAATCACGGGCCCTTAAAAAATAAATAAACCCCGTTCAAACTAGCCCAGCGGTCATTACGCAGAAATCCATGTAAAAGAGAAACTCCAAAGCCACGATTTTAGGCTGGTCACAACTCTTCTTCATTCTCTCACACATTCTCTCATTCAATGTATTGTTTCTCCAAGGAGCAAGGAGATTATCAGGGGCAAAGTTTTCTCTATGTCTTTGCGTGTTTCTGCACAAGCCCTGATCTGCTGCACACAGTGAGCACTCAATTATTAACATACGGGGGCAGAAACTGGGCAGCCCCATCCAAGACAGCCTTGTGGTGGCTCCCCAGGGTCAGGGTGTGAGGGACTCTCAGTGGTGTTTACAGAGTCCAAGTGTGCTGTTCCTAGCCAGGTGGTGGTCTATTGCTGCAGGAAGTATACATCGCTTTCTCCCTCCACCAAAAGATGGAGGTTTGTTTGTTGGTTGGTTGGTTTATTTATTTATTTTTTTTATCACGTGCTCACAAAGCATGCAGAAATTCCCAGGCCAGGGACCCAACCCATGCCGCAGCAGTGACAGTGCTGAATCTTTAGCCACTAGGCCACCAGGGAGCTCCCAAAAGATGATTTTAATCTGATGGTCTTCATAGTTGCAAAACGCAGTCTAGCCAACAAGTGGGTACCTGCAGATCACTGATGGAAATGTCTTCTCTGACTAAATAAACAGTTGTCATGTTTAGGGCATTCTTTTTTTTTTTTTTTCCTTTGCCTTTTTGAGGGCCGCACCTGCGGCATGTGGAGGTTCCCAGGCTAGGGGTCCAATCAGAGCTGTAGCCGCTGGCCTACACCACAGCCACAGCAACGCGAGATCTGAGCCGCATCTGCGACCTGCACCACAGCTCACGGCAATGCCTGATCTTTAACCCACTGAGGGAGGCCAGGGATCGAACCCGCAACCTCATGGTCCCTAGTCGGATTCATTAACCACTGAGCCACCATGGGAACTCCAAGGGCATTCTTCTTATCACACTGCCTGTGCCACCTCTCCCTCCCCCCCCCAACATGACACACTCTCCTTATCCCAGGTGAGAGGTAGTCACCTAATGGCTGTGAGTTCAGCCCCTGCCTGGATGGGGCATGTGATGGCTGCACGGAGGGAAAGATGCTCTTTGTTCTTTTGCTCCCTCACCTTCCTCAGTGGAATCAAGGCTTTAAGAGGTTATTTTTAGCCACTCTTGTCAGAAGGGAAAGGAGGAAAGGGGAAAGTGAAGAAGCCCTGATGTTCTGCAGCAACTTCCCCTAAAGAATGGGCTTTGAAAAACATCATTGGTGGAGATTAATTCCTTTGTCGATAAATGCCGGCAGCTAATCTAGTGCCAATTGCATGTGCCTGGGGAACGAGCCCTGAGGAAACTCAAGGAAACTAAATCACCGAGTGATGCGGGATTTGTTTTCTCTCCCAAACACTGACCAGGCATCTGGCATTATGTTCCATTTTTTAACTTGCAAAGGAAAAAGAAGTGTCGAACGGTTCTTACAACTCCAAAGGGCACAGTGGATGTGTTTTGACATGTGGTGAAAATAAATTATTCTAAAATCTATTCACATCTAGAATTATCTTTTCAAACTAAATGTCTGTTTCACCACCCAGTTCCTGCGTGCACGGAGCCTTTGGGCGGCGACCTGCCTTGGATGGTTTTAGTTACTGAGTTTGACTCAGCCAGGGCTGGACTCAGTAACAGAGGCAGTTGGACGTTCTTAAAACCCCTTTCCCCCCGTTCACATACTCCCCCTCCCCAGCCTTTGGCCTTTGGTCACTTTCATGGGCTGCTAGACAGATAAAGCCAGAGCCAGGGTCCTACCTGGCCCAAGGAGAGTCAGTTTTTCTGGGAGGCTAAAAAACTTTGGAAACTCAGGGTAATAAATCTCTAACTGAGACATTTCCAGCTCCTGAAGCAGGAGAAAGCCAGGCTGGTCCTGCTTTTCTCATCCTGCCTCCCCCAGCCACCAAAGCCCACAGGGAGTGTCCCATGGAAGCCAGGACTTGGACCCTTTTTAACTGTAGCCCTCAGGAATACATTTAACGTGGCAGCCCGGTACGCACAAACAGAACAAACCTTACCTTGCAAGGTACTGGGAGTTGTGCTGCATGTTTTTTTTTCCTAATTCCATTGATTTCTCTTTTTTTAAAAGTGCTTCTCAAGACTCACTAAATTGATTTGATGACCCACTATTGGGTCACTGTCCTAGACTAGCACAGAAGGGGAAAGAGGCTGCAGAGACAGCTCCTCTCCTGCAGAATTCATGCCTCCGCCAGTTGGTCTCTGCTGGGATGTCTACCACGCAGCCCCGAGGGGCCAGGCTTTGGGCTGAGCCCTCGACCTGTAGCTTCACGACCACCTCCAGGAGGTCTGAGTATTAGAATCACTCACACTTCCTAATGAGGCTCAGCTGATATGAGAAGCTTGCCTGAGCTGCCCGCCCCGGCTGGTGGAGCCAGAATTCAAATGCCGTGGCTCTGATAGAACCCCATACTCTTGACCTTGACCATGCTTGCCCAAACCCCACTGGTAGCCGCCCTTTGCCCTTGGAATCAAATTGAATCTCTTCCTTCCCACTTGGCACTGCAGCCTTAAGGAACTTCCTGCAGCCTCTCTAACGTGCTGAGTCTTTGCACCAATTGTTACTCCTCCCCCCGCTTTGCCTGCCTAGCTTCTCACATTATTTATGTTTCAGCTGAAACCTCATTTCCTCCAGGCCACCTTCTCCTAATGCCTCTGCCAGTCCCCTAGAACAGTGGCAAGTGCCTTTGTATATGCTGCCAGACCACTCTGTACTTTCTCCATCCTAGTGTCTGTGCCATTTTATTATTTTCTGTCTTTGTCCAGTGGTGTGCTAGCAAATGTCCAACAACCAGCTCTCTGGGGAAAGCGGGAGGGGGCATGATTTGTCATGTTTGCCCATTTCCATAGTGTAAATCCTTCCACCGTTGCCAATTTCAGGCCAGCAACATGGCTTCACTGAACATGGCGTTGAAGAGAAATTGGTTAGAACCGGTTAGAAAAAAGCTGGCTCCAGCACAGCACTGGACGTCCGTCTGTCTTGTCTTCTCTGACCTGGGAGAGGGGAGGGATCATCTTTGTTTCACTGACCATTGTGTAGCTCCTCAGTGATAAAAAAGGGAGGAAGGGACAGGCAAGAAAAGGGGCTGGTACTCTGAGACATACTAAGATAGTCACAAGGAGTCAAGAAGAAATAGGAGTGTGAAGGCTAAAGGCTGTGCATGATAAAATTGATAAAATCCTTCCCCATGCGTTGTGTCATTTGATCATTTTTTGAGAAATGTTATAATAATAAGCGTAGGTATGATTCAATAGATGAAGAAACTGTGTTTCCCAGAGGTGAGGTGATCTACACAGGGGGTCACGCAGTTCACACCTGAGCTAGAACCAGGGTCCCCTGAGTTCGAGCCCCACCTTCCTGTATTATTCAGGGTGACTTCCCCTATCCGTATACCTGTTCACGGCGTGAGAGCCGATGTTTGCACGCGTGCCAGGATTGGAGTGGGGAGAGTAATCGTTCAGGGAAGGCTGGAGACTGTCCAGGTGTGATGAACGCTCCGTGTGTGTGTATGTGCGTGTAAGCACTTGCACACACACGTGACACATAACCTGGGAAAGGAATACCAAGGGATTGACAGAGCTGTGAGTGCAAGACCCCTTGGTATTGGGAGGTGGGATCATGAGCGGTGACGAACAGGGGTTCAGGAATTTGGTGCCTGGTTAAAATCCTATTCCACTGCTCACTATGTGACCTTGAGCCTGTAATCTCTTCGTGCCATTGTTTCCAGCTACTAGTAATTTTTTTTTCAATAGTCTCTCCCTTAGAAGATTGATTAAATTGAGGTAATTCACACTAAATGCTTAGAGCAGTGCTTGTCATAGAGCGAACACTCAGTATTATTTTCCTATCTTTCATTATCTTCTCCCTTTTTATCTGTGCTTGCTTTATGACACTGAGGTGTGTGAGCATCTTTTATTTGATGTAACTCATAGGAAAAGAAAATCTTGCCAAACCTATTAATGCTGTTCGTAGGGCTACAATGCCACCCAGCCTTCGAGCTCAGAAATCTCTTACATGTTCCTGAGGAACTTTGAAAACATGTCAAAAAACTGGCCTGTGACAGTCGCAGAATGAAAGCCAGTGACCATTTGGGCTTGTCTCACGGAAGGTCTAACAATGTCCCTTTTCCATGTAAATTCCCCAGTGGCTTTATGAGGCTTAAAACCATCCTGAGTAAAAGTTACAGAGGCATTAAATTCCATCTAATATGCATGACTTATCCTCTCCTTTTCTCCTGTCTGGTCATTATTTCTCTGTGTTTTGTTGTATGTTTCTGTCCTCAGGCATCACTTTAGATGGGAAATACCTTTAGGGCCAGGACTTTGTTGCCTTGTTGAACCAAGAGGATGGTCTTTACCTTCTTAAAGGGTTTTGAACAAAACCAAAACCAAGACTGGTATTTCATGACGTGTGAAAACTATATGAAACTCAAAATTCGGTGTCCACAAATAATATTTTATTTGAAGTCTGTCATAGCCATGCTTATTCTTTTAATCTTATCTATGGCTGTTTTGATGTCACAATGGCAGAGTTGAGTATTGTGCCAGAGAGCAAATGGCCTGCAAAGCCTAAAATATTTACTCTTTGGCCCTCTCCTGAAAAGGTTTGTTGACTCTTGGTCTAGGATAACTCGTAAATCCCTGAAAAAGTTAAGGTTTCATCAGTAAATACTGCGATGGCTATATTGAGGCTTTCAAGATTTTCACTGCTTCTTAAACAGCATGGGGAATGGTGGAAACCACGCTGTGGTGCCTTTTTCTTTCTTTTTTTTAAGCCACAATGTGATTAAATAGCTGAAAGTGCTCAAGAAGGTTTGCTTTCAGACTCTAAAATAACTATGAAGTTCATTTTATACAAGAAGCATGAGGCAGGAGGACTGCAACCTTGCGTCTCGGACAGCACCAGGATGCTATAAACCAGCAGTAACAACTGATATTGCCCAGGGCTCTTTAGACGATTAACTGGGATGATCTCTTCGTTGTTATTATAAGATACCCTCGTTGCATGCTTTCAACTTAGAGCCCTTAACTCTCATTTCCTTCCCAAACTTCTTCCACAGGCTGAGTGCCTGGGAACCTGTCTGGGATGGAAACAATGGTGGTGGAATGACTAGGGTAACTACTGGCAGCTCCACCAGCAGAAGGGCTCCCTCCAGTGAACCAACAAGTGAACAAATGAATGAGCTTTCCTGGGGTCATGGCCTAAATGCCAACAGTGAGTCTGCCAAAACCTTACCTTAATGCTGTCCTAGTCCTAGATGCAAGTCAGTTCTGCTGTATTCCGATTCTGCTCCATGGGACACTGTTATCACACCTGACACATGGTTTGGCTTAAGTTTTGAAAACCCAAACACAGTTCCAAAAACTGTTTCTAACAAGTGTGAATTTTCCCACCTGTTTTTTTTTTTTTCTTCTATTTATTACACCTGCTTGTTGGGTGGATGGTGTTAAGATTTTTCTCCACAGTTAAGAGAATTTGACAGCTTTTAAAAAAATAGATTTGAACTTCTAATCTTACCTGCAGAGTTAGAAAGTTCCTGAAATGCAGCTCAGCAAAAAGGGCTTAAGAGGACAGAGCCTCGTTTTCACATGTTCAGTTCAGCCTCTCTCCCTCTGTAGAGGATTTAAGAAGTGTTCATTATTCTTCTACCAAATTCTGAATGTACTGTTTCCACACCAGAATAAGTTATAATGTAGTACTGGTAGTTTTACCTGAATTTGAAAAATTAACTGTTGTATCTTTTCAAAAAAGAACCCAGACTCAACGCTTTCTCTCTTTTCTAAGAGAATTGCAGAAAATTTTGTGAACGTGTCTATTTTCCACCACTCACAGTAACGTTCATCAGTTTTCGAAAATCAAAGCTTCTAACTCTTATTTACTTGGAAAAAAAAACAACAACCAAGCAAATAAATAATACAAAGTCATACTACAAATGTAATAGCCATCTAGTATAAATTTCTTTCTTACTGTTCAGCATGACAGATCACTTCAACTGAGACTGTATCAGTGCTTAGGAGAAAAGGACATAAACAAAGCATGATCAATTATTGGATGCGAGGCATAATTTCTATATTTGAACCTTATTATTTGTGGATTCCATATTTGAGAATTTATACCTACTTGTTGAGATTTATTTGTAACCCCCAAATCAATACTTGTATCGTTTTTATGGTAATATGCAGGCATGCACAGAGAGGTGAAAATTTCGAGTTACCCTTTGCACACATTCCCAGCTGAGGTCAAAGAAGGCAAGGTTCTGCTCTGCCCTCTTGTTTCAGCTCTCATATTGGAAACGAGTGTCTTTTCGAAGTCTGCTTTTGTTTTTTGTTGCTAAGTTTGCTCTTTTAAGTGGTCCCAGCATAGTGCTGAAATGGTGTCCACTATCTCTAGGCACAAGAAGCTGTGATGTGCCTTATGGAGAGAATATAAATAAATCTCATTTAGGTGTGAGTTATAGCATTGTTGGCCCTGAGTTCTTGTTAACGAATCAACAATATATATTCAAGTAAGATATCTTTAAACAGAAATACACATAAAACAAGGTTATATATTGATCAAATGATGAAAATGTGACCAGAGGTTCACAGGAACCCAACCCTGTATATCCCATAGGAGCAAAGCTTCAGTATTTATTAATTCAGTGTTCTCCACAACATAGAGAACAAGAACAATTTATACCTCAAAGACCTCAAATAACAAGAACGAGCTGTATTTGGATTTCTTTTCCATTCATGTCTTAGACTGGGGGCTTAAGTCCTGTTTGTGTAGAAGAATCACTGGCTGCTAAAATTACAACTATGTTTTAGAATTACAACAGTTATTCTCAAAGAACTAACAGGAATTTTTTCCAGTCCTTCCCAGATAATTATAATTCTCTATTTTATCTATTACTATGGTACCATGTTCAAAAAAGAATCATACTGAAAGCTGAACGTCCAGCACCAATGTTAAAAGAAGGGGTTGGGAAATGAAGAAAGAGGTAGCATCCAGGGAAATATTAGTAAGTGTTCTCCCATCTCAGCCACTTCTGAGACCTTTGGCCCACCCTGGCCAAAGAGTTTATACCATGTAGGGAAGCCTTCCTTTCAAACAAGGAAGAAAGGACATGAAGGATGGGATTATATGGATGAACTGTTGATCCAGCCTTTCCTAAGAGGATGGCATTGTCAATGAATAAATAATATTAATAGTGTTTAAGCTGTGGGTCACCTGTTAAAATCAACCCTAGCATAGGTTATGTTTCTAGTAGAGTTGGATGCTAACGGGGGTTTGTACATGTGCTGTTATTACACGGGATCCAAAAAGGGAAAAAACCTCTGGCAATCTGTATAAGGTTTTCTTAAAAAAAAAAAAATTTAAAAAGAGCCATTTGCAACTTTAGTGAATAACCTATCCACAGAATTCACTTTCATTCAATGGAAGGACAATTTTGATTTCCTCCCCCACTCCCGAAATATCTAATTTTAATAGCACAGGAGATCAGGTGTGAGCTTTTCTTGTAAGAAATAAGGAAAATTATTTATTTTGGCTTCCATGAAACTGACTAAGTATTGCATTGTCTTCCATTGTAATGCACATTTGAAGTTATTTCTTTCAAACCAGATTCTAATTTTCTGTAATTCAGCAGGACAGCTCACAGAACTTCCTAGCCCACAGTGCTAAAGTGCTATGGGGAAAATTAAATCATTGCACAAGATGGGAAGTGGATGAATTGTGTTGTTTAGAAAAATGTGTGATGATTCACAGATAGGTTTCACCCACAGTGTGAGCCTTTGGGAATACTAAGGAAAGTGATTTGGCCTCAAGTTTTTAAAATTTTCTAATTTTGTGCCCCAACTCATTTAAAAAAAAAATGTGTAGAATCAGATCAACAGAGAATTATGTTCTCCTCTCCTCTAAGTAAAATGTGTATTGAAAAAAAATCCGAGGTACACATCAATGTGATAGCCACTGCAACTCTATACTGTAAGATTTAATCATGAGATCTTGAAGCCATGACACACTTCTGGCCCAGTCATTAAATACAAAGAATTCTTCCTGTTTCCAATTTTGAGTCTTATCAAAAGATCATATACTTTTCCTTTATTTATATATAAATAGGGGTCGAATGGGAGCTACAGCCAGCAGCCTACGCCACAACCACAGCCACACAAGATCTGAGCTCCATCTGCAGCCATCCACAGCTCACAGCAATGTCGGATCCTTAAACCACTGAGTGAGGCCAGGGATCGAACCTGCATCCTCATGGATCCTAGTCGGGTTCATTAACTGCTGAGCCATAAAGGGAACTCCATGTACTTTTCCTTTAAACATTCAGTCTTACTCAGTGTTATTAGGACAATCCGGAGTTCTTTGGTGGAATATGCTGTCATAACTGGAGAAACCACCTACTTTGTTAACTGTAACTTTGGGAAAATGGGTTTTCACCTTTCTTACCTCCCTTGCCTACTTTTCCCTGTCATCTGCCTCCCACCCCAGCCAGAATGACTAAGGGTACCTGGCGTCTGATATGCATTCCATTGATGTTAAATAATCATAGTAGTAACAAGGCAGAGAAACTGGGGTCAGAAATGGAGTTACCATTTTCTCCTACTAACTTTAGATGCTGAGAAAATCATAAAATCCATTTGCTTTGGTGTCCTCATTTATGAGACAGAGGTGAAAATCTTCACCGATTCTTCTAAGACCACATGGTTTAAATGTACAGTTGATGGCCAGGCAATGTTACAAATTCCAAACAAGAATGATAAATGATGCTTTAGAAAAGCTTGGCTGGTTATTACAGCTCCTGTTTATACATTTGTCTTCTCTAGCAAGGATATGACTCACATTAAGTATATGGGGGGTTAATCTCAATTGGCATGTTTCTGGTTAAAGAGGATAAAGCCAAAAAATGTTAATTAAGGCACATGGTGTTTATATGGGGTGGGGGGAGAGAAAGAGCATCCTGTCTGGGTCATTTTGTCTCTCCACTGTTGACCTCTGTGGCTGGCACCAAGGGAGAAGGCACAGCCGGCAGAGGATTCAGTCCTGAACCTGGTGGGGGCCACTGATGACTGTCACATTGGTACACTGCTTTGTACTCAGGAGTATTTGCGTATTTACCACTTTGTCTCACTCTGGCAATGCCCAGTGTAGCTCATAGAAGTGGATTTAGTTTTCATGTATTCCTGATGAAAGAGCCAAAGTGGGGGGGGGCAGTAAATGACATGCTGGTGGCCTCAGCCAGTCAGCAGCACAGAGCCGGGGTGGGGGGTGGTTCTGGGGCCCAACCGAGGGGTCTTCCCACAAAAGCAGCTGTTTCCTGGGGCAAGCTGCCTTGGACAGAGGTTGTCAAATGTCCTTCCCTCGAGATCTATAATGTCATGTCTGCGCCTGTGGAATAAAGGAAATCCTTTGGCTGCTTTTTGGATTGTTTTTGATGAGAGAGTGCCTGTGCTTTTTGTGAGTTTTGGTTTGGCCTACTCTGGTTTGGTTTTTGTGTTTTTTGTTTTCTCAGGAGGCGGTTTCATATGTCTCCCCTCCTGAGGGTTCTAAAATGTTATCTGTTTATATAAATATGATAGAAGTAGTTTTATTTTAGAAAATACATAAAGTGTAAGCAATAAAAGTAAAATAAGGATCATTTATTACCCAGAGAGAACCACTGGTCACATATTGATAAACCCCCTTTCTCTCTTTGGTAGTTGAAATCGTGCTATGTAAATACTTGTATATGCTACTTATTTTCCCCTCATAGCCTTATATTGCATTTTCAGTACCATTAAACGTTGATTATAAAAATAATGTCGATAGTCCCAGCAACAATACATTATATGGATATACTCCATTTATTTAATCTTTCCCCAGCTGTTGGACAGTTGTCTTGTGCTCCTAAAGGGAACGGTGCTCTGGATAAAAGAGCACTGCAGATTATACAAGTCCTTGTTTGCATTTCTGATTATGTTCCTAAAATAGAGTCCCTAAGAAGAGGGTCAAACATTGTTTGGTTTTGTTTGTCTTTTTAGAGCCACACCCGTGGTGTATAGAAGTTCCCAGGCTAGGGGTCTAACTGGAGCTGGAGCTGCTGGCCTGCGCCACAGCCACAGCCATGCCGAATCCTCAACCCACTGAGCAAAGCCAGGGATCAAACCCGTGCCTTCATGGATGCTAGGCAGGTTCAGGACAGCTGAGTCACAACGGGAACTTCCCAACCTTAAGTCTTTACAATAGATTCCTAAAAGGAAAGGCACAGGCATTTTAAGGCCATTGACACACTCTTCTAATTGCTTTTCCATGTGCGTGAGGGCTCGTCACATGCGGAGAAGAACCTGTGTCTTCTCTACCCAGCAAGCCCCATGCATCCACTCCCTTAGTGTGTGATCTGGATTGGGGATTACTTTTTATGTAGCCGGAGCATCAGCTGGAAGGTAATTGGGAGTTTGCCTAAATTTCACTTTATGGATTTTAAAGCCATATATACATGATATATACATATGTATTTGTTCAGGTTATCAGCTCTTTGGTGCTTCCTGCTCTATCAGTACTCTCCAGAGAAATATAACCAATGGGATAGGAGGGAGATAGATAGAAAGACACACAGACATAGAGATATAGATAGAGACCTATTATAAGAAATTGGCTTATACAATTTTGGACACTGACAAGTCTCAAGATCTGCAGGGTGAGTTGGCCAGCTGGAGACCCAGAAGGATTGATGGTGTGAGCTCCCTTCCAAAGGCTGGCAGGTTTGAGTCCTCAGGAGAGCCAATATTTTATTTCAAGTTTGAAGGTATGAAAAAAAAAAACGAAAACAAACAAACAAAAAAAAAACATGTCACAGCTCAAAAGCATGTAGGCAGGAGAAACTTCCCTTATTCAGGGGAGAGTCAGCTGTTACATCTAAGTCTTCCACTGACTGGATGATGCCCATTCACATGAGAGAAGGCAATGGGCTTTACTCAGTCTATTGATTTCAATGATAAACTCATCCAAAAATACCCTCCCAGAGACACCCAGAATAGTATTTTGACCAAATATGTGGGCACCCAGTGGCCCAGTCAAGTTGACACATAAAATTACCCATCACACCTACACTCTTGTGTCACCTTTGCCTGACGGCCTAAGCTAACCAACAGCTCAGCTGACTGAAATAGCAACATGCTTTTTTTCCTTTTTTGGCCATAACCGAAGCATATGGAAGTTTCCTAACCAGAGATCAAATCTGAGCCACACTGTGACCTACACCACAGCTGCGGCAACACCAAATCCTTAACCAACTGCTCCGGGCTGGGGTCGAACCCTCACCTCTGCAGCAACCCAAGCAGCTACAGTCAGATCCTTAACCCACTGTGCCACAGCAGAACTCCAGCATTTTTTTTTTTCTTTAGGACAGTAACTATTTCTGGTGGGTTTGCTACTTCATATCATTTAGAAACAGAACAGGCAAGGCTTCCTTAATTGAGAACAAGTGTGTGTGCATGTGCGTGTGCGTGTGCGTGTGCGTGTGCGTGTGTGTGTGTGTGTGACAAATGGAAATCTGATGTGATGGAAACACCAGCTCTTCAGAGCCCAATCATCTAATAGTGTTTCTGAATATGGAAGTGCTGGTCCCATCGCAACTCTAACCAGCCGTTTTATCCCCAGTGGGTGGTGGGGTGGGCAATGTATCCTTGAGTTCCAAATCAGGATACCAGAAACATGTGCTTGCAGCATGCTCACACAGCAAATCAGGAAAGTTTTTGATCCAAGACCCTCCATTTCTACCCTTTCAAAGGGTCCTGCGTTGGTGGGAAAAGGGGAATCGCTTTACCTCTCAAGTATCATGGATCTCTACTCATTCAGTCGTTTACTGATTATATTCATTCGTTTTTCTTTCATGTTTTTCCACAGTACTCTCCATGCCAACTTAAGACTGAGACAAGTGGGGAAGGGAATTAGAAATTCTTTGTTTTAGAGAGGCTTACAAGTCATTTCCAGGTTAAGAGTTCAAATTCACCATCTGCCCATTACTTTTCCTAAATGACCTGTAGCTAGGAATGCCTGATGTCATGTTTGGTAAGGGACAGATGGACTACCCAAAATTCAGGAAAAACTACAATAAAAATAGAGGTAACTATTGAATAATAGATGCTAGACTGCTTAGCACTTAAGTCAGATAGAAAGTACTGTCTTTCTAAAGAGATCTGTGTAAGCCCTTGGACTGTGTGACTTAATGACCTGGATCCAGAATTTAATATCAAGATAGTGAATTCATTTATTGATAGAATGAGTCAGCAAATATTATATGCCAGACACTTGTGAAAAAGAAGCAGGTCTTAATAATATTTTTTAACAAGAAAGTTGAGAGGGCTAGAAGGTGGCGGGAAGATCTGTAAAGCATACTTTTTAATTCAGTCTTCCCAATGACTGCACTGCCATTATAGAAGATTGCTCATGTAAAGAAACCACGTATGTTTTTGTAGTTTAAAAAATAATGCGGTTTACTGAAGCAGATTGGAGCTTTATTCCTTGAAACTAATAAAAGAGGCTTATGGGAGCTGGAAAGAAATAAAGACAATGACTTTACGATCATTTGTAGATACACAAGTATCTTTAAATGGCCTTTTTACTTTTTTTAATGAAAATATTCCAAAACCTCCACAATAATGGGTAATTCACCTAGGAGCTCATCTTCATTATTTGTGTAATTTTTAATTCCCCCAGCTTTTAGTTTCATGTACATCAAAACCACTTAAGGGCTCTAAAACGATCCTGAAGAGAATGCCATGTTTAGAGCAGAAAATTCTGTTATTGAATTTACCATAGTGATCATCATTTATAAATTTAAGAAATGAGTCCCATTTGTGAACATACCACACTGGAGACATCACCCTGCCTCAGTTGTATCTGTACACATTGTCATTCTGGATTAGCTTGGGTTGCATTTTCTCCCCTAGCAAACAGGGCACATATTTTATGTCACCTTGAAAGCAGAACTTAATAAAAAAAATCATGTTGCAGTATATTCCAGCCTCTTTCAAGTGTGCAGATCCTTTTGACCCAGATATCCAAAAAGTTGTAAATGTCCCCTTCCACATAATATCCCTGTTATATTAAAAGAACATACATTTCTCCCTACTATACCTAGTAAACATCTAAGTGGGCCCTGTGCTGAGTGCTGTGTAAACAAGATGAAGACAGTGCCTGCTTCTAGGAATGACGGCATCAACAGATGGCAGTGGAATTACAAACTCAAGTTGATTCTCCCTTTATTATTAGGAAAGGGCAAAAACACATCCTTTCCAGAAACGACTGGAACCATTCATTCTTCTGTATCCATACTAAGTGCTTCAGAGAAGCTAACTCATTCTGGGGTCAAAATGGTACCCAGCTCTTGAGTAAACCCAGAGAGGAAGAGCGAAAGTTCCCTGAGCTGAATTCGCCCACCTGGCTCCCCAGAGCCTCCTGTGTGGCCCTCTCTACAAAGAAAGACCATCTTCCGTTCTGTACTGTATTGATGCCGTGTTTTAAGATAATACGTTCTGCACATTTTACCTTCCAGGAACACTTAATTTCTTTAGATTTCTGATGTGCCTGGGAACGTGTGTTCAGTCTCACCCCCCAAGTCCCCTAGCAAGTTCTGACCTGTCCATGCCAGTCCAGGATCATACCACCCAGTGGTGGGATTCATCAGGCCCAATTCTGCCCCTCTCTGGAGGCTTATATAATATTCTAGTAATCAAGGGAGATACCTCTGAGCAGACCCCCACTAGGCAAGGCACTTTACATACCCTGTGGGTTAACTGCCCAATGACTCTGTAAGGAAGTCAGCCACCCTCTACTTTTTCACAGATGGGCAACTTGACATGCAGAGAAGCCATTTATCCAAGATTGAACCCTAGTAACAGGTGGCAAGAGCCAGTATTCAAAGTTATGTGCCTGCTTCCTGAGCTCATGTTTTTTTCTGCTTCTCCACTGTCTCTCCAAGTATTGTGTTGCTTCCCATATGAGTGTCAGTATTGTGATCAATGTCTGTTGGCTTGAGCAGAGATATCTGAAAATAGTTTTTCCTAGAGACATTTGAAGTTGCTGTGGACCTAGCACAATATTGCAGGAAGCAGTGTTTGCTGGTTGCCAAGCTCTGTGCTGGGCACTTTATATACATCATTCCATTTAATCCTCAAATATGAAACAGGCACCATTTTATCCCCTGCTTCAGGAGATATAACTGATTGATGGACAATCTGGGATTCAAACCAAATATGTCCAATTCCGTGGCTCACATGCTGAATCACTGCAGCAAATAATCTTTCCCCACTTTGTGTTTTTTGTTTGTTGTTGTCTTTTTAGGGCCACACCCATGGCATATGGAGATTCCCAGGTTAGGGGTTGAATCAGAGCTACAGCTGCTGGCCTACCCCACAGCCACAGCAACTCCAGATCCCAGCCGTGTGGGCAACCTACACCACTCACGGCAATGCCAGATCCTTAACCCACTGAGTGAGGCCAGGGCTCAAACCTGTGTCCTCATGGATAGTAGCCAGAATCGTTTCCCCTGAGCCACTATGGGAACGCCTTCCCCACTTTGTTTTTCGAAAAGAAATTGTAATATTTTTTAGAGGCTAGTGATTTCTGGCTTCTATCCTAGTCAGGTTGACTGTTGCCAGTGGGTACAATGGCACCTATTTTCCTCCCATTGTGCTTATATTTGAACTTTGCAGTAGGGATTATACTTGAGTAGTAGTCTCTAGACTCCATGACTCAGTATTTTATGGTAAAATTTTATGGTCAATTGTTAGCATAAACATGGTATTCAATTACAGTCATTAATTGAATAAATTAAAGTTTTATTAGGCTGAAAACAAAAGATGGCATTATATGGGGGGGGGCGAGCTGTAGGATATGCTTTCATTTGCATCAGCCAAGAAGTCAGAACCTGAAAATATGACTGGAGAGCCAGTATCTGAGAAATGATATTCTTTTCTGACAGAGAACCGTTTACCAGAACTATTCTCAGTAGGAACTGAATTGCTTTTATTAGTTTAGTGAAAGCACGCACTTCCCTTTTCACTTCCGTTTCAAAAAAAGAGTGTTTACACTTTTTAAGAATGTGTGAATGTCCTCCATTTACAGAGGCTTGGACGATGTTTTCTGCCAGTTCCCAGGTTCCACGGCTCTCAGTGAGTTACGCTGAAGCCAGAAACACACTGCTTCCACCCTGCCCATCCTCTTTGGCGTGCCTTTCCTGACCCTTCCCGCTTCTGCCGGACCCCACATTTCAGAATCTCCTCTGAGTCCTTCCCTCTGTGATTCCGCTGCTCACTGCTTTGCAATTCTGCACTCGATTTCCAACTTAATAGAAGTGCAGATGGGCGCATGAGCATCTAGGTATCCCAAAATACACATTTTTCATGAGTGCTTCCCTCTTGAAGTGTGTGGACAGAGCCAGCATATTATCATCCCACTATCACTCTGTTTTAATGTCTAACTGACAGATGCCTGTCAGGAAAACAAGGCGATAATGGGCAGAAAAATCTCTCTGCTCTTAAGAGAACCGAAAAGAAAGACCCCTGATTCCTGTCAGTTTCAGAGACACTTGGCAGCCATTGCTAAAGAAGACTTACAAATGCCTCTGTGACAGAAAATCTATGAATGGCCTAATGTTTTCACACATTAGTGAGAAGACGAAAAGGGAGCTGTTTCTCATACATGTGCAGATTTCACCCACATGTCATTTCTTCCCCCAGTGGAAGCTTGCCCTGTGCATCAGTGTGCCACCCTCGCAGCCTGGAGCTGGGTGTGGCTGTGCTCTGTGGCACCTGCAGGCGTCATTGGACAGGAACGGCTTTCTGACAGATCACAGACTAAGCCCAGTCATCGGATACAGACTTGACCTCAACTAGTCAGGCTCAAGTGCCTTCGCTCTGCTGACCTACTTCCAAATGCTGGAGGCACCTTCAGATGTAGTTAGTAAATACAGTGGAAACCCACAGGGGCAAGTGAAACCAAGTCATTTGTTCCCCAAAAAGCACAAGAGGATAGATTTTTAGGACTGTTCTCATTTGCCTAAGAGATCAGTAAATGCAGAGGACCTCTGTCTAAAGGGAGTGTGTGGTTAGGGAAAGACTCTATCAACCCTAAAGACAAGAGCCACATGCCAAAGTAGGTGACAGAAACAGGGCCTGGCCTTTCAGTGAAAAGAGAACTACAGGATGGCAGGCATTGTGCTTGGACATATTTTGTGTCCCTTTAGATCACAAATCCAGGTCTCTATACTCAAGCACAAGGGTTAGTTATAAGTGGTAGTGACTTTTTTTTTAATTTCAATGAGGACAGGTGAACCCTTAAGAATAATAGAACAATGAAAACAACTTGTTTACAATAGGATGTACCTAAGGCACCAGTTCCTTACTCTGATAATTGGCAGCGGAAGGAATTAAGCAGTGATCATGCCTTTTCTGTGAAAATTGTACTTTAGAATAACCAAATTGCAAGGGTTGATGAGAAAAAGTTCTTCCTCACATGAGAATTCCAGCCACTCAATATGGAACAGAAGTTAGAATTGGAAAAACATAACGTTACATAGCCCCCAAATGAAATCATTGACATCATCGGCGTATGCAATGATTAGACCACTAAAAATGTTGTGGGCAACTTCGCAGTGGAGGAAGTGGGCTGCCATCACCTCAATCCACTGAAAGTGGGTTATTATTTAATGCTCTGATGCAATAAATAAGTACATAGCGCCACCTATGAGCTATTGTTGCAGAAGAGTAGAACTTGAACTTAATCAAGCCAATCAGTAAGTTTCCAGAAAACACAGGGGATAGAAGAACAAGTTAAATGATACCACAAGAAAAATGAAGAACTGTTGGGAGCAGGCTCAAGAGGAGCCCTGTTCCTTTAGCCAGACAAGGGCAAGGGGAAAGGGAGGCTCTGTGTGCAAGTGACAGGGACCTAGATGTATCCCAATATTACACCTTGTTTGACTCCTTTAAACGAAGCAACCACAAGAGATTTTTCAAGACAACTGGAGAAATCTGGATACAGTTTGGGCACCCAAACGCATGATATGATGAATTTTTAAGTTTGTTAGGTAGGTATGCTATTGGCTTTATGGTTCTCTAAGAAATATCTGTATTTTCAGAAATTTATAATGAATTATGTAGGCATAAAATGACAATTTCCGAGACACTTAAAATCTTAACAGGATAGGAGTTCCCATTGTGGCACAGCAGAAACGAATCCAACTAGTATCCATGAGGATGCTGGTTCGATCCCTAAGCCTCTCTCAGTGGGTGAGGGATCTGGCATTGCCGTGAGCTGTGGCGTAGGTTGCAAACTCAGCTTGGATTGCGAGTTGCTGTGGCTGTGGTGTAGGCCAGCAAAAAAAAAAAAAAAAAAAAAAAAAAAAAAATCTTAACAGGATGAAAGGAGAAAGCAAGGACAAAACAAGTGGCAAAATCTTGATCCATTGTTAGATTGGGATTATGGAGAGTGTGTGGGTTTACTGTGGTATTCTCCCTATTTGTTTGAACTTTTTCATGACAAAAATATTTTTTTCAAAGAGTAACAGCTGTGAAGTTCCCTAGCGGCCTCGCAGTTAAGGATACAGCATTGTCACTGCTGTGGCATAGGTTGGATCCCTGGCCTAGGAACTTCCGTATGCCGTGGGCATGCCCTGTCCCCCCCCAAAAAAGACCAACAGCTCCCTTAGAGAAGGTGGTGGGGATCCACTGGAAATGTAATTAGAAAAAGGTCATTATCTGATGATCAAAGTTTTTACATTTTTTGGTTTTTTGTTTTTGTTTTTAGGGCCCACCTGAGGCATACTGAGGTTCCCAGGCTAGGGGTCCAAGTGGAGCCACAGGTGCTGGCCTATGCCACAGCCACAGTAACGCCAGATCTGAGCCATGTCTGTGACCTACCAGAGCTGACAGCAATGCCAGATCCTTAACTCACTGAGCGACGCCAGGGATCGAACCTGCAACCTCATGGTTCCTAGTTGGATTTGTTTCTGCTGCACCACGATGGGAACTCCCTAAGGTTTTTATGTTTTTTGAAGATATATTTTTATTTTTTAAAAAAGCTAGTTTTGTTAGATTTGGGGGGCAGTCACTGGAAACCAGTTTCATTGCTTTACATCAAGCAATTGGAGGAAAACTGGGGAGACAAATGGTCTCCGGTGTGAAAGTGAATGCTGATCTTAGCTGGAATAACTTGCTTTTTTCAGCATCCGCAGTGGCTGGTCTCTGGGGACTTCTGTGGCTACATGTGGTTTTCACATTTATTAGTGAAATTGGAGATTCAAGAGTAAAACACAGTCCTCAGGAACATTGTGTTAATTTGTGACACACTAGAGATTTTTTAGTCCATAAAGCAAATGAATGAGCTCCGTGGGGGTATAACTGTTATTTTCACCCTGGAAGGCAGCAAAGACCCAACTGTATTTATTAAGTACTTAAAGAATGGAAAATGAATAGTGCTACGAAAATAGAAAAATCCACTCTCACTATTGCTATTACTGGTATAATTTGTGTGTGTGTCTGTTCTGAAGGAAAAGCGCCATCAGATGAAAATTTAAAGGATAGATCACTGTAACATCTGGTTGGTTGGTCTTGGATAATCATGTAATTCCATGTCAAAATTGTTCTAATACTTTCAAACAGGTGGGATCCGGTTAAGGAATGTCACCCATTATTTTTGCAGGGACAAATCTACAAAGAACAGACCAGATATGTAATTTAGGACCTTCCTTCTGAGTGGTTAAGGGGCCTTAAGGGAAAGGTCTGGTGGAAAGACAGCCCCACAAAAACTGTGTGGTTTGCGTGTATCTGTGAGTGGGTATGTGGTGGAGGGGCAGGGGAGCAGCATCTAAGGGCTGAGAAGAGTGATTCTAGGGGTGTTTCTGGGTTTTCTCACCTGTGTTCATACAGGACTGTCAAAGCAGATGGCAGCACCTCTGTCCCCGTAAGACGTTTGCTTGGGAAGGTGGGGCCAGCGGTCGTGAGGAGGACTGCAGTGCGGGGGGCTAGGCAAGGAGACTAGAGTGGGATCTAGAAGGACCTCTCTCCCCAGCCTGGCCCTCAGCTGTCATGAGATGACCCTGCTGCACAGCAATCTTAAGCCCTGCCTGTTACCAAGTGACCACCACAGGCCAGGCACATAGCTACCCCAAGACCAGAATATCAGGGAGGAAATGGAAGCTTAGCACCAAATAAGTGCCAGGTTCAAAGCCAGGACTCCATCCAGAACCAGGGCTTTGTTCCCTCTCCCTGCAAAGATGCCCAGAGGTTCCCCTTAATCCCAAGCCAAGTCTCCACAAAGGCAACACAGAAACACCCAGAGACTCCGACCACATGGGAGGGAACAAGTGGGAGACTTTCAGGAACACGAAACATTTGAAAGGGAGCCCACCCTGAATGCCACAGACAGAGCTGAAAAGCAAAATCCGAAGCGTTTTGGCCTTTGCTCAGCACTTGCCTTACTGTTCCTCGGCGAGCTGCGTAACTTCGGATATCTCCATGTGTAAATGGAGTTCTACCAGCCAAAGGTGTCTTGGCCTCTGCACACACTGCAGGCTGGCCTGGTCCCGCGAGCCTGGCAGAGTGCAGAGCTTGGACACCGCCCAGTGAGAGGGCAAGACTGACTGCAGCCTCTCCGTGGTCCTGGCGAAATGCAGCCTGGGAAAACCCCAAGGCACCTTGCAGCTGAAAATAAGCTGCATCTGGCTTTATTCCAGGCTCTGGAAGGCTGGGGTTAAGAAGGCGCACACCTGTGTGGCTGGGACTGCGTTATTTGCACAGAGGAGGGTGAGATATGCCTTGGAATGAACCCCAACTTGACTTCCCTTAGTGATGGCCATTCCCTTGGATGCTGATGGTAGATATGTATGAACCTACCCACAAACCCGGAAACTTGTAATCCTTTGAGGACGTTCAGCTCTCATTTGTGGCTGAAACGTTTGCCTCCCGCATCATCAGATAGTCTGGTCAGCATGCGTCGTACCTCCATGGCTTCCTTGTGCCGGACACATAGCTTTTTAGCTGAATATCCTTGGAAGCACACACTTTTATTTCTCACCTCCGAGTAATGTCCCATGAACATCTCATTTTAGGTTCCTGCTCCTCTCTGTTTCTTCAAACTTGACATTCAGACTTTTCTGGTGTGTCCTGATGGTTCCTGAGCCCCCGGAAGTCATCCAGGCAGCTCTATTTCCCCAAGGCTCCCCCTACACATACCCGGCTCAGCAGGGCTCCGTGTGCAGGACCAGTTGTTATTTACAAATGCGATTCAGCTGTTGCTGTGTCTTTGAACACACAGGGTTGTTGTGGGATTTTAATTGCCATTTTCATCTATATAATTAAAATGAAATGAAAAAATGGGAGAGCCTCCAAAATCTGAATTAATTTCGTGAGTAGTTCTTGAGGGGAAAAATATGTATAAATACGATAATTGTTATTTGATTTGCCTTCAGCAGAACTGGAGGATTTTACCTGGCTGAAAATAAAATATAGTATTTTAAACGGGGGGAAAAATTAGTCTGATACTTCTTGTGGCTGAAAATCAGAATTAATAATGTGGATGGGAAATGATAAATAATTCTGGATATAAGTTTCAGATAGAACACTGAGAATGGGCTGTGACTCTCTCTGGATCCAACTTGCTGTATGCTGGTCTGTGTTTCTCCCCATGGCTCATCATGAGTATTTATACATTTCTCAATAAAATGCCGCAACCCCCAAACCAAGAATTCCTTCATGCTCCGGAACAGGCATTTCACCTGCTTACTCTGCTCTGTCAGTGTGACAGTGAGCATGCAGCAGGGAAGAAAGAGATGACAAATAGAGAAGTTTTCTATGAGTTTTTTTGTTTTTTTTTTTTTTTTTTTTTTGGTAATTCACTGGGCTCCCAGTGTTTCACTCTGCAGACTCATCAAGCACCTGATGGACATGTTTATAAAGACTTGGATGGTCACTTTATTTGGAATGACAAACTCTCCTCTCTACATAATGAGGTCAGTGAAGCATCCAGAAAAGAAATGTATAATTTGGTAGCTTGGGTCTGTAAGCACAGCCCTGCCGCGGCTATTTAAGTTTAATGAAGCAGCTACTTTGCCGCTAACACACTCTTAGTGAATAGCCTCCTTGGCTTGTTTTTGAAAACTTAAATGTTGCTGGTAATCATGTCCCAGCAATCTCCTTGGAGAGCCTTTGTGCCCTGTTCTCAGAAGAAATATGCCGCTTTTACATGTTAATGGTTTTGAAATTAGTCATTTGCTCCATATTCGCTGGAAGGGGAGATCCGTTGCGATGTCCTGCCTGCCTTCATTTTCTCTGAACATTCAGGATACTCTTAAGTCAGTTCATCAGCCGTGCAGTGCACTGTCTGGTTATAACATGCCTGAAAAGCCAGGGAAATGTTCTATCAAAGAGCATTCCTATTTGTAGAGACTTCTTAGAATTCAAAGTCTAAAAATCCAACTCAGAGGGGAAAGTTCCTGGACAGGCCATTATTGCTATTTTTTCCCCTTTCAATCACCGACAGACTTGTATCATCCATTCCTTGGCCTCATTAGAGGAGGCCTTGCTCCCTGAGTATACAGCTCCTCGAAGAAGGCTGAGGGACATTTTAGAGATCCTTTTTGAAGCAGATCTGCTCGTGTAAAACTCAGGTCAGGCTTCTGAATCCTGGACCAGCCTTAATGATGCACAGCTCTGTGGGAGCAGAAAGCCACCTCGCCGTTCCATAGCTCTGCACTTTCATTCCCTCAGACTTAGGGTGGTTTCCCCTGAATTAGCAAGGACGTGATTGCTGGTGGAAAGACGCCATGTCCATATGGCTCTGCAGCCCTGGAGAGGGGTCTGGGGAACACTCCAGGCTGTTTGGTGGCCTGTGCTTTTCTTCGAGAAATGTAAAGCAGTCTTGAAATGACTAGACCCTTCCCCACCAGAAACTTGCTAGGAATATCTAATAAGTTCTCAAAAAATAGTTGTTCGAATGGGTGAAAGAAGGACTAATCCTTTTATTTGCTTTAATGACCAACTCTGGTTGTGGAGCTGATGCAGGACCTTTCCAGGACACAGGGGGATCTGAGAAGCCTACTTAAAATTTCTGGAATTGGGACCTCCCATCGTGGTACAGCGGAAATAAATCCAACCAGTACCCATAAGGATGGGGGTTCAATCTCTGGCCTCGCTCAGGGGATCAGGGATCTGGTGTTGCCGTGAGCTGTGGTGTAGGTGGCAGATGAGGCTCAGATCCAGGCTTGCTGTGGTTGTAGCTCCAATTCTATCCCTAGCCTGGGAACCTCTATATGCCATAGGTGTGGCCCTAAAAAAAGCAAAAAATAAAATAAAATAAAATAAAATTTCTGGAATTGGCATTAGGGTTGAATTTGGAGGTCCAATCTTGCTCTAGACTGCCCCTCCAAGCTTGGGCCTGCTCAGACCCCTGCCCACCAGGGTTAGTGTAGGCACAGACACATACACACACAGACACACACACACACACACACACACACACACCCTTATATTCTTGTCTTCACCTTTAAATACTGTGGGTAATTTTTATACCCAAATCGAGATGCCAACATTCCAGGTGCCTCCCCAGAATAGCCTTCTCATCCTACATCTGAGAGATTAAAACTGACTTGGCACTGAAAATACAGTTCTGATAGAAGCAGGCCTGAAAAGGCAGTAGGGAGTGGCTTGTGTTTTATTTTCCAGGGTATTTATCAGGCGATCAATTCGCTAAGATAATGGTAGCTGTTTTAACGAATAGACCCCACTATCTCAAACATAATAGCAGATTTTCATCATGTATCTTTACGAAACATTTTCATAGAAAAGGACAACCTGTGTGGGGATATGGAGATGGCAGGTCTCAGGAGAGGGAGGAGAAGTGGGGTGCGAGGAAGACTCCCTTTGTGCTCCCCACTGGGAGAGATGAAGGGATGCAACTTCAGGGCTCAAGGATGATCCCAAGGGTGCAGTGGCTACTGACTGACTGGCCATGGAAGAAGACAGTTTTAGCAAACGGAGAGGAGACAGCAGCCTGGGCCAGAAAAAGAACAAAAAATAAGGTTAACGTCGTCATAAAAGGTACATGTGCATGGCTCATTCCAGCTTACAGAGCGTGTTCACATGGATCATCTTATTTTAAGCCTCACAAGCAGCCAGATGAAGTGGCGCAGGAAGTCGTCATACCCTAATTTCAAATATGCAAGACATCTGAGCGAAGTCTGAGCGACCGTGTGGCTTCCCCTGGTGAGGGGTGAGGCAGGGCCTAGGCTTGGGTGTCCTTGCTCTAAGAACAGCGCTTTTCCCGAAAGATCCTTATGGAGATTCCGGGGGCTGCACAGGTGAGCAGGGCTCGCCTCCTTGCCTTCCACACGTCCTGCCCACGCATCTTCCCGAGGTCCGCTGTGTTCCCACGGACATCGCTTACCCACGCAGCCACGGTTAGCCGCAGACTGTTGGGTCCTTGCTTTTGGGAGACTGTCCTCTGTCCTTTAAAGGGGTCACCGTTTCACAGACAGCCCTGCTTCTCTTAACAATCGTCTAATCGGGCTTTCATTTCCGTAGCCACGCCCCCCTGTTTTATTTGTGTCCCTCGCGTCCACCTATTCGCAGTCCTCCCACTGAGTGCAGCTGAGTGTGGCCAGTGCCAAATCATGTGTTATTCTCAGCCCGAGGAGTTATATAAGTGTCAAGCCTGGCCAACAGAGGACCTCTCCCATCAGTGAAATTTGAGCTTTCAAGCCTGCACGGACCCCACCCCCTCCCAGCAACGGTGTTTTTGTCCTCAGAAATCCCAGAGAGCAGAATTCTTGGGTGGACTTCCTAGGAGCGGGGGATACGAAAGCCGTGCGTGAGATTTTGCAGAGAGGTCAGTGGGAGACCAGGGCTGGGCTCCAAATCCACAGCTCAGCTCTTTCTAGCATCCACAGCAACAGCCTGCTGTTTTCCCAGGTGGCCCTGGAAGAGACAAGGGAATGCAGTGGGCCATTTGTCACTGCCCCAGGTGCAACATATATGCGTGCCAGTCAGTGCCCATGGCCCGTGAGGCCCATTCCTGTCCCCTCTGCCTGGATCTCAGCCTCTGGGCTTCCTTTTTTTTTTATTTAATTTTTTTTATTTCCCCAATACATTATTAGTTTTTTCCCTACTGTACAGCATGTGACCCAGTTACACATACATGTATACATTCTTTTTTCTCACATTATCATGAGCTCCTTCTCTCCTTATCACCCAATTAGATTCACTCACCTGGAGCTAGAACCAACTCAGCCCTCCCTCAACCGCGGTCCAGGTGCCCATCCTCTGTGCAATCCCTCCCACCCCATTTTCAGCTCAAGATATGGTCTCTGGGGAGTGTGAGGGCTCATACCTGCCATGCCAGCCTTAGTATCCGGGGGCTGTTGGGGTGCTTGGTGGCCAGTGGCTTGGCCGATGTGTTCTTCAGTGAGCACGGGACTCGTGTATCATTTCAATCAGGTCCAAGTTTGGGTTCAGGATTCCGCAGGGATGGCTCAGGGGAGAGCGCCAGGGCTTGCTTGGAGGAGAAGGTAGAGGAGCCTGTTGTTTCTTTATGCCCAACTCAGTGCCCGGCACCCTTTGTGAGTGGAATAAACTGCGATCAGCTGGCAGATAACATCCCTTTCGCCTTTGAGAAGGGAAGTGAAGTGTATCATCTAGAAGTGAAATTACAGATCCAAAATAAGCTTAATGGAAACGGTACTTCCAGAACTCTTTTCAGGGCATTTTGTTCCAGATTCAGGTCCTACATTGAGCACTACTTCCTTTGGTGAGGACGACAGTGAGGTTATCAGTGAATGAACCTGGGGAGCTTAGGTGCCTGAGTGGCAGCCCCCTCGCTAAGATCAGCCTCGCTGCTGATGAGCCTGACCTCCTTTTCTCACTCCGCATCCCTCTCCGCCTCCTTCCAGCTCCCTCAGGCAGAGAGAGGGGATGCTTGGCCCTCTGAGCTGGAGTTAGGCAAAACCCGAAAATAGACTCTCGGAGTGCCCCGAGAAATAATGATCCTGTGTGGCAAGAAGGTCACTGTGTCTGCTTTTCCTGCCAGCACACCCCTGGCTCTGAATCTATAGCTGCCTTGTGAAGCAAGAGAGCTGTGCCAGGAAGTCCCACTTTGTGACTGTGAGGCATTATGAGAATTTAAAATCATGTCAGTAGGCTTTTATGAGGGCGGGCCAGGGAAGAGGGGTTAGACATAGTGTTCAAAGCCGGCCTGGGATCATCCTTTTTGGTCTGGGGCCTGAGAACTACCATAACTCAGTGTAGGAGAAGGAAAAAAAAAAAAAAGAAGAAAAAAAAAAAAAGCTATCTGACCCCAGCTACAAATCAACTCCACCCTGCCCACCCTGCCAAAAATGAAAAGTTTTAGCATCCGCCCAAAAAGTTTGCTGTGGTTATTCACGTGGTGGGGTTTTGATTTTTATTGTTGTCTGTGTGCTTTTTCTATACTTTCTGTAACATAGACTTCTTGCTTTCATAATGTGGGTAAAAAAAAAAAAAAAAGCAACAGATTGTGTATAACAAGCAGAACTATACTAGCTAATCATCTCACTGGGATGCTTGGTACTTGGGGGCTGAGAAGCCCCCCGGAGTCATGACAGTGACATGGAAGGCGCAGCCCTGTCCCCGCCCCACCTCAGGCCTCAGACCAGGACTGGTGTCCGGAGCCCTCTCCCCCACTGCCAGCTTCCAAAGGGCTCCTGGGAGAGGCCAGACGGCAGACCCAGAGATGATGAGAGGCAGCCAAGGAGGACAGGAGAGGGAGCCGCTGGAGGGAGGCCAGCCAGACACCTCAGCTGGAAGGAGAGGATTCTGTTCCCATCCAAGTGTGGCCAGTGGTCAGGCTTGCAGGGTATGTGCTTGGCAGCAGGGACAGTGTCAGCTCGAGTTCATCTGGAAACCCCTTGAGAACATGCAGCTGATGCACACTGTTTGGAAGCTGGGAAGATCCTGATTTCCAGACCTATGGGAGTTGAGTGAAATGTAATCAACACAGACAGAGATCTGGGAGAAAAATCACGCCTTGAGAAATTCCAAGAATCCTCTTAGGGTTGGGAGGCAGATTTGTTTAGACTTGGGGCCTTAACCACCCAGACTGACGGGAACCCAGTCTGTCCACCAGTCCTGCAGAGCCAGGCTCAGGAGCTTGAGCTGAGCAGCCTGGGCCGAGACGACCTGTATGGACCGTGAAACTGTCAGCTCACCTTTTACACATAAAGAATTCCTCCTATGAGTTTCTCTTAAGTCCTCTAGATCTTACACATCACGCAGAACTATCACTGGATGCAGAAAGTTTCCTCACTCCACTGGGTCTGAGTGCTTTGAACGTGAGGTCAAGTTCAAGCCACACCACACAGATCGGGAACACAATTTCTTGTAGTCTGTATGATAGACCGTGTCAGGGAGGTAAGGCCCTTATTAGGAATGGATTATTCTTAATAGGTAGAGACACCTCATTCATCAGTTTCTTGCATTTGCCTGTGTGTCCCCCTATGATGAGACAGTGTCCCTAGATTTGAAGTGGCACACGAAAAGCAAAAAATATTAATGTATTTATTGTAATGTCTATTTATCTCCCTATATATATCTACAAATATGTATATAAAAGTTCATCAAACTCATCATTTCATAACTTAAGGCTAAAATGGGTTACATTTTTAAAAGAAACTAATTTTCAAGACACAGGAAGTAGATAATTGCACTGCAGAACACAAGATCTGGGAAAAGAAAGGTGGTGCATTAATTGAGTGATCCATGTTTGGCAAATATTGCTTGAAAAGGTGCTACTTGGCCAAATCAGGGGGTTTCTTTCTTCCTTCTTTTTTCCTTTCTCTCTCTCTTTTTAATCCTAGCATCTCAGAATGAAGCTGCGTGGAGAATAAATTGCTTACAAGAATAAACAGTTGCGAACGGTTTTAATAATGATGCTGGTAACTTTGAGAAAGTGTCAACAAAGACTTATTGCCTCTCTGGCACGGAGCGGGAGAACTGCTTCTCTCCTCTTCAGATCTGGCTCACAGATCTGGTTCCCTCCCTTCTCTGATCCTAAGTTTGCCTACACCGCCATGCTCTCTGTCTTGTTCACAACCACGTCCACTGTTCCTTGTGGGCTGTGTGTGCCCGCGCGTATCAAATGGTAACAAGATAATGGGCCACGTCGAGGCTACCCCTGCTATTTATATTAAATAATGGCAGGATGATGGTAGCCTGTAATTCTCCCTTTTCTATTAACCACCCTGCCCAAGTAAACTGTTTTCTGATCTCTCTTAGATGGAAAGCCTGTATGAATGTGGAAGCCATTAGCAGAGTAATTGCTGTCTGTTACCATGACAACCAGCCGCTGCAGTCACCTGCCCGAAGTGCTGCCAGACTGCACCAGCTCGGCTGCGCCCGTGGTGAAGACCGTGGAGGACTGTGGCAGCCTGGTGAATGGGCAGCCGCAGTATGTCATGCAAGTGTCAGCCAAGGACGGGCAGCTGCTGTCAACAGTCGTGCGGACCCTTGCCACCCAGAGGTAGTACCTCCATTAAAATCAATGCCCCTGTAATCGATCCGGAGGACTCTGTCCGATGGGCGATACTCAAGGGAATGTAATTAGTGCTCAGGTCTCTGTGTCAGGTGAGAGAAGGTGCTGGAGGGAAGGGAAAAAAAAAAAAAAAAAGACACACATTCTATCACTGCTGTTTCTATAGCAATGGGATAAAAGCTAAAACTCAGGTTGGAGAGTTTCCCACTTAAAGCCACACCTGCAGAGAGCCGGGCAGGGAAGGATCCCCCGAGACACAGGGTCGCTTGCTCTACATTTGTTCGGTTGACCTTACTATGGTAATTATATTCTGGGTGTCTCCAGGCGCTGGCAAAGGTAGCCCTTTGTTAGAACGAAGGAGGCACCTGAGCCAAAGGACTGGCTCTGCAGGCAAACGTTTGAAGGGACATTCAGGCGCCCATGCTGATCAGCACCCCATGATGGGATGCTGCCCAGGGCTGCTTCCTGGGGGACTCTCCTCTGGCACACCCCCACTTGGGGCCTCTTCTGTCGCCCCCTCCTTCGCTCCGCATGCACCCCAGCCGTATCCTTCATATACACTCTGTCCCGTGAGGTACCGTTGTTAAACTTCCTCAACTTATCTCCCCCGCGTGATGAACCAGAGCCAGACGGAAGGCTCTGAGCAGCCCAGGGACAGCTTCGCCAGGCAGCACTTTGTCCCTGGAGGTCTTCTCGGGGCTCCTGCCGCCCACTGGCAGGTGAGAACCACAGGCCACCCAGCCAGTAGGTGCTCCTCGGCTCCCCCAGCTCACTTTCAGAACGGGGGAAGTAAGCTTAGGAGTGTAAGATGTATTTCAATACTGCACTTGCCTGCTGGTTTCAGCCCTGACACTCCTGGCCCTGAAAGTTGGGGTTCTATCCCTCAGACCTAGACTGCTTACCTTGGTCTGAACAATTCAGCTACCTGCTCTGGTGCAGATACAGGCGCACCAATCCATACTCTGTGGCCCACCCCTCCCCTGGGATGTGATGGCCATCAGACGTGGACTCACACACCCACGAGGGCTGTACACACTGTCCACGTGCCTTCCGCTTTCCATCTGTGTGACTATCGCAAAGGGAAGAAAGAGGGGGAAAGCCTATATATTTTTTTCTACCTCTGGAAGAACTTTCAACAATTGTTAAGTATTCAGACTACGATGAGGCAGTGAGGCGGGTGACCGCACGTGCCCCCTTGAGCCACCAAACACCTCACGTGATCAGGAAGAAAAGGCTGCAGAGCTGCACCGAGTGAGACCTGTGAGCCTGTGTGTGTGTGTGTGTGTGGCATTTTCACATGTCCTCCTACCACATAGTAATGTAAACCCGGATTTTACAGTTTCACATGCCTTTGGCTTTTGCATGACAGAGGCCAGGAATAATGAGAGAAAAATGTCAACTCTTCAAACTTTCTTTGCTCACCCCTGAGCATGAAGGGGTCTTTTGGCAAGTGGGAGGGAGCTCCTTTCCTCTTTCAATCCCCTTTTAGCATTCACTCCTTCCCAGGCTCATCCCCACAAAGGTCCTTGGGAAACAGCAGCATTTCCATGGCCATTTCTACAAAGATGGAGTTAAAGAGAGCAGTGGACATAAGCCTGGGTCACTGTCATCTTTGGGGAGCAGGAAAAGGCAGGGGAGGGTCGGTAAAGAGGCTGTTCCTTGGGTGGGCACGCACAGTGATGACATTAAAAATTGAATACTCAGGAGTTCCCTGGTGGCCTCATGGTTAAGGACTTGGTATTGTCACTGCTGGGGCTTGGGTTACTGCCATGGCTTGGGTTCAACCCTGGCCGAGGCACTTCCACATGCCACAGGTGTGGCCAAAACAAATAAAATTAAAATTTAAAAATGTGATGCTCAGTAAAGGACCTCGAGCAATATAAGAAGACCTCAATCAGAGAGGGACTGTCCTCTCCCAGGATACAGTCTCCATTGAAAAGGGAGGCCTTCTTAGTTTGAGCTTTCCGCCGGCCTCTGCCTTATGTAATGAGGGCCATGTTATTTGACTTTCCCCAGCCTGAGTTTGCCTGTAAGTGAAACAAGTTGGCATTAACTAGGCATTTACTATGTGCGGGTCCCTCTTCTATGCTTGTAATCTTTTCTCACCCTCGCAGACACCATTCAAAGAAGGCACCATGCTTTGTGCCCATTTTAGAGATGAGGAAACTAAAGTCCAGAGAGACAGTGTCACTTGCCCAAAGTCAGCCAGCTCACGAACAGCAGAGCTAAGGTTCAAGGCTGGGCAGCTGGATTCCATAGCCTGCCTCAGCCACGACACTGTGTCCCCCCAGAACGTCTAGGGGTGGTGTGCCCAAGTGAAGTCCAAGCTCTCGACTGGAGCCATCTTGGTGGGACAGGCCTTTATCCGGCTCAGCTTAGCATCCTTCACGTCTCAAAGTGAATCCTAGGAAAGCTCCAAGGGCGGCTATGGGCTCTGGCTATGGGCAGTTCCGTGCAGTGGCTCAGGGTTAGCGGCCAGTCCGTTTCCCTCCTCTCAGTCTCCCATCCCACTGAAAGGAGAAAGGAAAGGAACCTCTGGATATTCAAAAGTGTCCAGCCTGGAGCTTCCGTCGTGGCTCAGTGGTTAATGAATCCGACGAGAAAGCATAGGGTGGCGGGTTCGATCCCTGGCCTTCTCAGTGGGTTAAGGATCCAGCATTGCCCTGAGCTGTGGTGTAGGTCACAGACGCGTCTCAGATCCTGCATTGCTGTGGCTCTGGCACAGGCCAGCAGCTACAGCTCCAATTAGACCCCTAGCCTGGGAATCTCCATATGCCGTGGGTGCAGCCCTAGAAAAGACAGACACACACACACACACACACACACACACACACACACACACACATACACGACAAAAAAAAAAAAAAAAAAAGTGCCCGGCCTGGTTCAAAAGACTCAGTTTGTCTAGAAACTGCAATTGGTGTCATTTCAAAACAGTTTCTCAATAGCTAGGGATGACTTTTATTTTTTGATTGATCGTTTGCCCGAACTACATTAATGTCCAAGACAAATTAACACATCCTTCGCTTGTGGCCCTGGGTGCCTGCTCGTATTGGTCAGCCCTATGTCTTTGCTTTTACAAAAGTAAATATGCCCCACCCCCCTGGGCAGCTGAGTGTCTGTGTAGATCTTGGTTTGGGGATGGTCTTTTTTTTTTTGGACACACCCACAGCATGCACAATTTCCTGGACCGCGGCAGTGATATCACCAAATCTTCAACAGCTAAGCCACCAGGGAACTCCGAGATCTCAGGTTTTAAAAGCAGGTGTCTATTCTGAGCAGCTGCCACAGGGGAGGGTCTGAAGGACGTGGCCAGAGGACCATGGTATGGTGGTGGTTTCCAGCCCAGTGACCAACAGGTGCCCCTCCTTCTCTTGCAGCCCCTTCAATGACCGGCCAATGTGCAGGATCTGCCATGAGGGCAGCAGCCAAGAGGACTTGCTCTCTCCATGTGAATGTACAGGGACCTTGGGGACAATCCATCGGAGCTGCCTGGAGCACTGGCTGTCGTCCTCAAACACCAGTTACTGTGAACTCTGCCACTTCAGGTTTGCAGTCGAGCGCAAACCCAGGCCGTTAGTGGAGGTCAGTAATTGGGGCACGTCTTGAGAACTTAACTCTAATGAGCAAATGATGTCTGCTTTTATGCCCACATCACAAACCCTGTGCAGCTTCACTGAAGCACAGTAATAACTGTGACACACACACATACACACGCACACAGCCCACATTCAGGAGTCAGCACTAGAAAGGTGACCTCCATGAGCTGGAGACAAAATAGTAGAAGAAACCAGTGTGAGGAGAAAGGGGACATTTAGAGACTTGATCTCCATTTTCCATTCCTGGGACATGGAGCAAACAGATCAGATGTTTTCTCTTTGCACATCATCTGCTCACCTTGAAGCAACAGATAAATGGGCATTTGGGTTGCTTATTCTGAGAAGTCGTTGCAAAAACATATAACTGCATGATAGAATGGATATAGACCTAGACTTCTGGGTTTGAATAGTTCTACGAACTTGGGTAAGTGATTTCACCTCTTAAAATTACCATGAGGGTTAGATGAGTTAATATTTATAAAACACTTATAATACCAGGTTATACATGCAAGTGTTTGAGTAAAAGTCTCATCTAGGAAATTGCACACAAGGCTTTTTTCAGCTAATAACCTAGTACTGCAATCTCTTAAGAGTGATGCTGTCGGAGTTCCCGTCGTGGCGCAGTGGTTAACGAATCTGACTAGGAACCATGAGGTTGCAGGTTCGGTCCCTGCCCTTGCTCAGTGGGTTAACGATCCGGCGTTGCCGTGAGCTGTGGTGTAGGTTGCAGACGCGGCTCGGATCCCGCGTTGCTGTGGCTCTGGCGTAGGCCGGTGGCTACAGCTCCGATTCAACCCCTAGCCTGGGAACCTCCATATGCCGCGGGAGCGGCCCAAGAAATAGCAACAACAACAACAACAACAAAAAGACAAAAGACAAAAACAAAACAAAACAAAACAAAAAAAAAAACAAAACAAAAAAAAAAACAAAAAAAAAAAACAAAAAAAAGAGTGATGCTGTCAATGCAGCCATTAAAATGGCAGGACAGGAGTTCCCATTGTGGCACAGCAGAAACGAATCCGACTGGTATCCATGAGGATGCAGGTTTGATCCCTGGCCTCGCTCAGTGGGTTAAGGATCCAGCATTGTTGTGAGCTGTGGTGTAGATGCGACCCTAAAAAGAAAAAGACAAAGGCAGGACATTCCCTTTCCTGTTTTAAGGGCTACGTGATTCTTCTTTAGACCCAGGGTCTAGTCTTGTATGGCTGGGGGAATTGGAAACAACTATTAGATTATGTTTCTCTTCTCTCCTATACCCAACTTCTAGTCCATCAAAAGGGAATCTCCATAGGGCAGGTGTGGCCCTAAAAAGCAAAAAATCCAAAAAAAAAAATCATTCACACGCAATTATGCTACCAAAGCCAAAAATCATGAGAAGACGAGGGTACAAATGCAGGTTACTGGAAGTGTGTTCGAAATTAAGAGATCAGCAACTGTAAAAATTTAGTGTATATATATATATAGAGAGAGAGAGAGAGAGACTCCTATATCTAAACTTCATGGTTACTGCAAACCGAAAATTTACAATAGATACACAAATAAGAAAAAAGAAAAAAAGAAAAAAATGAGATATTGGCAACAGTAAATATTCTAATATACCGTGAACCTAAGCTAGTTGAAAGGGACCAAGACATTGGCCTAAAATCCAGTAGGGCCGATAACCTCCTCCTTATTTCAGCAGCTGACCCAGTGGAACTTGGGCCTTAAACTAGAGCTTGCAACCAAGACCTTCTTGGAGGCTACTTAAAATGCTGTGTTAGCGCCTCGGCGCTAAGGCTCCAGAGAGCTTTGCTTATACATTCTCTTCGTTTTGACCTTGAACCTTTAAACATCAGGACCTATAACTGAGGCCTGTTTTTAGCTAAGACCTGCTTGCCAAATGGCACACAATTGATTTGACTTGCCCCAATAAATTCTGTGCATTTTTTTTAAGACTCTGGACCAAGTGACGTCTTAATTTAGGCATCTTGCTGCTTGCCATCGACTTTCAGAGTCTCAGGTTGGTAGGGTGCCACGAGGGATCTGGCCCCATGCCATGTGCACTGGGATTTATACTTCAGAACTTCTCTACAGAGGGAGAAGTATAATTAAACAATAAACGAAGGAGGTGAAGATTTCCAAGCCCAATGGCAGAAGTTAAAAAGAAACCTATTTCTCCTTTCCAGAAACTTTTTGGAAGCTCCCCAAGTTGATACTGCAGCTTCCTCCAGGAAAGCTGGCTTCCCAGAACAAGGAAACCCCGCTTTGGATGGGCTGCATGTAGCAGTCTCTTTTACTGGTATCTCCCTAGTAAAAAAAAAAAAAAGACTTCTAATCTTGCTTGGTAAAAACCCCAGCGTGTGTGTGCTTAATAGATAACAAAGGAGGGTGTGTGTGTGTGTGTATGCATGTCAGACTAACATGCATGTGTCAAATCACGCAGTCTCAGGAGGGACTCATACCCCCACACACAGGTTTCTTCGGAGCTGCTGATGTTGGGCTGGAGGCAGACCCCAGGATCTTAGGCAACTGTCATTAAGCAGGAAAACAAGGCGAATGACCTTGAGAATGTGTGACGGGCTCTGCAAGATCGAGGGCCTCGCCTACAAAAACTTCACCCAAGCGGTCACTGGTGGTGAAATTTTCATTGCACAAATGGAATGTGACGTTTTTCAGAGTTAATGATGATTGAACAAGTTGAAAGTGAAAGGCAGACCTTCTCCAGCCGGGGAGGCTGGCCGTTTGATCATCCCGTGGCGAAATGAACTTGCCGTTCGACCACAAGCAATAAAAGGAAGTTGTCTTTGGTTTCTCAGCTGGAGGACAAATGAGAACCAGGTGCAGGCAGATTTTTAGACAAATGACATTACTAATTGACTTTTCTCCGCTTCCCCAAGGGTGGGTTTATTCAGAATGAGCGTTGCTTCTCGATATGTTTCCCTCGAGATGAACAGGAATCTTTTTAGTAAATCAGCAAAACCTGCCTGTTTGGGTTAAGCATTAGGAGTTGTGTTACTTTATTTCTCATTTCCACTCTTTTAATTGCTTTAATCATTACTTTATTTACCAGTTGGATCTGCCTTCTCATTAGAGCAAGAAAATTCCATAACATTTCATTTCAAAATCGATGTGCTAATAACAACTCCCATTGCAAGAGGAAGCGGTTGAAAAAGTCATTTATAAATTTTATTTGTCAGCATCCAGACATCACATGGCCGCAATTGCTTTTAACACTGCAGACTCCCATTCTTTAGTCAACTCTTGGGCCTTCATTCAGCGTAAGCCTTCATCTTCCTCAATACTGCTGATCCGAACACACTTCCCCTTCCTGTCCTTTCTTGCCCTCTCTGCAGCCAGCAGTTGGGCGGGCGTTCATCTTTAAAAGATCAGAAACACAGAGAAGTTCCCTTTGCAGCGCAGTGGTTAACAAATCCAACTAGGAACCATGAGGTTGCAGGTTCGGTCCCTGCCCTTGCTCAGTGGGTTAACGATCCGGCGTTGCCATGAGCTGTGGTGTAGGTTGCAGACGCGGCTCGGATCCCGCGTTGCTGTGGCTCTGGCGTAGGCCGGTGGCTACAGCTCCGATTGGACCCCTAGCCTGGGAACCTCCATATGCCACAAGAAGCGGCCCAAGAAATGGCAAAAAAAAAAAAAAAAAAAAAAAAAAAAAATCAGGAACACAGAACCTCTACATAAAGGAGTTCCTCCCTCTCCCTGCAAAAGGGTGAGTTTCTACTCAAAAGAGCCAAATCAATCAGCTGGTTTTTATTAGCATCTCCAAACCAGGCATCACCTCTCATTGCCAATGTTATACCCTAAATCTTTTCGTAGGGCTAAGTAAGCCAGAATAACAAGAGCTAATTTCAACCCAAGAGAGCGCCATTGCGATCATCTGGTTTATGCAGTTGTGGGTGAATTTCCCCCATTGTCCAGCTAATATGAATCCCCTAAGATCTGTGCCTACCTGGGTAAGGCTTAAAAGGAAAGCGTTGAAACTGTCCACAGCAAATGGAAGCGCAGATGTCACCCACATACATTTCATACCCGCACAGCTAGCCTTTCTCTCGTGAGGGCTGCATCCTTTTTGCTGATGATGGGAAAACGTTCTCAGGGGCAATTTGTCAGACGAATTCGCCCCCAAGAACATTGACCTGGTGGAACGCAGGAAATAGACATCCACTAACCAAAAAAGGAATCATTGAATGACCAGCCTGGGTGGTTTTATGGTCTCCTTCTTGCTCACTTTCACATTTCCTCATTTCTCTCGTAAGTTGAACTGGAATACCATTCTTTTATAAGGGTGAAATCCAGCACACTAGGAAAAATATCACAGTTTCCCAAAATGTGTGCCTTGACTTCAGCCCGTGGCCGTGATTGCATATCTGATTGAGCGCTTTGCCAAGGAAGCTCAGCTTACGATGTGCAAATAGCATGCTTGTAACATCAGTTTCCAGGGGTGGGAGTATCTGCCAGTGGGCTTTCCTAAGACGTGTATCAGTAACACCCACCCTTGCCCGGGAAACTCATGAAGTAATAGACGAGCACAACAATGTCGTGATTAAAATGAACAGCCAGGAAATGGTGGAAACCTTCAGGAAAGGCTTCCTAGGATCGGATCTTCCTCCAATCAGGGCGACACGGGGGTTTTTCACAGACGGGGTGATGAGGTTTCCGTATTCCTATTTCCTTTACACAGACCCAAGCTGTTTGATAAGAACTGTAAAAACAATTTAAAAGCTGTTCCCCGTGAGTCAGAGGTTGATCTAAATTGAAACTGAGAATGTTTTCATGCATACCAGCTCCTCAAACTAATGCCATGGAAAGCGAGGGAGACGAGGATTACATCTTTTGTTTTTCCCCAAAGCTTTTTATTTATGGTTTTTTTTAAGTCACTGGAGGAAAATGGTTTTAAGTATGCCCTGGATGTAGAATCATCTCTGGCTACACAACAGCGAGCAGAGTTGAACTGCTATGAAGAAATGACCTCGTACCTTGACGCTTTGCTATTTAATAGATTTAGGATCTCACTGAAACCCTCCTAGTAGGTTTCTGTCAGACTTAGGTGGGGACGTTGCTCAATTCGCTGTAATGGGTTTGGTTTGCTTTTGCTTTTTTTTTTTTTTTTTTTTTTTTGTCTTTTTAGGGCCACACCCACGACATATAGGAGGTTCCAGACTAGGGGTCCAATTGGAGCCGTAGCTGCTGGTCCACACCACAGCCACAGCAACGCAGGATCCGAGCCACATCTGTGACCTACACCGCTGCTCATAGCAACACCAGATCCTTAACCCATTGAGCAAGGCCAGGGATTGAACCTGCATCCTCATGGATGCTAGTCGGATTAGTTAACCACTGAGTCACGACAGGAACTCATAGTTTTGATTTTTAATGAATTCTGTTAAGTAAAAAAGGCGAGCTTTTGGTTTCAGAGTATTCCTTTTCATCAGCATTGGAGTAGTTAGGAAATGACACCATAGGGGATACAAACTGATTTGAGAAGCTTCCTAGGCACAAGGACCACCTACCTCCTCGAAGGAAGGTGGGCAAGCTGCCCTCTTCATTCCAACCCGTGAGCGCAACCCAGGGAGCAGGATGGCTGGGTCATAATCACAGCACAGGATAGGTGATCTCGAAGCCTCTGTTCATTAAAGGAACAGATGAGTGGAGAGCCTCCCCTTGCCTAGTTGCAAACCATATATCGTATTTGGGGCTGGTGATAGCAAATCAAAGAAAATGACCCTTTGCCCTTCCAGACAGCCACTGCTGGACAAGGGCTTCGATAATACAAATTAGCACCACTACTTTGAGCCACACAACACATGCGATGATGCTGACCAGTCCTGGCTCCCATTCAGTCATCAGTCCTCAATCAGGGTCTCAGCAATGGCAGGTGGCAGGAGCCTTGTACCACTCGTAACCAGTGAGGAGAAAACGCGTGCTTCAGGCCTTTGCAGGGGAGACCAGTCCAGAGTTAGAGAAGGGCAGTTGGGAGTGGGGAAGATTCGGGCCCAGCTAGCATTTGTCAAGCTTTTAGGAACCCAAGTACAGGGCAAGCAAAGGCTTCCCCAGAGTCTTGAGGCCAAAAGATCATCTTACCCTTTTGGTGGATGAAGACTTAGATTTACGGTGGTTTTGTGAGGTCGGGATCCCGCGGGGAGGGAGGAAGGTCTCAGGCACGGCGATCAGGCCTGGTTCTCCTCCTCTGAGCTGAGTGCTGAGGACGATGGGAGGAGAAGCCACACGCAGCATCCACACAGTGGGATAGGGGAGGGATTTGCTGGAATCCTCCAGGAGGTCCCACTTCCCACCCTCCCTCCATCCACTGAGCACAGGTTCTTAGCCCCAGGCTGATCAGGCCCTGCCTCTCCAGCTCTGCCTGCCAGAGGCAGCTCCTCCACCCGCTGCAGGCCAGGCTAAGACCCCTCAAGGGACAAAGGAAAGGTGAAGTAGCAGGGAAGCATGCTGAGAGACTTTGGGGCTGCTTTCTGGAGAACACAACAAAGGCCCTCCCACGATCTGTGCCTGTGACTTTTCCTAGCAGAGCTTAACATCACAGCCGTGGCGCCAGTTCTGGAGCCATGGGACAGCCAGCTGGCCACCCACCACCTCAGTGAGAGCCTGAACAAGTCATCTCTCCCCTTGACCCATCAGCTTCCTCACCAGGGAAACAGAGCAGAACCTGCAACCTGGCGAGCTCATTCATGTACACACGTGTGCTTATTGAATTAAGGCTTTTAAAAAATTTGAATGCCTTCAGGTGGGACACAGGAGCTTCAGTCCCACCTCCCACCCCGCCACCTGCTCCCCCATGGGCACCTTGCCTGTTACTTACACCCACCCAGTTCTCTTCACCCTCCGGCATTAGGTGCCCACTGCTGACATTTGAGATTCCAGAACTGGGTGATGCCTCCCACCTTAAAGAGTTCTCTAATGCTGAGTGATTGCTTTCTACCGACATTCTTCTTCCAGGGTAGTACAGACTGAACCTCATGACCTCCCTCCTATGGTCCCCGCGTCGTCAGTGAGCCCAAATGACTAGTTCAAAATCACAGGATAAAGGAACTCAGGGACAGGATAGCAGCCTGGCCAGGGGTGAGACGTACCCTGCCCTGCAGCATGCCATAGTGTCAGCCACGCACTCCCTTGACCTCCGATAAGGTTGCTGAGGAAGCCACCAGCCTCCGTGTGGACTGGTGTCCCCACCCTTCATCCAGCAGTTGACATGGCTCGCCTGAGGATGGCCAGCAAATCCCTGATCCTGCAGTTGTGCAGTCTTAGATTTTTCTCTTGGTTCGGGTGGCTCATCTGGCAGTAGCTTCGTTACTTAAAGCTTAGTTACAAAGAAGCTGTTTTAAGGTATCTATTAAATTCACAGCTTGCTTCATTAAAAAGTACTTCATTAAAAAAGCAAGCCAACTGAAGTGTTCACATGGCCGTGCCAGATGGAAGGGGGCTCACTGCCTGGTGCCTGGGTTTTGAGCCCATCCCCTGTTGGGAAAGGACTGATTTAGAGGGGAAATCCTAATCCGTGCCTACAAAGAATTACATGACCGATTGTCATATTTTAAATTATATTGATACTTGCTGTACACTTGGGTTGAAATACAAATTAGAATTTGCCTTTTCAAGAGGACCTGTCTCCATCCTGGGAGCAGCCCGCTACCTCTCCCCACCCAAGGAACCTCCAGGAGCAGAGACACAAAGATGCGGAACACCAAGAACTGTTTTACACAACTTTTAAATGTGAACCATTCTGTGTTTTAACACATAAGAGGGCAAAGAATAATATGTCAACAGGTGTGTATCCAGCACCCAGAATTAACAACTGTTGCTTTTGTGAGCAGCACACCTTTCAAAGGAACAGTCCCTTGTGGGGCCGGGAGAAAATGTCCCTTGTCGTCACTAATTCATCCTCAGATAGTCTCAAAGCAGGAGAAACTTCAGCCAGGTTCTCCTTAAGCACATCTGGGCCCAGAACAAGAAGTCAACACCATGAGACAGAGCATCCTGAACGGATCCGGTCCCTTAGAGTCAGCTTCCAGTGTGTGAATAAACAGTACAGGTGGTGCTGGCCCCTCAGGGGTCCACTGCTTTGAAAGGCAGACAATTCAAACTTATTATATGGGGGTTCCCGGGGCGGTGGGGTGGAGGGGAAGCACGGGAGAGCTTTGTAAGGGGGAGACTGATTAAGGAACACAGAAATGTCATTCTGCACTGAAATGACTGCAGTCCTGCCAAAGCGACAGGGCACTGTTAGCCCACAGCAGCAGCCCCGTGCAGGCAGAAGCACTGGCTTGACCAGAAGGGAGAGCTCAATCATGTTATGGCCTGGTGCAGATTTTAGCCGGAATTACAGGATATGCAGAAAACGCCCCGCTGAGGCTTTGGCCTGTCCTCCTCTTGCCTTTTCAGTTTTCTGTGTCAACTCCTGACACTTGACTCCAGAGAAAGGGTATACATGTTTAAACACATAGCGGTGTGAAATATTGGGAGCAGGGCATGATTACGGTTCAGGGCTGCCTCATGGACAATTATATTCAAATGAGCAGCGTGGAGAAGTAGCTTCAGTTAGGCAGTGGGACCTCACTGATCATTTATTCATGAGTAACACCCTGCTTTGCCCATTTGTGCTAAGAACTGGGTTTTCTTGCATAGGCACGGATCCTGACATGACACTCCAATCCAGGGGCTCTCATCAGTTTCACTTGTGAGTCCATCCATATCTGTCCTTCAGATGTTCATGCCCCAGAGTTTCTTCTTCAAGTCTTCAGCCATTTCCTAGGCAAAAGGGAAATGTCACGTACCATGCCCTTTATATAATCATCGTATTTCAATGTCTTGATAAGCCCGCAGCAGCTATTATCCCATTTTGTAGATCAGGAAGCTGAGACTCTGAGATGTTGTCACTTTTCAGAGATCTGAAAGACAGGGCTAGTAAGTGAGGAAGGCAGAAGGATCAGGTCCCTCTGGCTGCATAGTCCATGCCCTTTCCACCATACCTGGCTGCTTCTTCTTGTTCCAGAGTACTTTCCTGCCCTTGCACGTTGACACACATGTGTGCAAGCACACACACAACTGAGGGCTCCTCGACCAACAGCCAGCCTTTCTAAGGGACTGGATGTATTTCAGAAGGGGGAGAATGACAAGAATGATGATTAAAGCCCTGATTGCATCTTGGCATTGACTTCATCTATTAGTGCAGAGCTATTAGCAGACAGGGAGAGATGAATGGGCAGAACAGAGAGGATTTTTAGGGCGCTGAACTTATTCTGTGTGATACCACAGTGGTGGCTGTGTGTAATTATATATTTGTCCAAACCCAAAGAATGTACGCCAAGATTGCACCCCATGTAAACTATGGACTTTGAGGGATGATGTGTCGATGTAGGTTCCATTCTTGGGGGGATGTTGATGATGGGGGGCTGTATATGCATGTGGGGAGGCAGAGGGTATATAAGACTCCATACTTTCCACTCAGTTTTGCTGTGAATCTAAAACTGCTCTAGGAGTTCCTGTCATGGCACAGCAGAAACGAATCCAACTAGGAATGATGAGGTTGCGGGTTCAATCCCTGGCCTTGCTCAGTGGGTTAAGGATCCGGTGTTGCTGGGAGCTGTGCTGTAGGTCGCAGATGCAGCTCGGATCCCACCTTGCTGTGGCTGTGGTGTAGGCCAGCGACGACAGCTCCAACTGGACTCCATATGCCACAGGTGCGGCCCTCAAAAGACAAAAAGCCAAAAAAAAAAAAAAAAAACTTCCCTAAACAATGCAGTGTATTAAAAAACAACAACAACAACAATGAGCTGTGGCAGGTTGAGCGTTGAGTTCATGGAACAGCATTTCTTCCCGGTGCCTATGATACTCTGGGAAACAAAGCTCTTTGGTACCCACCCTATTAGGAGCCAGAAAAGTCATTCTTGGCTTCCAGGGGGCTTTACACATCCCTTCTTTCTTCCTTTCATCTAGTTGCTCTCTGTGTGCATCTGAGCCTTCATTTCAGGGTGTTGTTATGTCACCTGTGTCTTCAGAGACCGTTAAGGGAGAGATGCTATTGGAAAGCCTGCTGAACTCAAAGTGAACAGGTTGTGAAGGTTAACCAGTCCCAATACGGTTGTACCCAAAAAGGACTCCTGTCTCAATAATTCAGATTGGTGCCACTGGTTTTGCAACTCATGAAGGAAAACACTGTTTTTTCTCTTGAATTATTTACATCCTTGCCTCAGTTCTCCGCTTCCCTTTCTTGACAGGTGCAGCAGATTTAGGGAAAGATGAGAAAGACCACGTCGGGTCTTGTCGCTTTGTGTTCCCCCTCCATTGTTCACGAAACATATTCTCCCGCACGACGCTCATCACCGCCTGCCTGCTAGTCATGAAGGGACAGGGACCCTGCGAGATTGTCAGGGATAAAACTTTCTTTGCCATCCGTTATGACAGAGCTAGAGGGACAGGCTTACGCTGTGTGGGAAATCTGAGAGGGACGTTATGTTTGCGTGTGTGTCCAACATGAGAGGGAACACGCTGCTTCCGGAGCTTTTAGTTTAGAATACTGAAAACCAGGCTTAATTCTTAGGTGTACGTACCACTTATGAAAATGTGTACAAGATCCGTGAGGACCGAGGTCAGATTAAAAGGAGAAAATGAAATATTTTCTACTCATTATTTTATTGCCCCTTCCCCTTCAGAGATGCTCTTCAAGACAGAAAGTTGGCATCAATGGTGATGTTCAAAATCTTTTAAGGATCTAAGGAAAAAATGCCTAATGTAGTGTATGCGAAATGCTGCTGGCAGGCAAGAACAGCGGGAACGTTGTAAAATAGAATTTATAGGCATTAAGGAGTTATATCTGTGTGGCATCAATAAAAGCAGGAATCAGGAGATGAGGAGAAGATATTCACCAGCCTAGAAAATTATGCAGCCCCTCCTAACATCTGCCTCCTTCCAAAGGTGAGCTTTTTGCATGAAAGCTGGGAGATGATGGGAGAGAGGCAGGAGAGATGAAAGTAACAAAATGGCTCTGAGATGTTTCTAAACACTGGCTCATCTGCCTAAAAGCTATGACTTTAATGTGGAAACCCAAAAGTCATTCGTTCATCAAAATCTACACATTTTCGGCTGTTCATAAGATGTACCTGCCAGATTCGTACATCTATAGAATAATCCTATTAGATGAAGGTGTGGCAAGGTGGAAGGAAATACCTACAGATGAGACTTCCTGCAAGAGGAGAGATTCTTTGGAGAAATCTACAGGATGCTTCAAATTATTTTTAACAAGGGCGTTTCCAGTCTCAGATTTTTTTGCTTTTTTTTTTTTAGGGCCACACCCACAGCATATGGAGGTTCTCAGGCTAGGGGTCGAATCAGAGCTATAGCTGCCGGCCTATACCACAGCCACAGCAACGCGGGATCCAAGCCACAGCTGCGACCTACGCCACAGCTCATGGCAGTACCAGATCCTTAACCCACTGAGCGAGGCCAGAGAGCAAACCCACACCCCTGTGGATACTGGTTGGGTTCATTCCTACTGAGCCACGACAGGAACGCCTCAGGTTTTTAAACACTTTTATTCAGGTACGATTCATATACCATGGAGTTTGTGGATGTGAAGTATACAATGCAGTGACACTTCGCGTGTTCACAGAATTGTGTCAACATCACCATAGTGAATTTTAGGATATTCTCATCACCCTAAAAAGAAACCTCACACTCAAGCCTTCACTCTGTGCCAGGATTCTGGGCACTTCTGTGTTCTGTTTATATGTACAACCTTCTCCATTTTATTTTATTTTTTTTTATTTTTTTTTCTTCTCCATTTTAGAAAAGAGGAAACTAGCCCCGAGATGGAGATGGTTTGTTCCCCTCTTTAAAATTTGCCTTTTCCTTATCACAATTTATGTGAGGAAACCCCGTTATTTTTTTTACCCTTTTATTGTGCAGAAATCATTTGTGCATTGATTTTCTTACGTCATCTGAATTTTAACCATCTTTGTCCAGTAAACGTCCTTTGTTTCTTTATGCTCTTTAATTTGGGTGCTTTCATGCTTCTGCTGCCCTAAAACTAGGCAATTAATTTTTTTAAATATCACATTTTGTACCCTGGGGTGATTAAAAAAAAAAAACAAAAAAAAAAACATGGTCTAAGGAGAAATTATGGATTCTCAGAAGACAATCAGATCCTATATTCTTAAATTCATCAAAGCTTAGAAAGTTGGACTAGACCAAAGAATGTCTTAAGACAGTTTAGAAAAATGCTCTGGCACAGTGCTGCTTCTCCTCAGAGATTTTTGAGAATCTGATCAAAGCCTGAACTCTCTCCTCTGAAATGCACAGACACTCGGTGTTCAAAGAAAGTCACACAGGGGTCATAGGTTTTTTGAAGCCCTACACCGAGGGTCAGAGGCTTCTGACCTAGAAGATAGTTACATAAACTGCAAGGGAGCATGTAGATTTTCCAAAAGTGGCTCTTGCACCCTTAAAATGCCTTAGGCGGGAAAACAAGGAAACCTCAACATTTCATTGCAAAGTCCTTCTTCTGTGAGGAGGCCACGTTGCAATTCTGTGGTTGTCACCACGGTGGATTTTGCACATATACAGGACTAAGCTACTTATTAACTTGGGTTCTTCTATGGTTGGCTTGGCTCTGCTATGGGACACATGTCTCGGGATCACTCAAGCTAAAAATGCATGTGTGCCTCCCTTTTGGAGCAGAGCTTTCCCACAGATAGCAGCTGTGTTCCTGCATCTGGTCTCCTGCTTGCCATCCTGTAAATGCCAGTCCCTGACGTCATGACCCCTGTCATTGAGTGTTGCCTCTAGCCCTTAAGAATGTCTTCCCTGGAGTTCCCTTGTGGGGCAGTGGGTTAAGGATCTGGCACTGTCCCTGCAGTGGCTTGGTTCACTGCTGTGGCGCAGACTCAGTCCCTGACCCAGGAACTTGCAAGCGCTGAGGATGCAGCCAAAGGAGAAAAAAAAAAAAAAAAAAAAAAAAAGTTTTCCCTGAAGCCGTCTCCAGGAAACTTGTAACAAAATGGTCTACAAACACTGAACATAATCAAAAGTCATAATGCCAACAAAAATGGAAACTATTGCCTTCCCCTCATATAACACCTGGTAGTCTGGAAATCTGGGCACCATACCTAATGAAGGATATCTGTAAAGTCTAGGAGAAAATAAAAACAGGTGGCTGGGGTGGCCTGGACGCAAAGAGGGAGACGTGGTCATTTAGACGTGCGGAGGCTAAGGGGAGGCATGTCTGAAATCCTAAAAATCACAGCTCATGGCACAATCCAAATTACTCAAATGCTGGTGGGCTCCCTGTGAAATATGAGGGTGGGAGTTTCAGACAAATGCAAAGAGGTTCCACCAAATACTGCAATTCCTGACCATAAGCCATTGCCTCAAGTGAAGCCTTGAGAGGTTCCAGATCCATTCATTGCCAGCATGTGTCTAATGTCGGCAAGGTCAGACAGGTCCTAAATGTTGGGGGAATTTTTTTGGCAGCAAAACACGGGACTCTAAGCCCAGTAAATCTAAAAGCTCCCCTGTTGTCCATCTAGCAGAAAGTTCCTTTTCCTCAGGTTTCCCCATTCTTGCTTAGCTTGGGTATCTATGGCCCTGGTGAGAAGGTCTCTTCTCTCCGCTATTTTACACCTGTTTCAAATGTCATTGCAAGCCCCCCACTGCACTCTGCTTGGAGAGTTTCACACTCACATTCTTACGTCCTCTGAGGGACGCGGATTTTTAAGTGTGGTCCCGTGTAGAGGACCTGGTTGTAAATTTTATTCCTCCTTCTCTATTCCTTTAGACACCCCCAGTTCTCAAAATAGGGATGCATTGTCTTTATTCATGGTATTCATCATCTTTTCATCTTTTGCCCAGCATTCCAACTTGGGCTCTCACTTGGTACCCTGTCCTGGCACCTGTTACCCTGTGATCCTGGCTTTCTGCTGGAAGTAATTACTCAGAGCTTCAGAAACCTTGGCTTCAATCTCAGGCCAGCAGAAGGGGTGTCAGATGCCAGCAACTTTACCAGTTGGAGGGCCAAGGGTCCCATGAGAGCCAAAAGAAAGCAAAGCTTAGGGGACTGGGAGCTGCTGTGGATGTCCTATTTCTATAGGACTACATGGTATGAATCCATTGTCTCCCAGAGTTAGCATTTTTGTTTTCGGCATGCTGCATTTTATCGGTTTCTTCTAGAAATTTCTGTTTTCTTGCTCTCCATCCTCTTGTGGTTGTTTACCTCATCATCTTATATTTCTGGCTTTACACTGATCCCATATGCCACGTAATTCTGCAGTATCTTCTCATATTTCAGGATAAGCCATCTCCATTTGGCTGTGATCACTTCTACACGGTGATGATCTAAAATAATTAGAGCAAAGTGATTCCCATTTTGCTTATATCTGAAATTGCAAGTGAGTATATAAAATTATTTTGCCATCTAATCCTGCTGTGCTGCTCATCTCATCTTTGGAAAATTTCAAACCACTAATGTGAGTGTATGCGGCATTTGTTTAAATAATGTCGAAGCCAAATTAGAATGTCCCAGCCATAAATATGGTATTTATGGAGCATTATAGCCCATTAATTGGCTTCTTGGCCTGAGTCCTCCAGGGAGCGGCACATATCTCCAGGGTGTCCTTGAATATGACATATGCTTCAGCCAGATCAGAGCTGTGAACGCTACAGCAACTGCCAAGCCCGTGCCTGTGGCAAAAGGTACTTAACTGGATTTGATCAGAAGAGTCAGGGGGAGTGACGTCCGATGTATATGTATATATTTCAGTCAGACTCATCTCATTGTATCCTCTGGTGGAGAAGGATTTGTATATTTCCTCGGCTCATGTTTATCACGCATAAATGAAATGTTTTAGGAAATGGGGATATAACTGAAGAGTCAAGAAGAACGCTGTGTACCAATAGAGTTTACCCGCTAGGAAGAAAGAATAAGCAAGTAAATCAATTAAAAGAGTATTTCTGAGAGTGATGACTATTATGAAGGAAGAACCACGCGCCTGTGGTAAAAAGTGACTGGGGGGAGAACACAGGGTGGATTAGTCGGGGTGTTTGGAAGGCCTCTCTGAAGACGGGAACAGAGGCATGACCGATGAGAAAGACCCAGCTGTGGGAAGAGCAGCAGGCAGGAGGAACAGCCACTGCAAAGGCTCTGAAACAGGAAGAAACACTGCCAAAGAATATTGCTTGGGGGTCAAAGAGCTAGATTTTTTTTTTTTTTTTTTTTTAGCTTTTTAAGACCACACCCACAGCATATGGAGGTTCCCAGGCTAGGGGTCCAATCGGAGCTACAGCTGCCAGCCTACACCACAGCTCACCACAAGGACAGATCCTTAACCCACTGAGCGATGTTAGGGATCAAACCTGCACCCTTATGGTTCCTAGTTGGATTCATTTCCTCTGTGCCACGACGGGAAGTCCAGCAAAGAGCTAGATTTCAAGATGCTTCAACTTTTCTGTTGTGGATTCCTCAGCAGTCTTTTGACACCTATGGATCTGCTTCTCAGAGTCATGTCTTTTAAGTACGTAAGATAAAATACATAGGAATGCAAAGAAAATCAACTCTTATAATACAGCTATCAAAATATTTAAGACAAAGTTGTGACATAAAATCCAAGTGCTGCTTTAATATAGATTGTAGCAGATCTAATAACGAATTATGAAGCAGCAATATGAAAGATATCTGCAACATTTGCAGTGTGATGTGAAATACCTGTGATTTCTCTACGTGACAACGTCACAGGTACCGCTCATACCATGAAGATTTTCTACATAATGAAATACTAAATTTCAATTACAGGCTGTGAAAAGAAAGGGGTGGGGTGTTTATTCCCATCCTAAAATCACAGATCCCACGAATCTTATCCTTGGACCCCTTGGGGTCTGTGGAGCCCAGGATACAAACACCCGGGTTCCATCGTGCAGGCCTGGTGGGCCATGGCGAGGTGTTAGACTAAGTGTGATGGGAGCCCCCAGGGAATTTGAGCCAAGAGGAAAGGTGTGCTCTTGCTGGGTTTTTGGGTTTTTTGTGGGTTTTTTTTTTTTGACATTTTTCATTTTTTTTAATTAATTAATTTATTTATTTATTTATTTATCTTTTTAGGGCCACACCCACGGCATATGGGTGTTCCCAGGCTAGGGGTCAAATCAGAGCTATGGCTGCCGACTTATACCACAGCCATGGCAACTCCAGATCCAAGCCGCATCTGCAACCTACACCACAGCTCACAGCAATGCTGGATCCTTAACCCACCGAGCGAGGCCAGGGATCAAACCTGCGTCCTCGTGGACATTAGTTTCCCACTGAGCCAGGATGGGAACTCCTGATCTTGCTCTTTCACATGGAGAAACTGGATCCCTGGATCACAGGAGTCAAAGAGTAAGGAGACTATGACGTGGTTCAGATGAAAGATGAGGGTGCCCTGGAAGAGAGTGGCCCCAGAGGGAGCAATGTGAACAGGTGCAAGGTGTGTTCCAGAGCTTGCAGAACCTGCCAATGGACGGGACATCAGAGACAGGCAGAATAAGGATGGTGCAGAGCTTGCTTACAAGAGCCTCTGGTTCTGGCGTTGCCACGGACTTGTGTGGGACCACCTGGGAGAGGGATGGGTTTGGGGGGGAGTCGGGGCAGTGGCAGTGAGTCCCTTGCTCCACTGAGGACCTAGTGAAGTCTCAGGTGTTTACTACACACGTGGAGAGAGCCCTGTTGGCCGGTGGGACGCACGAGCCTGGAGCTCAGAGGAGAGTTGGGCTAAAAGATGACACAGGGACTCTTCCACTGAACCTGGTGCTTTGAACAAAAGTGGGACATGAAGCCAACTAGGGTCCTTCACCCCTCCCCTCAAAGCTCACACCTTTGCAGGAGGACATTCCCCCCCCCTCATTTTTCACTCCCCCAGCGGAGTGACAGAACCTGATAAAGGTCACACAGTGAAAGGAGGAACCAAAAGGGGGCACCTAGAGGCAGTGTCCATCTCCTGCTCCCAAGGCCGTGTTTTATCCCTGCTCAGGGCTCCTTTGCCGACCTGATCCATTATGAGAGCAAACAGAAATGAGGACCAAGGCTTTATGTGGTGCAAAAGCAAGCTGAAGGAAAGCGTTGAAAGACCTGGCTGTTTCAAACACTGGCTCCTCCACCATGTAACCTTGAATGAGTCACTTAACCTCACTGAGGCTTAATATCCTACTTCAGGATAGGAACACTAACACCACTTGGTGTTATTCAACTCAGTTAAAAAAAAAAAAAATCTGGCACACAATAGGCCCTGAGTACATAATTTTGGTTTAACTCGAGTTGTATAAATTTATTTTATTTTATTTTTTTTCTCTTTTTGCTATTTCTTGGGCCGCTCCCGCGGCATATGGAGATTCCCAGGCTAGGGGTCCAATCGGAGCTGTAGCCACCGGCCTACGCCAGAGCCACAGCAACGCGGGATCCGAGCCGCGTCTGCAACCTACACCACAGCTCATGGCAATGCCGGATCCTTAACCCACTGAGCAAGGGCAGGGACCAAACCCGCAACCTCATGGTTCCTAGTCGGATTCGTTAACCACTGCGCCACGACGGGAACTCCAAGTTGTATAAATTTAAATAGCCATTTGGTATTGTCTTTTTCTCATGTATTTCAAGGTAGGTTTTTTTCCTGGGTGGGAGGGAGATAGTAATTGTGACTAAAATAGTACAAAAGACCTTGAATAATTTACTGGACTTCTCAGCTGTGTCATGACCTATGGAAAAACAGATGGCAGTCTGTGGTTATATACATCTTAGGGGAAAAAGCTTGACTAGAAACCACAGGTTCCTCACCTGTAGCAGCAAAACACTGCAGAGACGTCTCTTGAGAACCTGAAAGGAGCAATGCATGAGGAATGCTAACTCTAATCTAGAAGGCTAAAAGCGGTGAACTCCAGCACTGGATGTTTACCTGCCAACAGAATTTCTCCTTATCAACCAATTGAATCAGCCTAATTATAAGATCCTTGCTTGTCAGAACTACTGGCTCAGATGTTTATTCATTTTCATTAAGCATCGGCTATGTTCCAAGCACTGTTCTTAGATCAGGACACACAAGAGTGAACACAAATGAAGTCCCTGCCATCACGGAGCTCTCACTGAAGTGGGGAGCAAAAAATAAACACGTCATCAGACAAATAGATAAATAGCACCATTTCACAGAGTGCCATGTGCTCTATGGAAAACATAGCCAGGTAGTTGTTCACAGGTTCCGGAAGGGTTTTCAGGGAGAAGGCGCCATTTGAGCTGCGACCTAAAGAATGAGAAGGGGCCGATTGTGCCATGTACGGATGGAGTTTGGTCCCTGTTTGGGAAGAGCCACCTGTAAAGATGGGAATGAAGCGGGGAGGTGGTAGGAGACACACAGAGGAAGGTGGGGGTGGGGGGCAGGTCTTCTTGAGCTCCCAAGTAAAGAGTGTGGACTTTATTCTAACCATTGCAGAGTTTTAAGCCAGGGAGCAACGTGATCTGACTTACACATTTACAAGGTCACTCTGACTGCTGTTTTGGAACTGGACTAGAAGGTGACCAGAGTGGAAGCAGGGAAGCAAGTAGATGACAGAGGCCACGGGGGTGGTGGCAATGGAAACAGAGAGAGGCGCCCAGACTTCAGATATATGTGGAAGGTAGTGCCCATCAGACTACCAGAAGGGACAGATGTTCGGGGTAAGACAGAAAGGAAGCAAAATGACTGAGCAATGAGGTGCTGGGTGGGGGTCATTTACTGGTATGGAACCCTGCAGAAATCAAAGGCTGTGAGATCCATGCTAAACCCTGAGATCCGTCTTGGACAGGTGAAGTTCGAGCTCTCTATTAGCCCTGTAAGGGGACCGGTCCAGTGGGTTGTTGCACATCTGGAGCTTTGGAGAGAGGCAGAGGCTGGAGAAAGGCATTTAGGGTCTTGAGCAAGTCAGCTGTGAAATTTTCATTTGAGGTGTGCTGCTTCCAGGCCAGCTGGATGGACATCTGGAGGGAGCATCTCCTTAGCTCCTCTGGAGTCAGCATCTCCTTCTGAGCAACTTGAGCTGTCCTGGGGATTCACTGACGGATTACAGAGTTTGGGGATTTCACACACTGGCAGGAGTTTGTTTTTGTTCTCTGCTATATTTCAAGTTTCACTGAAATGCATGATTTTCAGGTTTCATCTTTGCTTTTAAATCACGCGGAGGATCTGCCACATGTCTTCTGCCCTTCATCCGCACTGCCGCTTGCACCCTGCAGCTCTCCGGGCAAGCAAAACAGCTGAGTATAGGCTGTGCTCGGCTTCGAGAATAAGCCCTGTCCCAAGAAAGGCAAGCACTTGGGGAATAACTCTGCCAAGTGTCAGATTAACAGGAGACACTCCGGCAGATAAACCCAAGCGAGTAAACCTTCTGAGAAGCAAGAACGTTCTCTTTTTTCTTGTTTCCCATCCCATCGATTTGTTATGGTTCTATCAGCTGGTATCCCTCCTATCAGTTTCTTTCATCCTCGTGATGGTTTCTCATTAAGGAGATTCATGGGGAAGGTTGTAATCGATCAGAGCTATTAGCCACCAGAGTGTAATCTGGTTCCCGTACAAAGTGACCTGCACGATGTCCTGTCTGCCGTGGGGATTTAAGCCGATTAACTCAGCCTGGGAGGCAGAATCTAATGTCCTGTAGCACTGCACCCCCTTCACCCCTACCCATCAGTAAGGGATTTAACAAATTGACACTGTAATTAGAACTGAACCCATAGTTAACCCACCTTGAAAGTAACCCTTAGTGACAGGCTCACCTTGGATGTACATTTACAGCCAATGATGGATGCTTATGTCCCTGGCAGTAGAATGCTGCTTTAATCTCCTCTGCTGTCTCGGGTCCCACAGTGCTGATTATGGTGATGGTTTCTGTTTTGTTTCATTGGTTGGTTGGCTTTGTACCTATTTCTAAGAGTAGATCAATCTCAAGGTTTGGGAACAAGTCAGTGACTAGAATGAGACTGCCACTAAAAAAGGCAGCTCAGTGTCACCTTTCAATAGCACAGTCTCTGTCTGATTTATGTTTATGATGGAATCAGAGAGCAAAAGGCAGGAAGGTACCCTGGGCTGCCCATAGATCCCTTGGCAGCTGTATGGGTGGGCCTGCCAAGTGAACGATGCCATGCAAATGAGTATTCTCAGTCACAGACCTCAGCTCTTAAAATGAGCTAACCACCAAGCGTAAGCTGAGGACTAAGATTAGACTAAAGACTCTTCAAAAATGCTATCTTAGGGAGTTCCCGTCGTGGCTTAGCGGAAGGGAATCTGACTAGTATCCATGAGGATACAGGTTCGATCCCTGGCCTCTCTCAGTGGGTGAAGGATCCAGCGTTGCCATGAGCTGCGGTGTAGGTCACAGATGTGGCTTGAATCTGGTGTTGCTGTGGCTGTGGTGTAAGCCAGCAGCTACAGGTCCAATTTGACCTCTAGCCTGGGAACCTCCATATGCCACGAGTGAGGCCCTAAAAAGACAAAAACAAAAACCACCTATTTTAGCTGCAAAAGCTGTTCACAGGCAGCTAGATAAATGAATTGATATTTCACACCAGGGGAACCTTGATAAGTAAATGTTCCTTCTTGCACTGATAAGAACAGGTTAGGTGCAATCCTTCTCCTCCTCCCTTCATCCACCCACTCCCCCCCACCCTTTTTTTTTTATTACTTTAACTAAGACTGATGATGTAATAGAGTAGTTAGGAGTGGTCTTTGGAGCTAGATTACAGGGATCAAAGCTAAGGCCAAACTTCTACAAGTCATTTAACTTCTCTGTGCCTCGGTTTCTCTATAAAACGGTGGTGATGATAAAGACAGCCCTTTCGAAGATGACTTGAAGAGTAGATGGGTTACTACAGGTAGCAGCTAAGATAGTGCTCAGCACACTGTAAGGTCTGACTAAACATAAGCTGCTGGCATTCAGCCTTGTGAATGCTGAATGTGCCATAGATGCCAGTGATACAAAGGTAAGAGCCCCCTTCGCGTCAAGTGGGAAGACAGACACACAAACCAACCTGCCATTCTGCCTCGGCCTGCACATTACTAAATGTTTGGGAGATGAAGGTACTACTCCAGAATAGTAATAATACTCTATGTATAATCAGTGTAACTGGTAAGAGAGGAACGAGACATGTAAGAGCAAGAAACGGAATTGAACAGTAATTGAGATCAACCTTTTGTCTATTATGAATGAAGCTGAAATGCCTAATAATGTAGCTGAGATTAAAACACCCAGAAATTGCACCTTATTGTGGTTTAGTGGAAGAATTAACTTAGAACAGAACAACAGCCTAAGAATATTTTATAAAATTACCATGATAACATCCTGGCCAGCCAACCATTCAGTTACCTGATGTACCAACAAAGCAGCAGGATTAACCATATTCCCCCCGCCCCGAACCTGTGAGCTGAATATCTAGTGTATTTTCTATTCCTGAAAATTGATCAAAGAACAAGTCGAAAATAGGAAATTAGAAATAAGCAATAGATATTTCTAGTTTGCCTTTGCAATTTGTTTTTCTTCCATGATCAGCAGTGATCCATAATTACCTCCTTCCACGCCTGAGTCTTTTCACGGAGCAATGTCAAGGGCCGCATGCATAAGTGCTAAGTTAGTTTTCATCAGCTGTATTCAGAATCCCCAAGGGACAGAAACTGGGGGACACCTCAGCCAATGAGGTCAACTTGTCTGTATGCATCTGTAATGTATTTTTTGAGAACCTACTATGTTTCAGCAGGTGGGGGCACAGAGAAAAGTACACCAGGCTCTCCCAGATCTGCTTCCAGGGGAAATTTAAACTGCCAGGGGAGTCAGGCTGCTGCAAGGTCTGCACCATGGTTTAAGAATCTGGGTTTCCGAGGGTCTTGCCATTTTAACTTTCAAATATTTTACTGGCACGATATCTAAACAGGAGTGGAGTGATCCTGGTCCCCTTCTCAGGAGCACCTGGAGCAGTCCCTCGGCCTCACAGAGCCTCTGTACAACCGGGATAACAGCGCCTGAATTCTACTCTCCACTCCATGGCCATAGTGCCAGTATTTAGATGGGAAAATGTCAATTACTAAGAGCTCTTTGAATTTCTCTGAAGCTGCTGCAATGTCTGATGGAGTGTGACAACACGTAGTGGGGTTAATATTGTTTCCACTTGATCGTTTTGGAATTTATATTAAATGCGTATGCTATGTTTATATTCCCAGACAAATCACCTCCCAGTCATCTATTTTTAACAATTTATTCAGGTCCATTTCTGAGCTGAGGTGACTTCTTTCAACCTCTCAGCCCATCTTTAAGGTGGGTTGTCACTGGAAAGGGGTATGTGGGATATTCTGGGTCCATTGATATTTGCCTCAGGCAAGAATTCAAGGAAAGGTGGAAAAATGTCTTCAGTGCCTCTGACCCTCATCTCCTGTGCCCACTCCTTGAGGCTTCGTTGGCCCTTACTCGGCTCTTTCCTCAACGTGCTCGCCCTCTTTGCAGCTCTCCTATCTCCTCCATCTGTCCTTGAGCATGGCCTGTCCTCTCTCCAGTCAGTTCCATCCACTCTTGTCTCCCATCATGGTCCTTTCCCTCCCACCAGTGGCTTTGTGGGAACTGCTGCCCCAGGCCTCTTGGGGTATCTGCTCAGCAGCCCACAGTGTTCCCTTTGGGGACAACCCACAGCCCTGCTAGTTCCTGAGATGAGAGGGAAGACTGCCCATGTCTCTCCCACCTCACCCCATATCTGTGTGTGGTTCCACCCCTTCTCTGGACTCCTTGGCCTCTGTCACTGCTACATGGGATAGTGGGATAGGAATGCATGTGTTTTCATGCTAATTCAAAGGAAAGCCACCCGCCCTCAGCACCAGAATGCCCTGATACCCAGATGTAAGCATGACTCTTCCTAGAATAGGTTATGGAAAACATCTCAGCAGATTTGCAGCAATTCCCCAAGTAGGAGGACAACAACCCTGTGTCCTGCAGGAATGCTCATCTCAAGTCTTTCAGTAAGCTTTTGTTTTCCCTACCCTTTTGGGAATTGGTTCAGATAAGATGGTAGCACAATTAAGATGTCAGAGGATATCAGGCTCCTAAGACATAAGGAACAGGGTATTACAGAGTTCATGGAGTCAGGTGAGTCTCATTCTGCATTGGGGGGGTCCCCAAGACCACCCTCAGGCTCAGTGATTGACTAGAAGGACTCACAAGACCCAGAGAAGCTCTTATACTCATGGTTACAATGTATTACAACAGAGGGATGCCAATTAAAATGAGCAGAGGGAGGAGGGGCGTGGGGCAAAGTCCAGGAGAAGCCAGGCACAAGCTTCCAGGTGTCCTCTCGCAGTGTCACACAGATGTGCTTAATTTTTCTAGCAATGATTTGTGACAACATGTGCAAAGTGTTATCAATCAGGGCTGCTCACCTTAGCCATGGTGTCCATGGCGTCCACTGGGGTCAGTCAGTCAGGCAGTCAGGGCCTGCATGAAAGACCTCAGCTAATCAGACTCCGGCCCCCAAAGCAAAAATAGGTGGTCATCATTAATCACACTATTGGCATACAAAGTCTCTACTTACACTGGTACCATGTGGCCCAAAGCCTCAGGCATACAAAAGACTCTTATCAGCACATTATTACAAGGACTCAGCGCTCTTCCCTTAGGAGCCAGTCTTAAAAACAGGTCTTTCTTGGGAATGTGCAGGATTTGAGAAACCTGAGCCTGCTGAGTTAACCCTTGCCTGCACACATTCCCAGGGTCCAGACGCAGGAAAGCTCTGGCCACAGGACATCACTTCCTGTCCCTAGCTGTCACCTTCCAAAAATAACATCCTCTCTGCCTTCCATGTAGGGTCATTGTGATTCAGAATAATAACCACTGAACTCTTTTCAAAACCAGCAGACCCCCTACAGCAAGGATGCTTTATTATTAGTGCTACCCTTTCTGTTATCATAGGATCACTGTGGTCATATTATGCCATCATCATCATCACGGCTACTGGGGGGGGGGTGGGGGTGGGCATGGGACTGAGCCCTTAATGCTTCCCTGTGATCTCAGAACAGGTCAGCAGTGCCTTTTTGCAGACGCTGAAGACAAAGACAACCTCTGAGTAGTGTCTCCACCCCTCCGTGGCATGTAACCTTGTCCTTGCTTCTCTCTGTCTCCCTTCCCCGGGCAGTGGCTCAGAAACCCAGGCCCCCAGCACGAGAAGCGGACTCTGTTTGGAGACATGGTGTGCTTCTTGTTCATCACGCCGCTGGCCACCATCTCCGGCTGGCTCTGCCTGCGGGGCGCCGTGGACCACCTGCACTTTAGCAGTCGGCTCGAAGCCGTCGGACTGATTGCACTCACTGTCGCACTCTTCACTATTTACCTCTTTTGGACCCTAGTAAGTATAGCCCAGGGCCCGGCATTCGGCCCGCTGGAGCTGGCAGCCCCACGGCTGGCACTGCCTTCCCTCTTGTCTATAGCCCATCTCACCTGCCCGGTAGCACACAGACCTTCGAGGGCCAACCAGAGTGTGTTTATAGTACGTGTGTGTGTGTGTGTGTGTGTGTGTGTGTGTGTGTGTGTACAGGTGTATGTGCACTGCTGGGAAGAGCAGAGGAAGGAAAGAAAAAGCCCCAGCTTCAGCGAGTTCATCAGTCAAAGACAAACACCTCCGACTCATCCCTCCTCTCATAGCCAAGCCCCCGTCTGTTAGGAGCCCTGGCATTTTCCTTCTCTTGTTTACGTGCCTCGCTTTTACTGGGACTGTGGTGTATGATGAATGAAGCACTTGGTCACTGTCGCTGTCGCTGCCTGCGCGGATCATGAATCCTCCTGCTGGGTATTTCCTTCTACCACCTGACACGGCCCTAAAGTCTTTGTCGATAGTGAGCTGCACTTCGCCTGATGATTATTCTGGGTTGGGATATTGACTTTGCCGCCCATAAAAACACTAATTCATCTCGCTGAGGAGCTGCCACTAAAGAAAAACCATTTCCCAATAAGTGTTCCTGCTGTTGACGAGGAAAAAAATGTTAACCCTCTCTGGTTTTTTTATTGGTTTAACCTCATGATTAATCCAGCACCGAGGGGGTAGCACCCACCAACGGCAGCATTGGCTCTCTCGAAGCGTCGCTCTGAGACCTGCAGGGGAAAAACGTCACGATCCTCTAGAAGATTCTCAGAAACCAGGCCCCCTGCTTCCTGGCACAACACTCCCGTGCCAGCTCATCTCTAATCTGAGCACGTTCCATTGTTATTCAATATGAATTCCTGTCTAGACCATTCATTCCCATATCCTGCAGCACAGCATCGGCATGTGGAAGCTTCTAGTGCTCACGCTGGCTCTGCCTCCCAAACCCTGCATCTTGAGCTGCCATTCCTCCCACGCTGACCGCAGCCCCCTGTTCACCGCATTTCCCTCTGGTCCAGCTCTATGCCGCCTCTCAGGTGAGAGTTTCAGACTAAGTGAGGGACCCGTTTCAGTCTCAGTAAGTGGGGCATGATGAGAGCCTTGATAGAGAGGGAGCGATCTGATGCTTCATGCTTTATCAGAGTCGTCTGGTTAGTGTAGGCATTCTGTCCCAGCCTAACGAAGCCCCCAGGCAAAGCTGGCATTGCCTCCTTTAAGCGTCTGTGCTTCTAGAGTGTGACCTGGTTCACTGTGAATCAAGCGGTGAGGCTGACTCAGAAGTCACAAGGACACTGTGATGGGAAGAGGTTAGAAAATAAGACATCAAATCATCTGTCTACCACTGCCTACCTGCCCGTCAACTGCACCACCCAGGGAGAGTCACCTCCCCTCCCTGAGCCTCAGTGTCTGCATCTGTGAAGTGGGGACAGCGTAAGACTCATCCCGCCAACCTCCCCTAGTCTCCCGAGGCTGAAGTGAAAGCGAACATGGGAAAGCACTTTGGAAAACAATTAAGTCTCAGTTTTGACCATTTTTAAAGGTTTGCTAGCCTCTGGTTTTTCTTAAAAGAGTTCCTAAGATGAAGGCTGGATGACAATGTCGACTTAAATGCTGGGCATTCAAACCACCTTAAGGCCTTTTTGAAAATCTGCTTTGTCAAGCATGCACTCACCTAGCAAGAAAGAAAAAAAGGAGTGGGCACAAGGAAGAAAAAAAACAGAGATTACCTACAGAAAAATGGATGTGATCTTGTTTCATCTCTCACCCCAGGTGAAAAGAAGTTTTGGGGGGAAGAGGTATCCCGAGTGGCTCTTTCAGGAGACTGATAATACATTCATCCCCCAGAGGTTTCCAAGAGCCATCACTGCAAGCGGAGAAGCACATGCCTTCAGAATCTAGAGGCATTGTTTAAATCCAAGGTTTAGCATCCTGAGAGCTGTGTAACTTCAAACAGGGATAACCTCTCTCATCCTCCTTGTCCTCATGCAAAAACTTGAGGAAATGATTGCTAACCCCAAGGCCAGCAGGCGGCTGTAAGAATGAGGTGGGACCACGCTGCAATACCCATCGGAGCATCTGGCAGAGGGTTTTCTTCTTCCTCTGGCTGCCCCCTCCCCGCCCCCAGCCCTCTATAAAATGTGGAGCAGCTGGAGGAAAGGCAGGCGGCTCTCCTCCTTGGTGCGCCAAGCCGAGCAGCGGCCTCAGCTCAGTGACAGGTTACTACATCTAGACTAACTCCTTCCCAGATAAATGCTGTACTGAGCGGCCCTGGCAAGAGCCGTAATTCAGAAGCTGACAGCACTTGGAAACTGCCCTCCGGCAGGAACCCACTGTAAACAAGCTGTCAAGCTTAAGGAGAATATGCTGAGAAAATGTCTTAGATAAACAAACACAGTGTCAGCCCAGCCCCGCGCCTCCGAGGATCCTTCCTGGAAAGGCCTGGACAGGCGCTGTCAGGAGGGACCCAAACCTGCGCAGGTGCCTCGGGAGCATCCCGCCTCCACCTCAACGCACTGGCTAGACGCAGACGGGGAGTTCTGCCTTCTGCACAGACACACGTGTGTCCAGGACTCACAGGTGTCCAAGGCCTCCGCCAGCTCCACTCTGGGAGCTGGGGGTAGAGGCGCCCCAGAAACATCAGCGTTCACATTGCAAGCCGTTTGAAGTTCACGGACAGAACTGAAGAGAGCGGTAGAGGAGAACTGAGTCCACCTGAAGCGGGTTTTTCGTTTTTTTATGGACACACCTCTTACACATTCACAGGCCAGGGACTGAATTCTAGCCACACCTGTGGCAACACAGGATCTTTTAACCCACTGCACCCAACCAAGACTGAACTCGCATCCCCACAGCAACCGAAGAGGCTGTGGATTCTTAACCCACTGCGCCTCGGAGGCAGGAACTCCCCACGTGAAGTGTTTAGAAAGTGTCCACAGTGCGGGTGGCATTAGCCCAGTGGCGAGGAGCCCACGAGCCGTGACCTCCAGGAGGTCCTGCCAATCCACCGCATCAATGAGGCGACCAGTGCCTGGCACAGAAACCGGTTAAATCACGAAATGAATGAATGATCCGCCTCCTCTGGCCGACTCCTAGTCCCATGGGTTAATCATTTAAATTCATTTTACCAAGAGGAAGCTCCAATGGCACACTGCAAGGCTCACAGGTGGAACACGTTTAGACACAACCTCAGGGTGTCCAGTGTCACCCGTGTGGCCGATTTACTCCCTCACAGCCCTCTTCTTCACTGCACACTCACAGGCCAGCCGGCTGGCCCCCTGCTGAGAAGGCAACTTCCAAAGCCACAGCCCTATCAGTACGCTTGGGTGCCTCATAAACTCCTGAGACAAAGGGCAGAGTCAAAATTCATAACAAACTTTCCCAAAGCCTGCCAGGGCTTTACCGCAAACCTTCCTGGGCGCCAACCCCTGCCTGCAAGGAGCGTGGATTCTAATACGCTCTCGCCTTCTCTCTGCCACCCACGTGACAGCAACTCTGTACAGAACTTGCCCAAGATAGGAGGTTACTAAGCATCCTTCAGATGAAGAAATGACACTTTAAGAAAGCCACCCCCATCGTGGCGCAGTGGGAACAAATCCGATTAGGAACCATGAGGTTGAGGGTTTGATCCCTGGCCTTGCTCAGTGGGTTAAGGATCTGGCATTGCCCTGTGGTATGGGTCGATCTGACATTGCTGTGTAGGCTAGCAGCAAGTTCCTATTAGACCCCCAGCCTGGGAACCTCCACATTCCGCGGGTACAGCCCTAAGGAAAAAAAAGCAAAAAAGAAAGCCACCCCATAAGGAGTAGTATTTTTAGAACCCTGGGCTCTTTCTTCCTCCTCTATCCTTAAACACTCAGAAATTTAAGAAATATCTAAATTAAGTCCCCAGCATTCCTAACTGCCAGAGTTTCTTTTATTTTTTCCCTCAGTGCCGTGTGTGTGTGTGTGTGTGTGTGTGTGTGTGTGTGTGTGTGTGTGTGTGTCTTTAAAGCTGCACCGGCAGCATGTGGAGGTCCCCAGGCTAGGGGTCCAATCAGAGCTACAGCTGCAGGTCTATGCCAGTGCCACAGCAATGCCAGATCCCAGCTGCGTCTGCGACCTACACCACAGCTCACAGCAATGCCGGATCCTTAACCCACGGAATGGGACCAGGGATCGAACCGAAACCTCATGGTTCCTAGTTGGATTTGTTTCTGCTGGGCCAAGACGGGAATTCCCTCAATGCCTCTTTATTTCTCTAAATCAAACCTCGTTTTTTCCTCTTCTCTTCCACTGCGGGGATTGGGTGTCTCGCGCTCCTAGAGACTCCAGCCAGGATCACCCCGAGCGGCTACAAACCCAAGGCCCCCTCCGCCCTGCACGTACCTTCATTTTCCCCGATGCAGCGTCATCTTCCTAGGAGGCTTTCTTCTTCTTGATTGAATTTGCCTGCAGACTGTGGTGGTGGACAGCAATTAAAATGTATTAATGCATAATACGATCTCATTTGTTTGTCTGAACAAGTGGGCTGATTTTTGTAGTGCCCCACAGCGGAACCAGGAGACCTGCTGAGTCGTGGACTCCCCGTGTTCCTGGAAGCCGTGCTTCTCAGGCTGAACGTACATGCGAATCACCTGGGGATCTTGTTAAAAAGTGCACGCTCCAATTCCTTCGGTCTGGGCGGCGCCCACGATTCTGATTTTCTAACAAGCTCCCAGGTGGTGTCTCCTCCACGGCCACCCTGCGAGTAAGGCCGGGGAAATAGCCCAACCCCTCTTTCTTCCCCCACCTCCAGTTTCCTGATAAGAAAGAGCAGCACAAAATTACCTTGTTTTCCTTATTTAGCCATCAGAAATAATAGGCCGGGAACACTAACAGGTGGCGATGGCAGTGTGTTAAGTGCTTGTTATGCATTACGTCAGATAGCCTGATTCACCTTTTACAAAAGACCTTTCTTGAGGGTCGGATGGGGCTTCGGCCAGGTGTGCCCTCGGGAGGGCCGGCTGATCCCTGCTGCGCGCAGCCACAGCCCCTTGTCCCCTTGCAAACCGGAGCATGCGCAGCTCTTCAACATCCGGGACACAAGGACTCGATGTCAAACCCAGCTTTCCTGTGATATTTCCAGATTCCAGACGTCTCGTAGGGCCACAGCTCTTCACTAACACCTGTGTGTGTGCTACCTCTTCCCTGCCCCTGGCCGGGAACAGCACGCTTTCCAACCTGCCTCATATTCATGAGTAGCACCAAGCAGCAGCAGGACAGGATAGATAGAAGAGAATCGAGTTTAAAAAAAAAAAAAAAAACCCTCTGATCCGCTCTGGCATGTTCAGAGGCTTTTGGAGAAAAGCACATCTGTGTGAGTTTAGAAGCTTATATTTTCATACTCAAATCTCTCTGGCCCTCAGCCTGTGACATCTGCTTTCCAGCCTCAGAAATTCGAGTGAGTGAGTGGCCTTGGATTTCATGATCCTGCCATGAAGATGAACAGTCCTTTCCTTATTTATTTATTTATTTATTTTTTCCCTTTTTAGGGCAGCACCCATGGCACATGGAGGTTCCCAGGCCAGGAGTAGAATCAGAGCTGCAGCCACCGGTCCACACCAGAGCCACAGCAACGCTGGATCAGAGCTGTGTCTGTGACCCACACCACAGCTCACAGCAATGCCAGATCTCTTAACTCACTGAGAGAGGTGAGGGATCGAACCCGAGTCTTCATGGATGCCAGGTGGATTCATCAACCACTGAGGCATGACGGGAACTCCTGAACAAGTCATTTCTGTTCAAGGGCCTGCATTCTCCCCTACTTCCAGAAACACTGAGCTCAAACCATCAGCTCAGGCCACTTTTATCCATTGTGGACCCACCTACCCGGGTGGTTAAACAGCCCATACATACCTGGATAATTTGTCACCCTAAGGTTGTGGACACCAACCTCCCCAGCACTTAACCTAGACACCTGGATGCACTCAAAGTGGAACCTGCTTCCATTTTTAATGGCAGTTTGTACACCTTCAGAAGTACAGATTCTCCGAATTTCCTGGGCGAGCCATCAGTGCTTTGTGGCAGCCTTCTCCAAAACAAACCACAGATGTAAGCGCCTCATTCTGGGACAGTCACACGAAAAGCAAGCATTTGGGGGGCACAGCAATGTCACAGTGGACAATGAGTTTACTGCTCATGCCATCATGTATAATGTAAAAGAGGCATGGCATTTAGAAAGCATAGGATATTGGAGTTCCTGTCGTGGCACAGTGGAAACGAATCGGACTAGGAACCATGAGGATGCGGGTTCAATCCCTGGCCTTGCTCAGCTGGTTAAGGATCCTGTATGGCTGTGGCTGCGGTGTAAGCTGGCAGCTATAGCTTTGATTTAACCCCTTGCCTGGGAACCTCCACATGCTGCGAGTGCAGCCCTAAAAAGAAAAAAAAAAAAAAAGAAAGAAAGCAAAGAAAGCACAGGATATTTACTCACTCATCCATTTTCTCTGCAAACTTAACTCTCCAAGCACCAGACACTGATAGGTGCAGGCTTGCAAAGATGAGTACAACACAAGCCCTGTCCTCAAGCGGCTTCCACTGCAGGGAGAGAGAGACACATGCGCAGTGGTGTACAGGGCACGGAGGCCACGCTGAGGTAGGCACAGGCGCTGGCTCAGGAAGAATTCATGGGGGAGATGCTGCCCATGCTGAAGTTTCCCCACAAGGAAGCCTGGAAGCAATGGGACCATCCACAGGGGCCGCCAAGTGCGGTAGTGCAGGTTGTCCATGGCACAGAATGAAGGGTGCCCTTCCTACCGGAAAGTGAACGGGGTCCTCTGAGTTGTGCAGTGTCCCATCTGCAGACAGGGTGCGTGAAGCCTTAGCATCTCTCTTGATTAACAGAGAAAACCAGCCAGAAAGGCACACTGCCCAGTGGCTATACCCACTCTGCCTTCTGCCTCCAGCCAACCTTCCCCACTGATACTTTGGAGCCCAACCCACTAGCCTGAAAATAAATCCACACGGAGGAGGAAGCCCATTTCCCATCAATACCCTGATCTTACCTGGTATGAAGAGGGCTGAGCTGGGAAGCCCCACGCTGTGTTCACACGTGGGTGCTCGCTCTCGGTGGGGACCCAGTCCCCCAGCTCTCAGCTGCCTGTATGGCAGTTTGGCCCCAGCTCCTGCCCCACTGGACTGCTGTTTGGAGCTGTTTTAAACCACATGTTTGTTGTTTGGATTGATGTTTGCTTCCGTTTACCTGAAAGCTTCGCTTATATGTCCTCTCCTCACCCCAGGTGTCCTTTAGGTACCACTGTCGATTGTACAACGAATGGCGTCGGACCAATCAGAGGGTGATTCTGCTCATTCCAAAGTCTGTCAGCGTACCTTCCAACCAGCAGTCCTTGCTGGGCCTCCACTCTGCCAAGAGGAACTCAAAGGAGACAATCGTTTGATGTTGGAGTGATTGGTGGGTTGATTCCTTGTTTGGGGTTTGGAAGTTTCTGCACTGGGGCCATGCACTGAGCCACCCCCAAACCCTTCCTCAAGCCCGTGGGTGGAAGAACATCCAGAGCCATGTTATCTCGTCGCCCCGAGCAAAGGACTCCGCCCGAAGAAAGCAAATGCTATCTGACTTCAGACCGTGGATGCTGCAATCATATGATATTTGCTAAGCTGCCAAACATGTTTATTGAGCAGATACTGTATGGAATTTTCTGAACGCCTCTTTAACCCATGAGGAAGGTTGTCCTGCTAATGATGCAGTCCGATTCTTCCTTTTTTATTACTATTTCAAATATATATATATATTAAACTTAGATGATAATCAAATTTAAAAAGCCAACGTTAAAACTGGTTTCATGGTGTGGATGGGTTTTGTTTGGGTTTGTTGGTTTGTTTCGCAGCTTCTGCCATAGGTTCTCTGGGATAATTGGATAGCTTGAGTGGTCTTTCCCATCTCTTCCGTGTCCCTTACGCAAGGAACAGCGTAACAACTGCAGAACACGTCGTATTTGAAGGATGTTTTGTACTAAACTTCATTTAATTGTTCAGGTTTTAAAGGAAAAAAAAAGCTGTGGCAGCTCTCCCACAGTGAGCTGTTTATTTAAATTTCATTAAGGAGAAAAAAAATTTATGGTGAGAAGCACGCTCCCTTCAACTTGTTTGGTACTGACAGCTGATAGAAGCTATTTTCTAATAATAAATATCCAGTGTGTGAAAGACAAACCCCACCGACTGTAGTACTCTTTTCTTTTTTTTTTTTAATCATAAAACCTGTGAAGTTTCCCAAAGTAGATTTGAAAAAAAAAAAAAAAAGGCGGGGGGAGGAAGAGCAGAAAGGTGGGTGTTCTTACCCCATTTCCTTTAGTGCGTGTCTTAATTCTGCATTCACAACGAATTGGAGGATCATTAGACATTTCTAGGAAGCCTGGACCTGTTTCGCATCTCAATGAGCATTCTCATTGCTCTGCTGAATTTCTAGCTTGACAGGTAGATGTGGCAAAAAAGCCTGGCCGAGCAGTCCAAGACCCCTTTGTCTGATGTTCAAAAGAAAAAGAAGAGACCCACGCAGTTGCCTTCCCCAACTACAAGCCAATTCTGTCTCAGGCTGGAATCGGTTTTCTCTGAGGGCTCCCTGTGCCTCTTCCCTCCATCACCGCGTAAAGGGTCTAGACCGCACCTGCACTTGTGTGTGCGTGGAAGTCAAGGAACCGACGTGTGATCTGAGGAAAAAGCATGTGTGCCGGTCGGCCCTCAGGGTGTCTGCCCAGCCACCCAAATGCCTGGAAGAGCAGGCAGAGCCCAGCTTTGGGGGATGCATCAAGTACGGATTTCTAGAACATGACCCACACTGCGACTGTCACTCCAGTGCCTCTGCCTTATGCTCCAGAAGGTGCAAAGGAAGAGACGGTGAGGAGGGTAGTGATTCTTGTCTGCAGGTTGATCAAGCCCAGGCAGGTGCCGCCTTTGTCTGCTGTGCCCTCCGCTCACAGACGGCTCCCCGTGCCGCCTGGGGAGAGAAACAGCTGTACTGCTCTCCGCAGCAAAACTCAGATGTGCTTTATGGCTTGTGACAATAGATTTCCTCCCCACCACGCTTCACATCGACACTTCAATTCCGGTAATATACGTCTCAGCCCTTCTGTTTACTCGGCCCTGCTCACCCCTCTGGGCTGTCATTAGCTGCACCACCATCAACCGATTCTTAATTGACCTTTTTAAAATGCTGGACACCACTGGCTGCACGCAGCTGTCACACATTAAATTTCCAGAGCCAAGAGTCCAACTTGGTAGCTTGTGAATTGCAACCCTGTAATATATTTGATAAATGACATCCACCCAGTGACACCTTTCAACTCAATGACACTCCCGTTCATGAGAGGACCGTGCCCCTTCTTCTCTCTGCTTCTTCCATGAATTCAGAAAGCAGCAGATTCCCAGTTAGCATTTCCTATCGAGGTTCGCTGCAGAAAAGTCCTGCTACGGGTGGTTCCTGAGACGAGATATAATGAAGCAAAATATCAAAGGCAGGCAGGTCCCAGCAGTTTGCTGGGGCTTCCGGGCTGGGAAGGTTGGCACCTGCAGGACTGCACCTGGGCCATGTCTCTTTCCCCATATGTGAACCTGGGAAGTTAAGCAGAGTCCAGCAGCAAGGCGTAGGGGGTGGGCAGCACACCCTGGCTGCCAAGGGAGGCGCTGTTACCTCCCTGCCAGTCTCTCCTCTTGAGGGGCTCTGATCCCTGCCCCAGGGCCCATGTGGGATACTGAAAACTCTAGGAGGAATCTTCATCCCTCTCTTGGACTTTTAGCCCCTAGGGGGTTCCAGAGAGGAGGGGCCAGGGAACCCACAGCATAGGCACAAGGCACCAGCCAAGTGGGCAGGGGCAGTGGGGACTTCAGTCCCAGCTCCGCATCTATCCCCAGGTGGGCACGCTTGCTGACCAGGGTGAAGGCACTGCATGGGTTAGGGCAGCCCTGTCAGCTTGTTCTCTCTCCCTCTTTTTTTTTTTTTTTTTTTTTTTTTTTGAAAGATCCATAATGATGAAACAGGAAAAGGAACAAGTTAGGACAGGGAAAGTGCCCTGGTGTGGTTCACGGCTTCCCGCCCCCACAGCCCTCTCTCCGAGCCCCTTGCCGCATCCTATCTGGACCATTTCTTTGGAGAACATCAGAGACGTGTATGTCACAGTGAAGCCAGTGGGGAAAGTAACAAAAGAAACAAGTCCAGGGCGCTGTCGCCAGCCCCGTGTGCAGACGTGTGCTGTTTCTGCTCGTGTTCATCTGGGGAAGGACAGGAACGCAGCATTCACACAAATGTTCCAGCTCCTCAGAGAACTGCACAGACGCTCAGACGAGCTGTAAAACCCAATTGAGGGAAAAATAAATGGCATGACTTAGAGGTGCGTGTATTTGGCTTTTGCATCCGGGTCTCCCGTCCGCCCTGTGCCCCGAGCACCTGGGGCGGCCACTTGCTGCTGTAGCCAGTGTCATTTCATTTTCGGTGAAATAGCTCATCTGGGCACGTGGAGAAGCCAAGGAGAAAATGGAAGCGAAACAGGTCTGCCCCAGCCCCGCAGTGCCACACAGCTTACAGAGAGGCAGGCGCTCACAAAACCTGTCTTCAACCTGCCCTCGCCAGGGAGTGACCCAAGGTGGAAAGAACGGAGGAGGAAGCACAGGTGGAAAAGGGAGTCAGGCGTGCTTCCTCTCCGCTTGCCCCAGGGTCTTCCTGGAAGCTCCCTGCAGATCAGCCGCAGAGCTGGCAGCCCTTGTGCTGGAGAAGAATTCAAGGCTGTGATTCTGAAGCCTTCAGTGGGGATGAGAAGTGGGCCAGCGGGTAAGGACAGGGTTCAGGATTATTTTAGGTCTAAAGGTCAGGACCTGAATAGACCTGGTGGGACACCATCCCTCCCAGCTAAGTGCAGGGAGGATTTTGAAGGGTGCTGGCTGGAGGCTGAAGTGATGAGAAACTGTCTCTAGTCAGTGATGCCTGGGGAGTGCAGACCCCGTCCAAAATGTCAGTCCTGCAGAAATACATGGGCTGTGACGTCCCACAGTCCACCTTTTCTGACTTTACAAAAGTGTCAGTGTCTAGGAGATGGCTTGGGAACATCCTGCTTTTCCGCTGCAGCTGAACTGCTCTGGGGTGAGCCTGGCTCTTTGCTCTCCAGTGGGACAAAGTGGAAGAGAACCAGCTGTGAGGCAGGCTACCTGGTTTTGAATCTGGTCCCAGCTTCGGGGGGACCGGTGACCTTACCTCTGTAAGCCTCAGTTTCTGCCTCTGTAAAATGGGGATAATACCTACCGCAGACAGTCCATGTAAGGTCTATAAGGCGCCCAGTAAACGGTCTTGAATAAACTTCCTTCCTCTTTCCTCCACTCACTGTTGCCTGGGTTTTGACAACTTTGATCAATGACTGGAAGGACCACAGTTTTCAAAAAAGAGACAGAAAAATTAATTTTAAATAATCCGCACATTTATTGAGCACACTGTGCTTGGGAGTAAAAAGAACTGGCAGAGATCCTTCTGGAGACTGAAACATCTGACTCGATTGAGATCTTTGAGTTATGCGTGGATTTCAATTATCCCTGCATTTCCTGATACTGGAGCCTATGGCTAATTGAGAATTCATCACAGATTTTTAAAACGTGCTAGTTCTGGATCTAGCGCTACGGAGGAAAACAAATATAGCCCATCAGTTGTCTGTGTTCCCAGAAATGAGGGGCTCGTGAGTCACTGAGCTCATATATCTAGCGCCTTCTTGGAGGCTCTGAATTCTGTGCACAAAGACAGCAGAAGGAGACGGGCCCCTAGAGGCCAGGGAGGCAGCGGACGAGCCTGCGATGAGGGTGCCTCCCACAAAGGGCCATTGGTATCAATTTTACAGTTTAACAAGCAGAACTCTCCCCGCCCCTTAAACAGGAAGCTCAGACTGGCTTTTGGGAAATTTGCAAATAATTTTGCCGACGTATAAATGTAAGCTGACAGAGCTTGAAAATGTCACTGGCTTTCCCCCCATCATTAACCTTTCTTCTCACTGGCCTGCACTGGTGAATGCAGGGCCGGCCACATGGGGTGCCAGCTCAGCAGCTGCGGTTGCTGGGTGACTTGGTGATGTCCAAAGGACACCGTTCAGAACCCATCTTCTTTGAGGCCTCTCAACAGCGAGGGACTACCGGCAACCAGGCCCCAGACTGGGGAAATGGATTGGGGCGGGGTGGGAGGGAGTCTTATGGGAATCAATCTAAGACTGTCATCTGGGCATCAGTGCATCTATTCTGCAGTCTGTGTAAGGGCACGGGACCCAGGCCTTGTGGACAGCATCTTGGAATGAAATGAGCGGTCCTGAGTGAGACGGCCTGTGTGTGAGAACCTCCCCAAAGGCATGCACCATTCTGGAAGGGCTGGGGCAGCCCCGCGGGCCTCACAGAACAACAGCAGGGGCCTCTCTGGCCAAGCAACCTATACAGCATCTGAACCTCTTCTCTCAGAAGCCTGTGTCAGCACGAAGGGTGAGAGGAGAGAATCTAAGCGTTGTGGGTAAACCTGCTTCAATCCACAGGAAGCCTCAGACTCAGGCAGGGTCTGCAGAGGTGCCCCTCGGTTGAGGGGGTTTGGGCGGGATTTATTTTGTGTGATGCACCTGGTGAAAAGGCAGAGGCCGTCATTCACGCCTCGTGCACAGTGTGGGTCCCTTCTGTGTCTATTTATTTCTTACAGGCTCATTGCTATTTAAGCAAAATCTTCAAAACCGGGGCACACCTGGCTGTGGTCTCTAAATGCTGTGTCCTCCTAAAAAGAATCAGGCCTCCTTGGAGAAACGTCTGAGTCTAGGGCAGGCACAGGAAATGCGTAAGATGAATCTGGAGCACTGTGTCACACCAGAAAGCAAGGTGGGCTCCCAGGTCGTGTCCGAGGACCCAGGATACAACCCAAAGAGACCCCCAGTAGGGCAACAGGGGCATGGCAAGGAACAAGGCTACTGAGTTGTCACACCTTCTCTACCTTAAAATTCAGGAGCTCATACTGATTCTAAAACCTCAATGGTTACCTTTGGAGCATGCTAAAGGACCAAATCATTACTCCAATAACTGCTTTTTTTAAAAGTGTCTTGGGGGCACTGTACCTTGGAGTATAATTGATGGAGAAGAGTCCTTAGGGACAACTTGAACCTAAAATGTGTAGAAATAATGATAGAATCTAAATGAATCATTGATGTGCCTAATGATCATTAGCGAGTGCAAAAACCATTAGCTGATGAGGAACTTAATAATGGGAGAGTCAGCCCCTCAGCTCCTAAACCCACAGGTTGATCTTCACATCACAAGAAAGAGAAGAGCCAACGCCTCCTGATGGAACGCGGGAGAACGTGCAGAGAGGGAGGGCCCTTCGTGGCTCAGCGGTTAATAAACTTGGCTGGGATCCATGAGGATGCGGGTTTGATCCCTGGCCTCGCCCTGTGGGTTGGGGATCCAGCATTGCCGAAAGCTGTGGTGTCGGTCACAGGTCACAGAGGTGGCTCGGATCCAGCATGGGCATGGCCGTGGCCGTGGCCAGTGGCTGCAGCTCCAATTCAACCCCTAGCCTGGGAACCTCCACGTGCTGTGGGTGCGGCCCTGAAAAGAAAAAAAAAAAAAATGTGCATATAAACACTGCGAGACGTTCCTGCAAAAAACTGAACCTGCATGTGATCAGGCATTGCTGTTTATTAGTTTGCAGGAGTTAGAAGGGTCGATAGATTTTGTTACATGACACCAGCAGCAGGGCTTCTCAGAAGCAGGACTCTTGACACTTTGGGGTGGACAATTCATCTAGAAATGTATCAACAAATGTCACCTGTGGACCTTGTTTACATCCCGATTCAGAAAAACCAAACACTAAAAAAAAAAAAAAATCTCGAGACAATCAGGGACGTTGGAACACGGGATATCTGATCATATTCAGGAATTATTTGTTTCAGGTGTGCTAAAAGAGTATTGACCACGTTTATAAAAAGCCCTTGCCTCTGAGAGATACAGTGAAGGATTTATGAGGAAGTCTGTGCCTTACCTGGGAGCCCAGCAGCTGGCGGAGCAGAGGGTGGGTGTGGGAGACACAAGACTGGACAGATGGGCATCCCTGCTGAAGACAGGTGTCACAGAGTTCATTAAACTATTCTCTCCACTTTTATATATGTTTATGCTTTTCCACTGTGGAAAGTTATCTAAAAAAAAAAAAAAACAGAGTAATACGCAGCTGCCTGACACAAACTCCCTAAAAGGGCTCAGGGCTCTGCCGGGACTGTGAGCTGAGGGTGGGTGGGCTGTAGCTGCGCTATAGGAGTGAGAGGCTCCACAGAAACACCAGGGACCAAGAATAGGCCTGAATCAGAGGCTGTAGGGTCAAGGTGGGTCATTTTCTCTAGTGATGTTACATTATGAGGCTTCTCAATGCCAAGGTCAATGACTCTGCAGTTTGCCCCATTGGAATGAAACTCCATCCAACGGCATAGGAAGGACAGTGGGTTGGCCGCACAGTGATGCCCTGACAGCAGAGACAGGGGTCAGAGAGGCCTCAGGTTCTGTGCCATGAAAAATGCTTTCGGTTATAGATAGAATGCCTGCCGGTCTCAGCGCATGTGATTAAAAACCCCACACCCCGCTGAGACTCTCACTCAGGCACCTGTGAGCTCTTATTCATCCGTCAGGCTGCAGCCCCAAAGAGGCCTCCATGCCCTGGACACAGGAGGCAGGCGCAGCTGGGGCTGGAGAAGGCAGGCAGGTGGGGTTGGAGGTGAGAGGGTGATTTGCATGTGGGGTTCTCTGGTTCTCTCTGCATCCCCAGGCAGATGCGAGCAAGAGTGTGTCCTGATGACCTGCTGCCAGGCGGGTGATCTGCCCCAACCTCACCAGGCTTTCAGTGGAACAGAAAAGTCCTCCAGGCGGTTCAGCAGTGGCCTGGCCAAGAGCCCCTGGTGGAGGAGAGGCAGAGGCAGAGGCGGGGAAGGGTCTGCCAAGAGCCCCTGATGGGTGTAGGGTGCAGGGGAGGGGAGGGGGAGGGGGGAAGGGGGTAGTGCTGGGGCACATCCTCTTGATCCATCCCAGCATGGGGCAAGGAGGATGTGCCTCGTGGGCCCCAGGGCATATAAGAGACTTGCCACCCAAAGGACAAATTGAGGAGAAAGCTTTGTGAATGAAAACCCTTCTGTGGTTCAAAATGAATTAACAACATCTAGACAGAGGGCCAAAAATTGGGTTCTTTATATATAAAAATAAAAATGGATTAAAGACCTAAATGTTGTGGTATATATATACAATGGAATACTACTCAGCCATAAAAAAGAACAAAAGAATGCCATTTGCAGCAAATGCATGGAACTAGAGACTCTCATACTAAGTGAAGACAGAGAAAGACAAATATGATCTCACTCATATCTGGAATCTAATATATGGCACAAATAAACCCTTCCACAGAAAAGAAACTCATGGACATGGAGAACAGACTTGTGGTTGCCAAGGGGGACGGGGAGGGAGTGGGATGGACCAGGAATCTGGGGTTAATAGATGCGAACTATTGCCTTTGGAATGGATAAGCAATGAGATCCTGCTGCATAGCACTGGGAACTATATCTAGTCACTTATGAAAGAGAATGATAATGTGAGAAAAAAGAATGTATATATGTATGTGTGACTGGGTCACTTTGCTGTATGGTAGAAAATTGACAGAATACTGTAAACCAGCTATAATGGAAAAAACAAAAATCATTATTAAAAAATAATAAAATACACTGATTCCCATGCGGTGAAAAAAAAAAAGACCCATGTAAGCCTGGTACTATAAATCCCAGGGAGGCAAACATAGGCAAAACACACTTTGACATGAATCGCAGCAATATATGTTTTTGGATCTGTCTCCAAGAGTAATGGAAATAAAAGTAAACAAATAGGACCTAATTAAACTTAAACGCTTTTGCACAGAAAAAGGAAAACTATAAACAAAACAAAAAGACAACCTACAGAATGGGATAAAATATTTGCAAACAATGGGACTGACAAGGTATTAATTTCCAAAATATACCAATAGATCGTACAACGCAGTATCAAAAAAACAAGCCAATCAAAGAATGAACAGAAGATCTAAACAGATATTTTTTCCAAAGACATGGAGATGGCCAGTAGGCACATGAAAAGATATTCGACATCATTAATTATTAGAGAAATGCAAATCAAAACCTCAATGCAATACCACCTCACACCTGTCAGAATGGCCATCATCAAAATGTCTACAAACAATAATGCTCAATATAACTTATTAGAGAAATGCAAGTCAAAACTACAATGAGGTACCACTTCACATGGGTCAGAATTGCCATCACTAATAAGTCTGCAAACAGCTAAGGGAACCCTCCCACACTGTGGGGGGGAACATAAATTGGTACAATCACTATGGAAAATAGTATGGAAGTTCCTCAGAAAACTTTATATAGAACTACAATATGATCCAGCAATCTCATTCCTGGGCATATATCCAACAAAACTACGATTCAAAAAGATACATGCAGCTCTATTCACAACAGCCAAGACATGGAAACAACCTAAATGTCCATTAACAGACGAATGGATTAAGAAGATGTGGTCCAGATACACAATGGACTACTACTCAGCCATAAAAAAGAACAAAATAATGCCATTTGCAGCCACATGGATGCAGCTAGAGAGTCTCATACTAAGTGAAGTTAAACAGAGAAAGACGAATATACAATACCACTTATAAGTGGAATCTAAAAAAAAAGATACAAGTGAACTTACTTACAAAATAGAAGAAGATTCATAGACAGAAAACAAATATATGATTACCAAAGGGGAAAGAGGCAGGGGAGGGATAAATTAGGAGGTTGGGATTAACAAATACACACACTATACATAAAATAGGTAACCAACAAGGACCTACTACATGGCACAGGGAAATATATTCAATACCTTGTAATAACCTATAATGGAAAAGAATATACCACAATAGTGTAAACCAACTCTACATCTTTTTTAAATGGCAGGAAAAGGGATTCTTCTCCTAGAGGAAAACACCAGTTTAAAGGAATTGTGAACCAGAAAATACACCCCCCCCACACACGGGCACACACACATATGTGCATGCATGCACATTAAAAAACTCATCACACACGCAGAGACCACCACCAGAATCCCAAGAGGAGCCAGCTCTTTTTATTGTGGGTAAATAGTCCGCTCGTCTCAAAGAGAAATCCTCCGAAACCCCTTCGGCCTCTTCTGCGCCCATGCTCTGCAGTTCAGCACCACTCAGGGAAGTGCCTGGAGCAGGACGATCTGAGGAGGAGAGAGAAAGAGGCGGCAGGTGAGAGAAGCCGGTCGATCCACGGAGGGCGGGGGAAGCGGGGAAGACGTGGCCGCGTGCCCCTTCCACCCCCAACTGGGTCAGGGGCTTAGAGATAAAGGGAGGCTACTACATCTGTCTCCAGGACTCCCTGGTAACTCTTCCGACAAAACAGGGATCAAGGTACCATGTGATACAAGTAGTGATTAACGGGCAACAGACATGGTCCCATTTCTGACTCCTCCCACCTCTTCTGGGAACTAACCAGCCTCTTCAAACAAGAGCCTTCCGGAATCCTGCCTGTCTCACTTCCCCCAGAGAAGAGTATGGGGGAGCAGTTCGCTCGTTTCCGTTTTAACCATCCAGTGTCATCCACTTGGGGTCAGCTGTTGCCTCCTGAGTCTGTTGACGAGAACACACTGGAAAAAAATTGCTTAAGCCAAGCCAGGCGGCCTGTGATATACCATCACAGGGCTGAGCTCATTACTGTAACTTAGGAGTCATGTGCCAAGGGTGATGAAAGCACCCCAACTGCCTTCCTTTATTTCATAATTCAGTGTTTCCCAATCTTCATCATCATCTGAGACAGAGCTGCCAGCCAAGGACTCCTGTTACTTTTTCTAGCAACCTGGGCAGGAGGAGGGGGGAGTCCCCCTGGCGGGTCACGTGGTGCCATAGCACACCGGAGGCTTTGCCCAGCGTGGCAGCCATCCCCTTTCCAGCTGAAGGACTGAATATTATATATTTAAATGAAAACCTGGTGCAGCCACCTGATCAAGGACAAGATCAGTTGTCATCTCAGTTCCACGGATCCAGCACAGCAAGTCGGTGTACAGCTCTCAGACTCGGCAGAGTGTCAGGCCCGGTGCCCTGGGAGGCCAGCTGGCACGAGCCAAAAGATTTTCTCAGCCTCTGGGTCTCAGCGGAGAACTGAGAAGGGACCGGCAAACACGTGCCAGAAATCCTCTCCGTTTCCACCTGAGCCCGGAGCACACGGGGCACCTTGACAGCCACTGTCAGGTTGTCCATTTGTGACCGACTGGCCACATGAGTACCTCTGCCCCTGTTGTTTAAAAGCAGAGATCACAAGGGCCTCCGTCCTGCCTCCTCTTAGGAGCGACCAGCTGATCTCTTTGGCAGACCTGCTGTGTGCTGCCTTCCCTCCCGAAGTGCACCTAGCAGGGCTGCACTTTTCCGTCTTTGTCTGAATCTTTGATGGAGGCTCACACTGAGCTGTAAGCTCCATCAGGGTCGAGACACAATTTCCCTTTACTTAGTATTGGCCAGTGCGTGGGACACCACATGGTACTCGGCGAGGGCTCCACAAATGTTTGTTGAAATTAATTTTTATTCATAAAATGAGTCAAAGGCAGCGCTTCCAGGAGTCTCAATGGCTTTTCTTGTTGAACCATTCAACTGACCGCAAGTGTTAGCTCTGACCAATCCTGTCTCCACTGCAGACTTATGTACACAAACAGCCATGAACCACCTACCATTTCCTAACCAAAGCCTCACCTTTCTTCCCGATTCCCCTCATCAAAAAATGTGAAGGGATCATTAGTTTGAAATTCCTATTCATTTCGACCTCTCCCATCAACTTTAATAGGGCTTTTTATTTTCCGTCTCTATTTATAAATAAGGAAACGGAGAAGCAGGAATGCGAGCTTTTTCAGGATCACGCCATTAAGTGATAACAACTCTGCGGCTCCTATCGGGGGCTTTCCATTCACAGAACTAGTTCAAAGGCACAATGAGTGCTGCTTTCTTCCATGTACAGCCTGGCTGTGGAGGAGGACCACTCAAGTGGGAAAGTACAAATTTGGGACATAACCCATGACTACACTTGGCATGTTTTAAAGAAGAGTTATTCTCTCATTAAAAAAAAAAAAAAAAATTTTTTCTTTTTACCTCCTTTGTAATCAGAGCTGAATCATCAGTTCCAGTAATTCCTGTCGTCCGCAGCCCCTTACCGCCCACTAGGAAAAGTGGGGGGTACATGCACACTCTCTGGGCCACTTACAACAATTCCCAGCCCCATGACTAACATGTGGCCTCACTAAGGTCCGACCTGCTCTCAAGTACTTGTTGAGTCCGCCACTCCCTCTGCTTAGCGGTACCTCAAGTGACCCCTTACGAGACTCGCTACCAGAACACTTAATCAGCTTCTTGATGTCAGGAAAAACGCATCCTGAAACCTAACTAGCTCGGGAAAGGGCAGCCCCCACCCCGCGCCCCCAGGCTGTGGCTCGCCGCCTCACCTAAGAGGATAGAAGGCGGTGGAAGGCTCTGGATCCAGAGAGAAACCAGAATCCCTTGCCCCCTCCTAAGTCACATCAGCTAACCTACATGACAGCATTTTCTAAACTGCAGCATGCAGAGTTCCCGCCATGGCTTGGTGGAAACAAATCTGACTAGCATCCATGAGGACACAGGTTCGATCCCTGGCCTCGCTCAGCGGGGTTAATGAGCCGCGTTGCTGTGAACTGTGGTGTGGGTCGCAGATGCAGCTTGGATTCCCAGTTGCTGTGGCTGTGGTGTAGGCTGGCAGCTGTAGCTCCGATTCAACCCCTAGCCTGGGAACCTCCATGTGCCAAGGGTGTGGCCCTAAAAGGACAAAAACAAAACAAAACAAAAAGCCTGCTATAAATATCGCTATTAAAGCTACCATTAAAAATAATAATACAATAAACTGCCGCATGCAAATAATTTATTGCATGTGCCATTAAATAGAAGAACATTAGAAACAGAAACTTAAAACAGGATGTGGGGGTCACCTGATACTTGGAAGTGTTCCCATTCTTGGCTGACACTGAGGAGCACTGTTCTCATCTGCGTACGGCTAATATGTACACTATGTCCTAACAGCTGCCTGGGACAGCCGAACAGGCATGGCTGTCAAAGACAGCAGCCTGTGCCATCCGCCTGAGTGCCTAAGAAAACCGCTGGGATCTCTCTCCTTGGTATTCCAGGTGCTTGCTGGGCAATGCCTGGGAAAACTAAATCCCCCAGCGAATTGTTGTTGAAGGAAGGAAAAGAGTGGGTGAATGACGGAACCTCTGGGCTAGCTGTCCCCATGTGCAAAACAAGGATTATGCCACTTGCCCTGGGTGGTATGTGGCACATGAAGCTGAAGTTAACATTTGGGGTGACTACCCTGAGCAGAGTGCCTGGCTGTACGAACATTCAGCAGACATCTCCTCCTTTCCTATTTATGGGATTATTTCCTGATCCCTCCTTCCTCTTTATGGATCTCATGTTGCCTTTCCTCTCCATATGACAATGAAACTATCCCATAGGTAAGGAAGAGGCCAACATGTGATATTCTGTCCTCCCCACAGCATCAGAGCAGCACTGCACACCCAGAACCCTGTTTCTCTTGGCCAGGTTCCCAAAGTTCCCCAGGTGCATGACACAACTCAAGGCCCTGCCTCAAGCTCCATAGGATTTTTTTTTTTTTTTTTTTTTTTGCTTTTTAAGGGCCGCACCCACATCTTGTGGAAGTTCCCAGGCTAGGAGTCGAATGGAAGCTGCAGCTGCCAGCCTACACCACAGCCACAGCAACTCGGGATCTGAGCTATGTCTGTGACCTACACCACAGCTCACACCAACACCAGATCCTTAACCCATTGAGGGAGGCCAGGGATCAAACTCACGTCCTCATGGGTACTACTCAGATTCATTACCGCTGAGCCAAGATAGGAACTCCTAGAATGTGTGGTATGAGACACCCTGAGTCAACCCAAGCATCCCCTCTGGTGCCAAACCCTTCCTTCTCCACAAAAAGACCACTTTCAGACTTGTTAACGTAAGGACTATTCCTGGTGACCCAGAGGCTGCATCTCCCAGAGTTCAGTCCAGGCTCACTGTTCCTTTCACACTGAATAATAAGAACAATGCAACAGGCACTCAATAAATGTTTCCAGCTCGCTTTTCCCAAAGTTCAAATTTCTTAACAATTTTTTTCTTAGCAGGACAAGAAAGAGAAATGGGCGCCTGGGAAAATGGTTCTGAAGAAAGTTCTGGCCCTCAAAAGAGCTTGGGCTCAGTCCACTGGTTGGAAGGCATCACAGCAAAGGGAGCTGGCAGCAAAGAGGAAGCAAGGCCACGATCCCAGGCTTCGCAAGAGAAAGGACCAGCTGCCAGGGCTGAGGTCAAAAAGCAGTGCCTCTTGGGGGGTGGGCACAGAAGGCGGGAGGCAGAGAATGGAGGGAGAAAGAGACGGAGGAAGAACACAAGTGACCTGGGACCCAGAATTTAGGAAATGAGACAAGGACAAGACCTCTAAGATCACTCTTGGCCATTAAGACTGAAAGCCCAGTTCCACAAGTTGAGTCCTGCTATCCTAAGATGTGTCCTCCAGTGCTGCCACAGAGGACACTGAGCTAGCACTCAGGGCCAGCAACGTCAGAGGACACAGGAGTACATGGAAGGGGGTTTTGGAAATACCCAAGTGTATGCAATAGGCCAAACCAATCTGAAAATAATTACCCAGATTGAGTCACAAAACCCTGGGAGTGGGGGGAGACTAGGGAAGGTGCCTCCACTGTCCCCATCACGGTTGTATGAGGAGGTCTACTCCAAGCCAGATGCAGCGAGAAATTCCGAAGGCTGGCAGATGCTAATGGCCAAGTGGGTCGTGAAAGAAGGCTTAATAGGCAAGTGAGGATGCTATTTGAAATCAAAGATATCAACACCTATAGTTAAGAAAATGGTATATATGGAGTTCCCATCGTGGCGCAGTGGTTAACGAATCCGACTAGGAACCATGAGGTTGCGGGTTCGGTCCCTGGCCTTGCTCAGTGGGTTAAGGATCCGGTGTTGCCATGAGCCTGTGGTGTAGGTTGCAGACGCGGCTCGGATCCCACGTTGCTGTGGCTCTGGCGTAGGCCGGTGGCTGTAGCTGCGATTAGACCCCTAGCCTGGGAACCTCCATATGCCGCAGAAGTGGCCCTAGAAAAGGCAAAAAGACAAAAAAAAGAAAAAAGAAAATGGTATATAAAATGCAGAGAAATTGTTAAGGTACACAGACAGGGGCCTGTTTGAATTAATATATAGCCAAAGGAAATATAAAAACCATTGAAATGGAACAAGAGCTGCTCTTCTCTAAGAGCAAACTTGGCTGGCAGTGAAACCGAGAATTCCAATTCTGACTGGTGGAGGAAGCAGTCACATATAATAAATCCGGGGAAATACGTGTTTTATTGTTGGAAGTAATTAAGCTACCAAACAGGCTGTCTCCTTAAACTGAGAGGTGCACTTTGTCTCTGGAGAAACGTCAGCAGGAGACAGGATTTACTGTGCTGTTCAGAGTGAAGGGAAAACACGTAGCGAGGAAGTGAGGGGCAGGAGGTGTGGAGGGAGGAGGCGATGCCCCACCGTGGGTCCGATGTGTGGCTCCAGGGCCCCGTGGCTCCAGGTGGGCCTCTGACTGCCCTCCGCCTGCACCCTGACCCTCCACAACAGCAGGGCGGTGTCCACTCCCAGTCCTGCCCGCATTAATTCACGCTTCTTCCCATTCCACATGCTAAAGTGAAGCTCCCTCTCCAACCTGACACAGGACCTCTGGGAGCTTTACATGTATTTTGCCTAAATACTTTCCTCATTCTCATCAGCTTGGTTCTGAATGTCCCTTTAGCAAGGTGGACACATGACAGATCCACCAAATCCTAAATACTACCTTCCTTGGTGCCTTTTTTGGTAGGAAGAGGAGTCAGTCCCAATTTCAGAATTCTGGGTTGTCCCAGGTAAATATCATGAAAATACCAGAACTTGGCTTCAGGGGCTCAAAAGTTTGCACCCTAAGAATCACTCTCCTCTGGTGGGACGTACTAAAATTCATATCCATCCTGCTACTTCATGTAACATTACTAAAAAGATCCACATTTTGTTTAGAAGCCAATGATCCAGAAGCACAGACTAAAGAGTCTTTTTCAATTTCTCACCCTGTTTTAAACATGTGATCTGGCATACAAATTTGTAAACTGGTACAGCCAACTGTGGGGAAAAGTATGGAGGTTCTTCTAAAAGTTAAAAATAGAGTTACCATATGATCCAGCAATCCCACTGCTGGGCATATATCTAGCAAAGACCAAAACTAATTCAAAAAGACACAGGCACCCCAAGGTTCAGAGCACCACTATTTACAAGAGCCAAGACATGAAAGCAACCTAAAGGTTCATCAACAGATGGAAAATGAAATACCATTTTCAGCAACATGGATGGACCTAGAAATATACTAACTGAGGCAAGTCAGACAGAGAAAGACAAATATCACATAGTATCACTTACATGTGGAAGCTTAAAAAAATGATACAAAGGAACTTATTTACAAAACAGAAATAGATTTAGACATGGAAAACAAACTTACGGTTACCCAAGGGGATGGGGGTGGGGGAGATAAATTAGAAGTTTAAGGTTTATATACACCACTGTATAGAAAATATAATCAATAAGGACTGACGGTACAGCACAGGGAACAATAATCAATGTGTTGTAATAACTTGTAACAGTGGAATCTGAAATATATATATATATATATAGGAATCACCTTGCTGTACACTTGAAATGATCACAACATTGTAAACCAACTGTATACTTCAGTTAAAAATAAAATAAAATATATAGCCCTTGCTGAAGACATGTTTACAATCAAAAACTTTGAGGGAGCAAACCACCATTAATTTTGCTGCAGCTGAGAGAAACGTGAGCATCCCCAGGAACTCAAGAAAACAGACTGTGGAGTTCCCATAACGGCAAACCCAACTAGAAACCATGCGGTTGCGGGTTCGATCCCTAGCCTCGCTCAGTGGGTTAAGGATCCAGCGTTGCCATGAGCTGTGGTGTAGGTTGCAGACTCGGGTCGGATCCTGCGTTGCTATGGCTCTCGCGTAGGCTGGCAGCTACAGCTCCGATTAGACCCCTAGCCTGGGAACCTCCATATGCTTCGGGTGCGGCCCTAAAAGGACAAAAGATAAAAAAATATAAAAAGAAGAACAGTTAACCAAAGTAGAAACTCAACGAGCTGGATAAACAGATTAGCCAGGGCTGAGAACATAATCAGTGAGATAAATACAAAGAAGTTACCTAGAATACAGCACGAAGAAATCTACAATACACAAAAGAGGGTAAGTTCAACGTAAGTCTAAAAGAAATTCCAGAAGGGAAGAACAGAGAAAGGGGATGAGATAATATTCAACAAAATATGAACATCGAGAATTTTCTTAGTGAAAAACACTAGATAAGACCTGAACAAGAGGAATTGAAAAAAAAAAAAATCTGTACCTAAACATAATGGTAAAACTAGACTACCAAATAGGGAGGAAATTAAAACATTTCAATAATCCAGAAATGCAGGCCTAGCCTCCACTGAGGCAGAGGTGACTTTGCTATAGAGAGGCCCCTGCCTCCCGACGATCTGTGGGAACAGCGGGAGGTGTAGCTCATTTTCAGAAAACTCCCATTCACGACAAAGTCTAGCAGCCGAAATAGACCCAACAACCTCCTGCCACACATTCAGGGCCACCAATTACGTATTAACTGAGTCCTGGGTTTTCACTCTACACTTCATTAGAGTAAATAATATTCCCCTCTATTAAAACTGCCAAAGTTAGAATTCCCATTGTGGCTTAGCCGTATCAAACCCGACTAGTATCCATGAGGATGCGGGTTCAATACCTGGCCTCATTCAGTGGTTGAAGGATCCAGCACTGCTGTGAGCTGTGGTATAGGTCGCAGACATGGCTGGGATCTGGCGTTGCTGTGGCTGTGACATAGGCTGGCAGCTGCAGCTCCGATTGGACCCCCAGCCTGGAACCTCCATATGCCTCAGGTACAGCCGTAAAAAGCAAAAAAAACTAAAACTAAAAAAAAAAAAAAAAAAAAAAAAAAAAAGTCTAAGTTTCTTAGTGCCTCGCTAATTAAAGTGATTTCTATAACCTAATTTATCCAGCCTAAAGTCCTTAGAATGAATTTTGATGACAAGAACCCCACCTTGTGGCAACACTTTTCATAACCAAGCTGGGCTGTACAAGGCGCTGCCATTCTCATTCTGAAGATAAATCTGTGTGGAAAAGCTATCATTTTATCTGCTTCACCAGACAGAATTTCTAACCCAGTATTTATCTTGTGTCTGCGACAGCACCAGAGTATATGCAGTAAATCTGCAGAGCACAGTAATTCTGAGACTCTGTGAGTTATTTTCAAGTCTAAGCTGCTAGTCTTTGCACAGCTTACTGTAGGAATATTCTAAGAGAAAAGCAAACACTGATTTGGGGTTACCTTCGGATTTGTTATCATTGATCCATTCTAGGGACGGCTCAAATACTCTACTTTCTACAAGATGGACTCACTTAGCTAAAAGCAGTCACAAGATAAAAACTCCCCAAATGCATAATAAACGACCCCTAATTATCACCACACATAACTTACCCCACACAGCACACACATTCCTGTATTTTCTGTAATTCATACCATACTCTTCTCTCAAAGGTGCCTTTTAATCAGTATCTCTTCTGCATTTTTAGAGATAGTAAAACTGAATTCTAGAAATATTATCTCCGTTTTTTCCTTTAAGAGGAGTATCTCCCCCTGTTTCTCCCACTGCCCCTGTTCCCAAATGGCTTTCTTATTATTACTTACAGATTTTGAAAAGCCTTATTGCTAACAAGGTAAACAACACAAAGCACTGAACATGATACGATGCCCGGCTCCAAAAAATTTAGCTATTATTATTGCTTTTATTATTGCTATTATTAATGACAAGAGAGGACTGAAAACAGAGGAGACCTCAAAATAGTTTGCGTGTTTATCTTCCCCACTGTCAGAGCCTTAAAGTAAAATCTAGTTCAAACAAGAGACCCAAGTATTTTTACCAAAAGTAAAAGTGAAAAGGAATTCTTATGGTGCAGTGGGTTAGGGATCCACTGTTGTCACTGCAGCAGCTGGGTTCACTGCGGTAGCACAGGTTCAATCCACTCCCCCCCCATCCCCCACCCCCGGTTCCAGGAACTTCTACAGGCCTCCGGTATAGCACCCCCCACTCCCCGCAAAAAAAGGATGGGATTCCTGTTGTGGCTCAGTGGTTAACGAACCCAGCTAGGATCCATAGGTCGAGGGTTCTATCTCTGGCCTTGGTCAGTGGGTTAACAGATCCAGCATTGCCGTGAACTGTGGTGTAGGTCGCAGACACGGCTTGGATCCTGCATTGCTGTGGCTGTGGTGTAGGCCAGCAGCTGCAGCTCCGATTTGACCCCTGGCCTGGGAACCTTCATATGCCACAGGTGTGGCCCTAAAACAAACAAACAAACAATCAGTAAAACTGAAACAATACTTTTCTCCCCTAAAAATATTACTAAAGTTAAAAAAAGACAGTAAATTAATATTAAAACAGCTTTTTTTATTTGTTAATGTCACATAAGAAATTTAAGCAAGTTATGCTATTTTAAAAAACACAACTAATGCATTTTAGGAGAAACCCTTCCCTCCCCCCTCACCCCTCCCGTTCCCCTCGTGAATTAAGAATCTACGAGAAGTAACCATAAAACAAAGTTTTGTGGAATCCTTCATCCAGAGTGCTTACATGATGATTAGATTAATATTGCCTTCTTACAAAATTTCTCTTTTCTATTTTAAAAAAAAATTTTTGTAGCCTTGATTGTTTTTACAAAAAAATTCAGTACAAAAGTTCGATATATTGAAAAATGCTTTTCTCCTCGTCACAGCACCGTTATATATAGCAGAGAATAATCAAGAGCAGATTGCTAATCTAGATGCAGCAATCTCAAATTATACCCAGACACACAGTGGTTTATTTACCCTCCCCTCCCCTTCTCGTAAGAACTTAAAAAAAAGCACACATACAAAAAACATGTCAAAAATTTGAGGGACCTTTTCCAAACAGTACACAGTTAGTTCAGTGTCGACAGTTCACATCTTGCAACAAAGTGTACGGATATGATTTCTTTTACAAAACTTTCAGTGTCAAAAAAGGAAATTAAGGCCATCAGATTCGCAGCTTAAAAATTCACATAAAGGAAATATAAAAATATTCTGTGCTTCTGAGAAGGCTCTGCACTGCATGTAGGTAAGGATTACCCTACTTCTTTATTTGGAGGAAGACAGTCGACTTGAGAAGTTTACATAATCGCACAGCTTCTATTGGAACCTCTGGGGGCTCCCTGATGAGGAAAACAGAGAGAACCATTAGTGCGAAGGAGAAAACGGATCACAGCATTTCAAAATAAGGCAGAGATACGACAAGTTCAGCAGTACTGAGCTTCGAGCGGACCTTTATTACTTCTCACTTACCCTTTTTTAACCTTCTCTCTCGGACGTCTTCCCTAGACGGCATCAACACAGTCCCAGACAGTGATTCTCTACTGTAGCTGCACATTCACACCCGGGGGAGCTTTGAAAAAAATCCTGACCTAGGTCCCTAGATCAATTACACCAGAATTCCTCATTCGACTGGAGAAGAGTATTTCTTTATGTGTGATTTTAAAGCTCCCTAAGTAATTCTAACATGCAGCTGAAGCAGAAAACTGCTATTCAGTAACCTCCGTTTCTAACTAGGAAACAGGAGACGAGTGAACAGCATTCTGAACAACCACATCAGAGGAGACGGCTGCGTGGATGGGCAGCTGGCTGATCCCGAAGCATGTGCCCTGGGTTCATTCTCAGATGTGAAGTCAAAGTGGCTCCCTCTATCCACTTCTTTATCACTCACTGATTCCTTAAAATCTCGCAATATGACTGTGACTCACCACTTGACTAAACTGAAATTGGTTTCTTAAAGGTCAACCAAAAAACCGTCTCATTAGTGTGAAAGGCCAATGGAGTCACTCTCTAACGTGACGTCAAAATAGCTGATCCACCCTCCATCTCCCCTGTTTTGAGCCTTGCTATCATTATCGTACCTGATCACAAAAGCTAAAACCTCACACACCTCTGATTTCTTTTTCCTTCTCTAACCCTCAAGTTCAGCCACTATGCCTTCGTGAATCTCTATCTGTATCGGCCCTCAGTCTCTACAATCTCCCTTCTAGAGGTAGTCGCCCTGATACTGCCCACCTTCTCCTTTGCTCCAAAGTGTGCAAAGCTACTTGCCTAGGCGTTCCAGACTCTCTCACACACACCCTACGACACAACTAGGCGGACAGATATACCCAATGCTCAAGTTGTGACATACTGCCTGGGATGAATTAAAAGATCATCATGAATTCTTTTCCGCTCCTCGCTCCCCTGGAACTGGAGCTGGCCTATGACTTACTCCAAGAGAAGAGAGGCCTTTAAGAGATCTAATGCTCTCCATTTTCATCAATGGAAGCCAGCAAAACAAAGGTTGGGCTAAACTACCAAATGGTGAGAAACCACAAAGAAACAGACATGGAGAACATTCTAGCCCCAACCAAGCTTCCAGCTATGTGCAGCTGCATGACTGAACTCACCCTCCATGGTGGGGAACAAAAGAACTGCCTAGCTAAGCCCAGTCAAACCACAGAATCACAGGGATTATAATTCATTGTTTTAAGCCCCCCGAGTTTTAAGGTGGTCTCTTAATGTACTAACAGATAATCTGAGTATCAACAGAATACCAATATCTGCCTTTTGATACCCAAATAACTGCTGGTCCTTCAAAATACTGGAGGAGCCTATTTCCCAGAGATCTTCTCAACTATTCTAGTGACCTAAAGAGCTTTCTCTAGCATCCGACTGCTACAACTCATGCTCTGAGCCACTAGTCTGGCACCCTGAGATATCTCTTATATTGTTATTTTATATCCAGTCATATAATGCTCCCCATAAGGGCAGGAAATGGATCTTCTGTCTGTTTCTTGTTAAAGCCAAGTGTAAAATATTTGTTCTTAAATATCCCTCCAACATGAATAAAGAAGTATCTGTGCCAAAACCTTACTGCAGCATAACCCACCCTCAAGTAGTTCTCGACTCTGGAGGCTGAACGCATAAAAGAATGTTTATTTGGAGTAGGACTGGGGCTAATTAAGCAAAACCAACAGATTTATAACTTTGGAGTTATGGAGATGAAGTCTTATAGGATAAGGGTAGGAATTTTGATGAATGATCAGACTTAAACAGTTGAGAATATAAACTGAAGGCTCATTACTTATTAATAATTCCAATATAATTAATTAAAATCAAATTTGGAGTTTCTTTATTTCAAGGGCTCTCAAAAGCCCATGCATCAGCTAAAATCTATCTTGCAATTAAATGATTAGAAACTTAAGAGAGCAATAATTTTGTTTTACACTGAAGTTGAGTATTAGTCTTTGTTTTTTTAAAGCTTATATGCAGATACCTGCTCTAATTAAGTCATCTAAACTTCTCAAAGAACACGTCAATAATTTTGAGCATGCATTCCATTCCACATACACTTATTTGTCACAAACATGTACTACCATATTACATACCCTAGTGTACTGTTTCTTGAATATCACCTCAGGAAAAACAAACCCCACTTGGTAGATTACTAACTTTGTTCAGGGAAAAAAAAAACAAACAAAAAAAACAAAAAACACACAAGCTCCACTATTAGTTGTGGTTTACTGTAACTCTGTTAATGAAACTTAAAAGAAATGCATTAAAATAATACCTGCTGGTGGAAAAGTTCCTCCTCGACAGCCACTTCAGCTGCTTCTTCTTCCTCCTCCTCCTCTTCAGGTATGGTGGTTTTGAAGACTGTACTTCTTTGAGCAACCTCCTACACACGAGAGTTGGACTTTAAGTTCAAACACTATACTTAAAAACCACAAGGACTGTGGGGCGGGGGGGGGGAGACGACCCTTCTTTGTGTAAATTTAAGAAACAGCAATTCTACATAAGGGTTTTTTTTGTTTGTCTGTTTGTTTGTTTTTTTAAGTGGCTCATCAGTCATTTCAGCTACTGAGGAAAGATGTTTGCATCATTAGTAGCAGTTCTTAGATCTTCAATATTCTCTGCAGGAGAGCTACTGGCGATCCAATTTGAAATACCTGCTGAGAAATTTCCACTGCTTTGTACCCCATTCTGTTACTAAGAATTCCATCATAAATGGGAGTTCCCGTCGTGTCTCAGTGGTTAACCAATCCAACTAGAAACCGTGAGGTTGAGGGTTCGATCCCTGGCCTTGCTCAGTGGGTTAAGGATCTGGCATTGCTGTGAGCTGTGGTGTAGGTTGCAGACGCAGCTCAGATTCTGTGTTGCTCTGGCTGTGGCGTAGGCCGGTGGCTACAGGTCTGATTGGACCCCTAGCCTGGGAACCTCCATATGCCGCGGGAGCGGCCCTAGAAAAGGCAAAAAGACAAAAAAAAAAAAAAAAAAAAATTCCACAAATGATTTGGCACACTAAATTCTCTGTAATACTCAACATGAATTCGGCTTTAAAGACCTTGGCTGCTAGCAAAGAGAAGGTGCTAAATAAATGCTGAATAAAATGAAACCAGGGGCCAGCTTCTGTGCTCTCAGGGACCATGGTAATAAGAAGACCACCTGACAAGTGAGATGAGAGGTCAAGCTTTCATTCCTTCAGCAACTAGTTCCTCTAGAACGAAACGGAATCAAGACAAATGAACACTATTTACCAGTAACATCCTGGTAAAGTTCCAATGTACTCTGCACAAAAAACAGATCTCCTGTCATTCATTCGCTGGAGCTATGACAGAAAGGAAGCATGTCCATGTTCTACCGAAAGGCGCAAACACAGATGACATTCCCGTGAGAAGGCTGACTTGCACAAATGCAGCAGTGTTTCTGTTTAAACACAAGGCTAATGATGATCAGCAGCAAGCCAGTGAGTGTGTCTTAAGAGTACTGCAGAGCCTCCAATCCCACTGCTCCATGTCCTCTCAAGGAAGGCAACCACACAGAGGAAGAAACTGAAAGCACATCAGTAAAAGCTTTTCTGAGGAGTTCCCACTGTAGCTCAGCAGTAATGAACCTGACTAGCATCCATGAGGACACGGGGTTCGATCCCTGGCCCCACTCAATGGACTAAGGATCCAGAGCTGCTGTGAGCTGCGGTGTAGGTTACAGAGGTGGCTTGGTTCCCAAGTTGCTGTTACTGTGGTGTAGGCCAGGGGCTACAGATCCAATTTGATCCCTTGCCTGGGAACTTCCAGGTGCCATGAGCAAGCGCAGCCTGAAAAAGACAAAACACACAGGAGTTCCCGTTGAGGCTAAGTGGTTAACGAATCCGACTAGGAACCATGAGGTTGCAGGTTCGATCACTGGCCTTGCTCAGTGGGTTAACAATCCTGCGTTGCCGTGAGCTGTGGTGTAGGTCACAGACGCGGCTCGGATCCCACGTTGCTGGAGGCTACAGCTCCAATTCGACCCCTAGCCTGGGAACCTCCATATGCCGCAGGAGTGGCCCAAGAAATGGCAAAAAAGACCAAACAAAAAGACAAAACACAAAATCAAACAAAAAGCTTATCTGAAATTTAACAGACTACCTGGCTTCAAATGGCAGAGGAAGAAAACTGAAGAATAGTATCATAGAAATTAAGAGTTCAATTTAAACTATGTCCACAGATGTATTTTATAAACGAATTAAGGCAGTATAGTAGTATTTTGTAGGGAATTTTGATTATTGGTGCACGGCTAAGGGAGATGGGCCATTCTGAGTCTCGATTAGCCAGAACTTCAGTTCTGTGAGATCAGTCTGTGTTTATATCCCCAAACAGTCTTTTCACAAATATTAGCACACTTTAACCAAATGAGTACTAATAAAAAAGCATGTGAATCCATGTACCCCTATGTTCACTGCAGCACTATTTATGATAGCTAAGACATGAAAACAACCTAACTATCCATCAACAGAGGAATGAATTAAGACTTGGTACATATATACACCATGGAAATACTACTCAGCCTTTAAAAAGAACAAAATAATGCCATTTGCAGCAACATGGATGCAACTAGAGATTCTCACACTAAGCTAAGAGAGACAAATACCATATCATATCACTTGTATGTGAAATCTAAAATACGGCACAAATGGAGTTCCCGTCGTGGCTCAGTGGTTAACGATTCCGACTAGGAACCATGAGGTTGCGGGTTTGATCCCCAGCCTCACTCAGTGGGTTAAGGATTTGGCGTTGCTGTGCGCTATGGTGTCGGTTGCAGACAAAGCTCGGATCCCGAGTTGCTGTGGCTGTGGAATAGGCCATCAGCTACAGCTCCGACTGGACTCCTAGCCTGGGTACCTCCATATGCCATGGGTACAGCCCTAGAAAATACAAATAGACAAATAAATAAATAAATGAAATACGGCACAGATGATGCCATCTACAAAACAAAGAGACTCACAGACAGGACATAGACTTAATGGTTGCTATGGGGTGATTGGGGGAGAAGGAAGTGGGATGGACTGGGAGTTGGGGTTGATAGATACAAACTATTGCATTTAGAATGGATAAGCAATGAGGTCCTGCTGCACAGCACAGGGAATGGCATCTAATCTCTAGGGACCAAACATGATGGAAGATAGTATAAGGAAAAGAATGTGCGTGTGTGTGTGTGTGTGTGTGTACATATACATATATGTATGTATGACTGGGTCACTATGCTGTACAGCAGAAATAGGTACAACATTATAAATCAACTATAATTTAAAAAAATTTTTCAAAGCATGTGAATCCTTGGGTCAATTACATTTCTTTAAATGAAGATACAAATTGGAGGATGGTGGCATATAAAACAGAAAAAAGATTGGAGTTCCCGTCGTGGCGCAGTGGTTAACGAATCCGACTAGGAACCCTGACATTGCGGGTTCGGTCCCTGCCCTTGCTCAGTGGGTTAACGATCCGGCGTTGCCGTGAGCTGTGGTGTAGGTTGCAGAGGCGGCTCGGATCCTGCGTTGCTGTGTCTCTGGCGTAGGCCAGTGGCTACAGCTCCGATTCAACCCCTAGCCTGGGAACCTCCATATGCCGCGGGAGCAGCCCAAGAAATAGCAAAAAGACAAAAAAAAAAAAAAAAAAAAAAAAAAAAGATTCACAAACAGCTTTCAGAGCATCTTGCTTCCCTCAATTCATCTTAAAATGAGGAAAGAAAAGCAAAAAACAAAACAAAACAAAAAAACCCTCCTAAAGCCTCTGTTCTGTGAGAATTCTCACATTTCAGCTTCTAGCAGCTCAGGACAATTATACATCCCATATGGTAACAATGGCTCTTAAAGCTTGTAACACAAGACCATGGACCTCAAATGAGAAGCTTAGAAAATAGCAGCTTGCCAACTTCATTAATTAGGAATGACTTCAGCATAACTGTCTTTAACATAAGCCTAATGTTAAGCACTTTTCATTTGACAACATTTAAAAACCAACTAATCTAATGCAGAAAGCCTATATGGAAAATAAGGGAGCTAAATAACTTCTGAAAATGTAAATAGAAAAATAATAAAACAAATTTAGAACTGAAAGTGCTGGGAGACAAAGGCTCAGGAAACTGTTATCAGTTAAAGTGCTAAAGATACATGTCTTTACCAAAGAAATTCCTCTCAGCAAGACACCCAACCCTATCAAGTGTCCTGAAAGGCACACATGACAGTCCCCCTATAAACCTGTCACTGGGCTGCCTGGGTAAAGCCATGGGCAAGGAGAGGTTTGCCCGTCTCCCGAGCAGTGCAGTGAGGCCAGCTGGCCCCAGCTCACCTGCAGTCTCTTCAACTCTGCGCTCAGTCGCCACAACGGGAGAATTTACAACATAGAAATCAGCAAATATTACAAATCAAGGCATTTTTGGTTGATGAAGGAGCTATCTCTCTGTACACATAAGTAATCATCTGCATATATGCAAGTTTCAGTGATGCCAACATTCTAGAAGGTATGGAGAAACTGCTTTATTTTTCATTTCCCTCATTAAAAAAAAAAAAAAAGATTCAACTTTTCTGTGGTGACATTTGCTGTTTTTCATCATCCAGGACCCCCTCCTCGTTTCTCAACAAGAGCACCCATTCTGAAGATACAGCTGAAGGGTAAGATTTAAAATGTTCTTTAATTACTGTATGATAGTTTCTTACCACTATGCACTCAGAATTTTCAATTGAAACTGTTTCCAATTTGAATTCTACCAAGTTTTCTTAATTAGTTTCTAACAAGATTTGCTTCATTAATGGAGTTTTTATTATTGTTGTAATTAAAAATAATTATGGAATATGTGCACACTCCTCAAATAAATTAAAAAAAAAAAGAGCACCCATTCTGACCTGGGTACCCTCTCTCCTATGGAGATGTGACACGTGTGTCACAAGGAACTGAGTGTGATCTAGTCATGGAGCGGGAAGAAGGCTCAAGCTCTAACTCTGTCCTCTCGACTCCAGGAAGCAACTTAGAGCTGGGCACGTGCCCCAGGCCGGTACTACAAGAGTGAAGCCCAGACTGCATTCTTGTAGTCAGAGAACCTGACTAGGCACGATGCTCTTGCCCACAAGAAGTCACCCTGGAAGGATGCAGGTCCAGGAGTAGCCGGCAGCTACCCTACATCCACGAGGGAGACACTCAGGGAAGAGACAACAGAAAGATCCTTGGGGACACTGGGCAAGCTACTGGGTCAGGTCTACTCTCCGCGGATTGCTGGTTTTGTGAACTCATATGTTCTCATCATTTTAAAGCCAGCTTAACTGGGTTTTCTGATATCTCCAATGCCTCAGCAAGAAAATATACATAAAAAATAAGCTGACTTAAGCCAACTACCTACCATCTTACAGACGAGTGGCCTTTATGGTGATAATTATGAACTATTATAAATATGGGCTGGGACCTACTAAAAAAACATGGTCTTACAGAATTATGTGAAAGTACTTGTCTCACAATCACAGAAATGAGAACTATGTTCATAATACATTCCTCCTTTCTGACAGAAGTCCCTTAATAGAGGCTAGCAAGCAGAAGGCAATCGAAGTTTTTAAAGGAATAAACCAACCAACCAATCTAATATTCAGAGAATTTGAATTATGAAAGGAACCTGAGCTTCACTCAGCTCTATTGAAATGCCAGCGGTCACGCTACCTCTGGGCATATCCCATGTCACGGTCTCTGCTTTGTTCACTTGTCATCGTACCTGTTTTGTGGGCTTTCAAACCTGCTGCATCCCAAATCTCCTTCTATAAGACTGCTTCTAACATGGAACACCTTTCCACATGGAAAAAAAATTGGTGACTAGAGTCCATGGCTCATGAAAGCCTATTTCATCTACCACGGCTCCTTATAACAGTGCTTCTCAATCTGCGCCAATCACCACTCCTAACGACGTTTTGAAAGAGACACGTACTATGCTCATTTCAGATGTCAGGGACACGACCAGCAGAGGAGCTGTAGTAACTTCAGCACTTGGGAAGAATTCCAAAGTGCTAAAGGCAACAAGCAAGCAGGGCTCCACGAGCAGAGCAGGAAAAGCTCCGGCTCCTTGAAGTCTATCAACTACTGCAGGCGTTTTAAACACCCCGAGACCCTGAGAACCTAGTGGGTCTCTAGAGGTGAACTGTACTAAGGTCTGCAGTGAAAAACAAATCCAAGGCCCTTTCATTCTCAGCCTCAGTCTGAGCTCATTCTTCATTCAGCAGACAGTGAATTCCTCACGAAGAACAGTCTCAACCCCGGCGGACGATCACGGCAAGGGGTGGATGGGAAGAGGGCCAGGCCGGGACTTCCCCTATCGCACACAATTCGCACCCCCATAATGAACGCTGTGAATTACTGTATTTCTCTGAACTAGCGATGGTTCATGTCCGATTTACCTAAAATTTTAACCAGTAAGTTCTTCCTAAATAACTATTATGTGCCAAGGAAAAATCCAAACAGGTCCTTGCCCTCAATGTGCTTATTACTCAAGGAGGAGAAGACAACCTGACAAGCGCCAGCGAAGAGGCCTGTACCCGGCACTAGGGGAGCAGAGAAGGAGCCCCTAAGTGGATGCTGTGCTTTGACCAGCAACCACGTCTTTCTTCAGACACTTTCATCTCGTGTGTGTGTGTGTGTGTGTGTGTGTGTGTGTGTGTGTGTGTGTGTGTGTGTGTGTGTGTGTGGTAGGATGGGGATTGTCTTTACGTGACAGGAGGAGCAGGTTCTTTGCCAAGCACTCTAGGACTGACATATTGAAAACATACACATCAACCAAATGTACATCCCACAGTCTTCAAACTCAAGTTTCACAAGCATCCTGAGTGCTAGTACCAAGGTGAATAATGCAAGCATTTATCAGAGGCCAGACAGTGTGCCAAGCATTTCCCAAGGGCTGTCTCATTGATATTATTCTCATGATATCATTACCTGATTTACAATAATTATCTTATTATTCCTATACCCGTTTTTAAATGATAAAACTAAGAGAGGGGAAGGAACTTACCCGAAGACACAAAGCCACTGGGCAGTGGGGACAGAAACTGGACCCAGGCTGACTCTGGAGCCTACGCTAACAATCAGAACTACAATACACTCTTATTTCATTTCTAAAACCTGAAGTTAACTTTACTTTGATAGACTTAGCAGCCTTGGTCTGATTTAAGCAATCTGTTACTTCACATTTCAATCTGATTTCTGCAGAGAAATCACACTTGCATGGTGAAGAGACACTGTGGTGGACCCAACCAAATGACCGTACCTCTCCCTGAGAATTTTTCAATATAACCTTCACGTCTTCGCCAGTGCCCCAGGAGTTCTGGTTCTTCCAGATGAGGTCGGTGGGAGGACTGGCTGTGACGCCGGCATTGGCAGCCCAGATCTGGAAAAAAGAAAGGACATCAGGTTATTCCGAGCCCAGCTCTCCCATGTGTCAGTAATAGCATCCTGTAAGAGCATCGATTCTAAAAGTTCCTGAATGATGGCCTGGCTTCAGACGTGCTACATTAACTAGCCATGTGTCTAGCATCCACGAGACTTATCTCAGCCTCGGCTCCCCCATCTGATAAGTGAAAATGTTGACACACGGGGCTCTGAAGTGAAGGTGACCAGATTCACATCCTAGTTCACCTACACGTCAGCTTACCCTGAACAAGCTACCTGACTTCCCTTCCAATGGGACAGAAATGGTACTGCTAACACATGGGACTGCTGAGAAGGAAAGGGGATTACGCACATAGAGGGGACGGCTCACTCAATAAATATTGGCTCTCATCATTGTTCTGTCGTTCTATGGGTTTTATGAGCCACCGTCTGGGTTAGAACCTTCTGATCCCCTCCGATGGGATCCCCCAGCTCCCTAGGGCAGGCACTGAGGAGATGACTAACTTCTGTCAAAACTCTGCACCAGACAACCTATCTAGAACACTCTTGTGGGAAGTGGTATGTATCCAACCAGAGACAATATCACAATACCCCAGAGTGTCTGAGACTGAACTCTAAAAAGAATTTAGGAAACAGACAGGTCACCTACCATTTAATGGAAAATATTACTGCTACCAAAATGAACAAAACAAACAAAAAGAAGTATTTCCCTTCTCACAAGCATGGAAATTCTGCCACATTTTCAGTGTATTTATTGGCAGAATAATATTTTGCTAGAATGAAGGAAACCTGAGTCTGAAAACCTGGATTTGAATCATGGACATTACATGACACCTTGACAAACCTCTATGTCCTCATCTGTAGGGACACTTTGCTCTGGTCTTTCTAAGACCACATGAAAACAGATACCAAAGTTTTGCGCCCCGTAAGTTATTTTGCAATATAAAGGGCTATATGATGACAAAAGGAAGACTGCAGATGGGTACAAGCAGGTATTTTGTAAATGGCGAGAAAACCACATCAATTACTGAGTAGAAGAGACCCACTTCCTCTAAAGGTGCTCACTTGTAGCTTCCAGATCTTCCATCCACATTATAAATGGGAAGGGGCAAGAAACATTTACTAGGATAAAACTAAAAGAATTGGATCTGGGCCAACTTTCAGGTGACATGGATTGTTAACCTAATCTCAAGCTATACTTTTCACTAGACCACATGGAATCATACAGTTGGTTTACTTATTTTTCCTTTTTAAGGCCACACCTGCGGCGTATGGAGGTTCCCAGGCTGGGGTCAAATCAGAGCTGCAGCTGCTGGCCTGCAGCACAGCCACAGCCACACCAGATCCAAGCCGCATTTGCAACCTACACCACAGCTTGTGGTAACTCCGGATCCTTAACCAACTGAGCAAGGCCAGGAATCAAACCTGCATCATCACAGGTACTAGCTGGGTTCTTAACCCGCTGAGCCACAATGGGAACTCCTGGAATCATATTGTTGGTTTAGTGTTAATCACATAATGTCAATAACCTTACTGGGTAATTCAGTAGGTCCTAGGGCTGTGTTGTTCAATACGGCAGCCACATGGGCTTGTGAGCATTTGAAAGGTGGTTAGTTCCAACAGAGGTATGATGTAAGGTTAGCTCTAAGTATGAAGACTTGGTTCAAAAACAAAAAGAGTAAAATATCTAACAAAATGTTATACTGATCACATGTTGAAATAATAGTTTATGAGAAAATTTAAAATCACATATGTAGTTTCCTTATTTCTATCCTAGAGTTTTGAATTGATCTTTGCTACCGCCTTGCATTGTACAATTTAACGGAAAGATCACTTATGACTACCATGTTTCAAAGAGCTCCTTAACACATTTAATGCCAGCCACCAAAGGAAAAGAAAATGCATTACAGTATTTTACGTGAAAATTGAGTTCTCCACTAAACCTATAGAATATATATTTAGTCCCTGAGACACTATATCCAGGGGAAAAAGCAGATGATTGGCATAATGGTTTTATACCACTTTAAAGAGAGAGCACACTCAAATCTGAATCTTTGGAATTAAAATGTCAAACTCTTTCCACTACATTATGCAACTTCCATAAGACACGTAATAGGACTGAGCCATTTTCTCTCCTATAATAACTGCTAAAGAGAAGAAAAGACAGTGTGGTTAGGATATCTGTTCCCATTCTTACCCATTATTACAAAATTAGCATCTGATATTTTCACAATGTGGTGGCGAGTTCTACAAATATACTTTAAAAGAGAAGTTCTAACCTGTTAGAGCCTTTAATCTTAAACACTAAGGGAGGTTTCTATCAATCATAAAATTTTAAGACATGTGTTTAATATCCTTTTTTTTTTTTTTTTTTGGCTTTTTAGGGCCGCACCCTCCAATTCAATTAGGGGTTGAATTGGAGCTGCAGCTGCCTGCCTACAACACTACCACAGCAATACTGGATCCCAGCCATGTCTGCGACCTACACCGCAGCTCACGGCAACGCCAGATCCTCAACCCACTGAGGGAGGCCAGGGATCAAACCCGCATTTTCGTGCATACTAGTCAGATTCGTTTCCGCTGCCCCTCAACGGGAACGCCAAACATGTGTTTAATATTCTTAAAGAAGCAGCTATAAAAAGAAAGTCACTTCAGCATTCTTTAGGGAATGAAAACAGTAACCTGTTTAAAATCTGTATCAAAGTTAACATATTTTGTTTGCTACATCTACTTACTGAGTAAAAGTAAAGGAATCTTGTGTTTGCTCAATGAAGAATACTTCTCTAAAGTCAGCTCATGATTATTTAGGAACTATTACAGACGTGGCATTTCAGGACAGCAACGGAGAAAACAGAGTCAGAATGGCACAGGGTTCATCTCTCTCAAAATATCAACACCTCATATATTTGAAAGAAAAACCACGCTATCCTCGCTCGTGTATTAGGTTTAGAGACTGATACTTCGCAATAGTACTTATCACCTAGGAACTTCTGTTCAAAACACAGGTTCCCTGCCCCAACTAAGAGTGAGGAACGGCCTGGTCACCAGAAACACTCTCCAGATGACTGTGCTGCTTACCCCTAACAGGGCTAAAGCACCCCTAGTATTAACAGTTATCTCCTGACAGTTCTTTACGCCAAGCAGAACCTCCTGAACCACAGCAGGGCTACCACTATCAATCAAGAAGTAGCTATTCTGTTTTGTTTTCTGGGGAGCCAACAGGGAAGGAAGAGGAAGCTGCCTTCTATCCACTGAAGCAGACAAAAAGAACTCAAAGGTCAATTCTTTCGCTTTTATTAGTGTATTACCACTCTCAATCACATACAATTTTTAAAATGTTTAATAGCACTTGTAATTCCCTAATAATAACAAAAATGTTTTAAGGCCCATTCCTAAAATGTTTCTATTCAAGCCCAAATGGTTTTAATTACTTTAACTGTTGGTTAAGATAATCAAGTTAAATTAAATGATGACTAAATTAACTTACTGTAACAGTCTGGCCTGCCTTCAGCACATATCTTGAGGTATATTTGTAACTGACTGACGTGTCTCCAATTTTTCTGATCATCTCCCAGCCTCCCATTGGCTGATCCTATTGAAAGAACAAAATAAAATAAGGTGACTTCAAATATATAGAAAGTTAGGAAATAATTGCATAAATCAATCTATAGGCAGATAAACTAAGACAGTTTTATGGCTATCTTTCCATGGCTCATATTTTCCTACTATAAAAAGAAAATAAGCGAGTTCCCCTTGTAGCTGAGGGGCTAACCAATCCGACTGGGAACCATGAGATTGTGGGTTCGATCCCTGGCCTTGCTCAGTAGGTTAAGGATCCGGCATTGCCGTGAGCTGTGGCACAGGTCAGAGACGTGGCTCGGATCTGGCACTGCTGCGGCTGCCGGTGGCTACAGCTCCGATTAGACCCCTAGCCTGGGAACCTCCGTGTGCCGCAGGTACAACCCTAAGGAGGCAAAAAAAGACAAAAAAATAAAAATTTTTTAAAAAGAGAGAGAAAATATGGCTTTGTCATTCAGCAAAACAGGAACTTTGACAACGCTGCAGTTTTAATTATTAAGAAAATTAATTTTAAAGAGGACAAAACCGGAAGGAAAGGGAGGTGAACCAAACGAAATGGTCCTATTCAAAGCTAGATCAGGTGCATATTTTTAATTTACAATACAACCTAGTTTCATAATCATCTTTATAAACATCTAATATTTGATTGCCTTCAGCTTTTAAAATATAGACACCTAAGCTTGGAAAGAGAAGGAAGAAACTGGAAGAAACTATGTCAAACTATGCCCTTCTTCTTATGCACATGTACCACTTCTGCCCGTTATTTAACTCTTACCTTAAAGCCTAAAGGGCTCAAAAAGAGTCAGTGACATAATGAGCCAGTCCCAAGTGCCGGCTATCAACACCAGCCTGCAGGCTGCCCAGAGCTGCCTGACCTCTGAGGAACAGTGCAGGGTATTAAAGAAATTAGCTGCACTTATGTATTTATATCCATTTCTAACTCAAAGACAAGAATAAACAAGGCTGAGAGCCAGCTTCAAAACAGCTGCACACATGGCTGCAATGTCTTTTGAGAAACAGCCAAAATACTACAATGGAGCAGCAGATGCTACTTTGTTCTTTAGCTTCAACATCGTAACCAAGAGGGCTTGAAGCCTATGCTCTTCCTTATCAGAACTGCTAAAGCTCCTTTGCCCTTCCTAATTATTTATTCATCCACACACAAGTCAGTCTGAACAGCTTTGGTGAGAAAAGGAGTGCTTTTGCAAACATTTTACAAATCCCAAACCCACTTCTAGACGTGACATCCATCCCACTGCACCCCCCTGACCTCCCAGACCTGCCTTGTCTGGCATCGTCTCACACCCCTTCTCGGCCTCAGCTCAGTGAGGTCTCACCAAGGGCAGCCTCCATTACTGAGCTCTGAAAGCCCCAGCTCCAAGTTCAGGATTCCCTGCTATGAACATTTTATGTTTACCTTTAAACAAATATTTTCAAGACAGGGCTAAATCAAAACTGGTCATTCATTTACTCAGAGAGAAAAATGTTCCCTCAATGTGGCCAAGCCCTGGCTCATATTTCCTTCCTTTCTTATGGTTAACAGCTGTGAAAGAGGATCTACCACCTAGACCCACAATCCAACTTCTTCACAAATCCGGCCAGGACTGGGAGTATTCATAACTCATCCTTAGGAAGGCCACAAAATGGCCAGGTGTGAAAAAGGGCCCTGGCTCTGGAAAGAAGAGCTAATGAATAAAATCTTTAAACCACTAAGCGCACTATCCCTCTTCCTCCTCCTGTTTAAATTTATACTACACTTCATGAATTTAAGTAAAAAGGAGAGGGAACCTCTTATTCCAAGAAGACTACTGAATCCAAGCAAAGGCTGAGCAGTTATTACAATTGTAGGACAGCCCACCGATCAGCAAAGCCCGGAAGAAAAAAAAAAAAAAAAAGAGTCTGTTTTCACCTGTTCTGAAGTGTTCTTCAAGCGGATAAATTTCCCATCAACATCTATCTCTTCAATGCAGACATTCCCAGTGGCTGAGGCGGAATGAGAGATACTGACACTGCTGCTGGCCTCGGATTCTTCTACGTCCACTCTCTTCCGCTTTCCTCTGGTTGTACGTACGCTGCGACTCGAGGAGGCACGAGACACTGTCACACGGGAAGAAGGGCTTGGAGAGAGCTTCAATCTATATGGGAGGAACAAAACAGTCCAGTTGTGAAACACACATGTCCTTCCCACCTTGAAAAAAAGAGGGGCTGTTATTACTCTGCACGTGTAGTACTAAGGCGAAACACTAAGGAAAATCTGCTAGGAGTTCCCGCTGTGGCTCAGTGGTTAATGAATCCGACTAGGAACCATGAGGTTGCAGGTTCGATCCCTGGCCTTGCTCGGTGGGTTGAGGATCCGGCGTTGCTGTGAGCTGTGGTGTAGGTTGCAGACGCAGCTTGGATTCCCACGTTGCTGTGGCTCTGGCGTGGACCGGCGGCAACAGCTCCGATTAGACCCCTGGCCTGGGAACCTCCATATGGCATATGTGGGAGCGGCCCTAGAAATGGCAAAAAGACAAAAAAAAAAGATCTGCTAGACAAAGCCATACACATTTTAACCAAGAAACATTTGTGCTACAATCACCACTTTATCCATGTTCTTAAAGAAAAGAATTATTTGAAGGTTTTCGCTAGGAAAAGAGCATAACCAAAATGCAGAAGTTGGGAAATCGGGGTGGGTGGTGGGGAGGTTTGGCATGAACATCTCATCTACCATCACCTACCACACGGCTGTTACATGAATACACCTTCCCTAATTGTATCATATCTGTATTTTCTTTCTTCAAATTATAATCACAATGTATGCAATATTGAAACTAAATGTCTTTTTATTCTAAATGAGATACTTTCCCTTTGGAACTCTTTTCTGAGAAGACGTGTACAAGGATTTATACACTAATCAGACGTGAAAAGTATGAAGTCTCAGCAAATCTGATATTTTGCAGCATATTAAATTATCAGAACATTTAAAATCTCAAAGGAAAGACTATCCTGACACAGTTGAAAACGATAAAATAAGACTGCTTGAACATCTTCTGTTGCTGTGACAGAAACATGATCCATTACTACCTACCGCTACACCTAGGTATTAAAAGAAATTTTAAAATACTTAGAGTTGCCTTAATTGTTTAAAAAAAAAATCCTATTTTTCTTTTTTTTTTTTAATTTTTAAATTTTTTTTCTCTTCTAGGGCCACATTTGTGGCATATGCAAGTTCCCAGGGTAGGGGTCAAATCAGAGCAACAGCTGCCAGCCTACACCACAGCCACAGCAACGCCAGATCCAAGCCGCCGTCTGTGACCTATACCACAGCTCACAGCAACGCTGGATCCTTAACCCACTGAGCAAGCCCAGGGACCGAACCTGCGTCCTCATGGATCCTAGTCGAGTTCGTCACCACTGAGCCATGATGGGAACTCCCTATTTACTTTTCTTTAAACAGAAAGAGTGGAGGCAAAAAGACGATGAGGTAGAGAGACACCTAAGTTACTTACCTCTCTTCTTCGCCTTCTAAGAGTTTCCTGTAAGCGCTGATTTCCATGTCCAGAGCTAGCTTTACATCAAGAAGTTGTTCATAATCATTGAGCTGTTGCTGCATCTGATCCCGTATTTCCGCCATCTCTCTCTCTTTGTCAGACAGCATGCGGCGAGAGTTGTCTCTTTCTTTAGCAAGCAAGTCCTCCAACTCCTGAATCCTCTCCAAACATGCCCTAGACTTAAGATTCAAGGGAACACGTTGACTTTCTAGGAACATTACAACATCAGCACAAGGCAGCTATTTTAAACCATTTCCTGGGCTGGAACAAAGAGGACGTTGTGCAATCTCTAACACCAGAACTCAAGATTTTGATTTTAAGAAATTAAAAACCAAAATTTCTCTAATACAAAATATAGTTCTTAGGAGAGCTCTGTCTTATAAAAAGACTAGAACAAGATATATTCACCAAATAGAAGAATCATAAATGTACATATAGCTTAACTTTGACCAAAGAAAACAAAATTTCAAATTACAGGTTTTCGTAAAAGCCAAGTGTGGGTCCCGTAACAAGCCATTTAGCTCAAAAACATAAAGAAACAAAAGTAAAGAATTAAAAGATAGAAAATTCACTGACAAAAGAAACCTAAGGGTGGTAAAAATATCTTATGGAGAATTGCTGGAACAATTCAGAAACAAACGAAAAGAGATGCTGGTTATCACATTAGAACTGCTGTGTTTATTCAAGCTCAATCAGCATGCAAAGACTATGATATAGCGCAGTTTGTAAATATTACTGTAAACATAAAAACTTCCTATTTGGTATTTTTTAAATGAGAAATCATATATGCTACATGAGAAGGTTCACCTCAGAAACCTCGAGGTTAACTAGGTAATTATTCATCTGCGTTTCTCCAAGACAGAACTCATCTCAGTAACCTCAGCAAGTGACAAAGGGAATCAACTCAAAAAGACTGATGTATACAGCTCAGAGCCTTAAATCACAAGTACCTGCGCATCAAAGCAGGACAGAAAGGGCACATAACGGTGCGGACGTTAAATCTGGAGGCTAAAGATAAAAAGGACCATGCAGAAACATTACTCTAGTTAGTGAATTTATTTCTCACAGGGGTATGGGTTAAAAATGTGAAACTGCTTTACATGTACACTGGAGATGAAAAATGAGTAAATGGGATAGCAGAAACCAGGTTTCTTACTCTCAGAGAGACAAGTTACAGGTAAACAAGGAAGGAAGCCTAATGTGAACCCGGTGGTACAGGGTTAGAGTCAGAGACAGCTGTATAAACACCTGGCTACCCTAATATAAATACAAGTGAAGGGAGACACAACTACAGACAAGTGTGTAACAATGGCTTAGCATAGACACATTTATTACCTAGCTCTGTCCCCAAGCAGGCCTAAGCAACACACCCCAGCACCCATGAGCATACTCAGTGCCCAGATCTTGATGTCTAGATACCACTCTCCAATAAAAAGAACCAGGGATGCTTGCAGAAACAGCTGTGTCTGGTGCTGAAGCAGGGAAAATACAAGATGAGCCTGGAGCATCTTATAGAACCAGAAAGTAAGGAAGTGCTCAAAAAAGGGGGCAGGACATGGTAGCCAATCTGCCACAACTCCTTATGGCCAAAGCTGGAATCAAGTGAGCCAATAATATAATGTAATATTTGATGACAACCCAAATTATAAAAAGATGTCCATGCATCCATACTAATATAAACGAATGAATAAATAAACTACAGGGGAAAAAGAGATGAATCTTTACCAAGGAATTCCATTTAATAACAGTAAATACTCTCTTCAAAGTGTGGAGCTTAATTCCTGACCTCTACCCTTGAGAGGGGGTCAGACTTAATGATGTGCTTCCTCAGAACAGAGTACAGAACGGCAAAAATAACCATGTGACAGAGGAGAAGCCTGGCAAACACTGCTTTGGCAGATGACGTTGAGGGCCACAAGGCAAGTGACAACGCCACTTTAGCAAAGGGTGATGGTTAACATCAGCGAAGATGTCATGTGGTTGTCACATAATCCCTACGACAAGAAGGGCGCTTAAAATCCACAATCCAAGGCTCATCATGAAAAAAGCACCAAACAAACTTGGATTGGGGAACAGTCTACAGGATACCTGGCCAGTTCTCCCCAAGACTGTCAAGGTCATGAGAAGTGAAAAGCCTGAGAAACTGTCAAAGACCAGAGGAGACTAGGGGGCTGGTGGTGTCCTGAAACAGAAAAAGGTCGGTAACTGAAAATCCAGTAAAATCCTAACCATCTAGAGTCTGTAGGTAACAGTAATGTCTTAGTTTTGACAGATGTACCATGGTCTCCTAAGATGCTAACAATGGGGGAAACTGGGCCGGGGAGACAGGGAAACTGTCTCATAGCAGCTTTCCAACTTTTTGGTAAATCTAGAATTACGCTACAATAAAAAGTTGATTTAAAAAAAAACAACCAATTAATTAAAATTCAGAGACATTCTGTATCAGAAGCAGGCATTCATCTTAAGAGTGATGCTAGGAAGTTCCTATGTGGTACAGAGGGTGAAGGATCTAGCATTGCCACAGCTATGGTGCAGGTCACAACCACAGCATGGATGCAGCAAAAAAAAAAAAAAAGGAGTGATGCTAAACAAATTTCCACCTCAAAGAATTTGAATTTAACTCTATTTGTAAAAATCAAGTTATAAACTGAGAAATTTGTTTTTTTCCCTCTCAGGCATCTTCTATTTTCTTTCCTCCAAAAGTAAAACTAAGTTCGAAATGTCTCCCCTTCAGGGAGGTTCCCTTCATGGCTCAGTGGTTAATGAACCCGACTAGGATCCATGACGATGCAGGTTCGATCCCTGGCCTTCCTCAGTGGATTAAGCATCTGACATTGCAGTGATAGATAAAGAACACAACATGAGACAGACCTACATTCTTTTTCCTGATGCTGCCTTTAGCTGTCACTTACCTCCCTAAACCAGTATCCATGTTTGGAAAATGAAGGTCTAACTAGACTATCTGTAAGATCCTGCCTCTGACTCTAAAATTTTAAGACTAACTTCTAATGGGGTAGGTTTTCTGTTCGTTTTAGAGTATGTAACGCAATTATACCAGTCTGCTATGGTCTAGCTGCAGTAGAAGTTGCCAGAGTCTAGGTGTTAGAAAAACAAAAATTAGAGGTGCTTTCCAAGCGCCCCTGGAGCCTCTTGCGAGCCAAACAGCTTCTGACCAATTAACCTGGCCAAAGTCAAAAATCTAGATAGAAATGGAAGAAATGCTGTCAGCACTATATCCCTAATTCCAAAACATAATACTGCTTCCATATAATTATTTTAAAATATTTTAAGTCAGCATTTTAAAGGCTCTGTCGATTTTAAGAAAATTAAAGAAGTACTAACATGAGTCACCTATCAAAAAGGAAGTCCTATGGCCTAAGAGGCAGCATGACGAAACTGCTAAGACTCAACAACAAATACTATTACGACATACAATAGGAAGAAAATCCAGACGGCTTTTTTTTTTTTTTGGATGATTTTTCTAAGGCTAAAATTGAACCATCAAAGAAGATATCCTTAAAGGTATTATTTATCATTAAAATCCGATACCAATAATGGATAAAAGGATTCTCCTGAGTCAGAGATGTGGTTACCAAATGTCACAGCCTACATGTATGTAATCACAGGCAAGTCTCGGTCTCGTCATCTGCAAAATGTCTGTACCTAGCACAGTCAGGTGGACTAAGCAAGAGCCACCTCCTCACAACCTCTACCCCCCTCAAAGGATAAGGAAATGCAAAACTGAAGGAGACAGAATAACTAGAATATTATTTATTAAATGGGAAAAAGTAGTCAAATGTCAACTTAGAGCCAAAACAGGCCTATTTTTGGAAAAGTACCTGCTAAATGGTACAATGGAAAAGAGACTGGTTTTTGTTTGTTTTTTGGCTTCTTAGGGCTGCACGTGTAGCATATAGAGGTTCCCAGGCTAGGGGTCAAATCGGAGCTACAGCTATAGGCCTATACTACAGCCAAAGCAACACCAGATCTGGGCCACATCTGTGACCTACATCACAGCTCACAGCAACACCAGATGCCCAACCCAATGAGCAAGGCCAAGGATTGAACCCACATCGTCATGGATACTAGTTGGATTCATTTCCACTGTGTCAAAACGGGAACTCCCGGAACAGAGATGGTTAAATTCTTCTTTTTTTTTTTTTTTTTTCTTTCTTTTTAAGACCGCATTTGTGGCATATGGTAGTTACCAGACTAGAGGTTGAACTGGTGCTGCAGCTGCTGGCCTACACCACAGCCACAGCAACTCAGGATGCAAGCCACGGCTGCAACCTACGCCACGGCTTGAAGTAATGCCGGGTCCTTAACCCTCTGAGCAGAGCCAGAGATCAAACCCACATTCACATGGATACCAGTCGGGTCTTTAACCCGCTGAGCTACAACAGGAACTCCTGTTAAATTCTTAAATGAAAATTAAGAGAGTGAGGTGTTAAAAAGAAAAACTGGGAGCTAGAAGAGAAACCCATTCATCAGCCTATAGTCTCTGGGCTAGTCATTAAATTCACACAACTCTGTGGTCAGACTGAGTGAACTCAAGGTCCTTGTCCTTCCAGCTCTACTGCTACAAGAAAACTTCAAACTTCTATCAGTACTAAATAGGTTTAAAATAACGTTTTCTTTTCTTTTTTTTGCTTTTTAGGGCTGCACCCAAGACATAGTGAGGTTCCCAGGCTAGAGGTCAAATTGGAGCTGCAGCTACCAGCCTGCGTCAAAGCTGAAGCAATGCCAGATCCAAGCTGCATCTGCGATCTACACAGAAGTGCATGGCAATGTCAGATCCTTCATACTCTGAGCAGGGCCAGGGATCAAACCCCCATCCTAAGGGATACCAGTCAGGTTCGTTATTGCTGAGCCACAAAGGGAACTCTTAAAATAATTTTTAAATTTTTGATGCGAATAATGAAGTACATACAGGATAGGCAATGTAAACGTTTATGTTTAATTAACTTGTTTTTACATCACCCTGTTTTAGTTAACTCATTGCCGCATTTGTTTTCTAAATTCCTACAATAGATGTTTTCAGTTTTATAATCAAAGATTTTACTAAAAACAAAAAGAAAAAAGGAAAAGGTTTAGTAAAGCATTTAAAAGTTTATTCTTATGTGGAATATTTAAAATAACAAAATTTCCTCCCTGAAGGAAAAGAGGAGCTGAGGGGACTTCCCAAGTAAATAAGCTGAGTAGTAGATTATTTATTTATTTATTTATTTTTTTGGCTATTTCTTTGGGCCGCTCCCGCGGCATATGGAGGTTCCCAGGCTAGGGGTCGAATCAGAGCTGCAGCCCCCGGCCTACGCCGGAGCCACAGCAATGCGGGATCCAAGCCACGTCTGCAACCTACACCACAGCTCACGGCAACAACGGATCACCGAACCAGCAACCTCATGGTTCCTAGTCAGATGTGTTAACCACTGCGCCACGATGGGAACTCCGAGTAGTAGATTATTAAAACATTCTGAATATTTGTGTGGTTGTATAAGTACTTTGTGTGCACATCGACATCACCCTTAGACTAAAACAGATTTCGAGCAGTGTCCACACCTGCTTACGCTGCGCCAAGAGCACACCATCATGTAACACAGCCAGCGAGTCATGCAACAGCTGGGTGTATCCATGAATGAATTAAATCACTACATTCTTAGCGAATGTGCAAACTGATGCTACTTTCCCAAATACTACGTATTCTAGAGAGAATCTGTCTAGAAACACAAAGCATGTACCTCTCACGAAGAATTTCTGCAGGTTTTTCTTCATTACGGTTTCTAAATGTGATGAAAAGGAGTACGTTGGGAAGAGCACAGTGTGGCGAAGAGGTTGCTGGATGGGTCAGAAAACCTGAGTCCTAGAGTAAGCCCAGTGAAGAAACCAGCGGGGTGCTCCCTCAAGGGCAACTCCGTTAGCCCTAGGTAATCTATCAGGTTAGGCACAGCAGTCTCTGCTCAGGAGATGCTTATGCAATGCAAAATGAAAAATTCTGGGAGCGCTGTGTAACCACAGTTCAAGGAAACACTACCCTCTCTGAAAAGTGACTTCAGGCAGAGCAAAGCGGACGACTGTGGTGAAGGTGGCCTGCAGATGCAGCTCCAATTCTCCCTGAGGGAAGGTGCTTACTCACCTCTTTCTGTAGATTAGAAAGCTGAGACGAGAGGCTCTCGATTCTCATACGACTTTCCATCAGTTCTTCCCTGGCACTGTTGACAGTAGAAGTATTCATCTCTGATGACAGTCTGGCATTCTCAAGCTAAAAAAGGAAACCAACCATGGTCAGTCTGACCTGGTGAATTAGAACAAGCAAATGAAGAAGTACGACTCCTCTCAAGGCATTTCATTTCAACCCTAAGCCCTGCCAGTAACGAGGTGAAGAAACAGGAAAAGCATCATGAAGTTTAGTGACATGGTATGAATTAGCCTGAAGTCTTTCTGCTTTGTGTGGCCCAATTCCCAATATAGTAGTTTTAACAGTGCTGATAGACTTGGGTCTTTACCCAAAGTTTAATGCTTCAATATCTCATCCATTATGTCTCTATTCCGGCCACTACTGCTGACAAGGAGACTGGGCAGGAGCAATTTAACTGGAGTGATATTTGTAGGAAAACAAGCATCACATACCCCTAACCCACCAAATCTGATACAGAATATAATGCAATAAGCAGAAAGTACCAATTTGGAAATTACTCCAAACCAAACAGAAATACCTCCTTTCAGAAGCAAAAAACAGCTCCTCTGGTAAAAATAAGAAATACCCCGTTCCTCAAATGCCTGTAACATTCTATTCTACATGTGTCTCAGGCATGTTTTTATGTATGTCTCTTCCCAGGCTCCCCGTGAGCCCCACCGTCTATGGGACCGACCAATCCTAACTTTAGCTCCACCACTGCCCAGCACAATGGCCAGCACTCAGTAACAGTGCTGAACAACTGAATGTAGGGAGAAGATCTCTCGCTCTCACCGGCCAATTACTACTTCATAAAAAGGATTAAAGGCAACATGAGGCCATGCAATAGAAATTATGTTCAATACCTCTATGGCTCTAATTTTCAAAGTCTTCCACTAATAACTCTTTTTAACCAAATCAGGTAACATTTAAACATTGGGATAAAACCATTCACGACAAAAGCCTATATACTCAGTGATGTGATTAATTTTTGTGTGGTCTCCTAGTACAAGAGAGACGTTTCTACAGCATTTTTTTAATGACCAATAGTGGCAGAGGGAGAAATACGAGAGACTGTCCATTTGGCCTTTATCCAAAAAAGCAAAAAGTGGAGCGGTCACAACCTAAATGATAACATGGAAGTCAGAACTAAATTCAGTCCAACAAGATTAGAACTTGTTACTGAAAGGGAAGTCTTTTTGGCTGGCTGGAGTTTAATATGACTTGACATGAATGATCAGCCAGACAAAAAGACAAACATCTCGGATTAAACTGGAATAACCCTACTTTCTTTGAATAATTTCTGCTAACATTTACTTTATAAAAAACTGCTTTAAAAAAAAAATCCATTTTCTATATTTATAGAGACCAGGGGAATTCATTTAAGAAAACCAGAACAGGGAACTACATCTAGTCCTTATGATGGAGCATGATAATGTGAGAAAAAAGAATCTGTACATGTATGTGTAACTGGGTCGGGTCACCATGCTATATGGTAGAAAACTGACAGAACACTGTAAACCAGCTATAATGGAAAAAAATAAAAATTATCATATAAAAAAAGTCAAAAATGAAAATAAAAAAAATTTAACAAAAGAAAAAAAAAAAAAACAAGAAAACCACAACAAACCAAACACCAAGTAATGTTCTGGGGGAGACTGTGCACAACGGCTTAGAGCCGTCCCCAGAAGAGTCTGCTCACTTTGGCGTGGTACGTCTGCTCCAGCTCTTCCTTGTACAGCTTGACTTGGGCATCATGTTGCTCTCTCATCTCATGAAGGGCTTGAGCCAGCTTGTACTCATACTCGATCTGACGCCCAGAATCCACTTCTACCAAGCGAGTTTCATGCTTCCTTCTGGTCTCGTTTATCTCCTGGGGGAGGGTGGAAATGACGTCAAACCAAGTTACTCACCGTGGCTGCACTGGTACCAGTCTGAGTGACACGGGGCCAGCTGAAGTTTTACACACCAGCCTCCTTGTGTCTGTCCTGGGGCAGGCAGATGAATAGACACTTTTTTGCCTTCGTTTTCAAACAAGAAGACTTTTGAGATGGAACTAACCGCCCTAAGAATATTATGTTTCTTTTCAGTAGCACAGTGATTTACTTCTCTAAAGGCAAGGAGTGGCTGAAAGTACCGTGCACTCATGGATAACTAGGTACACTAAATAGCACATTAATATTTTTCTAAATTGTTACACTGATGATACTAACACCACTGAAAAAAATCCATGTGAAAAGTTAAACTTACAAGTCAGACTATTTCAAGTAGAAGATTTATACATAATAAAACCTGAACATACTAAGACGCAATAGGCAGAGCGAGCTAATTTACACAACTTACCCTAACAGCTGGTGGTGCTAAGATATTAGTTATCAATTGATGTGGAATCTTATTAATATTACTTTGCTATCTCAAGTATACCTGACAATTCACTACTAAAAAATAGAAAGTAAGAAACATCTTTCACTTTGTTTTAAGGAACTACCCAAAACCAGAATGACTAGGAACACAAGTCCTAGAATAAAATTTCCATTCCAGCTCTGAAAATGTAATAGAACTGTTCCTAGTGGCAATAATTAAAGAGGCCACAAGAGGGAGATATAAGGGCAACGTCTTGCCACTGCATCTTTTTTTTTTTTTTTTGCATCATCCTATCGTATGCGATTTTTCTATGCATTTCCTCATCTTTCTCTCAACCAGAGGAAGATACACACCTAATAAGAGTGAGGAAACTAGGGTTCAAATTCCAGTCCTTCCCAGGGCTCACATTTATTTAATGAAGTCAATGATACTTAAATTGTGAAAATACGCAAATGAAAGGTTTATTAGTTTGACAAATACTGATCATCCACTAATGATTTCACCCTTTGCCTACTTCTCTTCCCCTCCCTTCCCGTTTTTCTCCTTCCTCTTTCTTGCCCCTTAACTGTTCATAATAAGGAACTTAGGTATATTTACTCAATACCCCATGTGAAAAAAAAAGAAATAAGGAATATTTTAAATTCATTCTCAAAAAAGGTAAAACTCAAAAATTCGAAGTTGCGAACTACCTAAACATTCTAAAAGTACTAAATTACTTTTTTACTGATGCCATTTTTTATTTATTACTTTATGGAGAATCAGTGACTTGCAAAGAAAAAAATACCCAACTCCTGGTTTTAAGATGCAGGAGTCCACACAGTGCCAAAACTAAGAAATAATAGATCACAGACAATTTTAACAAATCAAAAAAAAAAGTAAGCCAACTTAATGTAAAATTGCCATAATTTATACATAAAACCGTAGGTAATAATTATATGACAGCATTTCCTATAGTTTACAAGGAGCTTCCAAACACAATACTCAACTTTGATACTATGGCTCCTTGAAGAAAAAAATAACAGGTACTGGCATTTCATTTTTAAATAAGAAACTGATTTGGGAGTTCCCATTGTGGTTCAGCGGTAACGAACCGACTAAGGACTCGGGTTCAGGTTCGATCCCAGGCCTCAGTTCAGTGGGTTAAGGATCTGGTGCTGCCGTGAGCTGTGGTGTAAGTCACAGATGTGGCTCAGCTCAGATCTGGCATTACTGTGGTTGTGGTGAGGCTGGCACCTGCAGCTCCAATTCGTACACTAGCCTGGGAACTTCCAAATGCCTTGGGGTGCGGCCATTTAAAAAAAAAAAAAAAAGTAAAAAAACTGACTCAAGAACTGTCCAAAGACTGGCTGATTATCCAGTAAGTACATTTTGCCCTCATAAGATCTAGTTTAATAGTATATATATTGACAAAAATGGTCAGACTTCTCCAATTAAAAAAAACTAACTTCTAGAATAAATTCCTTTTTTAAAATCACTGTTAGTTACTGTTTTCAAAAGTATATTATTTTTAGGAGTTCCCGTCGTGGCACAGTGGTTAACGAATCAACTAGGAACCATGAGGTTGCGGGTTGGATCCCTGCCCTTGCTCAGTGGGTTGAGGATCCGGCATTGCCATGAGCTGTGGTGTAGGTTGCAGACTCGGGTCGGATCCCGCGTGCTGTGACTCTGGTGTAGGCCGGTGGCTACAGCTCTGATTAGACCCCTAGCCTGGGAACCTCCATAGGCCGTGGATGCAGCCCTAGAAAAGGCAAAAAGACAAAAAAAAAAAAAAAAAAAAAAAAAAAAAAAAAAGATACTACTTTTAAAAACATTGAGTATTTAACTGCATATTCTTCGACCTGTATGGCTCCTGACCCTCTTCAATTTTGAGAACATATACATTCTCCTTTCTTTTTTTTTTATTTTTTGAAGTTGAACTATATCTTTATGTTATAAAAACCCAATATTGTATAAGAAGAGCATATAATAAATATTTGATAAAATGTCAACTTGAAAATATATTTAAACATTTAAAAATGTATCTTTAAAGGAAAACAAACAAAATAAAGACTATCAATCTGGGAGTCTCAATTCATTCTCCTTTCTTTAATTACATTACAGCATGCATCTTTGTGGGCAACAGTTGCTACACTCACCCACCAAGGCTTGACCACATGTTAAGGCTTATATATACATATACAAATATAAATGCTGTGGGTAGCAGCCCCCAATGGCTGCTGCCTGCTGGTATTCACCCTCTGCCTGATTCCCTGCTTCTGCAGTGTATCTTGGTTGGTTGTTGGGATGGAGACTGACGGTGTATCACTTTGGGATTAGGTTACAAAAGGTGATAAGGCTTGTCTCGAGCCCTCTCTCATCACTCACTCTTGAGGGAAGCCACATCGTAAGCAACCACATCATAAGCATTCCTACAGCGAAGCCCATGCTGAACTGATACCTCCAGCCAACAGCCTGTGAATGAACCCTCAAGTGGTGCCTCTAGCCCAGGTTGAAAGTCTGACTATAAACGCCATGAGAGACCCTGAAACAACTATCTAGTGAAGCAGCTCTGATTCCTGACCTTCGGAAACTGTGAGAAAATAAGTCTACGGTCTTAAGTTATTAAATTTTGAAGTAATTTGTTAGATGGCAATATATAACTCATGCAAATGCTTGAAGAGGTTGACAATAATTAACAACTGTGGCCCAGCCTTTATAAGTTAAAGTAAAATAGCATCTGATTATTACAGCAGTCTGAATTCTTATATGCAACCTTTAAGCAACAGTGCCTTAAATAATTTGCCTATAAAATTCTTCCATGTTTCACACACATAGTATATAATAAAGCCTTCTGGGACCCATTCATTCCTTAAAAAAGTTAAAATTATACATAGTTACCTCCTCATACATGTTTTTACGAAACTCCAAGTCCTCAGTAAGACTCTGACAGCGATTCTCCAAATCCACTTTAAGTAAAGTTTCATCTGCTAACTGTTTTTTGGCAGCAGCTAAAGAGGCTTCCAACTAATAACATAAAGAAAAAGAATTAACGGAAATACTTCAGCAATCATTTAGCAATGAACTTAATAGATACCTATGGATTGAATCACATCAAGTATTATAGTTTCTATGTATCTGCCAATGTAGGAGAGTCCTTTATCCCAGAACCATGGGTTCCACTGCTGGTCCCACCCACAAGGTGCCACATCAAAACACCTCTCAAATTTGGTAAATGGCAAATGACCACTTTTCAAAACTCAAACCAACAATCTGAGCTACCACTTTCATTTGTTTCCTGTGTGAGGAGCACCATTATGACACCTTTTCTCTTCTTTCCTCACATTTTGGTACAATTATGAAATAGACTGTGAGAGCAAAAAACAGAATGAGCCTAACCACAACAGAGGAAGAAGAGCAGCAACAAGATCTTCATAATACAGACACAATGAGTAAGAGGTAAAGATGCTTTACATGTTAGCTCAAGACTACACGTGCTGGTACACCCCCCCCCAAAATAACTTAATAAATTTTTAAAAATAAAAAATATTTTAAAACTTTTTCAATCAATCTGGACAGACCGGACAATGAACCTGCCAAATATGGCTCAAAAACAGGGTTTACCTCACCTGGGCAATCTGATCCTTCAGATCCTCCAAATCACTCTCTAAACTTTTTTTATCACCAAGTGCAGTAGCCAGAGCTGCATCTTTCGAATTGAGAGCGGCTTCATATTCGCGAAGCTTGATCTGGGCTCCGTTAAGATCAGATTCTTTCTTCGCATAACTATAAGACATTTGAACAAGTGCAAGACATCAAATTTTACCCCTGACTTGAAGCCTTCTCCCTCCCTGCGTAGAGGGGAAACAAAAGAAGAGACAGTTTAAATAAAGACGGCCGTAACCCACTAAAATTACAGGAGCAGTTTGGGAGCACTGTATCTGGAGCTGCTGATGGATAATAACTTTCTATTTCAATGATCTCCCTTCCCCGATTAAGAATGACTCTAGGTCTAAGAAGTCCATAGGCCCAACGGACCAGAATCTTGTCCCTGAGGGAGAACACAAGTCCTCCTCATTCTATAAAGAGGCACCTACATGTTTCACTAAGAGAGGAAATTTCTTCCGTTTTTGAAGAAATGGAAATTTATTATTTTTAAATACAATGAATATTATAAAACAAGACACACAGGAGACATAAATCAAGATAAACGACGTGGGGGTTCCCTTGCAGTGCAGGGGGTTAAGGATCTGGCATTGTCACTGCAGCAGCATGGGTCGCTGCTCTGGCATGGGTTTGATCCCTGATTAGAGAACTTTCACATGCTGTGGGTGTGGCCAAAATTTTTTTTAAAAAATGATGAGAGTAAATAAATGGAAAATTAAAAAGTTACTATAAAAAGTAACGTTATGACTTAATGATATACAAAAACTCCCTTGACATTACCTGAGAATTAACTGACCCTAAGCTTGTAAGAAGTTTCCATTTCCTACGTAAGAGGTGGTTTTTAAATTTCCTTAACTACAAATAGGGGGCCTGCCTAGTACTTTGAAGAAAACTGAGTATTTTCAGTTTATACTATTAACTACTCAAAAAAGAAACTCAAACTAAGGTTTTACTTCTAAATATCCCTTTTTATTAAATGGAATTCTACATTATAAAATTAAGGTTCTTTAGGATATATTTTGTCAAATATATACTTTATACTTTAAAGATCATTTTAATATAAATAATTCTATTATCATTAACTAGTGATACCAGAAAAGCATTAATAATCACAATTCTCAATATCTGTCCTTAATTAAAACTGCTATTATAGAAGAGTTTTTCTACTACTGATGTTTGAGAGTAGGCTAACAGAGAAATCTTCAGTTAATAAAAATTTTTAAAAGTATTTTAGGAGTTCCCATCATGGCGCAGGGGTTAACGAATCCGACTAGGAACCATGAGGTTGTGGGTTCGATCCCTGGCCTTGCTCAGAGGGGTTAAGGATCCGGTGTTACCATGAGCTGTGGTGTAGGTCAAAGATGAAGCTCAGATCCTGCGTTGCTGTGGCTCTGGTGCAGGCCGGTACCTATAGTTCCGATTAGACCCCTAGCCTGGGAACCTCCATATGCCATGGGAGCAGTCCTAGAAAAGACAAAAAAAAAAAAAAAAAAAAAGGTATTTTAATATTATAATAAAATGAAGAAAAAAGCTATCCAAGGATAAGCAAATGTAGTTTAAAGGGAAGATTAAATAGTACTCATTTCATACTCATTTTTACGAAACAACTATATATACATACAAAATCTCAGCAGTCGCATTGTGAAAATTTTTTCAAGTTGTGTATTTTTAAAAACCACAAGATGGCAGCCTTTCACTGAAGACAGCTTAGTTTAGGAAGGGGTTTAAGAAAAAAATGCCTAGTTCATACAAGTGCTGAGTGTAAAAGCTAGGAACTCAATAGAAAAGCAATGTTTGTGGAGGAGCTATTCTTTTATCCCACTGTATAAATGACCAGAGCTGTCAGGGATAAATTACATAGTTTTAAAACAAAATCATATTTTACAGAGTATCACACAATATTTACAAAAGCTACTGACTCAAAATGGCTTACTTAGCAGTTACAAAAATTCAACTGCAATCTAATATTTAAGTCTCAGATCATAAAGTGGTGTTTCTCAATGTGGCACCTCAAGGCAGGAGAGTAAACCTATGCTTCTCAGAAACCAAAATGGCCCAAGAAAGATAATGAATTTTAAAACAAAATAAACAAAAACCCACCAATTCCACAGGCTACCGCATACTCTGTGTGTTTGATTTTATTGACATTACAGGTAATATGGCCTATGATTCCAAATTAAGATCGCTGTCACAAGTGAAAGATACTACACAACAGTCTTGCGTAGTATAGGAAATAAAAGAAACCAAAAATGAGGGATAGTGCATCTAAATGACTAGAATACAGTAATGTCGTCAACAAAAAATCAAGACCAGGTGAGACAAGGAGAGGATGACCAGGATTTGCTATTAACATGAAGAAGGTACCTTGAGCACCCAGTGGTACCAGCTGAAATTTGATGTCAAGTTCTGAGTCACTTATAGCACTGTTACTCTGTAAAAATATAAACTGTTGCATTATAAATTTCTTTCTTTAAGCTGTGACTTTGCACATGATGGAATAAAATAGGCAGATGTAAATCAGAAGCTGGAAATGTGCTTAAAATTACACATAAGAGCTGACCTCTTCTATGCCCTGACTCAAGAGATGAGAACCAATTTCTACCTCTGTACCTTACACACACTTATATTACACTTACCACGCTGATCCTATTCGTGGATGTACTTAGCTACCTCAAGGGACTGAGACCTCTTTGAGGGCAACGGTAATGACTCACTCATTAGTCCTACAACCTTCTTCACAGACAGCCTAGAGCAACGAATGCTTTGGTAATTGTTAAGGGAAACATCCTCACATGCTGCTTTTTTCATGCTACGTAAAGTATCATGTCTTTTCCTACAAGGCAAAAAAATAACTGACATTTCTATAATCTCTAAAATTCACATTCCTAGATGTCCTCCCTACGACCCTGCCAATTTATGAAGCTAGATGGACCACAAAAAAAAAAAAAAAAAAAGTTTAAGCTTACACTCAGGTCTCCATCTGCTAAGCAGTCACCAATTAGTTTTATATGCCATGAGCACAATAACAAGGATAACAGGGGCCATGCAGCAAGTTAACATCTTGAACATCTATAACTCTTATCATAGTTGTCTTCTGGCTTTTTAGGGCCGCACCTGCAGCATACGGAGGTTCCCAGTCTAGGGGTCTAATCGGAGCTGTAGCCGCTGGCCTATGCCAGAGCCACAGCAACGCCAGATCCAAGCCATGTCTGTGACCAATACCACAGCTCATGGCAATGCTGGATCTTTAACCCACTGAGTGAGGCCAGGGATCGAACCTGAAACCTCATGGTTCCTAGTCAGAGTCATTTCCGCTGCGCCACGACGGGAACTCCAGTTTTCTAATTGTATTATTATTTTTAATTCATTAAAAATGATGCAGGAAGTCTTGAGCTAATTACCAGCACATGGCAAAAGTGCAGAAACCTGCAAAACGGACATCATAAAACATACACACATGATTTAGCTGCAGCCATCACCTAAGCACAGAATAACATCTTTAGACAGGAATCCAAACTTACCAAAAACTCGCTTAAGGGGATGGTTGGGATTTTTCTTTGACTATATTTTCTTTTTTTATATATATAATTTTTTAATGACTCAAATGAATTTATCATATCTGTAGTTGTATAATGATCATCACAGTCCAATTTCACATGATTTCCATCCCACAACCCAAGCACATCCCCCCACCCCCCAAACTGTCTCCTCCCGAGACCATTAGTTTTTCAATGACTTTGACTCTATTTTCTAATCAGATTTGTTCAGTTACAGACCTGCCTATACTTACCTCCAGATAAGAAACGGCTGTCACGTTTTCATTTAAATTCAACATGCTATTAATCTAAAGCTACAAATACACACACTGCTAAATATGTCAGAAAACATACTCATTTACTGTAGGTGTTTACAGAACTTTTTTTTTTTTTTGTCTTTTTGCCATTTCTTGGGCTGCTCCTGTGGCATATGGAGGTTCCCAGGCTGTGTCTACAACCTACACCACAGCTCACGGCAACGCCGGATCCTCAACCCACTGAGCAAGGCCAGGGATCGAACCCAAAACCTCATGGTTCCTAGTCAGACTTATTAACCACTGTGCCATGATGGGAACTCGGGAAGAACTACAACTTTAAAACGAAGAAAGTTTTATAAAAATATAGTTGACACTCTATTATGATTCAGAACTCCTTCCCTTAAACAAAATTAGCTTTCATTTCAAGCAAGCTTGAATTTCACTCATAGCAAGCAACCAGGTCTGGTCAAAAGTCTGACCCTTAAAAAATAATCAACTGGAAAGGATACATTTACCTTCCTATTAACATTCGCTAGCAGTGAGTCAAGACGAACAGACATAGCGTCAATGATACAGAGCAGATGTACTTCCCCAACAGAACCTCATACCATTAATAACCCGGGACCTGTCCCCATCATCTCCTGAGGCCTGCAAGACGAACCTAAATGCAACTCCTTACTTGCTACTCTCTGAACCACCCCTGACCACCTCCAAATATTAGCAAGACCACTGTTCTTTTGTTGTTGTTTTTGCCTTTTAGGGCCGCACTTGTGACGTGTGGAAATTCCTGGGCTGGGGGTCGAAGTGAAACTGTAGCTGCCGGCCTACACCACAGCCACAGCAATGCAGGATCCAAGCTGCATTTGCAACCTACACCACAGCTCACAACAATGCTGGATCCTTAATCCACCCATGAGCGAGGCCAGGGATCAAACTCGCATCCTTATGGATACTAGTCGGGTTCATTACGGCTGAGCCACGATGGAAAACTCCTGAACTCGACTTGTCTTAAGATCATCATTTCAACCCTGGCTTCTGTACTGAATTACTTGACTCTGGAACTCAGTGTCCGCTTGCTTGGTCTGTGCACTACCCCTTCTGCTTTGAGGACTCAGGTTTCCCAATTCCCTCAGTATCTTTCATTTGTCTAGGTGTACCCCACAGCACACTAGTCCCACCAATAAGGAAGTGGAGACTGAAAACGCAATCATGGACTTCCCGTCGTGGTGCAGTGGAAACAAATCCAACTAAGAACCATGAGGTTGCAGGTTTGATCCCTGGCCTCACTCAGTCGGTTAAGGATCTGGCGTTGCTATGAGCTGTGGTCTAGGTCCCAGACGCAGCTCGGATCCTGAGTAGCTGTGGCGTAGGACGGCAGCTGTAGCTCTGATTTGACCTCTGGCCTGGGAACCTCCATATGCTGCAGGTGCAGCCCTAAAAAGAAAAATTAATCAATAAAAAATATAAATAAAAAAACTTTTAAAAAACCATAACACTGATAGACTTAAGAATATAGACTTTTAAGTTAAATCTCAGTAGGTTAAGGATCCGGCGTTGCTGTGAGCTGTGGTGTAGGTTGCAGACGAGGCTCAGATCCCAAGTTGCCGTGGCTGTGGGATTCGACCCCTAGCCTGGGAACCTCCATATGTCGAGGGAGCAGCCTGAGAAAAGGCAAAAAGACCAAAAAAAAAAAAAAAAAGTTATACGTTAAAAAAATAGAAACATTCATGTTTCTAAAGATAAAAAACAGAAATACAAGCACCTTGATTTTTTAAATCATTGCCTTCACATGTCATACAAAACAACAGATTATGAACATCAAAAAGGGCCCATTCTCAAGTTAGTTTTAAATTCCACTCATAGTGAAACAAGTCAGACAGAAAAAGACAAATATCATATGATATTATGTGGAATCTAAAGACACAAAATAATTTATTTACAAAACAGAAACAAACTCACAGATTTCAAAATCAATCTTTTGGTTACCGTAGGTAAAACCATTGAGGGAGGGAAGAACGGAAGGGTGGAAATAACATATACACACTTTTGTATAAAACAGATGATAATGAGAACCTACTACATAGCACAGAAATCTACTCCCTAGTTTGTAATAACCAATATGGGAAAAAGAATAGATAAATGTATGACTGATTAACTTTACTGTACCCCTAAAACTAATACAACATTGTAAATCAACTATACACCAATAAAATTAAATTAAAAAATAAGTAAACTCAGAGTTCCCGTCGTGGCGCAGTGGTTAACGAATCCAACTAGGAACCACGAGGTTGCAGGTTCGGTCCCGGGCCTTGCTCAGTGGGTTAAGGATCTGGCGTTACCATGAGCTGTGGTGTAGGTTGCAGACTCGGCTTGGATCCCACGTTGCTGTGGCTCTGGTGTAGGCCGGTGGCTACAGCTCCGATTGGACTCCTAGCCTGGGAAACTCCATATGCCTCGGGAGTGGCCTAAGAAATGGCAAAAAGACCAAAAAGTAAATAAGTAAGTAAATAAATTCCACTCATAATATTCCATAGAAAACTACGAGGCAGCTCTCTGGTTGCTTAAATAAGTTCTTAGCAATTTTAAGACGCTATTATAGGAGTTCCCGTCATGGCGCAGTGGTTAACGAATCCAACTAGGAACCATGAGGTTGCGGGTTCAGTCCCTGCCCTTGCTCAGTGGGTTAACGATCCGGCGTTGCCATGAGCTGTGGTGTAGGTTGCAGACGCGGCTCAGATCCTGCGTTGCTCTGGCTCTGGCGTAGGCTGGCAGCTACAGCTCCGATTAGACCCCTAGCCTGGGAAACTCCATATGCCAAGGGAGCGGCCCAAGAAATGGCAAAAAGAAAAAAAAAAAAAAAAAAAAAAAAAGCTGTTATAAATTGTCAAGTTCATCTCATACGAGAGTAGATACTCAACAAATACCGATTGAGAATTTTTCCTAATTGATAATCTTCTGGATGGAAATGAGACTACAAAGGAAGATGAAAGACCAATAAAAACAATTTCATGCCAGTGATTTCTCTGCCTGTGTTCAGTTACCTTTCTTAACTCAGCACGCATCATTAACATTTAATTTCAGGGAGTTCCCACCATGGCTCAGCGGAAAAAAATCTGACCAGCATCCATTAGGATGCAGGTTAGATCCCTGGCCTTGCTCAGTGGTTAAGAATCCAGAGTTGCCATGAGCTGTGGTGTAGGTTGCAGACGCAGCTTGGATCCAGTGTTGCTGGCTGTGGTGTAGGCTAGCAGCTATAGCTCCAATTCAATTCCTAGCCTGGCAACCTCCATATACCATGGGTGCGGCCCTAAAAAAAAAAAAAAAAAAAAAAAAAAAAAAAGACAAAAAAAATTTTAATTTCAGGATTGTTCTTATTTAGAAAAACAAACAAGTTGCAGGGGATAAAAGGGACAAACCATTTAGTTTTTCACCTGTAATCAGATAAGAGGAACCATTCTTTAAAAATTATTTTGTGTCCACAAAATAAGCATTTTTAAATCCCTCATAATGGTTCTCACTCTACGTGGAGAGGGTGTCTAGTCAGACCCAGCTGTTGGAGCTCTGTCTTTATATACAGTAAGGTTCTTCTGAACAGCTGTCTGGTGGCAGCTGAACACCACTCAACACTAGTGCAGTTATTCAAGTGACTATCAAATAATCCAGCTTCTGAGGCTCTCTTCATACCCAGAGTTCAGTATCAACATGCTCTTTATTACCTAGCCGTGGTCCAGACTGTTAGTGGAAAAACAAACTTTATTTTGGGCTTATGGTAAAGGTTATTAATATGCCCAAACAAAAACCTTCTGTCCTGAAACTAAATAACCTATCTCACAATAACAGACTCGAAATGCGTATTAAATGTGTCTGCCCCAACATTCATTCATCAGCTTTAACACTGTCCTCAAAGTATCTTCCCTTCCAAAGGAAGAAGGGGTATGATCCATAATATTTGTACAGAAGGAAATTAATGAACTTCTCTACAATTAAGATAAATATCATTTAATACACAGAAAGTCTCCAGAAAGTCATGTAATCACAATTTCCATTAACAAGGGTCTCCTCTGACACAAGCAAAAAGACTAAGATGCTTTGCACAAACTCAAAAGCTGCAATGGGTCATTTCTGATGGTAATAAAAATTTTGCTACTCATTCACTAAACTGAATAGTCAACACATTAGCAACAACTCCATTAACTGAGGAGAAGCTTAACTGAAATCAGGTTAAAATTAGGAAAAATATTAAACAAAAAACAATGGACCATTTCTTTGAACAAAAATCCACTGATATAAATAGATACAAGAGTCAGGAGTAGGAGTTCCTGTTGTGGCACAGTGGAAACGAATCCAGCTAGGAACCATGAGGTTGCGGGTTCGGTCCCTGTCCTGGCTCAGTGGGTCAAGGATCCGGCGTTGCCATGAGCTGTGGTGTAGGTCGCAGATTCGGCTCGGATCTGGCGTTGCTGTGGCTCTGGTACTGGTGGCTACAGCTCTGAAGAGACCCCTAGCCTGGGAACCTCCATATGACACAGGCGTTGCTGTGGCTCTGGTACTGGTGGCTACAGCTCTGAAGAGACCCCTAGCCTGGGAACCTCCATATGACACAGGTGTGGCCTAGAAAGGACAAAAGACAAAAAAAAATTCAGGAGTAGATACATACGGTTTAAGTCCTAACAAAAAGTGACCTATTGGGGGAAAAAAAAAGGCAACTATCACAACTTTGTTATATATGCCAGGCAACTGATCTGGATACATAGAAACCAGCAATGAACAAAATAAACCAAGTCCCCGATCTTATGGAAGGTATATCCCAGTAGGGAGAGGCACACAATAAACAAATACATACAACAGGGGTAATCAGTACTTTGGAGAAAATAAACCAGAATAAGAAGTTACAGGGGAAGGGCAGGATGATCATTTCATACAGCGTCGTCAGAAAGAGACTCATTTTAGGCCTACAGCCATTTTTCACATTAGAAAACCAATTTTCAATTCCAGATTTTACCCAGCTGTACAATTACTAGTATCATTAGTTACTTCACTGCTCCTCTACCAATCTTATAGGAAAATAGTCTATAAAAGTGATTATCACTAAGTCAATAATTATTTTGAGGGAGCCTAGAGTGCTATGAAACGTGCTGATACAAGAGGAAGCAAAATCAGACACTAGACCGTCCACAAAGAGATTCCACTCTACAAGCGGAATCAGAAATTCCCTTATGGAGCAGGGAGTTAATAAGCATCCAACGTTGTCACTGCTGCGGCTCAGATCCCTGCTGTGGCAAGCTTTGATTCCTGGCCAAAGAACTTTGAGATGCTGTGGGTATGGCTGAAAGGGGAATCAATCAATCACATAAACGTGTCTTAACAAATTATACTTGTCGGCAACTCTCTTGATAACTTCTGAGAAAAAAGAAAAAAATACACAGTGCTGTAAGAGTCCATGATGTAACTTCTGGGTAAAAATGGCACATTAAGTGTGACTCCACTCTTACCCCCCTTCCAGACACCCAACTAAACAACAGAAGAACAAATTCACTAGGAAAAAAAGTGAAGAAGGAAAGGACAGAATTTTGGAAAGTGAAAGCAGACAGATGAGTGAAAACCAGCTCAGACAACCCAAGTGTGCAAAATCCTAAGCTAGACTCCAGGGCTATCTGAGAAGTAACCTAATTTATACTGCAGATACTGTTGATAGCAACAGTTACCCTGGTACTGCGACTGCATGAAAATCTATTTGAGACACAAAGCAGACCCTACTCCTTGCTCCTGGGCCAACGGCCCCCCATTCATCAAGATAAAAGGTGAAGAGTTCCTGTCGTGGCACAGTGGTTAACGAATCCGACTAGGAACCATGAGGTTGTGGGTTCAATCCCTGGCCTTGCTCAGTGGGTTAAGGATCTGGCATTGCCGTGAGCTGGGGTGTAGGTTGCAGACGCAGCTCGGATCCCGCGTTGCTGTGGCTCTGGCATAGGCCGGTGTCTTCAGCTCCATTTAGACCCCTAGCCTGGGAACCTCCATATGCTGCAGGAGCGGCCCCAGAAAAGGCAAAAAGACAGGAAAAAGAAAAGAAAAAAAAAGATAAAAGGTGAAAAGTTTACTCTCTAAGGAGTAAACAGAATCTCAGACCTGGCAGTCAGCTGGCACAGCCAAAAGCAGCATTACCATACTAAAAAGGCAGGAGAATTCCAGTGGAGTTTTACAGATGCTGATATTTCCTCTCAATCTTCACATTATACTGTGCAGCCAAAGCCCAAGAGAGAAGACTTGAAAAAACTGATACTTGGGTCTTCCTAATGAAATGGTTTACCTTTATGCCACTGAAGCTTTGTCATTAATCCCGTATTAATGGGTTAGTTTTTGTTTTTTACAGATTCCTTAGGCTTTTCTAAGAAATCATTTCATCTGCAAATGGAGATACAGGTGACCCTTGAACATTATGTGTTTGCACTACAAGGGTCCACTTAGATGTAGATTTTTTTCCATATTAAAAACTACAGTACTAAACAAACAAACAAACTAAACAAACAAACAAACTATAGTACTACCTGATCCACAGCTGTTTGGATACAGAGGGCTGACTGTAAGTTATGCACAGATGTTTGACTGTGCTACCCTCAGTGCCCCAACCCTCATGCTGTTCAAGGGGCATATGCACTCATTTTACTACTTTTTTTCTGATCCTTTTCTTTTACTACTTCTTCTATATTTCTTTTTCTTACCTAATTACCCTGGCTAGAACCTCCAATACAAGGCTGTATGTAAGTGCTAAGACTGAGCAATCCTAATCCTGTCCTATTCCTGACCTTAGGAAGAAAGCAACCAGTCTTCACCATTAAGTATGATGTTGGCTATAGGTTTTTCAAAGATACCTTGACCAAGTTCAGAAGTTCCCTTTAATCCTTCATTTGAATATTTTATCATAAAAGAGTGGTATGTTTGTCAAATACAGTTTTTATCCTTCATTCTATTCATATAGCCTATTCAGTTCTATATATATATATATATATATATATATATATATATATTCTACTCAGTTGACTCTCATACTGAACCAACCTTGCATTCTTAGGATAAATGCCTCTTGATGAGGTTGCATAATCCTTTTGCAAGTTAGTGGGCTGGGTTTGCCAGTACTTTTACACCTATATTCATAAAGGATATCGGTCTGGAAAGTTTTTCTGTAACAGTGTTCCAAATCCATTCTCCAGTTTGCTGGGTATCATGAGCCAGCTGTTCGTAGAGCAACAGCAGCTCCCAAATAAGGTCAGTTCTACAGTGCTCTCTAGGTATTCTTCCTTGAAGGAGTTCAACCCAATGTGAGAGAAGTCCAGAAAAAGGAACATAGGCAAAAGCCCTATTAAGAGGGAGGATGGTAAATGAGACAATAAAAAAACTTCATGGCTGGAGAGCAGAAAGCAAGACCAAGTATGGTGCGAGCTGCAGCCTAAACATCAGGCAGGAGCCAGCTCATGCAGGGAAGAAATTTTATGGACAACGACCATTATGCCTGAGTTTGTCCAGGGCAATTTCCATTTATGCTAGCTGTCCCAGTATAATTATTAATAGGTTCCTCTTTCACATATAGAAAGAAGTATTCCTGTTTGGATGCTTAAATTACATGGTCACACTACTATTAGGTAATAATGAGGATTTTACTCTTATCCTATAAGCTACTTAAAGTGTTTTAAATAAAGGCAGTGGAGTTCCCGTCGTGGCGCAGTGGTTAACGAATCCGACTAGGAACCATGAGGTTGCGGGTTCGGTCCCTGCCCTTGCTCAGTGGGTTAACGATCCGGCGTTGCCGTGAGCTGTGGTGTAGGTTGCAGACGCGGCTCGGATCCCGTGTTGCTGTGGCTCTGGCGTAGGCCGGTGGCTACAGCTCCGATTCAACCCCTAGCCTGGGAACCTCCATATGCCGCGGGAGCGGCCCAAGAAATAGCAACAACAACAACAACAACAACAACAAAAAAAAAAAAAAAAAAAAAAAAAAAAGGCAGTGAAGAGGTCACCTTTATTTATTTATTTATTTATTGGTCTTTTTAGGGCCACACCCAAGGCATATGGAAGTTCCCAGGCTAGGGGCTGAATCGGAGCTGTAGCTGCCAGCTACACCACAGCAACTCAGGATCTGAGCCACATCTGTGACCTACACAGCAGCTCACAGCAATGCCAGATCCTTAACCCACTAAGCAGGGCCAGGGATCGAACCCACAGCCTCATGCAAACTAGCCAGGTTCATTACCACTGAGTCACAACGGAAACTCCATGGTCACATTTTTTTTTAGCGCAGAATCTTAGAGGGGTAAGTGTTCTGATACCCTATCCACTGTTGCGTTAGATAAACATCAAGTAAGACTCTTTTTAAATTGACTTTTAAAAAGGTCTTCTTCCTTCCACATCAAACATTCTATGGGACCCAAACTTATGACCTTTATTCCTATTTCTTCCTTAATTATGCTCAGTGGCTTTGACCTTACCACACTTCACCAGCATTAAACACCCACAGTCAACAATAAGCTCCAAAGGGAGTTCCCGTCGTGGCGCAGTGGTTAACGAATCCGACTAGGAACCATGAGGTTGCGGGTTCGATCCCTGGTCTTACTCAGTGGGTTAAGGATCTGGCGTTGCCGTGACCTGTGGTGTAGGTCGCAGATGTGGCTCGGATCCCGCATTGCTGTGGCTCTGGCGTAGGCCAGTGGCTACAGCTCCAATTCCACCCCTAGCCTGGGAACCTCCATATGCTGCGGAAGCGGCTCAGGAAAAAGCAAAAAAAAAAGGCAAAAATACAACAAGCTCCTAAGAATCAAAATCAATGGATACTTCTTAGTTCTTACCAAACCTAGACTGTACTAGCATTCCTTTGTAAAGCTCCCTGTTTCAGGACTCATTCTTGTCCTACCTCCGGCTATCACAGGTCATCTTCATCATGCGTTTTCCATCTTCTGCCTGGTCCTCACGTGGAGATGTTTACCATGTCTTTGACTTTGCCCCTCATCTCTTTTCTTTCTTTACCCCCCAATACCAACCCACGCTCTAAAACTCTATCTTCAATCAGGTTTCTCTCCAGAACTCCAGTGAAGTACCCCAAATTGCCAGCTGACATATCCACCCAGAAATGCAACAAACAGCACTAACTCACAACTAACGCTGGGCAGGGTCCTCCGAATCTGCTCCTCTCTCAAGAACAACACTACCTCCCCAGGCACCCAAGCATGGGAGCTGTCACCCTAGACGCCATTCTCCCTCATCTCCCGCACTCAGTCTCTCTTAAATCAATCTTCTGCCCTTTCCCACTTCCCACCTCACCTCAGCTGTATCTTTACTCCCAAGTGTGCTTACTCAATGTTTTTAAAGGCCTCTAGTCTTCAGAAATTAACATAGTCCTTTTTCCTCCACATTAAAGCTAGATTGATCATGTCACTATTCTGCCTGAAATTCATTACCTAAAACCCAATCTCCCCCCACCACATATTTACATCCATATATATATGACCCTCGTTAGACAAACTATTTGCACTTCAGGACAACACCTTTCCTAACATTTTCCACGTATTACTTACCCCCAATTCACTGATTCACTGCCTCTCCAATTCTCCTGGGATGTCTCCCAAAAATTTTACAAGGCTCCTACTATGGCTCATAGGTAGCCCCTTTCTCCATAGCACCATGTAGATACTGCTATCGGAGCACTTACTACACTGTATGAGTGCACTGCAGTCATAGGATCGCAGTACTGTAGCGTTTTCTGTCTTCCTTACTAGACTGTAAGCAGCTTGATAACAAGAACTAAGCCTCTCATCTCCCTATCCCCAGAATCTGGTTCAAGGCCTGGCTTGCCGTACTATAACAGGGAAGAACAAATCTTATTCCATATTGGATGTGTTTCTTTTAACTTTTGTACTCTATTTCTTTTGCTACAACTTAATCCCTAAAGTGATGTTACTTACAGCTTAAATTATCCATAATGGCTCAACTCCAGGAACCTTGCCTTCCATGCCTGGACCTTAAGCTGAAAACCTTTCCTTCGCTCACAGGACACAGTCACAGGTCCACCTGTGAATGGTTTCAGGAAAGAAGAAATTAACCTATTCCTTCCCAAGTCTGGCCTAACCCAGAAAATATGTGCAACAACTTAGGGACCATTTTACTTTACTCCTCTTTGTTCTATAAAAGAAACGAGCATCCATTGAATACCTGCACAGCAGCGGCATAGGAACTTCCATATGCTCCGGATACAGCCCAAAAAGAAGAAAAGAAATTAGCCTCCAAACCCTGGCAAGATGGAAGATGGTTCTTTGGGACACTAATCCACCATCTCGGAGAGCTGGCTTTCTGATTAAAGTCACTATTCCTTGCCCCAAAACTCATCTCTTGATTTACTGATCTGTTGTGTGGCAAGCAGGACAAGCTTGAACTCGGTAACAGCAGCTGTTCCAAAAATGTGTGCTGAATTAAAGAAAAATGAAAAGAATATTTCTGTCATGAGTATTAAAGACTTATTTAGAGATTTTAGTTTCTTTTAAAGTTATTATTAAGTTGTTGAGTAGGAAAGCTTTTCAACAAGGAAGAAAAGACAAAGGAAGTCTCTGAGTAATTCATTTTTACCCTTTCCTTATTAGCAAATGAAGCCCTCAGTATTTCAAACACCTGCCTCAGTTACTGTAACCTCATGAAAAATTAAAAATTATCTTGGAGTTCCCATCGTGGCGCAGTGGTTAACGAATCCGACTAGGAACCATGAGGTTGCGGGTTCGGTCCCTGCCCTTGCTCAGTGGGTTAAGGATCCGGCGTTGCCGTGAGCTGTGGTGTAGGTTGCAGACGTGGCTCGGATCCCGCGTTGCTGTGGCTCTGGTGTAGGCCAGTGGCTACCGCTCCGATTAGACCCCTAGCCTGGGAACCTCCATATGCCGTGGGAAAGGCCCAAAGAAATAGCAAAAAGACAAAAAAATTAAAAAAAATAAATTATCTCAACTATCACCGTGAAAAATGTACATCTAGTACCACTTCCAAAAGTAGCATCCAAATGAACCTGAAAGTCACATGTCTTGTGTAAGACCTCAAATTCAAGGACAGATGACAGTGCTCCATGAGCCTGCTTCAGGCCAGTATTAAATGAGGTGATCCACGTAAAAACCCTCTAACAATGCTAGAAGACAGAGCTAGGATCTATTCTAACTGACATTTATCTGCTAAGTTATCTCAGGCAAAATACTTAAGGCCCTCTGAGCCTGAAGTTTCCTCACTCATCAAAAAGGGTAAGGCTTAAAAACAGTACCTGTAAAGCATCTGGCATAGTACCTGGCAAACATAGTAAGAACGAAATAAATGTTAGTTTTTTGTCCTGAATCCTGCACAAGTATTCTAAGCTCTCCAGGTCTCATTTTCTGAATATACAAAATGAGCTAGATTGTAGTAAAAGTGCTATAATTCCATTCATGATCAATAAGTGCAAGTGCAGTAAGGGCAAAAAAATTAAATTTTAAAAAGGACCAAGGAAACATACTAGCTAAGGAATGTCTCACTTAGAATCCAAGCCCACAGCAAAGATTACAACTTAAATGTGGATCTTTTTACTCCTTTATGCTTGCAATGAGTGTTAACAACAAAAATGATCGAGAACTAAAAAGAGGAGTTTCCGTCATGGCTCAGTGGTTAACGAAACTGACTAGGAACCATGAGGTTGCGGCTTTGATCCCTGGCCTCGCCCAGTGGGTAAAGGATCTGGCGTTGCCGTGAGCTGTGGTGTAGGTCACAGATGCGGCTCAGATCCTGCCTTGCTGTGGCTCTGGCATAGGCTGGAGGCCAACGGCTCCAATTAGACCCCTAGCCTGGGAACCTCCATGTGCCACGGGTGCGACCCTAAAAAGACAAAAAAAAAAAAAAAAAGAACTAAGAAGAATCCCAGGAATCAAGAAATAAATTCCCCCAAACGGGAAATGGACACCCTTCTGTTAATGGCGTCAAAAATTGGCAAACTTGCTATTACTTTATCCAATGGTTAACATTTAACCAGTAAAAATTAGTTAACATTTAACCATTAAGTTATCCAAAAGAAAAAAATGTGATACTGTCAGCAAAATAGATGATAATCACAGCCCTCTATGACCTCTCAGAAATCAGGTAGACACAGTCACTGCAAAGCCTACACCTTGGGTCACAGCAAACTGAGTGGCCAATAAAAGTTGTTGACATACCCTTATCTTTTTTTTTTTTTTTTTTTTTTTTTTTTGTCTTTTTGCCATTTCTAGGGCCACTCCCACGGCATATGGAGGTTCCCAGGCTAGGGGTTGAATTGGAGCTGTAGCCGCCAGCCTACGCCACAGCCACAGCAACACGGGATCCGAGCCGCATCTGCAACCTACACCACAGCTCACAGCAATGCTGGATCCTTAACCCACTGAGCAACACCAGGGATCGAACCCACAACCTCATGGTTCCTAGTCGGATTTGTTAACCACTGAGCCACAATGGGAACTCCTGTTGACATACCCTTAAAGTGATAAAGTACATTTACTGACATGTAAAGAAGCTCACAAAGCAGTGTAGCATGAAAGGTTACATATTGATATTTACTATGAATCCATTTTTTTGTCATGAATATAAACAGGAAAACTTCAGAAGTCTTATGGGACTACGTGTGACTTATATTCTTCTTGGTATTTATCTGTATTTTCTAATTTTCCACAATGAACATACAATTTCTGTGTAACAAGAAAATATTAGTTTTTTTTTTTTTAATTCTGCAAATATAACACCCAAAACACAATCCTCTTGTTAGAGAGATATGGGGGAGGGTATAAGTTAAAACTCTGATTGGGAAACTTCCCTGGATCCCAGAAATTGGGAACTTCAGTTAAAACAGGGTCCCAATGCCCAGCTGAACTTAAGGCTCATTCTCACTGTTTGGGCAGGAAACAAACCTACAGTGATGATCTAAAAGTCTAAAGATCTCTAACTCAGACCTGAGGTGACATCATCTGGACGAATGAAAAGAACAAGCATAACCGTGTATAGAGGGGAAAGAAAGATGTAGCAGCATATTTTTATGGTGCTTAATCTTTCATTCTGTGTGTTTACTTCCTTGAATCTGGGTACACCAAACAATTACCTAGTCTAACCTCCTAGTTTGAATAAACAACTCCAAAGACATCTTGCTCTAGCAAACATCCTTTGAAAGCAAGGGAAGGACGCATCGTAACGGTTTAATTACTTAGGACCTGGCTCCTAGACTTTAACACCAAGTCTAGGGATTTCATATTTAAAGTTCTTCCCTTGAAAATAAAAGTAATTATTTACCATGAAGTTTATGGCTTCACATTAAGACCAGAGTTTTATTGGCAACTTGCTTCCATCAGGGCAAAATCAGGACATAAACCAAAGACCAAGTAATACATGGGATCAAAGTTTTTTGTTTTTCAAATGATTTCCCACATAATAAGAAAAAGTCTCTAAAGCAGATCAGCATTTATTATTTTAGGTTTGAAAACTGAAAAAATATGATGTTAAAATAACCCTGCATATACTGTTTAGCCTATGCAACTAAATTCCACTCTGTGTGGCCAAAATATGTATAGTCAACAGTGAATATACAGTAAGTCCAAATATAAGGTAGATGCCAACCATCCCCTTCTGCCCTAATAAAGTAAAAGAAGAATTAGTTTATCTTAGTTACATTTCATTTCAGTATGCTTCCTAATTTCTTCAAAATGCCAATTCTGATAAAAATCCACCCATTATTATGAGACAAGTAAATTGACAGGCTAGAAAAAGGTCTAGATTTCTTCATCCTTGCTGTGATTCAAAAAACCACTACTTACACCTGTCCCAATTATACTGAAAAGGAAACAAAAGCTCAAAGAATTAAAGTCACAAATCACATACCCCAAGTCACAAAGAGTAGGAAGCTGTACCTTCACTTAATGTTCTTGCTTAATATGACTCTGTCTCAAGCTAATGTGACTGACAAATGTCCCAAGTATACTTGTTAGTAGCACATCAGCATCTGGAAACACTTTTTTAATGAAAACACAAATCCAAAATTCCCAAGAGAAGTTTCCTTACCAATGCACTAACGAAGGAAAATCAGAGGAATGTCATTTTCCCAAAGGAATATACTGTGTAGGCTCCATCCCCCTCAACCTCAAACCCAGCCTCCTCAAAACCATGACGCTTGAGGATGAAGGCAGGAAGCCTATGAATCTTCAAATGCATATATACCCTGAAAAATTACAACCAACAGTACTCGTCATTCTGTTTGGAAGAAAAAATGTACTATTTTCATAAAATTTAAAATATACCATTTGCTTTGAAAAGACATGAAGTTCCACTTTAAATAACAAAATTTTTGTTCGGCCTCTCAAAGATGAATTTAAAACACCAGTTTTGAGGCCTAATACATCTCAAACACTAAACTATGTTCCTTAAGACATTCTTTTCAAAAACTTTTTTGAAATGAAGGGACAGTAAATTGACTTGCTCAGCATCTCAAACAATCCTACAGCATCCATTATGTTAGTTATATACCAGTGAGCCCCCCTCTCCACTTTCCTAATTAATTCATAATTCTCTATAAAGAGCTAATCACTTTAAGAGTTAATCTTACATCCTTTCAAGCCTGACTATCTACCATGAATCAGTCAACCAATAAAATTTATTTGTGTTCTAGGTTCAACTCCCAGAACCTGAGTCAAGTGAACTAAGAAGTGGTCAATTAAAAAAACATAAATCAGAGTTCCCTCTGTGGCTCAGCTTAAGAACCTGACATTGTCCCTGTGAGGATGCAGTTCAATCCCTGGCCTTGCTCAGTTATGGATCATTGCTGCAAGCTGCAGCGCAGGTCTCAGATGTGGCTCAGGATCCAGTATTGCCGTGGCTATGGCATAGGCCTGCAGCTGCAGCTCCAATTTGCCCCCTAGCCTGGGAACTTCCATATACCACAGGTGTGGCCATAAAAAGGTAAATAAATAAATAAACAAACAAACCATTCCTCTCATATTTGTAATCCAGAGCTCTAAAACCAAAATTTTCATCAATTCATTTGGTGACAAAACCTGACCTGAATGGACGTGACGCTATTTTTAGTTGTCTTTCTCCACTTACTGTGACTATTAATATCTTTCCCTGAAGAAATATCTGTTTCATATAGGGTGCTAACCCAGACCCCACTGGGAGTGTCACATACAGGTAGACATCACATTAGCTTCCTAAAGTTGGAATTGCTTTTAACTCCAAACACATGTGGCCATGAGGGTTTTACAAAAAAAGACTGTGAACCCATGACACTTAAGGAACCAAAAAAGTATGCATCCACAAAACTAGCTACTGAACAATTAATCAACATCTTTAATTTTCTTATATTTAGCCTGCCTGCATAATTAGTTAATATTGAAATTTTCAAATAAGTCAATTTACTTTTTTGTTTAAAGTGTTGACTGATGGCATTCATTTTAGAAAGTGGACCCCTAAAAAACTTTCAAGGAAATATAATTAGGCTTGGACTAAATCAGAGTAGCTGTATCTTTTTTCTTTTTCTTTTTTTTTTTTTTTTTAAGGGCTGCACTCATGGCATATGGAGGTTCCCAGGCTAGGGGTCGAATCAGAGCTGCAGCTGCCAGCCTGCGCCAGAGTCACAGCAACACTGGATCTGAGCCGCATCTGCAACATACCAATGCAGCTCACAGCAACACTGGACCCTTAACCCACTGAGCAGGGGCCAGGGATCAAACCGGCATCCGCATGGATATTAGTTGGGTTTGTTTCCACTGAGCCGCAATGGGAATTCTAGAGTAGCTGTTATCTTAGATCTGAGATCAGTTTCCCTATGAGAGAACAAACACCCGCAAAGAAGCTGTTGTCAAACTCTTTCTAGCAAGGGCAAATGTCTCCTGGAATTCTTCTGTCTCTGAGGGATGTTGTATGCTTAAAAACCAAAAAAGGGAATAAGTTATTTTGGAATTCAGATTCTCTCAGGGTCTGGTGTTGCCAGGAGCTGTGGTATAGGTCACAGACCCAGCTGGGATCTGGCATTGCTGTGGCTGTGGCATAGGCCAGCGGGTACAGCTCCGAATAGACCCCTAGCCTGGGAACCTCCATATGCTGCGGGTGTGGCCCTAAAAAAAACAAAGAAATAAAAATAAAAAATAAGTCCTCTCAAGATTCGTTTTCTTAAAAATCTATCTAAATGATTTAATTACAAAAACTCTGACTCCAAATAAAAAGTCAAAGAGAGGGAGTTCCCTTGTGGCATGGGAGGTTAAGGACCTGGTGTTGTCACTGCTGTGGCCTGGGTCACTGCTGCAGCGAAGATTCAATCCCTGGCACAGGAACTTCCATTTGACTCGGGCACAGTCCCAAAAAAAAATACTAAAGAGAAAATTATTCTTAAAAGAGCTCAACAGACCCAAACAGACAATAAAACATTTCTTCCTTTTCATTTTACAAATTATATTTCCATTATTGCTCAAAATTAAATGATTTCCAAGATTCCCAAGGATTACTAGGCAATAGGTATTGACCACCCCACTAGACTGTGAAAAAAGGCAGTAAAGGAATTCCCACTATGGCCCAGTGGGTTAAGAATCTGACTGCAGAGGCTCAGGTTACTGTGGTAGGTTCTATCCCCCCAACCAATACAGAAGGTTAAAGTATCTGGCATTGCCCACAGCTGCAGTTCAGATTCAATCCCTGGCCCAGGAACTTCCATGTCGCTGGTTTAGCCATTAAAAAAAAGAAAAGAAAAGAAAGAAAAAAAGAAAAAGGGCAGTGAACAAAAAAGGGATCATTAGCAAACATTTCAACAAATTTCTAGTAGATGAAATGTAGATAAAACACCTATCACAGAACATGCAAACAGGGGCTACAGAAAAACTAAAAAGGATGGGTTAATTCAGCAACAGCTTTGTACCGCACTCTTCTGGGCACCCGTTAACATAGCTGCAGCTTTTCCAACAAGTTGGCCAAGAGTATGACCCATTCGTAGTCAAAATCCTACTTTGTTCTTCCATTCAGAAAAGTGGGAAGGAGCTACCTAAACAATTCAGCAGTAATATCCAAGCACTACCTAGCCCTTCCCTTGAAAATGCAGACAACCAAGGATCAGCAATTGGGATAGTCAGTGGGAAGAAAAAAAACACACCAAGTAAAAAGAGCAAGTGATCAGGGAAGAAAATAATCCAATTAAAAGAAGAGAATTTTTAAAAGAAAACCCTAAACATGAAATTCAAGAAAATAATTCATACAATACATGAAGTAATTCATACAATAGATGAAGCCAAATAAAAGCTAAATAAAAAGCTGTACAAAAAGATTTCTTAAAATTAAAAGTATGATTTCTGTCTTTAAAATGTCACTATTGAGCTGTGGGTGCAACCCTAAAAAGACAGTAAGTAGATAAATAAATGTCACTACTGAGCTGAAGAAAAGCAAAATTTCCCAGAATGAAAAAAAATAATGAGAAAACAAGACATTCAAAATTCCAATAAGAGAGAACAAAGAAAATGGTACACAGAAAACATAGGGAATAAAGTAAATTTTCCAGAGCTAAAGAAATATCAAGATTTTAAAGGGGGACTTACTTTTTTTTTTTTTTTTGGTCTTCTGTCTTTTTGAGAGCCACACCTGCAGCATATGGAAGGTCCCTGGCTAGGGGTCTAATTGGAGCTGTAGCAGCTGGCCTACACCACAGCCACAGCAAGGCCAGATTCAAGCCACATCTGCGAGCTACACTACAGCTCACAGCAATGCCGGATACTTAACCTACTGAGTGAGGCCAGGGATGGAAACCAAGTCCTCATGGATGCTAGTTGGGTTCATTAACTGCTGAGCCACGACAGGAACTCCTGGGGACCTACTTACAACACCTACAGTGCTTAACAGAATATCCATACCTAGACTTATCACCATGAGATACAAGGAAATGGGGATAAAAGAAAATTCCAAAGCTTCCAGAGAGGAAAAACAAAGCAATTACCAAAAGAAAATAACTGTGAGAGGCTTTAGGTAGACATTTAACAACAACAGGGTGCTAGAAGACAATGAGGCAATATGTTACTTCCCAAGTTCTGAGGGAAAATGTTGAGTATTTTATACCTAGCCCAACTATCAATCAAGCATGACACAAAAATCAAAGTTATTTTCAGACACATAAGCCTTGGTAAGTTTACCTCCTGCCATTTTTTCTGAATAAGTTATCTAAGGATGTTCCCCAACACAATGAGGGAAGAAACCAAGGAAAGGAAAATATGTGATACAGGAGGAAACTAGATGTAAATCAAATTCATAGGATGTCAGCTGTATATCATCTTAAGAGAAGAGAGCTTTAAGGGACAAAAGTTGCCTCATGTAATAGATATTGGGATCAGATAGCTTCAAAGCATTTGAAGGTATGCTCAAGGCAAATTTTTCTTTAACCAATGAGAAAAATGAAAAGCTATTTAAGGACAAAATTATACTGAGAAAGTCAGAATTGAAATCCTATAGTACAATGTGACATGTTTTGAGGAATTGATGGCATTTCGAAAATATATATATATAGCTAATCCCAACAACAGATATATGTACAAATCTTAAAAATACATGTATGTATGTGTATACACACACACACACACACACACATACACACACAATCCAGCATACTACCTGCCATAGCAGAGAAAACTGTTTTCAATTATCAAGTCCTCAGACAGGACTTTCTTAACCACACCATCCCTTTATCCGGCTTTATTTTTATTCCCCCTAGTTATGTTATTACCTAACATTATATCACATATACTGATTTGATTCTAATACACATATTCTTCACTTTTAATCTTGCTGAAACCAACATGCATTGTACAACACATGCAGAGCATTTTACAACTATAGTCAGCCAGGTGGCAGTCTTGTTACTGTGTGAAAAACCTTCAGGGATAACTTCTGGAAAGATTATAACAGCACCCGCATCAAAATGCTTCAAATCAGATGAAATTCAGTATTTATTTGCTTGTGGGTTATCGCCCCTATTGCAACATGAGAGCAATAACCTTTTTTTCCAAATCTCCGTCTAACTTTTGCATAAAACAGTAACTGGCAGGTGACACAATCTCTGCCATGCTTTAACATCTCTGAAACCAGAATGGGTCCAACAGGATGGATCCTACATAGTTGGCCCTGAAGTTTTTTTCTTCTTAGTGCTACACATGATAATGGTGAATCATATAAACAACCACATCCAAGATGTGAAGAAATTCAGTAATGAAAAAATCTGGAGGAAGATGGAAACAGTAGTGAGTGAACTGACCCATTTCCAAAGATGACTCCAAAGGTTAGTAAGTCCAGGAAACAAAAACATAAGCTAATTATTATTTTTGTTTTGTGGAATTAAATATCCGCGAAATAAAAACAGAAGGGCTAAATGTGACTGTCTCCTGGAAAGAGGCAGAAGACGTACAGTTTTTCACTATACACCAGTCTATACTATTTTATTTTTACCAAGTACACATATTCCTTACAAACCGTTTTCCATGTATTTAACAAGAGAGGGAAATAGAAGCTCACATATACGAATCAGAGACCGAGACATGGATACAGACAGAAATATCAGAGGAACAAAGTCAGTCAGCATCAGGTACCTCCAGAAATTTCAACTGGCAATAGGGCGTAGAGACCACGAATTCTGGGAGCAAAGTGAGCAATCTTCTAAAGCGTGACATAAACAGTAGCTGCCTACTGATGACAGCTATGCCATTTTGCCCATCAAAAAAAGCAAGGTAGGATCAACAAAGGCTTGCAAATTTAGCCTTGTGCCCTGGACTGAAAATTCGGATCCTGTTATGTGGAATAATTACAAGTTCTCCCTCCCCACAACTCTCCACATTTACACATCCTTTCATCTGCCCTGACCTGTCAGCACAATGACAGATGTGGGGACTGAGCTTGGTCTCTTCTATACCGGAAAAACCAAGTGACTATACGTTAGTGGTGCAAAAGCTAGGGGAGGGGGCTGCTGTTGGGGGCAAGCAGTCGGCCGATCGGAGAACGGTGGCAGCGACATGCAAAAACTCTTGTGGAGTCCAGTGCACAGACGCACCCAAGGGCCCGCGTGTGTCTCCGCAGCAAAGACATCTTTCCCCAGGGAAAGCTAAAGGAGCTCGAAAACCCAACTTGCCCGGAGCCGGCGGTGGCGCGCAGTTCTGACTCCTCCCCTCCCTCCCAGCCCAAAGCAAGCGCAGAAGGATCGCAAAAAGTCACAGGGCCAAAACTGAGCGCGCCAAAGCGAGACCCACCCCCGGGAGACCAGGACGCCAGAGGCAGGTCCCTCCCCTTCCTCTCTCCGCCCGCGCAGAGCTCATTCATTCTCTAGGCCGGCAGCCCGTCCTCCCCAGCCGGCCATTCCTGCCCCGCAAACCCACCAGACGCTTTGTCTCGGTCCGGCCGGAAACCGTGGCGCGCATTTAAGCGCGTGCCCAGAAGCCACCTCCCCGCACCTGGCGCTTGCCCGGCCTCGGCGCGCAAAAGCCTTCTGGATCCCGGAGTCCGAGGCCCGAAGCCGGGCGTTACTCCTCCGCGGTCAGAGGCGCGCACTTCGCCGGGTCCCACAGGGAACCCAAGATCGGGAAATGTACATCCCGGTTTTACCACCGCTACAACTTGAGGCCCCTGCGGGACCCCTGCGCCTGCTGAAAAACACTAGATTCTTCCTCCTTCTTGGAGATGGAAACCCTGCCCTTTCCGAAGGGCGTAGGCACCCAGGCCTTCACCCTCCCGCCCGAGCTGCGCCCCCCACCCCTCGTGTGAGTTACCGCGGCCGCCAGGCGAGCACTCACTTGAGGAGCAGCTGGTCGTGCTCGGCTTTGAACTTGCCCAGCTCGATCTGCAGCTTGGCGCGTTCGCGGGCCGTGTCGTCGAGCGCGCGTCGTGCGTCGGCCAGCTCTGTCTCGTAGAGAGCCTTGAGGCCGGTGAGCTCGCGGCCACGCACCTCCTCGCGTTCGGTCACCTGCAGCTGCAGCGCGCTGTTCTCTGTCTCCAGGCTGCGCACCTTGTCGATGTACACGGCCAGCCGGTCGTTGAGCTCGCGCAGCTCCTCCTTCTCCTGCAGCCGCGACAGCCGCGTGGGGCTCAGCGGCGTGGTGGGGCCGCCCGCGCGGCTGCCCGTGCGCGACTGCACGGGGGTCGCTGTCGCCATGGCGATCGGCGGGGAGAGCGGGGCGCGGAGGCCGTGGGCAGCACGGGAATAAGAGGGGCGGCAGGGGCCGAAGCGGGAGAGAAGGCGCGAACCGGCGACCCACGCTCGCGGAGAGACCGGCGTGAGGAGGAAGGACGAAGCACCTGGGATGGCGGGAGAGGGGTTACAGCACAAAGGGCAAAGGGGGAGGACTACAAAATCAATCAGTCGTAAAATATCCTGTGTAAGAAAACATGCACACACTCACACACGCGCGCACACACACGCTCGGGAAATACGGGGCAAGGGTGGCCGGGATGGCCGAGCAGAATCCGCGCGCCGCCGCCGCCGCTGAGTCTCCCGCCCGCAGCACTTTGTTTCCTCTCAAACGGCGCTGAGCCGCGGGCGGGGGGAGGAGGGCGGAGGGGCGGGCGGGGGGAGGAGGGCGGAGGGGCGGGCGGGGGGCGGAGGTGGCGCGGACCGCGGCGCCGCGCTTCCCAAGATGGCCGGCGCGCTCTGATACCTCACGTGACCGTCACTGGCCAATGGGGAGCCAGCAGCAGGGGGCGGGCCTGTAAATTCAAAATCAGGCCTTCTGGCAACTGTCGGGTCTGTGAGCGCCTGGCTGGGCGTGGCGGGGGAAGGACTGAGGGCGGCGGGGAGGGGCGGCGAGGACTGCTCGCGCGGCGGCCCGGGGCCCTGAGCCGGCCTGGTCTTCCCCACCACCCTGCGGGGACCCCCGGCGGGGCCGGGCCAGCGGATGGCGGGAAGGAGCCCAGAGGTTTCCGGGGCGGGTCCGAGCCGCCGCCCACACCCGGCGGTTCAGGGAAATTCAAAAGTAAACGTCTCTAACAGCCACGCGCAAAACTCGTAGAGGCCGGGACGACCGCGGGCATTGTAACCTTATACCCCGCCCCGCGGAGAGGGTTCGGAAAACTGCCTGGAGGCCGGGCCGCCTTGGAGTTACGTAATGGACGCTGGTGTCCGAGGTTCAAAACCAACTGCGTGCGGGGTCCAAGGGAAGCCTTTTTTCTCTCAAGGGGAAAATGGTGTATCAGAACACCTCCTCCCATCAAATTGACGCACGCGTGTCCTGCAGCCAAGCCGACAGATAAGATCCCAGAAACGCCAACTGCTGATGAGCAGTCCCTGATCCATCTATTTCTTAACAATTTAGGGCGCTATAAAATCAAAACCACCTCACAAGTGATACGATTAACATGTTACTAAGCAGATAGTAAACATGCTGTTTATTGTCATGCTGCAGTAAAATCTGATGCATCAAGATCTAAACTTGTGAAAACTTAAGTAGAAATGACTTTTGCTTTAAAAAGGGATCCCTAAAATGTAATTGACAACAATGCCAATAGAATGTCCATGAATCCATTTTAACTTTCAGGCTGACACTGAAATTGTCTATGTGCCTTACCTGAGCTTTTCTTGAATTATCCGTCCACACACTTGCTTTTTGATGTGGGAACTGGAGTCTTTGCATTTGAAAATGTATCCTTGGGGAGTTCTTGGGTTCAGTGGATTAAGGATCAAGGAGTTGTCACTGCAGGTGCTTGGGTCGCTGCCGTGGCGCCCGTTCGATCCCTGGCTAGGGAACTTCCACATAGCCGGGGTGGCCAAAAAAAGAAAATGTGTCCATGTAATAGATGAATTTCCTTACAGCAGAGCAGGACACAGGACTGCACTGACACCCAAGCGGCTTCATTTGACTCCAGAGCCTTGCCCTTAACTATAACCTAGACGAGCACCTCATAACCTATTAGGGACACATCTGTAGAATAATTACAGGTTACTTTAATAATGGCAGAAATAAAGACTGAACGTTCTTTACATAGTAGCCATGTACATAGGAATTAGTGAAGGGCACCAGGCTGCATATCATCCTCCATGAATTTCCAGGCACTCTATGATCATGATACTCTCATGAATGGTTTTATTTCCTGCCCTGTTATCTAAAATACCTCCCTCCTTCACAGTGAGTTGAAAAGGTTCTGTTGTGAAGTTGGTGATGTATATAAGTATTAAAATAATTTTAATAAATGAAAAGGATCTTGAAAAATCGAAATTACATAGAAAGAAATGAGGCTTAAAGAAGGTGAGTGCTGGGTCCAAGGTAGCAGAATCCAAAATGGGATGTAAATCCACTCTCCTTGAAGCTCTTTCCACCACACCGATGGCTTGGTTTTCAGTCCTTATTTTCCTTTTACCTCAGATTTTTAAAAATATTTGGAGATTTTTAAAAATTATTTTCCCAACATTTTTGAAGTTTTAAGACTGTGAAGTGATTTTCAGGCATGATCTCTCCTGCTCTCAACCCCAGGAAATTTTCTCTTGATAGAACTTCTCAATCTCAGATTGTTTTGGGAAACTCAGATTATATCCTATTTGCTGAAACAAGTATACTGCAGTCAGTTGAGAATTGACTGTGATAGCAATGTAACTTTATAGAAGTTATTATAGATGATTCCTACCTTGCAGGGATTTGCAATAATTAAATAAAAGAACATATGTGATGTAAGTATAGCATAATGTGTATTATGTTTAGACAGAATATGGAATGGCTTAAATAGTAATCCTTACTAACAATAATCCTGTGTCTCCAATCAAAAGTAATGAGAAAAAAAAAAAGGAAAATCTCTTAGCCTTAGAATTAGGCAATTGTACAAACATTTGGTCAAGTACTTTATTTAATGTACACTTTCCTTGTTCTCTTGGCTTTTCCCATGCCTAACTTTGTATCTGGACCAAGGCCCATTGATTCCCTACTCTTTCATACTAAATGTGTCCAGCCCTCCTCATTTAAATAATTCCTGCAGTCACCTCACCACCAATGTTTTCCCCAATAAATGCAAAGAAAATAACACACTGTATGAGTACGGTGACAACGCTTCTGCACTTACAAAGACAGTCGTAATTTGAAATAGTCTGCCTGTTTTTTCCTATAAACCTTTACTTACTTGTCAGTGCACATGTTCTGTGGTCAGGCCATATACGTCACTACCAAGCCTCAACTTCCCAAAGCATCCTTTACCTCTTTAAATCTCCTCCCACAACACAGAGAGAATTCACTTCATTCAGAGAATTGATTCGACATTTGCCCTACTTTGTATATGTCATTTGGATCTGTGACAGAATAAAACAGGATACCTATCATGTCTGGGCAGAAAGAACCCAAACTAGGATGGAGATGGGTAGGAAAGGAGAAGGAGAGACTGAAAGCTAGCAGTAAACCACTTTTGTCCCAGGAGAGGGGAGTGACAGCTGGCAGATAGCTGAGTACACAGTGCAAACAAACTGGGGAGCTACCATACCAAATGAAGAAAAAAAATTGCTAAGTAGTATCTCTTTTTTAAAAGTAATACCTCTTCAATATGTTTGCTGAAGAAATAAATGAAAAAATAATTTAATGCATAATCCTCTACTAGGCCAGATTGTTTCTATTTAATATACTTTGCAAAGTTAATACTTTTTCCAATTATCGTAAAAGCATAACAATAAATCATGTTTTAGAATGTGAATGACTATCCAGAATGCTTTCCAACTCTGATTTAATTTTTGTGTTTTTAAAAAGAGCTGAAGAGTTTTTCTCTTAGCATACTGCCATGAAATTTATATACTGCTCACAATTGTTTTCCAAATTGCTTGAGTTCTGAATACATGGTATTAGTGGCATTGGCAAGATTATTTTAACTCAGTGGTTCCTTCTTACTGATAGTTCTTGATTTAGTCAAAAAGAAAAACTAATTTGCATGGTTGCATTTTAATTTTGTTTTATGCCAAAACATGGTGATACTATATTTTCTTTATTCTTTTTTTTTTTTTTTTTTTTTTAATGAGAGTTGCAACGTTTATTTCTGGTTCTCTCTTGTTTTTTTTTTTTTGTATTTTTTTTTTTTTTTTCTTTTTTGCCACACAGGCAGTATGTGGGAATTCCTGGGCCAGGGATTGAACCTACGCCGCACAGCAGCAACCAGAGCCACAGCGGTGAGAACGCAGGAGCCTCAACCCGCTAGGCCATCAGAGAACTCCCAATATTTTCTTTATTCTTAAAAGATATCTTTAAAGTATTTGTTAAAGTAGTATCTATACATCAGATTTTAACAGCTTTTTTTTTTTTTTTTTGTCTTTTTTTTTGTCTTTTTGCCATTTTCTTGGGCTGCTCCTGCGGCATACGGAGGTTCCCAGGCTAGGCGTCGAATCAGAGCTGTAGCCACCAGCCTACACCAGAGCCACAGCAATGCAGGATCCGAGCCGCAGCTGCCACCCACACCACAGCTCACGGCAACGCTGGATCCTTAACCCACTGAGCAAGGCCAGGGATTGAACCCGAAACCTCATGGCTTCTAGTTGGGTTCGTTAACCACTGAGCCACGACGGGAACTCCTTTAACAGCTTTTTTTAAATCTTATGGAAGTGTGCCCTTTCTCCCTATATTCTGCTTCTTTGCCTTTAGAATGGTAAAAATTAAAACCAAAACTAGAGTCCAAGTGTAGGGGTTACATGCAATTCAGCTGTTTCTGCCCTGATTGGAACTGACCCCACTCAAAGAGTTTTTCATGATCAGTCTTCAGTCGCTTTATCATGATGTAAGATAACATTTTAATTTATTCATTTAGTTCTTAGACTTGATGTGAGACTTCTCACATAAAATATCTTCCTGACCAGTGTTCCTCTTTCATTTTGCCTGAAATTTCCCTATAAAACTTAGTCTTTAGGTCAATCTAGAAAAGTAAGGGCACTGTTTCCAGAATGCACAGCCAAGTTCAACAAAGCAGAGGAGGAGTTCCCATCGTGGCGCAGTGGTTAACAAATCCGACTAGGAACCATAAGGTTTCGGGTTCGGTCCCTGCCCTTGCTCAGTGGGTTAACGATCCGGCGTTGCCATGAGCTGTGGTGTAGGTTGTAGACGCGGCTCGGATCCCGCGTTGCTGTGGCTCTGGCGTAGGTCAGTGGCTACAGCTCCGATTCGACCCCTAGCCTGGGAACCTCCATATGCCGCAGGAGCGGCCCAAAGAAATGGCAAAAAGACAAAAAAAAAAAAAAGAAAGCAGAGGAAAAAGGAAGATAAAATATTTGCATAGTTGATAAGGTAAAATAAAAGAATGAAATCTCAAATCTCAACCAGGTGCCAGAGTTCTTTTCCTCCTCATTACCACAATTTTGAGGTGCCATTCTTCCTAGAATGGCATCATCAAACCTAAACTACGGACGATCACACTATTCTCAGCTTTTAAGTTAGTAGCTTTTTTTTTTTTTTTTTTTTGGTCCCTCATCTGTACCTTATTTTTGTTGTTGTTGTTGCTATTTCTTGGGCCGGTCCCTTGGCATATGGAGGTTCCCAGGCCAGGGGTCCAATTGGAGCTGTAGCCACCGGCCTACGCCAGAGCCACAGCAACGCGGGATCCCAGCCGCGTCTGCAACCTACACCACAGCTCACGGCAACGCCAGATCGTTAACCCACTGAGCAAGGGCAGGGACCAAACCCGCCACCTCATGGTTCCTAGTCGGATTCGTTAACCACTGCGCCACGACGGGAACTCCCATTTTTTTTTTTATATTACTCAATGAATTTATTACATTTATAGCTGTACAATGATCATCACAACCCAATTTTATAGCATTTGGGATGGAAATGTTAATAGCTTTGATACAGGTATAAGAAAAGATTTGAAAGGATAGGTAATCTGGCTGAACCAGTCCCCTCACCCCATCTTCCCAGCCCTACTACCTCAGCACCAAAAAATGCCTCCTGGCTGGGAAAGGAAAGAGTTGGAAGCCAGGTGAACTCTGGGCGTCGTGGTTCCTTGTCCAGCCCTGAACTGAGTTGAGGGTGGATGGAGGATCTAAGAGCTGGTTTGTGCCTCAAAACAAGGTCTCCTGTTTTCTTCGATCTTGAAGCAACAGAACAGAAGCCAAGAGCAGCCTTCTCCAGAACTGCTGGCGAAACTCGGCCTCTATCCACTGGTCCCCAGTAGAAACTCAGAGACAGTTATGGGTGAAGGAGAAAAAGATAGCTTTTATTGCTTTGCCAGGCAAAGGAAGCCACAGCAGGCTAATGCCTTAAAGACTGTGTCCTCTATTGGGAAGAATTGTGGGGAGTTTTAACAGGAGAAAAAACAGGTTTTCAGATAGGAGTCGGGAATGGGACAAAACATGAATTCTCTTTTTTGGGGGGAATCTTAGTTATCAGAGCTGACCTCAGGAGATCTCAGCATGATCCTAGTGCTGGTCTTCTGGGCTACTGCCTAGAGTAACAGTACTTGAGAAAAGGGCATATTGACCACAGATTAGAACAAACTAGGAAAGTTCCTGAAAAACATCATGTGCTAATAATCTTTATCCTATAGGCAATTGTGTTCAGGGTGCCTAATCTTTAGTTTACAGGTGATTGTGTTTAGGGTGCAATTAAGCCAGGGAAAAGGACAAGGAAGGACTCTAAACTGTTCAATTTTAAAGCGTTCCCTTCTAAAAGAAGCATAAGAAATATAACTTTCCTCTTAGCTATGTAAGATGCCTACGTCATTATGGGTATCCCTTGAGAAGGAACCAGGATCCTGCCCCAAGGCTGTGCTTATTGTTGCTTGACTGTTCTTCCCTTGTCTTTATATCCCTCTCCTTCCTTGATCAGCAACTGGCTGAACCTGGGAACTCAGGGAAAGCTATGGAGGCTGAAAGAGGCCCATTTCCTAAAAACAAAAAATGGGGGGCACACAAATGTCTTTGTGCCCAGGAGCCCAAAGGGCCCTGCACGATTTCAGAACCACTGTAGTCAGCAACCTCCAAAGAATGCCAACAAGGGGCATGAGGAGCAACACAGGGAGTGCAGAGCAGCCTAACCTGTGATGGTTAATATATTAGCTGGACCACAATGTCCAAAGACATGGTCAAACATTATCTGAATATGTCTGTGTAGATGCTTCACATGAAATTAACATTAAATCTGTGGACTTTTGAGTAAAGCAGACTGCCCTCCGTATGTGTGGGCCTCATCCAATCAACTGAAGGCCTGAAAAAAAGCAAAAGACTGATCTCCCCAAGCAAGACCAACTTTTGTTTTTAGCGGCAGCCAGCCTTCAGATGTGAACTGCAATGTCAGCTCCTCCTTTGCCTCTAGCCTGCCAGCCTACCTTGTAGATTTTGGATTTGCCCCCATAATCACACAATCCATTTCCTTAAAATAAATGTCTCTCTCTATACATACTTCCTATTGGATCTGTTTCTTTGGAGAACCCTGACTAATACACCTTTCCTGTGGCCATAAGAAGGATGTGGAGGAGCTAAAGAAAGCCAACCGATTGAAATGAGTGAATAGGACAGGGAGGCTGCCACTTGAGGCTTGGTGGAACTGCAGACAACCACGTAGAAGCATTGAGGACAGATGTGAAAGAGGTCAGCATACTTGAGAACTACAAAAAGTCACATAAAGAGAAGGCCAGCAGAGAATGAAGAAAGAGCAACCAAGAGGCAGAGGGCTCACCCTGCAGTTGGTAAGAATCTCCTTGCATTTAGGATCAACCTCAGGACAGAAAGGATGAAGGGAAGAATCTGTAGGGTATTAAACTTGAACATGATTGACATGTAAACTTCAACTAGTCCATGCCACTGGGAGATGGCAATCCCATCATCAAAATGGTCTCCTCCTATAGCTCTTCACACTGCTCTTCCCTCCAAGTAGGTTTTATTCTAACATAAGCTTTCCCCACAAGTTTGCAAAGCTGGCTTATAAGCACCTAAAAACCTAGGTTCTCCTAGCAACTCACAATATAACAAATCTCAGGAAAACTGATTTGCCTGTTTGGGTCACAACCCCAGCCTTGAACCGATTACTGCATCCAGAGCTAGAATGTACTCTGGTTGGCCAAACCGAAGCCCCAAATCACTGGTTTGATAGGCAGGGACAGGGTGAGTCAGGAGTCAAGGCTCAGTTCACCAAACCACAGGGGATGGGATTCCATCAAGAATGAAGCCAGGATGACTGAAGGGCATGATCTCTGCTTTGAGGATCTCACTAGGCCAGTTGTGAGCTGGCAAGCTTTCGTGTAAATAAATTCTGCCTCACAATGCCCAGTACTAAAAAGGAGGCATGCACAAGGCAGTGTAGGCACACCAAGAACCAGACAGGCCTCTGTGTTGGGAGGAGGAAACCACTCGCAGACAGATGATCTCTAAGCTGGGCTGGCAAGAATATCAGCCTCCAGGGACTGGCAAATGGATCCGGTACTTTGTGCAGACCCGTAAATGGCAACCCACACCTCCAGGGGGATTTAGAGGGAAACCCCAGATGGAATCCCTAACCTCCTTATGGTGTGCTTTTTATTTCAAGCACTACACTGCATAGGGGGTGTTTTAAACTAGGAATCAGTAAGGTGGTAAGGGAATCATTCTAGGCAACACCTTAACTTTAGGCTTGTCTTACTTAGGCAAGAAAAATGGAAAATTGAGGAAATGACCATATAATCAAAACAAGTACATTACTTAAGTGAGTTATAAAGTACCATAAGGCATAAACCTTGTCTCAAGCAAAACATAGAAAACCAACTGAGCAGGAAATTTTACTGAGTAACTCCTGTGTGCAAAGGGCAGCGCCACAGGCTATCAAAGAAATATTTTAAAGTACGAAATGTGGTTCATGTCTCTCCGTAAAGATAGTGTATTGTGTGTGGGGAAATGAAATGTAGACATAGGAAAAGATAGGTTAGGCAATGAAGCCATGAATGAGAAAGACCCAAAAGAGTGATGTTGATGACAAGGATCAAATCTCTGGGGCTGCTAAAATTTAGAGAATGAAGAAATTGGAGAATGAGAGGGCAACATGGAAAAAGAACATTTAACTAGACATTGAATAGGGAAAGCCTTATTGGGTAAGTGATTTGATTTATAAAAAATTATCTGGGAGTTCCCGTCGTGGTGCAGTGGTTAACGAATCCGACTAGGAACCATGAGGTGGCGGGTTCGGTCCCTGCCCTTGCTCAGTGGGTTAACGATCCGGCGTTGCCGTGAGCTGTGGTGTAGGTCGCAGATGCAGCTCGGATCCCGCGTTGCTGTGGCTCTGGCGTAGGCTGGTGGCTACAGCTCCGATTCAACCCCTAGCCTGGGAACCTCCATATGCCACGGCAGAGGCCCAAGAAATAGCAAAAAGACAAAAAAAAAAAAAAATTATCTGGAGTTCCCCTCAGGGCTCAGCAGCAACGAATCTGACTAGCATCCATGAGGATGCAGATTTGATCCCTGGCCTTGCTTAAAGATCCAGTGTCAACATGAGCTGTGATATAGGTTACAGACATGGCTCAGATCTGGCATTGCCATGGCTGTGGCATAGACCAGTGGCTACAGCTCCGATTTGACCCCTAGCCTGGGAACCTCCATATGCTGCAAGCTCGGCTCTACAAAGACAAAAAAAAAAAATTTTTTTTTAATTAAAAAAAATAAAAAATTATCTTTAGGGAGGTCCCTTGTGGCAATAGGAGGTTAAGGATCTGGCATTGGTCACTGCAGCAGCTTGGATCACTCCTGAGGCATGGGTTCAACCCCTGGCCAAGGAAACTTTCGCACTCTATGGGTGAGGCCAAAAAAAGAAAGAAAAATAATTAGCAACTTCTCTGATTTACATGTATATGAGTCAAAGAGTAGCTGAAACTTTTATATATTGCTGATGAATGTAAAATAGTACGACCACTTCAGAAAACTCTGTAACTGTTCTGTATAAAGTTAAAAATTCTCCTACCGCACATTCTAGCAATTCAACTTCCAAGACCAATGAAAGCACATGTCTACTGAAAGAAGCTCATAGTAGCCCAAACTGGAAACAATCTAAATGCCATCAACAGAACAGACAAATCATGGTGCAACTGAGCAATGGAAAAGAATGAGCTGGCAACACATGCAACATCATGGGTGAATCTCCCAAACATTGTGTTGAGCGACACAACATATATTTTATGTAATTGGTTTAAACGAAATTCAAGAATAAGTGTAATCCATGAAAAAGAAATGAGAACAGTGGTGTCTACCAGGATGAAGACTGACTGGAAGGGGACACTAAGGAACGTTCTGGAATGACAGGATCATAGGTAATGGATAAATACAGTTACCAAATCTCATTAAATTACACAGTTAAGATCTGTGCTTTCACTATATGTAGATTCTCTTACAGATGAGATTTTAAAACTCATATACTTCGAAGCTTTTTTTTTCTTTTTTTTTAACAAGTGAATATTTCCACCTTTCCTGTTGCTTGGATTCTAAATTTTCTCTGGGCTCTTCATTTTTTACACCCACGATATAAACCTGTGTGATGTTTTTCAGGAGCTGGAAATTGTATAAAACCTTTAAAGAAAAAAAGCCTGTGACTATATCAGATTTAAAAGATACGTTTGAGTAATGAAGCCAGGTGTTAACGGTGAAACGGGTAACTTGAAGAGACTACCGCCATTTTTGTCTTGAAAAGGTTGGAATATGAATACTAAAAAACTAAGAACTTAATAAAGAAAAAATAAACCTAAAACAATACTTTCTACCAATGAAATTCTGTTTTTCACAACCATGTTGATTTTATTTTATAAGATTACATACTTGGACACTGATCATTCTATTCATCAGATACGAATACTGATCTCTAATAATCCAAGAATCTAAATTCTTTCATTAACATAACAACTTTCTAAATACCAAAGACACACCCAAGTTTAATTCAATTAAGGACAGAGAAGTAATTTTCAAAGGCGATAGGGATAAGAAAGCAGAGAAGAAAAGGGAGTTATCAAAATCAAGGGTAGCAAAACAAACAAACAAACAAACAAAAACCTATCTACTGTTTTAATAAACATATTTGAAAGTTTGACTAAATTATCTTGGCCAGGCAGCATTTGTAAAAGCTGTGATTCTCAACCTGTTTATAAGGGGCTTTCTTGAGTTGGGGGAGGGGTGCAGATGAGATTTTTGTGCTTATCAAGAGAAATTGCGGGATGATTAAGTTATGAGACACTGCAATGGAGAACAGAAAGGAAATATCGCACAAAGCTCCTGTCCTTAGTCTCATGAGGGCTCTTGAGTTACATCCAGAACCATATAAGCCTGTGTACCATTACCTACCAGGAGTAAGTAGGTCAGACAACCCACCCTAACAACTGCAGAGAAGTTCCATGACTGTGGACAAATCACCCTGTGGTAACTTGAATCAATTCCTTCATAAGGATTTCAGAAGCCTGTTGTCATTAAAAGAAATTGGTTTCATTTCTCTAATCTTCTTAGTTCTTTTCATTTACTACACACTTCCTTTAAGGGATTTAAGTTGGGTTGATCTCAACGTGAGGGAGGCAAAAACAAGGTTTCAGCTGTCATAGGGAAAAGGGAAGTCACAAGGGTAGGTCCAACATGTTTATTTTTGAAAGTAAAATGAATCCAAAATGTCTGCTTCACCCCAAAATAATTAAGACTCATTCTTCCCATGAAGCCCCATGACATTATTATCAATAGTAGTCATTTAGAACCAAGTATACTGCTTTTTGGTCTACCATTTTGACCAAATCTTAAGCCTCTTTAAGGAACCAGAATTTCCCTGGAGAACAATGCAAATGATGAAATGTCCCCTTTTTTGCCCACAACACCCAAATGGGAGTAAAGCAACAGAGAGTAATGGGTGATCTAGGTACCCTGGCCTTTCACCAAGCTCTCATCTCTCATAATGAGTCTACCTCATATAAGAGATACTCTGCACACTTCCTTTGAGCAAAGATCTCTACTATGCATGAGCAGGAGTTACACGTAAAATTTCTCAAAAAAGTCATTTAAAGACTTTGTAAGTATTCCATTTGGAAAGCTTCTTACTTTCTATTACTTTTGACTGAAAATAAGAGTCTGATCTATAATGTTTATTTCTATGACTCTCTATTTCTGATAAAATAGTACCAAATGTAGGAAATAACCTATAAGATTTTTTTCCTCCTTAAATATCAACAGTCTCACAATCCAAGGATCTAAATTCTTCAGTTTCTAACAGTCCAAGGATCTCAATTCTTCACCCTTCAGTTCCAGGTTTACTATGTCATCTCCAATGTTTTCAGAAATCTTCATCATAAAGAAATTGGATGAAATTAGCCACTTGATTAAAGCTGTACATTTTAAAAATTGAGTATAGTATGCTAAGCAATGAGAAGGAGAGCCATGGATGTATTACTTGGTTCAAATGGCATCTAGCTAACATCTAACACATAGCTAGATCTAAAACACATTCAGCCCATAGGATAAATATCAAATACAACAATAAGGTACATGGGGAATTCCCGTCATGGCTCAGTGGTTAATGAATCTGACTAGGAACTATGAGGTTGTGGGTTCGATCCCTGGCCTTGCTCAGTGGGTTAAGGATCTGGCATTGCCAGTGAGCTGTGGTGTAGGTTGCAGATGCAGCTCGGATTCCACATTGCTGTGGCTCTGGCGTAGGCTGGCGGGTACAGCTCCGATTTGACCCCTAGCCTGGGAACCTCCATATGCCGGAGGAGCAGCCCAAGAAATGGCAAAAAGACAAAAAAAAAAAAAAAAAAAAAAAAAAGAATACAATACATGGGAGTTCCTGATGTGGCACAGTGGATTAAGAATCCAACTGCAGCAGAAACCGGCACAACAGCGTAAATTAACTATACTTTAATAAAAAATGATTAATTTTAAAAAAGAAAGAATCCAACTGTAGCAGCTCAGGTCCCTGCAGAGGCATGAGTTCAATCCCCAGCCTGGCACAGCGGGTTAAAGGATCCCGTGTTGCCTCAGCGGCAGCATAGGCCACAGCTGTGGCTTGGATTCAATCCCTGGCCTGGGAATTGAACTTCCACATGCTGCGGGTGGAGCCATTAAAATAAATAAATAAGGTACATGTATTCCATATTAGCAACTACATGGTTGGAAATTTGGTAGCAGAGAATTGCAGAATTGCACATTAGGAACAAATTAATGCTCTGTTCTGGATCACCAGTAATATATTACTTCACTTACCATTTGTCTTTTAAAGTCCAAAACTGATTTAGTTTAAGAGTTAAAATAAATAAATAAAATAAAATAAAAGGAGTTCCCATCGTGGCTCAGCGGTAATGAACCTGACTGGTATCCCGACTAGGTTTCGGGTTTGATTCCTGGCTTTGCTCAGTGGGTTAAGGATTAGGTGTTGCTGTGGGCTGTGGTATAGGTCGAAGATGTGTCTCGGATCCCACAGCCTTGCTGTGGCTGTGGCATACGGTGGTGGCTGTAGCTCCAATTAGACCCCTAGCCTGGGAACCTCCATATGCCGTGAGTATGGCTCTGAAAAGCAAAAATAAAAAATAAAAATAAAAATAAAACAAAATACCAATAAAAAGAGTTAAGTAGTTGAAGTCCTAGGGGCCAGATCTCTTTCTGCCACTGGCGTTGAGGGCTGGAAAGACTACTGTAGAAGTAGAGTGGACTGATTCAACCAATCATTGGACAAATAAAACTGAGACTATTGGGGATACCAATGGAGATACTGGGGTTCAGGGAGAATAAAGGCAGGCCAGTGCAGGCTTCAGAGTTAGGGATACCCAAGTATGCCTCCCACTCAGTCACTCACTTTGTGATCTCTAGCAATTAACATCTGTGAACTTCCATTTCCTCATCTGTAAAAAGCAGAGAAAGAACTACCAAAGAGGGACGTTGAAAGGGTTGATTGTGTGGACATACATAAAATGTGTTGGTCAATAGTCAATGCTTAGAAACTATTTATTCCTTTCCCTTCCTCTACAAGAACAGACATTAGGATCTTTACTTCTCACTTTTGAAAGCTACTTAATTCAGCATACAAAGTACTACACCACCACTGAGAAAAATCAGTGCCTATTATGGCACTGCATTTTCAAAATGATAACTATTTTAACTTTGTCATACTCACAAATGTATATCTTGTCATAAGGTGAATAATTATACAAATATTGAGTAGTACATGGAGTAGTGGTTGACTTACTGTAACTTCAAGCCATTCGATAATTTCAGGGAATATCTTTATGGCCAGCTTCAGAGAAACTCTGAAATGATCAAGCCACAATCCCCACCCCATAGAAATGGCCAGTGTCCAGGGAGAGAGATCAGTGTTGGTACCTCTGGTGTGTGCCTGGCATCTTCTCACAGTTATCTATAAGCCAAACTCCCTCCAAACACAAGATGCTATGGTATTGCGTTTGAACGGCATAGACAGTTTTATCACGCCATAAATGACTTTTTAGATATCCAGACACAGTTTGATTCAATCGGATTGATTTTTGTCATAGAACGAACAAATCACCCTCAGTCTCTGTTCTCGAAATGTGAATATGCATCTATTTATTGCAAAAGATGGAAGGAGATAAGATCTATTTTTCTTAGATACACGTAACATTTAAGTCTAGATTTTCCCTTTTATGTTTCTCCACCACTTCCACATTTTGAAGAGGAAAAAAAAATGCACACTTACTGCCTGACCACAAGATCAATCAGTACTGCCTGCTAGACTTAAAAAAAAAAAAAAAAAAAGATGGTACTGAGGGTGCAGCCATCTTCCTGCCACTGGCCCTGAGTGAGCCCAGAAAAGCTAATTAACACCTCTGTCCTCCCTCCTCATCCCCCCTGCTCTCCACGCCTCCACCATCTGGCAGACCTCCCCTTTCCTCGGAACACCAGCTTTTTTCTGTATCCTCTGCCTTGGGGAGGTTGGAGACATTTGCCTGTCCTAAGAGATGAGAATGGGCTTCGGCAGCATCCTGGGCCATGAATTTCTAAAATTTGAAAGGAAATTACGCAAATAACCTCCCCCACCCTCACCAACAATGCTCTCTTTCACAAAGGAAATCTTAAACATCTTTTCTCCTCTGTCCAAGGAAATGGCTAGATCTATAATCCAACCTACTGTGTAGTTGACAGTTGTCTGATAGGCCAGGACCTAATTCCCACAACGAGTCTCTCTCATCAATTTCATTAGAATTTTAGGGGTGGAAATGGGATATAAAATCACTAAGTAAATATAGAATATTTCACCACAAAGCCACAGGAAATGATGAGAGGGTGCATTTAATGTGAAACAGCAGTGACAGCTCAAGTGTTATTACTCATTGAAAAGATGTCGGATAAATAGGACATCAGTGTAGCAGACTAAGATTTTGAGACTTTGAAGAATAAATAGAGTGAATCTTCTGACTAGTGAACAAATACAGACTAGCTATTAATACATAAGAAATATGATTGTGTTTACCTGAGAAAAAAATGCCATCTGGATAAACTGATATTTCATTAACAAAAATCCTTGTTAACCTTGGATTTGATTACAAAAATTATGGTATTTCTTTTCATGTACTTCCCTCTTGTTCTGACTTACTTTTTCTCTTTTTCTACCTTGTGACACAAACTATCTCATTTTTTTTTAAGAAAATCTAAATGAACCAGTTTAAAAGAAGAAAAGCAAGAGAAAACAAATTAGGAAATTATAAAACTATAAATATTGGGTCAGAATAAGGATCTGATTAGACTCTTGCAGATAAGCTATAGTTAAGCTTACTATGAAAAGACTTGCTCCATGGTTGTATTTCAACACAACAATGTAACCTTGAAAAAGGCAAAAAAATACGGGGAGGTTTTAATGTCAGAATTCTTACTCTACTAAAAGAACGTACTGAAAGAAATTGCCCAAGTGTCTCTTTTTATTTTAATAACAGAAGGAAAGGGAGGCCAAGAACCAGTTTAGAGTATTTTTCAAAGTCGGATAAAATTAAGCGGTGACTCAGATCTGTACAGAACACCAGATGCTTCCTACCTGTAGGGGATATCTGTAACTTTTTTAGGTTCTCACTCTGAACTGTTTTCCTATGTTTGGGGAATTCCTCACCATTTGAGTCTTAGCAAGAGACGGGCTCCACTTCCCACTCTAGATGCTAAAAAAGCCAGCCAGCCAGCCAGCCATTTCTTTCGCAGACCCAGGTTTAGCCAATCAGATGCAGCAGGTCCAGCATCTGACCCAAAGCAATGAAAGACTGGCAAATCCGTTCTGGTAGCAGCATCCAATTTCCAAAGGCACTGGAGACAGAGCAACATCCCACATGCAGGGTTTGTGGGGACAGCAGCTGCAGAATCTACCTTTCCTTGGAACAAAAAAGATCTTCTCAGACAAGTTCTGGGCCCACTGATATACAGCCTCCTTTGACCTCGGACCTCTTGCCTTCCTACCATTCCGTAATCTATGCAATATATTTTCAATACTTCGCTTTTCTGCTTAAGTCAGAATTAGCTTCTGTTGCTTACAGCCAAGAACTCTAAGGGACACAGAGCCGCTGGAATAGTAACTTGGAATTTTTTTTTTTTCTGCTATTTCTTTTTTTTTTTTTTTTTTTTGTCTTTTTTGTTGTTGTTGTTGTTGTTGCTATCTCTTGGGCCGCTCCCACGGCATATGGAGGTTCCCAGGCTAGGGGTCGAATCGGAGCTATAGCCACCAGCCTACGCCAGAGCCACAGCAACTCGGGATCCGAGCCGCGTCTGCGACCTACACCACAGCTCACGGCAACGCCGGATCGTTAACCCACTGAGCAAGGGCAGGGATCGAACCCACAACCTCATGGTTCCTAGTCAGATTCGTTAACCACTGCGCCACGACGGGAACTCCCAGTAACTTGGAATTTAAAAGAGAGGAACCAGGGAATGGATTTTCATTTCTCTTGTAAGCTATCTACTGCCCATGAAAGAGTTGAAGATAAGCCCATCAGTGAAGAGATGTGTATAAGTTTTCCCTTATTTTAAGTCAGGGATGTGTGTCCAGGATACATGGGGAAAAGACAGTTTCAGCGGTAGTCTGGAAGCAAGGATGGGAAACCTTACCCCTTTACCTAGGTCCAAGCCCTAGATAACTTAAAAATGCACAAGTACAAAACTGTACACATTTCACAGAAACATCAAACAAAATCCTAAAATAATGTACCTTAAACACATGAAAATGCTTGCCGATGGGAGTTGGAAATAGGAGTGGGAAATGGAGATAAAAGGGAATGGCTGAAGAAACTCACGCAAAATGCAGGGTTTCTATCTGAGGGCTTCTGGCCCACAAGCCTGGTGCCATTTCTGCTGCCCTTGCGATCTCCAGAAGAGAAAGGAACTCCAGCTATGCATCCTTTGGGCTGGGAGAGGAGCAGAGAGGAAGGAGCCTGCAGGTATTGATAGGATTCACCTGGAAGCTATTGCTCTCCGCTCAGGTACAAACAGGCAGCAGTTGTGAGAACACCTGGGGTGGGGAACCACAGCAGAGGATGAAGATATTAAGCACTCTTTTTTTAAACAAAACTCTTTTAGTCTAGAGCCGATTATAGCATTGCAATGTTGTGAGCAGTTTTTTGTTTAAGGTGATGAGAAAAAGACTGAAAATCAGAGTTCCTGTTGTGGCTCAGTGGTTAACGAATCTGACTAGGAACCATGAGGTTGCGGGTTCGGTCCCTGCCCTTGCTCAGTGGGTCAAGGATCCGGCGTTGCCGTGAGCTGTGGTGTAGGTCGCAGACGCAGCTCAGATCCCGAGTTGCTGTGGCTCTGGCATAGGCCGGTGGCTACAGCTCCGATTAGACCCCTAGCCTGGGAACCTCCATATGCCGAAGGAGCGGCTCAAGAAATGGCAAAAAGACAAAAAAAGAAAAAAAAAAAAAAAGACTGGAAAGAGATTATGGTGGTGGTTGCACAGCATCATGAATGTACTTGATGGCACTGACTTGTACACTTAAAATGATGATGACAAATTTTGTTATATCTACTTTAACACAACCTGAAAATATTGATAATGTAGTATACCAAAAACCTTTGAACTATACACTAGAAATGGGTGAATTATTCTAAGTGTTTAGGGATCTTCACTTTTAAACATTTGGCACTTGGTGCTGAACACTGCAACCTTTGGCGAATTGGAAAATTATTTCTCCTGCCTAATGGGTAACTAGTCACTTCCCCTTCACTGCACGATAGATGCCTACTCTCTCAGGGACAAGAGCAACACAAACATCCCCAGGCTTGGAATACATCAGAGGTTTATCCCTGAAAAGAAATAAGTGTAACAAGTGACAAGAATCTAGCAGAGATGGACATGTTCATGGCAGCACTGCCAGAGGGAAGTTGAGAATATTCAAGTGAAAATGAAAACCACACTTGGCGGTATTTCGCGCCTTTTTTTTTTTTTTTTTTTAATCTGTGAGGTTTAAAGGAGAAGCTGCTGGCTCCAGGCCCACGAAATAAAAGATGCCTGAAAGCTTCCAGCACTGGATCAACCACAGCTGGAAGGGCGTGGGCTGTGACAGGAGCCCAGGCCTGCCAAACATTACAGCTGCAGAGTAGTTTCTGCATTTCTAGACCCGTTCCTGGATCTGCCCAGGACATTCCTATGTCTGTGTCATCAGTCGTGTGCTGTTCCCTATACCTAGAATGTCCCTTCCACTTATCAACAGATGTCTTAATCATACTAATCACTCAAGGTTCATTCTCTTCCTTTCCTAGCACCCAGCTGGAGGTTTACCTTTGAGACAAACCAGACTGATTTTATTTACTTTTTTTTTTTTCCTTCTTTTTAAGGCTGCACCTGAAGCATATGGAAGTTCCTGGGCTAGGGGTCAAATTGGAGCTGCGGCTTCAGGCCTATGCCACAGCTCATGGCAATGCTGGATCCTTAACCAACTGAGCAGGGCCAGGGATTGAACCTGGATCCTCATGAATACTAGTCAGGTTTGTTACCGCTGAGCCACAAAGGGAACTCCTGATTTTATTTTTATTTTTTTTTTTAGTATTTTTTGTCATTTTAGGGCCACACCCATGGCATATAGACATTTCCAGGCTAAGGGTCAAGTCAGAGCTGCAGCCGCTGGCCTAAGCTAGAGCCACAGCAATGTGGAATCCTAGCTGCGTCTGTGACCTACATCACAGCTCATGGCAATGCCGGATCCTTAACCCGTGAGCGAGGCCAGGGATCAAACCCACATCCTCTTGGATACCAGTCAGGTTCCTTTCCGCTGAGCCACAGCAGCAACTCCTGATTTTATTTATTTACTGGCCGTGCCTACTGCATGTGGAAGATCTTGGGCCAGGGATCAAAGCCACACCACATCAGGGACTTAAGCCACTGTAGCGACAACACCAGATCCTTAACCTGCTGCACTACAGGAGGACTCCCAGACTGATTTCAAAGGGATGCCTGGAGACACCAGAGAGGGGGTGAGGGATGGAGATCAGAAGTGTGACATGATCCTCATTGCTGGCAGGGGAAAGACCAACAAAATCACATTGATTAAGGAAAAAAATACCATCCCTGCTGCTCCCCACCATTCTGCAAGTTCAGACTTCCTAGATGATCTAATGAGCTTATTTCAATATCGAAGAAGGCATTTTCTTTTTACTATTATTATTATTATTTTTTTTTTTTTTTGCTTTTTCAGGGTCGCACCCTTGGCATATGGAGGTTCCCAGGCTGGGGTCAAATCGGAGCTGTAGCCTCTGGCCACAGCCACAGCCACAGCGACACCAAATCTGAGCTGGGCCTGCAACCTATACCCCAGCTCACGGCAACACCAGATCCTGAGAGCATTTGAATTCCAAAATAACTTATTCCCTTTTTTGGTTTATATATATATTTGTATAGCACGCTGGAGTGAAAAGATGAGGCTGCTCCTTAGAAGAAAACAGGCCCCGGGGCTCCCGCAGCCTCATCCCTGAAGACTTCTTCAGGGCAGAAGCATCTGTCCCTCTGCCCTGGAACTCCTTTCTTTTTTTCTTTTTTCTTTTGCTGTTTTAGGGCCGCACGTGCGGCATTTGGAAGTTCCCAGGCTAGGGGTCTAATCGGAGCTACAGCTGCTGGCTTACGCCACAGCCACAGCAACTGAGGATCCAAGCAGCATCTGTGACCTACACCACAGCTCACGGCAACGCCTGATCCTTAACCCACTGAGTGAGGCCAAGGATCGAACCCTCATCCTCATGGATACTAGTTGGGTTCATTACTGCTGAGCCACGACGGGAACTCCTATGACCCCTTCCAAGGCATTTCTCTGGGCGCCAGCACAGATGAGGAAGGGCCAGCACGGGACACCTCCCCCTCTATCTCCCACCGTCTTCTTAAAAAACTAAGTCTCAGAAATATGTGGAAGAGGAAAAACTGCTACATTTCTCAGGGTGGCATTTACTGTAGCTGCATCCTCAGAGGTGTGAAGGTGCCAACAGGACCCAACACAGGTACCGTGAGCAGCCACCAGCACTTCCAGTGTTCCTTCCCAAGGCCACTGACGCTACTGCCTCATGCCTGGACCAAATTTTATTTCCAGCTCCGGGAAGAAGCAAATACTAAGGACAGTCAGAGCCTTCCAGCAGAGCTTCTGAGGGGCAGTTGCAATCGAGGCCTGCTTGAGTACAAACTGCAATTTCTTTGGAGGCTCTCCTGGAAGATACTGCAAGAACAAAGGGCAGAAATGAGGCCTGCGGGAGAAATTAACCTTGCTTCCTCTGGAAACCTGGGAGTGTTAACATGTAGAGCTAAAGACTTGGCTCTAGGGAGAAAGCAGATATCGATGAGAGCACAGGTCCCTCTCTTTGGCTTTGTTATCCCTGGTTTCTGGGATTTTCGTCTTGCAGTTGACATACAAACATGTAAACTTTGGAAAAATCTGATCATGGAATTTGCTTTGAGAGTTTTTGGTTTTTTTTTTTTTTTTTTTTTTTTCATCTCTATTGGGTGTTTTGTTTTCCTTTGGAGGTGTAAATTGAGTGACTAATGTGTTTTCACAATCTGCGGGTTGAGGTTGTCAGAGGGAGTAAAATAGGCTGTTTCTATTACTAAATAATGGAAAGAATGGGAAAAAAATCCAAAGTTCATTTTTGTAAAGAACGAATAGAAGAAATCCCCACTGATGGGATGATAAGGAGATAAATAGTTCAAGAGATGACATCTTCACTTATTCATATGAAATATAAGTATTTATTCCAGTCTGGGGTGAGGATTCCCAGGACTTCCATATAAATTAAGTTCTGGGAGAAGGAGAAACATTTGCTTATATGGGTTTCTAGAAACACAGGCAATTTATTAACCAGGTGGGAAGATAATCCGTGCATATGGGGCCTGGAGTTCACGGTTTCTCCCACCACCGGGAACTGAGGACAGAGAGAGGCTGACACAATCCCCTTCCTAGTAACGAAGTGTTCAAATCTGGGGTCATTGCAGGCACGCTGAGTCATTCTCTAGATTTCCAGGAAAGCGTTTGGGCCGTCCTTTCCTTTCCTCTCCTCCGGACATGCATTAGATTTATCATGTCCAGTGTATCATACAGCTGTGGGAAATAGATTGAGAACATTTGCATGCAGCAAAAAAATGGGACCTCAAACAAGAACAGGCTACCAAATGAGTGACTCCAACAGCTATATTTATTATGTACATATATAGGCATTGTTAATTATGGCTTTCCACCTGCATATTTAGAAAGACTATAGATAGTATAATTTTCGGATGTGATGAAGGTCAATGATATCGAAATATATGGGCGTGGGTCTATACACATACACACATTCAGGACTAGAAGCCAACTGATGTCCAGGGCATAGAACAGTAATGATTTATTTTTGGATCTTGAAAAAATTTTTTAATTCTATTTTAAAAGCTAATAAATAAGAGACCTGTCTTCATATGTTTAGAGTAATTGCACGTTGTTGCCTCTCACATATCTCCCACTGCATATCAAGATGCCAGACTCATCCTATATTTTCCTTTGGTCTGACTCACATGGCTGCACCAAGCCTTAATTAATTTTTAAAATGTCTTAAAAGTAGAATATTAGGAACAAACACATCATTGAATGTGCTCATCACTCTGGTATGGAAAACAAAGCTTGCCTGTAACTGTAATATGTGGTTATAGTATTACAATAGTCAGTGAGTGCTGGGAAGTGGACTGCCCCCCTTCTCCTTAAGAACACCCCAAACAGGGTTCTCCCAGGTCTTGCTTCCGGTGTGTGGTTCTGTCTTACCAGCATGACTAACCAGTCCAGAGCAGAACCCTGAGCAAAGAAGACAACCAGTTTCTCTCTCCCAGGAAGTGGACATTTTAACCAAGAAGTGTTTGAAGCAGCAAGCCCTGTAAGGAGAGAGTCTGTGTTTGCACCCACGGAGGTGCCCAGAGATGCCCAAGCTCTGTCCCTCTAAGGGCTGGCACCCACTCTCCCCTGCAGTCAAGACCATACTCTAATATCCTCCCACAAGTGCCCCTACCCCTCAGCATTTTGTTTTTGCTTTTAAGTTCTTTTTACTTCTGTTCACTTGTAAGTGGAGGAAACTCAATTTAGCAAAACACACGTTTAATATGACATTATTTCAGTGCTAATATGGAATTTATGGTTATAGTAGAATGAAGATCACAGAGTCATCATCCATCTAACACTGGGGAGCTTTTGAACCTAAGCATTTTTTTTTTTTCTTAGCAAAAAAAATATCTGTTAGACCCCCTTTCAGAATCCCAGTATCACACAGGAAACTATTTGAGAACTATCACTTAAAGCCATTCAATTTCTTATAACCAAAAGAGAGTCTTTGTTTTGGGCTTGAGCACCAGACATCAATGTCCTTGCTGACCCACTCAGCATGCAAAAGTCCTACGTCATTACATGGTAGTGAGGTTTCAAAAAAATTTAGATGGCAGGAAATAGAGCAGAACTCTTAGCAGCGTGTGCAGACTCTAGCAGCAGCCACAGAACATGTAGTATCCTGTTCTGCCACATTCACTGGGCTGGATTATATTTTCTCATAGACCCAGTTAACTCTGGAAGAACTTAATAGGCGCATAATGTTTCGTATGTGGGTGGGCCGTGTAATTAAACCTTTAATTCTTCTCAAGTTCAGAGGAAAGCAACCACTTTGGTTTGTCTAACACTCAGGGTGTGTTTCCAATTAAACTAAAATCAGAGCAAACACCTCTGGTTTCTTCTTAAGAATCTCTTTCATGAAAACTGATTGTGCGGTTCTGCTCCTCCCAGGCCCAGGCCTTTCTTCTGGAAGCAGGAGTCTCTTGCTGTATGTACCTGAGCATCTCTATCCTGGGCACAGGTAGGCATCGTAGAATTTATCTGATCTCTTTTTGGCCCAAAAAGAAATGGCCTAAAACTGGGGGCAGAGTCAGGTGAGTCACATGGTGACTTGGGTTAGAGTTCCAACCTGTCCCTAACTAGAACAACCTTTTATTGACCTCTTTCCCCTCCCAGCAATTAAGAGTCTTCGGGGTATGTTTCTTGGTTTTTTGCTTTTTAGGGCCACACCTGTGGCATATAGAAGTTCCCAGGCTAGGGGTCGAACTGGAACTGTAGCCACCAGGCTACGCCACAGCCATAGCAATGTGGGATCTGAGCCGCGTCTGCAACCTACACCACAACTCACAGAAACATCGGATCCTTAACCCACTGATTGAGGCCAGAGATTGAACCCGCATCCTCATGGATACTGTTGGGGTCCTTACCACTGAGCCATAAGGAGAACACCCCGATTACTTAAGATTCTTTATTTCTCAAATAATTGTTTATAAGAGAAAATATTAAAAGAATTCTCAGGCCTACCTTTGTATGAAGATGTCTTATAAGACTTTACCTTCCCCGGTCTAATTGAGACATTCAAATATGTCCCATAGGTCACTTGCTGAAGTTCAAAAATGAGTCTTGGAGTTCCTGTCATGGCCCAGTGGTTAACGAATCTGACTAGGAACCATGAGGTTGTGGGTTCGGTCCCTGGCCTTGCTCAGTGGGTTGAGGATCTGGCGTTGCCGTGAGCTGTGGTGTAGGTCGCAGACGTGGCTTGGATCCTGCGTTGCTGTGGCTCTGGCATAGGCTGGCGGGTACAGCTCCGATTCAACCCCTAGCCTGGGAACCTCCATACGCCATGGGAGCAGCCCAAGAAATAGCAAAAAGACAAAAAAAAAAAAAAAAAAAAAAGAGTCTTATTGTCAGTCCAAAATGCCACCTCTCACCACTCAGTGAACGAGTCCTTGTGTACCAGAACTTTGTCCAATTTGTCTTTGCTTTCCTAGATTAGGAAGCTCAATAAATATTTGTTAAATAAGCATATCTTATCTTTCCTACTAGAATTTAGTTCTCAAAGGGAGTAAGAACCATGTGGACTTAAACTTTAGATTCCATACAGGTTAGACAAATTTCATGCACAGAGAAAGAACTTAAGACATTTTGTAATACACATTTATCAAATTAAAGAAAAAGTAGTAAGTTTGGCGAAGAGATTTCAAATACAGCATCTTCATTCAATCAATACAGCATCTTCATTCAATCAAACTGTAAATCCGAACACGGTATACAAAGATAGCTCAAAAACTTGGGGTTCTGAACTTGGAACCAGATGAGCAGCCCCCAGAGCAAGCTTCAGAAGGGGAAAACTGTAGGCGACTGGGGATGTGAGGAAAGCCTCAAGGGACCCACTGGGACGGCAATGACTGGAGAAGAGTCAAATGCTCCACGAAGCCGACCACTCGCACCCAACAGAGGTTCCTAAAGAGTCACCACCCCTACAGTTGGAGGAGTCAAACCAAAACTGTCATCAAAGCTGCTAGGCTTTTTCCCTGTTCTTTTTGCACTTAAGGCATAACAGGGAAAATAAAAAGACAACAAAACCTTCACAATGAAATAGTGCGCTTGAAGGAGTGACTTATTTATGGTCTTTGGCAAGTGTCCCCTGAAGGGTTTAACTCAGCACCTCTCCCACCCCGGAGTTTGTGTGGGAGGAGGGGTCGGTCACAGGCAGAAGGATCTCATTCCTTCTCTACACAAGCGTTCACTCAGCTACCTCTGAAAGTAACTCTTTATCTGGAGGTTAAGTGGGACCAGATCCAACGGACTCTCACATGTGAAATTTTTATTTTTTAAATAAGAAAACAAGAAACAAAAATCTAGTACAGCAAATGCGCAATGCATTGCACACTATACAATGGTTAATAGCTAAGTTTGTTATGTGAATTTTACCTCAATATAAAAGAGTAAAAAGGGAGTTCCCTGGTGGCTCAGTGGGTTAAGGATCTGGTATGGTCACTTGTCACTGCTGCCAATTACTGCTGTGGCAAGAGTTGGATCTGAGGCCTGGGAATTTCCATGTGCTGTGGGTGCAGAAAGAAAAAAAAAAAAAAAAAAAAGCAACTTGTATTTGCTATTAAAATCTTTCCAAGGTGGAGTTCCCGTTTTGGCATAGCGGAAACAAATCTGAGGAAACATGAGGTTGCGGGATCAATCTCTGGCCTTCCTCATTGATGTTGCTGTGAGCTGTGGTGTAGGTCGAGGATGAAGCTTGGATCTGGCGATGTGTAGCTCTGGTATAGGCTGGCAGCTGCAGCTCTGATTAGACCCCTAGCAGGGGAACCTCTATATGCAGTGGATGCTGCCCTAAAAAGACCAAAAAAAAAAAAAAAAAATCTTTCCAAGGCCATGAAATCTGTCCATCCTGCTTTGTGTTTGTAAAGGGCTGGACCAGACCAAAAGGAGGTTAGCACCTTGGACTCGGAATCTGAGTTATATTTCATCTTGGGGAATCCTACATCTTTTTTCAAAAAATAAAATTCCAGGAGTTCCTGTTGTGGCTCAGTGGTTCGCAAACCCAACTAGTAACCATGAGGTTGCGGGTTCGATCCCTGGCCATGCTCGGTGGGTTAAGGAGCCAGCGTTGCTGTGAGCTGTGGTGTAGGTCACAGACACAGCTTGGATCTGGCGATGCTGTAACTCTGACAGAGGCTGACAGCTGCAGCTCCGTTTAGACTCCTAGCCTGGGAACCTCCACATGCCACGAGTGCGACCCTAAAAAAAAGACAAAAAATAAAATAAAATAAAATTCCAGAAATGGAGTATCTGGTCACCTAGGTCTCTTCCAAAAGTAAATTGTTTGATTTAAAAGCAAGAAGCATTTACATCTTTATTGTTATCTTTCAAAAGAGCTGCTTTCACATTTCCTCATTCAGTGAGTCTGGAGCCCAGTGACATGACAGAAGCACTGAACCCCAAGCCACTAGATTTTCCTGGATCTCTCCTTACCTGAACACTATTCTTTGAAAAAAACAACAAACTAGAGTTCCCAGTTGTGGCTCAGCAGTAATGAACTGGACTAGTATCCATGAGAATGCAGTTTGATCTCTGGCCTCGCTCAGTGGGTTAAGGATCCAGTGTTGCCCTGAGCTGTGGTGTAGGTTGCAGATGTGGCTCAAATCTGGCATGGCTGTGTCTCTGGCTCTGGCTCTGGCTCTGATTTGACCCCTAGCCTGAGAACTTCAAATGCTTCACGTCAGGCCACCCCCCCAAAAAAAGAAAAACAAAAAAACAAATGGAAAAAGCAACAAATCAACACACTTCAAGACACAGAAATAAATGAAGTGAGCCGTATCCTCATCATTATGTAACCATTTACAAAAGGACAAATCACAGCACTGGCAAGGAAGCAATCAAGGGATCCCCTCGGAGCAGTGAAAGTGGGGGAAGGTGGTGGATCCCGCACGCGTCCAGCAGGAGGGCCGCCCGCTGAGATCTCCTGCGCAGGCTGGGCAGGTGAATTTTCTTCCCACCTGGCCTGAGAGGGGCTCGAGGCTTGGCCGTTGAGACACCTAATTCCTCACAATGTTCTTAATTACACAGAGAAAATTACTTTACAGCGCAGAAAACTGGCAAATAGCTTCTTATCCAGGGATCGTAGTTAAAATCACTGGATAGGGAACAAATGGACATCATGTGTTTCCCCATGCAGTGCCCTGAGAAATCTGTGGAATTTCTGTCAGAAATACCTAATCTCTGGAGTTCCCGTCTCGGAAACGAATCCGACTAGGAACCATGAGGTTGCCAGTTTGATCCCTGGCCTCCCTCAGTGGGTTAAGGATCTGGCGTTACCATGAGCCGTGGTGTGGGTTGCAGACACAGCTCGGATCTGGATCTGGCGTTGCTGTGGTTTTGGCGTAGTCGGCAGTGTAACTCCGATTTGACTCCTAGCCTGGGAACCTCCACAGTCCCTGGGTATGCCCCTAGAAAAGACAAAAAAAAAGAAAAGAAAAAAGAAAAAGAAAACGTCTCAGAATCTTGATGCCATTGGTGCTTTGTAAGACCCTGGTAAATTTTTTAAAAATAAAATAAATTCAGAGATCAAAACAATTTTAAGTTAGGGTTTTTTGTTTGTTTGTTTTCAATGACTTCATCTGCGGCACACAGAGGTTCCCAGGCCAGAGATTAAATCCAGTGTGAATCCTTTAAGCCACTGCTCCCATTCAGGGCTGGAATCGAACCTCTGTAGTGACCAGAGCCGCTGCAGTTGGATTCTTAACCCACTGCACCACAGCAGGAACTCCAAGTTAGTTTTATCTACATATACTAACTATCTTTTGGAATAGCCTTTAGCTCTTTTTGACACAATAAAAGGTATTTTAAAGAAATCTATGTTTGTTATTTTTGTGTTTAGCAGCATGATTTTTTTTTTAGCTTTACTCTTTTAAAAGCTACGGCCTGAGTTATTCACTCACAGAGTCTGAAATCATTCATTAGAAACTGCCAAGCAAAGGTGGACCATCCGAAAGATCTGTGAAGAGCTGGCCCGCTGAAACTACTGGCTAGTCTTCTGGTCCTGCTAGTATTCAGGGTCAATTTGGGGACAAGCACTATTCACCCCTAGCTACCGTGTATGGATCCAATCCACCCGAGAGAGCACTATCCAGGGAGGTGTGTCTAAAATGAATTGTCAGAGTGAGCAGGAGGCCCAAGACAGGTGTTGGGAGAGGTGCAGAGAAGATAAGAACAAGGAATGTGTCCAGTCTGGCAGAGGAAAGAGAGATTTCTAGAGAAATTTCAGAAGATTTAGTAATTGCCTAAAGTGGAGCTTTACATTCTACTAATGGAATGTTGCTTGGTCAGGCTGAGTGCTTTGGAATGTTCCAGAATAGAACACATAGGAAGAAAAGGAAAGTTTAAGAGAAGTTTGAGGTCAATCTTACAAAACATTAGATAGAGAGGAGCAGAGGCATGTGGCTTTGACAAACCCAAAAAGAATTAATTCAACTACTTTAGAGGGCTGATTGAGTAGGTAACATCTAATATATTTTGAGCAATAGTGTTTATGTAGGTTTAAAACTCTAGAACTTGTCTTTTTGCCGTTTCTGGGGCTGTTCCCACAGCATATGGTTCCCAGGCTAGGGGCTGAATTGGAGCTGTAGCCCCCGGCCTATGCCAGAGCCACAGCAATGTGGGATCTGAGCCACATCTGTGACCTACACCACAGCTCATGGCAACACCAGATCCTTAACCCACTGAGCAAGGGCAGGGATCGAACCCGCAACCTCATGGTTCCTAGTCAGAGTCGTTAACCACTGAGCCACGACAGGAACTCCTAAAACTCTAGAACTTGGCTTGACAGCTAGTATACAGGATTAAAGGAGCAAGGGTATGGGATGTTTGTATATAAAGTATAATTTTTTTCCTTAAAAATCTTTTAAGAAGTAGTCTTGTGGCTTAGCAGGTTAAGGATCCAGCATTATCACTGCAGTAGCTTAGGTTGCTGCTGTGGTGCTGGTCCATTCTCTGGCCTGGGAACTTGCTATGTGATTTTCCTAAGGTTTTACAAAATAATTGACTTCTCTTTTGTAATAATACATATCTATAAAAAATGCTCTGTAAGAAGAGGTGTTGTTTTTGTTTTCATGGTTTACATTCCCAAAGCTTTCCATGTCAAAGGCAGTGCCTGCTACGTTGTTCAGAAGACACCCATGATCGGTTAGTAAGTGTACAATGAGAGAAGGCAGAGAGCAATTTTAGGGTATGCCAAAACCTCCCTGGTATGTGTCAGAACCTTTATTTTGGCAAATTAGAACTTGTATATTTCCATAATAAGTAATGTGATTCTTTTTATTACTTAAAGAAAGGCGGTGAAATTGTCTCCTCCCTAAAGTCAAAATGCAGTCTGCAGCAACAGATCTATAGGATTATCTTCTGAGTATTTTAACAAAAGATAAATGTCATCAGAACTGTATCAATCTGGTTGTGTTGGTGTGGCATTTAGAGAAAACCACTCAAACAGAGCCACTTATATAATCTGCTTGAGTTAAGAAACTGGACCAACTATGCAAAAATTGAGGGTCTACTATATGGACAATTACAGTTATGATACCCAGTGAGAGCTCTAGAAGAATATTGGATAGGTTTCATTTCTAAATATTTGGAATCTTTTAGTTACTTAATTCACTTAGAATCAAAACCTTAGAGTACTTATGGAAATTACCCAAAGGAAACAACGAAAACAGACTATTCAAGGTGTTGATTTAGTGGCAGTATCAATTCATCGAAAAAAAATTTTTGTGTGTGCCTTTTTAGGGCTGCACTCGTGGCATATGGAGGTTCCCAGGCTGGGGGTCAAATCAGAGTTGTAGCTGTTGGCCTACACCACAGCCACAGCAATGCTAGATCTGAGCTGTGTATGTGACCTACACCAAAGCTCAAGGCAACGCCAGATCCTTAACCCACCGAGCAAGGCCAGGGACCGAACCTTCGTCCTCATGGATACTAGTCAGATTCATTTCCGCTGAGCCACAATGGGAACTCCCCTCGTTAAAAGTTTTTAAAAACAGATGAGTGATTCAAACATGAAATATATTCTTTTCTATTCTGTGAATGTTCAAAATGCCCAGAAAGGATTAGCAAACTACAGCTGGAATATACAAAAATTGCAGATATGGATTTTTTCAAAGAGTTCATTTTTTTTTTTTTTTGGTCTTTTTGTCCTTTGTTGTTGTTGTTGTTGCTATTTCTTGGGCCGCTCCCGCGGCATATGGAGGTTCCCAGGCTAGGGGTCTAATCAGAGCTGTAGCCACCGGCCTACACCAGAGCCACAGCAACGCGGGATCCGAGCCGCGTCTGCAACATACACCACAGTTCACGGCAACGCCAGATCGTTAACCCACTGAGCAAGGGCAGGGACCGAACCCGCAACCTCATGGTTCCTAGTCGGATTCGTTAACCACTGCGCCACGACGGGAACTCCAAGAGTTCATTTTTTAAAGTAAGTACTTTCTAGACTCAAGTAGCCAAAGGACACTTATATTTGAAAGTTAAATAAATTTGCTTCTAGGAAACAGACCAATGAATCTGCAAGGAGATTTAATTTTTTTTTTTCTCAATAAGGGCAATTTTCAAAAATTCCAGAAACCCAGAGAAAACCACAACTTGTGAAAGGCATCTTTCCAGCACTCCAGTGGGACTGCATAGGTCTCCCTGAGCTTTCTTCTCACTAGAATTTATATCCCATTAGGGATGATATCTCAGCGGAGAGAGTGCTTAGCACCACTCAGGCTTGGAATCTCACCAGCCATAAACATTTCAAAAATACACATCTAAGCCAGCCTCGGCGGGGAGCCAAGACAATACAGTAATCCACTTGGACAGCTGCAAGGGTGAAGCTGGGTCAGAGATAAGCAGCATCGGCTGCATTTTCACAGTTTACCTCCCACCTGATGAGCCCAGACACCCTGCTGTGCAGCACAGATGTCCTGGCTGTGCTTGCCTAAGGCTTCAAGACTTCATGATCCAGAGTTCCGGTTGTGGGTCAGCAGGTTATGAACCTAACTAGTATTCATGAAGATGCCAGTTTGATCCATGGCTTCACACAGTGGGTTAGGGATCCAGCATTGCTGTGAGCTGTGGTTTAGATCACAGATGAGGCTTGGATCTGGCATTGCTGTGGCTGTGGTGTAGGCTGGCAGCTGCAGCTCCGATTCCACCCCTAGCCTAGGGATTTCCATATGCTGCAGGTGCAGCCCTTAAAAAAAGAAAAGAAAAAGGCAAACAGAAAGACTCCATGATCCAACCTCTGTTACTGTAACCACACTCACCCCAGACACTTCACATTTGCCAAAGGGAATACATTTCCCTAATTCATGCACAGATACTGAATTTAGCTGCTGAAATAAAACTCTCAGTGTTTTTCATTTTTAACTGTAACTTTAAGCTTCTCCCAGGTTCTCTTTCATGTATTCAATAAATATCTATTGAATGTTTCCTATGTGTCAGGGTTTTCTTTATGGTTAAGCCAAATAGAAGAAAGAGAGCTGCCAAGGTCTGCCCTGTTCAGTTTTCTTCCAAGTGAACAAACTCCCAAAGGAGTCCACAGTGTAGACTTGATGATTTCTGTGGCAGCTGCCAGCTGTGGAGAAACAAAGTGTCATCGCTGACTGATGACAGATGGAAGTAATGGCTTGGGTTAAAAAAAAATTACACGTTAATGGACCAACAACATACAAAAAGCAAATTATTTTAGCTGCAGAATGCTTACGGTACGAAGTAGTATAAAAGCATAATTTAGATAAGCCCTTTGGTGTTGCCAAAATACTAGAAGATATGAAAATTAAAGTACTCTGATTATGAAATAGGTTAACACCCTCTATACAAACCCTACCTCTAATACACTAAGCAGCATGCTTTCCTTTGCAAGTGGCAGAAACCCAACTCAAAATGGTCTGAGCATAAGAGAGTTTACTGGCTTGTATTATAACTGGTAAATTCAAGGTATGGCTGGTTTCAGGGTGACAGATCCGGGGTCTCAGATGAGCTTGTCAGTTCTCTCAAGTTTGTTTTATCTCTGTTCTGGACCTATTCTCTTCTATGCAGGTGGGCTTTTTCCACATGACAGGGAAATTATCAGATAACACCCCCCAGTTAACATCTGTGCACCCTACCCCACCCCTGATGAAAAAGCAAAGGGATTTTTCCTCCAACCCTAAGTGTAAAATCCCGGGAGGGATTTTCACTGCCCTGATTTGGGTCCCATGCCCTTGCCTGCTAAAGCCAGGTAAATGGGATATTAGGAGTCCCTGGAATGTCCTGTACCCGCTGTGGAATAGGGTCCTGGTTTAGAAGCCCCACCAAAGTCACATGATTGCGCTGCTCTGGGAGAGAACCAGTTCCCCAAAGGAAAAGCCATGCAAACAAAGCCCAAACACACCCCCGAAGTTTCCAACTTCAAATCTGCCCTTACCTTTTGGTTGAGCCGTGTTCCACTGAATGTTTGACTAACCAGGTTATATTTCTGGCTCATGGGTTCTTAAACTTCAATATGCATCAGAAATATTTGGAGGGGTGTTAAAGCACAGATCTCTGGGAATCACTCCAGTGTTTCTGATTCACCGGGTCTCTTTCTCAGTGATGGGGGTGCTCCTGGTCTGAGGACCACACTTTGAGAACCACTGATTTGGAATTTATTTCTTAAATTGTCAAAGAGCATCTTATCCAAATAAATACCATTCCTGGAAAATATCTCGCAGGTAAAATCTTTCTGGTCTTCAAAGAATATGTCACTCGGATGCTGATGACCACTAGGGCCTTGGGCAAGTCACTTCACCACTCTCCCATTTTTATCCTGCATAAATAGAAATAACTTCCTTCATATGTCTGTTGCAGAGATTAAATTAATTAATATATGCAGTATGTAAGTATTTGCAAGTATTGAAACTGCTCAGAGAATAGAGGGAAATCATCCAAAGTGTTTTATAATAGAATCAAAATATCAATATTAAAACCTGAAAAGGATGATGTATTGCAATCTCACCTATGAATTAACTATGAAAACCCTAAACAAAATATTACCAAATAGAACCCAGCTGTATATTAAAAGAATGCAATGTCACAACCAAGCAAGTTTGATTTCAGGATTAGGAAGATTGTTCAACTAAATCTATTAATATAGCTTCAGGAATAGGTCTGAAGCAAAAAAAATCACATGGTCATTTCAATTTCTGGTAAGGAAATCAATATTGACTCCCACAGAAATTTTTTGAAGTCAGAATAGATGAGTAGTAGATATTTGTCATTTTTATTTTTAGCTATCCAGCATCAGCTTCCTATTCTGGGATATGGAATTTGGGTGAATCTTGGTAGAAAATGGGGGCCCCATAGAAAATCCAGGTGCTTGCGTTATGTGACCCTGGGAACAATAGTGAAAGTGCCACCCCAAATCTGGTCAGCCAGAGATTCTCCCCTGGGACTCTGAGTCAGGACTGGATAGAAGACAGAAGTAGAGGTGAATAGAACTGTCTGATGGCAGCAAGAGGGGCAGTCTTCAGGATGTGCAAGGCAGCCAAAGCATCGCAACCTGACTCCTCTTAGGGCATAATTTTGTCTGAAGTCTGGCTTTCCAGCACTTTTTTTCTTTTAGATCATCAAACAAAATTTGATTTTATGTTGAAAAGATCAGTACTATTGTGTGTGTCTCTCTCTCTCTTTTTTTTTTTTTTTTTTGCTTTTTAGGGCTGCACCTGCAGCATATGGAAATTCCTAGGCTAGGGGTTGAATTGGAGCTGTAGCACTAGCCTACTCCACAGCCACAGCATTGCAGGATCCGAGCCAGATCTGCAACCTATGCCATAGCTCATGGCAACACCGGATCCTTAACCCATTGAGCCAGGCCAGGGGTCAAACCCACATCCTCACAGACACAGTGTCAAATCCTTAACCCTCTGAGCCACAACAGGAACTCCAGCATCATGTTTTTGAAGGTAGAAAAAAGCATTCCAGGTAGAGAGACCAGAATGCAATAGGTTTGTTCTGATGACCCAAGGGATTAAACTAGTAAGAATGGGTAAATGCTGCAAGAAGTCAAAGAAAATTGGCAAGACTATTACTGGCATTTAGACAGATGCTGATTGGTGTCCACTTGGTAGGAAAGTTGCAGTGAAAGTTCAAATACCAGGTGGACCAGATGAATTAATACTTGTAAAATGGAGATTTATTACTGGGGGCTTCTCAGTCCAGAAATAAGCAAAACTTCAAAAGAACTCCCAATTTTATGATTCCCAGTCTTTGTTGTTCTTTGGGGCTAGTTTGTATCTTAAGCCTCCAAGATTCTGTTTGGGATTTTGAAAGCAAGAATTTTGACCAGGGTGTTCCCTTTGTGGCTCAGTGGTAAAGAACCCAACTAGTATCCATGGGGATGCAGGTTCAACCCCTGGCCTCACTCAGTAGGTTAAGGATCTGGCATTCCCATGACCTGTGGTGTAGGTTGCAGGTGACACTCTGATCTGGAGTTGCTGTGTCTGTGGTGTAGGCTGGCAGCTTCAGCTCCTATTCAACCCCTAGCCTGGGAACATCCATTTGCCGCAGGTGCAGCCCCAAAAATACAAAAAAAACCCACTTTTTTTGACTAGTACAAAATGAATATCTTCTTGACCTAAGGTTCTTAAAAATGTATATCTCAAACCAAAAGCCAGCATTCTATTTAACAGTGAAACAACGGGAAACATTCTAATGTCAGCAATAAGGCAAGGTGAGCTCTCTGAGCATCACAAGAATCTCTAGATGGTTTTAGGGAGAGGGTGTCAGGGAACAGCCTTGTGAATGGGGTGTGAGCAAGGCAAGCTGAGGGGCCAGGAGAAGGCCTGAAGCAAGTCAAGGAGAGAGTCCACGGACCAGGCCACAGGGGCTGGAGCAGGTGACTTTGATACCATGTCTTAGCAGATCTTATTCTGGCTTAACAAACATTCATATCCTCGCCTCAGCAGTTTAATTCTGGGGATTTGGCCTAAGAAAATATGCAGGGCTAAGAACAAAGGCTTGTGTGTGTAAAGGGAAGAAAATTTGCAGCCAGTCCCAGTGGACAACCAGCAGTCTGCCTTTTAAGCAGGACTCGACTTTCTTTTTCTTCTCCTTCTTCCCCTGCTCCTCTTATCTTCACCTTCCTACCCCTTCACCTCTTATTCTTCCTTTTCCTCTCCCTCTTCTTTTTCCCCATCCCTCCCATCCTCCCTCCCCCTCCCTCCTCTCCTTTCTTTTTCCTTCCTTCCTTCCTCTCTCTCCCTTTCTAAGTTTATCAGACCTTACTAAGACTTGTAGTCCTAAGACTGAAGGTTCTGGGCTAGTCTGAATGTGACAGACTGAAAAAAAGTACGCACAGTGCTTCTGAATGTCAAATGGGAATTTTTAGGTTTGACCTTGAAGCTCCAAGGGGTGATGCTCTTGAACTAAGAACCAGAGGAAAATGTGGAGAAGAACTCCCAGGATGGGGAAATGGACCCCAGCATCCTGGAAGCAACTAGGAGCTTTGAGCAAGAGAGGAAAAGCAGGGAAGTTCTCTGTGGCTAGAATGATTAGTGAACTGGAGGCCCAGCAATGTCTGATAAGCTCAAATTTGATTCTTTTTCTGCAAGTAATTAAACTCTTACTTCCTTAGAATATGAGTTAAAATCTATAGAACATAAAAACCTAAGATGGTTGTGTACTGAGCTTTTGTTCGTGGGGAAGCAAACAGAAGCCCGCAGGGACGATCCAGAAGTGATCTGAGACTATAGGCCATGAGGAGCTGGGACTGAGCTGACAGGACACCTCCAGAGTGATTTAACTTTTTTTTTTTTTTTTTTTTTTTGGTCTTTTTGCCATTTCTTGGGCCGCTCTCGAGGCATGTGGAGGTTCCCAGGCTAGGGGTCGAATCGGAGCTGCAGCCACCGGCCTACGCCACAGCCACAGCAACGCAGGATCCAAGCCGCATCTGTGACCTATACCACAGCTCACGGCAACGCCGGATCCTTAACCCACTGAGCAAGGCCAGGGATCGAACCCTCAACCTCATGGTTCCTGGTCAGATTCATTAACCACTGCGCCACGACGGGAACTCCCAGAATAATTTAAACACCAGCTCCCATCCAGGAGTTCTCACAACTACTAGCAGGCACCAGGCATTCTGAAGTTACGTGGAATCAAGAGACTGTTACTTTGTTTGCATAGTGAAGAAAACCATAATCCAGAGGGCAAGGGAATTTGGAGACATTAAAGTTACATGTGTGCAAGAGTATTAGGGCATCATTATTTACACCCAGACATAGTTACATTCAGAAGGACCTGAAATTCCAGATATCAATTCAGACTCCTCAAATGTGGAGTTCCCGTGGTGGCACAGCAGAAACGAATCCGACTAGGAACCATGAGCTTGCGGGTTCCATCCCTGGCCTTGCTCAGTGGGTTAAGGATCTGGCGTTGCCGTGAGCTGTGGTGTAGGTCAGAGACATGGCTCGGATCCTGTGTTGCTGTGGCTCTGGTGTAGGCCGGCAGCAACAGCTCTGATTAGACCCCTGGCCTGGGAAACTCCATGTGCCGCGGGTGCAACCCTAAAAAGACAAAAAAAAAAAAAAAAAATCTCAAATGTACAGTCTACTCTACCCCAGTTCAGAGAAACAGGAAGACCTGATCCAGCCCCATCTCTGGGCCCCTCATGACCCATGTACTTTCTCTTCCCACTCCTATCCATGTACCAGCCAGAACATCTCATCCTCACGTCCAAGCTCTATCCACATGCTTTTCCACCCCTTGGAGGTAAGAACAAGCATGCTTGCTAGTGGTGTGGCCCGTTCTTGGGAAAATGGAGTAGGGACCAGTCAGCCAGGTTTTACACACACACAAGCCAAGCTTTGAAAATGAGCTTCTCAAGGCGATTTGGGCAGGGAACCCCAGGGTATGCAGGGCACACTCGAAGGGGGAATTGGGACAGGGAGGGACCCAGCAAGAGCGATCTGGTTCAAGTACTGGGTCAAATTCAAACAGGCTTTTTGAAGATGATCTAAAGTTTTGTTTCCCCATGAGTCCAGCAGTCTTGTTGTAGGTACAAGGATATTTGAGCACAGGTAAACAGAAGATAAGCCTAAGGAAAAAGTACATTCCTAAAGATGTTCATAAGAAAAAGAAGATAACTAGGTCATGTAGAAGATGACCCCTCAATTACTAATACAGGTTTTTAGCAGACAGCCTTCTGTTAGGAATTCCCAGGCTGGACCTGGGAATCTCAGGATTCTCAGCAGAGCAAATCTTCTCCAGAGGCATCTGTTTTATAGCTAGAGTTTACTGAATTCTGTTTTCTGTTTTCTTTTTACGACTGCACCTACAGCATATGGAAGTTTCCAGGCTGGGGGTCAAATCGGAGTTGCAGCTGCCAGCCTGTACCACAGCTGCAGCAACAGATCTGAGCCACATCTGCAACCTACATGGTAGCTTGTGGCAACGCTGGATCCTTAACCCACTGGGTGAGGCCAGGGATCAAGGACACTGTGTCAGGTTTTTAACCTGCTAAGCCGTAATAGGAACTCCAAGTTCTATTTTCTAAACCTTTTTTTTTTTTTTAAAAATATGGATCACGGAGTTCCCAACATGGTTCAGTGGTTAACGAACCTGACTAGTATCCATGAGGACTCGGGTTCAATCCCTGACCTTGCTCAGTGGGTTAAGGATCTGGCATTGTCATGAGCTGTGTTGTAGGTCATAGACATGTCTCAGATCCTGCATTTCTGTGGCTGTGACATAGGCCGGAGGCTACAGCTCCGATTCGACCCCTATCGGGGAACCTCCATATCCTCCAGGTGCAGCTCTGAAAAGACAAAAAAAAAGGGAGGGATCATTTCATTTAAATTTCACAACTGCTAATAATTTCACAACTTAGAATCTCTAATACAAGGATGAGGAAGCAGAGGCTTTAAGAAGTAATGCGACTTGAATGTATACCCAGGAAGACCAGCCCCAGAACCCTCCACCCTAACCAGTAAGCAGCAATTTCCCTGTTGGCTAATAAATCCAGGATAACATATCATTTGGGTCAAAGAGGCTTCCATTCTCCAAACTTGGTTCAATAACATGATATATAAATCCTTCCTCTGTTTTTTTTTTTTTGTTTGTTTGTTTTGGTAATTTTGCCATTTCTTGGGCCGCTCCCTCGGCATATGGAGATTCCCAGGCTAGGGGTCAAATCGGAGCTGTAGCCGCCAGCCTACACCAGAGCCATAGCAACTTGGGATCCAAGCTGCGTCTGCAACCTACACCATAGCTCACGGCAACGCCGGATCCTTCACCCACTGAGCAAGGCCAGGGATCAAACCCGCAAACTCACGGTTCCCAGTCGGATTCGTTAACCACTGAGCCACGCCAGGAACTCCTAGAAATCCTTGCTCTTTTTGCCAGCACTCTTTGTGGGAATGCATTTAATCTTTCCACATTTCCTGATTAGGTCTCTCTCCTGACAGCCCAACGCAGTGTAAGGTGATTACTACGCTTAGGGACAAATACACTAGAACTTAGCTTGCACCTGGGCACTGGCTGTGTGATTAGAATCTAAAAGTCTGTTCAGTTGGGAGTTCAGACCCTATGACTGTACACTATCAGTACTGCTCCTCCTTGTTCTTTGAAACATCTTGCAGAGCTGCCGAAAGTGTGAGAAGGATCTGTATTCGTGAGCCGCATTTTCAGCCGTGTTGCTCTGGCTAAGACAAGCAACAGCATGTGACCGCAACAGATGTGAGCAGAGATCGTTTGGATTACCCGAGTTTCAGCTCGGACCCCAAGCCACATCCCTCTGGGCACAGCAATAGCAGCATGGAGCTTCCTTCTGCTCTAGAGCAACTGCCTTCAGCGGTGGATGTCTCCAGGGCACAAGTGACCGAGTGGAGGATGGGCATCTATGTTTGGGCTCCAACCTTGAGAAACGAGCAAGGAGAACTGCCCCTTGAAATGAGGGAGCACTGAAGAGTCCATTTCACCTGCCTTCACTAGTCAAGGTCGTTTTCTTTTTTTTTCTTTTTTTTTCTTTTTTTGATCTTTTTTAGGGCCACGTCCACGGCATATGGAGGTTCCCAGGCTAGGGGTCTAATCAGCTGTAGCTGCCAGCCTACACCAGAGCCACAGCAACTCGGGATCCAAGCTGCGTCTGCAACCTACACCATAGCTCACGGCAACGCCGGATCCTTCACCCACTGAGCAAGGGCAGGGATCGAACCACAACCTCATGGTTCCTAGTTGGATTCCTTAACCACTGAGCCATGGTGGGAACTCCTCAAGGTCATTTTAAGACTTGCAAGTCCTCCAAGCACCATGTAGCCTCAAGAGGTTTGCCTGCGTTGTCTTCCAGGAACTGGAGTCGGGTGTGTCTCGCTTCTGCTGAGCTGATGAAGACTGGATAGGACCACCGGCCCTCCAACTGAGCATGCGCAGCAGGTGTCTGCTTGGTGACCTTTTGACCTCAGAGGGCCAGACACCCCACCTCACAGGTGCTAAGGGCCTCCATTTTTGAATGTGCAGGTGCCTGGAGCTTAGTTACGCCTGCGCAGAACACGATTACCGCACCTTTTCCCAGGCTTTTGGCAGGCTTCTCTCAGCTCAGACCACCCTGCTTCAGTATTTTCTATCACGCAAATATCTGGAGTCCTGCCTGAGGTGGACCTGAGATGTGTTTTCTTGTTTGGCTGCCTTGTGACTAAAAGGTTCGCGATAAAATTTTGGTGCCTCTCCTTGCTTCAAACTTTGCTGTCTCGCCATGTGGCTTGCTGGGCATCAGGCAAAATAAACGTGGTTCCGTAACAACACTTTGAGAGATTCCCAAACATATTGGGGATGGGGGTTTGGGGGCCAAGAGAAATTGAACTTGCTGATAATTTGAGGATATATGCAAGTGAGAAGCATTGCTTGCACCCCCAAATCATCATATGCAAACTCAGTTACATTTTGAAGGGAACTGAGCATTTATACTGCTCCTCCGAAGTCCTGGAATCTACACTTTGGACTTTGGCTAAGTCTTTAAAGATTGTCTGATTAACGACACACCCAATATTTAAATCTTGCCAGGAGTGGTCCAGCCTATTTTAACAGCACTCAAGAAGAGAATTCACTCCTTTCTGAAGCATTTCATTCTACATTTGGAAATGTTAATAAAATAATATCTTGAAAATTAAGCCTGAATTTGTCTCCATGTAATGTTCACTCTTTAGTTCTACACCTGAGGCCATACGGGTTAAGTCTAATCCATCCTCCACAAAATACCACTCAAAAATTTAAAGGCAGCCAGCCACTTGGGGTATCACTTTTCAAAGCAAACTACGTTCTGCTTAGTTTGTTCAACTGTTCCTTGTGTGACTTGTGTCAGGGCCCTTCGTGCTCCTCATTCTCTAAGTACTTTGCAGTTGTCTCTTTTCCTTACAAGACATGACATCTAGAATTGAATGTCATGTTTCTGTAGAGAGCGAGCAATTGCAAGTGTCATCTCTGCTTTTCTTTTAATAGTCGAGTCTTTTTTTTTTTTTTTGGTGGAAACCTCAAAATGGGTGTATACTGATATAACTGCTGCCTGCATTCCTTAAATCATTTTCACATGAGCTCCTGCTAAACTCTGCTTTTGCTTAGCTCAAGGCAGCTGCTGTGCTCTTGCAAGACTCAAATGCCCTTAGGGGTAAATTCTAGCAACAGAGGAAATAGTCCATCCAATATTATTAAATCTGTGTCTCCAGATTCAAAACAATCTAGTGTTTTCAGTCATGAGTTTTGTCTTTTCATAAAAGAGTAATTAAGTACCTTTTAAAATTCCAAATAGGATGGCAGTTTCTCTAATGTCTTAGCAGTTATGCCTTGCTATGCAAATGTAGAAACGCTTTAAGACTTATAGCCATTTTTTGGTTTTCACATAAAATTTTAGTTTAGTTTAGAAATATCTTTACTGGAGTTACTGTTGCGGCACAGCAGAAACAAACCTGAGGATGCAGGTTCAATCCCTGGCCTTGGTCATTGGGTCAGGGATCCGCATTGCTGTGGCTGTGGCGTAGGCCTGCAGCTGTAGCTCAGGCCGGCAGCTGTAGCTCCCATGTGTGAACTTCCATGTGGCAAGTAAGGCCCCCCCAAAAAACAAACAAAAAAACAACAAAAAAAACTTTACTGCTTCAGTTCTGAAAACAGTAGAGTTGTAGGAAAACAAGGTAGAATATTTGTGTTAAGCTTAAAGACTAATTTTTGAGACCCTGTCAGGAAAATAGCTACTTTTATGGTTATCAAGTCTAACTCAAAACATAAAATTATAATTCAGTTTTCAGTAGTTAAGTGTTTGAAAAAGATTAGAACTAAAGTAAGGGTTAGCAATGTTTAGGAAGCCTTATAGAATTTTTCAAAGCACTCAACTGTTGCCACTTTGTCTAAGTTTAGCTTATATTAAGTGTCTAAAACCTCAGAAATCAGTGTTACCCAAGTCAAGGGTCAGTGCTAATGTTACAGAGCTTGCAAGAACCAATGTCTGCATATCTAACACAGGAAGTGGAATTTGTCAAGTCCTTCCAAGTAAATGAGTTTCTATGCGTTTTAAAAACCTATTTGGGTCATTTAAAAAAAAAAAATCTTACAAACAATTCAGCTGAAACTAGTTTATTAGTTCGAAACAAATTACTTCATGCTTCATCATTCTTTGGTATTTGAAATCACATTTGGCCTCAACCTAATCATCACTTTATCCAACATGTAATGCCACAAAGGGAAGATTACAGGATATTTTGGGCCAACTTTGGTGATTATACACTTGATTTTTTTTTTTTTTTTTTTTTGCTTTTTAGGGCCGCACCCCTGGCATATGGAGGGTCCCATGCTAGAGGTCGAATTGGAGCTACAGCTGCCAGCCTATACCACAGGCACAGCAAGGCAGGATCCGAGCCGCATCTGCGACCTACACCACAGCTCATGGCAAAACCGGATCCTTAACCCACTGAGCAAGGCCAGGGATCAAACCCACAACCTCATCATTCCTAGTTGGATTTGTTTCTGCTGTGCCACAATCAGAACTCCCACTTGAAATATTTTATCTCGCTAAAAGTAGAGAAAGGAAAAGGGTTTCATTTGAAAGCTTCTTGAAAAAATACTGAAGAATAGAAGAAAACCATTGATGTTAAATGAGTCTGCAGAAAGACACTGTGTTACTCACTGGTGGGCAGCTGGGCAGGATCCATCCAGGACTGGCCGTTGTGCCCCTCCTTACTCAGAGAGTAGGGTTCTGGGTGGCATTCTAGAAGAGGAGTTAGCAGAGTTAGGTGGTGATCTTTGAAAAGTAACCAGAAGAGAAAATGAAGACATGTCCATTCTTCTCTGTCCTTAAGTTCTGCCCCCTCCTAATGGCCAAACCCCAGTAGAGAACAGGGCTTGGAGAGTGTTTCCCCACCACCCAACTCAGTGAGAGATGGCTCCTTACTTGTGTCTGGTCCAGTCTTGCTCAGATGAGGGCTGTCAGAAATAGCCACCCAAAGGACAGCCGAGCACATGGAGCCATTGGGGTGGGAGGTGGGAAAGAGGCTGGTCATTCCGGACCAGCAAGCAGTGTGTGGTATCCCGACTGCTCTGGGTGGGACCAGCCAGCACAGCAGTGAGAGAGAGGATGCTCACGTGCATAGAGGCTAAGTGGCCTCTGGGAGCTGACCTGCCCCTGACACTGGGTCTCCTGGTTCAGGCTGAACATTCACGCTTTTCTCTGCCCATTTCTTCCTATGTCCATCTCTCCTCTCTTTCTCTCCTTCCCTCCATGCAATCTTTTTTTCCCCCTTCTTTTTAGGGCTGCACCCACAGCATATGGAAGTTCCCAGGCTAGGGGCTGAGTCAGAGCTACAGCCACCAGCCTACGCCACAGTCACAGCATCACCAGATCCTTAACCCACTGAGCGAGGCCAGGGATTGAACACACACACATGGATACTAGTCAGGTTCTTAACCCACTAAGCCACAATGGGAACTCCTCCTCCAGTGCAATCTCAATTTGGTCAGAAGGTCAGAAGGGGTGGGTGGGGAGAAGAGAGCAGAGAATTATAAATGTGTGTCTGAATTTTTCAGTCTTTACGTAGATCAGGCTTTATAATTTTAACATGCCAATAATGGAGCCCATCCCCTAAAGCAAGGATGACTCAAATCCAGCTGCTGGGGAGTCACTGTTACGGCTCAGTGGTAACAAACCTGAATCCACGAGGACACGGGTTTGATCCCCAGCCTCGATCAGGGGGTTAAGGATCTGGCATTGCCATGAGCTCTGGTGTAGGTAGCAGATGTGGCTTGGATCCAGCCTTACTGTGGCTGTGGTGTAGGCAGGCAGCTGTAGCTCTGATTTGACCTCTGGCCTGGAAACTTCCATATGCTGCAGGTGCAGCCCTAAAAAGCAAATAAATAAATAAATAAATAAATATCCTGCTGCTGGGAGAGCCCCTCCAGGAACAGGTGAAGAATATCAGTGCCATTGGGTAGGAAGGAATGGAGATTACACATTATTTGTACTTCAAAGTTTTCTGCAACTGAATGACTTTAGAGAAAATGGCCATGGATAACCTGCAATTCATAAAGAACTAAAAATATTTATAAGACTAATTCCTATAGGTTCTATATATAAGTAAGATAAGATAAAGCACATAAAAAAGAGGTAATTAAAACATATGCAATTCTTGGGAAAATTAATGTTATTAATCACTATCTGTTTTTATTATTATTATTATTATTAATGTTATGGCTGCCCCCACAGCATATGGAAGTTTCCAGGCCAGGGACCAAATCTGAGTTGCAGCTGTAGAAACCTGCCATGACCGGGCCCAGGATAGAACCGGTAACCCAGGCCACCGCAGTTGGATTCTTTTATTTTTTATTTTTTTTGTCTTTTTGCCTTTTCTTGAGCCGCTCCTGCGGCATATGGAGGTTCCCAGGCTAGAGGTCCAAGTGGAACTATAGCCACCGGCCTACGCCAGAGCCACAGCAATGCGGGGATCCAAGCTGCGTCTGCAACCTACACCACAGCTCACAGCAACACCGGATCGTTAACCCACTGAGCAAGGGCAGGGATCGAACTCGCAACCTCATGGCTCCTCGTCGGATTCGTTTCCAATGAGCCAGAACAGGAACTCCAACCACTGCACCACGACGGGAACTCTCTACTTTTTTCTTTATAATCTAATATCATGAATATTATATAAATGACATTTTAGTAGTATTTGGATTTTTTCATGTTTGAAAGGTATGGAACTCTAAAAGCTTTTTTACTGGAGAAAAAACCATTTTTTTCCTATTTGAGTTTGTAACAATTTTAGCAAGGTATAAGTTATATACCATAAAGGTCACCCACTTATACAATTCAATAGTTTTCACAGAGTTGTGTCACCATCACCGCAATGTAATTTTGGAACATTTTTATCACTCCAAAAAGACCATACCCATTGGCAGCATCTATTTTCTTAAGTAACAATTATAAATTATAAAAGTCACTAAAACCACCAACCTCTCCAAATAAAAGAATTATCATAAAAGCAAACAAATTACATCATGAAAGAATTTTAAAATTATAAAAGAAAACGACAGGAAAAAAGAGCAAATATGTTGGTCAAGTGAAAAAGTGATTATTTACCTTTTAGAAATATACAGACGTTCAGATTAAAGCACAAGGCAAGAATCCAAACTACAGCATGTAAAAGAAACCCATCCGGAACAAAGTGATTCACAAAGATTGAAATTAAGAGGCAAAAGTAAACTAGGCAAACACAAATAAAAAGAAAGCAGGGGAGTTCCCGTCGTGGCGCAGTGGTTAATGAATCCGACTAGGAACCAAGAGGTTGCAGGTTCGATCCCTGCCCTTGCTCAGTGGGTTAACGATCCGGCGTTGCCGTGAGCTGTGGTGTAGGTCGCAGACATGGCTCGGATCCCGCGTTGCTGTGGCTCTGGCGTAGGCCAGTGGCTACAGCTCCGATTGGACCCCTAGCCTGGGAACCTCCATATGCCGCGGGAAGCGGCCCAAAGAAATAGCAAAAAGACAAATAAAATAAAAAAAAAATAATAATAAATAAATTAAAAAAAAAAGAAAGCAGGAGTTGCAATCTTAAAAGGCAACAGAAATTCATACCAAAAAAACGATGAAATGATACTAATGATACTTAAAAAATTAAATGAAATAAATTAAATGATAATGTAACAGTTGTGGTGCATATGCACTTAAAGCATTGTCCAATAGTCAAAAAGCAGAAATTATAGGAGACACAAGGGAGAGTGGATACACTTATATCAGAAAACTTTAATTTGCATCTCTGCATCCAAGGCACATCAAAGAAATTTTAAAAAGGATGTGAGAATATAGACAAAATGAGTAACACAATAAGGTAGAGCTTGTCAGTATATCCCATTTCATTGAATGTGAGATGCCATTAATTGTAAAAACATGTCATTTTTTATTACAGCACTGAGAAAATAAATGCTATCAAACTAACACAATGCTTTAATTACAGCCTGCAAAATGCATGAAGTCGTCTTACTCTCCTATGCTTGTTATTAAATTTATTTCATCTTTTTTGAGGGATTTAGCACTTTCTCCTAAATTCAATTATTCCCTTTGGTGAGCAGTAGGTATCCTCGTGCATGTATCTTGAGAACAAAATTCCACACAGATTCATCTCCACATAGTTGTTGTATCCTTTATTGTTTTAAGGTTTTGCATAATCTTTGGTTATTTTTTGCATGAAAAGGTAGAATTGTAGTCATTCCATCAATAATATTTGCTTTACTAATATCAACTTTACATATTTCAAGCCTTTCTATGTACCCAATAACTTTTAGTTTCAATGTCACAATACACTGTAACCTTTTCAACCATATTTAAAATGGTAATTAAACCCAATATGTATAGAGCCAGCAATGTAAACATGACTGGGTTGAAGGGTCAATGATATAAACCTCTGTGACCAAGTCTGTGCCTATGCCAGCAATAACAACTGCATTATGATTGCCATCAGGCCAAGAGTAATTATAAGGTGCCAAAATTAAAAGATGAATCTCCACCAGGGATGTTAAAATGTGAAAGAAAAAATTTGTGGCTGGAGTTAATGAAACACGGTATACTGTGATTCCGTGAAAAAGATAACATAGCTTCATTTTCAAGGGCCCATTGAAAATCGACCATACATTGGCCCATAAAAAACCCGAACAAATTTTGAGCAATAATAATACAGGCCAGGCCATGTTTTTTAATCACAACACAATAAAATAGACTTACTAACACCGTCACAAAATAAAGGCTTTTCTACCCAAATATGTAAAGAAAACAAATTCTTCTATGTAACTCTTGCATCAAGAGGGATATACTAAAATACCGGGCAACCATGAGAGGTAAAGATGCGAATGGTACTCTCAACATTAAAGTACCCTGAGGAAGTTGCTCAGCAGTAACAGGCCTGACTATTACCCATGAGGATGCGGTTCAATCCCTGGTCTCGCTCAGTGGGTTAAGGATCTGGCCTTGGCATGAGCTGTGGTGTAGTTTGCAGATGTGGCTCAGATCTTATGTTGCTGTGGCTGTGGTGCAGACCCCTGGCCTAGGAACTTCCATATGCTGCAGATGCGGCCCTTAAAAAGCAAAAAATAAATAAATAAAGTACACTGAAATTCTTGAACTGTTCAGGAGGAGAACAAAATCCTCAGTTATTTACTTTGTCAAACAATATGTGGAGATTTATTTATTTTTAATTTGTATACTGATTTTTGTTTTTTTTCCATTATAGCTGGTTTACAGTGTTCTGTCAATTATCAACTGTACAGCACGGTGACCCAGTTACCCATACATGTATACATTCTATTTTCTCACATTATCATGCTCCATCATAAGTGACTAGACATAGTTCCCAGGGCTACACAGCAGGATCTCATTGCTAATCCATTCCAAAGGCAATAGTCTGCATCTATCGATACTTGGATATTTAAATTTTAGGGATTACCAGTGAGAAAAATAAAGTGCATAATATTTTTTAAACCAGTAGAAGCGAAAGGAGCAAGTAATAGGGACCAGTGTCAAGGAAATCACCCGTATGCCTTTTTCTAAGAGTTTTATGGTTTTGGGTCTTACGGTGAAGTTTTTAATACACTTTGAGTTCCCGTCGTGGCGCAGTGGTTAATGAATCCGACTAGGAACCATGAGCTTGCGGGTTCGGTCCCTGCCCTTGCTCAGTGGGTTAAGGATCCGGCGTTGCCCTGAGCTGTGGTGTAGGTCGCAGACGCAGCTCAGATCCCGCGTTGCTGTGGCTCTGGCGTAGGCCGGTGGCTACAGCTCTGATTGGACCCCTAGCCTGGGAACCTCCATATGCCGCGGGAGCGGCCCAAGAAATAGCAAAAAGACAAAAAATAAATAAATAAATAAATAATAATACACTTTGAGTTGATTTTTGTGTATGGTGTAAGATAGGGGTCCAGTTTTCCCAAGACCATTTTTATTTATTTATTTTATTTTATTTTATTTATTTATTTGGAATTGCAGAATCTGGAGTTCCCGTCATGGCTCAGCAGTTAACGAACCTAACTAGCATCCATGAGGATGCAGGTTCGATCCCTGTTCTCGCTCAGTGGGTTAAGGAGCCCTGCGTTGCCAGGTGCTGTGGTATAAGTGGCTCCGGCGTAGGCTGGCAAGTATAGCTCTGATTGGACCCCTACCCTGGGAACCTCTATATGTCATGGGTGCAGCCCTAAAAAACAAAAAAAAAAAAAAAGAGAGAAAGGTATTGCAGAATCTCAGCCTCCTCCAGAACCACGCCACGACGGGAACTCCCCAAGACTATTTATTGAAGAGACTATCCTTTCCCTATTGTATACTCCTGGCTCCTTTATCATTAATTAATTTACCGTGTATGTGTGGGTTTACTTCTAGGCCTTCTTTTTGCTCCATTGATCAGTGTGTCTGTTTTTATGCCAATATCTTACAGTTTTGATTCCACTCAGAATTGAATTAAGTCCCATGCTAAGGGCTTCATTTTCATCACCTCTGTAAAGGCTCTGCCTCCAAATACAATCACAAGTTGAGGTCCTGGGGGTCATGGCTTCAGCATACGAATTTTAAGGGGATACAATTCAGCCCATAACACAATTTGTAATAAAATATTAGGTAATTTTTCACTATTTCATTAAGTGAGCCATAGGGCGTGGCTACATTTATCACAGAGCTTCTCAAACTTGACTGCATACGAATGCCCTGGGGATCTTATAAAAATGCTGATCTGGATTTAGTGGTTCTGGAGGAGGCTGAGATTCTGCAATACCTTTCTCTCTTTTTTTTTTTTTTTTGTTTTTTAGGGCTGCACCCATGACATATAGAGGTTCCCAGGGTAGGGGTCCAATCAGAGCTATACTTGCCAGCCTACGCCGGAGCCACTTATACCACAGCACCTGGCAACGCAGGGCTCCTTAACCCACTGAGCGAGAACAGGGATCGAACCTGCATCCTCATGGATGCTAGTTAGGTTCGTTAACTGCTGAGCCATGACGGGAACTCCAGATTCTGCAATTCCAATAAGCTCCCAGGTGAGGCTTATGCTGCTGGACCTAGGGCCACAGTTTTGAGTAGTGGTGAAGCACTGAAAGATATTAAATAGTCGAATCCTTGCAACTACGTGTCATTGATAGGACTGGATTTAAGAGAAGAGGTTCAGAAGATATTCAATAGAAGAAAAACAGAAAAAAGAAATAGAAGGGAAATGTGATCCATATTTGAAGATGATAAGAGAAAGAAATTTAAATGAAGCAAGGATCATGTGCCAAGAGAACACACTGTCTTAACAGAGAAAATGAGGAGTTATGTTATTCCTTCAAATGAATAAGTGGATACTGTTAATATTCACACCCCACTGGGGCTATGAGATTCTCAGAGCTACAGATTTGCAAAACAGTATTTCATGCCATTACCCAATTTCAACACTACTACAAGTGATGCATTGCAATGGATACCAAGTTTTTTATTTTTATTTTATTTTATTTTTTTATTTTTTTTTTTTTTTTTTGGCCTTTTAGGGCCATACCTGAGGCATAGGGAGGTTCCCAGGCTAGGGGTCTAATTGGAGCTACAGCTGCTGTCCTATGCCACAGCCACAGCAATGCCAGATCTGAGCCACATCTGCAGACTACAGCACAGCTCACGGCAATGCCGGATCCTTAACCCGCTGAGCAAGGCCAGGGATCGAACTCATAATTTCATGGTTCCTAGTGGGATTTGTTTCCACTGAGCCATGACAGGAACTCCTTGAAATATTTTTAAAAAGGGAAATTATTTAATGAATGCTAGTAGCTCTCGTTCCAGTTTATTTATTAGCAATTTTTGTTTAGATTTTTTTTTTAAATGGCTGTACCCATGGCATATAGAAGTTCCTGGGCCAGGGATTGAAGCCAAGCCACAGCTGTGGCAATACGGAATTTTGTTGTTGTTGTTGTTGCTATTTCTTGGGCCGCTCCCGTGGCATATGGAGGTTCCCAGGCTAGGGGTTGAATCGGAGCTGTAGCCACTGGCCTACGCCAGAGCCACAGCAACGCGGGATCCGAGCCGCGTCTGCAACCTACACCACAGCTCACGGCAACGCCGGATCGTTAACCCACTGAGCAAGGGCAGGGATCGAACCCGTAACCTCATGGTTCCTAGTCGGATTCGCTAACCACTGAGCCACGACGGGAACTCGCAATACGGAATTTTTTAACACACTGTGCTGGGCTGGGATTGAACCAGCACCTCCACAGCAATTCAATCCACAGCAGTCAGATTCTTAACCCATTGGGCCAAGCCAGGAACTCCCAATTGTTTTAGAATTATAATCATGCATCACATAGGAAGAATGATCAGGGTTGGTAAATTATTCAAAGTCTGTATCTTTCATCCATTTGTGTTTGCTTCTCTATACCACCTTTCCCTAAATTATAGGGTATTTTTGGTAACCTTTTGTAAAAACGACAACAATAATAGCAACAAGCTCTTCATTTTAAAAATCTACCAAATTGCAATTGATTTACATTTGCAGTGGAAAGTCACGCAAAAGGGGCATAATTCTTTGTTGTGTGAGACATGTCAACCCTGCTGGTAGTTTAGCATCCCGGCATCCCACTCATTAAATGCTAGAATTGCATCCTCCCTACGAAAGATCTCTGAGTTTCCAAAACTACACTTTAGGTAGGGGTTTATCTCTGTTGCCCGTCACTGGATAGATCATCCCATAGACTGGACTCGACCTGAAGATTTCATGCAATTTCCCAAAAAAAAAAAAAAAAAGGGAGTTCCCGTCGTGGCGCAGTGGTTGACGAATCCAACTAGGAACCATGAGGTTGCGGGTTCGATCCCTGCCCTTGCTCAGTGGGTTAACCATCCGGTGTTGCCGTGAGCTGTGGTGTGGGTCACAGATGCGGCTCGGATCCCTCGTTGCTGTGGCTCTGGCGTAGGCCGGGGGCTGCAGCTCCAATTCGACCCCTAGCCTGGGAACCTCCATATGTCGTGGGAGCAGCCCAAGAAATAGCAAAAAAAAAAAAGACCAAAAAAAAAAAAAAAAAAAAAAGATTTCATGCAATTTCCAAATGTCTGTCTTAAAACTGGATGTATATTATATGAAGCAGTAAATACTTCACAATTGTCTTATAATTCACAAGTTTCATGCAGAAAGATCAAGCCCTAGAAAAACCTGACGTATTACCACTAAAAACCTCAGCAAGTTGGAGGGCCAGTGAGCTCTGAGAGTTCTTCCCTTACTAACTGGAAATACAGGAACAACAGCTTCTATTCTTCTCGTAACCGTTTTCACCCAAGGATAGGTCTCTTTCTCTCTCCACTCTAAACACAACGAACCTGAAGACGCTGTGTGTTTAAACCCACCCTGAGCAGGATTTAGTAGCCTTTTTTTATGGAAAATAGGACCATATTTCATATCATAATTTTCATGCTTAATTACCCTATTCTGAATGAGGTAACTTCTAGAGACCATCTGTTCAGAGAATAACTGGATGAGCACGTCAGAGAAAATATATAAAAAGGGTAATTAACGTGATAAGCTGAACAACAATGAGACATACGAGAACATATTTGGTTCATTTGGAAGGTCTCATCAGATGCTTCTTTTATCACAGCATCTGTAGAAAGTCATGTGGTATGTGGATCAGGCCCTACAATTTGCAAAGGTACAGTCTTGCCAACAGATTGGTAAACTCCAGCTTATACGTTCATGACAAGGAATTTGACCTTGAGACCCAAATCTAGATGGATTAGTAGCATCAATAAATTAACTCTTCCTAGCCTTAGTAAGTTATGAAAAAAAAATTCTGACAATAAGTTCTTAGGTTCATAAGACGCTCTTTTAATATAAATTAAAGCCATGAGTTTTTGCAATGTCTGTCACCAGTTTACGCCAAACATTTAAAGCAAATGGGTCCCATTTTAACTGTTTGCTACACCTGCTTTGAAGACATCTATCTGTGTACCGTGATGAGAAAGGTATGTCACATATAGAATAAAAAGCTGGAGGTCTAGGCCATAAATATAGTCAGTGGTTGTCTCTGGAAGCTGGGAATATATATAATTTTAATTTTGTTCTTTATATTTCTCTGGATTTTTTCTTTTTCTAAATTTTTTCAGAGATATTTTACTTTCATAGTCAGATATTAATAAATAAATTTTTAAAATACGATTCATTATTAGCAGAATGTTGACTAACACTGCTTGTTTCAACATGTCATACTGAATAGAAATAAATACCACCCCATAATAAAAAGTGCAGAGAAAAATCATGCATTAGAAAGATTAAAACCACAAACTATGTCAAGCATTATCTGGAAAAACAAAAGTTTTAGATAGTGGGGAAACAAAATACCTGGCAATAATATTAAGTCATAATGGAGGCTATAAGCAAAAACTTTACTATTAAATATTAATTTTAAAGCTAATTTCCTCTTTTTCTCAAAATAGTTTGTGTCCTGAGAAACTTTAAATCTTTGTTTAAAAACCTTTTTGAACTTCAGTTAGAATATTTTGGGGGTAAAGTCTATAGATCGAATGTAGCATGGCCTCTCCTTCCAACCCAATTGATACTTTAAATGTGAATTAACCAATGTGGACAGTATTTGGAGGGGAGGGCAGATCTTGGGAGGTGATTAGGTCATGGGGTGGAGCCCTCAGGAATGACATTTGTGCCCTTATAACAGACCCCAGAGAGCCCCTTACTTCTTCCTCAGTGTGAGAACACAGTGAAAGACGTCGGGCAGGAACCGGACACCACATCTGCCTGTGCCTTGACCTTGGACTTCCCATCCTCCATAATTGTAGGAAATGAATTTTTCTTTTTCTTTTTTTTTAGGACCACACCCACGGCATATGGAGATTCTCAGGCTAGGGGTCGAACTGGAGCTGTAGCCGTGGGCCTACACTACAGCCACAGCAAGGCAGAATCCAAGCTGTGTCTGTGACCTACACCACAGCTCACGGCAACACTGGATTCTTAACCCACTGAGCGAGGCCAGGGACCCGACCTGCATTCTCATGGACGCTAGATGGGTTCACTAACTGCTGAGCCACGACGGGACCTCTGAATTTTTTCATATTTCTAAGTTGGCCAATCAGTGTTATTCTGTTATAACAGCCTGAACAGACTATGACAACAAGGGTAGAGTTTAGCCCTTAAGATGTGTTTCTGAGGAATTATTTCTGCAGCTGTTGTCATGTTGTGGGTTGTGGTTGATAGCCAATTACCTCAAATTGCTGGGGTGTCCGTGGTTCTGAATCAGGTGGGTCCACTCTCCTTCTAACTTTCCTCTGAGGGCAAGCTTTCCCAAATACATACTTGACCTGGTAGCAGTTCTCAAAGTGGGATCTTGGGATACCTGGGGGTCCCTAATACCTTTGGGCGAAGGGCTACGAGATCAAGTATATTTGCATAATGATAAGACATTATTTGCCTTTTTCATTCTCACTCTTAAGCTAGTGTACAATGAAATTTTCTGAAAGCTATGAGTTTGATGATAGGGCAACGGAATGATGCAAAAGCAGCTATGAGACTTCAGCAGCCTTCAATTAAACAAGACATTAAAGAAATGCACAAATTTGATCACTCATCTCATTTTTAAGAAAAATAGTTATTTTTCATAAAAACATTAACATGTGAGTTTATCATTCGTTAATTTTTCATTTTGGTTCTCATGTATAACACAGTAAAATATCAATGGATAAAACCCACATAAACAAAAATTCTTCTGAGGTCCTCAATAATTTTTAAGAATATAAAGGGTCCCCAAAACTAAAAACTAAAAGCTTGGAGAAGTACCATTTAAAACTATAATCGCTCTGAAATCAGAAACCACAGAAGACTTAACATATGAACATAATTAATGTTAGAAATAATTTAGATGAAGAAGTATTATAAATCAACTATCATTAAAAAAAGGAAATAATTTAGAAATGAGCTTGAAGCAATGTTTTTTTGTTGTTGTTCATAGAAGAAACAGTCCAGCATAGAACAGGCACACATTCCTGCAGTCCCAACTCACCTAAATTAATTAATAAATTAATTCAGGGGGACAAATTTATATTCCAGTACGTGGGAGTCTGCCGCCGAATTAAAAGTATACAATGTGGCTTCACCCCGACAAGGACTGGGAAACACTAAATGGTCTTTTGTCTTGCTTTTCACAACTACACTCATTAGCCTAGACTGTCATCTCTGTATGAACATTTACGTATGAACATTTTAGTTTCATAATTAAGAAAAGAGGCACAAGAAAAAGACAAAGGTACTGAACATAGACATTTTTTTTTCTTTCCTTTTTTTAGGGCTGTACCCACAGCATATGGAAGTTCCCAGGCTAGGGGTCAAATCAAAACTGCAGCTGCTGGCCTACGCCACAGCCACAGCAACACAGGATCCGAGCCACATCTGTGACCTGAACCATAGCTCACAGCAATGTTGGACCCTTAACCCACTGAGAGAGGCCAGAGATCAAACTGCATCCTCATGGATACTAGCTGGGTTTGTTACTGCTGAGACACGGTGGGAACTCCTGCCAAACCTGCTTTACAATGTAATGGTTTTGGAGTTCCCTGGTGTCTCATTGGGTTAGGGATCTGGTGTTGCCACTCCTGTGGCTCTAGTTTGACCCCTGGTCCCAGAATTTCCACATGCTATGGCATGGCCAAAAGAGGAATAATACAAATTTGGAAAATAAAATAAAATAAAATAAATTGTAATGGCTTCAAATTCAATGTAACTAAGACTCTATAGCTAAAATTAGGCAGGGAAATAAAATATGGCATTTTCATTTAAAATAAACTTGTAAATTACTTTCTCAAATCCTGGTTACTCTGCTTATTTCTCTTTCCTCCTCTGCCACCTGAAGGAGAATGGGTTCATTAAAGCAAACTAAAGACCCTCTTGGATGAGATGGGAGCACCAATAGATCAAACTGATGTCAGAGTTCAAAGTGCTCTATTCAATAACAGCGCTGCTGGCGTTCCTGTCGTGGCTCCGTGGTTAACAACTACCGACTAGGAAGCATGAGGTTACGGGTTCGATCCCTGGCCTCTCTCAGTGGGTCAAGGACCTGGCGTTGCCGTGAGCTGTGGTGTAGGTTGCAGACCCAGCTCGGATCCCGCGTAGCTGTGGCTGTGGTGTAGGCGGGTGGCTACAGCTCCGATTAGACCCCTAGCCTGGGAACCTCCATATGCTGCGGAGTGGCCCTAGAAAAAACAAAAACAAACAAACAATAAAACAGTGCCACTAACCTCCAAAGATAGTTTCAATGGGGAACTTTCAGTGCCAGCCTCCTATACTTTCAGAGTAGAGTACTGGCTTCTTACTTACCCCACCCAAGTTATTCTATCTAATTATTTTGGAACAAATTCAGACACTTTACCTCAGTCCTGTCTTCGGAGCTCAGGAACCCCTAGTCCTGCTGCTAGGAACGTTGCTGGGAGTTGGCACTGGCTGCAGGGAGCTGCTCTCCCAAGATGACGTGGCTCCCAAAGGGCGGACCCAGACTGAAGACTGGCTGAAACAGGGATGCAGAGTCCTAGTTTCTTTGCCTTGATTTGGGACAGTGCATGAGCATCATCCTGGCTCCTGAGTTCACGCAAAACTGCAGGACGTCTGAGTGCGCTTCTGTAATGATGTCACAGGTCCTTTCGCAGGTGTATCTCCTGAGAACATTCCCCAAGAAACTGTTTCTACCTATTGCTGTCTGTTTCCAGCAAACTTGATTTAATACAGCTGGTTAAGGAGTTCCCGTTGTAGCTTAGCAGGTTAAGAACCCAACACAGTGTCTCCGAGGATGTGAGTTGTATCCTTGGCCTCGCTCTGTGGGTTAAGGATCCAGCATTGCCGCACACTGTGGCAGAGGTCGCAGATGTGGCTTGGACCAGCAGTGTTGCTGTGGCTGTGGTGTAGGCTGACAGCTGCAGCTCTGATTCTATTCCTAGATTGGGAACTTTCATTTGCCACAGCTGTGGCCCTAAAAAGAAAAAAAATAATAATAAAATAAAAAATAAAACTGCTGGTTAAAAAGTAACTTTCTTTCTGACTTTACTCTCCAGCCCCCTAGTTGCTTTCCGAAGGCAATCACGTTTTTCAGTTTGCCATATATACATGCAGAGGTAGTCCACGCAGTTATAGACATACATGTGTACATTCTATTCCTCTCATATTTTATTTTTTCATTTTTTTCTCTCATATTTTTAAAAACCTATAGAAGCTTACTACACAAAGCATTCTTCGCTTTGCTTTTTCATTTTTAATAATGTATTTATCTCTTAATAATATTTTTTGCAAAGTCCCCTTATTATTTTTAATGGACATTTACAATGGATGTACCATAATTTACTTAACCATTACTCTATTATTATACATGTTGTGTTGAATCTTTTAAAATTGCATGCCATGTTGTAATACAGAAACTTGTACATATGCCTTTTCAGAAATATGTGACTACATTTCTGATATGCATAGCTAGAAGTCAAATTGCCTACTCAGAGTATATTCATTTAAAATATGGACATATGTTGGGCGTTCCTATCGTGGCGCAGCAGAAACGAATCCGACTAGGAACCATGAGGTTACGGGTTCAACCCCTGGCCTTGTTCAGCGGGTTAAGGATCTGGCATTGCCGTGAGCTGTGGGGTAGGTCGCAAACATGGCTTGGATCTGGCATTGCTATGGCTGTAGCGTAGGCTGGTGGCAATAGCTGCAATTAGACCCCTAGCCTGGGAAGCTCCATATGCTTCAGGTGCGGGCCTAAAAAGACAAAAGACAAAAATAAAAAATAAAATATTGACAGATGTTGCCAAATTTTCCTCCATAGAAGTTTATATATGAAAATGCTTATCTCCTTATGCCCTAATCGATATCCTGAGTTATTAACCTTTTTGATCTTTATCAATCTGATAGGGAAGAAGTTATCTAATTATAGCTTTAAATGAGTGACATTGAATGTCATAGTTTTGTTTTTTGTTTTTGTTTTGTCTTTTTGCCTTTTCTAGGGCCGCTTCCCGCAGCATATGGAGGTTCCCAGGCTAGGGGTCAAATCGGAGCTGTAGCTGCCAGTCTACACCACAGCCACAGCAACTCGGGATCTGAGCTGCATCTGCAACCTACACCACAGCTCACAGCAACGCCGGATCCTTAACCCACTGAGCCAGGCCAGGGATCGAACCCGAAACCTCATGGTTTCTAGTCAGGTTCGTTAACCACTGTGCCACGACGGGAACTCCCATGGTTTTTTTTTATAGTGGATTTTTTTTTTTTCATGAACTGTCTGTTCACATCTGTTGTCTCTTTTTCCACTGGGTTGTTATTGTTGCTTCTTATTTAACTGCAGGAGTTCTTTATATATTAGGAAACCTAGGACTATAACACGAGCTACAAATATGGTTTCACAGTTTGTCATTTGTATTTAGGCTTGACCTTCGGTAGTTTTTCCCATTCTAACTTAAAAATGTAGTTTAATTTGTCAGTCATCTATGGTTTCCAGGATTTGTGCTATAAAAGTACTAGGAGAAAAAGGCTTTGAAATAAAACCCAGAGTGTGCTAGAAAGGAACATTCTTGTTAAATGTAAAGACCAGAATTACTTTCAAGTATCACTGATAACCTAATATGAATTTTGATCTTCCCTCCATCCCCCTCTCTAAAATTTGTTCCTCTCAGTTTATGCCATCTCAGTAATGCCAACATCATCCTTGTACTGACTCAAGGATCCCTGGGAATGATCCTTGGTTCTCTCTCATATTCCATGTTCAAACCATCAGCAGTTCTTAAGAGCTCTATTTTTAAAATGCCTAGAATCTGACCTTCTTTCAAAACCCTCACCCCACCCTAGTCCAAGTCAGCATGTTGGATTATCATAAATGCCACTAAGTGGTTTCCCTGCTTCCACCCTGGCCTACCACTTAACTCTCCAAAAATTGGAGATCTCTCTCTTTCTTTTTTTTTTTTTTTTTTTTTTTTTTTCATCTTGTCTTTTTGCCTTTTCTAGGACTGCTCCCATGGCATATGGAGGTTCCCAGGATAGGGGTCCAATTGGAGCTGAGGCCGCCAGCCTACGCCAGAGCCGCAGTAATGCAGGATCCAAGCCGCGTCTGCGACCTACACCACAGCTCATGGCAACACCTGATCCTTAACCCACTGAGCAAGGTCAGGGATCGAACCCGAAACCGCATGGTTCCTAGTCGGAGTCGTTAACTGCTGAGCCACGACGGGAACGCCAGAGAGATCTTTTTAAAATATAATACATATCACTGAACTTTCCCTGCTCAGTGCCCTGAAAAGTCTGCATTTGACTTTGGGTAAACGCCAAAGTCCTCACAATAGCCAATGGCCCACTAAGACCCTCCCAGCTCATCTACCACTCACTGCCTGGCTCACTCTGCTCTCCTTAGTGATTATTACCGGAACACCAAAAGTTCCTGCCTCAGGGCCTCTGCAGGTCTTGTGCGTTTCTTTAGAATGCCTTTTTCCTCAGTAGCCTCAAGCCTCTTTTAAATATTCTGTTCAAATGTTACTTTCTCAGGAAGACCCTCTGCGGAGTTCCCGTCTTGGCTCAGTGATTAACAAATCCGACTAGGAACCATGAGGTTGTGGGTTTGATCCGTGGCCTTGCTCAGTGGGTTAAGGATCCAGGATCACCGTGAGCTGCGGTGTAGGTCGCAGACGGGGCTCGGATCCCGCGTTGCTGTGGCTCTGGCAGAGGCTGGCGGCTACAGCTCCGATTAGACCCCTACCCTGCAAACCTCCATGTGCTGCAAGTGCAGCCCAGGAAAAGAAAAAAAAAAACCCTCTGTGATCATCATTCTTTAAAATTTCTCCCCCCATCGCAACCACTTCTGGTATTTCCCACCCCCACCCCCAGACGTTGCTCTTCTCTATAGCACACATCTCATGTGACATTCTAAATTATGTTGCACATTTATTCGTTTAATGTCTTCATCTTCAACCCCAGCTGCCCTCATTTGAGCTTCATACATTTATTCCTGCTGTTGTGCTCACTTTTTAATCCCTAACCCTAGAACAGTGCCTGACACATAAATGTGAGAGAATGAATCTTGAGTTTTACCCGAGGGACTGCATTTTCTAATTTGGTTCCCACAAAAGTGTACTGAAAACTAGCTTTGTAAATGGCTCTGCACCTGGGGTAGGAGAGGTTGTGAAAGAAAACAAAACCAGAACCGCTCATGGAAAAACTTTCGAGGGAGAATTAAAGCATAATACAAAACACAGCACATAAGGTAAGAGAGTTTAAACCTTTCCAGGTAGTCATATTAGAGTTGGATATATGACATCAGTACTAGAAAATGCAAATGTGAACTCAGATTTAAAAAATGGCAGGCTTAGGCTACACATAATTATGTATGCAATAGGAAACCAGTGCAAAGGACAGGAGAAATTAACATGATGGAAGAAAATGAATTTTAAATGCTTAGTCTCAGGAGTTCCCGTCGTGGCACACCAGAAATGAATCTGACTAGGAACCATGAGGTTGCACATTCGATCCCTGGCCTTGATCAGTGGGTTAAGGATCTGGCGTTGCCTTGAGCTGCAATGTAGGTCGCAGATGTGGCTCAGATCTGGCATGGCTGTGGCTGTGGCATAGGCTGGCAGATATAGCTCCAATTAGACCCCTAGCCTGGGAACCTCCATATGCCACGGGTGTGGCCCTAAAAAGACAAAAGACAAATAAAATAAAGTAAAATAAATGCTTAGGCTCCTAGCACATCTAAGATGCACTGGGGCTGGATGGGCATTTTAGAGTCTGATACCACAGTGTCTACAGTGACACTGAGAAGGCCTGAAGCAAGTGAAAATAGCCCTAGGAAGGAATGAAAACTCCTGTATTATTAAACATTAACTGGCAAACGACTGGCTATAAAAGGTAAAAGGCAATCGGAGATGGGGGCAGATGGTGCTCAGACTTTAAGTCTGGGTGGTCCTTGCATCATGTTCTGGATGCCTTATGGATTCTTGAAGCATCCTCTCACAGTCTGATATATTTCTATATAAGGAAATATGAGATTTGTCGGCAGATCCTCAGCAGAGAAAGCCAGCAATACCTTAGCTCTTAGTGCTTAAGGAAAGAGCCTTTCATTTCTACTAGTATTATGAGTGCAAAGAATAAACACCCTAACCCCGGGAGCCAGGTTTGTGGGCAGTTGAACAGAGCCAAATACTTGGTTAAGAGACTCAGGGAAGTACCTGCCTTTTCTGTCCCTCGAAGTGCTTTATCAGATGACATTGCTTGAGCTGCATCTTATCCCTGGAATCTGACAAAAATTTGCATGGCCATTCAAGAAGGCATATTCCAACAGCCTAGATTGAATCCAACCTCTGAGACTTGCTCATTAGTTTCACCTGTGGGAAAATCAGCCCAGTGAAAATACGCATATTCTACAATGGTTAAGTCAAAAGGCAGCCCCAAAAAGGTCACAGAAAACCCCAGATACTTCCCAATCCATTCCTTATCTATAGTTGGCTTAAGTTACTTTTCTTTTCTTTTCTTGTCTTTTGTCTTTTTAGGGCCATACCCGAGACATATGGAGGTTCCCAGACTAGACGTTGAATCAGAGCTGTAGCTGCCAGCCACAGCCACAGCCACAGCCACACCAGATCTAAGCCAAATCTGAACTATATACCACAGCTCACGGCAACGTCAGATACTTAACCCACTGAGCAAGACCAAGGATCAAATCTGTATCCTCATGGATACTAGTCAGATTCATTTCCACTGAGCCCCAACGGGAATTCCCATGTTGTGCCTTTTAAAATGACTTTCTTGGAGTTCCCTTGTGGCCTAGTAGTTAAGGATTCAGTGTTGTCACTGCTTGAGTTTTATCCCTGGTCTGGGAATTTCTGCATGCGGTGGTCAAAGCCAAAAGAAAAAAAAAAAAAAAAGGCTAAATGACTTTCTTTAGGTTTGGTAACTTCTCAAAAATAATTACTGGAGTTCCTGCTGTGGCATAGTGGGTTAAAGATCCGGTGTTGTGGCAGCTGTTGTGTAGGTCCAGCTGTGGCTCAGATAAGATCCCTGGCCTGGGAACTTCATATGCAGGGGGAGGAAAAAAATACTAAGACTAGTAAACAGAGTTTTATTGGAACACAGCCTATTCATTTGTAAAGGAAACAAAACTTGAATCCGCCCACAGCTTACTGTTGGATTCATTGTCCGCATGGGCTGTGTCACTGACATGGTCATGGCCTGGTGCCCTGGAGTGTTCCTTGGCAGTGCCAAAAAGTCATTTCCCACTGGACTCACTTGGCCCCACTTCCCACTCTTCTGAAACAAATCATCCCCAATTACTGCCTCAATTGAATGGAGTATTTGAGCTATTTGAGCTAATTTGACTATATCTAGAGCCAAACGCAAAGAACCTAGTGTCTTTGACTCATCTCCAAATTTTGAAGTCCAAGTAATAAAATATCCTATGATTAAAAGATTTAGTATAGGTTAAGTTTGGTACAATATTTAATGCGTAAAGTTCTGTGCTCCCACTTCTCCCAGCCTATAAAGAGCTATTGCTGTATATTCCTTGAAGAGATTGGATTTTAGTACAAGTACAAAGAAGCAATAACAACAAGAGCTGGAAAGGATGTTTGCAGTTATATCAACCTTGTTCACATTGCTTTTATTTGCATTTTACAGTTGTTAAAACTGAGGCTCAGAGAAGTAAAGCTATATTTTACCAGACTCTGTAATAGACTGGTAGAAGATCCAGAGCTGGAATCCAGTTCTTCTGACCAGTGGTTTTCCTTTTTTATTTTTAGGGCCACACCCATGGCTTGCAGAGGTCCCCAGGCTAGGGGTCAAATCAGAGCCGCAGCTGCTGGTCTACATCACAACCACGGCAATGCCAGATCCAAGCTGCATCTGTGACCTACACCGAAACTCACAGCAACTCTGAATCCTTAACCCACTGAGCGTGACCAAGAATTGAACCTGAGTCCTCACAGACACTATGTCAGGTTCTTAACCCACTGAACCAAAATGGAAACTCGAAAATGATACTTTTTAACAACATAACCTTTGAGTACAATAATTCATAAACAATTTGGTCATTTTTCAGAAGAAATGTACCAGAGAATCTGTATCAGAAGGGACTTTCAGGAGTTCCCATCAGTGGTTAACCAATCCGACCAGGAACCATGAGGTTGCGGGTTCGGTCCCTGCCCTTGCTCAGTGGGTTAATGATCCGGCGTTGCCGTGAGCTGTGGTGTAAGTTGCAGACGCGGCTCAGATCCTGCATTGCTGTGGCTCCGACGTAGGCCAGGGGCTACAGCTCGGATTAGACCCCTAGCCTGGGAACCTCCATATGCCGCGGGAGCGGCCCAAAGAAATAGCAAAAAGACCAAAAAAAAAAAAAAAAAAAAAAAAAGAAGGGACTTTCAGAAGCATCCAGTCCAACTTCCCAGGGTGTCAGGAATCCCACTGGGGTTCACAGGTAGAGGATATTAGAGTAATGCTGCTGCTGCAACAAAACAACCCCCATCACTTAACAATACACCTGTTCCTGATTAGTGACAGTCCTCTACAGGGTGACTCAGGAGCCCAGGCTCCTTATATCTTGTGGCCTCCCCCTCCCAGAGTTTCCATGCCCTCTGCTTGCAGGAAGAGGATGGGGAGAAAACAAGTTGAGAAAGCTTTTTTTTTTTTTTTTTTTTTTTTTTGTCTTTTGTCCTTTTAGGGCCTCATCCGCAGCATGTGGAGGTTCCCAGGCTAGGCGTCGAATTGGAGCTGTTGCTGCCAGCCTACACCACAACCACAGCAACACCAGATCCAAGCCACATCTGTGACCTACACCACAGCTCACGGTGATCCTGGATCCTTAACCCACTGAGCAAGGCCAGGAATCGAACCCGCAACCTCATGGTTCCTAGTCGGATTTGTTAACCACTGAGCCACGATGGGAACACCTGAGAAAGCTTTCAATCTTGGTGTTGAGAGAACACACTTCACTTCCTCTCACATTCCATTCCATGGGTGAAAGCTATTCACAGGTCCCCATCTAATTGCAAGAGGGGCTGGGCAATGTAGTCCAGGGCTGAACAGCTGCCTCTGTACACTGTGGAAGGAAGAGTCATCTTTGACTTAGGCAATTCCCTTCAGTCAAATGCAAGCCCGTGGGGAAGAGCACAGGTGTGAGCCTTTAGCAGCCAACACTGGCACATCAGTCCAGAAAGGCGATTTAGGAAGACACCAGTTGCATCTGCTACAGTCTAGCCTTTGTACAACACTAAGAGTCAATTGTTTCTCGTATAAATGTCACCCCATCTGGTTGCAGGTCCTCCAGCATTCTGGCTGGCAAGGTTTCTGGCTACTTAAAAGAGGAGGGTTGGAGTTCCTGTTCTGGCTCATCGGAAACGAATCCGACTAGGAACCATGAGGTTGTGGGTTCGATCCCTGGCCTTGCTCAGTGGGTTAAGGATCCCGTGTTGCCGTGAGGTGTGGTGTAGCTCGCAGATGCAGCTTGGATCTGGCGTTGCTGTGGCTCTGGCGCAGGCTGGTGGCTACAGCTCCCATTCAACCCCTAGCTTGGAAACCTCCATATGCCACAGGTACAGCCCGAAAAAGCAAAAAAAATGGGGGGGGGGGAGATTACTGGAATAAACTACAACCAGGACTATTGCAGGTGGTCCTTACGTTACAATAAATGTAATCATGAGTTGTTGCTCTTTTCCATCATGAAGGCTGTCTGGTAGAGCTGGTTGGTTTTCTCAAGGGATGTGATATCTGGGGGAATCAGCATTGCTGTTCTTTACTGGTGGTTGGACATGCAGCCCTGGTAGCTAGATCTGCTTAGAGGGGAAGGAGCCCATGCTGGGGAACTCATGCTTAACCCCGTTGCTGGCATTATAGCTACTCTGTTCGTAATTCAACTGTGCAAGGGCTGGTGTGGCTGTGGGTAGAAGCTAGCTAGCATCTGCTGGTGATGTTTCCTAGCCTTGATTGGCTAGTGCCTCATCCGCTGCAAATGTTCTCTGGTGGGCATTAACCAGCACTTCTCGTCCACTAATTCACTCGGGGCCTTTCTCCAGATCTGCCTCATGATTTTCTTTTTTAAAAAAAAATTTTGTTATAGTTGATTTACAATATCCCTTTGATTTCTGCTGTACAGCAAAGTGACCCAGGCATACATACACATATACACATTCTTTTTTTCAAATGCTATCTTCCAGAGTTCCCATCATGGCGCAGTGGTTAACGAATCCGACTAGGAACCATGAGGTTGCGGGTTCGATCCCTGCCTTTGCTCAGTGGGTTTAAGGACCCGGCGTTGCTGTGAACTGTGGTGTAGGTTGCAGACGCAGCTCGGATCCCACATTGCTGTGGCTCTGGCGTAGGCCAGCGGCTACAGCTCGGATTTGACCCCTAGCCTGGGAACCTCCATATGCCGCGGGAGTGGCTCGAGAAAAGGCAAAAAGACCAAAAAAATAAGTAAATAAATAAAAATAAAAAATAAAATGCTATCTTCCATCATGTTCTAACCCAAGTGATTGGACACAGTTCCCTGGGCTGTACAGTAAGACCCCATGACTTATCCACTACCAAATGCATCTACCAACCCCAAACTCCCCATCCATCCCACTCCCTCCTGGCAAACACAAGTCTACTCTCCATGTCCATGATCTGTTTCTGTTTTGCAGATAGGATCATTTGTGCCATATTTTAGATTCCACATATAAGTGATATCATATGCTTCATGATGTTCCAGCCTTGTTCCCTCCCAGCCACTGACGGACCAGCCAGGCCATTTGAGTTGCCCATGAATATGTGAATAACACTTGGGGGCAGGGGGAGTCATTTTTCTCTCTTCACAGAGTAAATGACCAGGAGCACCATCTGCTGCTCTACCCACTAAAATAATTTTCCCCCACTGCCATCTTTTCAGCCCAGTGGGCTGTAGCATGGGAGCAGTCTATTTTCCACCTATGTTCATATACCAAGATGAAGATTTTCCTTTCTCCATCAGCTGGTCTTAAGGAAACTTGAAGAAGCTGTAACTAAGAGCTGAAGGAAAAGTGTTTATGTAAGAGTAGTGAGCATAAGAGTCGCCCTAATCTATTTGTTTGCACAGATTCATTGTGCTTGGGGGACCTGCTTGAACCCAGTTTCAGATACACTGTTTTCATCTTACGATGGATGTGGCTGGTGTACCCAGTCTCATGACTTACTCGGTCTGTCCAAACCCGGCTTGTGGTGGGCAGCTGAAGTTTCATAGTCATTTGAAGTCTCATAATCAATTAGTTTCTTCCAGGTCCCAGTAGTGTGTTGGGAGCTATTTTTTGAATGGTGTATAAATGGTTCTCTGCTAGAGGCGACATGGCCTTGTCCAAGAATCCCAGAGCTCTGCCCTGCAATTCTTATATTGGGGCTTCCCAAATATTTCACACAGCACCTTTACAGATACATTGAGTTCCTTAAAATCTTTTGGGTCATATGGCCCAAGTGGCAGTGTTTCTTATGCCATAATCTAGATCTACTACAGAGCCCTTTTCTTCTCTGTGTCCCACTTACCCTGAGAAACTTCCTCATCACCCAATAAATAGCTCAGAGTAGTGGTCCCCAAATGTGATAAATACTGCCTCCAAAATGCCTACCATGCTGTGTGCTTTTTTCTTGGTGGTAGGAAGCACAAGGGGTAATAATTAGTCCTTTCCCAGAGAAATGTCTTACTATGCACAGAACACTGTGCCCTGAAAAACTTTGCCAATGTAAGAGGTTCCTTCATTTTTTTGGGATTTTTCTTCTACCTTCCCAAGCGTATGCCTCTTACCACATCCCAGGGCACTTGCCATTTCCTTCCTGTCAGGTTCACTCAGTGTTAAGGTATCAATATAGCTGCCCAATGTGAAATTCTGCAGAATAGCCACATGATCCAGGCCCCTTTGGACCACGTCATGACAGAGAGGAAGAGAGTTAACGTAGCCCTAAGGCAAAGTTGTGAATCTGTACTATTATCCATCCCCGTGAATGCAAGCTGATTCTCATTCACCTTTCTGATGGGCATAGAAAAGAAAATAGGAGTTCCCATTGTAGCTCAGTGGTAATGAACACAACTAGTATCCATGAAGATGCAGGTATGATCCCTGGCCCCTGGCCCCGCTCAGTGGGTTAAGGATCCAGCCGTTGCCTTGAGCTGTGGTGTAGGTTGCAGACACTGCTTGGATCTGGCGTTGCCGTCACTGTGGCGTAGGCCAGCAGCTGCAACTCTGATTCGAACCCCTGGCCTGGGAACTTCCATATGCCCCAGGTGCAGCTGTTAAAAAAACAAAAACAAAAACATCCCAGTTATGTCTGCACACAACCTGCCAAATCTATGTTAATCTGTTCTAATAAAGACACCACAGTTGATAAAACAGCTTCAATTGGGGCTGCTATTTGGTTGAGTTCCATGTCATCTGCCAACATTCATTTGGTATTTGAAGAGGTCAAGCTCTTGAATCCGATGGAGGGTATGTGGGAACCACTGTTTCTCTATCCCTTAAGTCCTTAAAGATGGAACCAATGTCTACCATCCCACCGAGGACACAGTATTGTTTTCACATTATTGCTGTTTATTTGTCGGTTTTCATTTTTAACGTTTCATTTTGAAATAACTACAGACTCAAGGAGTGGCAAAAAATGGCATAAGCATTCCTTAGTGCCAAGCTGTCCCCTGTTTTCCTCATACATGTGAAATACCACAGCCATGGCACAATTGAATGCAGCCTCTTCTACCTGTATTTTGTCCCAGTTCACTGCAGGTGAAAATCTTAGCCTGCACGGCTACAGCCAGTCAAGCGCTAACAATAGTTCACTCCGCCAGTGACAGGGTTCTCATTGCCATCTAGTGGAGGAGTGATCCAGCGCCACAGCTAGATCTAGTCAGCTTCCCAGGAGCACTTCTCTCAGCACTTCCTTGTGAGCAGAGCCTGAGGCGGGAATCCCTGCTTAAAGGATCTTAAGGAGAAATTTTTAGGGAGTGAAAAGCGTAGGAGACAGAAGAGGATGTAGTTCGGCCAAGATAGGACTTTAGGAGAAGTCTTCTCTCAGCCTGATCCCATGGGATGCCTGGAATCCTAAACTGCATGCACAGAAATTGTCCCACCTACAGGCGAGTAGGCAGCTACATGCTTTCATCACTTAGCCTTTGTCTGCCACCCTCCCCTGGAGATAATGCCATTATCTCTAACACCAGGGCCAGGTGAGAAGGCTCCTATCAGCCAATGGCCATTCCGCATAATAGAACTAAGCCTGGAGTCACGAGCAGCCCACACCCCCAGCATCTGCGGGATGAATGCACAGCCTTTGAAGGGGCCTACGGCAGGACACCCAACAGCATCTGCTGTGCCTCCCTGAGGAGAAGACACAGTTTAAAAACTGAATGATGCAAAGGAGGCAGCCGCGGGAAAATCTTCCTCGTAGTTCTGAGATGAGGACTAACCTAGCCTGTTTCAAGTGCAGAAAGAAGACCTATGAGAGTGGATTGGAGGGAAGGGAGGGAAGGGAGAGTCTGAGCTTGAGAATCTGACAGAGCAGCCTGCCACAGGCCACAGCTGGCTTACATTCTTTTATTTTTATTTTTATTTTTTTTTGTCTTTTTGCCCTTTATTGGGCCGCTCCCGTGGCATATGTAGTTTCCAGGCTAGGGGTCGAATCGGAGCTGTAGCCACCGGCCTACGCCAGAGCCACAGCAACATGGAATCCAAGCCGCATCTGCAACCTATACCACAGCTCACGGCAATGCTGGATCCTTAACCCACTGAGCAAGACCAGGGATTGAACCTACAACCCATGGTTCCTAGTTGGATTCGTCAACCACTGTGCCACAATGGGAACTCCCATGGCTTGTATTCTGACACCCGCTGTCTTAAGGCACTTTACATCTTCAAAGCATATTAATAATGCTCTTTGTTTTGCACTGAGAAAATGTGAGGTAGTGGCATGATTAGAAATGTTATTGCTGTCATTAAAAATACACACCTGCCTGTCAGTTCATATCTCATTCCCACTGTGTCGTATCTTTTAGATATGAGTGTGTCAGATTTTAGATATCACTGCTCTCATGCATTTTTATAAGGTAACAAAGCAGGTCCAGTCTCGACCTTGGGTGCCTTATTTATTCTTTCCTAATTAGGCTACACTTAAATGAACCATCTTTGAAAGGGAAAACAGATTAGTCACACCAAATGGTTTTCTTAAAATACTTCACCATTAAAAAAAAACAAAACAAAGAAACAACACTGCACCTTTTGCTACTTCCTACACCACACACTGATTTTTTTTTCACCCTCTGCATTCTAGTAGAAAGTGTTTTATAACTTTTCTTGGAGGTTAAAATGGCTCTAATAGTGCCTTACTGGGCTCATTTATGAAAGTAACTTACCAAAGTCCAACTCAAAGCCTTTCCAGGATAGGCTGTCCTTATCTGTATGTGCTCATTCACCACATACAACCTATGTATACAAAGGAGTCCCCTATTCGCCATCCATATAACTTTGATCCTAATTGGGGCTTCTCACTTGGATTTATTTCCTTTCTTTTTTTTTTTTTTTTTTTTTTTTTGTCTTTTGTCTTTAGGGCCGCACCTGTGGCATATGGAGGTTTCCAGGCTAGAGGTCTAATCAGAGCTGTATCTGCCAGCCTACGCCAGAGCCACAGCAACGCCAGATCCAAGCTGCGTCTGTGACCTACACCACAACTCACGGCAACACCAGATCCTTAACCCACTGATCGAGGCCAGGGATCAAACCTGCAACCTCATGGCTCCTAGTCGGATTCGTTTCCTCTTCGCCACGACGGGAACACTGGGATTTATTTTCAAACAAATTTATCTCTGAATCTCCAATCCACCCTTTGAACTATTGCCAGATTAATTTTTCTCAAATGCTCATGATCATTAATGTAATTCTATTAATCTATTTCAGTTACTGATTTGGGGGTCCTCAATAAGCTGGCTCCCTTTTCCTAAGATTACCTTTTATTTCCCACCAGGAAGCTTTTCTCCGCCCAGGATAGTCTCACCATCCCATAAACACAATGGCTTTTCCCTTCTTCATGGCCTCTATTTATGATTTTCTGCATGTAGAATGTCCTTTCTAGTTTTCATCAGCTCATATCTTACCTGTCACTCAAATCCTGCATCCTCCTGGAACCCGCCTGATTTCTTTGACTCTAAAGCTTTGCTCTGCTCCGGAAGGTAGCACCACTTGAGCACTGATCAACTAGTAATCACTTAAGATAAAAGGCACCTGTTATTACCTGAGACCACTCTAATGCAATCATGACCTTTTTCTTCCAATCCCAAGAATGCAATGAATCTTGCTATACTTGCAAAGTATAATCATAACTCCCTAAGAAAAGGGAACCCTCCTACACTGCTGGTGGGAATGTAAACTGGTACAGCCACTATGGAGAACAGTTTGGAGATACCTTAGAAATCTATACATAGAACTTCCATATGACCCTGCAATCCCACTCTTGGGCATCTATCCAGACAAAACTCTACTTAAAAGAGACACATGCACCCGCATGTTCATTGCGGCACTATTCACAATAGCCAGGACATGGAAACGACCCAAATGTCCATCGACAGAGGATTGGATTCAGAAGAGGTGGTATATATACACAATGGAATACTACTCAGCCATAAAAAAGAATGACATAATGCCATTTGCAGCAACATGGATGGAACTAGAGAATCTCATACTGAGTGAAATGAGCCAGAAAGACAAAGACAAATACCATATGATATCACTTATAACTGGAATCTAATATCCAGCACAAATGAACATCTCCTCAGAAAAGAAAATCATGGACTTGGAGAAGAGACTTGTGGTTGCCTGATGGGAGGGGGAGGGAGTGGGAGGGATCGGGAGCTTGGGCTTATCAGACACAACTTAGAATAGATTTACAAGGAGATCCTGCTGAGTAGCATTGAGAACTATGTCTAGATACTCATGTTGCAACAGAAGAAAGGGTGGGGGAAAAACTGTAATTGTAATGTATACATGTAAGGATAACCTGACCCCCTTGCTGTACAGTGGGAAAATTAAAAAAAAAAAAAAAAAAGAAAGAAAAAAGAAAAAAAAAACTCCCCAGAAAGACCAAAGGATGAATAAATGTATTTTCCTGGTCAAAGAGAGAACAGAGTTGTCACAGCTCATTGCTTGGAGAATTAAACATATCCTGTGTGACTCCACTGAAAGAGGACTCGGAAATCAGTGCTTGCTCTTCCTTGGACTTCATTCCATGTACTTTTTTCCTTGGCTGATTTTTCTCTGGATCCATTTGTTGTATCTCTCTATATATAAACCTGCTTTCACTTTTCAATGGCTCACTCTTGAATTCTCTCCTGCTCAAAGCCAGGGACCCTATTGGTGACTCATCCCCAGGACTCACTCGAAACCTGGGACATGACCATCCTTTTGAGCCCCATTTGTCCTGAGACAATTCTTACCCACAATAGAGGAGTAACCTAGGCTCTTTGGATCTTTGCATCACCTAGAAAATTCTATGAGATGCTTTTCTTAACGAAATAATACAAAAAAAGCCATTTATACCTAGTTCTCCCCATCAGCAGCATGAAGAACTGGCAGAGGGTTTGAAGTCACAGGGTTTTTTTCCCTGAAAATCACCAGAAAGAGAAAAGTGTACTGTCTTCTGTCCGGCAATTTAAAATTTAATGCTCTATTTCTATGTATAAAATTAATATGTTATGGTTTGCACAATGAGAATGGAATTAAACTTTTTTCTTTTTCTTTTTGGTCTTTTTAGGGCCGCACCTATGGCATATGGAGGTTCCCAGGCCAGGGGTCGAATCAGAGCTGTAGCCACTGGCCTACATCACAGCCACAGCAACTCGGGATCTGAGCTGCATCTGCAACCTACACCACAGCCCATGGCAACACCAGATCCTTAACCCACTGAGTTAAGCCAGGGATCGAACATGTGTCCTCATGGATATTAGATTCATTTCTGCTGAGCCACAATGGGAACTTCTGAACTTTCAAATTGATATGAACTTAACTTGAAATAATTTTGTCTTTTAACATGGTTTAGAAAACAGGTGTGAAGGAATCGTCGTTGTGGCTCAGCAGAAACGAACACAACTAGTGTTCATGAGGATTCATGTTTGATCCCTGGCCTCTCTCAGTGGGTTAAGGATCTGGCATTGCTGTGGCTGTGGAGTACGCCAGCAGCTGCAGCTCTGATTAGACCCCCTAGCCCGGGAACTTCCATATACCACAGGCGAGGCCCTAAAAAAAAGGAGATAGATGTTAAGAAGAGACCAACCAGAGTTTCCGCTGTGGCACAGTGGGTTAAGAATCTGACCGGAGGAGTTCCTGCTGTGGCACAATGGCATCTCTGGAGTGCCAGGTTCAAAGGTTCACGGTCTGGCACAGTGAGTTAAAAGATTTGGCCTTGCCACAACTGCAGCATCGGTCACAGATGCAGCCTGTATTCAATCCCTGGACCGGGAATATCCATATGCCACAGAGGTGGCCATTTAAAAAAATCAAACACACACACAAACAAAAGAGAAACAGACCAACTAATACTGTACACAAATTTTTAGTTTTACCTAATTACCATGTTATTTATTTTTTACTTTTTAAATTTTATTGGAGTATAGTTGACTTACGTTGTATTAGTTTCAACTGTACCAGAGTGACTCAGTTATAAATCTATCCATTCTTTTTTCCCATATAGGTTGTTACACAAAATCCCAATTTTAAATCTTTTCTCTGTAACTAGGGCTTTTGCCTCTTGTTAAGCGATCTTTGCCGACTTCACGTGCTTTGTATCAATGCTGTGTCTGTTTGCCCCTAGAACATACTCTCCGTGACCAGCCTCTGATGCAGCACTGCAGACTTAGCATTCTGTATTTGGTGGTGATGAATGGTTCCTCTCTCGCAGGTTCCAGCCCGTTCTGTTTTCAAAGGATAGGTCTGAAAACTTTGAGGGAGGGACAGTGATCACAATAATTAACACGTTGTTTAGCACTAACACCTGTCACTCGGAATGGAAATGGAAAGTAAAAGGCTGAACTGATGAAATAGCAGCAGCACCGGTACTGCAGACAGGTAGTGGATACCATTTACCTGGGATCCACCTCCTCTAAATCTGAATCCACTAGGTGGGCTGTGGCTTTGATTACCATTGCACAAACCACAAGATTTAAGGCAGCTCTATATGGGCTTCTTGTACAGCAGCACTTCCTCTGTATGTGCAGTGTACTTAGAGTGTAAACCACACATAAGCCTCACCTAGAAGTTTGTGAAAAATGCAGATTTGGGAGTTTCCTGGTGGCCTGGCGGTTAAGGATCCCACATTGCTGTGGCTCAGGTTGCTGCTGTGGAACAGTTTGAGCCCTGGCCCAAGAACTTCTGCATGCTGTGAGCATGAAAGAAAAAAAAAAAAAGCAGATTTGGCAGCCCCATATCAGACCTACTGAATCAGAATCTCTGAAGGTTGGATTTATAAATCTGTGTTTGAATAAAATTTCCAGGCAGTTCTGATGTACACGAAATTTTGAAAACCACTGCAGAACAAAATTTCTAGTAGAAATAGACAGGAAACCTATCATTCATCCTCCAAATTAAGCAAATGTCACTAATATATGCTCTATAAATTTTTAATAAACAAGAATATGAGAGCAAGAATGAATGTGGGAACACGAATAGAAGACCCCAGCCAACTTAGTCTCATGGCTATTCATAGATATTCAGTTGCCACATATGTTTCATATTCTCCAGTCATGAAAACTTAAAGTTCTGTGAAAAAAACCAAGTTCACTTATTTTTTTCTTGGTCTTTTTAGGGCTGCACCCGCAGCATGAGGAGGGTCCCAGGCTAGGGGTCTAATCGGAGCTGTAGCTGCTGGCCACAGCAACGTGGGATCCGAGCTGCATCTGCGACTTACACCACAGCTCAAGTCAACGCCAGATCCTTAAGCCATTGATGGAGGCCAGGGATTGAACCTGCATCATCAAGGATACTAGTCGGGTTGTTTCCACTGAGCCACGATGAGAACTCCCACTTCACTTGTAATTGAAATTTTTTTTCTCCCTAATGAACCACAGATTCTAACTATGATAATTGGTTGGAATATTTTAAGGTCTTTGTGAGAAGAATGCTTTTCCTGAAATAAGGAATTTATATTTTTATTTGATAAGAGGCCCCAGTCATCAGGTCAAAACTCTTTGTTTTGTGGTTCTGTTTTTTCATTATATGAGTTAAATTTCTCTCCAATGTAAAAGTGATCTTCTTTTCCTCTCTGGCTAAGAAGGCCAGAGAATTTACTGTTAACCCAGACAAATCATTTACAGCGAAGCTGCTTCTTTATAATGAAGGTGGTTACATAATATTAACTTCTAGGAATGCTAGAGACAAAACTCTATCATGGGTGACCACACATTTTTCCAAGGTTACTTTCTCGAAGGTAAAATATTGCTCAGCAACAGTTCTTTCAGAAGATAATGTCGCATAAACATGTACAATTGTATCAAGATTAGTTCATTATCTTTGAAATTATGTGATTACACCACCCAATAGCCAAAAACTGCCAGGGGACCCAATAAATAAGTGGAATTAGAAATACATGAGAGGAGTTCCCGTCTTAGCTCAGTGGTTAACGAATCCGACTAGGAACCATGAGGTTTCGGGTTCAATCCCTGGCCTTGCTCAGTGGGTTAAGGATCCAGCATTGCCGTGAGCTGTGGTGTAGGTTGCATTTGTGGCTTGGATCTCACGTTGCTGTGGCTCTGGTGTAGGCTGGTGGCTACAGCTCCGATTCAACCCGTAGCCTGGGAACTTCCTATGCCTCGGAAGCGGCCCCAGATAAGGCAAAAAGAAAAAAAAAAAACAAAAAAACAAAACAGAAATACACAGGAGTTCCTGTTGTGGCACAGTGGAAATGAATCTGACTTGGTATCCATGAGGATGAGTGTTTGACCCCGTCTTGCTCAGCGGGTTAAGGATCCGGCGTTGCCATGGACTGTGGTGTAGGTCGCAAACACTGCTCAGGTCTGGCATTGTTGTGGCTGTGGTGTAGGCTGGCAACTGAAGCTCTAATTCAAGCCGTAGCCTGGGAACCTCCATATGCCATGGGTGTAGCCCTAAAAACAAAACAAACAAAAATACACAATACTCCTTTCCTAGAGGTTGCTGAGTGAATCTAAGGAAGATGGACTGAGTCCACTACATTTTGGTCCTACAGTGAACATAAAACTTCATCATTTGGAGTTTAGTGGAAATGAAATAAGTCAGGAAACCCAGTATCTCCACAAAACCCCAGCAAAGTAAAATGTGTTACACTAGAGCACGAAACGCCCTTTGAACACTTGTGTGGGCAGATTGGGGGTGGGGGTTGGGTGTGTAGAGTCAGGTGTGGTGCAAAGCCCTCCAGGCATCTCCGTTGTGCCTTCCTGCTCCTCTTTATGTCTTCCACTTCAGCCGCTCAGTAAACATCCATGGCAGGTCTGCTCTGCACAACGCTTAGTGGTAGAAGGTGAGGAAATACCAGGAGAATTATGGAGTGGTCTCAGTCCTTCAAAAGATTGGTACAGGCAGAGTAGTGATGGAAAGTACCATCAAAGCTTGGAGAAAGAGGGGGTTATTTCCAATCTGAAAGATGGACAAAACACAGTTGAGCTCGGCTTTGAATGGAGAGGTCACTGGATGGTTATGTCAGACAGGCTTGGGAAAACAGAAGGTGGCATCTGGGTGAAACACCAGCTATGCCTGTTGATGTCAGAAGGAAACAACTTCAGAGAAAGAAGCATGAGTGCATGTGTGTGGGATTGTGGTACCCATGTCATGGGCAGCAAGACTACCAACGTCCATCCTTTCACTGTTCGGTACTCTGGAGTTATCATCAGATATGCTACTGATGAATATTGAGTGGGCTTAGATGGCGACCGTCCTTATATAACATTATGCTCTGGGTGTGTGGATCATGAATGGGTTTTTGTGGGTGAGATCATGGCATAAAATTGACCTTTTTAACCCTTTCAAAGTGTTAGTTCTGGAGTTCCCGTCGTGGCACAGTGGTTAACGAATCCAACTAGGAACCATGAGGTTGGGGGTTCGATCCCTGGCTTTGCTCAGTGGGTTAAGGATCCGGTGTTGCCATGAGCTGTGGTGTAGGTCGCAGATGTGGCTCGGATCCCGCATGGCTGTGGCTCTGGCGGAGGCCAGCGGCTACAGCTCCAATTCGACCCCTAGCCTGGGAACCTCCGTATGCCGAGGGAGTGGCCCTATAAAAGGCAAAAAAAAAAAAAAAAAAAAAAAAAAAAGTGTTAATTCCGTGGCATTAAGTTCATTCAAACTGTTGTGCAGCCATCACCACCATCCAACTTCAGAACTTTTCATGAATGATTTTTGAGCAGGAAGAGGAAAGGATTACAGGAGACTTTAGCCAGGTGGCTCTAGTAACAACATGAAGGATTAACTGAACTGTCTCCATATATTTATGGGAAAGGTGAGAGAAGGGGCAACAAATTGGAACATTATCATAAGACACATGGTACAAGGAGGAGAGTACTCCTCATGGGAATGAAAGAGGCAAGAGCTGTTAAAGACACCACAACCCACCTACAAGGAACACATACGATTGCATGGTTTTGGGGGAGCGGAGGGTGATTTCCGGGACACAGAGAACGAGAACACGGAGACGTTTTTAGTTGATGGTAATTTCTGATGTTAGATAACTGTTGGGAGTAAAGTCAGGAGAAAAGAGTAGGTCTGAAAAGATAAGAGTCGGGTAGATGAAGAGCTCGTCTGATTCATGTAAGACTCCTGGTGAGACAATTATTTGAATGATGTAGTTCAGAATAGAAATTCTAGCCTAGTCCCTAAAAGAAATTAGAAATGCGATTTTTTTTTTTTTGCTTTTTTCTTAGCAAAGGTACCTAAAACCAAGATGGTGGGTGAAGAAACTTCCTCCTCGCATTTGAGGGGATTTTCTATTTCCTGCTCCTCCTTTATTCTTCCTCTTGGAGAAAGCTACGTTGCAAATAAGTTAGCCATGATATGGCCAAAATTTAACTCAAAATCCAATCCATATGTCTACCCACAGGCCTAATAAAAATCCAAACTTTGTTCTTTAGTGTCATGCTAAGCACTTTATATGACAACTAACAGACTATTTTTTCCAGATGAGAACTGAGGGACAGGGATATGGTACATGGGGCTTCCTTGAAGCCACAGTTAGTAGTAGAGTCAGAATTCAAACCCGGGTCAGCCTAACTCCAAAGTCTATGCTCTCTAAGGTGCTTTAATGATGGCTTTTAATTTTTCCCTGGCAAAGATAGTTTTTTCCTCTTTAAATATGTTCTCCCTTGTTTTTTTTCTTTCAATTTCCCAAATTTTATGTATCAGATGAAATTCCTCTGAGGCTCAGTAAAGTGCAAGGTACTGATGAGGATACACAAAGGGTTTAAGCTCCCCTTTGCTGATAAAGTACTCTATTTGAAATTTGTTAATTACAGAGGCCTTGAAGAATTTTTACCTCACATTTCTATAATATCACAATATCTCTAACAGGTAAAGCTCAGGAGTTCCCTTATTAAAAGTCTATTTCCTTTCTAAGCTATTATAATGTAAAAAGTACGCGTTGACTTATAGCCCTTGAACAAACTGAATAAACTGTAGGCAAAATACAAATGTACAAGGACTTAAACATTTATGGGAGAGAGAGAGGGAGAGACTGAAATACTCTTATCGTTTTATTCTTTCATCAGACCAGTCGCCTCCTGAAGCCGAGGGAAATCACAGTGCTTTGGTATCTGGAAAGAGGTGAATGCAAAGGCATATCTGCGATTTTTATTTCTGGTGGGCCTTTCTTCAAGACGACTTTACGGTCCTCCCCATGGCAAAGCCTTTCGCTGTGATTCAAAAACAGAGTATCTTCTAAAGGGCCGGCATGGATCCTACATGCTTCCGCATGCTAAGAGAAAAAAAAAAAAATCTGCTATATATCACACCAAACATCATTTAATTAGATTAAGATGGATGTTGCCCAATAGTTTTTCTAACTGTTCCTGTCGAGAAAGCAGGTCTAGTGGGCAAAGCACTACCCTTTTTTGAAAGCAATGATCTCTGGTGTCTTCTGACCACCAGTAAGAGTGAGCGCTATGAACTGGGGCCCAAAAAGATAGATTAAGGAACTTTAGCATCCTGCTTAGGTAGGACAAGTCATTTACCCATCAGGAGACTCTGTTTTCTCAATATAAAATGGGATATTAAGGGAGTCTTTGAGTGTTGAATAAAACATTATATGGGAATGAAAAAGCTTTTGCCAACTACCAAGTTAAATATCTCTATAGTATGCAGCTGTTACTGAAACTGCTCTGGATAAATAACAGCGACTTGAGGTTATTGTCTTAACTGTATATCTATTTCTTATTCTTGCATGCTACTGAACAGCAGTCTGGCCTGGTCTTCGGGTGTAGCCCCATCTCTCCTATGCTGTGATTTCATTGTTAAAAACTTTTAAAATTATAGTTGACTTACAAAGTTCTGTCAATTTCTGCTGTATAGCAAAGTGACACGGTTATATATACATTTTCTCATATTATCTTCTATCATATTCCATTACAAGTGATTGGATATAGTTTCCTGCACTATACAGCGAGACCTCACTGCTTGCCCACTCTGAATGTAATAGTTCGCATCTACCAACCCCTAATATCATTTGTTATATCATCTCAAGATGCTAGAGATGATATTAGAAGGAAAACGTACCTAGAATTTAGTGTACCTTCACTTCATTTTTTTAATTTCTTTTTTCAGTTTATTTTATTTATTTTGTTTTATTTTAAATTATTTCCCCAATATAATTTTTTTCTACTGTACATTATGGTGACCCAGTTACACAAACATGTACACATTCTGTTTTCGCACATTATCATGCTCCATCATAAGTGACTAAACATAGTTCCCAGTGCTACACAGCAGGATCTCATTGCTAATCTATTCCAAAGGCAATAGTTTGTATCCATTAAATCCAAGCTCCTAATCTACCCCACTCCTTTCCCCTTCCCCTTTGCAACCATAAGTCTATTCTCCAAGTCCATGATTTTCTTTTCTGAGAAAGGTTCATTTGTGCCTTATATTCAATTCCAGATATGTGATATCATATGGTATTTGTCTTTCTCTTTCTGACTTACTTCACTCAGTATGAGAGTTTCTATCCATGTTGCTGCAAATGGCATTATTTCATTCTTTTTTATGGCTAAATAGTATTCCATTGTGTATATAGACCACATCTTCCTAATCCAGTCATCTGTCGATCCTTCACTTCATTTTAATTCTCACTTTCACTTTTACTCTGTAAGGTAGACTGCTCCATATGCCAGTCCCTAATTATATTTTAAAAACTGTTAGGCCGTGTCAATTAAGTTGCAGAAGGGAAAAAATTAGGAAAACATCATACTGAATTTACAGCTCTAAAGAGTAAGGTCAAGAATAATACAATGTTTTAATGCATTCAAAACGGTTCTTCGGAATTCCCATCGTGGCTCAGTGGTTAACAAACCTGACTAGTACCCATGAGGACGCGGGTTCAATCCCTGGCCTCCCTGAGTGGGTTAAGGATCTGGTATTGCCGTGTGCTGTGGTTTAGGCTGGAAGCTGCAGCTCTGATTTGACCCCTAGGCTGGGAACTTCCATATGCCGCAGGTACGGCCCTAAAAAAAAATAAAAGACAAAAAGAAATTTGCAAATTAGTTATATAAACACATTTCTAGGAATCTCAACCTAAAATATCCTCTTAAAATCTAATTATTACAAAATATTCTATTCTCCTTTAAAGAAACAAGTGAATGGTCAATCTGAATTTGGAAAATGTTTTGAAACTATTAACTACTGAATAGGAGTGTTGAATGGCTAAGAAGTCTTATCTGTGAATCTAGCCAAACTGCTGCCCTAGCTCTCAACTTGACTGTGCGGTACAACTCTAAAAATATACGCTTTGACTGTAGCTTTAATATTAGTGGTGTCTACTTCTTCCTTTTTTATTTTTGCTTCTCAGGGCCACACCCTCAGCACATAGACGTTCTCAGGCTAGGGGTCAAATCAGAGTTGCAGCTTCCGGCCTACACCACAGCCACTCGGGATCCAAGCCTCTGCTACAAACTACACCACAGCTCACGGCAACACCAGATCCTTGACCCATTGAGCGGGGCCAGGGATTGAAACGGTGTTCTCATGGATACTAGTTGGGTTTGTTTCCACTGAGCCACAATGAGAACTCCAAGTGTAATTCTTTTTTTTTTTTTTTTTTTCTTTAAATGGCCCCACTTGTGGCATATGGAAGTTCCCAGGCTAGGCCAGAGACTGAATCTGAGCCACAGCTGCAACAACACCAGCCCCTTTAACCACTGTGCTGGGCTGGGGATGGAACCTGTGCCTCTGCAGTGACCTGATATGCTGCAGTTGGATTCTTAACCCTCTGTGCCACAGTGGAGACTTAGTGGTGCCAACTTCTGATGAGCTTCCTAACAACTGTGAATTGGCATTAGGTAGAGGAAAAGGTAGACGCATAGTTCTAAAATTGTTCAATTTATCTATTTTAACTTTGTGATTGGGTTCCTTGACTATATACTATTTAACTTTTTCTTACAAGTTTATGAGAAGGCACATCAAATAGTTGCTGTCAGAATAGGAAGGTGGTTGCCAGGGCCTGGGGGAAAGAAAAATAAGACAAGGGCACAAACTTCCAGTTTAAAGAATAAGTTCTAGGCTAGGAGTTCCCTTGTGGCATAGTGGATTAAGGATCCAGTGCTGCCCACTGCCGTGACTCGGGTTGATCCCTGTTGGATCCCTGGCCTGTGACCTTCCACATGCCTCGAGTGTGGCCAAAACAAACAAACAAAACAAAACGAAAAATTCTAAGGGTCTAATGTTCAGCACAGTGACTATAGTTAATAATACAGTATTGCATACTTGAAAGATGTTCAGAGTAGATCTGAAGCAGTCTCACTACAAGCAAAAAGACAACTATCTGAGGGGATGAATGTGTTAATTCTCTTGATCTTGATAATCTGAAGCAGTTTCAATACAAGCAAAAAGACTTAACTATGTGAGGGGATGAATGTGTTAATTATCATGAATTGATAATCATTCCACAATGTATATCAAATCATCACATTGTAACTTTAAATACACACAGTCATATTTGTCTATTATTCCTCAATAAAGCTGGGAAAAATGAAAAATAAATTTCCAAATAGCTTTTGCAGTTATATGTCTAGTCACAGAAAATATTAAATAGTATAGATCTTAATTTTTAAATTATAAATCCTTATATAGGAAAATACCTTCAGATTCACCTTCCTGAATTTCATATTTTCTTTCCAAGGCATTACATAATGTCTTGGGATGAGCTCTTGCTTTAATGAAAATCGTGGCAAATGAATTGCCTCAAACCTGAAAATTAGGAAAGCAAGAAAAAAGACATCTTGTGAGCTAAAGATAATCATTTTAGCGTCCTTTTAGGGAATGAAGGCAGTTTTGTTGTGCCCATTGACATTCAGACCCCAGCACAGAGCTGCGTCACTTTGAGGGTTGCCTAGTAGATAACCAACCCATTAAATCCCCGAGTTATCACTAAGATCAAACATGTGGGCTAGATATCTGTACCTCTAACTGCATTCTGTCCTTTACAATTTGCTATGATGTGCATTTTGGCCTGATTTGAAGTGGCAAGGCAGCCCACCATCATGTGTCTCAGGCCTACTCATAGCCTAAAGGAATTTCTGGCTGGTCACCAAAAACAGTAACGAGTTTAACTTCTGAATTTAGTACAGGCCCTCCACTCAGGTCAGACGTGCTTTCCCTGCACTCATATTGTTTGTCTCTGGAACATAAAACTTTTTATACCGATGCCAAGTGTCCTCATCTGTGTGGCTCCAAGATGATAAAAAACAAACAAAACCTCCCAAAACTCCACCCCAAGCCCCAGAACCATTAAGTCCTCACTTATGAGCAGACTTATATAAATTCTCCTCAGAAGAGTTGCTGTTAAGTTTAGGTAAGACAGGCCAAGTGTCTTTGCCTGAAGCCATGACTGCCAGTGGGACAGGAATTCTCATCTAGAACTTCACTAACCTACTGGTCTAATTATGATGCTATTGCTGCCTCAGATGTAACAATGTTTTGCTAACTTCATAGCAACCCACAGCAGTTCCTCTAGCAGTTAAGCGTGGCACTTAGAGCTATTTTCAGGTTTGTTTTTTTTTTTTTAATGTATTCAGCCATTTCTTTCTTTTTTTTTTTTTAATTTTAGCTATTTTATTTTTGTCTTTTTGCCTTTTCTAGGGCCGCTCCTGTGGCATATGGAGTTCCCAGGCTAGGGGTCGAATCGGAGCTGTAGCCACCAGCCTACACCAGAGCCACAGCGAATGCGGGATCCGAGCCACGTCTGTGACCTACACCACAGCTCACGGCAACACCAGATCCTTAACCCACTGAGCAAGGCCAGGGATCGAACCTGCAACCTCATGGTTCCTAGTTGGATTCGTTAACCACTACGCCATGACGGGAACCCCTATTTTCAGTTTTTAAAATAACCTTTGAGTACACCACCATTCTTATCATGAACAATTAGAAAAATGAGAATGCTTGTAGACATACTACAAATTTGACAAAGATCCTAGAAAACTATATTGGGCTAAATAATTATTATTCACAAATAATCACTTTGTATTAACACTATTTACCCTTAGCTGATTTCCCTCTAAATACAACACATGGTTGTTATGTGTCCCATTTGTTTCATTCAATACCTGGATACACTTGAAGAGAATAAATCAAACTTGCCTAAACCTAAACCAATTTAATACATTTTATCCTCTAAGATTTGAGTTATATTGCTGAGTATTTTAGATTACAAAACTCATTTTTTTTTCTTTTTAGGTCCACACCCGGGGCACATGGAGGTTCCTAGCCTGGGGGTCTAATCGGAGCTACAGCTGCTGGCCTACACCACAGCTCATACCAGATCCAAGCTGTGTCTGTGGCCTACACCACAGATGTCAGCAAAGCCGTATCCTTAACCCACTGAGCGAGGCCAGAGATCGAACGCTCAACCCATGGTTCCTAGTTGGATTCGGCTCCACTGTGCCACAATAGGAACTCCCAAAACTCATTGTAATAAAGGTTAATGAGTGAGGCTGAGCCCTTGATTTTCTAGACCAGACATGGAGGGTTATAGCAGTTAGTCCAAGAGCCTAACTAGGAAACATTTTCTTAAATAGGGAAATGTTAGGCTGAGCAGGAAGGATGACTGCAATATACTGCAGTTTGGTGAGAGGATTAACTGAATATATATATATATCTGGCAATAGTTTGTGAGAGACATTCCTAGATCTGGATAGTCAAAAGAACCTTAAAAATCAAAGGCTTGGAGTTCCCGTCCTGGCGCAGTGGTTAACGAATCCGACTAGGAACCATGAGGTTGCGGGTTCGGTCCCTGCCCTTGCTCAGTGGGTTAACGATCCGGCGTTGCCGTGAGCTGTGGTGTAGGTTGCAGACGCGGCTCGGATCCTGCGTTGCTGTGGCTCTGGCGTAGGCCGGCAGCTAAAGCTCCGATTAGACCCCTAGCCTGGGAACCTCCATATGCCGCGGGAGCGGCCCAAGAAATAGCAACAACAACAACAAAAGACAAAAAGACAAAAGACAAAAAAAAAAAAAAACAAAGGCTTGGTTTCTATATATAAGTTTGAAATCTGTGCAGGTGAAGAGGAGGGGCAATCCATTGAATATGAAGTAGCCTCAGGTATTCACGACCTTTAAAAACTGTCATTTTGGCGTTCTTCTTATGGCTCAGTGGGTTAAAAATCTGAATGCAGGAATTCTCGTCATGGTGCAGTGGAAATGAATCTGACTGGGAACCATGAAGTTGCAGGTTCGATCCCTGGTCTTGCTCAGTGGATTAAGGATCTGGCGTTTCGGTGAGCTGTGGCGTAGGTCACAGACAAGGCTCGGATCCTGCGTTGCTGTGGTGAAGGCCAGCAGCTATAGCTCTGATTCAACCCCTAGCCTGGAAACCTCCATACGCCGAGGATGCAGCTCTAAAAAGCAACAACAAAAATCTGAATGCAGGTTCAATCCCTGGGTCTTGCTTAGTGGGTTACGAATCCAGTGTTGCCACGAGCTGTGTAGGGCAGCTGCAGCTCTGATTCAACTCCTGGCCGGGAACTTCCATGTGCCAGCACAAAAAAATCCCCAACAAACAAAAAAACCCAAAACACACACACACACAAAACCTTGTAACTTTCAGTGGAAAAATTTGCAGTATTTACATGGGTATGTGGCATTTCTATTTCTGAATGTTAATTATCTTTCCTAATATGCTATATCTTTAAAATCACCTCACACAGTCTCAAGGACCATGGTGATCATTTTGCAATGTACAAAAACACTGAATCACTACATTGTAAACCTGAAACTAATGTAATGTTGTGAGTTAATGTACTTCAATTTTTAAAAATTCTTCAAATAAATAAAAGGTTAAATATCAGGGACAATATTTAAATAGTTACCTACTTAAAATATTTCTTTCCTTGGCTATAACAATTCTACGACTTTTTTTTTTTTTTTTGGTCTTTTTAGGGCCACAGGTGCAGCATATGGCCAGGGGTCAAACTGGAGCTGTAGCCACCAGCCTACACCACAGACACAGCAACATGGGATCCTAGCTGGGTCTGCAACCTTCATCACAGTTCACAGCAACTTTGGATCCTTAACCCACTGAGCAGGCGGGGGATACTAGCTGGGTTTGCTACTGCTAAGCCACAACGGGAACTCTGAACATGTGATTAAAAAAGTCGCTTGAAACCCATTAAAGACTGCCAAAACTCCAATTTTATTTTTGCATTCTTACGACAAAAAGCAACCAAAAACCACTTTCCTCTTCCTTCCTTGCTTACTTAGATCCAACTTCAATGATCATGTATTTCAGAAACTACTGAAAAGACTTCAAGTACATTGCTGCAAAGAAAAGTTAATAACTGCTTCCTACATATTTTTGCTTAACCTATTTCGAAAACTATAGTCAATTCTTAGAGTTATCTTAAGTAAACTATCTTTATTTCCTTAAATTAAAATGAATAATTTTAAAACATCATGCAGACAAAACATTTTTAATACCTAACTTCCTTAACATAAGGTAAAACAATCTTAGGCAGGCCACCACTGGGAATTTTTTAAATGGCATTGTAACTATGTAGGTATGGATCATTTTCAGAATTTAGTATATGACCCAGGTAACTAATAAGAAGTCAAAAATAACGTTAAGAACCAATACTTATTTGAAATGCTTCTGATGTTTATTTACTTCTGGACAAACAAGTAAGTGGGAAGAGCCACTAGTATAAACTTAATTTTAGTCTCTATCATTAAAACTGCCTAAGAGTTCCCAGAACACAGAAAAACTAAATGTGAATATATTTATAATAGCTTAACAATTTACATCATATTAGGATCTTTTAATGGAATGTTTTGAAATCAATCATAATTCACTGCAAAGATAAATCAGAAAAACTTCTGGATGGCATGTTATAATGACTTGGACAAAACTGATCAACTAGTAATAATTAGTACATGCAACACATTGAGAAATTAAATCCTCTGCTATACACTTTTCAGTATTTTGTCAGACATCAGGAAGTTTTAAATGTTCTTATCAATCACATCCATCTCCCTATATACTCATTTATTTTAAAAAAAAAAAGTTTTCTCTCCAGATTTTCATGTTCATCAGTGCAAAGTAAAATAAAGCAATCTCAGTAGAAATGGTTTATTACAACACTAGTTGAGAAGTACACAAAATGTACTAAAAGATGTCTAAATCGTGAGAATGATCAACCTCAATGGCTTCCTCTGCATCCAGCTTTGTTTCTCCGTGTCCTTCCTGTGATTCATCAAGAGAGGCCAGGGCCTCATTTGTGTCACTTGCAAAAGTCTCTCGAGATGTATCATCGTCTTCTTGAAAATTCAGACTTTTAATAGCTTGCTTCATCTTTTTTCCCAACACTTGTGTTCTCCTCTTCCTAGCAGCTTTTTTATTTTCATATTCCTTTTGATTTTCAAGGTAGAAAATGTCCTACAATAAAGGAACAGCTTAGGTAAAAAAGAACTACCGTTTATTAAAAGTTTAATACAAGGCAGACTCTTTACATTCATTACCTCCATTTCTCACCAACAGCAAACAAGTATTAGACTCATAATTAGACAGAGTCCAAGGTATTAAGTAAATCCTCACTGCAAGTTGAGGATGAAGCTATGATTCAAACTCAGCCTGGCGTTAGGTTTAGGGCCCATGTTTATTCCACCACAATACATCATCTATAGGGAAAGGTTTTCTAAATGAAAATACACAGTAGGAAAATTATACTTAGGACTTGAATAAAATATATCACATCAAAACAGAAGTCATTGGTATAATACTTTACTAATTCTGAGATGCCATCATAACTTCATGTGACTGCACATGTTAAGAAACCGGCCAGGGAGTTCCCATCGTGGCGCAGTGGTTGACGAATCCAACTAGGAACCATGAGGTTGCAGGTTCGATCCCTGCCCTTGCTCAGTGGGTTAAGGATCTGGCATTGCCGTGAGCTGTGGTGTAGGTCGCAGATACAGCTCAGATCCCAAGTTGCTGTGGCTCTAGTGTAGGCTGGCAGCTACAGCTTCGATTAGACCCCTAGCCTGGGAACCTCCATATACCGTGGGAGCGGCCCAAGAAATGGCAAAAAGACAAAGACAAAAAAAAAAAAAAAGAAAAAAAAGAAAAGAAACCGGCCAGGCCTGAATTGTTTGACCAAGTATGATCATGTAACCTATACAATGCAAGAAAAATTTCACCCCTTAAACACTGCTGTAATTAACATGTGAGAATGTAAATCTTTGTCAAAAATTTTTACCACAAGGCATAAAAATAATATAGTCAGCAACTGGGACACATTTCACGGTTCCAGAAAAGGTTTTTTTTTTTCTTTTCCTTTGCAGCTGCACTTGCAGCATGTGGAAGTTCCCAGGCCAGAGGTCAAAAATGAGCTTCCTCTGCGACTTACGCAACAGCAGCGGCAACACCTGATCCTTAACCAACCGCACTGGGCCAGGGGTCGAACCAGCAACACCAGACACAAGCAGGATCATGAACTCACTGCACCGCAGCAGGAACTCCCAGAAAAAGGATTTTACAGCATGAAAATATGAGAATCTTTAGTACAGGGTTTCACAAGTATGGCACTACTGAAATTTCAAGCCAAGGAATTCTTTGTGGGGCCATCTGCTGGGTGCACTGTAGGATGTTTAGCAGCATACTGACCTCTCCCCACTCACACACACCTACCCCATCCCCAAACTGTGACAACAAAAGAAGCAGAAGAGAGGGACATTTTGCCAGCAAACAAAAACCCAAGAACGTTCCTTCTAAGTACACACTTTGGTCAGGGATTATATTGGGGAAGAGGGAAAACATTAAGGTATAAGCTTTGTGCTACCACTCAGAAGTTGTGTTCCCCAGAAAATTTACATCATTACAAATTTATGTTGTCAAAATAATTGTTCCGCTAAGGGAAAAAAGCAGTTATGGAGGAGCGATTTCAATTACAACAGTAACACATCCTATAGGAATTTCAATAGCAGAGTTTAAAAAAATGACTGAGAATGAACGGCCAGGAAAAAACAAACAAAAACCTTGAGCAGAGGCAAAAAACGTTCACATGGAGCATCAGCTCAAGAGAAATGACTTTTATTTTTGTTTTCATTAGCATTATATTAATACAGCTAAAACACTTCCCAATTGCCTCTATCACCCACTGTTAAAATACAAAGAATACAAAATTTCTCAAATATTGTCAATGTGTTGTGTATGTACCACCTCCTAAGAAGTTCTCAATTATGGTCACATGTGCTAAATGCAAGTCATGTTCCTTAATTAACGAATTAAAAGACACAAAATTTTTAAGCTATGAAAAAACCACACTGCGTTTGATTTCCCGTATGACATTCTAGTAATACAAAATGATTAAGAATACTAAAGTGGGGAGTTCCCGTCGTGGCGCAGTGGTTAACGAATCCGACTAGGAACCATGAGGCTGCAGGTTCGGTCCCTGCCCTTGCTCAGTGGGTTAACGATCCGGCGTTGCCGTGAGCTGTGGTGTAGGTTGCAGATGCGGCTCGGATCCCGCGTTGCTGTGGCTCTGGCGTAGGTCAGTGGCTACAGCTCCGATTCAACCCCTAGCCTGGGAACCTCCATATGCCGCGGGAGCGGCCCAAGAAATAGCAACAACAACAACAACAACAACAACAACAAAAAGACAAAAGACAAAAAAAAAAAAAGAATACTAAAGTGCCCAACTTCCAGTTTGTAAGAAATACCAGAGAGAGAGAGAATGAACAAATGCATGCAGAGATAATCACTAGAATGCAGCACCTTCTATAAGATGGCCATCTTGGACTTTTCGAAGGGTCTAATCATGGAGGAAAATGTAGGATTAAACGGATCAAAAGAGATATAACAAAAAAAAAAAAAAAGAGAGATATAACAAATAGGATGTGGAAATCTAAAGAGGACCCTAGTTTGGGGAGTGAAAAAGCTGGAAAATACATTCTTGGGACAATTCAGGAAATTGGGCTAAGGTCTAGATAGATACTAGATGATGCTAAGAAACTTTTTATTTCTCTAAGGTGTGGGTATATATGATATCGTCCTTATTATTGGGAGATGCTTGGTGAAACAATTAGGGCTGAGTGTCATGACATTTGTTCCTTATTTCCAAATGGTACAGAAAAAAAAAAATTGTACAGGTAAAATAAAAAAAATTGTACAGGTAAAATAAAAATGTCTCTCTCTCTCTCTCTATATATATATATTTGCTTTTTTAGGGCCATACCTGTGGCATATGGAGGTTCCCAGGCTAGGGGTTGAATCAGAGCTACAGCTGCTGGCCTGCAGCACAGCCATAACGACACCAAATTCAAGCCTCATCTGCGACCTACACCACAGTTCATGGCAATTCCAGATCCTTAACCCACTGAGCAGGGCCAGGGATTGAACATGTAACCTCATGGTTACTCAGATTCGCTTCCACTGCGCCACAAGGGGAATTCCAAGAACAACAAAATATTAACATACCTGAATCTAAGTGATAGGTACATGGGTATTCAACCTATTATTTTTTCAACTATTCAGCATGCTTAAATTTTTTCATTAATAAAAAGTTGTAGGGAAAGAAAAAAGTTGTAGGAAGGGTAGAAAAAAAGTATTATGTGCTGAGAGACAAGGAAAAGTTGCCATAATAGAAATCTTGATCTTGGCTCTAAAAGTAAAGAGAAAGAGGAGTCAGTGCTTTACAAAAAGCACAAGTTTTACTTGAAAAGAGACAATGGGGGGAGTTCCCGTTGTGGCGCAGTGGTTAACGAATCTGACTAGGAACCATGAGGTTGCGGGTTCGGTCCCTGCGTTTGCTTAGTGGGTTAACAATCGGCATTGCTGTGAGCTGTGGTGTAGGTTGCAGACGCGGCTCGGATCCCGCGTTGCTGTGGCTCTGGCATAGGCTGGTGGCTACAGCTCGGATTAGACCCCTAGCCTGGGAACCTCCATATGCCGCGGGAGCGGCCCAAAGAAAAAAAAAAAAAAAAAAAAGAAAAGGGACAATGAAAAAATTGGTCAGTGTAAGGCAGAACAGGTAATGGAGATTAGTAGAAAATGAAGCTAGAGGCTGAGGGGAAGTCCACTTATGATTAAGGACATTATCATTTTTACCTTAATTTGTTCCTCACTGATACTAGGAGTGTTTTTCAGGAGATTCAGGAAAACTCCACCAGGTGTTCTTCTTCGGCTACCATTCTACAAAGAGGAAGAGAAGAATTACCTGTGTAGACTCTTCCGATTAACGGCCAAGACAACTTTTAACAATTTATTTTTATTTTTTGGTCACATCCACAGCATGTGGAGGTTCCCTGGGCCAGGGATGGAAACTGAGCTTCATTTGTAACCAGAACCACAGCAGTGACGATGACAGGTCCTTAACCCACTGAGCCACAAGGGAACTGCCAAAGCAACTTTTAGAGTCTTCCCCAAGGAGCTATTAGGATCTACTGTGACCACCCCCAGTTTAACTGCAGTGTCCTCCTCTACTCGCTATACTTTCATTTGCTCGCTTTCTTTCCTCCCAGCATCTGTCACTTTTTAGCACTCCTGAAGATACAACATTTATTCTTTATGGACTATTCCCCTCTCACACCCAACTACAACGTAAGCTTCCTGTGTCTAGAACACTGCATCGTACATAGCAATAAATAACTGTATAAGGAAAAACTGCACCAAAAGAAAGTAAAATCAGACTTGTATCTTCCCAACATTCAGTAGATTTCCATTATCTCACTGGTCTTATTATACTTTATATCTGTCTGCACATAGAGCTCCCTTCCTGGCTCTGCGGTTAACGAACCCGACTAGGACCTATGAGGATACGGGTTTGATCCCTGGCCTTGCTCAGTGGGTTAAGGATCTGGTGTTGCCATGAGATGTGGTGCAGGTTGCAGACATGGCTTGCACCCTGTGTTGCTGTGGCTGTGGTGTATGTAGGCTGACAGCTGTAGCTCTGATTCAACCCCTAGCCTGGGAACCTCCATGTGCTGCAGGTGCTGCCCTAAAAAGCAAACAAAACAAAACAAAACAAAAAACTATCTGTGCTTTTTACATAGCAAGATTTTTTTTCTGCCCCCAAGAACCAGTTTTCAAGAATTCATGAATTAAATGAACCAAAAATAACGTTTTTATTCATCACTGCTAATTAACTTCTGGGCACTGTGATACGTACTTTATATACATTATCTCATTAAATCCTTACAATAGAAGAACAATCCCATTTTGTAGCTGAGACTGAGTTCTGAGAAGTCAACTAATTTAGCCAAATGTCACATCTAGTAATCTGCACATCCAAAATTCAAAACAAGACACCCCAAACTCCAAACGCCATATTCTCAAAATTTGAGCTTCCAGGTCTCACCCCCCACCCACCACTTTTTTCTTAAAATTTCAACCCCTACCCTTAATGAATCCTGTGAGAGATTTGTTGCTGACTGCACACTAACAGGCTACAATATATGCATGTTTTTGTAAGGAAAGCATTAACTGCAAAAACTGACTACTGAATTTTTAAACTCAAATTTTTCATTATTAATGAAGTTTTTAAAAAACCCGAAAAAAACTGCAATAATTTATAAATAAGAGACCCAATAGAGACAAGTGCATTTTATTAAAAAAAGATACGAAATAATACAAAATCAGAAACAACGAAGCAATTAGTCTTACCATTATAAAAAGGCCACCATTTTGTTCAACTTCAGCAGTCTCCATCAGAAGTTCAATCGCCTTTTTGTTCCCAATTATCCTCACTACTCGGGCGATCAAATCTTTCTTTGGTTCCTGCAACCTGTTAAGGAGCAAATGAAGTAATAATATTAACTATGTTACTTGTTGTATAAAGTTGAGGACATCTACTTTAGTCTCCTATTTAGTTCCCAGCTAGAATTAACATTCCAATCTCGTAATGGCTGCTTTTCAAAATCTTCACTATTTAACCCTGGAATTACTGATACAGAAACATTCCTGTCTTGGGTCACCCAAGAAAAGAGGAGCCTCAAGGTTCCATCTCAGGTCCGATAACTGGCCTCTTCACTTTGCCTTATTGGGTTATGGCAGATTTCAAAAGAAACATGCACACACAGCAAGGGGAATGCGAGACGAAAAGCAAGATATAAGCAGTCCACTCGCATCACAACAAATAACAAACGCTTTCGATCATATCACGCTTTTGATTATTATGCCTAGAAGTTAGCTCTCCTAACTGCAGAGATGACCTGGATCTTTAAAATGGATTGGATTTGTCTCTCACAGCCTCCCTACCTTAAAACAAATGATATAGTTAACATTTACCAAAGGCTTATTATGGGATAAGCACAATCCTAGGAACTATATATATGCATTACATCTCAGCTAATTCTCTCAAGAACCTTACAAAGCAGATATTATTTTCATTTTAGCAATGAGAGGTAAAAAACACAAGGACCCTAAGTAAGCACTAGAGCCCATATTCCATAGAGATGAGGGAGGATTAAAATTACTGAAGTCTTAACGGTTCCCTAATCAGTCCTAACCAGCCATGGCTTCTTTTGTTTCTTTGCTATTGTGGAAAGAGCACTAGACTAGGAACAAAGGGACTAGAGTTTAGTTCCAGGTCTGACACTTACTAAATTTGTGACTTTGAGCAACCACACAACTACTGGGCCTCAGTTTTGTATTTGTAAAGTGAAGGCTTTTGGAGTTCCCGTCGTGGTGCAGCACAAACGAATCCGACTAGGAACTATGAGGTTTCCGGTTTGATCCCTGGCCTTGATCAGTGGGTTAACCAACCGGCGTTGCCGTGAGCCGTGGTGTAGGCCGGCAGCTGTAGCACCGATTAGATCGCTAGCCTGGGAACCTCCTATGCCACAGGTGTGGCCCTAAATAAAGCCAAAAAAAAAAAAAAAAAGGTGAAGGCTTTGGTTTACAAAATCTCTAAGTTCCTTTCCAGCATTCAAATTCCAAACTCTCTCAGTACTATAAAAAGCCAGCACTAGGAGTTCTCCTAGCAGCGCAGTGGATTACGGATCTGGCGTTGTCACTGCAGTAGTTCGGGTAGCTGCTGTGGCAAGGGTTCAATCCCTGGCCTGGGAACTTCCACATGATGTGGGGAGTGCCCCCCCAAAAGTAAACAAAATTTCAACTTTTAAAAATACATGAAATGTAAATTTACCACACATCAAACAACTATACTCCTATTTAGCCAAAAGAAATGAACATATATATCCATACATGAGTACATGAAAGTTCCTAACAACATTATTTATAATTACCAAAAAGTTCAATAGCCAATATGGATGTGTGGGTGTATGCGCACACAAATAAACTGTTGATTCCTGCTATAACATGGACGAATTTCAAAAACACTGCACTAAGTGAAATCAGGTAGGCACAAGAGATGACACTGTGATTCCATTAACATGAAATTTCTGAAAAATGCAAACTGATAGACAGCAACAGAAAGTAGATTAGCAGATATGTGGGAATGGGAACAGGAACTAATTTTAAATGGGCTCATAAGTATAAGGGATCTTAGCAGGTAATGGAGATGTTTTCAAATGCTTTATGGTAATGGTTGTACAACTGGTAAAATTACTGAAAAATCAACACTTGAAATAGGTGAATTTTATCAGAAGTACCGTAATATGCCTCAGATGGGGAGACAGGATTAAGACGGCAGAACAGAAGGACTGGAACACAACTTCTCTTCTAAAAACAACAAAATTTACAACCAAATACTGAGCAATCTTCAACCAAACGGACTGGAAACTTTCAAAAAGATATCCTACTCCAGGAGACAAAGAGGAGGCCACATCAAGAGGCAGGAGGGGCGATTACACGATATAAGCAACCCCATACCTCCCGGGTGGGAAGCCCCACAGACTGGAAAGTAACTGTTTCACAGAGACTCACCTACAGGAGTGAGAGTTCTGAGCCCCACATCAAACCCTCACGTGTGGGGATCTGGCACAGGGAGAAACAGCCCCTGGAGCATCTGGCATTGAAGGCCAGTGGGGCTTGTGCACAGGAGCTCCACGGGACTGGGGGAAACAGAGACCCCACTCTTAAAAGGCGCACACAGACTTCCACGTGCACTGGGTCCCAGGGCAGAGCAAAGTCTCCACGGGAATCTGGGTCTAACCTGACTGCAGTTCTTGGAGGACCTTCTGGGAAAACAGGGGTGAATGTAGTTTGTTGTGGGGGAAGGTCACTGGAAGCAAAGCTCTCGGGAATATTCAGCAACTTGCCTTTCTCTGGAGGTGGCCATTTTGGGAAAATCTGGCCCCACCCATCAGCACTGAGAAGCCCCAGGGCAAACAACAATCCCGGAGGGATCAAAGCCCCGCCCATCAGTAAACGGGCTGCCTAAAGACCCCCCCCCCCCAGCACACAGCCGCCTCTAATCCACCCAGAGACAAAGCCCCACCCACCGGAGGGATAGGAATCAGCTCCACCTACCAGTGGGCAGGCATCAGTCCCTCCCATCAGGAAGCCTACAGCAAGCCCTGCCCCCCACCAACTTCAGCCACAAGGGGAGCAGACACCAGAAGGAAGAGAGGCTACAACTCAATTATCTATAATATTCCTCAATGAAGTTGTTTTTTTTTTTAAAAAGTCATGAATGCTTGATAACACTCCAACATCCTCACTGATTTAAAATCAGTGATGCATTTTTGGGCGTTCCCCTGGTGGAGGAGGCATTAAAGTTCCCTGCCCTGGGAACTTGCATAGGACAAAGGCAGGGCAAAAAAAAAAAAAAAAAAAAAAAAGAGACGTGTCTTACTCAAAGAGTTCTATTGCACTAAGTGGAAAGAGTTGCCAAAAGGTTTATAAAAACCTGCAAAATTATTCTATCAGTTCTGTCCAAATTTAAAAACACCCAAATATATGCATATAACCATGTAAGCTCAGTGTTCACGCCTCGAATTTTAAAATCTCAAAAAGGAACACCCATCATCAAGATACTTGGAATCCATGTAATTCCCTACAAATGGAAGACAGTTGGTCAAGTGCTCACTTGCAGCCAAATGTAAATGCTCACCTGAAAGAAATTTCATCAGCCACTTTCTCTTGAGAATCATCCTCTGTGATCTCATATCGGCCTTTATAGTTCATTTCTAGTCTGTCTCCTAGTCTGTCTTTGACAGGTCGCTTCCTTTTGAGATGACTTTGCCCGTTTTCCTCCTCCTTTGATCCCGTTTTTTGGCCACCGTGCATATATTCATCCAGCTCTTTGTCTAATTCTTTTGTATGTTCTTGAGCTTCCCTCTTAAGTTTCTTAGCAAGCAAGTAATTGTAGGTCTCGGATTGTCGGCTTCTGTCAATAGTGCCCTCCATTCCCAAGATACCAAGTTCAGTGGCCACTGCATCTTGATTCTGTTCCTGCAGCACTGCACCCCATATGTTGTTAACCCTCTTCCCTCCAGCAACAGGTGGTTTCTGGCTGCTCTGGCCAAACTGAAAAGGCTCTGGTTTGGGAGGAATATTGAAGCATTTCTGTCGCTTGCGTTTCCAGAGAGAGCTATCATCATCTGAATCCGAAAAACTCTCTTCACTTGAATCCACACTTTTCACAGTCCGATAATGTGATACCGGCGCACACACTGCTGCAGTACCCGGGAAGGGCCTCACTGCGCAGTCCCCACCTAGTGCTTTCTGCAAGTCAAAGAAAATACAATCAACTCCACAAAACACATTAACTCCACTCACTGTGTGCTACTAAAAAAATTAGAGAGGTGGCTGGACCATTTTGAAGTAGAAATCATCCTCGAAGAGCTCTGAACCAATCTAGTCCTTGCATTTCTAAAGGTCTACAAGTAATTTTCATTTTTAAAGCCACAAATTCTTATTTCTCCATAGCTAATGCAGCACTTAGTTCTAAGGCCTCTTTCTAAAAAATTACCAAAGCTCAATTCTCACCTTTAGAAGATTTTTAATCTTCTCAGTTATTGTCAGTATGTCATTTGAAATTGTCTTACACAGTAATCATAACAGCGGTTAAAACAGAATTTGTTTTCTTTCTTTCCAAAGATGCCTGCCATGCACCTGGACACAGCAATAACTTTATACGGTTTTGTAATTATGCTTCTTTCAGACTAGACAATAAACTCCTCTATGGGTAGAAATTTCTGACAAAATACTTTTAAAACCGCAGAGTTCATGGCATTAGGTTCACTAAGTCATGGGTTAATCTATGCAATATAAACTAAAAGATTGAAAAATAAAAATATCTTGGTACCGATTTTCCTAAGACATTTCTATGCAAAAGCAATCACCTTTACGTTAAACAATTTGTTGAGTTCCTATTATATGCTAGAAGTGGGAGTGGGGAGATTCAGGTCAAGAAAATAAGTCTTTTAATCTTGAAATAATAATGACACTAACCCCGGTCGGCCATTACTCAGGCTCCTCTGAAACCTTACAGCCTATCAGTGCCATACTATTATCATTCCTATTCTAAAGATGGGGCCACCGGCTAAAATACCCATCACCCGGTGGCGGCGCTAGAATTTGAAAGCGGGCAGCCAGGCATTTAGAACCACAAGAGCTTGCTACTTAGTAGGGCGGCAAAGACAAACACCTACGTAGAAAACTAGGAAGCTAACACAAAACCTCATGCCACATTATGGCAAGACGGAGCTTCCATAGTCTTCCATGGGAATATGAAAGACCAGGCCCCTGAGCAGGTGATAAACTTCACCCCAGGTCTTCACTCCCTATCTGCTCAGGGCGAAAAGGAGCGCCAAAAGCTGTTTGCGGACCGATGTCCTCCAGTTCTATACCTTGGGCAAATCTGCCCTTCTGGGAGGACCTAGTGGCGCCGATGTGGGGAAGCCTGTAGGTTTAGAAAACGCGGAGCGGATCACGCGAGGCGGGGAAGAGATGGTCGCACGCCCGCCTCTCAAGAGGCCGCACACCTCGTGGGCCCCGCCTTGCAAAGAGATGCCGGCGGGGCTCAGAAGGCCCGCTGCCGCCGCCACCCCCGCCGCCGCCGCCCGGGTTCTGCGCGCCGCCGACTCCTCAGCTCCGCGCGCCGGGCCGGAGGACGCCCGCCGGGCCCTCACCCTCCCCGCCAGGCCGGCTCGCGCCGAGGGCCGCCTGCGGCTCCTCGCAGCCAGGGCTCCGCCCTCCCAGCCCAGAGTCACCCGGCCGTCCTCCGCACTCACCGGCACCGGCAGCGGCCTCTCGCTGGGTGCCACCGTCATGTCGGAATCCGAGTCGGAAAGCTGCCCATCTTCCATGTCGCCGGCCTCCTGCGCCATCTTCCCGCGGCGCCGCGCAGCGGGCCGGAGAGCACTTCCGGCGGGGCGGCGGGCGGGTCCGGCGGGCGGCGGCTGCTCGGGCGCCCCCGCGAGGGGGCTGTGGCAGCCCCGGCGGCCGGTGGGGGCTTGGCCCAGACGCCTGGGTCGGGATTCGCAGATGTCGCCTCGTCATTGCACAGCGTTCCCTGGCGCTACTCTGGGAAAATGGAGTGCCCTGCAGCGCCAGCATTCTGGCGCCTTTTCTTCTGACCTGTTTCCTTCTAACCTAAACCTGCGGGCGGATGGCAGCCTTGGGGGATTCCTTCCTCGGCCTCACAACCCTCACCTGGATGCTCCGGGCATGCCTTCCTGCTTCTACTTTCGCTCCTCTGAGACCCGCTCTGCATGGAGCTTCCTGGAGAGCCTTCCAAACGGGAGGTGAGGTCGCCGCCCTGCTCAGACTTTCCAGGGCTTTCCCCCACACGCTGAGTTCACTGCACAGCCAGCAGGGCTGCAGGTGTGTCCCTCAGTCTGGTGTCCCTCCCCAGCGGCTCTTTAGCCACACTGTCGCTGCTCACGCTGTTGTTCCTCAGGCACCCTTTGTCCCTTCGCCGCCCCAAGGCCTTTGCTGTTGCTGTTCCCTCTGCCTGGCAGAGGCTCAAACATCCCGACACCCTATTCTTACCTAGGTTATGCTCTCAGATGATTCAGAATTCTGATTAAATAACACCGGTTTTTCTTTTCTTTTTTTCTTTTTTAAATGAGAGTGCAACATTTCAGGTTCTCTCTTAGTTTTTTTGTTCGTTTGTTTTTCTTTTTTGCCACCCAGGCAGTTGTGGGAATTCCAGGGCCAGGGATAGAACCTACAATCACACAGCCGCAATCAGAGCCACAGTGGTGAGAACACAAGAGCCTCAACCCGCTAGACAACTCCCTGCTATCTTTGTTCTTTGTAATTTTATTGTAGTTGACTTACAATGTTGTATTAGTTTCAGGTGCACAGCAAATAAATGCCACCTTTTAATAAAAGGTCTTCTTTGACCACCCTCGCTAAAATAGAGTCCTCTACTGTCATTCTCAGCCTCTTTTTTTTTTCCTTCATGGCATCAATTGCCATGTGTATTTTTCTTTCTCGTCTGAGTTCCACTAAAATGTCTGCTTTATTCACTATTTTTTCCACCTATGTCCAGTCAGGTGACTTCCTGTATATAAAGATGGTCAAGAAATATTTATTGAATTTTTTTTTTTTTTTTTGCATGAAGAGGATCTTATTTGTACCCTTTACTATTCTTTATTTTTTTTATTTTTATGGTCAGGCCTGCAGCATATGGAAGCCCCTCCCCAACCCCGCAACCAAAAAAAAAAAAAAAATATATATATATATATATATAGCAGCTTATTCTGGACTTATTCTATATCAAAATATAAAGATCTACCCCCCTCCCCTTTTGCCTGTGCTGGAGGCATATGAGTCCCATGGTTAGAGATTGAATCTGAGCCTGCTCGGCAGCCTACACCACAGCTGTGGTAACACTGGATCCTTAACCTGCTGCACCACAACAGGCACTCATTTAGCTCCCTAGATGACTCCCTAGTTTTCCATTGCATGCAGGTAGCATCATTTATTTAGTCTCTGATGGAGTATGTAGGTTTAAGGTGTAGCCAGTTTTGCAATTAACATGTCTTTTTACAGACTTATTTTATTATTTCCTTAGGATATGTCTCTAGATTCTATGGAAAAGATTTAATTCGATTTTTGAAATGTGAATTTAAAAGCTGTGAAGGAATTTTGAAATTACCCGGTCCAATTTATTTTGACAGAGAGGTTACACAGCTAAAGTGTTGAAGATTTGAGTCTTGACACCAGGTCTTCTAATTCTTAGGTAACTTTATTGTTTTATCTTTTTGCATAGAATTACAATCCCTCTGGAATTGATTTTTGTGTATGATGTGAAGTAAAAGTACATTTTCATGCTGTTTTTTACATTTGACAGTGTGGTATGGGATGCAGCTAAATATCGTGTAATACGTAGAACAGTCCCTCACACTGAAGACTTTCTCCAATATTTTCTGCTAGAAATTTTAGAGTTTTAGTTCTTACCTTTAGGTCTGTGGTCCATTTCGAATTAATTCTTGTATATAGCATGAAGTAAAAGTCAAGGTTTATTTATTTATTTATTTCTTGCACTTGACTATCCATGTAATATAGCATTATTTGTTGAAAAGACCATTCTTTCTCCCTTCAATTTCTCTAACACCTTCATTGAAAATTGACTTTCTTTCCCTCTTTCTTTATATATATGATGGTCTATTTCTGAGTTCCCTATTCTGTTCCATTGATCCTGATGTCCATCTTTATACCAATGTGACACTTTCTTGATTACTGTAGCTTTTTTTGTAGCTTTAAAATAATGGTAAAATTTTTGTAGTAATTGTTAAAATTAGGTAATATAAATTTGCTGGGTTTTTTTTTCCCCCTGAAATTGTTTTGCCTATTCTAGAACCTTTGCATTTCCATTTAAACTTTAGAATCTGCTTGGCAATTCTAGTATTTTGATGGGGATTGTATTGAATCTATAGATTAATTTGGATGTTGGGGAGACTATCTTAGTCTGATGCCACTGAATGCTGGAATCATATATCGTTAATCAATAACTCTTCTTCTGATTCTGGGCTCATTAAACCACTGGATAGGCAGTATGTCCTCTGGGAGAAAATGCAGTGATTGGAGGATGTGAATGGTTGGTCCTTTTGAAAATAATTTTCCCTGTGAAGTAATCTAGCATTTTAGTTGTGGCATCATTTTTTGGTGAACTTAATTTATGTGGGTCTGCCTAGAGCAATAGTTAGTGTCCCTCACTCATGCTCTGACAAATCAGATTCTGAATTTGGAACAATGAATTTGTATCTTGGGTGGTGGTGAGTTCTCCAGTTTACTGCTGCCTTGGGGCAAGCATCCATGTTTATGTTACATCCCTCTGCCTTCTGACCAGCTGTCTTTGAAAAATGAAGACAGCTAGCATTCACAGAGGACTTCCCAAGCACAGGCCATTTGTACTTAGGCTTACACCAGTCTTTAATCATCTGCCTATAATGCCTTTGATAAGTCATTTGAAAAGCAGAATCAGCCATTTGCGGACTCTTCCACTTTTAATACACAACTGGTTCAAGGTGTCCCAAGTTCAGCCACTTCATTTGAATTTCTATAGGGCTTTGCAGTTTTTATATATGCTTTCATATTGGATCCATTTGCTTCTCTTTCATGTGTGAAATGTGCTTTCATATGATTCATTTAATTCTATCTCTCTCTGCTCTGCACCATCAAAATTCATTGTTGGTGATTTTTTCTGACCTCCCATCTGGCAGGCTAAGTGAGTTTGGAAAAAAGAAAGTGGAAGGGTGATACAATCCCTTTTTTCCATATAGGCAGTTGCTGGGGTCTGTCATCCCAGAATTGGTTTAGAGAGATCCTGAACCTCTCTCCTTGACTAAGTGAAGCGAAGGAAACGAACATCCTTGAGAGCATTATGTGCTGCTCCTAAAATTTAGTGCATCTGTAAATGTCTTTTCATTTTTTGAGTCAAATGGAGGAGAAGAGAATGGAAGGATATATTTGGGGGATACATGTACAAAGAATCTTACTGGCAGCTGGAATGTGAGAATTAAGTACTCTGTTAAAATGTCTAAGAATTAGGAGAAAACTCTGATTTATAATTTAACAAAGCAATAAAAACCAATCCTTTCTCTGCCACAAAAAAAAAAAAAAAAAACCTCCTTTGACTACTCCGGGGAACAGCAGTGTCATAATCAAGGACTCTCAGGTTCCGGTCCATACCCCCAAATCAAAATGTGCATTTAACATGATGGCCAGGTGATGACTTACGTACTACAATCTGAGAAGCCCCTTTCCAACCGATTGTATTTTAGAGTCGCTATTTTGCTTAAAAAAATTTCTAGCTGATGCCGCTGTTCCCGGCGTCTGTCACCAGATGGCAGTAGCCCTCTCACTTCCTCTGGGTTTCACCATTGTTCCAGGCCGGGGTTAAGCCCGCGGCTCCCGCGAGGACCCATAGACGGGGCGACGGCGGGGGGCGTGTCCCAGGGGCGGGTCCGGGCCTGTCCAATGGGTTCCGTCGGATGGGGGGCGGAGCCCTATTTCTGCAGCTCCTCCGGGCCGCAGGCGTGGTGCTTTTCCCTGTGTCAGTATGTGGCGCGCTTCTGGTCAGCTGTTTGTGCACGTTGCAAGGAAGCGCATTCTTTCAGGACCCTGGGACCGGCCTGCCGCCTTCATGTCTACGCTGCTCATCAATCAGCCCCAGTATGCTTGGCTCAAGGAGCTGGGGCTCCGCGAGGAAAATGAGGGCGTGTATAACGGAAGCTGGGGAGGCCGGGGAGAGGTATGCGGGCGTCCCGGGAAATCTCTGCTGCCTCCCTTGGCTCCAGGAGGCCCACCCGGCGCCGCCCAGCCGGAGTCCTTGTGGACGCTGCCGGCGGTTGTATGGGGTGGGAAGTTTTCCTGAAGCTCCACATTTAAAGCTTTCTCACGTAGATTGTCTTAAAAACACTCTTAGACTTTATTTGAGGTCCTGTGTTCTCTGCAGGATCGAGTTCATTTTGGATCTGGTTAGGGTTGAACTTCTGCATACTTGAAACAACATGGCAGAGTTCTGCGCTCGATTGTGAGAAATGCCACATGCTTAGCGGTGGAAATTAGCTGAATTACATGCTTGACTGTGGCTCCTCACATGGTACGTGAGCCACAGGTAATGTGCTACAGTGTAGTTTTACATAGTCTTTCCTGAAATCCTTTGGGGTGCAGGCTCGGATCTGCTAAAATCCCGTCATGTTTGCGTTGGGCTCTGAGTTTCCTTGAAGTCCGCGTTTTCAGCATTTCTTTATTTTCAGATCCAAACACCATGCCTGACACCCAGTTAATGTTCAATAAAAAGTTTTGGAGAATATGATGTAAGGGTAAGGTTATTATCGCCCACATTTTGGGGGGAGCTGAATACAGAAAATTTTTTTTAAATGTTGTATAACATCCAACAGTTCAATGAAACTGCTTTGTTAGAGGAAACATGACTTGGTTATCTGTGACTATAGGTGATACAGGTGCTTTTAATTGTCCCCCAAATCCTCCCAGCCCCATTGTTGGTTCGTCCTGTTTTTCCTGTGGCATCCCGTTGTTAGGCTGTCGACTTTAAAAATAGGCACAACTTAAAAGCTGAGAATTAAGTTCTATTTGGGACGAAATGAGGACTCTAGCCCAGGAGGCAGCATTTCTGGTAGTTTTGAAATACGGCTCCAAATAGATGATGGGCGGGGGGCCGTGTGAGTATTTACGTGATTTTTGGTGACGGGGGAGGTCCATGCAACCAAGCACACATTTTACAGAAAGTAGGTGTAGTCTCTCGTTCAGGCTACCACTGGTCATGAGGAGCAGACGTCATCACGAAGGATTTTAGTACTTTTCTAGGTATGAGGAGATGCTAGAATTGGGTTCATAAAATGCTCCCCTGAAAATACCTGTCTGAAGATCTCTTCTGCCAGTTTTCCCCAGAGCCCACCCTGTCTTTTCTCCACTCTGTGCCCTGAGCTCCTTTCATGGATGTTGAGGGTCAGCAGCTGCAGTGGCTCCTGACTGAATCCTTGTAGAGGCAGATGGCACGTGCCAATCTCCAGTTCACAAGGTTAACGGATAAAATAGCCTTTCCAATGGCTGTCTAACCTTGGCCATTTCACTTGTGACCAGAGAGAGGGTGGGCAGAGAAAGGGAGAGGGAATCAGTTAAACTTTTAACTTTGGCCCATTGTTAATGGAAAAAGAGGCAAAATAATGGATTACCTTTTAGGCTCTTGTTTATATACCTACTATTGTGGCAAAGGTGGGTTTTGCAAAAAAGGTGGTTCTGAATGTTCAGGTCAAAAATGAAAGAGCTGTAGGAGTTCCTGTCGTGGCTCAGCAGTTAAGGAATCTGACTAGCATTCATGAGGACGAAGGTTCGATCCTGGCCTTGCTCAGTGGGTTAAGGATCCAGTGTTGCCATGAGGTGTGGTGTAGGTCGCAGACGAGGCTTGGATCCTGCATTGCTGTGGCTGTGGTGTAGGCTGGCAGCTGGAGCTCTGATTTGACCCCTAGCCTGGGAACTTCCATGTGCTGCAGGTGCAGCCCTAAAAAGCAAAAGCAAAAAGAAAGAAAGTGCTCTGTAGAGTCTCAGTTTCAGTAACAAGTTAATGAAAAGGTTCTGAGTTCAAATAGAGACTTGGATAATTTGGATAATCTTTGTTTTTCTTCCTCTCGGCTCCCTCCCTCCCCCAATTTGGTCTGCCCCCTCTGTTTGGGATTAGGTCTTCTGTTTATGGTGGTCATTTTTTTGTTTCTAGGTTATCACCACCTATTGTCCTGCTAACAATGAGCCCATAGCCAGAGTCAGACAGGTAAGTGGGTTTTTTTGTTTATGGTTAATGCAGACTGCCCATGGGGAGCGTGTGCCATTAATCTTGAGCAATGCAGATTTACAAAGTCAAAGAATAATGTTTCTTTCTTTTTTTTTTTTTGTCTTTGCTATTTCTTTGGCCCGCTCCTGCAGCATATGGAGGTTCCCAGGCTAGGGGTCGAATCGGAGCTGTAGCCACTGGCCTACGTCAGAGCCACAGCAATGCGGGATCCGAGCCGAGTCTGCAGCCTACACCACAGCTCATGGCAACGCTGGATCGTCAACCCACTGAGCAAGGGCAGGGACCGAACCCGCTATCTCATGGTTCCTAGTCAGATTCGTTAACCACTGCGCCACGACGGGAACTCCAGAATAATGTTTCTTTTTAACATGTGTCTGGGAGGGACCATCCACTTAGTAGGGGTGTATGTGCCCCAGAAAAGGTGAATCCCAGAGAGGACCAGGGAGGAGGCCCTTCGAAGGCTGTGCTTCTGGATCACCTGGGGACTTCCCTTGGATTGAGTGTTCTGACCTCTTAAATCTGGGTTGGAGCTCGAGGTTCTGAATTTCTAACACACCTCAGGTGTGGCTCACAGACGAGGGTCTTCGACTTTGCTTTGAGAGGGCATCAAAAAAGCGTGGATACTGATTTCGTCAGTTCCAGCAAGTTTTTGGAAGTATAGGTTGTGAAAATCATTTTAAAGTGCAGATCTTAGAGACATCTGGAGATAATCGCATTCATTTCCGTAAATAATCTCTGTCGTCTTAGAAGATCTTCACTGTCCTTTCCTTTTCCCTCTATCTCCCTCTAAATCTTTATTTATTTAGGCCAGCCTGGCTGACTATGAAGAAACTGTAAAGAAAGCAAGAGAAGCTTGGAGGATCTGGGCAGATGTAAGTATGGAGGCCATGCCATGATTTTCTCCTGTAATTACAGTGAGGTAAACAGACCTCTGATGGGCCGGCCTCTTGCTGAAACAACGGGAGCTTCTTGGGGGCTGTGACTGTTTCCTCTGCTGTTGTCCTAGAGAAGTCCCTTTTCCATATTTGGCATCCAGTAATTGGGTAATTTTAAATGGACTAGATTTCTGTACTAATGAGGCATTAACTTGATCAATGAACATTCTCCAGCTGAAGTTGCTTGAATTTATAATTTTTTTTTTTTTTTTTGTCTTTTTGCTATTTCTTGGGCCGCTCCCGCGGCATATGGAGATTCCCAGGCTAGGGGTCGAATTGGAGCTGTAGCCGCTGGCCTACTCCAGAGCCACAGCAACGCGGGATCCGAGCCCCGTCTGCAACCCACACCACAGCTCATGGCAACACCGGATCGCCAACCCACTGAGCAGGGGCAGGGATCGAACCCGCAACCCCACGGTTCCCAGTCAGATTCGTTAACCACTGCGCCACGAGGGGAACTCCTGAATTTATAATTGAGCAAAGAGAATGGAATATCTGTGCTAAAACTACCCATTTGCCCCTTTTCCTCCCTCCCTCCCTCCCCCTGCCAACATCATCATAGGGAATGGTGGTGTTGCGGAAACCGCAAAAACCGTGGCAATGGAAGGAGACAAACAGCACTCAGAGATATGGAAAAGCAAGGTTTATTCAGCACCGGTGCGGGCTCAGAGGAGTCACCTCCAGAGTCTGAGTACCAGGTCTTTGTTCTCAGTAACTTTTATACACTACAAGGTCTTGATTTTTCCATGTAAGCATCCCGGACCTCCCCCATCTCCAAGCAGACAGTGTTCCTCCCTAAGAAACTGAGCAAGCAAGGTTACAGAAGCGGAACTGATAAGCAATGCTGGGTACCTGATTAGCAGGGCTGCTGGCTTGGACAGAGAGCACACAGTTGTTACATTATTACAAGAAGGGTGGCATAGTGATAAGCACAGCTGGAAAGGCTAGCAGTTGCCTTCTTAGCCAAGGGGGGTTGTTCTTTAGTTAAAACTCCAATTCAGTGGTATCTTAGCAGGTATCTTGACATTCCTGGCTCAAAGGGCAGCAGTGGCCTGGCTGCAGCAGGTCCAGCTCCTCAGTAGTCTGATGAAGCTTTGAAACAGGTAGTTCTCTGAGCAAGTGGAGAAATTGTGGATGGAGCCTGCCTGGACCACACTGAGCTGTCACTACATAAGGGCCAGGCTCTGGCGGAGGGCAGAGTAAAAAACTGGCTTAGTCTGGATGTCCCAGCACCCCCCACCCACCCACTTCCCCCATCCCCTGAATATCCCTTTTGGTCTGTGAGGTCCTCAAGCTGTAGGAATATCTCACATGGTTACCCCAGCTCTACCCCTGGGTAAATTACTTCCCCTTCCTGTGCTTTGTCTTGCAAAAGGGGGCGATCAGGTGTGCTAACTCGAGGGTTATTGTGAGGGTTAAAGGAGTTAATCATTTAAAGTGCTTACAGGCCGGGCAAACCTGAGTGCCTGTGAGTTTGATTTATAAAACCAAGTGCTGCTGGGTTTGGGAGTGCGGAGCCAGTGGTTGCCCCCCCCCCCCATCAATGATTGCGATGGGGGTGTGTGGAGGGGCAGACTCTCCAGGAGTGCCCAGGGCTGGGTTGCAAGGTTGTTTTCAGCCAAGAGACTGCCTCTGCAAAGCAGAAAGAACCTTTTTTTCTTTAATTCTGGCTCTAAGTTAGGCTCAGGGCTCCAGCATACACAAAAATATCCTTGAACAAAGGAAATACCACTTCAGAGGTAAATGGTATGCTAAGTCAAGTTCACCTTGGTAAAATAGAATAGTGGCCAAAGCAGTGTCATTTTATTTTATATTGGCCAGTTCCACATGTGCGGATAAGGAGTGCGGACTATCCTACTAAGCCATTCTTATAAAGGACTTGAGCGTCCACAGACTTTGGAATCTGTGGGTGTCTTGGAACCAGTCCCCCTTGGATACTGAGGGACAACTGAGTGCTTTTTTTTTTTTTTTTTTTTTTAAATGAATTGAGTTTATATATTAGAGCAGTTTTAGGGGTTAAACTGTAGGGAAGGAATTTTTTTTTTTTTTTTGCTTTTTAGGGCTGTACCTGCGGCATATGGAAGTTCCCAGGCTAGGGGTTAAATTGGATTTGTAGCGACAGCAACGCCAGAACCGAGCTACACCTGCAACTTATACCGCAGCTCACAGCAACGCAGGATTCTTAACCCATTGAATGAGGCTAGGGATCGAACTCTCATCCTTATTGATACTGGTTGACTTCATTACTGCAAAGCCATAATGGGATCTCTGGGAGGAAAATTTTTTTATTCTTAGGGGTTTTATGGCTTGTCTTGTCATTAAATTGACATACAACCAATTAATAGAAAAATTATCTTTCAGTTGCTTAAATTTATTTATTTTTTGACCTTGCTTGAGGCATGTGGAAGTTCCCAGGGACTAAACCCATGCTACAGCAGTGAACCGAGCTATTGCAGTGACAGTGGAGGTCCTTAACCCACTGAACCACTTGGGAACTCCTGTCACGTCTTTCTTTAGTATTCTGCTGTACTTTGTTGTTGTTGCTATTTTCAAATTCAAGTTACTTGACATCTGCTTTTACTTATCGATGCCAGCCTCTGCACCTAACATTCTTTCTCCTTCTCCTCTTACTTTTTAGTCCTCCGAGTAGAGTGGGGGTGCCAAATGGGAGCAGGTAGCTCTCCTGGGCAATGGTGGAGTCAGTTGGCCATCCCACTTGTTAGAACTGGAGTTAAGCAATTGAGTCCAAAGTTTGGGAAGAAGCAGAGCCTTTCCTAACCGTGCCCCCGGGGTCTCTGCCAATGGGGCTGCTGGTCCTCAAACAAAAACAGACCAAGGCTTGATCCCTTGTACACACTTTTCCTCTTGGAGTCTCACTCCTGTGGGGCTGCTTCTGCTTGGCCCTGATCCTTCTGGCTGGCCTTGCCTGTTGAGTGAGGACAAACTGTTGTTTTGTTTAGTTCATTTGCATTAAGCCTTTTCTCTCTTTTTTTCTCTCTTTTTTTTTTCTTTTTTTCTTTTCTCTCTTTTTTTTTTGTGTGTGTGTGTGTCTTTTTTGCCTTTTCCAGGGCCGCTCCCACGGCATATGGAGGTTCCCAGGCTAGGGGTCCAATCAGAGCTGCAGCCACTGGCCTACGTCAGAGCCACAACAACTCGGGATCCTTAACCCACTGAGCAAGGCCAGGGATCAAACCTGCAACCTCATGGTTCTTAGTTGGATTCGTTAATCACTGTGCCACGACTGGAACTCCAAGCCTGGAGTTTTTGAAAGGGAACTTTTTTCTTTCAGGAAAAAAGTATGAAAATGTAATTTTTATTTATTTACTTTTTAGGGCCGCACCTGCAGCATATGGAAGTTTCCAGGCTAGGGGCTGAATGGGAGCTGCAGCCGCCAGCTTATGCCACAGTCAGAGCAACTTGGGATCTGAGCCATGTCTGTGACCTACACTACAGCTTATGTCATTGCTGGATCCTTAACCCACTGAGCAGAGCCAGAGATGGAACCTGCATCCTCACGGATGCTAGTCAGGTTCAGCCTGCTGAGCCATAATGGGAACTCCGTGAAAAGATAGTTTTTATTTTTATTTTATTTTTTTTCTTTTTAAAGCTGCACCCGTGCATATGGAGGTTCCCAGTCTAGGGGTCAAATCAGAGCTGTAGCTGTTGGCCTACACCACAGCCACAGCAATGCCAGGTCCTTAACCCACTGATCAAGGCTAGGAATCGAACCTGAGTCCTCATGCTAGTCAGATTCACCTTGGCTGAGCCACAACGGGAACTCCAAAAGATAGTTTTTAAAGACTGATTTTGTCCCGTTAAATAAAACTAACTACAGAGAACCTAGTTGGGAATACTGGTTCTGCTGCTTTCTTTTGTGAACTTGTTTCAATCCAGATGCCACGTGTTCCTGTCTCTCTTTATCCCGTTTGTGTCATTTTCCTTTCTATTCCTAGTGAGGAAGAGCCAGACTCTGTTCTCTCTTGATGACAGGGGACTGTTAATGGGGCTTCTGTAGCTGAATATAGGGACCACAGACACTTGGTAGTGCTTTGCCATGGCTCTCTTAGTAGTATGTCCCCAAGGTCTCGGCTGATCGTTCCCGCCTCATGGCTGTGTTTGTTGCTTGTTCTAAACCTCCCTTCAGAGTGAATCGTGCAGGGATGAGGGCAAGCCCATCTCAGGGGGGCCTGAGGTTACTGATGCCCTGTCAGGCTGGGACTGTTCAAGCACACACAGGAATGTGGCTGTCTTCCTGCTTTCCTGTTCTCCCCTCGTAGTAGCCCTCACCTCATTCCTAATCCTGGCTTTCTTCTCTTCTCTTGCTGTTCCTATTAATCATCCTGGAAGCTGGAGGGAAAAAGAAAAAGAAAAAAACCAGGTTTCTGTGGTCTGGCTTGGAACGTAGTTTAAACTTTGGGTGGTGATTCTAATGAATACACAGCCAGGGTTGAGAGTCAGTCAGATACCACGTCCTAAACAGTTTGAATTATATTTATCTCTATTGCTATTTTTGTGGGCCAGACAGCCACCATCTCTTCTCCGGCCTAATCATTTTCCTGCCTGAGTCTTATCTCCCTCTGACCCATTTTTCTCCACTCCATCTACAGTGTATTTTAAAATGCTCTGTGATTTCTTGCCCACCCTGTGAAACCCTCTAGTAATTTCCCCCCTATTCTTTGGATCCTTTCCCTGGTCCTTTGCAGTTTAGCCCCTCCTTTCCTCGCCTGCCTCTTTGAAGTCCTTGTGGCTTTCCGAAACCACCATACTCACCTTGTAGCCTTCGCATTTGCTGTGCTCACTGTCCTCCTTTCTCTCCTTGTCAGTTGGCAAACACCAGTCAGGCTTTGGGTCTTAGATCTTAACCCTAAACTTTAAAAAGCCGCCTCCCTCCCCTCCTCCTTGCCCCCACGTAACTCTAGATTAATGCTTATAGATGGTCCAGTTGGTGGAATGAATCAGGAAGAGCTGGAAGGGTGAGAAGGGGTGAAGTCATAGCTGGAGAGAGTATGTCTCCTCCATTCATGCATCTCAAACTTGTTATGGCCCAACAGACAAACATCCTGACAGTTCTTCCAAGTTGTCTTCGTCTCAGTAATTCTACTTACCTCTACCTAGCTAGTCAAGCCAGAGACCTGGAGTCATCTTAGTTCTTTCATTCCCTGATTTCCCACCTGTTCCATCAGTGTGTTCTGTTCATTCTACTTCCAAAATAGAACCTGAATATACTTTTTTGTCTCCCTTGCTTCAGTCTTAAGGCTAAGTTGCTTTTTTTTTTTTTTTTTTGCCTTGGAGACTAGAATATGTTTTCTTGTTGTTGTTGTTTTGCCTTTTCTGTGGCTGCTCCTGCGGCATATGGAGGTTCCCAGGCTGGAGCTGTAGCCGCCAGCCTAGCACCAGAGCCATAGCAGCTCAGGATCTGAGCCAGGTCTGCGACTTACACCACAGCTCATGGCAACGCCGGATCCTTAACCCACTGAGCAAGGCCAGGGATCAAACCCGCAACCTCGTGGTTCCTAGTCGGATTCATTAACCACTGAGCCACAACGGAAACTCCTAGCATATGTTCTTAATCCCTTCTTCTCTTCCCTCCAATTTTATTCTCCACGAATTAGGCAGTGATATTTTTTTTGTCTTTTGTCTTTTTTTTTTTTTTTTTTAAGGGACATACCCTCAGCATATGGAGGTTCCCGGGCTAGGTGTCGAATCTGAGCTGTAGCTGCTGGCCTACGCCAGAGCCACAGCAATGCAAGATCTGAGCTGTGTCTGCTACCTACACCACAGCTCACGACAGCACTGGATCCTTAACCCACTGAGTGAGGCCAGGGATAGAACCCGAGTCCTCGTGGACACCACTGGGCTTTTTTTTTTTTTGGCTTCTTAAAACCATTAAAGACTTCCCATTGCATCTGGAGTAAGAGTCAGACTACCTTTTTTTTTTTTTTTTTTGTCTTTTTGGGGCCGCATCTACAGCATATGAAAGTGTCCAGGCTTGAGGTTGAATTGGAGCTGCAGCTGCTGGCCTACACCACAGCCACAACCACGCCAGGTCTGAACCGAGTCTGAAACCTACATGACATCTCACAGCAACACTGATCCTTAACCCACTGAGCAGGGCCAGGAATCGGACCTGAGTCCTCATGGATACTAGTAGGATTTGTTACTGCTGAGGCACAACAGGAACTCTTAAGATTCAGACTTCTTAAAGCTCCAGCTAGCTGTAGGCATGGTGTACTTCCCAATCAGCCCAAGATCCGTTCCACAAAATTTTCTTTTCTTTTTCATTTTTTGGCAGCCTGGCAGCACATGGAGCTCCCAGGCCAAGGATCTGATCTGAGCCACAGTCTTGACCCAAGCGGCAACGCTGGATCTAGGGATTGAACTTGTGTCCCAGCACTACCAAGACGCCGCCAATCCCATTGTGACACAGTGGGAACTCTATCAAGCTTTTATTTTCCATGGATCTCTTACATGGTTTTCTTTTCCTTGAAAAAAAAAAATTCCCCTGGTTGACTTGTCCTAACCTCTGGTTTTAGCTTCAGTCTCATTTTGGAGATTTTGCCTGACAACTATTTTTTTTTTTTTTTTTTTTTTTTTTGCTGCAGTGCTAGGAAGTTCCTGGACCAGGGATCAGACCTATGCCATAGCAGTGACAATGCAGATCCTTAACCACTAGGCCACCAGGGAACTCCCCAAAAACCTTTTAGATAAAGTAATGTATACATTTATCCTCCAAACCTTTTGTTTCCTCTGTTTCAGAACCCTGTTTATTTCCTTGGTCGGTCTAGCCCTTGCGGCAATTTGTAATTATTTGTTGCCTTTTTCCCCCTCTGTTATAAGCTCCATGAATATTTCACTTGCTGTAGCCTCAGTTTCTAGCATTACTCTTGTCACATAGAAAGAAGGTGCTCAGAAAATACTTGGAGAGTGAATGGTGTGATTTGAATGGCTTATGGAATGCTAGTTTTCTCAGTAAGCTAAGTGTAGCGTTTGGGCATGCATTTACTTTGACCTATATGAAAATGTCACTGGGAATCATAAAGGCATTTTGAGTTTTCTCGAGTCATCTCAAAAGGGTGTGTTCAATCTGAATTTCTCTGTACTTGGCACAGAACCTTGTTTGCCAGGAACATATCTGGATATTTTCTTGGTCTCTGGTATGGATTTTAGGGCCTACCATGTTGCAGTCTTGATAGGATCAAAGCAGTTGTCTTGATGTCTTTGATGTGCAGTTATCTTATTTAAAGCACTTTTTTCTTTTTCTTTTTTTTTTTTTTTTTAGGGCTGTACACAAGGCATGTAAAGTTCCCAGGCTAGGGGTCAAATAGGCACTACAGCTGCTGGCCACAGCCATAGCAACAAGGGATCTGAGCTGCATCTGCGACCTACACCACAGCTCATGGCAATGCCAGATCCCTGACCCACTGAGAGAGGCCAGGGATTGAACCTGCGTTCTTGTGGATACTAGTTGGATTCGTTTCTGCTGCGTCACAACGGGGAACTCCCACTTAAAGCACATTTATGAATGCTGTGCTGTAGACACGAGTTTATTCTTCAAGTCAGATGCTAAGATTCTGTTTTTTCCTTAGATTCCTGCTCCAAAGCGAGGAGAAATAGTGAGACAGATCGGTGATGCCTTGCGGGAGAAGATCCAAGTACTAGGAAGCCTGGTAAAGTATTTTTGTAGTAAATGTGCAATCTTTTGTGTGGAGAATAAGGCTGCCCACTAGTTCTCAACCTTAATCTCAAAATTAAGATTGTGATTTTTAAGAAAAGCAATTTAAATATTTTAAAAATCTTTTTTTTTTTAGAGGAAAGATTAACAAGATAGGAAAAAGTGACGGTATTTCTTAGATTTTAAAATTCTTCAGCAAAATGAGGACAGACTTTCTGACGTTTATAACTTTTACAAAACAGAAACAAAATGTTTTACTTTTCCTTCCCCATAAATTGAATGTTTGAAACCTGAATTCTTATGAAAAAAATGCTGCTTGGCTTCGTGTGTTTTTAGGTGTCTTTGGAGATGGGGAAAATCTTGGTGGAAGGTGTGGGAGAAGTTCAAGAGTACGTGGATATTTGTGACTATGCTGTTGGCTTGTCTCGGATGATCGGGGGACCCATCCTGCCTTCTGAAAGTAAGCACTCAAGTCACTTCAGCTGAGAGTTTTGTGCCTGACAGATGTTCTAAAGTGTTCTCTGGCTCTCAACAGTCCGCAAAAGAGGAACTTCAAGTAGTTCACATGTATAGGAAAACATCTTTTATCTTCTTACTAAGAAATGGAAATCAAAACTGGTGAAAACATGAGATCAAGACACTTAAAAAATTTCAAAAAATTATTTTTAAAGACAGAGGTTCTCTAGTGGCCCAGCAGGTTGGGGTTCCAGCGTTGTCACTGCTGTGGCACCATGTTTGACTCCTGCCCAGGAAACTTTGGAATGATGTGCATGTAGCCAAGAAAATAGAAATAAATAAAACTCAGCATTGGCAACTCCGTGGGTGAGACTGACACTCTTCCGGGGACGTTGGGCAATGTGATCCAGCAGTCTGTCTGGAAAACAACTTTGACAAATATCCAGAGAGCCTTAAATACGTAATACCAGTTTCAAGACTCTAAGTAAATAATGTGGAATGTGACGGAGGTTTATGTGTAAAGGTGTTCATTGTCCTCTCAGTAGGAAGCATTAGAAAGGACCGAAATGCCAAGTCATATGACAAAGGTTGAGGGAATAATTTTGGCTGTTAACATGTGTTAAAATTAAAAAATCATGACGATTGCCTTCCCCAACCTCACACTGTATTGCAGATTTGTATTCACTTGTTTTTGAAGTACTTTAGATTTTTTGAAGAGGTAGTGTAGTCATATCACACAGTTAAAAAGGAACAAAAGGGTAAAAGATGAAATGTTTCCTTCCTCCCCACAGGGTACTCTGTAGAATCCCTGTGGAAGTATTGAAGCATAGAGGTTTTATTCACATGCAGGCAAATGGGTCTTTTTTAGAAACACAGAAATTAGGAAACTGTATGTTCTCTAGTCTATACATTTTTCCTACTTTATGTGTCTTAGAAATTCTTTCATACGGTAAGACATCTTATTTTTCTTTTTTTTATTATTATTATGGCTATCTATTTGTTGTGAGAATGGCCAGTTCCCTATGGATATTTAGGGGGTTTTGCGTCTTTTAGCATAACTGTGCTGCAAGGACCAACCTGTCCTGAATGATGAGGACAAGAGCTTATGTGATTTGTAGTGTTTGCTGTATTAGTGGAGCAAAACAGGTGATTGCTGTGCCTGCATTGCAGGTACAGGTGGTCTCCCAAAGTAGTAGCCGTGATTGTTGTTCCCATCTTCTTTGTTTTTCTTCCTTTCTGAAGTTTCCATGATGGGAATTATGTTACATTTAGAATCAGGGAAATAAGGTTTCTTTCTCTTTTTCTTTTTTTGGCTGCCCCCACGGCATGTGGAAGTTCCCAGGCCAGGAATCAAACCCATTCCATAGCACTGACAATACCAGCTGCTCCACCAGGGAATGCCAAGAAACTCTTTAAAAATCATATTTTCCAGTTGTTTTTTTTTTTTAATTGCAATATTGGGCAAATTCCCCACTGTAGAAAGAGGGGATTCTTTTCAAATGTACAGTTATTATCCTTAATTAGATATATAATGGTGATTTCCAGTAACCAAGACAAGCTTAATTTTATGTCATTGAATACTTATATTTACTTTTTGTCTTTTCAGGGCCACACCCAGGGCATATGGAAGTTCCCAGGCTAGGGGTTGAATTGGAGCTGTAGCCACTGGCCTGCCTACACCACAGCCACAGCAATGCCAGATCCAAGCTCTGTCTGCAAGCGACACCACAGTTCACGGCAACGCTGGATCCTTAACCCACTGAGTGAGGCCAGGAATAGAACCTGTGTCCTCATGGTTGCTAGTCAGATGCATTTCCGCTGAGCCATGATGGGCATTCCCTGAACACTTTTAATAGATATTTTCCGGTTAGAAAGGTTGCATACTGCCAATTTAGGGAGGTTCTTCACCGCTTCACCTGCCTTTGATTAAAATAAAGCCCTATAGGAGTTCCTGTCATGGATCTTCGGTAACGAGCCCGACTAGTGTCCATGAGATTGTGGTTCAATAACTGGCCTCACCCAGTGGCTTAAGGACCGCACATTGCTGTGAGCTGTGGTGTAGGTCACAGACGCGGCTTGGATCTGGTGTGGCAGGCTGGCAGCCGCAGCTCTGATTCAGTCCCTAGCCTGGGACCCTGCATATGCCTCGGGTATGGCCCTTAAAAAGACAAAAATAAGTAAATAAATAAATAAGGCCCTTCTAGGATTATGGTGACTTGAGAGTTTGACTATAAAATACACATATTTGTAGCTTTGGTTTTTCTGTAAGTATGTAAAGATGAGTGCAGTTCATTCATGCAATGTTTATGTAATTACTAGAACTTTTTTTTTGCCCTGTGCATGAGCCATCTTGTCCTGAATTTAGCTGAGGGCCGTGTCAGGAACAGGGAGGGCCCTGAGAGTCCTGACTCCTGTGTTCTGGTCATGCTCTGCCCTTGTCGCTGCCGTCACCGTGGGCACATCTCTCATCTGCTCTGTGAAGTGTCCCTGTCTCCCAGAGGGGACTGACACTTGCCCTGATCCAGAGCTCCTGTGAGGAACAGAGGCATCACGGACACCCTCACAGGTTATGGGATAGTGTGGTAGTAACAGCTTCTGTTGTTTGCTAATTAACGAATCAGTGGCCCCACAGATATGTAAAGATCCCAAGGCATCTGGAACCCTCCCTTGGTCTGCTGCACCTTTGTTCTGAAAATGAAAGACTGCAGACTTTGTTCTGATGAATGCACAGGCATTCAATTAACATGCTTCAGCATGTCGCACGCCTTCCCTGTCCTCAGGACCTGGCCACGCGCTCATCGAGCAGTGGAATCCCGTAGGCCTGGTTGGAATCATCACTGCGTTCAACTTCCCCGTGGCAGTGTACGGCTGGAACAACGCCATCGCCATGATCTGCGGGAATGCCTGCCTTTGGTAAGAACGGCCCACTTTGTTAGCCAGTAGTTGGATGGTAAAAGTAGCATTTTCAGGTATTATGGAAAGTATTGTAAAATGTTTTGAAATGTTTTCTACTACTTTTTCAATTACCGTGGTAAATCACACCTGCTATTGTGAGATGCTGATTTTCAGGAGTAAGTATTCTCTGATTGGTACGATTTGTATTTTTCGACACAGCCCTTTCCTCTGTGCCTCCCAGTTATTTCCACCCCAAGCAGGAGCTCTATAGTTCACTTCTGACACTGACTACCTGGACTTAGTGTCAGGCTCCATCTACTGTCCCTACTTGAGATGCAAGCTGCACGTTTTTCCAGTCCCCAGGACAGCTGCAGTTTTGACCAACTGTCTATAAATCTGGAGGTTCCCAGGAACGCTTAGTTTTAGCAATGCAGTAGAATGGCTCACAGAACTCAGGAAAGCACAGTATTTAATGATTGCAGCTTTCTTAGGATGCTCCACTGAGCTCGATGTGCAGGGTTCTTAGGGGGGTTTCATGACATAGCTGTGTATTAAATCACTGTACATCTGATTGAACTCAATCTCTGTCCTTTGCCCCCCCTCCATAATCGATTTTTTGGTTTTTATTGTTCAACAGCAACCAGCTCCCATGCTGAAGCTGTCTTGGGGGCCCCAATAGTCCCCCCATTTCTACCACTCATGAAATTTGAAGGAATGTCCCTGCTCTGCCAAAAGCTGCGAGCAGAACATCTTTATCATCTACACTGACAGACACTTAATAAGTGAACAAGTAGGAGGGAAAAAAAAGAACTTGGGATGAGTCATAATATTCTTTTGAAATTTGATTTTTTTTTTTTCCCTTTGTTCGACCACACTCATGGCATACTGTGGCCAGGGATTGAATCTAAGCTGTAGCTTCACCCTGTGCCACAGCTGGGGCAACGCTGGTTCCTTTACCTACTGTGTCGGGTCAGGGATTGAACTCTCACTGCCACAGAGACAACGTGGGATCCTTAACCCAGTGCTCCCCAGCAGGAACTCGCGATTCTTTTTTCTAAACTCAATAAAAATTTAATAGCTATTTCCCAAGTGATTCTGAGGCACTTGGTCAATGTTACATCTGTCTAAAATATGTGATAGTAAACGTTAGCTGGGAAATGTCAGTATTTTATAGATGACAAAACAGTTGCTTGTTTTTAACTCTCAGGTTCAGTGGAGGAACTTAGATCAGGCAACCCAGGAGAATTGCCTTTGCCCATTTTGTATCTATCATTCCAATATGTACTGATTTAATGAAGTAATCAGTTGAAGGCACTCAAAAGATTGTAAAAGAGAAAGGCCCGGTTGGGATGATTAATGGTTTGGCCCCCTGTTGCCAAAGGCTAGTTCAGTGTAGCTCTCCTCAGCTCTCTGGGCCTTCTAAGCGAAAGTTTCTGTTGATCAATTTCTGTTTTACTCAGTTTCCATAATTGGCAGACGGAACAGTTACTGTAACAGTTCCTGTAACAGTTCCTGTGATCAGTGCAAGTAGGTTCAAAATTGCTTGGTGTGATTTTTCTATTTATAAAAGTTCTGCATTTTTACAGTGCTTAAGATCCCAGAGACATGAAACAGAAGGTAGATTTCTCTTTCAGTTACTAGGCTCAGTTTTTCATTGGAGAGAACTTTTTGTCATATAAAGAGTCTTGCGTCTGCTTGAAAAAAAAGGTATTTATGATTTCCACAAATTAAGCTGTCTTTTTTTTTTTTTTTTTTTTTTTTAATCCCTCACAAGGAAAGGCGCTCCAACAACTTCACTCATTAGTGTAGCCGTCACAAAGTGAGTATGTGGGGTTTTTGTTTTTTTCTCAGTATGGGAGGATCTTAGAAGGGTGACTGATAGGCAATGAATTTTTAATCTGACATGAAAGTATTTATTTCAGCATCGAGTTTGGATAAACTTTTTTTTTCGGTTATTATATATATATACTTTTTTTTTTTTTTTTTTTTTTGGTCTTTTTGCCTTTGCTAGGGCTGCTCCTGTGGCATATGGAGGTTCCTAGGCTAGGGGTCCAATCAGAGCTGTAGCCGCCGGCGTACGCCAGAGCCACAGCAACGCGGGATCCGAGTCTCGTCTGCAACCTACACCACAGCTCATGGCAACACCAAATCTTTAACCCACTGAGCAAGGCCAGGGATCAAACCTGAAACCCCATGGTTCCTAGTCGGATTCGTTAACCACTGGGCCATGACAGAAACTCCTATTTTATATATATATATAATTATTATTTTTTTTAATCATTAGGCAGTTCACAGAGCTTTTTGAGGGGCACATCATTCAGTTAAGTCATTTATGCCAGATACAGATAGAAATGTTGAGCTTGAACTTGTAAAACATTTTTTGTCATTTGCAAAATAAAAACAAATCCAGTGAAGAGGAGACAGTCTTGGATTTAGGGGCTCTGTGCTATAACTATTCAGTATGGTAATGGTTCGGATTTTTATTCACCTGATACTTTTACTGCTTTTGTTTAATAAACTGTTAGCAAAGCAGGAAGAAATAGTTATTAAACCATTCCAGTGGGAGTACCCGTTCTGGCTCAGTGGTTAATGAATCCATCTAGGAACCATGAGGTTGCAGGTTCTATCCCTGGCCTTGCTCAGTGGGTTAAGGATCCGGCGTTGCCGTGAGCTGTGATGTGGGTGGCAGACATGGCTCAGATCCCGAGTGGCTGTGGCTTTGGCGTAGGCCGACAGCTGTAGCTCCAATGAGACCCCTGGCCTGGGAACCTCCATATGCCACAGATGCGGCCCTAAAAAGACAAATAAATAAATAAATAAATAAACGATTCCAGTGATTCTTCTAACACTATCCAAAATATATTTTACCTTTTGGTTAAAATATTACTATTTTGTTTATTCCTATTTGGGAACTTGACAACTGATTAGGTCCTAACATGAGTGTTACTCATTTATCATTCTAGAATATAGACAATGTATAAAAGACAGTGTCTTCTCAGGTAGGGTGGTAACGCGCCCTTGGTGTTCCATTGTTTGCATGGTCTGTGTTCTCTGATTTTAGGATTGTGGGTGGAGAGCTTGTGATGGAGTCTGTACGTAAGAGGGCCTTTGATGTTGGAAGATCATTTAGGAACACCGGCTTAGGAAATGAAAAGTTGGCTAGAAGAGCGTTAGTGTGTGTTAGTTATTTACTTGAAAGTCATATGTGATATTCAGGAAACAATATCCTTTGAGGCAAGGGTGTTCAGATTAAATACTACAGAGAATTCTAATATACAAAACACGTAAAAATTGTGAGATTCCCCAAGCAATTTTATTTATTTCTTTCTTTTGGTTTATACGGCTGCACTCGAGGCATATGGAGGTTCCCAGGCTAGGTGTCAAACGGGAGCTACAGCTGCCAGACTACATGCCACAGCCACTCAGGATCTGAGGAGCATCTGCAACCTATACCACAGCCCACAGCAATGCCAGATCCTTAATCCACTGAGCGAGGCTGGGGATTGAACCCACGACCTCATGGTTACTATTTGGATTCGTTTCTACTGAGCCACAATGGGAACTCCCCCTAAGCAATTTTAAAAAATAAACCTTAGGGCGTTCCTTGGTCTGGTGCTTAAGACTTGATGCTTTCACTGCTGTGGCCTGAGTTCAATCTCTGGTCTGGAAACTGAGAGCCCACATCAAGCCATTGCATGCTGTGGCCACAACAACAAACAAAAAACCCAAACCTTAAAACCAGTTAATGTGGATGTAACTGATGACTTGCCAGTTGTTGCAGCTGATTAAATTATTATTAATTTTGATATTGGTTTCATATGTTCTAGGTTACTGTAGCTTTGTAGTTTTAAATATTTTATTCATGTATTTGCTTTAAACCGTTAAAGGGTTTGAGGTGTTTATGTAGGAACCTGACTCTTTTTTTTTTTTTTTTTTTTAAGATAATTGAGAATAATACCTGATTTTTTATAGAAGACAATAAGTAAAACGATGCTAAATTGTGCCTGAAATAACCCAGGGTGTTGTAACATCCTCTCTGGGAGTTCTTAGATTCATCTAACATTTAGACTCATAAAATGACCACTTGTCTTACCTCTGTCTATTAAGAATGATATAGGTCAGGAACATAGCTTGTCAGCAGGATAGCATCAGGTATTCTCTTCATTCAATGTTGTTTTAAATTTTTTTTGGCTACAACATGCAGAAGTTTCTGGGCCAGGGTTTGAACCCCAGCCTCAGCAGTGACAACCCCAGTCCCCAGTGTTCCCTAGGTGTGGCCGATCCCATTGTGCCCACAGCAGGAACTCCTGGACCTTTTTTTCTTTTTTTTGGTCTTTTTCTAGGGCCGCACCTGCGGCTCTGGAGATTCCCAGGCTGGGGGTCCAGTCAGAGCTGTAGCTTCTGGCCTATGCCAGGGCCACAGCAATGCGGGATCCAAGCTGCATCCGCATCCCACACCACAGCCCCCAGCAACGCCAGATCCTTAACCAACTGAGCAAGGCCAGGGATCGAACACGCAACCTCATAGTTCCTAGTCGGACCCGCTAACCACTGAGTCATGACAGGAACTCCGATCTTTTTGAAATTTAAACACATTAGAAAGTAGCCAGCCGGTTGGAATTATTGATGAAAAGAAACTGCTCTCCTGAGGCCTGTGCTCCTTAGGAAGCTCAAAATGAATGGAAGAACCATGTTTCCAGAGATGTCAGAATTACTGGAGCCAGTTTTTACAGTTCAAAATCAGATTTAAGTAGCATTGAACTTTATTTCTCATTTTGACAGGCTGAGTTGTAAGGAGACTAGGAGAAAGTTGTGCTTGTCCTTCAGCTTTAGCTTGGAGGGTGCTGGTGTTGCCTGCCTAGGAGGTTGGTGTGAAGCGGGTGGACACCAGTCCTGACCGTCTTTGGGGTGGTGCAGGCAAGCCCAGCACCCTCTGCTCTGTCTCCTCAGCATCCTCTCTAGGTTTGGACGGTCTTTTCCCTTTTTTATCCTTGACCACTTCCCTGGCTGGCTCTGCTTTGCAGAGATGGTTAAAACATCTCATTTGCTAGTGGTAACTACTTTGCATTTTCTTCATCTTTCTGAGCTTTCTTCCATATTTCCCTTTTTATTTCTCTACCATCATTTCAATGGATTTGGTGGCAAGAGGCCAAAACAAATGCTCTGTGATCAATTGACCATCTTGAACCAGATATGTCTTCACAATTGGGCAGAAAATACTTGAGAATACAATAATCACTTCTCTAACCAATGCTTTAGAGTCTTTTATTAATTTTGCATGTCTTCTTCTTCTTAAGTTTCTTTTAGGGGGGAAAAAAATCTGCTTTTAGGTGTTAGTATGTGAAGAGAAATCCAGGCCTGGATGTTTAAGGGATTGGAAAGTTGCAAAGTCACATGGTTGGAATTACTGCTCTTTTTCAAAAAATGGTAAGAAATCAAATCATTCTTTTCCTTAGTGATTGCTTTTTCTTTTCTAGGATAATAGCCAAGGTTCTGGAAGACAACAAGCTGCCTGGTGCTATTTGTTCCTTGACTTGCGGTGGAGCGGATATTGGGTATGTCACCTGGCCAAGGGTATCTTTCTGTTGAAGGACCCTGGTTGGTCAACTAGAATCATCTTTTATTAGAATTTCAAAACCCAGTATAGCTAGGGAGATGAGAATGGGTTTTTGGAGTCATTATTATTAGGGATCTCATTGGGCTTTACCTTATGAATGAGTAGCCTGTGCTGGAGGATGAGTGAGAATTGTCTTGGTCATTGCCCAGACCTAGCATTATAAGCTGTTAATATCCTAAAATAGCAAATTGTTCTGCTGACGTGCAGTCCATGGCTTCCTGAGGCCAGATTTATAAATGAGCTCGCTTACAAAGCAAGACTGTGGAATTGTGCTGCGGTGCCTTACTCCCCACTAAGAACTGACCCTGTTCTCTGGGTTCGCCAGCTGACCAAAAGAGGGAACCCCTGAAACAAAGCTTCTAATTTATTGTTCTTTAAAAATGGCCATGTAGATCACATACCATAAGGTTCTGTCTTGAAAATGTACAATTGAGTGGTTCTTAGTATAGTCACAGTGTTGTGCCACCATCCCCATTACCTTACTCCAGAACGTTTTTTGTTCCCCCCCAAAAGGAGCCTTGCACCTGTTAGTAGGCACTAACTCCTCCCCCTCTTTCCCTGGCAACTGCTCATCTACCTTCTGTCTCTGGATTTGCCTATTGGGGATATTTCATGTAAATGAAATCATACAACATTTGGCCTTTATGTTTGGCTTCTTTCTTTCTTTTCCTTCTTTCCTTCTTTCTTTCCTTCCTTCCTTCTTTCCACACCCATGGCATAGGGAAGTACCCAGGCTAGATGTCTAATTAGAGCTACAGTTGCTGGTCTAGGCCACAGTCACATAAATGCAGGATCCAAGCTGGCTTCACAGGTAGTTTTTTTTTTTTGCTTCTTTGCTTTTTAGTGCTGCCCCTGTGGCATATGGAGGTTCCCAGGCCGGGGTTGAATTGGAGCTATAGCTGCCGGTCTACACCACAGCCACAGCAACGTGGGATCCGAGCCAAGTCTGTGACCTACACCATCGCACATGGCCACACCAGATCATCAACCCCCTGAGTGAGGCCAGGGATCAAACCCACATTCTCATGAATCCTAGTCAGGTTTGTTAATTGCTGAGCCACGAAGGGAACTCCATGTTTGGCTTCTTCCACTTGGCAGAATGTCACAACCTCTTTTTAATCTGGAACGGACTATAATTTCTGTGAACCATGGTGAAAACTGGTTCTTCCAGCCTTGACTTTGTTTAGGTGATGTTTCACAGGAGTCAGGTCTGAGAACCCTTACTGGATCTAAGTGGTCAGAGTGTTAGTCTTTCAGCACTTGGACCACACTGTTAACACTTAACAGTGTCGAAAAGGAGTAATAAGTTACTCCTTTTTTCAGATAAATGAGAAAATATTAGAAAATACAACTTCCACATAAAGAGTGCATAAGAAGTATTTTCTTTTTTCTTTTTTCTTTTTTTTTTGTCTTTTTGCTATTTCTTGGGCCGCTCCCACAGCATATGGAGGTTCCCAGGCTAGGGGTCAAATTGGAGCTGCAGCTGCCGGCCTAGGCCAGAGCCACAGCAACGCAGGATCTGAGCCGAGTCTGCAACCTATACCACAGCTCACGGCAACACCAGATCGTTAACCCACTGAGCAAGGGCAGGGACCGAACCCGCAACCTCATGGTTCCTAGTCGGATTCATTAACCACTGCGCCACGACGGGAACTCCTGAAGTATTTTCTAAATGTCATTTAAGACAGGGTCTTCTGGCCTTTGACCCACTCTGTCCTTGTACTTGGGCATCCAGTCCTTTTTATTGGCCTTGAAACAGCTCAGATAATAACAGCAGTGTGTAAAGAAAGGCTTTCGGCAGCAGCCACCTTACCCGTCAGTGCTCGTGTGCCAGGCTGGTCTCGGGAAGCCTTTGTGCATAGCTCATCAAGCAGATCCAGCCGTAGCTTGGTCTGGCACTGTGCCTGCCTTGCTTGGCCACATCAAGCCCTTTGAAGCACTGAACTGTGAACCAGGAGGTTCAGATCAGTAGTGTCTGGTCTATATGCCTTAGAAACTGGAAAGCCTAGCACAGCATTTGTAAGTCAGCTTCCAGGAAGGAAATTCAGGGTATTTCCCTACAGTCTTTAACCTTTTAATTCTCAAGGAATCAGTTTTAAGAGCCTGCAGAATAACTGGCATGCTGATGGAGGAATTGCTAAGTTCGTATTTTCTGGTCATCGATCAGTAGTACAAGGAGGATCATCTTCCTTGACAGCATCACCTCGAGGTGATGCTGTTTCCAGAGAGCTCCCAGAACGGGTTACCATGTCCTACTGCATGGTTCTCTGTGTGAAAATCGAGTTTGTTTTCCTGAAGAGTTTGCCTTGCTTCCTTGGGATGGATCCTTGTGTCTTTTGACTGCCTTTCCAGGGCAAGGGCTTTGTCTTTCCATGACAAGGGCTTGTGTCTTGACTGACGGTCTTTCCATGACAAGGGCTTGTGTCTTGACTGACGGTCTTTCCATGGGGTTTTCTGCTTGGTACCATCGAGTTTCCTCATTGCTGGGTTTCTCTGCTTGGGTGACGATGCCTCTTCCCCTGCAGCACAGCAATGGCCAAAGATGAGCAGGTGAACCTGCTGTCCTTCACCGGAAGCACTCAGGTGGGAAAACAAGTGGCCCTTATGGTACAGGAGAGGTTTGGTAAGTGTTGGCTTTAAAATGATCGTTTTAATTGCCTCAGGTATGGATGTGAAATCTAAAGCTTTCGTTTTTTTCCTTGGAGACGTTAGCCATGTTTATTCGAATGTCCAAGTAAAAGGAAGGGTTCAATTAATAGTGGGTTAATAGTTGAGAGATAGGACATTTAATAGTGTAATTTGGAAGAGGATGTCATTTCCCCCCAAATGACCATAGTAGAATCACATCAAATATATTTAGCAGTTTCTCTCAGACTTGTTTGGCAAATAGAGAAAAAGAAAACTCGCAATTCAAGAGTTCCTGCTGTGGCACAACAGGATTGGCGGCGCCTCTGCAGTGCCACGATGCAGGTTTGATCCCTAACCTGACCTCCAGCTTTGCTGTAGCTGCAGCGGAGGTCGAAACTGCAACTTGGATCTGCTCCCTGGCCCAAGAACTCCGTATGCCATGGTGGGGGCCAAAAAACAAAACAAAACACAAAAACCCCCATGATTTAAAACAGAATCAGTGAGTACAGGGCCCAGCGTGAATGTGTCAAAAAACACTCAGGTCTGTTCTCTCATTTATATTTCATGCATGTAAGAGTGAAGAGGGTTGTAAGCTTTGTATTTCCCACTGTATGGCTCATTAAGAGGTTTTCCAATTTTTTTTAAAAAAAGAGGTATTTTTTGGATAATAGTGATGGTCAGTTTTTGGCAATTTTGCTGAATTTAGACTCTAACCCTAGTGGGACTTGAATAGTTACTGTTAGCTATTTTTCTACATGGGCATTGCTTTTAAAAGAAAGTTTACGTAGTGTTAGAGCTAATAAACAAGGTCAGCAAGGTTACAGGATACAAAAATTAATGTACGGAAATCAATTGTTATTTCTATATATTAACAGTGAGCAGTCCGAAGATGAAATTCATAAAACCGTTTCGTTTACAATAGCATCAAAAATAATAAAATTCTTAATAATAAATTCAACAAAAGAAGTGTAAGTCTGCCACACATAGTACCACAAAGCATCATAGAAAGAAATTTTGAAAGACCTAAATAAATGTAAGACCTCCCATTATCACTTATTGAAACAATATTATTACTGCCCAAGTGATCTGCAGATTGAATGCAGTCCCTTTCAGAGTGTCATTTAGTTTCTTGGTAGAGATGACAACTGGATCCAAAAATTCATATGATATGTGTAGGACCCCAAATAGCCAAAACAGTCGGGCCGGGGGTTGGGGGGGCAGGGAAGAGTCAGAGGACTGAACATGTCCTTATTTCAGAGTTTATTAACAAAAATAAAGTAATCTAGACTGTGTATATTGGCATAAAGATAGGAAAATCAATGGAATAGACTTGAGAATCCAGAATTTCACTCTTAAATTTAGGGTCCAGGATGCCAAGGCATTTCTTTCTTTCTTTCTTTTAAACAAGAAGTTTATTTAAACAACAAGACACTTGACTTAAAGGGAAAACTATTTAGGATTCATTTCTTTTAGAGTAATATATCCTTGCTTAAAGACAAATTGACCTACAGGTAATAGCTATGTGCAAAAAAGTTATAAAATTATCTTTGGTTTTACAATGATGAATGCAAAACATTAAGATTCTCCAGTAGAATAATGGATGCAAGGATCTTTATGGGTTTTATTGCTGTTGTCGTTAAATAGAGCAAAATAACCCACTGGAATATAAAGAACGGAATGAGCATGCCACTCCTAGAGATAAGGGGGTATTTTCACTGAACCAATATTTTTCCCTATCTCATCTCCATTTGATGTTGAACAAACCATAGCATTGGCCGTTTAGTTTTTTTAAAAATGCAATATGAAAGAACAGAGAAAGCTATGCAGTAGTTGTTAGGATGTGGTGGAACCAAATTGCAGTTTTCTGATTGAGACTGTCTCTTGGCCTGGAGGAACCCTTTTTCGTAGACACTTCCTGTCTGCTTCTTGAACACATCAATTGTCTCTTCATCCTCCATTTCCACCTGTGCAGGAGTGGGTTTCACTGATTGGCTGCCATCTCATTGGAGTCTGATCTGCCTCATTGCCAAACCCTGTTGTTTACAAAGGCTTTCTTTCATTGGTTTACTAAGTGGTGGATGCCTCTTAATCTCAAACTGCATGACAGAACCATCCTGCCCCACCACTTTCCAATTAATATGGTCGCTGTTCTCAGTTGACGCTTCCTTGGGCTCTCCTTTGACCATGGTGAGTGCCAGAGTCTCAGCTGCCACTTCACAGAAGAGGTGCCAGGTCTGCACAGAACGAGCCCCAAGACATTTCAGTGGGGAAAAATGGTCTTGACCCAATAGTGCTGGGACGGTTAGATACCCAGATACTTAGGTATGAAGTCAGACCCCTACCTACCTCTGTACTTAAATATTAACTTAAAATATATCAAAGGCCTAAATGTGAGAACTAGAACTACAAAACCAGTAGAAGTAAATGCTTTTGTAACCTTGGATTAGTCCTTGGTGTCTTATATATGACACTTAAGGCAGAAGCAGCAGAAGAAAGAATAGATAAATTAGACTTCATCAAAACTAAAAAACTTAGCTATTTCAAAGGGCGTGCCATCAAAAAAGTGAAAAGAACAACCTACCGAATGGGAGCAAATATTGGCAAGTCCTTTTTTCGATAAGGGATTTAAGCCTAGAATGTATAGAGGATTCTCAGAATTCAGTGCTATAAAGATAACCCAATTAAAAAATGGGCAAGTGTTTAAATAGGTCTTTCTTCAGACATAAACAGATGGCCAGTAGTGTGTGCAGTGGTGCTCAGGATGGTTAATCCTGCCTCGCTCCCTAGCAGGTACTGTCCTCCTCCCTTCCCCTTCTTACTCAAAGCAGTAGTTGGTTGTTCTCCAGTAAGTAGAACCATTAGGCGGATTACAGTTGTTAAGTAATTCATCTGTCTTAAGTTGTCGATGCTTTTCCTGGAGGGGATTGGTGGTTCTGAACATGGTTAGGGAGCATCTAGAGAACTGAAAGGATGTGGAGGTTATGGTTCCGTCTCTTCCGCTACTTATTGCTTGAAGCCAGGCAGGAGGAGCTGATGTTACGAGTAGCATGTGTTTCCTCGTTTTTCTTAGCCCTTGGCACAGTGCTCTGCTGTGCCCAACAAGCGGCCATTAAATCAACTGTGGGAGCAGAGACTACACGGGTTATGTAGCCTTCAGTGACTTGCTCCTCTTTAATATTCACTTGGTGAATATTCACGTGGTGCTTAACTTAATTTTGGCAGTCTGTTAGCATGTATTAAAAATCACGAAGGTTGCCTTCCCCAACCTCCCATTCTCTTGGAAAGTTGTATTTACTTACTTTTCAACTGCTTTAATTTTTTTGAAGATATGATATATAACTGAGATATATATTGATATATAACTGATTCACTTTGCTCTTAACCCGAAACTAACACAACATTGTAAGTCAACTATACTCCAATAAAATTTTTTAAAAAGTTACTTAGGTAGAAGTTGAATTTAAAGTGCAGTTAAGGGAAAATAAGTTTATATTTAAGAGGTCAGTAGTAAATATAGCTCTAAATTCAGGCAAACAAATCACCAATTTTTTTTTTTTTTTTTTTTTTGTCTTTTTGCCATTTCTTGGGCATATGTAGGTTCCCAGGCTAGGGGTCCAATCGGAGCTGTAGCCACCCGCCTATACCAGAGCCACAACAACTTGGGATCCGAGCTGAGTCTGCGACCTACACCACAGCTCACAGCAACACCGGATCCTTAACCCACTGAGCAAGGCCAGGGATCAAACCTGCAACGCCATGGTTCCTAGTCGGATTCTTTAACCACTGCGCCACGGTGGGAACTCCTCACATCGCCAGTCTTTATGCTCAAGAGTGTAAGATGAGAATGGCATTCATAGGCTCCTGTGTACCTTTCCTAGAAAGTATGTTGGTACTTTGTATCAGCAGATCTGATATATCCATACCTTTTGGCCCTGACTTATGTAGGTAATCAAGAGGTAGGTAATCAATAACCAATATATCCAATACGAGGGCAGTGGCTAAATAAAAATTGGCACATCATTGTGATGAAATGCTATGCAGTGATTTAAAAAAAAAGCTTTTGCAAACTATTGCCTTTGGAACAGATAAGCAGAGATCCTCCTGTAGAGCACTGGGAACTATATCTAGTCACTTAAGATGGAGCATGATAATATGAGAAAAAGAATGTATGTATGTATGTGTGACTGGGTCACCTTGCTGTACAATAGAAAACTCACAGAACACTAAACCAGCTATGATGGAAAAAATAAAAATCATTTACAAAAATAAATAAAAATAGCTCTAAATAACTTTGGGAAAAGGCGAAAATTATTAATCAGAAAATAAAGCAAAATTAATTAGTATGATCTCAACTAAATAAAAATTTATAGGAAGGAGATTAGAAAGCACTGTACCATATTGGGAGTGATTTCATGGTGCCCTATGGACCATAGCTTTTGCCTGATGGAGTCTTTTTTTTTTTTTTTTTTTTTGTCTTTTCTGGGACCACACCTGCAGCATATGGGGTTCCCAAGCTAGGGGGTCTAATTGGAGCTGTAGCTGCCGGCCTACACCAGAGCCACAGCACCTCGGGATCCGAGCCCCTTCTGCGACCTACACCACAACTCACAGCAATGCCCGATCCTTAACCCACTGAGCAAGGCCAGGGATCGAACCTGCAACCTCAGGTCAGATTCGGTAACCACTGAGCTATGACGGGAACTCCTGATTGTTTTTTTTAGCCTTTTTCTAGGGCCGCACCCACAACATATGGAGGTTCCCAGGCTAGGGGTCCAATCAGAGCTGTAGCCGCTGGCCTACACATCAGCCACAGCATCGTGGGGTCCGAGCTATGACCTACACCATAGCTCATGGCAACACCGCATCCTTAACCCATTGATCGAGGCTGGGGATCGAACCTGCAACCTCATGGTTCCTAGTTGGATTCTTTTCCACTGCGCCACTATGGGAACTCTCCTGCTTGATTCTTTATGCTGTTTTTTGTTTTTCTGTTTTTAGTGCCACACCCGCAGCATATGAAGGTTCCCAGGCTAGGGGTCGAATCAGAGCTATAGCCGCCGGCCTGAGCTACAGCCGCCGGCCTACACCACAGCCACAGGAATGTGGGATCTGGGCTGTGTCTGCCACCTACACCATAGCTCACGTTAACATCTGATTCTTAACCCACTGAGTGAGGCTTGGGATCGAACCTGTGTCCTCAAGGATGTCAGATTCGTTTATGCTGAGCCATAGGAACTCTCCTTTATGTCTTTTTTTTTTTTTTTTTTTTAAATAATTTTCTACAATGAACACATAATTTTTAAACTTTGGTTGTTTTGGCTGCACCAATACCATCTAGGAGTTCCCGGGCTGGAATTAGGGATCAAACCTGTGCCACAACATTGACGTAAGCCACCGCAGGGACAACACTGGATCCTTAACCTCCTGTGCCACAAAGAACGTCCTTTTTTTTTTTTTTATTGTGATGAGAGAAATATATAACATAAAACATAGCATTTGTTTTGAAATATCTATCATAAACTTCTCGTTTTATAAGAAGTGGCATTAGGTACAGTTCTATTTGCATTCGCATTGTTGTGAAACCATCACCACCATCCATTTCCAGAACTTCATTGTCTTCCCAGCTCTACTCATTAAGACCCCCTTTCTTCCTTCTCTTAGCTCTTGGCAGCCAGCATTCTGCTTTCTGCGTCTTACGGATTTGGCTATTCTAAGAACCACTTAGAAGTAGAATCATATAGTAGTTATTTTTTGTGACTAGGTTATTTCACTTTTGTTATAGCATGTGTCACAACTTCCTTTTTAAGACTGAATAATACTCCAGTGCATGGCAGTTCTACTATTTGTTAGCCGTGCGTTTCTCAATATACACTTTGGTTTCTTCTGCCTTTTAGCTACTGTGAATAATGCTGCCACAAGTACTGTGCAGTCCCCCTTTGACTTCTTTGGGTTAAGTACCCACAGATAGAATTGTTAGATCATGTGGTGGTGTTTAATTTCTTAGGAAATTTTCATACAATTTTGCACTGTAACTGCACCGTTTCATACTAACTTGAGTTTGGGGGGATGTAATTTCGAACTTAGAGAAATTCCAAGGCTAACGCAAGGACTTCTTGTGTATCCTTCAAAGAGATTTACCAATTGCTTACATTTTGCCCCATTTTAAAAATCATTTTCTGGAGTTCCTGTTGTGGCGCAGCCCAAACGAATCTGACTAGGATCCATGAGGATGCAGGTTTGATACCTGGCCTTGCTCAGTGGGTTAAGGATCTGGTGTTGCTGTGGCTGTGGTGTAGGCCAGCGGCTGGAGCTCTGATTGGACCCCTAGCCTGGGAACCTCCATGTGCCGTGGGTGCGGCCCTTAAAAAAATAATAATTTTCTCTCTAGCAACATAAACATAAATACATAAATGTATACATATATGCTGTGAGGGCATATTATTTTTGAACCTTTTGAGAAAATTGAAGACATGGTATTCCTTTACCACTAAGTATTTTGGTATATTTCCCAAGAACAAGGACAGTCGTATAACCATGATAGAGTTATTAAAATCAGGAAACTTGATGCAGTGTTCATGCTAAATATTTTTCCTTGAGAAGCTTTCTTTCATCATTTTGGCCACCCTGCAGCATCTGGAAGTTCCTGGCTCAGGGACTGAACCCACACCACAGCAGCAACCCGAGCTGCTGCAGTGACAATGTAGGATCCTTAACCCTCCACCACAAGAGAACTCGGAGAAGTGTTTTTTTTTTGTTTTTTTTTTTTTACTGAGGTACAGTTGATTTATTCTCATGCTGTGTTTTAAATCAAGAAATAAAACAATTGGGATAGGTTATGGTTTGAGGCCATCTAGTTGTGCTCATTAACCACTGAAATAGGCACTCATTGGTGTTTCTGTATCTTTAAAGGGAGAAGTTTATTAGAACTTGGAGGAAACAATGCCATTATAGGTAAGGCTGCCCTTTCTTTTTTGTTTTCTGTTTAAAATCATTCTGAATACACAGAACTTGTGTAAGACCCTCCTTCTTTCTGCGTTATGTTTGTCTAATTCCCATGTTGAGGAATTTTCCTTGTGAAATAGGACACGATGGTTTGAAGGCAGAGGAACTAGGAGGACAAGGTGTTCATGTTTGGAAAATGTTACCTCAGGCTTAGAACTTGTGTGTGAGACTTGCAAGTATGGCATTGTTTCGTGTTTTTGCTGCTATTTTTGAAAACTTGCCAAGTTTCTCTAGAATAAGTAATTCCTATGTGACCTGCTGTTTCCAATATTCGTTTGTCTTTAGTGGAAAATTAAGTACTTCTGTACTGGGAAGGTAATTTATCATTTCCCTATAGCTTTGGAGGTTGTCTTTTTCCATTATTTGTCACAAAAGGAAATAGTCTACAGCATAACTTTTGGATAATGCAATGAACACCACTGGGTTGAGACGTCATGGAATCATGGATGTTGTGATTAAAAAAAAGGAGATCTTGCTAATGGTATATTGTCATCATTATCATCATGTTTAAATGTTTATGTTTTTGTGGTGTACACCAGAAACATACAAAGTTTATGGTGAAAGGTTCTGAATAAATTTCTAATCTTATAAAAATAGTTGATCAAAAAATAAACATTAGAAATTAGAAGTTCCTGTCGTGACTCAGTGGTTAACGAATCCAACTAGGAACCGTGAGGTTGTGGGTTCGATCCCTGGCCTTGCTCAGTGGGTTAAGGATCAGGCGTTGCTGTGAGCTGTGGTGTAGGTCGCAGTTGCGGCTCAGATCCCACATTGCTGTGGCTCTGGTGTAGGTTGGTGGCTACAGCTTCCATTAGACTCCTAGCCTGGGAACCTCCATATGCTGTGGGAGCGGCCCTAGAAAAGGCAAACACACACACACACACCTTAGCATTAATTTATCATTGGATATTTGCCAGCTGTGTTCTGCTGTTTCATATGCAGTATGTCATTTAATCCCCACAATAATCCCATGTGGCAGATACCTTTATTAATCTCATTTGAAGGTTATCCTCTGAGACTTAAAATGGTTATGTCCCTGAAAGTGACAGGCTAGCAAGTGACAGAGCCAGCATTTATATCTCGGCAATCAGACCCCGCACACAGCTCTTTGCCTAACTCCTTACTGTTATCCCTTAGTGCCCCAGATATTATTATCCCATTTTATGGATGAGAAAACTGATGCTTTATTAGAAAGGTCGCATCACGTATCTAAAAAGTGGTGGAGATGGATAAAAACCCTGGCCTTATCATGGGTTCAGTTCTATAAACCGCCTTTGTAACCGTCATAATAATCTGAGAATGATATTAGATTGGATGGGGGAAAATTGAATATGTAAGAGGGAATCGGGGCTGTGAGTTTCTGGACGGGATAAAAGAAGGAGGGAATTATAAATGATACCATGGATCCGTGGAAGGGTTAACCTTGTAAAGACTATGTTAGTTATTTCTTCAGGAGACGGAAGAGAAGGAGGAAGGAATAGACAAAAGTACAGAGGAATCTGAAAGTGATTTTGCATTGATCTCTTCAGAGCTGCAGAGGAAGCAGGAAAGAACCTTGTCTTTGATCCCTTTTGAGGTTTTTCCACCAAGTAGAGGGTGAGGTCATCTGGTGCAGGAGTAAAGAGCTTGAGGGGCTTGGAAAAGCTCCTCTAGAGGGGACAGTGAGAGGCATTTAACGGAACAGACTGAGGGCAGGTGAGGGCGTAGATGTTGGAGAGCTTGGTTTGACGGTGATAATACGTCGGAAGGGCCCCGTTGCTCCCTGTGGACCCAGGGAAGCTGCCATCTAAGTGGGCTGTGAGGTAAGTCTGGAGGCAGGTAAAACTGACAAAGATGATGGTGGTCTTTGAAGAGAGACCACGGGAGGGTGCAGAGGAGGCTTCGTCAGTATCAGAAGCTTGGAGAGATGAAGAGGTCACAGCAGGGAGAGAGCTCCTTGCTCTCTTCTCATAGCATGTTCCCTGGGAGAAGAGTTGCCTCTGCAGTGTGAACCTGCTTACTTTAATTTTTTATTTTTATTTTTGTCTTCTTAGGGCTGCACCCACAGCATATGGAGGTTCCCAGGCCAGGGGTGGAATTAGAGCTATAGCCACCAGCCTGCACCACAGCTCACGACAATGCCGGATCGTTAACCCATTGACCAAGGCCAGGGATCTAACCCGCATCCTCGTGGGTACTAGTTGAGTTTGTAACCCACTGAGCCGCAAGGGGAACTCCCTGTTCATTGGATCAAACCTGCGTCCTCAGGCTTCTTAGATTGATTTCTGCTGAGCCACGACGGGAATTCCCCGGCACCTGCTTATTGTACAGGTAGTTCTAATGTTCTCTTAGTGCGCTTTCTAAAGGCATCATCTTAGACCAGGGAATAGAGTCCCTCGTCTGCCCACTTCCTTACACTGATGGGTGTGTTTCTGTTCCCTAAGCTTTCGAGGATGCGGACCTCAGCTTAGTCGTTCCCTCAGCTCTCTTTGCGGCCGTGGGGACAGCCGGCCAGAGGTGTACCACCGCGAGGCGCCTGGTGAGTGTGTCTTTGTGGGCACGTGAGAGTATCCCGCTCTTCCAACACTGATTTTTTTTTTTTTAAACCTATTATACCAGTAAGGAGGTGCGGTGGAAGCACGGCTGGAAACCTGTGTCCCTGGGCCTGGTTGGCCGTTCTGGCCCTATGGCTCTATTGTGTGCTCACAGCAGATGTTCTGTCCAGCCAGGGACTCTGCCTTACCTCTGCCGTAAATAAAGTGGTCTGGCCCTCACTGGGGGCAGTGGACTTGAGAGCCAAGACATGGTTTTAGTCCTATACCTGGAACAATGTGGACAAAGTTCCATTTCACTTAGAGAATTAAAATAAGCTTAAAACTTGAAAAAAAGTCAGAAGTATTAGCTAAAAGGTATAGACAGTCTTGGCTTTTTGGTAAAAACATTTTAGGTGGTAAAGTATTTTAACAATTTTAATTGGGGGCCTATAAGTATAGTCTTGGATTTGACTTGATGGGGCCATGGTTTTTTGCAAAGTAAATGTGTGTGTGTTCTCTCTATGTAACTGTAGTCTGCTTGCATATAATAGGATACGTTAAGTGCATAAAAGATGATACTGGCTTCACTTCAGTGTTAAGTCTTGGGAAGTTTAATCTCCACACTTAGATTTGAGCTAGATTTTAGGTTTTTTTTTGGACAGATCTTTCTTTCTTTCTTTCTTTCTTTCTTTTTATTTTTTGTCTTTTTGCTATTTCTTGGGCCACTCCCGCGGCATATGGAGGTTCCCAGGCTAGGGGTGGAATCGGAGCTGCAGCCACCAGCCTACGCCAGAGCCACAGCAACGTGGGATCCGAGCCGCGTCTGCAACCTACACCACACCTCACGGCAACGCCGGATCCTTAACCCACTGAGCAAGGGCAGGGACCGAACCCGCAACCTCATGGTTCCTAGTCGGATTCGTTAACCACTGCGCCACGATGGGAACTCCTAGATTTTAGTTTTTGTATGAGATAAAACTTGGATTTTTATGACTCATGCCACTGAAAAACTGCCACATGAGTTTCAGTTGTATATAAAGTTTAGCTACATTTGTCTTTTTAAAAATTATTCTGCTTTTCTCATATAATTAAAAGAAACAATTTATAGTTGAATTATGGAGGCAGCTGGCTGTGGGTTTTTCCTCTTGCCCGCAATGAATATGAACAAATTCTTTACAACTTTGGCATCAACTAAATTAATTAAAATAAGAGGGAAATAAAATCTTTACTTTTCCTATACCTTTTCATACTCAGTTTTTCTTGTATTTTATAATGAATGAATACCAGTCTTTCAGAAATTTTTATCTTTTATTGCTATACTTGTGGCATATGGAACTTTGCAGGCCAGGGATTGAATCTGACCCTTTAACCATTGCATCTGGATCCTTTGAATCTGGATCCTTTAACCCACTGCATTGGGCTGGGGATTGAACTTGTGCCTCTGCAACAACCCAAGCTTCTGCAGTTGGATTCTTAAATCACTGTGCCATGGTGAGATCTCCTCAGTGTTTAGTTAGTTCGGCATGCCGAAGTTCCCGGGCCAGAGATTGAACCTGTTTGCTTTTATATTACTCAGTTGCAGTTACCACAAAAAAAAGAAAGAAAAATCTAAGCTCTGGTGGTCATAAAGCATTTACAGTTTCTTAAATTTGTTCATTTTAAACATTTATCTCATTAAGGCTAAGAAGGAAGCAGCGGTACTCGAAAAGATTATAATCTTAACTACATGGTAAACCATGAAATGACATAAAAGTCAAGCAGTTCTTTATTCAGTTCACTTTTATTTTTCCTTTGTGTCCTGGAGCCAATATACATAGCCCTGATTTATTTTTAGTGTTAAATATTGGCAGATACTATGAGTCATAACCCAAGTCGATTTCCGTAACGACAGTAGTGGTATATAGAAAAATCCATTTCAATACCACGGACCTCTGTGATTTATTGTTGACCCTCTATAACTATGGTTCTTCCATCCCCGTAGATAAAACCAACTGGGAATCCTGTCGTCCTGTAGCGTTTTCTCTCAAAAAATATTTTTATACAGGTGGAACTGTGAAGTTCAAACCCATGCTGTTCAGCGGTCAACTGAGAAAAACTATACAGTGTTAACAATTTTGTGCATTTATTTGTGCTATTTATGTGTACGATTTAATAGAATATTTATATGTACAATCCCTGGAATGTTCCTTTTTTCATTTAGTTTTTACATGAAAGCATCCACGATGAAGTCGTTAATAGACTTACAAAGGCCTATGCTCAGATCCGTGTTGGGAACCCATGGGATGGTGAGTATCTGGTTGATTTCAAAGATGTTCTTTTTTTCACAGCTGGTGGTACAAGTGTTTCTTATTTTCTACTTCTCTTTTTTTCCCTCTTTCCTGAGAGGCCCAAGAGAATGCAAAGCAGGTTATTGGGCATTTGGGGTGACATGTCTGCTCCTAAGTGAGACTCTAAGTGCTTGCTGTGGGCTGGTGATTGTTGAGCCTGGGAGATGGTGTTGAGATGGGCTGAGTCTGGTGAGCTTTTCCGTCTTCGCTTCTGTCCAAGCCACTACCATTCACTTTCATGCAAGGCTGTAAAAATCACCTACCTGACACTTGCTTCCACTTGTGCCTGCCACAGTAACAAAACAATGCTATTCAATAATTCACTGTCTTGCTCAAAACACTCGTTGCTGTTGGACTAAAATTTCCATTTCTTTTAAGATCCTTTTGTGCAAGCTCACAGTCTTTAGTGATCTGTCCTTGGCTGCCTCCCCAGGGACTTTCTACCCCCTGTGCACCACTTGTCCCCTTGCTCCCAGAGCTCCAGCTTCTACCTTCTCTCAGTGCCCTGGCGTTCCAGGCTCTGCCCTGCTAGAAATGCTCTTTGCTCAGCCCATTCCCCCTCCTCACTGAGGCCTGCCCGAACCTTTCTTCTTCCTCTGTCCCGGGGTCACCTTTAATGCTCTGGTTTCTGGCAACCAGACAAAAGGCAGCAGCAGCATCCTCTCCCGCCTAAATTATACGCCAGGCTGAGCCTGTAAAACTCTTAGAGAGGGATCACCCTATAAGGAATATCTCTCATGAACTGACAGCTCTTTCCCTAGGTTTGGCCCTCTGGGTTTCTGTATAGAAAACTTACCAGGACACAGCCGCACTTGCTTCTTTGCATGTCTTCTGTGGCTCCTGTTGCACTGCATTGGCAGAGCAGCGTCGTCACGACAGAGACCGCAGATGCCATGCAAAGCTTTAAATACTCTCTAGCTCTTTGCAGAGAAAGGTTGCTGACTCCTGGTCTAAACTGAGAGGGTGGATGAAGGGATTGGTCTGTTCATTGGGAAAGCTGATGTAATAATAAAAGGATGCCATTGAGAGTGAAATGAAGAGTATTCCTTTTTCTCTCCAGCTAATGTTCTCTATGGGCCACTCCACACCAAACAGGCAGTGAGCATGTTTCTTGGAGCAGTGGAGGAAGCAAAGAAGGAAGGTGGCACAGTGGTCTATGGTGGCAAGGTAATGACAACTGGACCTCAGCAGTGACAGGTTTTTACTTTCCCTTTTGCACAAGCAGGGCTCTGGGTAAGCTGGTAAAGGGTCCTCCACTGCCAGTTTTCTTTTTTCCATCCCTTTTGTGATGGGGAAGTACATGCTTTAAAGAATGGCAATGTAGGGAGTTTCCATTGTGGCTCAGTGGAAACAAATCTGACTAGTATACATGAGGATGCAGGTTTGATCCCTGGCCTCACTCAGCAGGCCGGGAATCTCGCATTGCCATGAGCTGTGGTGTAGGTTGCAGATGCGGCTCGGATCCCATGTTGCTGTGGCTATGGTGTTAGGCCAGCAGCTATGCCTCTGCTGATTTGACTCCTAGCCTGGGAACTTCCATATGCTGTGAGTGTGTCCCTCAAAAGAAAAGAAAAAAGAATGACAATGTAAAAATGCGTGGAACATTTCTGAAGGATATGTACTGAGTCATGGTTGCCTTTGAAATTGAGTCCCTGGGGATTTGAAGAACAGAGAAACCTCCTTTTCATGGTATAGTAGCAGACTCTATATTCAGAGCAATTTAAAATCCATATTTAGGAGTTTCCTGGTGGCCTAGCAAGTTTAGGATCTGGTGTTGTCGCTGTTGTTGCTCAGGTTGCTGCTGTGGTGTGGGTTTGATCCCCGGCCCTGGAACTGCCGAGTGCCCTGGGTGCAGCCAAAAAAAAAAAAAAAAAGAAACCAAACAAAAACCTGTATTTAACAGTGACTTTAAAAGTCATTTAAAGCAAGGAGTCAAAAAAGACATTACAGCTGCCCCCCACCTCCTCTGCCCCCCAAATACATACACAAACTTTTTTTTTTTTTTTTTTTGTCTTTTTGCCATTTCTTGGGCCGCTCCCATGGCACATGGAGTTTCCCAGGCTAGGGGTCTAACTGGAGCTACAGCTGCCAGCCTATGCCAGAGCCACAGCAACTCGGGATCCGAACCGCATCTGCAACCTACACCACAGCTCACGGCAACGCCGGATCGTTAACCCACTGAGCAAGGCCAGGGATCGAACCCGCAACCTCATGGTTCCTAGTCGGATTCGTTAACCACTGCGCCACGACGGGAACTCCCATTTTTAACACATATTACTATTGACAAAACATTAATCAGTCGATCTAAGAAAGAAAGGGAAAATTTTATTTGAGCCAAATGGAGGATTATAACCTGGGATAGCATCTCAGAAAGCTTCAAAAACTGTTCTGCTTATTAGAAGTCAAGACACAGTAATGTAAGTTTTTTGAGACTGAAGGCGGTACATGAAATGACGTACTACTGACACTATACAAAATGTAGGTCTAAGTGTCATTGCGGCCCCTTACGAGATCAAGAAGGAATGTTATCTTTTAAGACGTTGTCTTATAGATGCTGGAAGAATTTGCTCTTTATGGTTTAGCAGATGTTTCTGCCGATGGGGGAGGCTTGATTGAAGCACAGTACAGATGCACAATGCACAGTACAGGGGAAGAGGAGGCCAAATGGCAGAGAAAATTTTTGATGTTTATGTTTTTCTTGTCTTGCTGTAAAATGTGAATTTCATTCACTCTATTTATTGGACTTCAGATATAGATCCGAGGTGTTTTCTTCATGTTTGGTAGGAATTTTTCCTTGTCCTTGAATAAGCTATACCTGTAGTTTATTATCTACAAGTCATTTTCTCTTTGTTTAAAAATCACTGAGATCTGAGTCTCTTGCAAAGCTCTCTGAGGGCAGAATCCTTGTCCCTAGTCTCTTAACCCTGACATACCCGCATCTCATTGGATGGAGGGGGTGCATGCATATATGTGTTTTTTTGTTACTTATTTACGTTGTGGTTTTTTAGGCATTTAATCTTTAAAAGTAATTCACTTTTCCCCTTTGTGTAATATTTACTTAAGTTACATGATGCAATACGATATTGGAAGAACAAAAACAGCTGCCATGCACAGGGTTGGAAGTAGATACAGATGACTCTTGGTAAACAGACAGGTCAGAGGATGAGAGCACAATTAAACAGGCACACTGGAGAGCTGATCATTAGCCAAGCAGCTTGCCGCAGGTGTCAGAATATTTCATAGATGCGAAGTAGAAACCAACTAGTGATGTGGTTATGTGGAGGTTAGTTAGGAAATTGTCTGCAGTACGCCCTTTGGAGCTTTGGATTTCTGTATTAATATGTGTTACTCCGCTAGGGCCGCCGTAACAAGATATCACAGACGAGGTGGCTTAAACAACAAATTTATTGTCATACAGTTCTGGAGGCTGATTCCAAAATCCAGGTGCTGGCAGGGTTAGTTCCTGGGGAGGCCTTTGTCCCTGGCTTGCAGGCCTGGCCACCTTCTCTCCATGTCTTCACGTGGTCTTTGCTTCCTGTGTAGAGAGACGAGGTCCTTTCTGTCTCTTCTTCCTCCTCTTAGGAGAATGTTGGTTCTGTCTGACTGGCCCTCACCCACATGACCTCATTTAACCTGACCTCAGTAACCGTCCTTTCTCCAATTATTATTATTTTTTGTCTTTTGTCTTTTTAGGGCTGCACCCAAGGTATATGGAGGTTCCCAGGCTAGGGGTCTAATCCGAGCTGTTGCTGCTGGCCTACACCCACAGCCACAGCAATGCCAGATCTGAGCCGCATCTGCGACCTACACCACAGCTCATAGCAGTGTAGGATCCTTAACCTGCTGAGCAAGGCCACAGATCAAATCTGAAACCTCATGGTTCTAGTCAGATTCCTTTCCACTGCACCATGACGGTAACTCCACCTTTCTCCAAATTTAGTTACACTAGAGGCGTTAGGACTTTAAAATAAGAATTTGGGGGAATGGAGAGTGAGAATACAGTACAGTTTATAACATAGTGGGTATTTATTTATTTTTGTCTTTTTTTTTTTTTTTTTGAGGGCCACACCTGGGACATAAGGAAGTTCCCAGGCTAGGAGTCAAGTTGGAGCTGCGGTTGCCAGCTTACACCACAGCCACAGCAACTCAGGATCTGAGCCATGTCTGCAACCTGGACCACAGCTCACAGCAGCGCCAGATCCTTAACCCTCTGAGTGAGGCCAGGAATCAAACCTGTATCCTCATGGATGCTAGTTGGGTTCGTTACTGCTGCGCTGTAATGGGAGCTCCAGATGAACGCTTTTTTAGATTATATAAATTCAAAAATATCTACCTGTAACTGTTTTTTTCAGTGTGACTTGATCATGATACCTGGTCCAGTTCTCTATCCTTAACTCTCTCTTTTTTTGGTTCTGACCAAGTTAGAACCAGTAGGAAACAGAAAATTTTCTTTCATGATGGGAATTTACTTTGGAGAAATAATTCACTTATAAATGGCATTTATTTTTTTTCTCCTAAGTACAGGCAAATAATGGTATCCTCTGACCCCCAAGTACCAGAAAACAAAATGCTCTCTTTGGATTTATTTCGTTTCTCTACTGCAGGTTATGGATCGCCCTGGAAATTATGTAGAACCGACAATTGTAACAGGTCTTGACCACAGTGCATCCATTGTACACACAGAGACATTTGCCCCAATTCTCTATGTCTTTAAATTCAAGGTAAGATTTTGTCTCTCTTTTCTCTAGTTGAGTGTTGAAAAAATTGAGACGACTTAGAGAAAATGAAGTCACATTAAATTTTAATTGATTAACCTTTAGGGAGGTTTTTGTTTTTTGTTTCTTTTTTTTTTTTTTTTTGCTTTTTAGGGCTGTACCCGTGGCATATGCAAGTTCTTGGGCTAAGAGTCAAGTTGGAGCTGTAGCTGCCAGGGGCCTACTCCACAGCCACAGCAACGAGTGATCCAAGCCGCATCTGCAACCTACACTGCAGCTTGAGGCAGTGCCCAGACCTTTAATCCACTGATCGATGTCAGGGATCAAACCCGCATCCTCATGGATCTTACCCTGCTGAGCCACAGCAGGAACTACCTAAGGAGGTTTTAGAAAGTCACTCTGAATAGTGGAGGTTTGAAAGTTAAGGACAAACTGATGGAATGAACGCTTATGTATAGTAGAGCATATCAAGCTAGCTGCCAGGTAATTGGACAAGCAGAGGGTCAGTGTTGGAATTTATGGAGAATGTAGCCCCCATTGTCTGTATCACCTGATTCTGAGCTGTGTGGGCTTTGAAGTCAGCTTCTACACAAAAGGGACCAGGTAATTTGATAATCTGAGTGCTAAGGGTCGGTGGACAAAATGAGAAGATACAAGGCAGCCTACAGATCTACACTTAGAACCGTCTCAGAGGACAGCCTGTGACGGTTTTAACAGATGAAGGTAATTAGAGGGTTTTCTTGCCAGTACGGGACAGACCCTACTGTGCCAGATGTTTAGAAAGTGAATCAAGGCTTGACTCTGCCATGATTAACAGTTAGAAGAGAATGACACTTATACCTTGTTGCAATTATATGATAGCATTAATTAAAATCTGGCTTTAAATTGTCTATCATTGTTGCACATAGAGTGACTAGCGAGTATCATTTCATGTTTTGTGGTGTGTCTGTGTGTTTGACAATGAGTTTCTAAGGAAACCATGTAGTAGCCTGTCTTGCCTAATCTGTAAATTAGGAATAATATTGAACCTGTGTCATTGGGTGAGAATTAAATAACTGTGTGCATGCTAAGTGCCTCAGTTAGTGTATTATTGCACATGGTAAGAGCTCAGTAAATACTGGCTCTTACATGTAGTGGCTTGCTTGGAAGAAGGTACTCAAGGGTTTTTCTCTAAGTAAAATTAAGGGGGAAATCCCATAAAGCACTGTGCAAAAGAAACAAGAGTTACGGAGATGTTGACTCTTTAGTTTCCTTCTGTGCACCAAAGTTATACTGGTAAATCTCATAAAATGAGTTCACCACCAGTGAACTTGAACCTGAAGGCTGTGACTCTTCTAACAACTTGCAATGTCTGTCCTTTTAGAATGAAGACGAGGTCTTTGCATGGAATAATGAAGTAAAACAGGGACTTTCAAGTAGCATCTTTACCAAGGATTTGGGCAGAATCTTCCGCTGGCTTGGGTAATAACTTTGACTACTTTGAAAACTTTTTAAAGTCTGATTTGTATAGTGAGTGGACTTTTAAAAAAGAAAACCATCATGGGTGAAAATCTTTTTTTTTTTTTTTTCTTTTTTTCTTTTTTCTTTTGTACTGAGTCTTTATAGGTTTTGTTTGGATTATTTATCAATTTTTCTATATTTGTTTTTTGTGTTTGTCACTTCCCTATACTGTGCTCTCACTGTGCCCCCCGTTTTACACACAGACCAAAAGGATCCGACTGTGGCATCGTAAACGTCAACATTCCAACGAGTGGGGCTGAGATTGGAGGTGCCTTTGGTATGTAGGGGGTCATTCCCCTTTTCCATGATGGGCAGGGTTTTAGCCTGCTGGGGCTGCCGTAACAAAATACCAGCTCGGGGGATTCAGGCCACAGAAAGGTATTGTCTCAGAGTTCTGGAGCCTGGAAGTCCAAGATCAAGGTGTAGGTGGGTTTGGATTCTCCTGCTGCCTTCCTCTTGTGTCCTCACAGGGCCTTCCCCTCTGTGCTTGTATACCCGTGGTGTCTCTTTCTCTTCTTAGGCATGAGTCCTGTTGTCTTAAAACCCCACCCTCATGACTTCCTTTAACCTTCATTACCTCCTTAAGGATGCTGTTGCCAAATACAGCCTCATTCTAAGGAACCTTCTCTCCCAGATGTAACTACTTAGAGATTCTTACTGAAGGAAAAGGAAATTGACCTTTGAAGTTACCTCAGTTTTTCTTTCTTTTCCTTTTTTTTTTTGAGGGCCTCAGCTGCCAACATTGTAAATTTTTCTCAGACTTCTGAAGCTATTACTTACTTGTCTTCTGGTTTCCATTACTGTGGTCGAAAAGTCCAGTCCACTTTGATATCTGATCTTTTTTCTCCCATGTCAAAAATGCTAGGTTTATTGGTTTTTTTTTTTTTTTTTGTCTTCTTGTTGTTGTTATCTCTTGGGCCGCTTCCGCGGCATATGGAGGTTCCCAGGTTAGGGGTTGAATCGGAGCTGGAGCCACCGGCCTACGCCAGAGCCACAGCAACGTGGGATCCGAGCCGCGTCTGCAACCTACACCACAGCTCACGGCAACGCCGGATCGTTACCCCACTGAGCAAGGGCAGGGACCGAACCCGTGACCTCATGGTACCTAGTCGGATTCGTTAACCACTGCGCCACGACGGGAACTCCCCTAGGTTTATTGTTTATGTCTGATGTTCTGGAATTTTTCAGTAATACACCTCTATGGATATCTTTGTGAAAATGCTTTTTTTGACTGTCAGGGAGCCAGCAATTGGCCTTAGCATCTTGGGACTCACAGTTTTCAGTTCTGGAAAGTTTCATATTTTATTTTATTTTAGTAGATTTTTCTTTGACAGTTTTTTCCCTTGATTTTTCTGTTTTAATATCTAGAACTCTTATTACTTGAACGTTATCTTGTGAAGGATTTTCCAATGTTATTAATTTTTTCCTCTTTTTTTATCACTTTAGCCTTTTTTTTTTTCTTTTTTCCTTTTTTCCTTTTTTTTCTCTCTCTCTTTTTTTTTTTAGCCATACCCATGGCTTGCAGAAGTTCTGGGGCCAGGAATCAGACCCACGCCAGAGCAGCAGTCTGAGCCGTAGCAGTGACAATGCTGGGTCCTTAGCTTGCTGTGCCACGAGGACCTCCTAGGCTTTTTTTTTAAACAGTAGGTTTCATTAAACTTCTAGTCCTTCTATTACATTTTCCTCTTCTCTGCTGTTCTTCAAAATAATACCAAGTGTGCGTTTATTTTCTAAATTAAAAAAAAATTTTTTTTTTTTTTGGTTGCACCATGACATATGGAAGTTCCTGGGCCAGGGATTGAATCCTAGGCTTGGCTGCAACCTAACCACAACTGTGGCAATGCCAGATCCTCAACCCACTGTGCTGGGGGTGGGGCTCAAACCTGTGCTGCTGCAGACACAACGTATCACACACTTTTAAACAGTATCCTCTTTTTTTGTTTTATGGAATCATTCTTGTCACCTCTCTAAAGATACTACTATAACATTAAAAATATTATAGAATCAATTTCTCTATATTGTCGAAAATTACATACAGATGAGCATAAATGAAAAAAATAAAATTTTATTTTCCCTGTCCAGAGGTTTCCACTCTGAGCACCTTTGTCTAATGGTAAGAATTTTTTAAAGGTTTTCTTCTGCTTCCTGACATTTCTCTTTCTTCTTAATTCCTTCTGTTTTCTTTTCCCTTTTGGTTCCCTTTTCCCTGTTTGTTTTGGCCTCTGCCTTTTATGTCTTTGTTGTCAGAGGAGATACTCTGGCTCTGGTCTCCTGGTGTCCTCATTCTGGTGCTACTGAGCAGGCGCCCCCACAGAGGCCCTGCTCAGGACGCGTGAGCTGCTCCTGTCTTTCTCTAGGAGGAGAAAAGCACACTGGCGGCGGCAGGGAGTCTGGCAGTGATGCCTGGAAACAGTACATGAGAAGATCTACTTGGTAAGAGAAGGCTTTGGGAAAAGCCTCTGGAACAGGCTCTCCACTCTTGTGCTTTCTGCTCTGTCTTTGGAATGCGGGACACATACACGCACATAGCTCTCCCCTCCCAAAGCCCTTGTGCTGTGCTAACAGTTTCCTTCGTTCTTGTCCAGCTTGTGCCAGTGCCCAGCGCCAGGCTGTGAAACCATCTCATGGTGGATTTTGTCTACAAGTAGTGTAGGAGGAGGAGACTGGGGGTCAGCCGGCAGGAGCGAGTGGAAGAGTCTGTCTGTTGAGTTTTCTCTTGGGGTGTGGTTACCATGCGTGCCGACTGCAGGGGCGTCAAGACGTGGAGGTGGGCCTGGCTAACACGCTGGGTCCTACAGCTCTGGGAAGAGTGAGCAGGAGCCTCGAGAGTGGATTAGCGCGTTCACCCAGAACCAGGGTACCCAGTGAGGGAGGCTGCTGCTGCGGGGTTTTGACCAGGAGTTGATTTCTGCTTGTTTTCTGTTTGCCCACCCCTTGCACAGAAATAGCTTTATCCTAGTGCAGTAAAGTGGTGTGTGGGGTCAGGCCTGCGTGGTGTTAGGTTGAAGAAAGAGCATGGAGTGGGGAGCCGTGGATACCGTCCTAGTCCCGTTTACTGCTTCTCACTGGCTCTGGAACCTTGGGGGGTTTATCCTCCTTGACTGCTCACCTCTTAGCAACTTCATGTCTGTTGGGAATTTTCTTATTACTCCAGCTTTACTGAGGTATAATTGACCAAAAAAAATCCCCCCAAAACAAAAAACCAATGGTGTATTTAAAGGGTATAACATGATGTAGGCACACATTGTGAAGATTCCCGCCGTCAGGTTAGCCCATCCTTCACCTCACAGCATCGTGTGTGTGTGTGTGTGTGTGTGAGAGACAGACAGACAGACAGACAGACAGACAATCCTCCTCCTGGCAGATTTCATGTATATGTCAGGAGTTTCTGAGGTCCTTTGACTGTGGCTTCAGCCTCAAACATGCACACTCTGCCTGATTCCCATTCATTGAAGTCAGTTTTGTTCCTTTTACTTTGCTTGTGTACTTGAGATGGGGGGAGTGGGAGCGGGCAAGCCTGTAGCTGCAGCTTTTTTGGAACACTTTTAATGGGGACATTTTTTCCTCCAATGAGAGAAACCAGGTGGGTAAGAGGGAAACCTCTGTTATCTATCAAAATGGCAATGTTTGTGTTCTTCCTGCTAATTCACTACAAATTAAGCAGACACATAAAGAAGATGAAGTTACAGTCCCAAATTCTTGTGCCCTGAAAACCGTGACTAACACGTGTGCTGTGTGTTTTTCTAGCTTTTCGCTCTCAAAACTGTATCTATACTAACATTTGTATGCTCATTTTTTTTTTCTTCCCCAGCTTACCATCTGGATATTTCACTTTGTTAATATATACAGATCTACATTGTTTAATGGCATAAGATAGGTGTACACTGTTCTTTATTGAATTTTGTTCCTTTTTCCCTTCTTAGTACCATCAACTACAGTAAGGACCTTCCTCTGGCCCAAGGAATCAAGTTTCAGTAAAAGTGCTTTATGCCGACCTTTCAAGTCTTTCAGGCATTGTTGCAACTCTTCTGAAGAAGAAGGCAATGAAAGTTAAGAAGTGCCTTGAATAAATGCATCATTTTGAATGTGACAGTGCCTCCAAGGCCCTAATCAAGAGACTTTTTTTTTTTTAATAAAAATTAGCATGACAGCCTTATTTAGTGAAAGAGTAGATGAATTTTTATGTTACTAGTAGTTACCAATTTTTTTTTAAGTTTAGGATTATTTTATAATTTAGAAGAAATAATACTTGCCATGGTAGGAATTTGGAAAAATACAGACCTTAATAAGGAAGAAAATAGAAGTCTTGTCAGTGGATGCAGGAACATCTCCTGAGCGGGTAAAGAAATCTGCATGTATTGATTCAGGTCGCCCTCAGCAGGTGTCAAGAAGGTGTGATTGCAGAGGGGTGTGCCCCCTGCTGGTGGAGGAGCACAGCACAGCAGCCCTGTGCAGTGACACCAAGGGCATTCAGCACCATCACCGCTTCTTGCTCAGGATAGCTGGTCACCACAGAAGAAATACGTAGTGTGGACAGACATTTCACTCCTGCCCTAGAACCTGGAACTGCTGACGACATGGAATTCCATGCAAAGTGCATCTGGATTTCTTATGCAACCTCTGACCGTTTTCTGTAGCTGTCAGACTTCTGGGATTGCCCTTAGGTTTGTTCTAGGAGAATAACTACGTGTGGCAGCACGTGTTGGCGCTGAACTCAGCACAGCTCACTTTCTCTGTGCTCAGAGTCAGCTTCCTTCTCTTGAGAAGCTGCTCAGGAGCCCCTGGAGTCGTTCAGCCTGGGGCCCTTTTGAGCCCACGCTGGCTCCTGTAGTTCTATCTTCCTAGCAGTCTCTGCTTCCCTAATGGGTAGCAGCCAGCACCTCCTTGATTTCTGCCAGATTGGATTGGGCAGAAGCCTTCAAAGACAATGACATTTGTCCAGGACCTAATGTGTCAGGATGTATGGAGAGAGTTAGACAACTGGCAGAGAGTTTGGAGTTGAGTTATGGCGGAGAAGCAAGCAGATGAAAAAAACAAAGCCATTATAAATTTATCAGGAAAGCAAGGGTATTGATTACATGTTCCATGGCCCCATGGGGACTAGCATTCACCGAGGTGTGCCTTGTCAGCCTGGAATATTAAGCCAGACGTGGACAATAGGTGTTTGGAAAGCATGTTGGCAGGAAAAATTCAGGGTTTGAGGGTAGGTTAGAAAGGCAGGCAGTTTATATTTGGTAGTGGAAAATCAGTAATGCCTAAAATTACAAAAGCAGGAAATCACAATATAGGCTTAAAAAGAGAGGTATATCCTATCGTTGTTTCTATCAATGAAAAATCATTGTTTCAGGAGAGCAAAAGAGAAAAGATTGCTTTTTTTCCATAACAAGTCTTGTAGAGCTTTTGACTTTATATCAAGAAATTGTGTAACTTTTGATTAAAAATTAAAACCAACAACAACAAAAAAAGTCAGAATCAGATGCTTGTTATCCATTTCATGGTCCTCGCCCACCCTGCCCCAGGTGCATGATGCCACCTCCCTGTTACTGAACAAGGAACCCTTTTTAAATGTCTCATGAAATGATTATGCTGAAACCAACTTCCTTATCTTGAAGTTCAAAGTGGATTACCTCATACTGATACATAATATATGTTTTCTTTTTTGGCCTGTGGCATACAGAATTTCTCAGGTCAGTAATTGAACTCATGCCAAAGCAGTGACCTAAGCCACTGGATCCTTAACCTACTGTGCTGCAAGAGAACTCGTGATACGTAGATACTTTTCTCTTTTAGCTGCCCTGTGGCGCATGGAGTTAAGATCTGAGCTGTAGTAGTGACCTATGCTGTAGCTTCAGCGTGCTGGATCCTTTAACCTGTTGTGTTGGGCCAGGGATGGAACCTGCATCCCAGCACTGCAGAGACGCTGCTGACCCCATTGTACCACAGTGGGAACTTCTTAATAATTTTTTTTCTTTTTTTTTTTTTGCTTTTTAGGGCCGCACCCATGACATTTGGAAGTCACCAGGGGTCAACTCAGCTGCAGCTGCTGGCCTATGCCACAGCCACAGCAACACCAGATCCAAGCTGAGTCTGCAACCTATACCACAGCTCTTGGCAACGCCGAATCCAAAACCTACTGAGCAAGACCAGGGATTGAACCCACATCCTCATGGATACTAGTTGGGTTCATTACCCCTGAGCTACAACGGAAACTCCCCAAACATTTGAACATAAGCAGTTGCTCAAGAAAATCATGCAGTTTGGGCATTTGCTTAAAAAACCTTACTATGGTTTTTCTTTATAAGTCGCAATGTTAGGTATTGTAGCCCAGTCTTTAGAGTGTGTAATGTGGTCTCAAGAAAATAAAGCCCTATTTAAAATATTTTTGGGAACCATTTACAATTGGCTGTTTTCATTTTGTGAAATAATTGTGTATGATTTTGATGGAAATACTTTTATATCCTGTTTTTTTCCAAGGATACTATTTTTAAACCAGTATTCAGTGTTAAACAGAAGCAGTGTTAATGTTTTAGCTTTAAAATTTTTATGTTTGTGATTTTTCTCCAATTAGGGATATTTAGAGGGGCTCTCCATTCCTGTATACATACTAAAGCCGTGCCATGGTAGCCAATTTGGAATAATAATCTCCAGTATACTGTTGAGAGGGGTACTGCCAGCTCTGACCTTAGGTATAGAAATCAAGTTAAACTGACGCTGAAAGCTTTCCTGTAAACTAATTCACAAATTTTCTGCAATAAGGACATTTTTTTGTCAAAACATTTATTTAAAAATTTTGCCTTTGGCCCTCTGTTCTTTTTTCCTGACTTTTTTTTTGGCCACACCTGCTGCACGTGGAAGTTCCCAGGCCAGGGACTGAATCTGTGCCACAGCTGTGACCTAGGCTGCTGCAGAGACAAGGCTGGATCCTTAACTCAGTGCCACAAGAGAACTCCCTTTTTTTTACTGACTTAATAAAAGTTACTTATTGGTATTAATTATAGGAGCTAAAATGTACATTGGTATGTGTTATTACTGGCCGGCCATGTGTTTTAAGGTGCTGGGAGTCCTGAACTGCTTCCTGGTGAAACTGAACCCCTGTGACTGTCTGCCCCTCCCTGCCTGCATCCAGCGTTGTAGCCATACTGCCAGTTCTCAGCCCCCCACAGTGAACATGAGCTGTGGTTAGCGCTTCTGATCTGTGGGGTGGTAATAATGCCCACTCTTAACTGTAAAGATTGAAGAAGAAAAGTTACAAGAGTAATAGTGCCTGGCAATCGTAAGAGCTGTTGGTTCATTTTATTGGGGTGTTTGCCATGTTTTGCACTTACAGATATCTTTCTTTTTTGGCGACCCTGAGGCACATGGAAGTTTCCTACCCAGGAATTGGATCTGAGCCGCAGTTTCGACCTATACTGTAACAGTGCCAATGCAGGATCCTTTAACCCTTTGTGCTGTGCCGGGGATTGAACCTACGTCCTGGTGCTGTGGAGACACTGCCTAACCCATTGTGCCATGGTGGGAGCTCCTTAAATATTTTATTTTTAAATGTATTTTCTTTAATGAAATGTAGACACATTTTTCTGAGTTTTGAAAAGTGAAGTTCTTTTGAGATTTTTGGGATCATAAATTAGGAAAGAACCAATTTATAATACTCGTGACTTAATAAAATCTGGGTGTGTGATATGTGTGTTGAATTCAGGTGCTTAGGATTCTTTCAAAATTCTTTAAAGTTTATTACTTACATATTTTATGATTTTGTCAATTGGATTCCTCTGTCATGTGAATTATTGCAGAGGGCATTTACTTTTCAAGGTAGGTTATGTCTGAAAATAGGAGCACAGATCCAATAACTCCTTAACGTTTGCTCTTTGCTGGTTGAAGGTCTTTTCACTCTGGGAATTCCAGGATTCTAAAAATCTGGCCAGGAACGATGCTATTAAGTTGTCTTCACGGTGTTGACCTGTAGGTGGCACTGTTGTCCAGAGCAAGCGCCTCAGTTCGGCAGGGGAGTGAGTTGTGTCTACTCTTTGGTATCCAGGAAGACACCATGGAAAAGGTTTTGTGTTCCTCAAGCATGTGCTGAACTCAGTGCCCCACTTGTATGCGCTGTTTCCATTCCTACGCTGCTGGTAACCCGCCTCCCTCCCTCCCATCAGATAACCACACAGATCACCTCAGCTGCAGGTGATTACTGTCCTTAGGTAAAACATAAGCCCCCCAAACAAGAGAGAAAACAAGTGCTATAATTGCAGAGTAGCGTCTTTAAAAAAACAATTTTTATTTCTATCCACTCTCCCTGCCTGCAGTGAGCATGTGTATGAAGTTACTCCACTTTTAAGAACTCCAGGGGCCGTTTTGATTTACTTACACCTATAATCTGGGCACTTACATAGAAGCCATTTAATTCTCATAACGATCTGCAAAGTAGGTATTATGATCCTCAGTTTACTAAGGGGATAAGCAACTTCCCCGTCTCACAGCCGATAAACGTGGGGACTGCATTTTGCACCCAGACTTCGTGCTCTGGTGATATAAAGTGCGCCCCTGAAACAGGACTTCTCCCAACGCCCTCCTTCCCTGCCTGCCTATTTCTCAATGACTGATCTCTCCTTTTTTCTTTTGTAATGCTTTTTATTTTTTAAATAATCATGAACCTACAAACTTTATCTTTCTAAATCGTTTGAGAATATGTTGTTGGCCTGGTGCCACACCAACTCCAGACATTTTAGCATATTTCCCACAAATGACATTTTCCTACATGATCATATACAAGCATAAGAATCAGGAAATTGATATGTTACCTTCTGATTCCAGGATCCATTCAACTTGTGTGACTTGAGCCACTAAAGTCCTTTATAGCAAAAGGAGTCGTGTTGTCATGTCTCCTTAGTTTCCTGTAGTCTCCTGACTTCTCATACCTTGATGCTTTGGAAATGACCACCCACGTGTTTTGGTAGGATGTCTCTCAGCTTGGTGTTTCCTTATGATTGGGTTCAGGTTGTGCATCTCGGGCAGTACAGTTGCAGAAGTGACGCCATGTCCCCCTCACTGCATTGGGTCAGGTGGTGCATGATTGCCATTTGTCTATTACTCATGTTCCCATTGGTGTTTTGACTAGAGTGATGTCTACCAGCTGTTTCCATCATAAAAATGTAAATTAACATCTTAGGAGGAGGCCCTTGAAACTGTTCAGTTCTCCATCAGACTTTCCATTGATTCACTTAATTGTGTCCCGGTAAGTTATAATCCACTTACTTCATTACTTATTTTGATGTTTCAAATACATTTCGATGTTCCTGATTTGACCAGCAGGATTCCCTTCAAGCTGCCTTCTGTGTTGTTTGGATGTGTCCCTGTTCTTTTAGCACTTCCTTTCTATTTGAAACAAGATGTCCCATGTGGGTCTTGGGCTTGTCCTGTCCCAGCCCTGGAATCAGCCAGTTCTTCCAAGAGCCTGATTGTTTTTAGTCAAGAATTGAGTTTAGAAGCCAGGATCTGGCCTATTGACCTGAAGATGTCCCTGCTTCTAGGTCCTCACGGAGGACAGAGCTGGGAAATACATGCGCAGTTGACTCTTGAACAACACAGGCATGAACTAGGGTGGCCCAGGTCTGGGAGGAGGCACACCTGTGTTCTAGACACAGCTGTGCTTTCCAGGGGCTGGAGTCTCTTAGAGGAGTGATTTGACCTTGGTGCCCTCGCTCTCATCTGTAAAATGAAGAGGCTGGACCAAATCTGAAGTAAAAAACTGGAGTCCCAGGGCCGAGATTGGCCTATGTGCTTGGTTTATATTTAGGAGTGGGCTTTCAAAAAAAAAAAAATCAAATGGACGTTTCTTTAGGTGGGGGCTGTGCTCTCGAATGAGCCACAGGTAGGCCACAGCGCGGGTAATCCTTCCCAGCTTCACACATTTCCTTCCAGCCCAAGGATTCCATTTTATTCTTTAGTCTCTGATGAATTAGGCTTAGCCTCACTCTAACCCTACTTGGCTGTAGACATTTTTTTTCTACCAAGAAGAGTGAAACAGCATATAGATGTCTAGGCAGGGCCCTGGTATTTATTTTGAATATGATTTTAGCAGCTCTAACAGAGACTCTAAGAATGAAGGCTCAGCAGGGTAGTTTCTCTCTCTTTAGTAGGCCAGGGTGGACTGGTGACCTGGTGGTGTCTGGGCCTCAGGCAAATTCTGGTTGTTATTCTGCTTTGTGTAAGATGGCTCATCGCCACGGGGAGGGCACTCTTCCATTTAAGGGTGTGACCCAGAAGTCGCATACTCAGTTCCACTCACATGGGCAAAACTTAGTCACATAGCACATACAGCCGAATGAGCGGTGGAGACACCTTTCTTTTGGGGAACCATATACTCCAGCAAAACTCGGGTGCTCTATTATGTTGAGAGGGGGCAGAATGGATATTGGGGGGTGGTAACTAGCAACCCCCGTCACTGTTTTTTAAAAATACCCCTCTCCGCCCCCTGTTTGGAACACCTGTCATGTGTCCTTTTACTTCCTTCTGCTATCATGTCCTAGGACAGTTGTCGTTCATCCCTTCATAACAAAAATAGCAGCAATCAGATTCCAAAAGCAGCCCATTGGGGAAATTTCAAAGTTGGGTAGGACAGAGTGGGAGATGGAAGAGAGGAGTTGGGACAAATGGGACAGTTGGAGGCAGGGCTGGCGAAGATAGGAAATCCTGTGGGGAGCCAACAGGCCAAATGGAATGAGAAGGTACCTGGAAAAGTCAGTGCTGGAAAAGAAAAGTGGGAAACAGGAGGGGTGGGGAGCCAGACATGTGCTTCCCAGTCCTTATCTCTTTGTTCTTTTTTTTTTTTTTTTTGTCTTTTTGCTATTTCTTTGGGCCGCTCCCACGGCATATGGAGGTTCCCAGGCTAGGGGTCGAATTGGACCTGTAGCCACTGGCCTACGCCAGAGCCACAGCAATGTGGGATCCGAGCCGTGTCTGCAACCTACACCACAGCTCATGGCAACGCCGGATCCTTAACCCACTGAGCAAGGGCAGGGACCAAACCCGCAACCTCATGGTTCCTAGTCGGATTCGTTAACCACTGCGCCACGACAGGAACTCCTCTTTGCTCCATTCTCTAGTCTGGCTCAGTCAATTCTTAATCTTTCGCATCAGGGCTTCAGAAGAGCTGGATTGATTCCCAGCTCTGGGCCACAGAACCCTGGGAAAACCACCTTTCTCCTAAGGCCCCTCTTCCTCTATAAAATGGGCATAATCTTCCTCCCCTACCCCTCTCCCTAGCGCTACTCTGAAGTACATATGTGATATCAGACACGAGAACTTCCTGTGTAAAGTGTAACAGACACGTGGGGTTACTGATAGAAGTGGGGGAGCTCCCTGTGTTCTGTGTGGAGCTGATCTAGGCCTGGACCTACCCAGGGGTGCCGAGTGAATTAAGAGAGGCTCAGGAGTCATGAACCAGACTAGTATCCATGAGGACACAGGTTTGATACCTGGCCTCATTCAGCAGGTTGGGGATCTGGCGTTGCCATCAGCTGTGGTGTAGGTTATAGACTTGGCTCAGATCCATCATTGCTGGCAGCTGTACCTCCGATTCTACCCCTAGCCTGGGAACTTCCATATGCCTTGGGTGCAACCCCCCCAAAAAAAGGCCCAGAGTTCTGGACTGATAGGGGTTGTTGCTGATTCAAAGTCCATTCCTTCAGCAAACAGACTCTGGGGGAGACCACGTAGTCTAGGGGACCAGCCCCTATCGGGCAGGTCCAGGACCTGCACTCTCAGGGTAGACACCTGGAAAGGAGGAGGCGGAGGAGGGATGGGCGTGTCTCAGGTGTACAGGTGCGTTGGACTGGGCTACTGCAGGTGTGTGGGGATCTCCAGTGCTTTCCGAGATGACCTCTGAGTCCCTTTAAGGAAGTCTTAGCCCAGGACTTTAGACAGGAACTCAAGCACCATGACTGGAACTGGTTGGATCTTGGATTGCAGAGAGCAAAATAGCCATCCCACTGAATTTCTCTCCTTTTGACCTGACTTAAGCTGGTGAACTCATCCTCAAATTGTTTGGCTTTCAGCTATGAAAGTCTTCGGAGTGGAAAGAGGAGACATTTTTTCCAGTTTAGGCGTCATTTGAGTATGCTACAAACATGAGGACATTTAGCTGTGAGCCGGGAAGTAAGCTTTGCTCACGAATTCAAAAAGAGCCTGTGAGAGGCTTTGCCTGTTTCCTTTTTGGGGAGGAGACAACATATTACCTTATTTTTCCCTGGGATAATGTGAGGGACTGTGTCTCAGGCATGCATCTCACGTTATTTTGCCATGCAAGTTGGAGAGTCAGATGTTAGTTTTATACTTCCCTCAGAATTAATGGCTTTCATTTAAAAAATATAACAAACTGTTCTAAGAATAACCAAGATGATTCATGGAAGATTTTTCTTTCTTGCCTTGAAGGAGAGATCTGTCCCAACTTAGAAAAATTAGGAGTTTCTGCTGTACCACAGCAGGTTAAGCATTGGGCAGTGCAGGTTTGATCTCTGGCTGGGTGTGCTGGATCAAAGGATCCAGTGTTGGTTGATAAAGGATTCGGTAAAGCTGTGGTGTAGGTCGAAGATAAAGCTTGGATTCCATCCCTGGCCCAGGAACTTCCATAATGCCCCTGGAGCAGCCAAAAAAAAAAAAAAAAAAATTGTACACAATCATCACAATATTTCCTTGTTTTTGTTTTGTATTTTTAGGTCTTCGCTGAAAGTTCCCAGGCTAGGGGTTGAACAGAGCAATAGCCACTGGCCTACACTACAGCCACAGCAATGCCAGATCCTTAACCCACTGAGCCAGGCCAGGGATCGAACCTGCATCCTCATCGATATTAGATTCGTTGCTGCTGAGCCACGATGGGAACTCCTCCCTGGTGTTTTAAATCCAGACTCTGGCGACCCCCAAATAGAGTGAAATAATTTTAACTTCTTCAAGTGGAAAAGAACCTCTAAGAAGACAGTACCAGGAAGCTCTCTACAGCTTCTGGACTGTAGACTCTGTAGGAACGATGATAAATTTTTTTTTCTCGCAGTTTGCCCCGTGCAAGGAGTCAGACAGAGAAGACGTCTCCCTCTGTCTTCCTCTGCCCTCCGCTTTCCCTGCCAGGTAAGTGGCAGATCATTACACTATCTCCTGAGAATGCAGGTAAGCTGAGCACCTCCTGGCCTCGTTCCCTATTTTATTTTTTGACCTCTACACATTTAATGAGCGCTTTCTCGAGAGCACCCTGCCTCCTTTCCTCCTTGAGGGATTTCATTTTATTCTTGCTCACAAAAGCACAGAGCCACGCTGCCTGTGGCTGGCTTGGCCTTCCCAGAACTTTCATTCCTCAGAGAGAGTGGGCCCCACTGTCAAGCCAACACAGCCCACATGCCTCTCAGGCATCCCCTCGGTCCTGGACGTTTGCAAATAGCCTAGTCAGTGTGCTGGTCAGGTCTTGGGTATCTACAAATAACCTAGTTAATGAGCTGGTCAGGTCCTGGGCATCTACAAGTAACCTAGTCCATTGGCTGGTCAGGTCCTGGGCATTTACAAATAACCTAGTCCCCCCAGCAGAATTGAGCTCTGTGAAGTGTGTTCACTGAAGTAGTGGAAAGCCTAATTGTTCCCTCAGAGTTGCCTAAATGACTTGAAGGGCTTGGATTTTTCGTAGCTTCCAGAAATAAAAGGGGCTTTTTAACTGGACAAACGATTTCCTCCAGCAAAGTCTCCCTGGCTGACCTTTGTTTACCATTGAGCAGCTCTGAACCAGCTGCACTGTGGCTCAGAGTCAAATAATCATTACAGGAACTTCGCTTCAGGCTTATTATTGGACACTCAACGGTCTTCTTCTAGTTTCTTTTTCTTCCTTGTTCCTTAACAAGGAAGGTAACAGAAAGCTTTGTTTGATCATCTGCAACCCAGTGTGAAATTGACGTCTCCCTCTCTGCGCCCTGGGGTTACAAGGCAGCTGTAATTTTCATGTGTTTCCTTCCCTAAAGGAAAGCTCTGTGAGGGCAGGACCTTGTCTAGCTTGTTCAAGCTCTCTGTCTCTCCTGCTTGGAACAGGCTACCTGGCAGATAGTATGGAATCAGTACATGTTTGTTAGGTAAGCAAATAAATCAATGCTTTGTGGAAGTTTTGGCTTCTAAATATATGTGAAGGGAAGGAAAAAAAATTCCTCCACTTTTTTATGTTCATTTACTGGGAGCTGGGAATGAAACGAAAAAAAAGATTAGTAAGAGAAAAAAGGAGTTCCCATCGTTGCTGTGAATGGGGTGTAGTCACAGATGTCGTTCAGATGTGGCACTGTGGCTGTGGCATATAGGCCAGGAGGTGCAGCTATGATTCGAGCCCTAGTCTGGCAACCTCCATGTGCTACAGGTGCAGCCCTAAAAACACAGGGGAAAAAACAAACAAGAAAAAAGAAATACAAATTTTATTTGATATTCCTTTTTTTTTTCTTTTCTTTTTTGGTCTTTTTAGGTCCACCACAGCTATGCCGCCGCTCACAGCAGTGCCAAATCCTTAACTCACAGAGCAAGGCCAGGGATGGAACCTATGTCCTCATGGATACTAGTTGGGTTCATTACTGCTGAGCCACGGGAACTACTCTTTGTTATTACTTTTTAATGTGCACAGAGGCCTTCTTACAAATGAAGACCCAAAGAAGTAGTTACCTTTGGGGGCTTACTTAGCATTTTAACAAGAGGTTGACACATTGTAGAGAAGTGACAAGACCAAGGAAAAGGTGTTTGGGCTTCTAGGAGTAGTAAATTGTGGGATACATATACAGGGGGAAACTAATGAGAGGCAAGGCTTACCTAGTACAGCTTAGTTTATGCAGACTCATCTTGGTGCCCTCTCCATCCCTGCTGATAAAGGCTGTTCTTTCCTTCTGGGTATAAGAGAGGAGGACACCTTCCCAGGGCAAGTTAGACCCTTGGGCAGGTGGGGCATGGGTAGAGAGCTTTTCCTTTGTCTGCTTTTCCTCAGGTGCCTTCAACTCAAAATAATCCTTATGCCAAAGGGGCATATTTTGGGGGTGGCATATTGTGATCCCCTTCATGTGTTTGGTAGAATTTGGACGTGGCAGAGGTGGCTCATTTCCTAATCCAGCATCCATCCTCTCCCTCTTGTGGTGGGTGCATGGCTGATGAGAAGAAAGGCAGCATCTTCCAGTCTCTGGTCGCAAGGCGTGGCCGGGTGTCAGAGCAGCTTGGACTTCTGGGTACAGACATCAGCTCTGAATTGCTGACCCTAAACTCTTCTGAGGCACAGAAATAACCTCTCTTGCCTATGCTGTTGTAATTTTGGTGTGTTGTTTATTCCTTGCAGCCACACCTAATTGGAACAGGTAGCTTTGTTTAACATGTGCGTTTCTGAGGACCAGGGAGAGATTGGGATTAAAAATCCAAATCTAGCTCAGATGACCATAGACAACCATGCCCAGTAGAGGTGTTCTGGGTCTTATAATAGCCTCAGCTGAGCTTCTCTCTCTCTCTCTTTTTTTTGCTAATTTATTTCATATTTATCCACTCATCAAGGTGGAGCGTGTCCCTTTTCCCCTCTTACCCCTTCGATTAGAAATATTAATAACAGGAGTTCGCATCGTGGTGTAGCGGAAACGAATCCAACTAGGAACCATGAGGTTGCAGGTTGGATCCCTGGCCTCGCTCAGTGGGTTAAGGATCTGGCGTTGCCGTGGTGTGGTATAGGTCACAGACACTGTGGCTGTGGTGTAGGCTGGCAGCAATAGCTCTGATTAGACCCCCAGCCTGGGAACCTCCATATGCCAAGGGTGTGGCCCTAAAAAAAAGACAAAAAAAAAGAAATATTAATAACAAATTAGTACATTCAATGCTGATATATTTGATGTGTCCCATTAGGCTGTGAGCCTCCAACAGGCAATAAAGGCAGTGGAACTTTTCACTCTGAGGCATAAGGAGAAGGCAACCAATTAGTTTTTTTGCTGGTTATATTTCTGTCATTGGAAGCAATTTCTTTTTCCTGATGCCCTTTATAGGGTTTGAATTTCTTTATTGCCTACTTTAATATAGCTCATATGAGTAAGAACTTCTCGACAGGGGCACATTTCCTTATTTTGTAAACAAGTGCCTTCCCGCATATGCTGGGTGTCTAAACTATGGTTCATTTACCTTCTTAACTGTAAGGAACAAGGAAGTTCTGTCTTTTTTCAAGGAGCGGCGGCTGTGGTGACATGCAGACAATGGGAAGGGGGCCCTCTGGGAGCTATACCTCTAGATAAACAGGTTTTGGGAGCCATGGTTTTAGAGAAAATGCCTTCCCTTCTATTTTTTATTGTTGTTGTTGTTTTTGTCTTTTTGCCATTTCTAGGGCTGCTCCCTCGGCATATGGAGGTTCCCAGGCTAGGGGTCGAATCGGGGCTCTAGCCACTGGCCTATGCCAGAGCCACAGCAACGCGGGAATCGAGCTGCGTCTGCAACCTACACCACAGCTCATGGCAATGCCGCATCCTTAACCCACTGAGCGAGGCCAGGGATCGAACCCATAACCTCATGGTTCCTAGTCGGATTCGTTAACCACTGTGCCATGATGGGAACTCCGCTTCTGTTTTTAAGTGATTAAAAAAATGTATATTTTCTATAAGAATCCCTACTAAGCTCAGACAATCATGAAGTTGGGTAATTTATCAATCTATTTGAAGTCCTGGGACATTAAAATAAAACCTTCTACCTCTGCATGTCCCTGCCCAGAAGGCACATTGGGTCATCAGGTTGGCCTTATTGAGAATTTGTGTTGTCCATTGCTCTTTTGTCGGTGCAGCTCATAGACCCCAGCTGGAGAAGCTGAGAGGGTGGAGAAGCAGTCGCTCCCGTCTTCAGCAGGAAGAGGTTGGCACATATGACAGACTTCCCAGGAACAGGAAGGAGAGGCCAGTGTGGCTGGCCTGGAGTGAGACAGGGGAGGTGGGCAGGACCCATCATGCACACTTTCATGGGACTGGAAGAGAGCTGGAATTCTGCCCCCTGGGGCCTTTAATTATATGGGTAGTTTTAAAGCAAAAATGGAAAAATTCTATATCCCTAGTCATATATAACCTACTCCTTTTTTTTTTTTTCTTTTTAGGGCTGCACCTGAGGCATATAGAGGTTCCCAGGCTAGGGGTCCAATTGGAGCTACACCATCACAGCCAACCTATGCCACAGCCACAGCCACGCAGGATCTAAGCTGCATCTGTGACCTACACCACTGCTTACGACAATGCCGGATCCTTAACCCACTGAGCCAGGCCAGGGATCGAACCCACACCCTCATGGTTCCAAGTTGGATACATTTCTGCTGTGCCACAATAGGAACTCCCAACTTACTCTTTTTTAATTATCAGTCCGTTTCTTTTCTTTCTTTCTTTCTTTCTTCCTTCCTTCCTTCCTTCCTTCCTTCCTTTCTTTCTTTCTTTCTTTCTTTCTTTCTCTCTCTCTCTCTCTCTCCCTCCCTCTCTCTCTCCCTCCCTCCCTCCTTCCCTCCCTCCTTTCTCTCTCTCTCTGTCTGTCTTTCTTTCCTGGCCTGTCCCCAGCCTTCTCTGAGGCACAGAGAACAGAATTGAATTTGTACACAATGTTAATACCATTAATTACATTGTAACACCTTAACATGACATTATCTATCTCCTCTTAGTTTCTTCAGAATCTCACATAGCTCTATATTTAGTCAGAGTGCTAAGCTGATTTCTCTGAGAAATTAAAATGCCCCCCACTTCCGCTGGCAGATCAGCGGGGCATTTGGGGAGGTGGTCTGTTTTGCATCACTGTGTTCTTTTTTGGCCACGATCACTATCTTCAGTTGATAATCACTGAAAGGACCACTGGGAATATGGCATGTGCCAACCTGGCATGTGAGTTGCTTTCAGAGTTTGAGCCCTGAGAGTCACAGTATCCAGTCCTAACTAGTCAAACTTCACAGGCTTTCATGAAAAAGACAATGTATGGGGAGACACGTATGGCAAAAATGATTTGGTGTGCTTTGGGTGGTACTTGATGGCAGGCTTACTCAAAACACGATAAACTGAGTAAGCCAGGGACCTCTTTTACATGGTGGGTGATGTCCCAGGGTTTACACAGGTGTCAGAAAAGAGACACTCTTCTCAGGTTGGTTTGTGAAGTGGAAAGCTTTGCTTGGTGGGTCATAAGAAAAGACACCTCTACGTTCTCGCTCTGCGGGAGAATGCTCAGTCCCCACCTAGCTGGATTTCCCTACTCAGTCCACTTTTTTTTTTTTTTTTTTTTTCTTTTTAGGGCTGCTCCTGAGGCATATGGAGGTTCCCAGGCTAGGGGTGGAATCAGAACTATAGTTGCCGGCCTACACCACAGCCACAGCAACTCTGGATCTTTAACCCACTGAGTGAGGCCAGGGATCAAACTCGTGTCTTCACAGATACTAATCAGGTTCGTTAACCCCTGAGCCATGACGGGAACTCTCTTGGCATCTGATTTTTTTTTTTTTTTTTTGGTCTTTTTGTCTTTTTAGGGCCGCAGCAGCAGAGGTATCCAGGCTAGGGGTCTAATCAGAGCTGTTGCTGCCAGCCTACGCCAGAGCTACAGCAACGCCGGATCCTTAACCCACTGAGCAAGGCCAGGGATTGAACCTGCAACCTTATGGTTCCTAGTCGGATCCTTTTCCGTTGCTCCACAACAGGAACTCCCTGGCATCTGATTCTTAAAGGACCTGTTTTTAATACAGGGTGCTAAATAGCGTATCAACCTCAGAGGTAGAATTGAATGAATTGAAGATGTAATTAGAGCTGGACTTGGCACATAGTAACTGCTCAGTAAATGGTAATTAGTATCGAAGTTGGAGGGTGTGATCAGTACTGAATGAGTTCTCCTTAAGTCTTGCAACCTTCCTCCCACTGAGATAGTGGGGACTGGTTGGCCTCCAGGCTGTTTGTCCAGTGCAGGGCACCTCCCACACAGAGTGATCTGAGGTTGGCACTTGCAGGGCTGGTAGAGGCGTGAGTGACCCACTCAGAGGGGGAGACCCCTCTGATGTCTTTTCTGCTGAGTGGGTGCTGCCAGGCTCCATGGTGCTTGTGGTTTCCTCGCTACCACCAGCCATTTCTCATTTCCTTTGCTCTTTTTCTCTAGTCGTCTTCTCTTTCCCCATTGCTTTAGGGACGTTCCACAAAGAGCCAATCCTGGTCATCAGAAACCGAGATGCTCTTTCTTTTCTGACAAACCTCCAAAAGTTATGTTTCTAGTTAATCTTCAGGCTGTTTCACTTTTAATTATTTGGTTGACGTTTGCCTCTTTATCACCAATGCTTGCTTTCCCTTCAAACTATCAGGGTCTGCAATAGTCTGGTTGCTTGAGAATTCTGGGGTTGACGTCTGGATAACTGAGGTGATGTAAATGAATTGTGTAGGGGGAGAAACTAATGGAGCAAATGAGGAATTTCATTGTTACCTGGGTGATGCAGAGAACAAAGTGTCTTAGATGCTTCAAATAGAATCTGGATGTTTAAATCTTATGTCCTAGGACCAGATTTTTTTTTTTTAATGGCCTGCAGCTGCCTGCCCACACCACAGCCACCTGCCCACATCATAGCCATAGCAATGCAGGATCTGAGCCACGTCTGTGACTTGCATCACAGCTCATGGCAATGCCAGACCTTTAACCCACTGAGCGAGGCCTGGGGTCAAACCCGCAATCTCATGGTTACTGGTTGGATTTGTTTCCGTTGAACCACAATGGGAGCTCCTAGGACCAGGTTCTTAAATAAAGACATTTAATACTAGTAATACATGAATTGATTTGCATTCCCCTAAAATCCAGGAAACAGTAATTTCACAACACTCTGTGGATGTCAATTAGTTCTTATCAAAGATAACTTAGTAATGAATTTGTTCCCTCCTTAACAGCAGCCTTATATGTGCCTTAAACTTCCTAATATGAAGGCAGGTTACCAGTGACAACGCTGTAATCACAAATGCTGGTTGTACAATTGAACTTAAAAACTTCAGGTGTCAGTAAAATCACAGCATCATAGCACTGCATGGATTTTGAAAGGCTCTTGGGCCCAGTATCTTGCCTTTAAGCAATGGTTGTCCTAGCAAGATGGAAATCAAACTTATTTCAAAGTTTCTAGAGAAGGTTTGCATAACTTAAGGCAAAATGTAAATTCTTGAGGTATTATTATATCTAACAAAAATGCAAACTGGGTTATTTTTAAAAATGGTCATATTAATTTTGTCTATATTATAGCTGGTTTGTGACATAGTCATTTGTGATGTATGTAGTCATTTAGTGTCTCAGGATCTAGCTTCCTCATCTGTGAAATTTTAATGCTAATATGAGGATGAATTTTGAGGGGCCAGATTTTTCTGTGGCTTGAAGACATTTCCTATGAAAAAAAGCTTTGTGACAAGTCCCTGTTACTCTTGGTATGAGGAAGACAATATTCATATAATTTGTCATTCATAAGGAAAAACCTCAGGTTTGTTTCTTTTTCTTTTTCTTTTTTTTTTTTTTTTTGTCTTTTTCTAGGGCTGCCCCTGCTGCATACGGAGGTTCCCAGGCAAGGGGTCTAATTGGAGCTGTAGCCGCTGGCCTACGCCAGAGCCACAGCAACTCGGGATCCGAGCCGTGTCTGCAACCTACGCCACAGCTCATGGCAACGCAGGATCCTTAACCCACTGAGCCAGGCCAGGGATCGAACCTACAACCTCATGGTTCCTAGTTGGATAAGTTAACCACTGCGCCACAATGGGAACTCCAGGTTTGTTCTTAATTACATTCAGTTATGAGGTGCTCAGTTCCAACAGAAGTGATCCTTAATCAAGTAAAAAACATCATAAAGGGGGAATTATGCATGTAATATTCCTGGTAGTCAAGGCTCGGGCTCTCTTCCCATGATGCCACCTCAGTGGCCACAAAGAGCACTGGGTGACACTGTTACTGAGTCATTGTGCACATTATCTCATTGCATGCTGCCAACAGACCTGCAGAAATGTGAGTCATTATCTCCATTCCAGGCAATGCGACTAATGCCAAAAAGATAGGGAACTTTGCCAAACCTCATTCTTAGTAAGTCACAGAAGAAAAATTGGAATCATGAGATTTGGGTTCCAGAACCCATGCTCTCAACACTTCATAACTGCCTTTGAGCTCATAAATCACTGGGTTTAGAAAGTTTGCTGTCTTTGGTTTAGGAATATTGCCTCTTCTTCCAGAACTCCTGGGAATATCAAGAATATCAATGTCCTTTGGCTGGACCAGGTCTGATTTTAAAATGCAAAATTCTTCTCATTGTTCTACTAGATGAATGGTACAAATGTCCATGGACTTTACCTGACATTGTAGCAGAGAAAAAACTTTTCCTTTACCCTCTTAGGTTCAGTACAAAACTTGTTAATTGGCAGCTTCATGGGAGAAAACTATACAGATTTTACTGATGTTAATAATTTTACAGCAATTCCCACTGTGACTCAGTTATAATGACCCTGACTAGTATGCATGAGGATGAGGGTTTAATCCTTGGCCTCACTCAGTGGGTCAAGGATCTGGAGTTGCCGTGAGCTGTGGTGTAGGTCACAGACGTGGTTCGGATCCTGCATTGCTGTGTCTGTGGTGTAGGCCGACAGCTACAGCTCCGATTGGACCCCTGGCCTGGAACTTCCACAGGCTGCATGTGGTGGCCCTAAAAAAGCAAAATAATAATAATAATTTTACATGTATGAGGAATTTTACAAAAATGAAAACCTCAAAGATGCAGTTAGACTTGAAGTCTTACCTAGTTTGGTAAAAGAAGGAGGTGAGAGAAAAGGCATGTAGGGGAGAACAAATGATGTTTGGAAAGATAAATGGACCCTTAGGAGAATAGATGGAGACATGGTAGTCTTGCAACAATGTCTGTCTATCTGGTTAGATTAGTGTTCTTCCCAGGGAGGGGATTTATGTCAATTGAGTTCTTTGGCGAGGCTCTGCTTTGTGGTAGATAAGGGATTTCAGGGACTCAAAAGTCTTCAGCATAAAATAATTCTTATGCCCAAATGGCATGGCATATTGTGATCCTTTTTAGTGTGTTTGACTGAGAACTAAGTTTTCAAATTACCTAATAAATGAAATCAAGTGATTATCACTTGATGCAATCAGTGAAAACACTCTTTGCAGCTAGTTAGTAAATTCCTTATAGAGGGGACTTCATCTTTGTGGAGACAATGCTTGCAAAGCCCCATTGGGCATGGAAGTTAGGCCTCCAGGCTGGAGAGGTTGGCTGGCTGGAGGGGCTGCTGCCTGTGCTCTGTGCTCAGGGCAGGTCACCTGGGGTGAGCAAGGAGGCTGGCAAAGGGCAGATATCAGGGAGAGGCGGAGAGAAAACTGCAATAGCACAAGTCTGGCCAGTGCATGATGAACGCTTTCCTTTTGACCCCTCCAATCACTACATTTGTATCAGCGTATTTGTTCAGAAACTAGTACTGGATCTTTTGAGGAAACTGACGAAAGTCATAGGATTGACAATCCAAGTACTAGAAGGAGGTAAAAAATGGGGGCAGTAAACCTCTAAAACAGAAAAATACATCCTTTTTTTTTTTTGGTCTTTTTTAGGGTCATACTTATAGCATATGGAGGTTCCCAGGCTAGGGGTTGAATTGGAGCTATAGCTGCTGTCCTATACCATAGCCACAACAATGCCAGATCTGAGTCTGCAACCTACACCGCAGCTCACAGCAACACCGGATCGTTAACCCACTGATCAAGGCCAAGGATTGAACCCGAAACCTCATGGATACTAGTCAGGTTCTTAACCTGCTGAGCCACGATGGGAGTTCCTCCGAATACACCCTTTTTGAACAAGAACTAAATATTAAAAAAAAAAAAATGCATGTGTTGGTTCATTTTACGTTTCAACTTGACCAGGCTAAGGGATGCCCAAGTACCTGCTAAAACATTATTTCCATGTGTGTCTGTGAAGATGTCTTGGGAAGAGGATTCTTTGCGTTTTTTTGTGTTTTTTTTTTTTTGTGTGTGTTTTTAGGGCCGCACCCGAGGCATATGGAGGTTCCCAGTCTAGGGATCAAATTGGAGCTGTAGCTGCCGGCCTACACCACAGCCACAGCAGTGCAGGATCCAAGCTGCATCTATGACCTACACCACAGCTCACGGCAATGCTGGATCTTTCACCCACTGAGTGGGGCCAGGGATTGAACCCGAGTTCTCATGGATACTGGTTGGATTTATTACCGCTGAGGCACGCTGAGAACCCTACATTTGAATGAGTGTGCTGAGTAAAGTAGATTATCCTCACCCGTGTGGGTGGCCTCTATCCTTGGGGCCCAACAGAACAAAAGGGCAGAGCAAGGGCAGATGTGCTGTTTTTGAGCTGTGACATCTACCTTCTCCTGCCCTTGATTGCTGGAGCTCTTGGTTCTCAGGCCTTTGGACGTTGAATTGTATCATTGGCTTTCCTGGTTCTCCAGCTCGCAGATGGCACGTCACCAGATTTCTCAACCTCCATAATTATATAAGCCAATTCCCGGAATAAATCTCCTCTTTTATATCTGTGCATATCCTATTGGTTCTGTTTCTCTGGAAACTCTAATACAATATGACAATAGCCATATAATATGCCTTAATAGATTCCAAAAGGAACAGTGTTATCCAAATAATGTTATCTGGCCATAATTGTCAATATAATCAGAAAAGTAGTAACAGAAGAATAGCTTAGACATCTTACATGTTGGAAACCAAATTTTATAAAAGAAAATTAGCTTTAAAAAGTACTCATAAATTTAAAAGAATCCCAAATTAAGAAGTATTTGGAACTGAATGGCATGAGAGTTGAGGTGAGGCAGTCGCAAATATGGACCCTCGTGGACAGAAGTCAGATTGACCTAAAATCTCTGAGGTGGGAGAAGGCCAGAACTGTCAGGGGTGTCCAGACACCAGAATTGGCCTCTTAGAGAATTCTGAGGCTTTTCTTTTAGTATTTTCTTTGTCTTTTTTGTCTTTTTTTTGGGGGGGTGGGCACGGTGGCATATGGAGGTTCCCAGGCTAGGGGTTGCATTGGAGCTATAGCCACTAGCTTATGCCATAGCCACAGAAACGCCAGATCTAAGCTGCATCTTTGACCTACACCATAGGGCAACTGAGGGCAATGCCGGATCCTTAACCCACTGAGCAAGGCCAGGGATCAAACCTGTGTCCTCATGGATGCTACTCAGATTCATTTCCACTGAGCCACGTCCTGCTTTCAGTATTTTAAAAACCAATAATATGGCCAGTCTTTACTGAACAAGTATACATCTACATGCTTGCCATGCCTCCACTTTTCTGGAAGGATGTGTTGTTTTTGAATTATCACTTGGTTGACCATAAGTCCTGTAAGTCCTGGGATGGTTTTGGTTTAGACCTGCTGTCCTCGTGAAGATAATAATAGCACCACCTGGAGTTCCCATCATGGCGCAGTGGTTAATGAATCTGACTAGGAACCATGAGGTTGTGGGTTCGATTCCTGGCCTTGCTCAGTGGGTTAAGGAGGTTAGGGATCCGGCGTTGCCATGAGCTGTGGTGTTCGTTGCAGATGCGGCTCGGATCCCGTGTTGCTGTGGCTCTCTGGCGTAGGCCGGTGGCTACAGCTCCAATTCGACCCCTAGCCTGGGAACCTCCATATGCCGTGGGAGTGGCCCAAGAAATGGTAAAAAAAAAATAATAATAAATAATAATAATAATAGCACCACCTTTTACTTTCAGGAATGTCATGGTAGGGATGGTAAATTATGCCACCAGCCTCATGATCAGCCATCAATCACTTCAGTTGGCCAGGATCTGGAGGTGTTGATATTTTTATACTAAACAATGTATTTGTAAAATTAATAAGATTTTCTTGTGGTCATTGTTCTGTTCTTGCATAGTTGCTCCATTGCTGCCATTTTGATTGGTTTGATCTTCTCCTTTAATTCTTTGTTATCAAGCTTTTTTCCCATGGGAAAGTTGGAATGGATGAGGTGTGCAGGCTATGGGAGACTTTGTCCCCCAACATGAAGTGTGTTCAAAAAAGTTGGAGTCATACTTCCCTGAGGCTCACTTCTCACTGTGAGGCCAACTTCCTTTTTCAGGACATTCTCATTTCTGAGCCAGAAAACACATCTCAGGATTTTGAACATTTAAGTCTTACCAGAAATCTTTCTTTGATGCAGATGCAGTCTATTTAATTTTTGCCACATGTGCAGGAGAACAAAGAGGATGCAAAGTAGAACAGACTGATCCGATTCATCATCTAGAGTATAAGAGATTCCCTGTTCTGGGAGCCCATGATGTGGTGGTTTGAAGGACCACAAATATTTGGGAACACAAATATTTCCTTATCTTCAGAGATGTTCTTAGTTTATGATCTGCTTTAGGCTTTTGCTTCCGAGTTTACATCACTGAAATGTCTGGTTTGAAATGGGCTTTGGCATCCTTCCATGAACATTTCATCATGCTCTATATTAATGATGTTTAGACCTACTCTTTTTTCTTTTCTTTTCTTTAGCCACACCTCTGGCATATGGAAGTTCCTGGGCTGTGGAATGAACTTGCGCCGCAGCTGCAGCCTGCGCCGTGGCTATGGCAATGCTGGGTCCTTAACCTGCAGTACCACAAGGGAACTTCCAGTTTAGACCTACTCTTGCCATTAATAAATCTAGAATAGGCATAACCAGTACATTGTGCAACCATAAAGACAAGTCCTGGGTCATGTCCTCAGGACTGAAGGAAATCCAGGATGGCCTAAAAAATTCAGTGCCTGACTTAGAACTGAATGCAGTGTGGGCTGCTTCTATTTCTTATACCACATGGTCTCAGACTTTGCGTGCAATGAATGTCCCTTTACATTTGTAAAGGACCTCATGGTTCATAACTGGCACCCATTTGGATTTAACCATTTTACTCTGTTGCAACTGAGAGGCACTAGATTCTTAGACCCACCACTGGAAATTGTAATTCAGGAGATCTGATGGTTTCAGGATCTAGGGTCCTTAGGAGTCTGAGCTTGGTATGCTTAGACCACACGGTTTTGGTGGGAGGGCCAGTGCCTTTAATCCCATTGCAAGTTGATTTGTGGAGAAGCATAGAGTTGCTGACCAGAACAGCCCAATAATCCAGGAATTCCTCCTCAGACTGGGCCCATGGTCACAGAATCAGACTGAGTAAGAGGGCCAGGCGACGGCACTTCAGATACCACAGGCCTGTGCTTTTCCAGGGCCAAAGTAAGTCAGGCCGGCCGTGTGCTTATGACAGCCTACAGGGTGATGAAACTTAAATACCTAGGAAAACAAGTGTCTAAAGCTTCAAGGGTTTCAAACTTGGGCAGTGTTTGTGTCCTAGCTGTTTAAGTTAGGGTCTCACCAGGGAATTACAGTGTCTAGTTATACTGCCTGGTGCCATATTCTTTATTGGTGCCAAATACCAATAAATAAATAATGCTGTCAAACATGAAATAAAGTATTTATGAGATCCTGAAGGCTTAATGAAAATCAAATTCATGGAAGGAAAAAGTAAATTCCATGCTGGTTTGTTTCCTCAAACCAGGGTGTAGATAGTACAGGTGTGTATGAATAAAAACATCCATATCATGAGTTCCCAGATTTGAAAGGAAATCGAATTGTCTAAAGCAAGTTTCCTTTGGTCAGTCCCAGTTCGTTGGCCTCCAGAAAATTATTTAACCTCATGGTCTCAGGTATTGTTTGTGAAGTTGGAAGCAAAGGATGAAAGTGACTTATTTTGTTCTTTCTAAATATCCTGATTGATTTAATAATATTTATCCAAACGTCAGCAAGTTTTTCATATGTGAAAAGCCTGGTGGTACTGGAACAAAAGACTCTAAAAATATTGATTTAGAAATAGATGCACCTCCTCTTTTTCCAGGAAGACAGTGTTCCTGTTTCTATACATTCACCTCAGTAGCAGGTGTGGTCATGTAGGAATATTTACTCGAAGCAGAACCAAATGGAAAGCTGTTGGCCTTTCACACAAATCTATTCAAGCCATTAAGATTACTCATCTCAGAAAATGCAGCCCTGTAAGTGCTATCATCTTATTACAGTTTTATGCCATTTTATAGCTTCAGGGACAGTACAGGTGTCCTCATTTCATGTTAATCACCACCTCCCCAGATGACATTTAGCAAACTTTTAGAAATTGGAGTATAATTGACCTATAACACTGCGTTAGTTCCAGGCATACAACAAGTGCTTCAATATTTATATACATTGTGAAATGATCACCCTAAGTCTATTTTTTTTTTCTTTGTTTTTTTAGGGCCGCGCCCAAGGCATATGGAGGTCCCCAGGCTAGGGGTCTAATTGGAGCTGTAGCCACCAGCCTACACCAGAGACACAGCAACTCCAGATCCAAGCCGCATCTGCGACCTACACCACAGCTCACGGCAAAGATGGATCCTTAACCCACTGAGCAAGGCCAGGGATCGAACCCGCAACGTCGTGTTTCCTAGTCGGATTCTTTTCTGCTGCACCATGACAGGAACTCCATCACCCTAATTCTAGTTACACCTGTCACCATACAAAGTTATCACAATATTGTTGATTAGATACCCTATGCTGTACATTACATCCCCGTGACTTATTCATTTTGTAACCGAAAGTTTATGCTTCACCTATTTCATTCATTCTCCCCCAACCCCCTCCTCTCTGGAAACCACCTATTCTTACATCTGTAAATCTTTTTCATTTGTTTTGTTTTTTAGGTTCCACATGTAAAGGAAATTATATGGTATTTGGCTTTCTCTGACTTATTTCACTTAGCGTAGTACCCTCTAGATCCATTCATGTTGTTGTAAGTGGCAAGGTTTCATTCTTTTTTATGACCGAGTAATATTCCAGTGTGTGTGTATATGTGTAAAACTTATCTTTTTTTTTTTTTTGAGGCCACACCTACAGCATATGGAAGTTCCCCAGCTAGGAGTCAAATCAGAGCTGCAGCTGTTGGCCTACACCACAGCCACAGCAGCATCAGATCTGAGCTGCATTTGTGGCCTACACTGCAGTGTGCAACAATGCTGGATCCTTAACCCACTGAACCCAGGAATCAAACCCCCATCCTTAGGTACACTATGTTGGGTTCCTAACCCACTGAGCCATAACAGGAACTCCCCACATCTTTTTTTTTTTTTCCACAGCATATGGAGGTTCCTAGGCTAGGGGTCTAATTGGAGCTGTAGATGCCTGCCTATGCCAGAGCCATAGCAACGCCAGATCCAGCCGAGTCTGCGACCTACACCACAGCTCACGGCAACACCAGATCCTTAACCCACTGAGTGAGGCCAGGGATAGAACCCACAACCTCATGGTTTTCCTAGTTGGATTCGTTAACCACTGACCCATGATGGGAACTACCCCCACATCTTCTTTATCCATTAATTTATTGATGGGCATTCAGGTTGCATTTGTATTTTGGTTATTGTATATAAAGCTGCAATGGGGGGCAAAATTCTTTTATAGCGTTTTTTTTCCCCCCTTTCTGGAAAAATACCGAGGAGTGGGATGGTTGGGTTGTGTTGTAGTTATATTTTTAATTTTTTGTGGCGCCTCTATCAGTTTTCCATAGCAGCTGCACCAATTTACATTTCCACTAACAGGGCACGATAGTGCCCTTTTCTCCACCTCCATGCCAACACTTGATATTTCTTATTTTTTTGATAATAGCTATTCTGATAGATGTGAGGTGATATCTCATTGTGGTTTTGATTGGCAGTTCTCTCATGACTAGTAGTGTGGAACATCTTTTCATGTGACTATTTGCCTTCTGCATATCTTCTTTGGAAAAGTGTCTATTCAAGTCCTCTGCCCATTAAAAAATTTTGATGTTGAGTTGTATGGATTCTTTATGTATTTTGAATAGTAACCTATTGTCAGATATATCACTTGCAAATAACTCCTCTCATTCAGTGGGATGCCTTTTGGCTTTATTGATAGTTTCCTTCACCATGCACAAACGTTTTAGTTTGCTATATTTTTGCTTTTGTTTTCCTTGCCTGAGGAGACATATCCAAAAAATATTGCTAAGACTGCCATCAAAGAGTAGACTGCCCATGTTTCCTTCAGGGAATTTTATAATTTCAAGTCCTACCTTTGAGCCTTTAATCCAATTTGAGTTTATTTTTGTATATGGGATAAGAAAGTAGTTCAGTTTTATTTTTCCATGTAGCTATTTAGTTTTCCCAAAACCATTTACTGAAGAGATGGCTTTTCCCCCACTGTATATACTTGCTTCCATTGTCATAGATTAATTGATTGTATAAGTGTGCATTCATTTCTGGGCTCTCTTTCTTGTTCCATTGATCTATGTATCTGTTTTTGTGCCAGTACAATACTTTTTCAATGACTGTAGCCTTGCAGTATAGTATGAAATCAGGGGGCATGATACCTCTAGCCTTGTTCTACTTGCTTAAGATTGTTTTAGGTATTTTAGAATAGGTGTTTCCATTTTAGAATTTTTAAAATTATTTTCTCTCTTGATATGAAAAATTCCATTGGTACTTTGATAGGGTTTACACTGAATCTGTAGACTGCCTTGGAGAGTATGGTCATTTTATCAATATTAATTCTTCCAATCCATGGACACTGTATATCTTTCCTTCTGTTTGTGCTGTCTTTAATTTCTTTCATCAGTGTCTTATAGTTTTCCAAGTATAGGTCTTTTACTACTTTGGTTAGCTTTATTCTTAGGTATTTTATTCTTTTTGATGCAATTGTAAATAGAACTGTTTTCCTAATTTCTCTTTCTGGTAGTTTGTTGTTAGTGTATAGAAACACAATAGATTTGTGTATATTAAGTTTCGAATCCTGCCACTTCATTGGGTTAATTTATTAACTTTAATAGTTTTTTGGTGGTGTTTTTAGGATTTTCTATATATAGTATCATGTCATCTGCAAACAATGACAGTTTTACTTCTTCCTTTCCCGTTTGGATTATTTTTATTTATATTTCTTGTCCAATATCTGTGGCTAGGACTTTCAATACTATGTTGAATAAAAGTGGCAAGAGTGTTCCCGTCATGGCTCAGTGGTTAATGAATCCGACTAGGAACCATGAGGTTGCTGGTTCGATCCCTGGTCTTGCTCAGTGGGTTAAGGATCCAGCGTTGCTGTGAGCTGTGGTGTAGGTTGCAGATGCGGCTCAGATCCCGCGTTGCTGTAGCTGCAGTTTAGGCTGGTAGCTACAGCTCCGATTCATCCCCTAACCTGGGAACCTCCATATGCCGAGGGAGCAGCCCTAGAAATGGCAAAAAGACAAAAAAAAAAAAAAAAGAATCTGGTGTTGCTGTGAGCTGTGGTATAGGTCGCAGACATGGCTTGGATCCTGTGTTGCTGTGGCTCTGGCATAGGCTCGTGGCTACAGCTGTGATTTTACCCCTAGCCTGGGAACCTCCATATGCTGCAGATGTGGCCCTAGAAAAGACAAAAAGACAAAAAAAAGAAGTGGCAAGAGTGGACATTTTTGTCTTGTTTCTGTTCTTAGAGGAAATGCTTTCAGCTTTTCACTGTTGAGTATGTTGTTGGTGTGGCCTTAGTATATATGGCCTTTATTATGTTGAGGTATGTTCCCTTTATATTCCCTTTGTGGAGAGTTTTTATTATAAATGAATGTTCAGTTTTGTGAAAAGCTTTTCCTGCATCTACTGGGATGATCATATGAACATTATTCTTGAGTTCATTAATGTGGTGTAGCATTGATTGATTTGTAGATATTAAACTATCCTTGCATCCTTGGGATTAATCCCACTTGATCATGGTATATGATTCTTTTAATGTATTGTTCAACTTCATTTTCAAATTTTTGTTTAAAATTTTTGCATCTATTTTCATCAGTTTCTTTTTTCGTGGTGTCTATCTGATTTTGGTATCAGGGTGATGTTGGCTTTGTAAAAGGAGTTTGAAAGCATTTCTTCCTTTTTCTTTTTCTTTCTTTTTTTGGTCTTTCTGTCTTTTTTAGGGCCTCACCCAAGGCATATGGAGGTTCCCAGGCTAGGGGTCCAATTGGAGCTGTAGCCACCAGCCTAGGCCAGGGCCACAGCAATGCAAGATCCAAGCCGTGACACCACAGCTCACAGCAACACTGGATCCTTAATCCACTGAGTAGGGTCAGGGATTGAATCTGCATCCTCATGGATGCTGGTCAGGTTCATTAACCACTGAGCCATGATGGGAACTCCCCATTTCTTCCTTCTCATTTTTTTTTTTTCTGCAGCATGCAGAAGTTCTAGGGCCAGAGGTCAAACTATGCCACAGCAGTTACCTGAGCCACAGCAATGACAATGCCAGATCCTGTTCATAGTTTCTATTTTTCCCTGTCATTCTTGGGAGATAGTACATTTCTAAGAATTTATCCATTTCTTGTAGATTGTCCATTTTATTGGTTTATAATTGTTCATAGTAATGTCTTATAATCCCTTTGTATTTCTATGGGCGTTGTTTGTTATTTCACTTTCATTTCTGATTTTATTATTTGGACCTTGTCTTGGAGTTATAGCCACTGGCCTATACCAGAGCCACAGTAATGCAGGATCTGAGCTGCATCTGTGACCTACACCATAGCTCACAGCAATGCTGGATCCTTAACCCATTGAGCAAGGCTAGGGATCAAACCTGTATCCTCATGGATGCTAGTTGAGTTCATTAACTGTCAAACCACGATTTGTTTTGTTTTTTGTTTTGTTTTGTTTTGTTTTTGGATGAGTCTGGATAAAGGTTTATCATTTTGGTTTTACTTTTCAAAGAACCAGCTCTTAATTTCATTAATCTTTTCTATTTTTAAAAATTCTCTTATTTATTTCTGTTCTGAACTTTATGATTTCTTTCCTTCTACTAACTTTGGGCTTTGTTCATCCTTCTTTTTCTAGTTCTTTTAGTGTAAGATTAATTTTTTTATTTGAAATTTTTCTTGTTTCCTGAGGCAGGCTTGGATGACCATAAATTTTCCTCTTAGAACTGCTTTTGCTGGAGTTCCCGTCGTGGTGCAGTGGTTAACGAATCTGACTAGGAACCATGAGGTTGAGGGTTCGATCCCTGCCCTTGCTCAGTGGGTTAAGGATCCGGCGTTGCCGTGAGCTGTGGTGTAGGTCGACGACCAGGCTTGGATCCTGCATTGCTGTGGCTCTGGTGTAGGCTGGCAGCTACAGCTCCAATTAGACCCCTAGCCTGGGAACCTCCATATGCCACGGGAGCGGCCCAAGAAATGGCAAAAAGACAAAAAAAAAAAAAAAAAGAACTGCTTTTCCTATGTCATATAGATTTTGGATTATGTATTTACATTTGTGTTTGTTTCCAGATGTATTTTGATTTCCTCTTTGCATTCTTCAGTGACCCATTGTTCAGTAGCATATTGTTTAGCCTTTGTGTGTTTTTGGTTTTTTGCAGTTTTTTTTTTTCCTTGAAGTTCATTTCTAGTCTCATACCATTCATACTCTTTTTGGAAAAGATGCTTGATAAGATTTCAGTATTCTTAAATTTATTGAGACTTGTTTTGCTGCATGTGACCTATCCTGGAGAATGTACCATGTGCCCTTGAAAAGAATGTGTATTCTGCTGCTTTAGGATGCAAGGTGTGTAAGTATACATACATATACACACATATGTATATATGTATATACACATATATGTACGTATACACACATATATGTGTATACATATATGTATGTATATATACATATATAAATTATTTTGGTTTAATGTGTTATTTAATATCTGTGTTTCCTTATTGATTTTCTTTCTGGATGATATGTTCATAGGTGCAAGTGGAGTACTAAAGTCCTCTAATATTATTATGTTACTGTCACTTTCTCCTTTATGTTCGTTAATATTTGCTTTATATGTTTAGGTGCTCTTTTGTTGTTGCATATATATGTACAATTGTTATATCTTCTTGTTGGATTGATCCCTTTGTCATTATGTAACATCCTTCTTTGTCTGTTATAATCTTTGTTTTAAAATCTATTTTGTCTCATATAAGTATTATTACCCACTTTGTTTTTGTTTTCATTTGCATGGAATCCCTTTTTCCATCCCTACTTTCAGTCTGCATGTGTCTTTAGATCTGAAGTGAATCTTCTGTAAGAACCATATATATGGGTCTTGTTTTTGTAGCCATTCAGCCACTGTATGTCTTTTCATTGGAACATTCAGTCCTTTTACATTTAAAATAATTATTGGTAATCAAGCACTTATTGCCATTTTGTTCATTGTTTTCTGGTTGTTTTTGTAGTTCTTTTTTCCCTTTATTCTTCTTTTGTTCTCTTCTTTAGTAATTTGATTACTATCTTTAGTGTATGTATGAATTCCTTTTTCTTGTATATGTTTCTATTATAGATTTTTGGTATTTTATATATACGTAATTACTTTAAGTTGATGATCTCTTAAGTTTGAACACATTCTAAAAACATTGCAGTTTTACCTCTTCCCAACTTAATGTTTTTGACATCATATTTTACATCTTTTTGTTCTGTGTATCTCTTAGCTGCTCATTAAGAGATAATAAGGATGGAGATAATTTTACTATTTTCATCTTTTAACCTTCCTACTAGCTTTATAGATGGCTGACCTGCTATTTTTACTATATGTTTGCCTTTACCAATGAGATTTTTCTTTTCATAATTTTTTTTATTTCTAGTTGCGGTCTTCTCTTTTTCACTTGGAGAAGTCCCTTTAATTTATTATTATTATTATTATTATTATTATTATTATGTTGGTAAATGTGATCTAGTGTAATAAATTCTTTAGGTTTTGCTTTTCTGCAAAACTCTATCTCATTAAAATATGAGTAGATTTCTAGTAGAGCATTCTGAGTTTTAGGTTTTTTTCTTCTCATCACTTTGAATGTATTATGCCACTCCTTTCTGGCCTGCAAAAATTCTGTTGAAAGGTCACTTGGTAGTCTTATGGGAGTTCCTTTGTACGCACCTAATTACTTTTCTCTTGCTGCTTTTAAGATTCTGTCTTTATCTTTAAATTTTGCCATCTTATTTATTTATTTATTTTAATGGTTGCACCTGCATCATATGAAGTTCTTGGACCAGGGATTGAATCCAAGCCATAGCTGTGACAATTCTGGATCCTTTAACCTATTTTGCCAGGATAGGGATCAACCCCTTGCCTCTGCAGTGACCTGAGCAGCTGCAGTCATATTCTTAACCCAATGGGCCACAGCAAGAATTCCAGTTTTTGCCATTTTAATTGCAATGTGTCACATTGTGTTTCTTTGTGTTTATCTTATTTGGGGCACTCCTTAGATCTGGATGTTTGTTTCCTTTCCCTGGTTAGGGAATTTTTCACCTATAATTTGTTTAAATAATTTTTTTGCCCCCTTTGCTTTTTTCCTACTGGGACCTCTATGATGCAAATGTTAGTGCGTTTGATGTTGTCCCAGAATCTCTTCAACTGTCATCATTTTTGTTTTCTTTTTTCTGTTCACCGTGAGTGATTTCACTACTCTGTCTTTGAGTTCACCAATCTGTTCCTCTGAACCATATATGTACTATTGATTCCTTCTAGTGTATTTTTTATTTCAATTACTGTATTTTAAGCCTTGTTTGTCTTTTCTTTGTAGTTTCTAACTCTTTGTTTAACTTCTCACTGTGGTTTTCCACTCTTCTCCTGAGTTTGTTGAGCATCTTTATGATCATTACCTTGAACGTTTTATGGGGTAAAGTGCCTATCTTCACCTGGCTTAGTTAATTTTCTGGGGCTTTTTCTTGTTCCTTTGTTTGGAAAATATTCCTCTGTCACTTGATTTTATTTCATATATTAGGCACATTATCTGTTTTTATTTCTATGTGTTAGGTGAATCACTTACATTTCCTGACCTAGAGAAGTGGCCTTATGTAGGAGACATTCCATGAAGCCCAGGCGCACACTCCCCTCTGTTCACCAGACTTACATGCTCTAGGCTTTCCCCCTGTGTGAGCTGCCTGGTCCTTTCTGTTGTGGTGTCACTGACTACTATTGGTGCACTGGTAGGTGGAACTTGCCCTTAGTCTGGTTGGCTGCTGGGCCCTGCCTCATGTAAAAGCCACTGGCCTTTTGGTGCTTGGGGCAGGGTCATGGCATTGCTAGCTGCACAGCCCAGGGAGTCCTGGGGCTGGTAATGGCCTATTGGTGGGCAGGGTTGGGTCTAGGGGCACATGGCTGTACAGCCCAGGGTTCCTAAGGCTGGTGCTGACCAGCTGGCAGGCAGGTAAACCCTGGTGCTAAGAGGCTGGAGAGAGGACTAGAAAATAGCACTTTCCAGGACCAGTGTTCTTGTAGTAAAGCAAGCTCCTCAAAATGGCTGCTACCAGTATTCACTTCCCCAAGGGGAGTCCCATTTGCCTCCTGCCACTCTAGGAGGCTCTTCAAGATCAGCAAGTGGGTCTGACCAGCTCCTATCAATTAGTGCCTCTGTGCTGGGTCTGTGAGCCCATGACATTTTCCATTAGCCCTTGAAGAGTGGACTTTGTTTCTTGTAGTCCTCTGGCTTTCCTGAAAATAAGTCCCACTAGCCTTCAAAGCCAGATGTTCTGGGGACTTGTCTTCCTGGTGCAGGCCTCTAGGCTGGGGAGCCCCGTATAGGGCTGAGACCCTTCACTGTTGGGGGAGAACCTCTGCAATGGTGGTGATTCTCCACTTTTGTGAGTTGTGTACCTAGGGATGTAGATCTTGCCTATACTGCCTTGCTGCCCCTCCTGCCCATGTCATTGTGGTTCCTTCTTTATATCTTTGGTTGTGAACAGTCTTTTTTTGCTATTCCTCAGGTTGTTTTTGTCAACAGTTGCTCTGTAAATAGTTGTAAATTTGCTGTGCCTGTGGGAGGAGATGATTTCATGGTCTTTCTACTTTGCCATCTTCATCTGAAGCTAGCAAGCTTTTAATCTTCAATTAGGCTCCATGTAAAAATGGAAGACTCTTATTTTGATTGGAGGCAGTCATGTTCCTTCCTTTCCTGGCTAAATCCTTCTTCTTGACACAGAATGTGGATTCCCATCCAATTTAATACTCTGTCCTTCAAAAGGAGAAATGAATCACCTTCTCAGGAAGGTTACAGTTGTATCCTATGACTATCAAATTCATCTTCCTTTTGGATACCTGTTTTCATATTATTCTTGAAATTAATGATTATCCCTATCATTGAAAGTACAAGGGGAAAAATATCAGGAGCCTTGAGGGGGCTCAATCCCATCAAAACATCCAAATATCATATTACTTTTTACAAAACTTAATTTAAAAATCCATTTGGGAAGTCGGGTCATATAATTACAAGACAAAGTTTTCTTAAGTTGAATTTCATGTTGTAGCCTTAGAGAAAACTGCGTTAGAGGAAAGCATCAACATCGTAGACTCCTCATTGTTCATACAAAAGGATGTCAAGTCCACTTGAAAATCTCTCTCAAGTTTTCCTAAGAGTTAAACAACATGTCAACAAAGGATGTGTGTAGTGAGACCCAGAGCCTATTTGTGCCTTTAACCAAGATTGCCACTCAGGTTCTGCTTATGGGGAGGCATTTGAGCCCAGATGAAGACTGATTACTGGGTTTAAGCTCCTTCACCCCCACCTTTTTCTTTTTTAACAGCATTAGTCACTTTTTACTTAAACATTACAAATAAGTGTGCAAAACTAAATTTTGTAATTACATACACAAAAGTGTATTTACATTGAAATCCACAGCAAAGTGACTTGATTATGTGACAGTCAATGAACTGTCAAAACTGAGAACTTGCTGCTGCAGATTTTAAATGTTTGCAACCTGAAATCAAAACCATAAAAGTAAGTTTAAAGGGAATTGAAGAATATTAAATATATACCTCAAGTAGTACTAACAGGAGAAAGTCCACACCTACTTAGTTACCAAAGGTTAAAAAAAAAGTATGGGGAGATGTAAGTAGAAATCACCCAGTATTTTATTTCTAGTGAATCCCTCTTCTGCCTTTTATTTAGTTTTCTTTCTTTCTTTCTTTTTTTTTCTTGTCTTTTTAGGGCTGCACCCGAGGCTTATGGAGGTTCCCAGGCTAGGAGTTGAATTGGAACTGTAGCTGCCGACCTACACCACAGCCACAGCAAGGCAGGATCCAAGCTACATCTATGGTCTGAGCCACAGGTCATGGCAATGCTGGATCCTTAACCCACTGAGCGAGGCCAGGGATTGAACCTGTGTCCTCATGGATACTAATCAGATTCATTTCCAGTGAACCACGAAGGGAACTCCTATTATTTTTCTTTACTCCAGAGTGGCTTCTCTATTTACACAGTGTTTTATTCTGTTCATCGACCATGCGGCTTTGATTGTGCAGGGAGTACTCTGCCTTCCTTTTTCTTCTGTCAGTAAACTACCTCTCTGGAACAACTGCCTGGCAGACAAATTGGGTCACATATGCTTGTCTGTAAAGCTGACACATCCCACGCACAATGTTACGTACATCAACCGTGTCAGAGTCTCAGCATTATCATGTGACTGTTGTTCTTATTTCTTCGTTTAGCAAGAAATGGCTTGATTTCCTGTAGGGAAGTTTAACCCTTAAATGGAAATTTGCCACAACCTTACAAATGAGGGGATATGCCGTGGAAGAGATGCAGATTGCTCACTCACCACTCTTTTCTCCTGGAGTAGTTTTCAGAACCATTTCAGGCTGAACAATCTAGGACATTTCTTTATACTCGCCTGACAGCTGACTGGCTCAGACTGACTTCCTAGCTGGGCATCCCCTTAATAGTATTTTATCAAATCCACCACTGGTGGGGAGGCAGACCGGAACCTGTGAACATCTCTGTTTTTTGAAAGGGTGGTTGTAAGGGCTAAAGTCCTTGTTTTGCAGTCAAGCTAAAATAGCCCATTCTGCTTTTAATCTTTCAATCGGGGATAAATATTATGAAGTTTTGTCCTGGGTTCAACTTCATGAGCTTTCCCTTACCAAGGCTAACCCATCTGAGGGCCTTTCCTGGCAACAGCCTTCCACATAGCCTCATCCCTCTGTGGGCCAGCCAGCTACTTGGTGGCAAGACTATTACGCTGGACCTCTTTCAGCAAGGAGCGGGGAGGTTTGTCTTCGGAATAGACATGTGTTCTTGATGTTTCTCCTCCTTACCAGCATGGTGACTTTACGGCACACCACATTGCTCCTGATCAAGAAACTCATTTCATTGCACAAGAGTTTCATCAGACGGCTGGTGCCCACAGAATCCATTGTTTTGTTTTAGTCTTTTTTTTTTTTTTTTTTTCCCCACATACTCAGAAACTGCTGGCTTGGAGTTCCCACTGTGGCTCTGTGGTAACAAACCTGCCTAGTAACCATGAGGCTGTGGATTCGATTCCTGGCCTTGCTCAGTGAGTTAAGGATCTGGTGTTGCCACGAACTGTGGTGTGGGTTGCAGACATGGCTTGGATCTGACGTTGATATGGCTGTGGCATAGGCCGGCAGCTATGCCCCAACTGGACCTCTAGCCTGGGAACTTCCATATGCAGTGGGTGCAGCCCTCAAAGGACAAAAAAAAAAAAAAAAAAAAAAGACAAAGAAAAAAGAAACTGCTGGCTTAATAAGACAGTGGCATGGCCTAGTGAAGGCCCTGTTAGGCTAGCAGTTAGGAGAGACACCCTGAAAGCACTGGGTTCTCTCTTACAGGGTGAAGGAAAAAAAACCAGCAGCTGTGTGCCTTGTCTGATAAGCATGGCTCCAAGAGTCCAGGTTGGAGTTAAGGTAGCTCCTTTAATATTACGACTAATAATCTACTTGCTGAGTTCTTGCTTCCCATCCTGCAGTTTCGAGCTCTGCTGATTGGGAGATTTTGGTTCCCAATGGACATATGTTTCCCAGGTATTAGAAGCTAAGACTGCCAAATAGCCACGTTGGATTGTTAATGTCATTGACCCAACAGGCAACCGCCAACAGCAGCACTCACAACCACAATAACAACACCAAAGGGGTGGGTGGAGAGAAAGATGCAAGAAAGAGAAAGGCTCTGAAAATTCAGACCCTTTAGGAGTAAAGATTGGGTCACCTTACCAGGTAAGGAATTGTGACCAGCTGAGGTTCTTTCTGAGGGCAAAGATGAAATGGGCAGTGGAAGATGGAAGGAGATTATACATATATTTTTGTGATTAGTTGCAGAAATGAAGACCATAGCAGCTGTACTTATTTTCTTCCTTGTTTTGTGTATGTATGTGCATGCATTTGTATGGGATGTGTATTATATGTGTGCAGTCATGCTCTTCTCTCTTCCTGCCCTTTAATATTTTATACAAGTTTTGTTGGAGGCTAACTTTACGATTTAGTCACTAGGGAAGAGAAAATTCAGACAGCACTGTGACCAAATTTGAGGACTATTTTATTTATTTATTTGTCTTTTTGCCTTTTCTAGAGCCGCTCCTGTGGCATATGGAGGGCCCCAGGGAGATCTAATCAGAGCTGTAGATGCTGGCCCATGCCAGAGCCACAGCAACATGGGATGCGAGCTGCGCCTGCGACCCACACCACAGCTCACGGCAACGATGGATCCTTAACCCACTGAGCAAGGCCAGGGATCGAACCCGTAACCTCGTGGTTCCTAGTTGGATTCGTTAACCACTGAGCCACAGCAGGAACTCCATGAGGACTGTTTTTAAAATAAATCATTTTATTTAATGATTTTATTTTTAATTAAAACTTTTTGAGGAGCCTCGAATTCATTATTTTAACCATTCATAGTCCAATTACATACAGAAATTGTCCAGGGGAGTTGCCACCGTGGCACCCAGTAGGTTAATGATCCGTGCAGCCATGTCTCTGTGGTGGTTAGGGTTCTATCCCTGGCCTGGTGCAGGGGTAAGGATCTGGCATTGAGGCAGCTGTGGTGTACATCACAGGTGCAGCTCCGATTAGATCTCTGGCAGGGATTCTATCCCTGGCGCAGGAATTCCACATGCCACAGGTGTGGCTAGGAAAGAAAAAAAGGAAAGAAATGACCCCTGGAGTTACAGGAGCAGGAGCTACGGTCAGGCATCAGGGAGAGGAGGTGGTGGCTTGCCGTCCTGCTGTCCTGGGGAAGGGGTGGGAGGTGGGGCAGGTGCAAGATTTTCTCTGCCTGCTTCAGGTACTTACCTCTCTTCCTCATACTCTTCCTGCAGGGAGGTAGGTCCCTGGGATCTCCCTGATGCAGGATGTGCTCCCCAGCCTGGTAACCCTGCAGAGCTGCAGAATAGGTGCTTGCCTTCTCCTCCCGTAGGGTCTGGGTCATGAGCGCCTTAGCTTGGCTCAGAAGGGCAGGGGCAGGTCTTCCTTCCTCTTCCTAGCCCCCTGTTTCCAAGCTTCCAGGTCCAGGCTTTAGGGCTCTGCCTGCATCACTGGCTGAGGCCTGCACCTTCTTCCTTGGAGAAGCAATCCAAGAGGGCAGGTTCAGCCTTGGTGACTGGGCCATGGCAGGGGCACTGGACACCTCCTTGTTACTCCTGTAGTTAAAGACGTGCAGGGCTGGGAGTTGCCATCGTAGCTCAGTGGTTAAGGAACCCAACTAGCATCCATGAGGACGCAGGTTCGATCCCTGGTCTTGCTCAGTGGGTTAAGGATCTGGCGTTGCTATGAGCTGTGGTGTTGGTCACAGACACAGCTCAGATCCCGAGTTGCTGTGGCTCTGGCATAGGCAGGCAGTTACAGCTCCAATTCAACCTCTACCCTCGGAACCTTCATATGCCGCTGGTGCGGCCCTAAAAGACAAAAAGCCAAAAAAAAAAAAAAAAATGTGCAGGGCTGGATGGCAGGGGCCATGGAGTAGGGGGCGGTGCTTTGGCACCTACAACACAGGTGAGGCTCCAGCTCTCTGTGGGGAGTGAATTGTGCCACCCGGACTCATCAAGGCCTGGGCCTGGACCCTTCCAGGGGTGGGTGGAGATCAGAGAGGTGGCAGGATGTGCAGGGCTCTAGACAATTCGGAGGACCGTGTCACTTCCCCTCCCCAGAAGAACATTAGCTGGGGGCTGTTCCTGAGTGCAGAGACGTGTCTGCAGCCCCCTTCTGAGGCTCCTGGATCATGGAGGCTTTGAACCGCCAAACACCTGTGTGGGGTGGGCGTGGGAGGGTGAAGCAGAGGAAGCAGGGAACTCCTGGAGGAGGAGGCGGAAGAGGCTGGGCATGGGTGGGCCAGGTCTCCAAGCAGCTTGTGGAAGTTGCTGTGCTGCTGCAGAATGGATACAGCGAATGGTTGGACTTTGCATCATCATTTTCAGGTGAGAGTGACACTATCTTCCTTTGTTTGCAGTTGAGTTGGGTCTCATTAGATTTCTGAGTTGTGTTTCTTGTTGTGTGAGAATTTAACTATATATAGAAGTGGTGTTTATGGAGGTTGCCTAGCCCATGGAGTGGCTACGACCAGTCTTAAGGGATTCTCTCTTAGCTTGAAATCTTCTAGACTCAGCTTTGTAATACTAACATTGAGACGCTGCAAACCCTAGTTCTCTTTTGCCAGCTGCTCCCCATTTCCCCACCCCCACCATTAGATTCTGCTAATGAGGAGCCCTAGTGAGAGCCTGTGAGGCTGGAAAGGAAGACGGGATTGTTGGTTCTTGTTTACTCCCTCAGAGCTTCTTAATTTCTTCCCGTTCCCGCAAGTGTCGCCTCCTCACTTCTCAAGCTTGGCAATGGCGGTGTGTTTCTGGAGCAGCAGCTGGATCAGCTTGCGGTTTTCCCTTCACTTGCAGAACCAGCCTCATTAACGCCCCCTCCGAGACATTAGCGCCCTCTGGTGTGCCCCTCTTGATGGTTTCAGTTACTTCTCTCTTTGTTCCCCCAAAGCTGGGCTTGCTACCTCCATGCTCTCTTAGAGTTCTGGTTCCCTTTTCTGTTACCAAGGCAACAGTTTTTTCTACCTGCTTCACAGTCGTTGACATCATATTTTTCCTGGTGTGGGACTTCCATTTCTATCCCAGTTGGAGTAACAGGGACTTTTCTCACCTGTCAAAAGTTCAGCATCAGGCAAAGTAAAACCATTGAATCACTGAAGTGGTCATTAGTAGAAGCTTATCTTGCATGCACCAAAAAGACGGCTCATGAACTGGGAATACTGGAAGCAAATGTGGAATGAGGCTCATGGTATGAGACTCAGGGATGGTTTGTTATTTACGGAGCAGCTTCCATAGTGGGAAGGCAGGGACTGTTTATTTTTTTACAGAGATTGGTTTTCACATTAGAATTTTCTTAGCTGATAGGGACAATTGTACAGTATTAACCTCATCTGAACTTGGGGAAAAAGTTTGTTGTGCTTATTATGATTTCCAGAGGCATAAACAAGCAATGACCCAGGTCAAGTGAATCTTGTACAAATAAGCTACATTGAGCTTTGCTTTTATGACTAAATGGGTTTTGTCTGCTCAGGGAATTTTCAAATCTGTCTCCCTGATTTTGATTTTTAACACCTGAAACAAACACATCTAGACAAACAATGGTTTTCAGGATGCTGGAGACTAAGGAAGGACAGTTAAGGCTGAGAGAAGGGAAACAATGGAGGTGAGCCCTCCAATCGCCAGCTGAGTTCCTGGAGAGAGGGATCGGGCTGGGGTGCAGGACAGAAACTCACGGAGAAATGAGCTGCAGAAATGGAGCTGGGAGAAAGCCCAGGTGTCTAGAGTTTGCAGAGCAGAGCATTGGTGAGGAGATAAGCTCTCTTTGAAAGGCATAAAGAGAATGAAAAGACAAACCATAGTCTGGGAAAAAATATTTGCAAATCACATATGTGATGGGGAATTTTTATTCAGAATACATAAGGAGCCCTCGAAGCTCAGTAATAAGAAAACCGTCCAATTAAAAATGAGTAAAAGACCCCTCATCTAAGAAGGCATACAAATAATGTCACATAGCACATGAAAAGATACTTAGCATCAGTAGACGTTAGGGAAACGCAAATTAGAGCTACAAGATATTACAACACACGTGGCATAGAAACTCTAAAAGACTGGAGTTCCCGTCGTGGCTCAGTGGTTAAGGAACTCGGTATGCATGAGGATTCAGGTTCCATCCCTGGCCTTGCCCAGTGGGTTAAGGATCCAGCATTGCCATGAGCTGTGGTGTAGGTCAGAGACATGGCTTGGATCCTGCCTTGCTGTGGCTGCGGTGTAGGCCCGCAGCTACAGCTGTGATTCCACCCCTACCCTGGGAACTTCCATATGTTGCCGGTGTGGCCCTAAAAAGACAGAAAAAAAAATGTTTAAAGATTGATTGTATCAGCGTCATTGAGGATGTAGAAGAACTGGCACTCTCATACCCTGCTGGTGGGAACGTTAAATGGTACACTTCGACACTTTGTTAACAAGTTAAACACACACCTGCCGTATGACGTAGCCATTCTACTCCTAGGTATTTACCCAAGAGAAATGAAAGGGTATGTCCACACAGAGGCTTGTACAGAAATATTCTTAGAAGCTTTATTTGTAACAGACAAAAACTAGGAACAAGCCACATGTTCATTCACAGGCAGGTGAATAAATAATTTGTGATATGTGTAGACATGTACAGTGATACACTATTAAGTAATAAAAGAAATGAATTATTGAAATGTGCAAGAAGTAGATAAATCTTACAAGAATTATTCTGAATGAAGGAATCCAGACAAAAATGTACAGACTGTATGGTTCCATTTATATAAAATTCTAGAAAATTTAAACTAATATATTGAAATGGAAAGCAGATCTGTGGTTGCTTGGGGATGAGGCTGCGGAGACTGGTACAGGAGAGGGCTTGCAGAGGGATTACTTTTGGGAGTGATGGATATGTTTCTTGATTCTGATGATGGTTTCATAAGTATATACTTATGTCAAAACTTAGATTGTACTCTTTGAACATGTGTAGTGTTACTATATATAAATTACACCTCAATCAAGATGTTAAAAACTGGAAGTTAAAACAAATTAGGCTGCTGTTACGGAAATGCAGCTTAAATAAATCTGCATAAACATTCCCCTTGGCAGCCAACATATCTATTTCTCTCCTACCTCTGCTGTCTTGCACTGTGCTCTGACTAAGGTAGCGCTCAACCCGGGCAAGCAGTCCTTAGCTGTAGGTCCTGGAAAAGTTGCTGTTAGTTCCTACTGTGGCCTATGTATGTGCAGAAAAGACGGAATGGGATTTCAGTCATCGTCTTTGAATGAGAAAGGATGAAGGGCCAGTAGGATCACTGCCTGGCCAGGGCCCAGTAGTGAGGGAAGAGAAGAGCCTACATTGCTTGGGTCCAGAGATGATTGGTTATTTACAATTGCACCATCTCAACCAAACAATTTTTTTTTTTTAAGTTGTTTCTTTTTTTTTTTTTTTTTTTTGGTCTTTTTGCTATTTCTTGGGCCACTCCCGCAGCATATGGAGGTTCCCGGGCTAGGGGTCTAATAGGAGCTGTAGCTTCCAGCCTACGCCAGAGCCACAGCAACGTGGGATCTGAGCTGCATCTGCAACCTACACCACAGCTCATGGCAACACCAGATCATTAACCCACTGAGCAAGGGCAGGGACCAAACCTGCAGCCTCATGGTTCCTAGTCAGATTCATTAACCACTGCGCCACGACGGGAACTCCAAAACAAGTATTCTTTACTTTGTATTCTCTTTCAGGGACTTGTGTGTGTTACACACACACACATAGCAGTTTCTTCATAAAATTCGATCATACCATATAGTTTTATGCTAACTCTTTTCATGCTATTTCCTATGTCATTTTGATAATATAGTTCTAAATAGTGATATAATTGCAATGCTCTGATACTGAATAGTCTCTAATATTTTGCTGCTAAAACTTCAAACAAGAGGAGTTCCTGTTGTGGCTGAGTGGGTTAAGAACCCAATTAGTATCCATGAGGTTGTAGGTTGGATCCCTGGCCTCGCTCAGTGGGTTAAGGATCTGGCATTGCCATGAGCTGTGGTGTAGGCCGGCAGCTACAGCTCTGATTGGACCCCTAGCCTGGGAACTTCCATATGCTGCAGTTATGGCCCTAAAAAAATAAAAATAATTAAATAAATGTTCTTTGAGGAAATGCTCTTCCCTAGAAGACAGAATTAGACTTAGAATCCCTTAGGAGATTAAAAGCAGACAATGGAAGGAATTTTGCCCTAGCAGTGGTAGCTAGAAACGAGTTCTTCTTTCCTTTTTCTTTTTTAAAAATTGAGATATAATTGACATACAACATTTTATTAGTTTCAGGTGTACAACATCATGATTCAATACTTGTATAAACTGCTTAATGATCACAAGTCTAGTTAATATCATTCACTGCTGATAGTTGAATTTTTTTTGATGTGATAACTTAAGACCTACTCTCAGCATCTTTCAAATATGCAATACAGTATTATTAACTATAATCACTTTGCTGTACATTATACCCCCATGAACTTATAACTAGAAGTTTGTACCTTTTGACCCCCTTCATGCTTTTTGACCTCTGCCCCCTGCCTCTGGCAACTGCTAAACTGTTCTCTGTATCTACAAGCTTGGTTTTTATTTTATGTTTTCAGATTCTGCATATATGTGAGCTCATGAAGTACTTGTTTTTCTCTGTTTGATTTATATCACTTAGCACAATACCCTAAAGGTCCATCTACACTGCAAAAATGGTAAGATTTCATTCTTTTTATGGCTGATTAATATTCCTCTGTGTGTGTGTGTGTGTGTGTGAGAGAGAGAGAGAGAGAGAGAGAGAATACACACATCACTTTTTCTTTATCCATTCATCCATCTATAGACACTTGCATTGTTTCCATATCTTGGCTGTTGTAAATAATGCTACAGTGAACATGGGGTGTATATATCTTCTCAAGTTAGTGTTTTGTCTTCTTCATATAGACACCCAGAATGGCATTGCTGGATTGTATGGTTGTCCTATTTTTAATTGTTTGAGGAAACTTCATACTGTTTGCAACAATTTACATTCCCACCATCACTGTACAAGGAAGGGTTCCCTTTTCACCAAACTCACCAGCACTTATTATTTTTTATTTTTTTATAATATCCATTCTAACAGATATGAGCTGATATCTTGTTATGGTTTTGATTTGCATTTACCTAATGATTAGTGACATTGAGCATCTTTTCAAGTGCCTGTTGCCCATCTGTATGTCTTACTTGGGAAAATATCTATTCAGATATTGAATGTCTTTAATTCATTTTGAGTTAATTTTTTTGTATAAGATAGAGGCCAATTTTATTCTTTTGCATGTGGTTGTCTAGTTTTCCCAACACATTTTATTGAAGACACTGTTCTTTCCCCATTGCATGTTCTTGTCTCCTTTGTTATAATTAACCTTATATGTGTGAGTTTATTTCTGGGTTCTCATTTCTGTTCCATTGATCTATGTGTTTGTTTTTATGCCAGTATCATACTGTTTTGATTACTATTGCTTTGTAATATACTCATAAATCAGGAAGTGTTGTGCCCCCATTTTGTTCCTCTTTCTTAAGATTGCTTTGTTTGGCTATTTGGGGTCTTTTGTGATTCCATATAAATTTTAGGATTGCTTGCTCTATTTTTGTGAAAAATGCTATTGGAATCTTCATAGGGATTGTGTTGATCTGTGGATTGCTTTGAGTAAGGCTTGGAATTTAGAAAAGACAAACATGCTGGAAATTTACTGGTCAAAGATGCTCCATTTGATGTTTCTGATTTTTTTTTTTTAAAGTCAAGAACTGGTAATATCATTATTAGCAGGGACAGGCTTAAAAGAAGTGCATGAAAAGAATATTGTATCACTGAGCTCCTCTGTAAGAAGATCAGATTATGGATCTCAAATGACAGCATTAACTGTTACTGATGAGTAGATTTTTGACTTAAACAAAAAAATGCTTGAGGAGTTCCCATTGTGGCTCAGCAGAAATGATCCTGATACGCATCCATGAGAATGTGGGTTCCATTCCTGGCTTCACTCAGTGGTTTAAGGTTCTGGCATTGCCTTGAGCTGTGGTGTAAGTTGAGGATGTGGCTCAGATCTGCCATTTCTATGGCGGTAGCTATAGCTCCGATTCGACCCCAAGCGTGAGAACTTCCATATGCCACACCTGCGACCCTAAAAAGAAAAAAAAAAAAAAAAGCTTGAAAGCAAAACCACCTGGGCTCTTTCTAACATACTAGTGTCCATATTATAGGTGTCCATCCATCATTTAGATCATCAGAAATAGATAAACAGGGAAAGAATCACCTGACTCGAATTATTGGGGTACATACATCAAAACAATATACAGCACAAATCATATATAAGTTGGAAAACTTTCAATCTGACTCCATGAATTTATGAAATAGAATGAATTGTGGAAGGCAAGGAAAAGGCATTTTAAAAATGTGTCTGGTAGAAGACAAACTTATGGTTACCAAAGGGGAAGTGGGGGAGGGCTAAATGAGGAGCTTGGGATTAGCAGATACACACTACTATATATAAAAAAGGCAGACAACCAGGTCCTACTGTATAGCACAGGGGACCACATTCAATATCTTGTAATAACCTGTAATGGCAAAGAATATGAAAAATATATGTATGTGTGTGTATATCTATGATCTGAATCACTTTGTTTCACACCAGAAAGAAACACACAACATTTGTTAAGTCAACTATACATCAATTAAAAAAAAAACAATGGGAAGCCAGCAGAGGAAGACAGGGATGCATTTATCATTTGAAAAGATTGCTCTTACTGAATCTGTATGTATAAGTAGCGTTTGTTTTTATTTTCTAAATAAATAAGGCTTAATATATTTAAAAAAAATGCATCTGGGATGGTTCCCAAGGACTGCATAAATGAATACCTGGGAAATGCCTTGGAGTGGTGGGGTATATGAGGGAAGAATCTTAAATATTCACTCAGCTTGAGAGGTCAATAATAATAACATTTCTATTTTACTTATATAAGACAGGGATTTCTAGTTGCCAAAATAGTATATGTTTAATCGTTGATTAAAAAGTCAGAATGCCTAGAAATAGTATTATAACCAGCTAACTTTTTTTTTTTTTTGTCTTTTTTTCTTTTCTAGGGCTGCACCCACGGCATATGAAAGTTCCCAGGCTAGGGGTCAAATCGGAGCTGTAGCTGCCAGCCTATGCCAGAGCCACAGCAATGCCAGATCCGAGCCACATCTGCAACCTACACCACAGCTCATAGGCTATGCTGGATCCTTAACCCACTGAACAAGGCCAGGGATCGAAACTGCAACCCCATGGTTCCTAGTCGGATTCATTAACCACTGAGCCACGGCAGGAACTCCAGCAATCTTTTAGGTTAAATTTTATTGGAATATAGTTGATTTACAATGTTGTGTTAGTTTCAGGTGTACAGCAGTGTGATTCAGTTAGGTATATGCATATATGCATTCCTTTTCAAATTCTTTTCCCATATAGGTCACTAGAGATTGGGTAGATTTCCCCATGCTGTACTATAGGTCCTTGTCACTCATCCATTCCATATATATACATAGCAGTGTGTTTATGTCAATCCCAAACTCCCATTTTATCCCCTCCCCACAACATTTCCCCTTTGGCAACCCTAAGTTTGGTTTTGGAATCTTTGAGTCTGATTTTGTTCTATTAACAAGTTCCCCTGTATCATTCTTTATTAGATGTCACGTACTAGTGATCTCATATGATCGTTGTCTCTCTCTGTATGACTTAGTTCACTCAGTACGGTAATTTCTGTGTCCATCCATGTTGCTACAGATGGCATTACTTCATTTTTCTAAATCTAGAAGTTACAAGGTGTTTCTTTCTCCTTGGAGGAGTTGCCTGTAGCGGTTGTTGGGAAAACCACTTTAAAAAGTGGCTCCTTGGACAGTTAGCAGCAGTGTTGTTTGTAGGGGGTGGGGAGGGGGAGGTGTACTTGTCAGCTGAGAGCCACTTAATATTTTTAATCAGGAGTTCCTGTCATGGCTCATTGGAAATGAATCTGACTAGTATCCATGAGGACGCAGGTTCGATCCCTGGCCTCGCTCAGTGGGTTAAGGATCTGGCATTGCCGTGAGCTGTGGTGTAGGTCATAGATGAGGCTCAAATCCCGAGTTGCTGTGGCTCTGGCGTAGGCCGGCGTTTACAGCTCCGATTCGACCCCTAGCCTGGGAACCTCCATATGCTGCACGTGTGGCCCTAAAAAGATTAAAAAAAAAACAAAACAACTTTTAAAAATCAACTTATCTGATTAAAAAAAGGTTAGAACTTATAAAATTTAGAAACGGTTAGAGTATGTATGCTTCCATGTATGTGTGTGTGTGTATATGTGTACATACACACATAGAAATTTCTTCATAAAATCTGGTTATACCACAGTTTTATACTAACCCTTTTAATGCTATTTTCTATGCCATTTTTGACAATACAGTTGTAAATAGTGACATAATAACTGCTGTGCTACTGAATAGTCTCTAATATTTTGCCATTTGAGATTCAAACAATATTTTTTGTATAAAAATCTTTGACTAGATCTCTGCTTATTGCTTTGAGATAAATTCCTGGATAGATTACTAATTCCCTGAAATTTGAACCTTTTAAAGGCTCTTCATCCGGTTATACAATCTCTCCCAAGGTGGCTCGTCCATTCTTGAATCTCTAGTGGGTTTTAACTATTAGGTTGTGACACAGAACTTTTATGAAACTATACCATTGGAAATGGACATATTTTAAAAAATAACATAGTTCCTGGTAAGAGAGTACACTACTTGCTTCCTTGACGATGTGCTTTTAGACACATGATCACATTTAATGCTCACAATGACATTTTCTGTTGGCACTTTTCCTTGATCAATAAGATGGGAGGAAAATGACCAAATAGCTTGTTTAAGGTCACATAACTCATCAAATCAAGCTCTAGGAATCAAGCATTGGCTTTTTGATTTCAAGGTTCATTTTCTTTTTCTTAGATGGTTGCAACCGTAACTTAAATCTTTTTTGGGGGGAGGGGTGGAGAATGAATAACTGGGAACAAAGAAGTGTGGGTGAGTTGTAAGCAGTAAGGAGGGGGTGAGAAGCAATTAAAAAGCATATTGTCTTGGGAGTTCCCGTCGTGGTGCAGTGGTTAATGAATCCGACTAGGAACCATGAGGTTGCGGGTTCGATCCCTGGCTTTGTTCAGTGGGTTAAGGATCTGGTGTTGCCGTGACCTGTGCTGTAGGTGGCAGATGTGGCTCAGATCCCATGTTGCTGTGGCCCTGGCATAGGCTGGTGGCTACAGCTCCGGTGGGACCCCTAGACTGGGAGCCTCCATATGCCATGGGAGCGGCCCAAGATATGGCAAAAAGACAAAAAAAAAAATATTGTTTTAGTTAAAAGAATTTACAAACTGACAAAACAGAGGGTTAGCAGGACATTTTAACCAATGAGTATTTATTAAAAGCCAGGGGTACACCAGGCATGATTCTTGTCTGGTAGGCTAACAAATACAAATGATGTAACCAATTCACTTATTAGCTTATTCGATTAAACAAAATACATTTCATAGAAATGATTATAAAATGCATTGTAGATAAACAGAATATCTTTTATATTATAGATCTTAGGGTACCTAAATAATTATTAATAAAAACCAGCCAGCCCATATGGTCAATAGAAGTTAGCAAACCACCATATATATTTTAGTCAGCAAAAGAGAAAAGCATGCTATCATCATCCTGAAATGGGTTTCAGCATTCACAACAGACATTCTGCTTCGAAATGAAAACAGTCCACCTACAATTTTTAAAATGCAGTTTTTCATCTTGCCTCAAAATCACTATTATGCTTTTTGGTTTAAACATTAGTTTTGGTTTCAAAGTAAGTTGAATTAGTACTTCAGTTTCACGTCTCACAGATTCTTGACCTGGGCTGGGTGAGAATCAGTTCTATTAAGTTATTAGCTAGAGGAACAGAACACAAAATGGGATAGTTTAAGCTGTTTTGTCTGATAATCTTGCCAGTACTCCACCGAGAAGTTAATATACACAGGCGACTTAAACCAGAACACGTGAACAGAAGAAACACAGACTAAAATGTTATTTGTTTAAAGCAAGTCTGTCCGTTTTTTTTTTTTTTTTTTTTCTTTTTGGAGAGCCATGGCTAATTCTTTAAAGAACTCCATCAATCAAGTTTGTTGGCACATGATCTATCCATCCCTTAGTTTGCAGGTCGGTTAAGAGGGGTGTACAGGAGAGCAAAGGAGGGCAGAGAGGGCTCAAAAGGCCTGGAGTGGAGTGTATTTGCTGACAGTCCCATGAACCTGCTAAATCACAACCATCCAAGGATGTCCACTGGGCCCTTCCTGAGACCTCCAGAGATGGGTCTGTTTTCTTCAGGCAGCAGCATTGAAAACTTCCTCAGAGAGTGAAGGTCCACTTTTATTGCACGGGAACCAAAATTATTCCCTTTCCGTTTTGCTGAGCCGGAGACCACCAGGGGCAAGCGAGGCTGGGGACGCCCGTCTGCTCACTCTTCTGGCCAGAAGGGGGCGCTCCACCAGAACGCCTCGGGGAGCACCTACTTCAAAGGGAAAGTGCGAGGTATTCCATTGGCCCAAGCCATCTGGGCGGTCAGTCACCATTCTCGAGCAGCTTTTGTAAGTTGTTTTGTATCTTGAAATAAGAGAAAAACTCTTGTTATTATTAAATAGCATGGAGTATATTATGGGCATATTTGCTGTGGTCTATACAGATGCTTGAGACTAATCTGTTCTACTTTGAACAGACAGCTACACATGGGTTAAATTTCAACCGGGCAAATAAATGCAGTATCGTGGCATAGAATTCTGTTTGACAATCCACCTTAAAATGAAAAAAGTGCTGAGAATGAAAGATGGCACATAGGATGAAAATGTCAGTAGAGACGAAGAGAAACAGAACACAAGGCAATGGCAACACCAGGTGTGACCCAAATGCATTCAGAGACGATGGGAACCCAGTCTTGACAGAACCCATTTAGTGCTTTGACTCAGACAAACACCACAAATAAGGTCAAACACTCCTATTAGATACAATACTTTCCAAAAGACTGAGAATTTCATGGGAAACGTGCCTGTGTATCCGAGTACAGTGCTGGGCTTTAAAAATGCATGTGGTAAAATTTTGATGGGTAAACAAACTATAGAATTTACAACAGGAATTCTCAGGAACCAAAGCTGTGATGGGAGTAGGAGCCTGGCGGAACAAAAGAAAGAGAACATTGTCTTCTTTGGGAAGAACGTTCTGTGATGTTCTACAGGCATACCCAGGGTAAATGAAGAGAAAGACATCTGTCTTATCAGCCCGTGCTGGGAACGTCCTGTATGCTCACCTTGACCGAATGCCACACACACACAAGCAAGTTTTATGCATGAAACTAAGGGCCAGAGACACTATGTAACAAGACCAGTCACACAGTAAGTAGCAGAATAGGGAACAGAATGAGCAAGGCCAGGGATGGAACCCACGTCCTCATGGATGCCAGTCAAGTTCGTTAACCACTGAGCCACAATGGGAACTCCAGTATTTGCTTCTTTACTCATGAAAGCTATTGCTTTCATCCCCCATATACCTACTTCATATCTCCCTACCTCTCCCAAAGGACCAAAGATAAATGGGAAAACAGGAGTAGGAAGGTAGAAAAAGAACTGAAATAAAAGACTGATAGCCGGAGTTCCCGTCGTGGCGCAGTGGTTAATGAATCCGACTGGGAGCCATGAGGTTGAGGGTTCGGTCCCCAGCCTTGCTCAGTGGGTTAAGGGTCCGGTGTTGCCATGAGCTGTGGTGTAGGTCACAGATGTGGCTCGGATCTGGTGTTGGCCAGCGGCTACGGCTCCAATTGGACCCCTAGCCTGGGAACCTCCATACGCTGTGGGAGCGGCCCTGGAAAAGGCAAAAAGACAAAAAAAAAAAAAAAAAAAAAAAAAAAGACTGATAGCCAAAATGTTTAAAACACAAAGACAAAAACCCCAAAAGTCAAACAAAGGAAATAAATGGGCAATTTACAGAAGAAAATCCATATGGCCAATAAATACGTGAAAAGATGCTTAGCAGCAGTAGTCATCAGGAAAAAGCAAATCCAAACCATGAGGAGATCTGACTTCACACTGTTTAGACTGGTAGGAGGGGCCAGAGTGGCCTGAGACGGTGCGCATCTTAGAGAACTTGAGGAGACCTCTGAAGCCAGATGGCCCAGGACCCCCATCCCCTTCTCCAGCTCAGCATGCAAGCCAAACATGTCTAAGCATTTCATTGATTCAAAAAAAAAAAAAATTATCAGCAACTAACATTATAGAAAGGGAAACTATTCTGATGGCTACCCCATTCTTTCTCCAGGCTAATTGTGGATTTCCAAGAGAAAAAGTTTTCAAGTTTGCCCACAGATACAATGAGTCAATGGAAATTTATCTGTCAGGTCCTGGTTTAGAACATGAGTCTGCAGACTCCTTTGCTCTCCATACTTGAGTGATTAAATGCTAGATATGATTTAGTAACCCAGGACAAGCATAATTTGACTCCTTTGTATTTCACCTTTCTTCCCAAGAAGAAACTGCTCTATTATGCAAGGCTACTGGGCGTTTGTGGCAGCGATTCGAATTGAAGAATTCACCCTGAACCTTGAATGATAAAGGTCAAAATAAAGCATCAGGTGGAAAGGGAGAGACACACTGAAAGACGTAGTAAGAAACATGAGCTGGGTTTAACTTGGGAATGTTTCTAGGTGCCTACTTTTGTCTCTTGTTCACCCGCCTATTCAGTGGCCGTATCCCCAGGGTTGGATCCTGAGGAGCAAAAAGCAGAGAGCTTCTAAGCACAGCTTTGGCATCAGATCTGCTTCAGATTCCAGGTCTGCCAACTCCCCAGGTGTGTCTCCTTGAGCCAGTTAACTTGAAACTTGGATTCTTTTGTCCAATGGGAACAATGACATACAGCAAGCATACAGAGACTGAATGCAAGACTTTATGTATAGCAACAACCCGTCTGGGTGGAGTTGAGGCTGCTCTCTCTGGTCGGGACACTCCCTACTGTGTCCCTCCCCCGAAGCCCGTGTCAGCTGTCACTTACCACCATTGGGCCCTGGGATACAGAAAGTTATTTCTAACCTAGGAGGAAAACTACAAGGTTGACTAACAAAGAAAAGAAGGTAGGAGGCTATTTGTGGGAGATCCCCTGGCTGGGTTTGCTCATCTACGTTGTCTGTTGCACGCCCCTGAACTGGGGCGGTCGACAGGCACTCCCACAACTGCCGGCAAGACAGGAAAGCAAGCTGTCACCTTTTCCAATCTCATTATGTTGGCTGTAAGCTCTTGGCAGAGGACTTCCACGTTTAACTGCACTTGTGATCCCAGGCCGGAGGGGGCTGGCTGTCTGTAAGACCAAAGAGAAAAATCATTGTGGGTAGGGACAGCCAAGGAAGAAGTGGAATGAACACTTCTTAAATTTATTTAAACAGAAAGCTAGGTTATAGGAGAAGACAGTGTGCATTTAAGTTGGTAACATAGAAAGGCCCTGCAGTGATCCCCCACTCCAGACTAGATGTTCAGGGGACTCATTCTTCCAAGCTGAGCTGGACATCTCTTAAGCTATTTTTGGTTTAAGTGGCTGTGTTGTGCCTTGGCTTCCAAACAAAAAGCAATTATTCTCAAGCATGTGGTTTCCTAGACCCCTTTTATTAACTCCTCGTATCCTCTCTCTGCCCGTGACAGCACACACCTTGGCAAGAATTATTCTTCTCAGTCGTATACGTATCGTTTATGGGAGAAGCAACCATTTACTGACGGTTAGAAGAAAACTTCTCCTGATGTGTGAGACTTCTGTAGTTCCTCCTTTGGGACCTGCCGTACAAATGCAGTTGCCCTTGTCTTGTCATTAACTGACTGATGTAGTCACTGTTGATCATTTGACTGTTAAAGGCTTGGGCTCTTAATCTGGCCACCACTAGGGTCCTGTACCAGCTAAAACTGGAGGAAATTTGAAATGTGTGTACATTTTCCCGGAGAGCTGCTCTGAAACCATTTCTCAGATTTTCTTGTTAAGGTTAAGAATCATGGTCTGTATCTCCTCTCTCTTTCTTGGTTGTGATTTTTTTTTTTTTTTTTTTGCATTTTAGGACCACACCTGCAGCATGTGGAGTTCCCAGGCTAGGGATGAAATCAGAGCTGTAGCCATTGGCCTATACCATAGCCACAGCAATGCCAGATCTGAACCGAATCTGTGACCCACACCACAGCTCATGACAATGCCAGATCCTTAAGTCACTAAGCTAAGCCAGGGATCGTGTCTTCATGGATGCTAGTCAGATTTGTTTCTGCTGAGCCTTGATGGGAACTCCCTTGGTTGTGATTTAATTTTAGCTGTCATGTTTTCAGATGGCATTGACTGGTCAATTTTATATGGGATCCACTTTTGATATTTGGTAGCTTTTTGATGACTATCTAAATATTAAGAAAGCAATCAGATGTTTCTCAGTTGAGTAGCACTGAAAGTTTTTTCTTTATCCTTGGTCTATAGTGTCAAAATCTTAGATCCTAAAAAGGAAGTTGAATCTAAATCTTGTGTTTTCTAGATGAGGGATCTGAGACTCAGGGTACTGATTTCTTCACATGAACTTCTGACAATCTACAGGCTGTGAACATAATAACAAAGCTGGTACGAGGCATATATTCAAATGGCGGGTTCTGTACCGATGACAACAGTGAGATTTGCAAGTGTGGCTTTAGCTACCTGGGCACTATGGATGGATGGCCCTGGATAAAGAGACTGAGGAAGCTGAGGTCCTGTAAAATTACTTTGTTAATGTCCCAGCATAGGAGGGAAATTAATTCCCTGACCTCATGTCATATGTGACCTTTGTGATTTTTATTCCTTCATTTATTTATTTTTTTGTCTTTTTGCCATTTCTTGGGCCGCTCCTGCGGCATATGGAGGTTCCCAGGCTAGGGGTTGAATCGCAGCTATAGCTACTGGCCTACGCCAGAGCCACAGCAGCACAGGATTCGAGCCGAGTCTGCGACCTACACCACAGTTCACGGCAACGCCGGATTGTTAACCCATTGAGCAAGGGCAGGGATCGAACCTGCAACCTCATGGTTTCCAGTCAGATTTGTTAACCACTGCGCCACCACGGGAACTCCTTTTATTCCTTTAAATGTTGTTTTTCAGATTGTACCACCTGCTGGGTTGATGATTTCAACAGTAGAATAAATACTCCATTTGCCTTTCATTAGTGGAATTTCCCCCTCATCATCACCAAGCTAATTAAATCATAACAGGATGTGAGGTACATTTTCCTAATACAATCAACCCCTTATATGACGGTGAACTTACAGTCTGTAGTAATGCAGTGTCGCCTCCTAGCTCTGAGCACATTAACATTCTGAACAACAGGAGACAGAGTAAGGGCAGGGTTGGCTCCATCACAGCCCATACATTACACTTCTGTATTATTGGTTCAAATGCATATTTATGCTTTAAAAACAACCTGCACTAGCATATGCATAAGCCACAGAACAAGGTGTTTAGGTAACTGTTAGAGTTTTAAGAAAGGCCCTAGAGGAGTTCCCTTGTGGCACAGTGGATTAAGTATCTTGCATTGTCACTGCTGTGTCTTGGGTCATTGCTGTGGTACACTTTTTTTTTTTTGGGTCTTTTTAGGGCCACACCTGTGGCATATGGAGGTTCCTAGGCTAGGGGTCGAATCAGAGCTGTAGCCACTGGCCCATGCCACAGCTGCAGCAATGAAGAATCCGAGCCGTGTCTGTGACCTACATCACAGCTCACAGCAATGCCAAATCCTCAACCCACTGAGCGAGGCCAGGGACCGAACCCATGCCCTCATGGATGCTAGTCGGGTTTGACAACTGCTGAACCACGACAGGAACTCCAGGTTTGATCCCTGGTCTGGGAACTTCCTTGTGCCACAGGCATGCCCCCCATTCCACCCCGCCCCCCAAAAGGCCCTAAAATTGTGTAGGATGATAGTTCTCAAAGTGTAGACTCCAGCCCAGCACCAGATACTGGGAGCAGGGGTCCTGATGGCCTTCACGAATAAGCCCTCCAAATGATTCTTGCACACACTGAAAATATCCGGGATGCACTTTTAGGCTCGTCCTCATGAGCAAGGAACCACTGGTGGACTGAGAAGTCTATGGTTTTTGTAATCACAGACCTCAGTCCTGATTCTGTGACAAACTTTAATAAGACATTAAATTAACTCTCTCTCCGAGTCTCAGTTTCCTCATCTATAAAATGGGAACAATAGCTATCTTATAAGGTTATGGTGAAGATATAATGGGAGGAAACTGTACTTGTGTGTAAATGCATCTATTCTAGTAGTCTCATGGTTCGTACTATGTAAAGAAATATCTGTACTTTTAAAACTTGGGCTAAAAAGTATGCTTTTAACATGAAATGATTTACTTTTAGGGAATGTGTCAAAAATCCTCATGTAAATGGATTTAAAGGTGTGCTCTCAATGTCAATAGTTTGTTTTTTTTCTCTTTTGGGGCCGTACCCATGGTATATGGAGATTCCTAGGCTAAGGGTCTAACTGGAGCTACAGCTGCTGGCCTACACTATAGCCACAGCAACGCCAGATCTTTAACCCACTGAGCGAGGCCAGGGATCAAACCCACAACCTCATGGTTCCTAGTCGGATTCATCTCCGCTGAGCCATGATGGGAACTCCTTAATGTCAATAGATTTAATTAGGTTTTAAAAATAGTGTGGTAGAAAATCTTTACAGATGCATTCAACTGATTACATGGATCTCTATAGAGGTCAAGAGTTTTATAAATAAATGAGTTTATATAAACCCATTTACGTATATAACTCTTTGTCTAAACTCATTTATATAAAGAGGTATATATGATGAAATATTCCAATTACTTGAATTGTTTCTCTTCTATGCATATCTTGACTCACTGCCATTTTATGAAGATAAACTTGAATATTTTGATACACAGGCCAAGGTCACAATGGAGTCTTGAGATAAGAGAACAAGATAACGTAGGAGTTCCCGTCGGGGCTCAGTGGTTAACGAATCCGACTAGGAACCATGAGGTCTTGGGTTGGATCCCTGGCCTCGCTCAGTGGGTTAAGGGTCCGGCATTGCCGTGAGCTGTGGTGTAGGTCGAAGATGCAGTTCGGATCCTGCATTGCTGTGACCCTGGTGGAGGCCGGCAGCTACAGCTCCAATTAGATCCCCAGCCTGGGAACCTCTGTATGCCACGGATGCAGCCCTAAAAAAGACAAAAGACCCCCCCTTGCCCCCCACCCCTCAAAAAGAGAGAGAACAAGATAAAGTAAAATTAGGCTTGTTTCTTGGCTTATCACTGGAGACATGACAGCAACTCAGGAACATGCAGAGTCAGGTCATTCATTCTTTTCTAGGACTCTCCTCCCTCTTTACTTTCCATATACACACTTAGTAAAATGTCTCTTACAGAAATATATCCTCAACTAATGTTCGCTAGGAAGGAGGCCAAGCTCAGATCAAACATTATACTAATGTGAACAGCAAGCAGATGAGAGCACTGGAGGGAGCTGTCTTACTCGGGCTGGTGGGTGTCCACAGTGGAGGTGAGTGACCCCAGCTGTTCCTCCAGCGTATTAATTCTGTATCTCATGTAGAAGGTCGAGATGATTAGTGCGCAGACACTGGGAAAGGATAAAAGAAACACTCTCAGTAGGTTCCTGGCCAGGATCTAATGGATGTTCATAAAACAATAAACTCAGAGGCAACACTTTACGTCTGAAGCAAGCTCTTTTCCAAAATAACGTGGCTCAAGAGACTTTACACAGACTTTTTTTCAAGACTGATAGTTGCCACTAAACTTGAGAACTAGAGGACACTGAAAAGTCTCTAGTGCCTCAATTGAAAATAATGGCCACTCCGGGGTGTCATGCAAGGCCAGCCAAGGTCGATTACCCAGCTGGTGCTTCTCTTCCCACCAGGTACTGTCGAAGGCCCGGGCCAGCAAGTGTCCAATCCTGTGACTCAAAAATTCCCTGCTTTATCTGGAAACCAAACTGGGTGTGTCCTTCTGGGTTATAAGGAACAGCCTAGAACTAGGTCAGGCTATTTTTAGAACAACTGGTTATAGACTGGAAGCTGAGAGGGAAGTTAAGCTGATGCCCAAGTTTTCAATAAAGGGGATGCAATGTGCTGACCAAAAGTTGTTTTGGTCTCTATCCGGAGGACACAGAACAGATGGCAAAATAAACAACAGGAACAGGAGTTCCCATTGTGGCTTGGTGGTAATGAACCTGACTAGAATCCATGAGGATACAGGTTTGATCCCTGGCCTCACCCAGTGGGTTAGGGATCCAGCACTGCAGTGAGCTGTGGTGTAGGCTGAGGATGCAGCTTGGATCCCACGTTGCTGTGGCTGTGGCTGTGGCTGCGGTGTAGGCCGGCAGATAAAGCTCTGATTCGACTCCAAGCCTGGGAACCTCCATATGCCGTGGGTGCAGACCTGAAAAAAAAGAAAAAAAAGAAAAAAAAAAAAAAAAGAAAAAAGATGCTTCATAATTCAGGAAACAATTTCCCGACTAAGAGTATCTATTCAGAATTTACTCCTCTGCTGGATCTGGCATCTTTTGCTTTTCCTTCCTGCTTTCTTGCTAGTTATTTAAGAATGGGATGAATATGAAAATGGGACCTAAGTTTAAGAAAAAAGATGCTGAAGTAGATAAAAATTGCCCCCCCCCAAGATTTGGGTCACATTAGAGACAACTGAGATTCCCAATAGTTCTTGGTAATGTGAGGAGATTATTCCTGTAGTGAAATGAATCATTTTCTTAAGTCAGAGTAAATACATTTACTTACACAATTGCATAGAATATAAGAATCTGGTGGAGAGTTGGACATTTCTGAGACTTTACTCTGTGTACAATTCCACTGAGTTCCGACTGACCTGTTGGATGGAAAACAAAAAGCGATTGCTTTATAATGATAACGTCTCCTTCATGCAGGAGTGTCCCTTATAAAGAAGTCCTTGAGAGAGGGAATTATTTCCAGGTAATAGAAAGCAGAGAAAATACGAAGCCAAGCCTTCGGTTCTTCTTTTAACCAGTGGTTACAATTCCTTCCCACAGGTGCCATTCAATACCTATTTGGTGAGAGCCTTCTCTGTGCCAAGCACGGCGATGGGGTGGCTGGTGAACCAGACTGACACCATCCTTGATCTCCTAACAGCACAGCCGGGAACCACTTATTAGAATCATCAGTAAATAATAACTAATGTGACTTTTACTGGTGATGCGTGAATCACAGTCTCAACGTATCCAGAGTAAGGATGGGTCCTCCATGAAGGCTGTGCATCTTTGTCTCCCCCACAGTAAAGCAGGGAACTGGGTATGGTTTGTTGAGTGATTAAATGAATTAATATGCAAAAGCCTATAGCAGGAAGGGAGGGGAGGAAACGGGAAAGGCAGTCTTAAAATGAAACGTTTGAGGATCCCGTAAAAATTGCAAGCAAATGCCCCTACCGTCCCCCAGAAAAATCCATTCCTCACCATGTGTGGGAAGACTCTTGGCTTTGCCTTCAGGCACTCTGTTCACGAGGGCATCTGTCCGAGTTGGTTTTGCTTCTCCCTTGGACACGTTGAGAACTGTCTGGGATTCTGTCACATGGAAATCTAGCAAGCCGAAACGTGGCTGGGTGAGTTTTCTCCCCAGTGCATTTCAATGCATAGGATCAACCACAAAGCAAATCAATCCCTTCATATGTATAAGGGCCAAGAATATAAACAGATCATCTCATAGGCTGGTTGAGTGGTTTGGGGATGAAATCCAGTACTCAATTTAAGCAAAGAAGTCATAAAATGATACACGAGCAGTCTGTCCTTAGCCCACTGACTGGGGGGAATGCTTCAGCTGTAATAATTAAAAACATCACTACAGAAGAGGTAAGAAAATATTGTATGTTTCTGTCTTTCAACCACCCCAGGATTATGTCTGTTTAAAAGAGATCTGTTCCATGGTCATAAAGGGAAACGGATTTTTACCATGTAGGCAATTCCTTTTCCTTGAATGTCCCAACCACCTCTTCTTTAGAGTCTCCACTTAATTATTAGCTCCAAAGATGTGTTGGGTTTTGGTTGGTTTTGGTTTTTTAGGGGTGAGATAAAGATGGATTGTGGACAGTTCAATTTCAGTCAAGACACAGAAATCTCTCAGACCTCGAGAGTTCTCAGATTCAGGAGTCTGAGATCCAGAACTGCTGTATCCCTCCATGTCCTGCCTTCTTTGCCGAACCACTCCATCCAGATCCGAGAATTCATCGTTGAAATCCTGAGGGGAAATAGGAAGAGAAGAGAAGCCCATTTTCCCTTATTCAACAGACAGGCCTTTGGAACCTCCAGCCTTTTCACTTAGGCTTAACGTATAGGACATGGAAAAGGAAGGGCTGCCCCATGCTAGTGGGCTGGCCCCGCAGATCACAGAGCATCTGGTTACTGAGACAGATTGTTCTGGGCAGTTAGAATTCTGTCGACCAACAGTAGCCAACTTGTTTGAAAGAGCAAATGGCCAGGAAAAAAACCTGAAATGGTGATGACAGAAAAGCTTCCAGGCGTAAAGCTGCCTAAGACTCATTAGCACTTTGTAATGAGAAAAAGTGACTGAACAGACACACTGAAGGAAGTTCGAAATGCAGAGAAAGGTATTTTCAAATCACTTAAAAAAAAAAAAGTTTTGGGAACAAGAAGGAAGATGCCTAGCAAATGAGACTCGGAAAGGAAAGCTTTAGTTTTTTTCTTCAACCAAATCAAAACAGGGTCACTGTTGTTACTTCTAAATGACAGAAGGGTGACAGAGGAGAAGAGAAAAAGCGTGGAAACTTTACCACTTTGCCCCCAAAGTGCTTAAGAACCAAGAAGAGAAGGCATCATTAAAATGTCCCATCAAAGGTACAATTAGGCGACCTTTTCACAATTTAGTTAGCGGCCAAGAAGAGGGGACGTGTCTTGTAAGCAAATTACCAGCCTGTCCCCTTCAATGTGCTGTCTCTTGATCCTTTCAACAGTCATTTCAATCTCATGCAAGAATTTATAGGGGAAGGAAAATGGAAAAATTCAAGTCTCTCCTATTTCATACTTATTGGATGCCTAGCATAGATAAGACAGTATGCCAAAGCCACACACACACACACACACAATCACCCCTCATCTTCACAGCCTCATCAGGAGGTTGGCACTTTACTGGATAAAGAAACTGAGTCAGGGCAGTTCAAGAGCTTGTCTGATGGCATAGCTCAGCTGGGTGGAACCCAAATTTGAAACCAGGTTTGTTGGATTCCAAGTCATGCGTTTCCATCTATTGTGAACTGTTTCCCACTCCTTTTTTTTTTTAAGGTACATTTAAAAAAAACCCTTGAGATAGAATTCACCATTTTAAGTATACAGTTTAGTAGTTTTTAGAGTAATCATGCCATTGTATAACCATCACTACTGTCTTATCTCACAATATTTCCTTCTCCCCCCAACCAAAGAAATTATTTACCCACTCCCAGTTTCCCCCTCCTCCCATCCCTTGGCAACTACTAATGCAATGCCTCTGTGGATTTTTATACTTTCGACATTTCATATAAATGGGATCATACAATATGCGGTCTTTTATGTCTGGCTTCTGTCACTTAGCATAATGTGGAAAGGTCCATCCATGATATATTATGTATCGGTAGTTCTTTTTCTGGTCAAAAAATATTTCATTGTATGGATACCTTACATTTGGTTTATCCATTATCAGCTGATGGCTATTAGGGTTGTTTCCACTTTTTTATATTAAAGTATATAGTTGATTTAAATGTACAGCAAAGTGAATCAGTCATAAACATATATACATTCTTTTTTTTTTTTTTTTTTTGTCTTTTTGTCTTTTGTTGTTGTTGTTGTTGTTGTTGTTGCTATTTCTTGGGCCGCTCCCACGGCATATGGAGGTTCCCAGGCTAGGGGTCCAATCGGAGCTGTAGCCACCGGCCTACGCCAGAGCCACAGCAATGCTGGATCCGAGCCGCGTCTGCAACCTACACCACAGCTCACGGCAACGCCGGATCGTTAACCCACTGAGCAAGGGCAGGGACCGAACCCACAACCTCATGGTTCCTAGTAGGATTCGTTAACCACTGCACCACGACGGGAACTCCTATACATTCTTTTTTTATATTATTTTCTATCATGGTCTATCTCGGGAGATTGAAGAGTTCCCTGTGCTATATAGTAGGACCTCGTTGCTTATCCATTCTTTTTTTCTTTTTTTTTTTTTTTTTTAGGGCTGCACCTGCAGCATATGGAAGTTCCCACGCTAGGAGTCAAATTGAAGCTGTAGCTGCCAGCCTGCAACAATACTGCCAGCCATAGCAACGCTGGATCCAAGCTGCCCCTGCAACCTCTGCCACAGCTTGCTGCAGTGCTAGATCCTTAACTCAGTGAGTGAGGCCAGGGATCGAACCCTCATAGAAAACAATAGGTCCCTAACCTGCTGAGCCATATTGGTAACTACAGCTTATCCATTCTAAATGTAATAGTTTGTCTCTATTCACAGTAATCAATTTGGGAACAATAATTTGAACAATAGGACTCTTTGGGGCTGACATTTTACCATCACAGGTACAAATCTTGTACAAATGGGGGGATCTACTTCCCATTGGAAATTTAGTCTTTGATCAACAAAGTCTAAGGGAATCCGAGAATCTCTACCTTGCACTTGGCCACTACAGCTTTCTTCTTTTACAGTTATTTCTGGGTATCCCTCATCTTCTCTACTAAGTTGTGATGAAGGCAAGAACTAGTTTTGCAGAAAGAGAAATTGGAAAGACAAAGAAAATGAACTTAAAGTTACCACAGGGGAGAGGGAAAAATCAGAGGCTTGCGATTAACCTACAGACACTACTATATATAAAATAGGTAACCAAGAAGGATCTACTGTATAGCACAGGGAACTCTACTCAATATTCTGTAATAACCTTTATGGAAAGAGTCTCCGAAAAAGAATGGGTTTATGTATGCATATAACAATCAATGCGCTGTACACGTGAAACTAACAAAGTGTTGTAAATCAACTTCAATACAAAGTTAAATAAAGTTTTTAAAAAAGCAACTCGTTTTGATTTTTCCTGGCGTTCTTATGGGTACACTAGCCTGGTGCTTTGAACATAGAAGACACTCAGCGACTTTTGGAATGAATCATGCCCTACCCAAAGAGACTAGTGAATCCCTCTAAAACAACACCGACAAACTGCAAAATTTTAAGAATACCTTCAGGGACCAGTAACTGGCCAGGAGTGCCCACTACCACCTTTCTTTTGCAGGACGCCCCTTCAGTTTACTTGGAAAAGTTTATGGGCTCTTACAGTCCCCGCTTCTTCAGGGCAGAAATGCTCTGTTTCTTCAACTTTGCCTCAAATATCGCTGTCCTTAGTTCCAAACATAAAAATGATTTGACACCCTGGTCATGTGTAAGGAGACGCTGCGACTGCCGTATTCACTTTCTTTGCATGTGGATAGTCAGTTACGCAGGCAACTCACCAGAGGCAGAGATGAAGGGCGGTCTGCCCGGAAACTGTTTTCAAGGGAAGACGGATTGGGGCTGTTGCCAATGCTTGCATTCTGCAATGATTGAAACGAAACTGTTTTCACAAAAGGAAAAAAACAGATCAACAATGAAACTGTAAGAAATACAGAATGGAGCCAGCCACTGAGGCTCAGGGCTGTCATACTCACTTCTAAGTGTCCACACACAGATTTTAGCAGTTTGTAAGTTGAATCTCTGGAGAGTAAGGAGACAAATATGTACTGAAAAACAAAATCATCATTGTTAACAGATACTGCCTGATGAGAAGTGAGAGTTAAATTTATCTGTCTGTATATATATATATATAATTTTTAAAAATTTTCAAATGATGTAGACTATATTCTGGGCAGAGTCTACCTTCTCATTCTGCTCACACACAGCTTTTATTCTATTCCTGGCATAAAGTGAATCTGTTCTCCCACAATAGCAACAAAACCCTCAAACACACTTTAAATAATATAGAAAAGCCAGAAGTATTTGCTAGGTCCTCTTTAAAATTTCTCTCCCTCCCTTCCCCAACCCCCTTTAAAAAAAAAAAAAAAAGGTATTTAACAATTCCCAAGGGTCTGCTTTCTCTGTTCTGACCTAGATTTCCATTGAAAATTTCCCAGCGGCTCTTAATAGGCTTATTCTTTTTCAAGCCACTTCCAGATTCTTTCTTGTACAAATATAGAGATTTTTGAGTGGATGCTTTGAAATAAGTTATGGGAAAGAAGTAAAATCCGAGCTAGACAAGTAATTTGTAAGACAAATAACATAAAAACGATTTCACCATCAACCATATATTGAGAAAATAAAAATGCTCATGCTGTTCCACCTATTGGAGCCACAGAATCTTTTTACACCCCCTTTCCAAAGTTTGTAATTACCCTCTCACTTCCCATGAGAGAACCTGATGGACTTTTCCAAGCAAAGACCTTATTCCAAAGTAGGTAACGTTATGGGTTCTGGCATAGAACGAGTTGCAAATTTTGGCTCTGATATGAACCAAGTGGGTGATAGTGGGCAAATGGCTTATTTAGTCCCTCCTGGTTTGTTTCCTTACCTTTCTCTTAGTGTGGTAGTGTGGCATAAATGTGTAAAAATAAGGAAAGCCTTTTGGGTACACCTGGCAACAAGTACCTAATGCTTGTTAGTCGTGAGTTATTAAAAACAAACAAAACAAAACAAAACAAAAAAACCCCAAACTCAGTGTAGATATTAATGTCTGTCCTAGCTCATCAGAATAGCCTCTATTATCTCTCCCTCTCCTTCCCTCCTTAAATTATTCAGTGTGGTTAGAAATGAAATGCAGCTTTTCTGTTTTCCTAGAAACAGTAGGTAAAATATTAAAAAATAATTTCAAGGGAAAAATGAGTAACCAAACTGGTCCACTCCCTCTCCCCTGCCAAGGTGAAACACCACTCCCCGTGCAAATATTTCAGGTTGCACACGCCTGGGGCAGCCCAATAGTCAATGAACTTCTGTACCGCAGAGGAGTAGTTAAGGCAACCTGGAAACAAAGAGGGCCTGGGAACTGGTCCTGAAGCTGCTCCTGAATAGCAAGCTCAGGTTTCATGTCTCCGGCTTGGCTCTGGAGCCGCACTGATGAAGGTTATGCAGAGGCTGGCTGGCCCTGCCCCAGGGACTCCCCAGTATCACCCTCCCCGCACCCCTCCCCAAGCCCACCCCATGAACAAGGTAGTGGTGGTGGTGTTATAAATAATGCTAAAGACGTGAAATAGGTCCATTTAGCCTGACCTGACCTGATGGATGTTAGGGAAAGAATTTTATTTTTTTGACCTTGGTCAAACAAGTATAATGAAGTCAGCAGGAAATTCACAATTGGCAGCAATCACATTAGAATAAATCACCTTGTCAGGGGAAGCAACACTACACAAATGTCTCAAGGCTGTGATTTCATAAATGAGTCTCCTAAAAATTAGTCTCCTGATTCAGCATCGGAGGTGATGGTATTTATGGTTCAAGGTCTTGGTCCTTGGCAAGAAGCCCCAAAGGCAATGAGACCCAGAGTAGGATAAAGCTGGGTGCCAGGCCTGCTGCGTACTCACCCTGTCTGTGACCGTCGCTATAATCAGGGCATTTGGCACCAGAAGGGCAGTTTTGGTTTTCTTTATCAGGGTTACCGAGAAAGCTGGAATCGAGATCTGAAACAGAATCGCGGAGTTAATACGGGATCGGGCTTCGCAGAGCAGCACTTCAAATCTTTACGTTAACGGAAAAAATAAAAATAAATCAAAACCAGCAGCAAGCTCTCCACCCTCCATGGAAAAAAGGGATTCTTAAAGAGAGGCAAGGCTGTGTCACAGAGATCCTAAGGGGGTCTTTACAAAGCTGGAGGATAAATCTGGACCCTCAGAAGGGCTTAGTGGGAAACCTTTATCTTTAGACATGGGAATAGAACACAAAATGTGCCATCATTTGAAAGGGCAGCTGAAGGCGCTAAAGAAGGTACAGGCTTATGGCATCCACGAGCCTCGCTCTCCTCTGGCCTTGGGGAAAAGGCTGAAAAGCACTGGTGTAGCCGACTCATTATTGGACGGGAAGTCTGTGTCCTGAATTCTCAGTTCTGTTACTACCTACGTGACCTACTCAGCCTTGGAAGCTGTCCTTTCTGGACCTCAGTTTCCTGACTTTTAACATAGAGACAGTCTTACCTTCGTCCTGGGATTTTTTTGTGGATTAAGTGAGGTAATAGATTGAAAATGGCTAATGCTCAATCAAAATGTCATTCATTTCCTCATTTGTTTCATAAAAAGAGGATGGGTGAAATAAAAGAACTCTAAGTTCTTTTCTGGTTCAAACAATAAAGATGAACATCAGTGATAATTATAGCAGCTACAATTATCTCTACCTGTTTAGCAGATGGCAGTGTCTTTCAATTATGACAGTCCCATAAAGTAGATATTCTAAGAGATAAGGATATTTCCTTAGAGGTATATGACTTGCTCAAGGTTATAAACACAAGGTTACAAAGACAAAATCTGAGCCAATCTGATCCAAAATAAAGGTTCAGGTTTTTTTTTTCTTTCTTTCTTTCTTTTTTTTTTTTTTTAGGTCCTCACTTGCAGCATATAGAAGTTCCCAGGCTAGGGGTCGAATCAGAGCTGCAGACGCCAGCCTACACCACAGCCACAGCAACTTGGGATCCAAGCTGCATCTGTGACCTACACCACAGCTAACGGCAATGCCGGATCATTAACCCACTGAGTGAGGCCAGGGATCGCATCTTCATGGATACTAGTCAGGTTCATTTCCGCTGTGCCACAATGAGAACTCCCAAAATAAGGGTTCATTTTGCTACAATGTACTGGAGGCCACAAAGAATGTCTCATAGGAGTTCCCTTGTGGTGCAGTGGGTTAAGGACCTGGTGATGTCACGGAAGCAGCTTGGGTAGGTGCTACAGCGTGGATTTGATCCCTGGCCTGGGAGCTTCCATGTGCCTCAGGCACGCCTCCCCCCCAAAAAAAACGGAGTTCCAACTGTGGTTCAGAGGGTTATGAACCCAACTGGTATCCATAAGGATGTGAGTTCAGTCCCTGGCCTCACTCGTGGGGTAAGGATCTGGCATTGCTGTGAGCTGTGGTGTAGGTCGCAGACCTGGCTTGGATCCCAAGTTACTATGGCTGTGGCACAGGCCAGCAGCTATAGCTCTAATTCGACCCTAGCGTGGGAACTTCCATATGCTGTGGGTACAGCCCTAAAAAAAGAAAAGAAAAAAAAATTGTTTTTAATTAAAAAAATAAAAGAAGGTACCACATTGTACCAGATGCCACAGAGAACAGTAGATGTTCCTGCTATTTTAATGCTGTATTCCTTCAACCAGGTTTTGTCTCACAGTAAAATTCTACCCCCCGTAACAAGAAAAGGACCAGAATCTTTCCACAGGTACACACACTCACTTGAACATCTATTCTGTAAAAAAGCTTCACATATTGTGAAAGAAATCAGCAAGCTCAGTGGGGGAGAGGAGTGCTTTATGTAGGTACTGCAGCTTGAAGGTCCAAAACTGAGCTTTTGATATTCTTAAATTTTATTTTTTTAAATTGATTGATTGATTGATTGGTGTTTTTAAGGCCACAGTCATGGCATATGGAGGTTCCCAGGCTAGGGGTCAAATCAGAGCTGCAGCTGCCAGTCTCTGCCGCAGCCATAGCAACGTGGGATCCAAGCCGCATCTATGACCTACACTGAAGCCCACGGCAACTCTGGATCCTTAACCCCCGAGTGTGGCCAGGGATCGAATCTGAGTCCTCATGGATGCTAGTCAGATTCGTTTTCACTGAGCCACAGCAGGAACTCCAAATCTTCTCAAATTTTAATTTTGAATATTTGCATTCATATTCAGGTTTATGAAATGGAATTGTTCTACTCCCCCTCCAAGTTCCAGATGGAAGACCATGGAAGAATGAGGGGCTAATCTAAATTAGACATAAAAAAAAAAAATGACTGTTTTGCCAAAGAACACTACACACAAAACTTTTGAAGTTGGGGTGATAAGTATAAGTCAGAAGTTATAAAATGGCATTACTTTGGAAAAAAGAATTTAAGATCTTCCAAGATAGATGATGATATAAAAATGAGTCTAATTTTGTTTTGGAGCAGCAACACAAGCACACAGTGACAAGGGGCTGTAAATTTTGGATTTTTTTGCATAATCTAAGGCATGGAACACCCTTAAGGAGTTTTCAATCAACTACTTCCTGAGTATAAGATGACAACTAGATAACATTTGAGAAATAGAGCATGAATCACCTCGCAGTTTGAGACGAGATGGAATGTGATACACGGCTTTAATTTTACTGGCATCTGAAAATACACACAGGCGGACGAAAAGGTCCTGATTAAATTCAGATGACGTTTTATTAATATGTTTCAGGGTAGGGTGCTTAGAAATTCCTCTTCCTAGAGCAGATTGTTTGGTGGCTTTTAGTTCATACTGGATCATGATGGACCGAGTTCTGCAGGGAGTGAGCGCCTTCTGCCACAGAGCTGAAACCCGAATCTCCTGGACACCACCCTCCACGGGGATGAATGTGCAAGGAATGTGTCACTATCCCAGTTCTTAGCTTCCCACCCCTCTGGTCTCTGAGATTAGATATAGCACATGCAAAAGCCATCCCAGTGTGTCCCTGTCTTGAAAAAATCAGGTCACTCCTTTTAGCTTTTTTTTTGGTCAGGTCTGTCTTAGGGAGAGGGAAGATTCTGACACCATGGCTGGAATCACATTAGCTTGAAATTGCATGTGCTGGCTTTGTGAAGCCCCCATTCCCTCACAAAGCCTAGTTCCTTCTTCACTAATGGTTTCAACCCCTGCTGCTTGGGTCAGAGGTGTTGGCTCACTCTTATTCCTGAGAATTATCTTTATCCCACTGAGCTGGGGACCAATCTTAAACCACCACCCCCTCCCACTCTACGAATAAGTGCTTATACTGCAGAAACCTAGAAATATGGTGCAATACTACTCAGGATTGCTTTGCATTATACTGATGCTAATAACGCTGTGAATCTAAAATATGTTTACCTAAATATCACCCTGTAATAAAAATCACATGCTTGATACTAGTCTGCTGACTCAACACCAACAAAATAAAGAACTTCCATTGTATTTGCTAAGTAGTCTGTTTATAAGATTGCCAGAGGCTTTAGGGAGAATATTTAAATAAAACATATCTACCAGTCAAAACAAAAGGAATTTTTCAGCAGCTCCTTCATAAACTTAAAGCTGCTTGTTCATAATCATGAGTCAGAATGATTACAAACTCACTGAGGTCATGCAGAGCCCCGGGGTTTCTCTGACTCCTGGTTCGGGTGGCCTGCGTGAACCCTATGATGTGACACGGCGGTTCAAAGGGGAAGAATGTCAGTGGGATGGAATTAGCTTCTCCCTTCTCAGGCTGAAGTCCCAAGGTCCTTATTTTAGAAGGTGGGGCCCTGGGAAAACTGCCAATTCCTTCACGTCATTCTTCTTAAAGGCTCAGGTGTCATGGGCCTCTGCTCTCCCAAATCTGTGTGTAGTGAGACTGAAAAGCTGCCAATCACTGTCCACTGGGGACTGTGGGTATGGGACCCTCCCCGACTAGGCCTGAGATGCTCCAATGCCTGCTCATTTGGTGCTGGTGACAAAGTGAGCTCTAACAAGTAGCTGATTTCTCAGCATGTTGTCTAGACAGCTCTGAATATGGTGTAAAATTTGCTCATCTTTAAAAACTGTTTTGGGTTTAATGTAAAATTTGCTCATCTTTAAAAATTGTTCTGGGTGTAATGGGCATTGTTTAGTGCCTTTGAAACAAATCATGGGGCACTTTCCATGTAAAGAACTTTGAGAGTTGGCCAGGGACATCCAGGTAAAAAGGATTTACGGTAGGAAGGTGAGAGAAAGATACGTATACAAGGAAATGAAGGAGAGAGGGGTGTTTAGAGAAAAAGGGAGGTGAGGGTTGCTTACAGGCATTAAGAACCTGTGGCATTTGGAACTACAGCAAAGGAAAGTTGGTAAAAAGGTATAATAATGACACTATCTATAAACACTGCTGTTATTTAAAACAATTACTGGAGTTCCCGTCGTGGTGCAGTGGTTAACGAATCCGACTAGGAACCATGAGGTTGCGGGTTCGGTCCCTGCCCTTGCTCAGTGGGTTAAGGATCCGGCGTTGCCGTGAGCTGTGGTGTAGGTTGCAGACTCGGCTCGGATCCCGAGTTGCTGTGGCTCTGGCGTAGGCCAGTGGCTACAGCTCCAATTGGACCCCTAGCCTGGGAACCTCCATATGCCGCGGGAGCGGCCCAGAGAAATAGCAAAAGACAAAAAAAAAAAAAAAAAAAATTAAAAAAAATAAAACAATTACTATTCAGGAGTCCCCCTTGAGGTTCAGCAGAAACGCATCTGACTAGCATCCGTGAGGATGCAGCGTTGATCCCTGGCCTCGCTCAGTGGGTTAAGGATCCCGAGTTGCCCACAAGCAAAATAAAATAAAGTAACAACAATTACCATTCATAATATTTAAGAAAATTCAGGGTTAGCTTCCTTTTAAAAAAATTATACCCACCTTAGTGTCTTTTCCAAAGACCTTGGAATGAAAACAAATCCAGTTGTCTGATACAAAGAGCTTCCCCTGGTATAATATTTCTTTTTGCAGGGCACAGGTAAAACCTGGGAAAATATACACAAGTAGGTGTCATATATTTAGAATTTCCATTTAAAATGAAAATTGTGATATATGTTGGTAACTCAGGGATGAGCAGAGATAATATACTCATATGCTCTAAAGATCTCTCTCCTCATTTTCCAGAATAAAAACTATGGTTCTGAGTCTTTTTTATGTATTTACTTATTTTTGTCTTTTTCTTTCTTTTTTTTTTCTTCAGGGCCATACCCACCGCATATGGAGGTCTCCAGGCTAGGGATCAAATCAGAGCTGTAGCTGCTGGTCTGCACCACAGCCACAGCTCACAGCAACATCGGATCCTTAACCCATTGAGCAAGGCCAGGGATCGAACCTGCGTCCTCATGGATGACAGATTCATTTCCGCTGTGCCACGATGGGAACTCCCTGAGAGTGTTTTTTAATTCAAAGGCTTATAGACTTTGGTATAAGGATCAAAATGGAAAGGCAAGTCTATCACTGCAGGTGACGGTTCAAGAATGATGGTTCAGACATCTCCTCTATTTAGGAAGGTGTGTCTCCCTTGCGCTCATGTTAGCTTCGCTGCCCCTCCTCCCCAGGGATGGTCACTAATGACTCTCTGGAAACAGAGCACATGACCCACAGCTTCCCTGGAGATCAGGCAGACATCCAGCAAGGTGCCTTGGGGTTTGTGTACCAAGAGAGGCGGGAAGGAACCTCATGCCCCGTGCACTCAGTGGAGTGGGACAGGTGCTGAACTGGTCTGCTGGGCCAGGTGTTTGGGTGTAACCCCTGGGCCCTGCATGGCACAGGGGTCAGTATTATCTGTCCACCTAGGATGGCACAGCCTCTTGCATCGGTGGGTTTTTTTTTTTTTGCTTTTTAGGGCTGCACCTGCAGCATATGGAAGTTCCCAGGCCAGGGTTTGAATTGGAGCTGCAGTTGCTGGCCTATACCACAGCCACAGCCACACCAGATCTGAGCTGCATCTGTGACCTACACACACAGCTCATGGTAACTAGGGATCCTTAACCCACTGAGCCAGGCCAGGGATTGAACCTGCATCCTCATGGATGCTAGTCAGATTCACTTCCGCTGCACCACAACGGGAACTCCCTCCTGCCCCAGTCTTGCTATCCTGCAACTCAGCACCATCCACTCCCAATGCATTTCAGCAGTGAATAAATATGGAAGGCGAGGACCTTCTGGAATCCTCTTGGATGGTAACATTGTGTGGAGACAGTCAGTTTCCCATTCTGCTCCCTTATCTTTCCAGGTGCTCGGTGAAAGCTGAGTGAAGTCAGCATTACTGTTACACCAGGACTTTCACCTCTTCCCCCTGGTGACTCCGTCCCCAGACTCTTTCTCTCCCAAACCAATAAACATCTTGTCAAAATCAACCAGGTCAGCACTTACTTTGCTTCAGGGGTTCCTCCGTGGGGACATCCAGAAACAGCTTGTGGAAATGCATGTTGGCTTTGTCCTGCAAAGAGGAAAAAACACAGGGGTCACTGCTCCTGCTATTCTCATGAAACGTTACAAATTTTAACTTCAATATAAATGACATACCAAATCTCCCCTCCCTGGATAAAGTATCCTTAGAAATCCCTTCTCCCTGACCTTATTTTTTTATTTTTAAAACAATTTTTATTTTTCTACCTTTTTTTTTTTTTTAGAGCCGCAGGTGCAGCATATGGCAGTTCCCAGGCTAGAGCTGGAATCGGAGCTACAGCTGCTGGCCTGCACCACAGCCACAGTAACTCGGGATCTGAGCCATGTCTGCGACCTGGGCCATAGCTCACAACAACTTGGGATCCTTAACCCACTGAACGAGGCCAGGGATCCAACATGCATCCTCATGGATACTAGTCGGACTTGCTTCCAGTGAGCCACGATAGGAACTCCCATCTCCCTGATCTTAGAGTCTCCAACACAGCCCTTCAAGTGGAAAATAGTGGCCAGCAGGGCACAGAGGTTTCATTTCCCAACAAGATCAGTGACTTGCTGGCTGGACAAGGATGTCCCAAGTAAAAGAGGAGATAAGATTCTAAGAAATCTCACCAGGCCATAGATCCGTGGACACTAAGGACCCAGAACAGAGCAGTGGTTGAAAGCTCTGTATCAGATAAGCCTGAGGTTAAGTCTTGGCTATGCCTCTTCTGTAGTATGTGACCCTGGCCTAGTTACTTAACCTCTCTGGGCCCAAGTTTTCTCTCCTGTGCCAGAGGGCCAAATAGGGATGCCATCAGCGCATTACATGGGGTCATACATCGCATGGCCTGGCTGCCTGGTTTGTCACTATCACTATCACTGCCGTGAAGGCATTTCCTCAGCCAGGGCCAGATGATAAGCAGGCGTTCACACAAAACTCTCAGCTCTCCAGGGCAGTAGAAGGCCCAAAAGTCTAAAACCAAGGCACCTGTTTCTGCAGCTGTGACAACAGTATATGGACAGCAATTTACAGGCTGTTAAGTGATGTCACAAACACCACTCCCAGCCCCACAAGAACCTGGGAACTGACGTCCCCATTCCATAGGGTCAGGACCCTGTGCCTCAGGGATGCCGAGTGACTGCACTGGCCCCACAAAGCTACCAAGATGTAGAGCTGGGTCCTCTGTCCACAGGACCATCTTCTTCCAAAGCATCCTATCAGGCAGGGTCTAATGAGCGGAACAGAGACACAGAGGCCCCTGATGCTTGATTATCCAAACTAGGAACAGGTTCAATGGCAGAAATAGCCCTAGCACTGCCATAAAGAGCTTCAGACAGGTCATGAAGATGACAGACAGTTCCCCCAAGTTAACTGTTTTTGTGTGTGTCTTTTTTTTTTTTTTTGCCTTTTCTAGGGCCGCTCCCACGGCATATGGAGGTTCCTAGGCTAGGGGTCTAATGGGAGCTGTAGCCACCGGCCTACGCCAGAGCCACAGCAATGTGGGATCCGAGCCACGTCTGCGACCCACACCACGGCTCATGGCAACGCCGGATCCTTAACCCACTGAGCAAGGCCAGGGACTGAACCCGCAACCTCATGGTTCCTAGTCGGATTCGTTCACCACTGCGCCACGATGGGAATTCCTCAAGTTAACTGTTTATAGGCGAACATATCTCCTAAGGGAGGTTAGCTTGTGCTGCCTCCCAGGAATACACCTTGCATTCAGAAAGTTTCCTTAATTAAAGCTAGGTGTTCTAGCAGGACTTTTGTGAGATTTTCTTTTCATCACTAGGCTACGGTGAGCACTGGTTGGACACTTTATTTAAAAATATCCTGGGGGGTTCCCGTCGTGGCGCAGTGGTTAACGAATCTGACTAGGAACCATGAGCTTGCGGGTTCGGTCCCTGCCCTTGCTCAGTGGGTTAACGATCTGGCGTTGCCGTGAGCTGTGGTGTAGGTTGCAGACGCGGCTTGGATCCTGCGTTGCTGTGGCTCTGGCGTAGGCCGGTGGCTACAGCTCCGACTCGACCCCTAGCCTGGGAACCTCCATATGCTGCGGGAGCGGCCCAAGAAAAGGCAAAAAGACAAAAAAAAAAAAAAATCGTGGAATTCCCGTCGTGGCTCAGTGGTTAATGAATCCGACTAGGAACCATGAGGTTGCGGGTTCCATCCCTGGCCTTGCTCAGTGGGTTAAGGATCCAGTGTTGCCATGAGCTGTGGTGTGGGTCGCAGACGCGGCTCGGATCCCGCGTTGTTGCCGTGGCTGTGGCATAGACTGGCAGCTACAGCTCTGATTGGACCCCTAGCCTGGGAACCTCCATATGCTGCGGGAGCAGCCCAAGAAATGGCAAAAAGGCAAAAAAAAAAAAAAAAAAATCCTGGGCCATGGAGTCTTCAAAAATGTGAAATTAACAAAAATCTACAAAAAAGGAAGGACTGATTTAATGAAAGGCAACATGACAAATGCAACACATGGCTCTTGACTGGACTCTGGGGGGGGTGCAAAAAAAACTTTATAAAGGACATTCACTACTGGGCCAATTGTAGAAATTGAAAATGGATTTTATATTGGTAATATTTTTGCATGTAATGTTAAATTTCTAGGGTGAGCCAAGAGTTTCTTATTCTACTTCTTAGGAGACACATATTCAAGTATTTAGGGGTGAAAGGTTAAAAAACCTCAAACTGTTCGCCCCAGTGAGTGTGCCACCTTCTGTGACACAGAACTGGGCTTTGTTACCTATCTTCGTGTGTGGTAGAAGAGACCCCACATTGCTTCTGGAGGACAATCACAACCCTGTTCCCAGGTTTTCCTCCTCCACGTGCAGTTGGGAGGCTTTCTATTCACGTGGTGCCTTATCCGACTCTCTAATTATAATGCAAGGATGTTATGCCTCTCCTGGTCTTGGCTATTAGACGAGCACATGACCTGGCTTGGCCCCTGCGCTCTGGGCACTTGTAAGAGTTAGCGGTCACAGTGGGGGACTCCTACCACTCATTGTGTGTTGAAAGGTCAGTTATGAAATATAAGACTGACGAAAAGATTTCCGGAAGGAAGTGCAGCCTGTCCTTTCTTCATGACTGTCTGAAATCTCTGTCTACATTTGTCCTGACCGTCGGGTTCCTTCCATCGGCTTTAGCGCTTCCATGGCCCTGAGACAATACACGTCTCATTCCTGGATCACCTGGCTGGATGAGGAGGACTTTTTCCTTTCAATCTTCGCGTCATTCTTGCTTTCTGTCTTACAGTCGTTCTTCTCGCTTGCTAAAGAGGCACCGTCAAAGCTGGATTTGGACCTGAGGAAAGAAAATCCAGGGAGTCTCTAAGATTTATTTTCTACGCCACTCCTTAATTTTATGGTAGTACATCTGGATTATTATACTAGCTCATAAAAAAACCTGACATTCATTTTTGTCTTCAAGACATCCACAACCCTTCAGTATTCTAAGGGCAGTGATCCAGCATGTGATGAGGGAGATGGGGTGACTGCAAGCAGGCTGATTCCAAGCTTCAGAAACCAGACCTTAGGGAAGGGAGAAGTATCAGTTGAGCTATGAAAATAGCTGTCTTGACTCAGAAGTATTTTGAGTTCCCATTGTGGCTCAGTGGTTAATGAACCTGACTAGTATCCACGAGGATGCAGGTTCAATCCCTGGCACCACTCAGTGGGTTAAGGATTCCGAGGTGCCATGAGCTGTGGTGTGGGTCGCAGACAAGGCTTGGATCCCTCGTGGCTGTGGCTGTGGTGTAGGCCGGTGGCTATAGCTCTGATTCAACCCCTGGCCTGGGGACCTCCATATGCCTCGAGTATGGCCCTAAAAAGACAGGAAAAAAAAAAGTATTTGAGCAATATAAAGAAGAGTACTAGAGGCTACTTATACACATAGTAGCTATAGTTCAATCCAAGAATATTTTTGTTTCAGAATTCTATTAATACTTAGCACATGTTAATTGAGTGGGGCCATGCATTAAATGCCTCGGGGCACACAAAACAGTTTTTATTCTTCAGGAGTCTATACCAGCATCAAGCATCTTTTAAAAAAGGCAGGACCTGCTGTGGCACCAAAACAACACATATGGACGTTAGGAGGAGGGATACAGACAGTAAGTCCAACAGGAGGTAAGAGAAGAGACCAGTAGGACAATGTGGGTTTAATACACTGGGCCTAACACGATGGGCAGGAATCAGGTGTGAGGAAAAGAGACGTGAAATCAGGATCAAAAAGAACACGTTTGGAAGTCCCTCCTTTGTTCTCATGAGGGCAGAGGGCAGAACTCCCAGATTTCCTTCCTTTTTTTTTTTTTTTGTCTTTTGTCTTTTTAGGGCCACACCCATGGCATATGGAGGTTCCCAGGCTAGGGGTCTAATCAGAGCTGTAGCCGCCAGCCTATACCACAGCCACAGCAACACAGCATCTGAGCCATGTCCGCAACCTACACCACAGCTCACAGCATTGCTGGATTCTGAACCCACTGAGCAAGGCCAGGGATCGAACCCTAAACCCCATGGTTCCTAGTTGGATTCGTTTCTGCTTCGCCATGACGGGAACTCCCAGATTTCCTTCTAAAGTGATTTTATTAAAAATTTTTTTATGATTGCTTTATAATGTTGTCAATTTCTGCTGTACAGCGAAGTGACCCAGTCATATATGTATATACATTCTTTTTCTCACATTATCCTCCATCATGTTCCATTACAGGGATATATACTTCCCTGTGCTATATATATAGCACTAAAATGATTTTAGTGTTGACTCTTCATCTGAGTAGAATTTGCACACATCTTCAACCCTACAGTGAAACGCAGCTATTTCAAAGCGGAAGGGATGCGTGATTTTTGGAGGGATATACACGAACAAGTTTTACGATGCAATTATGTAGATTTTTTTTCTCTTTATTGGGGGGGAGTGGTTGGCACATGAAATCCGTGGTTCCACAACAGGATTCTTTAGAACAAGGCTCAGTTAAAAACGATGTTTGGTTTGGAGTTCCCACTGTGGCACAGTGGGTTAAGACTCCAATTGCAGCAGCTTGGGTTTCATCCCTGGTCCAGAGTAGTGGATTAAAGGATCGGGCTTAGGCTACAGCTGCACCTGGCCCGGGGAATTTCCATAAGATGTGGGTGTGGCCATAAACACAACTGTTTGTTTGGTTCAAAGTGATTAAGAAGACTCTTAAGCAATCTGGGTGGCACATGGGTGTTTCAGAGAGAGAAATGAAGTTAGAGAGATTTCAGGCTCTGGTTTTTGCAGCTGTGAAAAGATGGACTCTATGCTATTTTAGGCCTCTGCCAGCCCCAGCGGTTTGAGTCCAAGATGCCGAAACCATCATTAATTTAAGACACACAGATCCGGACTCAGCTACTGGCCACTGAACCAGCTCACAGATAAATTCCTTTGGCATTCTAGGAGCCGATTTTTTTAAACAAAATTATGAGCAAATATTTGTACTCTCCTTGAAAATAAAATTGTTTTGACAAATGTCAAATTACCCATTACTTATACTGTCCACTGCTTTGACGTTTCACCTCTCCTGATTCAAAGGAAAAAACGTGAATGGTGCTGTCAAGGCAATGCTAAGACCTTTCGAAGAACCATGGACTGGAAGCAAATGTGACAAAAGGGCAGCTGTGCCCTGGGCTGTGCCCCAGTAGAAGGACTTGCTTGCACAGTGCTGGCCTCTCAGGTGGGGGTGGGAGGGGTGCTTACTTACATACATTCTTTCTTTGTGTCTTTTCAGCTGTCTTAGTCTCACTGTCCCATAGGGGATTATGAGCAGGACCGGAAGCCCAGTGCAACATGTTTATTCAAAAATTCCGAATTTCCAGACAGCGAGAACAGTCTTAAACCAAACACAGGGCTCTTGGCAACATATGGATCACACATCATGAAGTTTAACCAGCATGCCCTGATGAGGAGTGTATGATTCTTCATCTGAAGCCTGGGAGAGGTGGAGGTAACACGTGTAGGGCAGAGTGCCTACGATAGCTGATCAAAGAAGTCAAAGACAAGAAACAACAGGTGCCTTCGGTGGGTGAGTGTGGCAGGATGCTCTGACAGCAAACAGCCATGGAAAGAATGGTTACAAGTGAGATGTGGAGTTCCCCTTGTGGCTCAGCAGTAACGATCCCGACTATTATCCACGAGGACGTGTGTTCGATCCCTGGCCTCGCTCAGTGGGTTAACCATCTGGTGTTGCCGTGAGTTGCGGTGTAGGTTGCAGGTGCAGCTCAGATCCTGCGTTGCTGTGGCTGTGGTGCAGGCCGGCAGCTGCAGCTACAATTCGACCCCTAGACAGGGAACTTTCAGATGCCATGGGTGTGGCTCTAAAAATATAAAAAAAAGTGAGATGCATCAAGATAGGCATGCAGAAAAGATGGAGGGAGAATTGGGAGTGATCATCAGAAAAGAAAAACCTGGGGCAGAGGGAAGACTTACGCTTGGTCCTGAGAGAGGTATAGATTTGCAGAGAAGATACGGGCTGGGTAGCCAAGGAGGAAGGGAAAAGCAGATGTTATTTAATAATCCTTTAGTAGGAGTTCCCGTCGTAGCTCAGTGGTTATCGAACCCTACTAGCATCCATGAGGACACAGGTTTGATCCCTGGCCTAGCTCCGTGGGTTAAGTATCTGGCATTGCCATGAGCTGTGGTGTAGGTTGCAAAAATGGCTTGGATCCTGCATTGCTGTGGCTGTGGTGTAGGCCAGCAGCAACAGCTCCGATTCGAATCCTGGCCTGGGAACCTCCACATGCTGCGGGTGCAGCCCTAGAAAGACAAAAAATAAAAATAAAAAACAATCCTTTAGCAGAGGCTAAAAGACATAGAAGGTAGCAGTTCTGACAGTTCTAATAAGAGGAGAGTAACCACTCCTCAACCAGGTGTAGATAAACAACCCCAGTTACTCGTAATTAATCTTTGATTTAACCACTCTTTTTTTTCCCCCTTTGGCCTCACCAGGGATTGAACACACCACAGCAGCAACCCAAGCTGCTGCATTGACAACGCTGGATCCTTAACCCACCTGAGCCACACAGAAACTTCTTAATCATTTTCTTTTAAGGGCAAAAAAGCAACTTTAAGTTCCTACATCTTCCATGTGAAAGAAAGCACCCAGTGGGTGCCCCTGAGAGTGATGGGGTCCACAGCTCCCCATCTCAAAACTGCCTGTCCCCTCACAGCCACACAACCCAACTGAGCCTGGCCTCCAGCACCAGGAAACAGGCAGCCCCCGGGAGATGTGCACACCCAGTCCGGGGATCCCAGGCAGGCTTCCCCTCTGCTCTTTTCTGCGGCTGCCAGGAAAGGGAGAGAGCAGGTGTGCACACCCACGGGCGGAGCACAGGCTCCAAGAGACGGGGTAACCCCGGCTTTATCACGTAGCAAAGTCAGTGCTTGCAGGAAGGGGCAGAAATTCTGGGGTGAGAAGGAGAAAAGAGGCTGCTAGGGAGAGCTGACAGAGGAAGGCAGGTGTCAGTGCCTGGGGATCAAGGAAAAACACCCCATTTCTTCTTTTTTTTTTTTAAGGGCCACACCCATAGCATATGGAAGTTCCCAGGCTAGGGTTTGAACTGGAGCTGCAACTGCTGGCCTACACCACAGCCACAGCAATGCCAGATCTGAGCTGCATCTGTGACCTACACACAGCTCACGCCAACTTGGGATCCTTAACCCACTGAGTGAGGTCAGGGATCGAACCTGCTTCCTCATGAGTACTAGTCAGGTTCATTACCGCTATGCCACAAGGAACTCCAACACCCTATTTCTTTCCCGGTGGCATTATCTGCCTGTAGGAACTCTTCAGTCTTAACAACCCCCATCAAGCTAGAAACCCCTCCTCCCCAAAGGCCAAAAGAACAGGGTCAAGGTGAGGACTCACCGCAGGGAAATGATTCTCTTCTGGTCTGGAGACTCGGCCTCGCTGGACGGGGCAGGGGACAGGGCTGTTGGCGACCTGCAGACCTTCTTTTTCTCCTCCACACCGTTCTCAGCCTCTGAGCTGGAGAAGAGAAAACGCTTCACCTTAGCCATCCAGAGAGGGGAGGATGGAAAAAACAGTCAAGTGACCTTGCTTTCCGGAGAGGGGAATGATCTTCCATCCCCATGACAGACTGGAATCAACTTGGGCAGCTGTGCCCTTTCCATCTCTCCATCCCACCTGCCCTCAGCAGGTGCCCCAAGGGGAGGGGCTCCAGGTCATGGATGCTTCGGGTACACCTGCAGGCCTATGTGCAGGTAAATGTCCAGCTCTGTTGGGACTCACTGGTTCCCATGGGCCCCGTGCTGCCCGGCTCTGCCCTGCCCAGCAGAGAGGCGGCAGATCACCTGGAGGCTGGGAGGGCCCCTGTGCACGCACACATACAGGAGCTCACACACACACAGCGTGGCCTCCTGCCAGAGAGGCGCGCAGTTCCCCCTCGCCCCACCCCGCTTTGTTTGCACTCGCGTCATTTATCGCCTTTTGTGTTGCCTATCACCTTTGTGTCACTTAGCACCTTTTGTCCCCATCTGGGTGATTGGTAATGTCACCAAGCGCTCCTCTCAGCAATTACAGTCTCAGAGCTGCACCATCACCCAGGCTAGAAGGGACTTATTACCTCTCATTTCATAGACTCTTGAGCAATCTGAGCAATCGGAGACTCTCAGGGAGTGAATAGCTCACAGAACTAGTATCTGAGTTGGAATTCAAACTCAGACTATCCACCCGGGAGACCTTTTGTGTATGTGCCCATTCTCATATTTTTTTTCTTCCTTTTTTTTTTTTTTTTTTTTTTCCTTTTTTGCTTTTTAGGGCTGCACCCTGGGCATATGGAGGTTCCCAGGCTAGGGGTTGAATTGGAGCCGCAGCCACAACCACAGCCACAGCCACTCGGGATCTGAGCCACATCTGTGACCTATACCACAGCTCACGGAAACCCCGGATCCTTAACTCACTGAACAAGGCCAGGGATTGAACCCACATCCTCATGGATACTAATCAGGTTTGTTTCTGCTGAGTCACAATGGGAACGCCCCATTCTCCTTTTTTTTTTTTTTTTTAATCCATATCCAGCCATCTCCCTAACCACTTATCTGTCCTTCAAGCCCTCCTACTAGCTCTTTCGTGTGGGAATCCCGGGCTGGGGTGCGAAAATCATTGATCTTTATGCTGACCACTCGGTCAAAGATAGGGCTGGCCTATCATCGTGCTCAATACGCTCTGGGAAGACGAGGTCTGACCTGAGGGGACAGAAGTCAGGAGGGTCTGTGCGCTGCACCACAACAGATGGAGGACAGCCCGTGGGGACACTCAGAGCTGAGCTCTCTCGGTCTGGGGAACGTGGGGAAGCCACTTCACCGTGGGAAGAGAAGAAGGAATGAGGTCAGGGTGCTCTGCCTGCATCAGACCCTCTGCGGTGTCAGCCTGCACAGCCCAGGACTCACAAAACACGTGCAGAGCGTGAGAACTCCACAGTGGCTGAGGGCAAAGGGAGGCAGCATTGCTGTGATCGTTGAGCTAATTTTAACTCTAACTTACCACTCATTTGGTGTCTTCCCCTGCAGATGACTGCACAGGCAGGAGATGGTATTGGTGACTTGGGGCTGCTTGCTGACCACTTACGGAAACTGGACTACTTGCTTACGGAAATAGGACTTTACGGCGTCCCACTGATGAGTAAAAATTCTGACCCAGTATCTGAGTAATCGTGCCCGCAAATGGTTGATACTCTCATTTCTGTACTAAGCATTTCTCTTCTCCTAAGCAGATAAATATCTGAGAACATCGACCCAACCTTCAATTTATTTAATTCTTTTCAAAGTACTTAAAGAACTTACGTGTGTGTAGAGGCCATAACTGAATTGCATTACATGATGAAAAGCACACGGAAAATCTTGAAATTTTTTTTTTTTTTTTGTCTTTTTGCCATTTCTTGTGCCGCTCCCGTGGCATATGGAGGTTCCCAGGCTAGGGGTCTAATGGGAGCTGTAGCCACCGGCCTACGCCAGAGCCACAGCAACGCGGGATCCGAGCCCAGTCTGCAACCTACACCGCAGCTCACGGCAATGCTGGATCGTTAACCCACTGAGCAAGGGCAGGGACCGAACCCGCAACCTCATGGTTCCTAGTCGGATTCGTTAACCACTGCACCATGACGGGAACGCCCCATCTTGAAATATTAAAAGAAAAACACTGCTTTGGTTTCAAACAGAGGATTTCATTTTCATTTAGCATCAGGTCTAATTTAAGAATTCCAAGAATTTTAGAGCTATGAAGAACCCTTCCAGTACCTTTCTGCCTTTTTCCTTCTACCCCCCAAGACATACACACATCACTCCGATTCTTCCTTCAACAGCAATAAGGAATCCACAAACATGAACTTATTTACAAAATGGAAAGAGACTCACAGATGGAGGAAACAAAACATATATTTACCAAAGGGGATGCGGTGGGGGCAGGGAGAGATGAATGAGGAGTTCGGGGGTGTGGAGGTTAACATAGACAGACACACTACCATGTATAAAACAGATATCCAGCGTTCCTGTCGTGGCGCAGTGGTTAACGAATCCGACTAGGAACCATGAGGTTGCGGGTTCGATCCCTGCCCTTGCTCAGTGGGTTGATGATCCGGCGTTGCCGTGAGCTGTGGTGTAGGTTGCAGACGCGGCTCAGATCCTGCATTGCTGTGGCTCTGGCGTAGGCCGGTGGCTGCACCTCTGATTAGACCCCTAGCCTGGGAACCTCCATATGCCGCGGGAGCGGCCCAAGAAATGACAAAAACAAACAAACAAACAAACAAAAAACCAGATATCCAACAAGGACCTCCTGTACAGCACAGGGAACTATCTTCAATATCTTGTAATACCCTAAATGGGAAAAGAATCTGAAAAAGTACATAGGTACGTAAGGGAATCACTTTGCTGTACACCTGAAACTAACACAACATGGTAAAGTAACTATCCTTCAATTAAAAAATGGTAAAAAAAAAAAAAAAATCAACTATAATGGAAAAAATTAAAATCATAAAAAATGTTTTTAAATGGTTAAAAAAAAGTAAATCAGAAAATCACTTCAAAAAGTTCTCATATGCTAGTCAAGTAACTTGAATACAATAAACCAAAAAAAAAAAAAAAAAAAGAAAAAAAAATCCATGAGAGTCCCTCTTTCATCAGGGAGATGAAGTGTGTGCGGAACTTCAATAATCCACCTGAGCACTCATTCCAATAGTTACCGAATTGTATGCAGGGTCAGATGACGCCTAAGAGGCTGGGCGTTAGCTGATGTGTGCAGCCTCTCTGTGTACTCAGAAAGAGCCACTCCTGGCCAGAAGCACTCATAAAACAGTGCTCTCTGATGGGACATAGCTCTAGGGACACATGGCCTGGCAGAGAAATACTGCCTCTGGCTCTGAGCAAAAAGAACCCAGCACCAAGGTGCAGAGGTAGCCAAGCCACTGGATTTCAGGCTTTCCTGGCCAGGCCTTTCCGTGCAGGGTGGGCACTCAGCCTTCAGTGTGAGCACTGGCCCTGATTCAGGGTCCCTAGCTTGTCACACGATGACCATGCTTGCCTCTAGGTCAACAGAGCATGGAGGTCTGCACCTGTTAAAATGCTTTCTTTCTAGAGTCTCCTCCCCTCGCTTCCCTTAGCGGGTGCCCGGTCTCTAGCACTGGTTCTCGGCTGGAGGCCCTTCCCAGCGTGCGTGAATTCCACAGAGCCTTCCATTCCAGTGTCTTGGGCCCTACTGCTGCTGGCTCTGCAACTCCCTGGGCCCCTAACCAGTTACATTCTGGACTGTTAACTCTTCTTTCCCACTTGGCTTATGCATCCAACTGGGAGACTGAGTTCCTTAAAAGCAGGGAACTTCTGCCTTTTTTTTTTTTTTCTCCCAGCACTCGGCTCAGCATTTTGTTCACTGTGCTCATTTCTAAGAGTTGATTGATGCAGGATTAATTCTGTAGCATCTTAGAACGGAAGTGAAAGTCATCTATGGGCCAATACAATTTTAGGCATCTGTTTACTTAAAGATGCTACGGAAACCCAAGCTAGTGAATTCCCCACACAGGCAAGATGATTCCTGGAGGGACCCCTTACAGCTGAGGTCTTTTGGGCACAGCAAATGGAAAAATGTAGAATCCGAAGAGCAGAGATGCCTGTATTTGAGTGAGGAGGGCGTGGGAGGGCAAATGGACCGCTTCCTCAAGGCCTCTCAGTAATTTTAAAGTTTCTCGCAGTGAAGCTGAACTCTCACTGACAAGGGAGATGAAATAGTAGGTCTCCCCACAATCATGAAAATAAAGAAATCAGTTTTGTTTTGTTTTTTTAAACAAGAAGATAAGTCTCTTTCAAGGACACTGACTCAAAGAATCAACTAAAAATACCAAGCCAACAATCCTCTTCTTTCAACAAGTGTTTACTGAAGAGTCCCTGCTGACTGGGGCTGGGCAGGAGAGACAGATCACTGAGTTTTAAGGATCCGAAGCAGCAGCAGAAGATGCTGGGAACATGGGCCCTCCTTCACTTGATGTTGGCAAGGTATTTCTTCTTCCATCTCTCACCCAATTTAAGCATCAGTTACGGGCCCTGAAAGCTCTTAAGTAGGAATTTCTGAGCAGTGAGGCACATATCTAATAACCAAACCTGACTTTACCACGAGGCAACAGCATTTTTATGGCCAGCTAAGAAGTGCTGGTTTCAATAAGACACTGCCACACACCGTTCCCCACTCTATAAATCAAAAAAGCAGGTGGGACAATGCCTATCGACTCTTCATCACTTAATAAACCTTATTAGTCTGCTGATGGCTTGATTCAGATTTCAGTTTTTCAGAATCTGAATTCTTGTATGGGGTTCATGGTCATTGCTCTTGGCAAGAGACTCTGCAGGGTTAGAGTAACCTCCTGTTTCCCATCATCTCAGTCGCCCAGGCTCTTTGTCTCTCTTGCTGGGAATGTCCTGGGCTTGGGCATCATCACACATAAGTGATGATTAAGATCTGTCTCAAGTGAGTGAGTCAAGTTGTACCTCCGGTAAATGCAGTCAAGTGCCTCACTGTGGCTCCGTCCAGGAAGCTGTGTTCCTGCCTAATTACAGTGATAAACCCACATTTGTCTACCTTCGGGTTGGATTAGTCTAAGCTTAGGCATAAAAATATCCCTAAATGCCCTCATGGTAGTGCAGGTGAGATAGTTTTACACTCATGATCATTTAAAAAAACCTCCCGGATTATCACTTCTCAAAACCAGTCTGGACCAACACAGGTTAAAAAGTGACTTGAAAATAGGCTATGTTCCACAGAGGATCTCTGGAAGATAAAATCCTAGAAATGGGATGGTTACAACTATGGTCAGGTTTGTGAAAGTAGAGTGTCACTGAAACCCTGTACTGAAAACTAAGCCGCACCTGGACTCGCCAAGTTCTCACAGGCTCCTGCGTTTGGTGTGCCATCCGTTTGGCGGCTCCCTGGCTGGCAATCAAGGGTGGCAATACTTGGGGAGCAGAGACATGGGCTGTTGGGATGGAGGAGAGTTCTGTGGACTGTAGGACAGCACAAACAGAGACCTCACAGTAAGTGGGAAGCAGAATGGGGTGCAGAAGGTCAGTGATAGAGATCAGGACCTCTCCTAGAGCCCTCGGCCTCTCCAGCTGCAAAGGAAACTCGGTCCCTCAAATTAGATTTTTCTAAGTCAGGAAGAAGAGCCTTTCATTTGCAATTTTTGTGTGTCTTTTTAGGGTTGCACCTGCAGCATATGGAAGTTCCCTGGCTAGGGGTCAAACTGGAGCTGCAGCCAACAGCCTATGTCACAGCCACAGCAATGCCAGATCCAAGTAGAGTCTGCGACCTATGCCACAGCTCATGACAATGCCTATGCACTGAGCCACAGCAATGTGGGATCTGAGCCGCGTCTGTGACCTACACCACAGCTCATGGCAATGCTGGATCCTTAACCCACTGATCGAGGCCATGGATTGAACCTGCATCCTCATGGATCCTAGTCTGGTTGGTTACTGCTGAGCCACGATGGGAACTCATTTGCAATTCTGATGAAAGTATATTTTTGTCTGGAAAGTTTTTTCTCTTTTTTTTCTTTTTAGAGCCTCAAGTACATGATATGGAAGTTCCCAGGCTGGGGGGATCAAATCAGAGCTGCAGCTGCCTGCCTACACTACAGCCACAGTAACGCCAGATCCAAACTGCGTCTGCGACCTATACCACAGCTCATGGCAACATCGGATCCCTAACCCACTGAGGGAGGCCAGGGATTGAACCCACATCCTCATGGATCCTAGTTGGGTTCATAACCTTCTGAGCCACAACTGTGCCACAATAGGAGCTCTCTGGAAACTTTAAATTGTATTTATCCATCTACATATTTATTTCTGAATAGGTACTAGAAGAACAAGAACACATTTCAAAAGTTACAAATGGAAAAAATGAATCTCCCTTCTACTTACCCTCGTTTTCAGGGTGGCCCTGTTTCTCTCCAGAGAGGCACTGGGAGTCTAAGTGCATATGTGTGTTTATGTTTTAAGCACAAGTGACAGCATGCTGTTCTACCCCCCACCCCTTTTGGAACTTATAGTATTGTGGTGCTTTTGGCTATTAGTATACATAGAGCTTCCCTATGCTTTTAATGACTGCATAGAGTTCCACTGTAATGGCAGAAGTACAATCTAACCAGTTCCTTACGGATGGGCATTGAAATGATTTTCAGTCTTTTCACAAATACAGACAACACTGCATAAGATGTCTTTCATGTTTATTATGTGTGTGAATATATCCATAGGATAATTTCCTAGAAATAGAACTGCGGAGTTAAATGTACAAATTTTAAAATTTTATAGTTTTTGCCAAATTGCCCTCAGTAGAGGTTTTGTGACTCACACCCATAAGACGTAGAAGTGTTTTCACGTTCTAATTAAAGTGTTACACTTAAAAAAAAAAAAAAAAAGCGAAGCGTTGAACAGTACCTAGCACACAGAGTAACAGTTTTAGTGATGACAAGTGTTAAACTTTTTGATCTCTACAAATGTGAGAGTTAAAAAAAAAGTCCCCCTATAGTTTTGATTTACATTTTTCTCTGAGTAAGGTTGAATGTATTTTCATATATTTAAGAGTATTTTTTTTTTAATCCCCTGCGTTGTGAATTAGCTGTTTGTATGTACATTTTGCCAATTTTTCTAGTGGGCTGTTGATTGAAATATTTAGGGAAAACAATTCTTATAACTGCATCACCAATGCTTGGCAATATTGTAGAACTGATTTATTAGATAAATAAACATTTAGGAAAGTTAAGTGGATATTAGTGGCCAGCATAACATTAAAACATCAATCACAAATTAATATTTTTTTTCCCTTGAAAGGCTTACTGGCAGGTAGAACAAAAAGGAATGCCAAAAACATAGCATTCTTTGGTTTCAGCAAAATCAGTGATGAACCCCAACAGGTTTCCAGTTCAAGACGGAGAAAAGAACATAGACGTTTGCCTCTCCTTTCCAAGGCCTGTTAAGATGAGAATTTATAAAAGAGGTAATGAGTTTGCTTATGATAATGGGGGGGGGACCATCAACCAGTTTGATTTCCCCAAATTTCTGGAAACTGGAAAGGAGAAAATAAAGTGTGTGCACTATTCATCCATGCAGCCAAGTGGAGGAAGCTTGTTATTTCAGAATCTGGGCATCAATGGAAGATAAAAGAATAGTGATCTGTTTGTCAGAGTCCAACAAGGTGCTATAGGAGGAGGATACAAGAAGTTGCCCACAACATTAGATTAGATTAAAGGTGTGTGTGTGTGTAAGAATCTCCGACTACTCCCCCACCCCCATCGTCAAGACCTAAATGGCAGGCAGTCAGCTACTTAGGTCGTGAGGCAAAAATAAGAGAAGAATTGTTGGTCAATAAACTGAATAACTTCACTGCAGAAAATCAGGGTACATAGCATGGGGGGGCGGACAGAACCCCACGGTGAATCCCTTCTTTTCCTTCTTCCATTTTGAATAAAATGGTCCCAGGTTAAGTGCCAACTCCCTGTTCACATTCTGCCAAAGCTACTCTAGTCCTTCATTCTTAAATATGAAATGACAACAAAGACTCGCAGGACCCTTGAAGACAATCTTAAGTCTTTGTTTTTGTCTTTTTAGGGTCACACACAAAGCATATGGACATTCCCAGGCTAGGGGTCTAATCGGAGCTATTGCTGCCAGCCTAAGCCACAGCCACAGAGTCTGTGACCTACACACCACACCACAGCAATGCCGGATCCTTAACCCACTGAGTGAGGCCAGGGATCCAACCTGCAATCTCATGGTTCCTAGTCGGATTCCACTGCACCACGACGGGAACTCCTGTTATTAATATTTCTTTTCTTTTTTTTTTTGTTTTTTCTAGGGCTGCACTCATGGCATATGGAGGTTCCCAGGCTAGGGGTCTAATCAGAGCTACAGCTGCCAGCCTATACCACAGCAACTCGGGATCCAAGCCAGGTCTGTGACCTACACCATAGCTCACAGCAATGCCAGATCCTTAACCCACTGAGTGAGGCCAGTGACTGAACCCACAACCTCACGGTTCCTAGTCGGATTCGTTTCCGCTGTGCCACAACGGGAACTCCGAAAATCTTGTCTTAAAGACTTGAGATAAACCAACCAGAAAGTAAAACCCTTAGAAAACTGACTTCAGGAAACAGAAGAAAGCTTGAGACAAACAAGCGAACAAGAAAAACAAAAACCTCAAGCCTCCTAACTGCTATCTTCAGAGAGAACAGGGGACTCATGAAACAGATCACACCACTCTGGGGACGGATACCTCCCTTGACTCCTCGGTTCTCTTGGAGTCCACATCCTTAACAGCCTTCAGGGCAAGTCAGGACCTGCCCCGTCTGCCCCTCCGGACTTCCCTGAACCCTAACCTTTCCTCAGTCTGGGCTCCCACAAGAAAATCTGTGCACTGGCTATTCCCTCTGCCCAGAACGCTGTAGCCCCCAGAAAGCCACGTGGCTATCTCCCTCCTCTCCTTCAAGGCTTCCCTCAAGTGTCACCTTCTCAATGAGACCTATTTATTTAATCAAATTCAAAAGGAGAAAAAGTAAGAAGGGAAAAACAAGGCATGTTTAAGCCAGGCACTTGTAACTCAAATGAACAGGAATTCTACACAGAAAAAAAAAAAAAAAAAAAAAAAAGGAGAAGCTATTATTAAAGAAAAAACAAGGAGGCCCCGTTGTGGCTCAGTGGGTTAAGGACCTGACGTTGTCTCTGTGAGGATGCGGGTTTGATCCCTGGTGTCACTCGGTGGGTTAAGTATTCGGTGTTGCTGTAAGCTGCAGCACTGGACACAGATGTGGCTGGGATCCGGTGTTGCCATGGCTGTAGCTTAGGCCTCAGCTGTGGCTTGGATTCGACCCCTGGCCTGGGAACTTCCATAGGCCACAGGTGAGGCCCTAAAAAGATTAAAAAAAAAAAAAAAAAGAAAAAAGAAAAAAATGGGAGTGATAAAAAGGTAAAAGAAGCGCAGAGGCTACACATTTCTTATTCTAAAAAAGTCACGTGTCAAAGTAATCTACTAGGAGATTTAGGTCATTGTATTATTTAAAGAGGCAAATGTATGAAAATAGGAAACAGAAAGCAATAGGCCTACCTAAAACACGGAGCAGGAAGAAAGGGAAACAGGGAATCAGCATGAGTGCATTGATTCTTTTGTTCCATCAAAACAGGACGTTGAGAGATACAGTTTAGAATAAGTAAGCAAGAAAGAGCAGGATGCATGTATTTTTAGAGATACTCAAGTAACCACTACCACTAAAATCAGGTACAGCAAAGAGCGACTGGGGAGGCAGATGAAAAACCCAGCAGTCTGGTTTTCTCTAGAGTAAGGCAGGGGAAAGAAACACATCACCCTTGCTGGGACCTTTGACTCCTAATGAGAGGTGGCTGCTGTTGGACCTCACTCGGTTGGCAGGAGGGGTTAACTGAAGATTTTTAGACAGGAGGAATGCAACAAGGAGGATGCGGTGTTGAGTGCCCACCTGAGCCCATGCATATACCACAAGAGGCCTGATGAGACAGGTGCTTCTCCAAGATTCCACTGGCCTCAGTGTATAGGAATGGGGATGGGGTGGGGGTGGAGCTGGAGACGGTGAGAAAATGGAGAGGCGGACGGGGAGGCATTCGAAGCCAAGATGCAGAGCCTGCACTGCAGAGAGAATCCAGAGATAATCCCCGGACGGGTGGGAGGGCCAGCAATGGGGAGGAACATCCGAGATAAGGCAAAGGGCATCTGGGGAGTGGAGAATTAGCACCAGCAGGAATAGCTACAGGGAGCAGCAAGAGGCAATGCAGTGGGCTGGGAGGGATTCTGCAAATCCGGTTTGCGATGTAATAGACACACAGGGCCCGCAGGTAAAAACCTGTATCTAAAAGCCAGAAGTGCCCCCAAAGAACAACAACAAAAGGAGATACTGCCAAGCAAAGGTTGGCTCCCCAGCTCATTGCCACAGCAGGGAGCAGTACCTCGATGTCAGCTGCACTTCAGGGCTGGAGGAACGACGACGGCTCAGCACAGGCCACCCACCGGCCCCAACACGCCTCCTTAGCCTGGTCCCAGGAGCCATCATGTGATTCATTCCACCTTTGTGTCTACCTCCAATGCTGTTTTCCTAAATCACTGCTTTTCTTAAATAGCCTAAGGCAACTCGGGTAACTCCAAAAAAAGGTTAAATGTCAACATTCTGATCCTGAGGGGGTAGAAACCCAACTCGAACTGGCTCATTTATTTATTTTTTAAAAACCACTCACAAGGGCTTCTGTCACTGCATTAAGATGAAGTCAACAGTAGAGATGGTGTCGAGATGAGCAGAGAACAGCCGCAGATGTGTCCCCTCAACCTCGGGAACACACCCCCAGCTGTGATGTCCAGGGTCGCGCTCTCCAAGTCCTCGGGGACATCAATGCCCGATTCATCCTCGCGCGACGCCGCCTCCCTTATGTCACGCCCTGGCTCTGGAACCAACAATGACTTTCTATTGAGCATCAGAGGAGGCATCTGGATAGGAGCCAAGACCCTCCAGGGTTGTGCAGTGGCCCTTTTTTCTTTTCTTTTTTTTTTTTTGAGAGGTTAACTTTAATATTATTTCTAATCAGGAGAGGACTTATTCATTCCACATCAAGTGTCAGAGCTGAAGATCCAATTTCTCCAAACTAGGACAGACTGTATCTTGCCTTTCACTAAGGAATCATCTAAATGCAAATGGAAAGGCTTTTCCATATGATCCAAAGTGAAGTCAAGGAGAGGCTAGGAGGGATATTCAGATTTCCTGAACTTTATCCCTCTACTTTCTTTTTTTTTTTTTCTTCTCTTTTGTCTTTTTCAGGCTGCACCTGCGGCATACGGAAGTTCCCAGGGTAGGGGTCCAATTGGAGCCGCTGGCCTGTGATGCTGGACTGTGCCAGAGCCACAGCATCACCAGATCTGAGCAGCATCTGCCACCCATACCACAGCTCACGGCAACGCTGGATCCTTAACCCACTGAGCAAGGCCAGGGATCGAACCCGCAACCTCATGGTTCTTAGTCGGATTCGTTTCCACTGCGCCATGATGGGAACGCCTATCCCCTCCACTTTCTAAAAGCAATTCTCCATTCTAGGCATGTCGGTCTTCTCACCATAGCCTTGCTCCCATCGTTCCATCCTTCCTCTGAGCAGGGCTCTTGTAGCCTGGACTATCCCCTCTGCCCCTTCCTAACTACCCCCAACTATCCGATGCCCAGTGCCCAGGACGTGGCTGGTGACACACCCTCTTGATATGGGCCCCCAAGTCTTTACTGCCAATGTCTGGATATAAGAAATGACTCAATCGATACTTGTGTGGACAACTTTGAGAACATCTGTGGTTCAGAACAATAATCAGCACCTGCAAAGGGGCTTGGGCTTAAATTTTATCTCAAGACCTAAGCAGTAAACTCCTTTCCAAGTCTGATGTACAAGTTCTCCTGGAAGAGGGCCATGCTGAAGGTGGAAGCCGGTAAAAAAAAAAGGCTGTGTCTCCACTTTCCCTTTCACTGAATCCCCATTGTGTGTGAACTTAGCTTTCCATCTGATCACTGGTTCAGTAAGCAATAATTTGAAACTAAATGGAAATGTCAACAGACTGTCTTCATAGCGGGAAGAATCAACAATTGTTAAGCAAAATCATAATCAAACTAAGTAACTTCCGTGCGATGGTATTTTGAGGCCAAGCACGATAGGAAAAGGACAAGAAACTGCATTAAGGAAAGAGCAGTCGACTTTTTCAATTGCCAGGAAAAGCAGATTGATGCTGCTCATATTTTCCTTTTTGTTGTTTACACCATCAGCATGTACACAGGACTCTATATTGCATTGCTTAGTATTAACCAAGTTTCTAAAAATATCTATCTCCTTCCAACTAATACTCTTCTCAGGGACAAGGACTTTAAACAGTTTTTGCATTTTTATCTCTATTCCTTTTTTGAAGGTGTTCTTCCACTAGCAACTGCCGAATGTCAGAATAAGCCACTTTTCATATACCTGAGAGATATTAGAGGCAATCTATTTAACTGAGGGCTTCAGCCAGAAAGAAGGGTTTGAGGAAGAACTAGATCCTAAAACTTAACGAGAAACTTCCAGAACAGAAAGATAAAAATGCAAAAGGCCAGGGCATGACATCCAGGAAAATGCTTCTCGAGAAAGTACACTATTCACAAACCACTGGCTATTATGGCAAATATTCAAAACATCAAAGAAGATTTCAAAGTACCCCAAGCACTTTAGATGAAGCACATATAAAAAATACCCCCGTCCCCCATCCCAAACCCCATTCGAACCCAGAATAAAAATATGTTAAGACCTCGGTCTTGGATTTTTCAGAAATAGGCAGAATCCATCACACGATTATCACTTTGGAACTTCACTTGATAGGAACAGAGGATCAAGGATGGTCCAAAAATGGGAGGACGAGGACCTCAGGCAAAAGTCATAAGAACTTGATAGGAGGCAAAGAAGGAGAAAGGAGAGAACAGGTAACTGGTGCATCGGGAATGCCAACACGAAGATGGCATGTGTACTGTAAGAACCTGAGAGGTGCCTCGAACCACAAGGAGCTGAGCATCTGAGGTGGGTACTTACAGCTGGAGGAAGGAGGGAGGGTACCAGCTGGGCAGAGGAGCCTGGAGCTTGCAAGAGATGAATGGGGCCCGGCCATGGTATCCTTAGATGAGGCTCCGTTTTGTGAAAATGTGACTCTTGAGAGAAGATCACTGTGTCTTTCCTGGAAGGGAGTCGTGTCAGGACCCAATTTAGAGGCACTCTTGCAGGGGAGTGAAGGAAGGAGCACCAGGTGGGAAGTGGGCAAAGAAAAAGGGAGGAGGGAGAGACACCCCAAAGGGAGATGGTCCGAGGAAATGTCCTTTCTGTTCACAGAAATTCCTCTTGCGTTCGACTGCCTTTCCCTTGTTACCATACCTACGATACGAACTTTTATTTGGAGAGAGAGAGAGAATGTATGATGCCAGAAATACATGTATTTAGCCAGCAGGGAATATTTTACTTATTAATAGTACAGTAACATTTAAGATGAAAAAAATAAAAATAAAAAAATTTTAAAGCCCCAAGGCCATTAGAAGCCAACTTGGGAAGAGAGAAATGTTTGCTTTTGTTTTGAGGAAGCCTCGTCTCCACGGAGATGACCACGCTATGTTGGCCCTTAGCTGTTGCAGGAGGCATTTGGGCTCAGAGCATCGGAGATACCGGAGCAGTAGTCTCCTACCACCCTGGCTGTCAACTGTGATGACTAAAGCGCTTTCTTTCCACTTACACCTTTTATTTCCTGGAACTCAGGCTTTCTGTTCCACGTAGGGGGATAAAAAGATCAGTCGCCAGAGACGTAAAAGACCAAGGTGCGTAGGCATGGCAGCAGAGTTAAAAGTTGCCGCAACAGTCCAAAATTGCAACAGAGAGCAGTCCAGAAACTTGTCTGTCCTTTGATTCCCTGACTCAAACTTGGCAGTACCACGGCCTCGTTCTACATTCTGATCTCATGGCTCAGAACTGCACGTGTATGAGGACAGCTCAGGATGTGCCATCCAGGAATTTCCCAAAGGTCAGCTTCACACCTCATGTCATGTCATCCCCAGTAATCAAAACAGACATGAGACATTATGGATGTTTTTAGCACACATCGAATCCTCTTTGCTTAAATGCTAGGTAGCATTATTGAAATTCAGGATTCGTTTCGGATGAAAAATTAATGGGATTCAATTTCTAGAGAAGAAAGACATCGTCATTTTTAAAGAATGGGATAATTCTACGTGAGCGAAAACAGCTTTCTGTAAAAAGGCTTTGGTTTAACCCAAACACGTCTACACAAAATACACGGAAAGAAAGAATAGTTCATGCTATCCTATGGCAGAAAATAAAAGAGTACATTTTTAGTTATTTCAGGATGGAATTAATTCCATAATTATATCATAATATATCATATATGATGTAAACAATGTCATATCAGAATATTATTTATATCATAAAATATCATAAAAATCATACATGATATATGCCATTATATATAATTGACATTATATAGAATCAAAATAAGGATTAACTCTAAAACTCAGAGAACCCCTCACTGCTGGTGAAAGGAAAGGTTTCTTTCAGTATCTTAAAGGCAGCTGACTTGCATAGGATAGAAGAATTAGAATTAGAGTAACTTATACATGATAATTAGTACCTCTTTCGAGGAAATAAGCACCAAGTCTAAGTAACCTTACATCTGATAGCCTTACTCCCTGTCCTTTATTTTCCTCACTACAAATATGGATTTTTCTCTCCTTGTGCTAAAAAATATACCTATTGCTTTGGGAAAACATCTATTTGTGGCTCCTTCCCTCCTCCTTGTCACTCTTTCCTACTGGATTTTCCAGATGACTTTACACTTGGCATTGTTGTTCTCAAAGGGCACCCACACCCACTCCACGATACCATGTGAGTCCTCACGCCAACCTTATGAGGCAGGTGTGTAAGACGGGTGGTATCCATATTTCACAAACCAGGAACCTAAGATGAGAGTGTTGAGAGACAACAATGAATGAACGGAGGCTCCGCTGCTCTCATGCTTCGACTGTCCATCTCCTACCAAACGTAGGCGGACACAGAGACTTGTGGATTTCATCTCCTCCAGTATTTTCCAGTTATGCCCCCTCCTGTTCCCTCCCAGTTGGGCTGGGTTAGCAATGATCCTCAATGTCTCCCGCCCGGACCCCTAAACATCTGCACCTCATCTGAGTTAGATGCAGCTCTCCCTCCCTGCCTCTCATATTGCCTTCCACTTATATGGAAGATCACTCTGCCCTGTGATCTTTGGAAAGTCCAAATATGACATGATAGTCACATCATCTCTCCAATCCCACCCTGTGAAAAACCCTTTTGCTTCTCCAATGCCTACAAGATGAAGCCGATGTTAAATACAGGAAGCTCTCTGCCATTTGGAGCCTCCTCCCTGGCATTTAACCTCTTGCCATGGTCTACCCAGCCCTGTGCTTGGGCTGTCCAGGCCATTTCTCTTGGTCCCAACACACACTGGACAATCTTTCAAGATTTAGCTCTGGCTGGGGCCTCCTTCTATCGGAAGACTTTTTTTTTTTTTTGCCATTTCTTTGGGCCGCTTCTGTGGCATATGGAGGTTCCCAGGCTAGGGGTCAAATCGGAGCTGTAGCCGCCGGCCTACGCCAGAGCCACAGCAACGCGGGATCCAAGCCGCGTCTGCAACCTACACCACAGCTCACAGCAACGCCGGATCCTTAACCCACTGAACAAGGGCAGGGATCGAACCCGCAACCTCATGGTTCCTAGTCAGATTCGTTAACCACTGCGCCACGACGGGAACTCCTATCGGAAGACTTCCCCAGCCCTCTTTGTGCCCTGAGGACCCACCCCCCTTTAATGATCCTCCCCAGTACCCTAAAAGCTATGACTGCCATGGAAACTGTATACTTTAACATGGGGATTGTTTAAAAATGAGGAGTGGGCTACTCTTTGCTTGTCTTCACTCTCCTTAGACCATAACCCCTGGATGCCTGGTCCCTGGTCTTATCACTTCTCTCTATTGGGGGACGTGTGTGTGTGTGTGTGGGGGGGTGCTCTACTCAGTTCCCTTAAGGCCTTGACATTCCTTACACTCGCACTAGAAGCCAGGCATTCCGATTTCTAGCCAGAGCCCTTCTTGACGACACCAGACCATACACATAGCAACAGGAAGGGATGTACTCCACTAGAAATTCCTGGACTTAGGAAGACTGGCATGGGAAAGGCCAGAGAAGTTTTCTGCTGGGGGCTGGGTTGTGTTTGTCCCAACTTGGACTAAACTGGTCAGGGGCAGTTTCCATGAGGCAATGAATGGCTTGCCATTTCTTCCCACCAGCCTGGGGTAAAGGTAGTGGGGTCTGCTTTAGGAAGGCCAAAGGAGCTGTCATCCCTGCTGGTTGAGGGGCCATCACACCTGAGCTGGCCTTACTTTGAGTTTAAAGGGCAAGCCTTGGAGTGCCTGTCGTGGCTCAGTGGTTAACGAATCCAACTAGGAACCATGAGGTAGTGGGTTCGATCCCTGGCCTTGCTCAGTGGGTTAAGGATCCGGCATTGCCGTAAGGTGTGGTGTAGGTTGGAGACGCAGCTCAGATCTCGTGTTGCTGTGGCTCTGGCGTAGGCCAGTGGCTACAGCTCTGATTCGACCCCTAGCCTGGGATCCTCTATATGCCATGGGAACGGCCCAAGAAACGGCAAAAAAGACATAAACGGCAAGGCTTGGTTATTGCCAAGTTCAAGAAAGAAGAAGAAGAAAACAGGGCTGCTTTTCTTCATTTGATACCTCTGAACTGGACAAAGCTTGAGGAGAAGAATCGATTCCATCATCTGTGGCTTCCTAAGAGGAGCCTAATGCATGGTTCCTGGGAGCAGCAACTTCCTAAGGGAGGTTTATAGTATTTCAGTGTCTTAATAAGCGCCCGGCTTTCTCACCCACAGCCATGTGTTACAGGGCTGAGCTGCTCTCTGTCACATCAAACTTGAATTTAGAAAACGCCGGGGAGTTCCCATTGTGGCACAGTGGTTAACGAATCCGACTAGGAACCATGAGGTTGTGGGTTCGATTCTGGCCTTGCTCAGTGGGTTAAGGATCCGGCGTTGCTGTGAGCTGTGGTGTAGGTTGCAGACTCGGCTCAGATCCCTCGTTGCTGTGGCTCTGGCGTAGGCCGGTGGCTACAGCTCTGATTCGACCCCTAGCCTAGGAACCTCCATATGCCGTGGGTGTGGCCCTAGAAGGATGGAAGACAAAAAAAGAAAAAGAAAACACATGGGTTTTCATTTTTTAAAAATATGGAGTGTAAGGGATGGCACGCATTTTCTCTTTGACCAATGAAGGTAGGTGGCACTGCAAAAGGAACAGTGGCAACGTTTGATGACTTGGCACAGATTTTATTAGGAAAACTGAGACTGGTCTTTTGGGGATTACTACTTAATTTGCATCATAGCTGATGCAAGCCATGGTACTCACTTCTTTTCATAAATGATTATAAAAGTTTCCAACTGCCTACTATGAAAATTTTATGACATACAGATTAGGCAGAAGAATGATTATCTACTCATGGCCCATCTTGTTTCATCTATAGCTCTGCCTATTCCTCTCACCTCTAATTTATTTTAAAGGAAATCCCCACATTATATTCATATCTGTAATTATGGGGGTCTGTAGCTCTAAAAAGAGGACTTTAAAAAAAAGATAACACAGTATCAATAACAAACTTGAAAAAGATGAACAATTATCATTGATTTTAAAAAAGTGAAATCTAGCTGTTTGTTGGGGAAGGATTTTAGTGTGACCATGTATCATTATTGAAGAGTAGCAGGGCCTGCTACCTCCAAATGCTGCCAATTTCACACGTGATTTTGAGCTGCAGGCACGTGGGAACAGCAAATGCAGGGAGGGGCTTTCTCTGAATGTCCCTTAGCCTAAAGACAGATCCTCGAAAAGGAACTCAATTTTCATAAGTCCCCTCCCAAAGTTTCATCAACCAGGGCGGCTTGACTCTTATTGTACAGAGGAAACTAGGAGCCTACACCACACCCAGACAAACTCTGTCCCAAACTACATACCTCTCCTTTATTCTATCTTTTCCCCTTCATCCTTCCCCGAAATTATTTATTCTCCCCTAGGAGGCCTATCTCCTCCCTCTTCTTTCTTTATTAAGCTGGTATTTAATCCTAAATTCTACAGCCACCTGGGGAGTTATTTTCCCCTGGGGAATTGCCTGTGTATAACAGATTTGTTTGTTCTTCTCTTGTTAATCTGTCTTGTATTTTGGGGGGGGGGGGGTCCCAGCTAAGAATGCAGAAGGATCATTATTCTTCCTCCTGCCCAGTATTTAGGACTTGAGTAGATTAAATCATCTTTAGGACAGAGCTAGGAATTTGAGTATCCAGGACAGGATTTGGAAGAGATCACATACTAGTCCAGTGTGGCAAGAGAACGTACCCACACTGGTATTTCCAACTTGCTGGGGTGCCTTTCCTCTGGGGACTCTAGCTGCTCTGCTACTCTGGATAGAGGAAGCAATAGACATGGCAAGCCCTAATCTCAACACCTGGACCAGATTCGGCTTTCTTGGGGGAGTGAAGGAAAAGAGATTTGAAATGACATGGGTCAGCATGAAGCTAGGTGTCATGGTGAGAAGAAACGTATCCAATTGGATAAACTACCATAGAACTCATTGAAGAGTGCTGGAGCTGCACCTGCATGTTGCCTGCATCTCACGCAGCAGCTGCCCCCACTGCAACCTCCCCCAGCTCACACCCAAAGGGCAGCCTTGAGAGAGACCTGAGCAGAGCAGATGGAGGGGGTGACGTGATAACCCAACCACCCACTTCCTCTGATCCATTAATACTTGAGTCACAGAGCCTTGGGCTGTGCCGGCCCTGGAGACTATCTGGGCCTTCCCACAGACATGCTGGTTTGCCTTTGAGACCTTGCAGGGTTATGTCACGTTGCCTGAACACAGGGTCAGTTCTGCACCTCTCTAAAATGCAAGCAGCAGGTGGTTTTGAGGAACAACCGAAGAGTTCTAGGTGTAAAAATCAGCGCTCTCCCAAGCATGAGACTCTCCGAACTTGTCCGTCGCAAATACATGCCGCACATGGTACCTGTCCCCTGACCTTTTGCAGGAGGTTCTTGCCAATTCTTGGAACAAAACCTCACAGGATTCTGTTCTTGAACAATAGCTCTTAGGTAACAAGGATTCCTACCAAACAGGCAGGTTCCCTTAGAAAGGACACTGAGCAAACATCTTTGCTAAGCTGGAAGGACAGCTTGTTTTTCAGGCAGCTATCTGCGTGGTATGGTTGGCTCAAAAGTGTGAGATCGCAGGCGAGGCCCCCCTTCTGCAGCATTCCCTGAATCCCCTCACCCCATTCCTGCATGCCCCCTTCCCCAACATGCTCCACCTGTATTTCTTTGAAATAATCTCCTTTGAAAAGCTAAGTCAGGATTGAGGAGGGGGCGGGGAGTAGAAGGCATCTCTATCTGTTACTCTTACAAGTGTAATGCAAGCAAAGCATGAAGTCACTGACGGCATCTTTCCAACACAGCTCAGAGAAAGCTGGTTTTAGGGACGAGAGATAGCAAAGTGACCATGCAGAAAAGTCATCGCTGTGTCAACATCTCACTGGGACAGCAGCAGGTGACTAGGTGAAGGGTGTCTTTGGAGACAGAGGGGAAGAGCGATGTCAAAGAGGATGTGGGAGGGCCCCGTGCCCTCGAGGTTTTGCCTGGACCCCGTTTTCTTTTAACTAACGAAACCCTGGCTCCGGATGTAAACACACAGACTGAAAGGCCACTCATCGAAACCAGGGTTGAGAATACACATGAGGCCAAAGAATGGTTCTCGCTCCCAGGACTACCATATGGTTTCTGGTAAGATCAGTCTGTGAATTCCACCACTGAGTGGTCCTAAAGTTGGGCCTAAGGACCTTTTGTGTCAGAAACAACTGGGGTTGGGGAAGGGGGGCCCTGTAACAGTGCACATTCTTAGCCCAGCTGCAGAATGTTTCAAGTCTTAAACCCACCAAAATCTTGAAATTGAGCTGAGGGTCAGCCAAACCAGGATTATGGAGCCAAGGGTGAAGCAAGTCAATTAACTTTGTTGCCTTCTCTCAGCAGTTCTGTGATACAGGTGGGGAGAGGGGGGCACATTTACCAGAATACACCAGGACTTTTGAAAAATAATCCTCGTCAATGACGCACAGGTAATGCTGCCTTTGGGAATGAAGTCTCTATGTCAGTTAAAGCCACCATCCAAAAAATCGAAATACAACCATGTTTGAGTTTTCTTTGGGAGATGCAATTACCGGTGAACTTGCTTTATTTTCTGCAATGATCTGTGGTGGTCAAGTTTACTACAATGAGCTTCTTATAATCATAGATGTTCATTTATTTAAAAGTTCTTTTAAAAAGAGAAAAAGGAGAAGGGGTAACAGATTCTGAGATGCTAATTATACCCAATATCTTAAACTAGAGGGGATTCCAAGTAAACTTTTAGGGAGGGATTTCCAAGCAGGAGGCTTCAAAGAAAATCTAGAAGACTTCTAATGCGTGTATTTGAATACACCTTAGAAATGCCTTTTTTTTTTTTGGTATTTTTGCTTTTTCTAGGGCCGCTTCCCTCGGCATATGGAGGTTCCCAGGCTAGGGGTCGAATTGGAGCTGTAGCCGCCGGCCTACGCCAGAGCCACAGCAACTCGGGATCCAAGCCGCATCTGCAACCTACACCACAGCCCACGGCAACGCTGGATCCTTAACCCATTGAGCAAGGCCAGGGACCGAACCCGCAACCCCATGGTTCCTAGTCGGATTAGTTAAGCACTGCGCCACAACGGGAACTCCCTGGAAATGCATCTTTAATAGGTTTGGAATGAGTTTGTTTCAAAATTATGACTGATGTAAATATTTCGGTAAAGAGGGTGGCTGAAGATGCGATTAGGAGTCAATGAGTTAATGTACTAAATTCTATAGCTTGGAAATACATCATGACAAGCCATGAGTCTACCTTCAATCATTCAGATTTAGGCTTATTCTTTCAGAATTTCAGAATCATTCTGTAATGTTTTTTTAAGAGAGTCATTGCGATTTTGTTTGGTTGCACTGAACTGATAAATTTAAGGAATACAGCTGTCTTGATAATGGGAAGTTTTCCTTTTAAAGAAGGTAAAGATTTCAAGAGTTCCTGCTGTGGCACAGTGGGTTAAGAAACCGACGGCAGCAGCTCTGGTCCCTGCGGAGGCGTGAGTTCGATCCCTGGCCCAGAGCAGTGGGTTAAAGGATCCAGTGTTACCACAGCTGCGGCTCAGAGTCAATCCCTGGCCTGGGAACATCCATATGCCGTGGGTGTGTCCATCAAAAACACAGAAAACCAAACCTCTCCATTTACATTGTCTCTTTAGTAGGTGTGTTGTTTTAAGTCCTATTAAATCTATTTCTGGGAATCTCTATTTTGTGTGGCTTGTTGGTACCTTCTCCTCCAATTTATTTAAAATTTTTTTATTGTAAGAAAGGTGATTGATTTTTAAAATTTTTCTGATCATCTGTCAACTTATTGGAAACTCATTTCTAACTTTCTTAGTTCACTAGAGTTTAAGAAATAAAATCGATGTTCACCTACACTCAGCATATAGAAAGTCCACTCTCCCGTGGGCTACCCTGACATTGCTGCCTCTAATGTCCCTTACGGCCTTCCGTCTCTAACTTCCCGATCATGTTCCCCTTCTGGAGGACGCTGACGCCTGCACGAGGCAATGTCCAGGCAATGTGGCATTAACACCAGTGACCTTTATTTTCACTTGACATAAATCCCCGCCAATGCCTGGCTTTTATCACTGCTCAGATCACTCCATCCAGCAATCCTCTGTCAGTGTGACATCTCTAATCTCCTACAGACAGCCTGGCATCCTCTCCCAAGTCCCACCACATGTGTTTTTTGGCCTCAGAGGCAGATACAGTCCTTGATATTTCCATGTTCTTCTAATCTTCTGGACCTTTATTATTATTATTTTTTTTTTGGCCCACTCCTGTGGCATATGGGAAGTTCCCAGGCCAAATCAGAGCTACAGCTGCCAGCCTGCACAGCCACAGCCGCTCAGGATCCAAGTGGCGTCTGCGACCTACGCCACCGCTCACGGCAACACTGGATCCTTAACCCACTGAGAAAGGCCAGGGATCAAACCTGTGTCCTCATGGATACTAGTCGGGTTTGTTACCACTGAGTCACAGAGGGAACTCCCTGGACTTCTTTGTTAAAGCAGCTCAGACCGTATATGGGATTGGTCACCTTGAGTTTCCAGTTATGTTCATTCTTCTGCACAGCCATTCAGCTCAAAATGAGCCTTTCTGATTTCTAGTCCCTGGATTCTGAGCACAGTCAAAAGGGGAAAAAATGGACTGGTGCCTTTGCTGTCGCCGGGGCCCTCAGCATTCCTTGGACATGGTCCTGGCCTATTCCCTCCACTTGCATTCCACCCTCTTTGCTGGCAAGCCGCTAGCCAAACACAACTCATCCCTTTGGAGAAAAGCGGTCCCAACATGATTTAGCTGAGACAACTAAAAACTGAAGAATTCAGACAAGTCCAGCCACGTCTTCCCCCGACCTACAATCACCTACACCTACTGCACCCCACATTCCTCTAGTTTCAGAAGACAAGGTCTCTCTCTCTCTCTTTTCTTTTTTTTTTTTTTTTGTCTTTTTGCCTTTCCTAGGGCTGCTCTTGTGGCATATGGAGGTTTTCGAGCTAGGGGTCTAATCAGAGCTGTAGCCACCAGCCTACACCACAGCCCTAGCAATGTGGGATCTGAGCCACGTCTGTGACCTACACCACAGCTCACGGCAACATCTCTCCCACTGAGAGAGGGCAGGGATCAAACCCAAAACCTCATGGTTCCTAGTCAGATTTGTTAACCACTGAGCCACAATGGGAACCCCAAGGTCTCTCTTCTGTTGATGTTCAAGCCCACCTTCCGATACCTCTAGGCTTGTTCTCTCAGCTATTCCATCTTCGCACCACATCTTCACTGCTTCTCTCTTTCTCCTAGTCTATGCACAGGCTCACGTAACGCTCTCATCTAAAAACCAAAACCTTCCCTAGATATCACTTACTCAAGTTACCTTCCTCTCTTTCCTCCACTGCTCAGCCAAGGCTCTCAGAGCCAGTCTATCCATGCTGGGTGTGTTCCCGCATTTCTCATTAACCCGGTCCACTAGAGTCTGGCTTCCATTCCCAGTACTCCACTAAAATTACTCTGGCTAAGTACACCAGTGATCTCTCCAAGGCATTCTCTAAATACTGCTATTGGTAGCACCTACCATCTTTTGAGATTCTCCTCTTGTTTTTTTTTCATGTTTCTATTCCATTGTGTTTGTTGAATTTTGCTTTTGTTTTAGTTTCTGCTGTTATTTATTCTCCATCACTTCTGTAGCCTCTTCTTTTGACTTTCCTCCCAACATAGGATCATTCCTAGACTCTCTTGTTGATCCTCTGCTTTTCCCTCCATTGGAAAACTCCATCCAGTCCCAAGACTTTAACTGCCACCTGTATCCTACCATTTCCCAAATCGATCTCCCAGCTCTGACCCTCTGGAGTGTTTTCTAACATCAACAACCAATTCTCTGATTCTCAGGACACCAACGGGGTAGCCAACACTTCAATTCTATTCTGGCGCTCATTACCCAAAGTTGAGGCCAACCCCACAGGGTAAGGGCTTAGTTCCACAACACTGCCCCCACTTGAGATGCCAGCTGAAAGTTCCAGGCCAACTGGATATAAATCAGGGGTTCCCATGAACCCCCTCCCCCATCAGGTTTGATAATTTCCTAGAATGGCTCACAGAGGTCAGGGAAATGCTTAACTTGTATTTTCTCCTGGATTATACAAGATACAACTCAAGAACAGCGAGAAGGAAGGGTTGCATGGGGCAGGGTATGGAGGCCTGTGGAGCTCCGTGGCCTCTCTGGGTGCACTGCCCTCCTAGCACCTTGGTGTGTTCACCAATCTGGAAGCTTGTGAAATCTTGTTCAAGAGTTACAGGGCTTAATCTCCAGGTGCCCTCTCCTCCCAGGAGGTTAGGGATCAAAGCTCCCAACCTCTCATCAATCAAACTTCACCATGATCAGCCCCATCCTGAGGCTATCTAGGGGCTCTACCCTAAACCCCGCATTTGCATAAACTCAGGTGTAATCAAAAGAGGTCATTGTGATTAACAGGAGACTCTCCTTCCTTTATCGCTCAGGAAATGCCAATTCTAGGAGCTCTGCCAGGAACTCAGAACAAAGACCAAATACATTTCTTATTACTACAGAGGCCTCCATCCTAATTTCAACTTCTTTTTTTTTTTTTTTTTTTTTTTTGGCTGTGCCTGTAGCATGTGTATGTTCTTGGGGCAGCAAGTGAACCTGTGCCACAGGGGCGACCTGAGCCACAGCAGTGACAATACCCAATTCTTCACCCCTAGGCCACCAGGGAACTCCCCAATCTCAACTTTTATAAAAGGAGAAACCATCATTTTAATACCCCAAATCTCCTTTTCCTGCTATGTTCCATGGCTTAACTAATGCAACATAATTACAATCCATGCAATCCTCCTGGAGAAACTCAAAGACATTCTACCTTCCTCCGACTGTCAATCCAACCCATCACCTGGTTCTTCCAATTTTTTCCCCCTTGACATTTCTCAAACTTATCTTCCCATTTTTCCTGCTACAACAATCTCATCCAGATTGTTGCACAGCCAGCTAATACCTGCTTCCTAGCTTGTTCGCCATGAAATCTATCTTAAACCTTGCTACTGGGGTCATTTCTAAGAAACTCAAATCTGACTTTATCACATTCCTGGGTAAACTTCAGTGGCTCTCCAAGCTCCTTCTCATGGCATAAAAGGTTGTCCTTTTTGACCTTTCTCCAATTTACTGCTCCTCAAATATTACCACTCAATATAAATTTTTTGGCCACGCCCATGGCCAAGATTCTGGGCCAAGGATCAAACCCATGCTTCAGCAGCAACCTGTGGATCTAGGTAACCATGCTGGATCCTTAACCCACTGTACCACAAGGGAACACCTCAATATACATTTTTATGTTTCAGTAATATTAGTTCTCCTTAATACCAGGCTGTTTCACAACACTGTGTCTTCATTTGGGCTATTCTTTCTGGATAAAATGACCTCTCTCTCTCTCTCTGGATAATTCCAGTTCCTTCTTCAAAATTTAAGAATCATCATTTCCTCCAAGAAACATCTTTTACTCAATCCCCACACTGGGCTGTTTTTTTTCCTCCACTATTCTCTTACAATGCCTTAAAAAAACAAATATTCCTATTTTGCACATTATATGGAAAATCATATTTAATGTCCTGGTAAGATATTGTTCTAGTTACAGTGATGCTGTGATGTCTTGAGGGCAAGGTCCACCTCTAATACTTCCTACTATCTTTGTAACATACTATAGATGCTCAAAAAATGTGTTAAATTCCAATTACTGATGTAAATGAAAATACTTTCAAGAATATAAAGTGCTTTACAAATGCTATGCTAATTATTAAGTTGAACTGGTAAGCAAGAATCCCCAACTTCATTTCTGAGGAAAGGGGTTTTAAACTTAATTTATTTTTAAGATTATTATTTTTTCAATTATGGTGGATTTACAATGTGCTGTTGATTTCTGCTACAGGTTTTTTTAAGTTTAAATTGTGTTCTATATTCAAGTGCAACATATTATTTTCAGACCTGAACTATACCAGAGAAACCTGCAATTCTATTGAAACTCAATACTGATACTGAGTTTGTTCCCCATTTGTGTTTTAAGTTTTGTTGTTCCTTGATTAGACTTTTCTACTATGAGTTGTCCTGAAAGCACTGTGGCGGGTCACCTGCAGCCAGAGGGCAGAACAGGGCTGTCCCAATGCAACCATGCTATGCTGATATGTATCTAGAAATGCGTAAGAGACTAGTTGAGGTATGTTCCAGCGGGCAGTCCTGCCTTAACCAGGTACAAGTTTACCAAAGGGAAGAAGTAAAAGACCAAAAATTCATAAAAGAGGTCAAACCAAGTAAAAAAGCAGGGATTCTATTCATATTCAAAACACTTTCCTCAGTTTGTTCAGCCTGAGAGAATTCTTTACACAAAGGCTACAGAAGAGCACAGAGAAGTAGGGCAGTTTCTTCAAAGCCTCATACTCTTCAGGTTGGAAGGGATCTAACAAATCAGGTCATTCAGCCCCTCTCTCCTTACAGAGAAGGAAACTGAAACCCAGAGAATGGCTTCCCTCAAGGTTCACAGAATCAATGCTGGAGCCCAAGCCAGAAATGATGCAAAGAGAAATAAGCAAGGAGAATTCTCAATGGGAGTCCCCAAGTCCCGTGTTCTGTTCTCCTGCCCCAACCACTCAACAAGTCTAGCCACAGCAGTCCCCGAAGTGTTCATCAAAACCATGAATTTGAACTTCTCAGGTAGCTTTTTCTTGTTCTTCCCTTGCCTGAAATAACCTTTCCATCCAGCTGAGACCAGGTCTTTCTTACCCACCAACCTCACATGAGATATCTCCTCTCATCTCAGCTCACTTCAAAAAACAAGGTGTACTGCTTACGTCTCTGTTCCTTTCAGTATTTGGTAAGTGTTGTGTAATCCTTATCACACAGTTGTGTATCTGTGTGTGTATGTCCCTTCTTCTCTGAAGACCAGGAGCTTCTAAAGGGCATCACCCACATCTCATTCAGGCCTGCATTCCCAGCATAGAGTAAGCGGTAAAGAAATGCTTGCTGAGTTACACTGGATTAGGGAAACGTGGAGATAAGTCACATAGAAGTTACCAAACAACACAGGATTAACATCAGATCTGAGATATACTATGCTAATGAATCCATTCCAACCCAACGTCAAGGAGAGGAATAGGAAAGTATGCTTGTATTTGAGTAGGCTCCAGGAATGACCAAGTAGGAGATCAATCAGCTCATGGATATCAACCAGCAGGTGACATTTAGAATGGAAAAAAAAAAAAAAAAAAAAAAGGAAAAAGGGAAAACTTCATCAGCTTCATAGCAGATTGATTGCTATCATATGGAAAGTCAGGAGTAACGCCTTGCATACAGTGGGCAAGTCCACCAGTATAAAACAAGGCCATGGAGAGGGGACCTGCAAAAAATGCCATCTGTACACAAATTCCCACAGTGTGTGATAAAGAAGAGAGTACAAGATGATTGCGACGGCGGAGCCTTTACTCATTTCACTGTCTAGACGCGTGGAAACTTTTCTCAGGAGCTATGTTCCACAATACACAGTGGGTATTCTTCAAGAAAAGTCATCACCGGATAAGCAGTGAAGTCCTACTGTACAGCACAGGGAACTATACCCAAGCTCTTCAGGTAGAACATGACGGAAGATAGAATATATATATGAATGAATGAATGAATGGGTCACTATGCTGCACAGCAGAATTTGACACAATACTATAAATCAACCATACTTTAGTTTTAAAAATATAAAAAAAATTTTTTTAAATCATCACCAGTTACATTTGCATCCTCAAATGTCAAAGCATTTTTTTTTAATGCCTATGATATGCCCAACACCTACTCGGGTATATTATAAGCCCTGGAAAATTATTTTAGGACAGAATAGTAACTCCAACATTTTACTATTTTCCTCATGAGGTTACAAATAACCCGAAAAGTAGAAGACTGGAAATTGGTTGGTAATATCATCAGAAACAGCCTCTGAGAGTCTTTCATATTTTATAGTCAAATCTTGTTTGTGGATCAAAAATGATCCTACCCACAGAACGGTTTAAAGATATTTAGACTATTCTTATCCACCTTGTTCACCAAATGTGGCTTCAGGCTGTTTCCAAAAATTGAATTCATGCTCAGAGAAAGAGGATTTGCCAACCTTATGACTATTCAAAGAATGAGCTTCAGGCTCTCAAAGTAACTCCACAAGAAGAATTTCAAAAAGATTTTGTACAACTGCACCATTTTTGAAAAAGTTGTTGGGTTCCTTTGGTGACTGCTTTAAAAAAAATTTTTTTTTTTCCATTCTAAATGTCACCAGGGTTTTTAAAATAAATTGATCACATTACTTTATAGACACTCTGTACCTGGGCAAAAGAAGAACCCAACTATAGCTTTTAAAAATTAGACCCTAGACATGACTGTTGTGCCAATCACAACATAAAGCTGTAATTGAAACAATCAAGTTCCCTACGGTCAGGTCTGCGCACAGATGAATCCAGAGAGCCACCTGTGTCTGCCAGCACACAGAAAAACACCAGGGCCCAATGACAGCCAAAGGCGCTCTCTCTACTCTGTCCTCTATAGAATATTAGCAATCTTTTCAACTTTAGAACTGTAGAAAGGAAGTGAGTCTTAGTTTGACAGTCGAGAAAGCAGACCTACCTATTAAAGTTAAGACATCTATGAGGGATGCTGAGGCACCGAATGGGAGCCACTTTGCCTTCTGCATCTTTGTTCTTCTGAAATCTAGTGAAGTTGTACAATGAATGACTGTAGGAGCCAGGTTCAGATGAGACTGCCTGCATTTGAATTTTGGCTCCAACTTCAACAGCTGTTATGAACTTGGGCAAGTCACTGTGTTTCTGTTCTGCGTAACATGTGATGATAGTTGTACCTACTTATTACATGTATATATGTAAACGCACATTGAACAATGTATAGCATGGGACAGTATTACCTCATCTCATCTAAACGTGTCAACCGGTATATGTGATATATTTTCCGGAGCCACTGGTTTGGTGTATTTTCTCACATACGTCAGATATTGAATATATTTGCTGGAGCTACCTCATTTCTTTTCAAGAAGATCAAATCTCAAGACAAAATAGTCTTAAGGGCAAAGGCCTTATCTTCTTCGCTTGGTGGCTGCCATGACACCCAACCTGGGGCCCAGCACACACAACTACGCAGTAAGTATCAGGTGACAACATGAGCAAAGCTCTCTGGTCCTTACCAATTGGTCAATATTGCCTTTCTCCTGGCCACAAGCCATGTAGTAGTCCCTCATCTTAGGGTCTGATGAAACGTGGGAGATTTTGTGATTGTAGAATTTGAGCTTAGAAAATGTGTCAGAAAATTTTCAGAAAAGATTCTGATCAAATCCAGAACGAGTATGAGATCCACCTACATTGTGTCAAAACAACTTCAGAAGAGAGGAAGGGTGAGAGGGAGGGCAAAAAAATATTCCTGACAGTTGCTATATGCTCTCAGAAGACCACATTTTGTGTTATACGAAGTATCCAGCACAAGATTTAACCTGTTAGAATCAAATGAGGAGCTCTTTTCCAATGAATTAGGGCAACAGTACAGGGATGACAAAAGGTGTCATGACAAATTCCTTTTTCCTCACTGTTGACATCGTGAACTCAAGGCACCATATGCCTTTTACAGCACTACCCCCTTCGGGTTTCCAAATCATTTGTGGGATCCCAAGGTAATTGTTTTCAGATGATAAATCTTAATAGTAAGAGACACAAAAATGATAGAGGATTTGTAGGTTCTTCCCAGTTTTTGACTCACTGCATAGAATGGAATTCAATCATTTGCCAAGTCTGCAAGATGACAAACCTGGCTTTTATCATAAACCTGATATTTAAGGACTTTAAGAAGACACCAGCATTTTTTTTTTTTTTTTGCCTTTTTGCCTTTTTGCCTTTTCTAGGGCTGCTTCCCACGGCATATCGAGGTTCCCAGGCTAGGGGTCCAATCAGACCCTCAACCCACTGAGCAAGGCCAGGGACCGAACCCGCAACCTCATGGTTCCTAGTCGGATCCGTTAACCACGGCGCCACGACGGGAACTCCAACACCAGCATTTATACACAGATCAGCATCTCCATGAGGGAAGAAGAGGCCCGGCAGCTACCTGGCTCAGTGGCTGAGATTTCAGTGACAAGACACGGACTAGCGCAGGGAGAGATGAGGAGGAGGGTCTGCCAGGGTGGAAGGGGGAGATGACACAGGTGAATGGCCAGGCATCTCCATCTTTTCCCTATGACTCAACTTCACTCTCTTTCTCTACCTCTCTTCCATTCCCTCCCCACCTCCTTGCTCATCATCTCCCATGTCATATTTCCATCTCTCCGCGTTGGTCTCCGCTCTTCTTAAACAGGTCTCATCACTACTGTGACTCCTATTAAGTTGTTTACACGGTGGGCCCAGGTTGATGGCTGCCTCATCTGACTGGGGGCTGCCTAGGATCCCCGAGTTAGGACAAGGACACAGAAGGGATTAGAAGGTGAACTGGTAACTTGAGGATGGCCCAGTCAGACACCCACCCTGCCATCAACACCCCCAGTCCACCTGGCTGAGGTCACTTAGGAAAGGTGTGTTCAGATGCATTTATTTATCCACCAAGGATACACAGCAAGGTCCTACTGTACAGCACAGGGGACTCGAGCCAATATCCTGGGACAATCCATGATGAAAAAGAATATGAAAAAGAACGCATATGGAGATAACTGAGGCACTTGGCTATACCACAGGCATGAACACAACATTGTACATCAGCTAACTACTTCAGTAAGATAAAAATTAAAAAATATTTATCCATCAACAGTAAAACTGTGTAGGTCACTTTACTGGTAGATAACTATTCTACAAAAGAGTCTGGAAAAAAATGGGTTTATGAGACTATCATATGCCATGTATTGAGTGAGCTCTGCTGTGGTGCAGTCCAGCAACTTTGTGATCATTCTTAATGCTCATGAGAACCTCATGAGATGCTTCACTGCCCAAAGCCCAACTCACTTAGAAGCATATTGGAAGGTGGATATTCTAAGGAAAAATAAAACAAATCAACAAAAAACTTCATTTTGCCCTTCAATGACAAGAGCATAAGAACAAAACCCCATGGCTCAGCGGTAACAAACCCGACTAGCATCCATGAGGATGTGGGTTCGATCCCTGACCTTGCTCAGTGGGTTAAGGATCACACAGCTGTGAGCTGTGTGTGAGCTCTGACGGCAGTCGCAGCTCAGATCCCGCGTTGTTGTGGCTCTGGCATAGGCTGGCGGCTATAGCCCCAATTGGACCCCTAGCCTGGGAACCTCCATATGCTGTTGGTGCAGCCCTAAAAAACAAAACAAAACAAAAACAAGAACAAAACCCAAATGCTTGCAAGTGGTGACCTTTGAGACAGGGAACTGTAAGGTGAGAGTTAGAGGAAGACACTCACTTTTCCCTTGTGCCTGTTTCTACTGTTCAAATTTTCTAGCCTTACACATGTATTGCTTGAAAATATGTCAGCAAGGATGGGGGAAGGTTACACTCCCATTTAAACATTTCTTCTCTGTATTATTCTGCCATTAAAAACAAAAACAAAACCCAAGTAATCAGTGTTACATGCAAAATTTCAAGAGGCTGCAAAAACAGTACCCAAGTATGACAGCTGGAGTTATTTTTACCATTACAGTCTGGGGAAAGTTTTCAAGATCCTAAGTACGAATGTCATTCAGTCAATATTTAACAGGGATTTATTATGTTATAAAGTCTAAGGCAATGACATACCTCTAAGGTGCTTACAACTTTGTTTCCCTGCTATGTGAAAGCACTTTCTCTTAAATCTATACCACAGATCCTCATACGATCCTGGTGGGCATCTAAAATGGCATAGCTTCTTAGAAAAAGTTTGCCAGTTCCTCAAAAAGTTAAACAGAGAATTACCAGAGGACCCAGCAATTCCACTCTGGGTATATGCTAAAGAGAAATGAAAACATATGTCCATACAAAGACAGGCACACAAATAGTCAAAGTAACATTGGTCATCATAACCAACAAATGGAGACAACCCAAATGTTCACCAACAGGTGAAAAGACAAATTGTGGTCTATCCATATAATGGAATACTATTCAGCCATGAAAAGGAGGAAACCACTGGCATATGCGACGTCATGGATGAATCTCAAAACACTACGGTAAGTGAACAGGGCCAGATACAAGAGACCACATGCTATATATGATTCTATTTATATGAACTACCCAGAAAGCAAATTTACAAAGACAGAAAGTAGATTAGTGACTGCTTGGGGCTGGGGTGGGAATGGGGATTAGTATACACAGACCCAAAGGATCTTATTTTGGAGGGTGTATGAAATGTTCTAAAGCCAGATGTGGTAGTAGAAGACCACTCAGTAAAGTTACTAAAAATTCCTGAATAGTACACTTGATATGTATACTTTATGATTTGCAAAATACCTCAATAAACCTATTAAAAATAATCTGCATCTTGGGGCATCGTGTCCCATCATGAATGTGGGAACTTCTGGCACACAAGGAATGACCAATAAGAACATAGCAACTAGTTTACCTTAGAGATGGCAGCTTAAGTTGGTCTTGCTTCTCTTCTAAGAGTAAATCATCAAATTTAAGTGTGGATAGGGAATTCCCATAGTGGCGCAGTGGAAACAAATCAGACCAGGAACCATGAGGTTGCAGGTTCGATCCATGGCTCAGTGGGTTAAGGATCTGGCGTTGCCATGAGCTATGGTGTAGGTCAAAGATGTAGATCAGATCTGGCATTGCTGTGGCTCTGGCATTGCTGTGGCTCTGGCATAGATAGGTCGGCAGCAACAGCTCTGATGAAGACCCCTATCCTGGGAACCTCCATATGCTGTGGGTGTGGACCTAAAAAGACAAAGGACAAAAAAAAAAAAAAAGTGTGGATAAAAACATTCTCTTTGAGGAAGAAGAACAGCCATTGAGGTGGTTGTGGCACAGTTTCTCTCCAGGACCTGTGCATTATGTCATTGGAAAATGTGTCAAATGCCTAAAGCTGAGCATTTTTAAGAATTAGGAGGATGTGGGAAAAGAGTTCTATTGGAGTTTAGCAAATGGAGACAACTCAGCAGCTTAAAGATGAGGAGCCATGAAAGGAAAGCTCAGTGCCAGGATGCAGGATGTAGACATCAACAGATCAGAGATAAAAGCGCTAGACAGAGGATGTGAGAACACCATAACAGTAAGCAACGCTGAAATAAGCTGGGAGGTCACTAAATAGTTACGGCATGAGATAATTCTAACATAAACTAAAAGCCAAGATACCATATTGGATTCCTGGAAATGCTCAGCGACTGTCACAAGTGCCCTCTAGGTTGAGCTGATGGAACAGAGGCTTAGTCAATAGAACACTGGGTGCCTGCCTCTGTAAGAGTGAAGCCTTTTGAACCTTGACTATTTTGTTTGATTAAGTTTTATGTCACCCTCCCGCCCCCACCTTCAACAGTGAGGACCACCACAGCTGTAGTTTACAAGAGAGCTGATGATGTCAGGCACTAGGTGACCTGTGAATTTCTTACATTTCCCATTTAAACGTCAAAGCAAGTGTGTACCAAAATAGTTGATTTTCTTCTTTACCGATAATGAAGCTGAGACTTGGAGGTGCTAAGGAACTCACTAAGGTCACAAGAGATAGGTTTTTACGTGATAGGAAAGTCAGATTGCAAATCCTGGTTTCCTAGAGCCTGTGTTCTTTTTTTTTTAGGGCTGCACCCGAGGCATATGACAGTTGCCAGCCTAGGGGTCCGATCGGAGCTACAGCTGCTGGTCTACGCCACGGTCACAGCCACAGCAATGAAGATCTGAGCTGTGTCTTCAGCCCTCAACACAGGTCATGGCAATGCCAGATTCCCGACCCACTGAGCAAGACTAGGGATCGAACCCCCATCCTCATGGATACTAGTGGGATTTGTTCCTGCCACAGCAGGAACTCACGAGCCTGCTTTCTTCACCTCTTTGTGCGATGCCTTGACAAATCAGTAATTTCCAATGATATCAACATGGAGCCACAGAGCCGATTTGATTCATTAAATTCTTTTTCAAAACATTTAAAGCCAGAATACTGTTTATTCTTCTCCATTTTTTTCACTCTTCAACTGATTGTTTTACTTTAATATAATCTTAATATTTTCTAATATGTTGTAATTTTTTCTTCCTATCCCAAAGTTTATATGAAAAAGTACATGGCGGGGGGGGGGCAGTTCCCTGGTGGCCTTAGCAGTTAAAGATCTGGCATTGCCACTGCTACAACATGGATTTGATCCCTGACCCAGTAACTTCTGCATGCTGCAGGTGCAGCCAAAAATAAAATAAAATATAAATAAAACAAAATAATAAAATGTACACTCTGTCCTAGATAACCTGCCAGATGAGGCAACCTGGAAATAAGAATTAAAAAAAGAAAAAAAAGCACACACATGTACTGAAAGATAGATAATATATATAGATTTTCTTGCTAAATAGGCACTTTCAATGTTTGGAGTTAAGCAAGCAATAAGACATTGAGCTATACTCAATGATTATTTATCTTTGCTCCTCTCACTTCCAGTGCAAGGCCAGTTCCCAAGTGCAACCCTTATTCTGTCTGTCAAGCACCCCTATTTGCACAAAGATGGGATAGGGGATGATCGATGCTTTCAATTCAGGTCATTTATTTTTACTTGAATTCACCATTTAAAGTCAAAATATGTCCCTAAAATTATTTCTTGATAACCCCAGAGAACTTCCTTTCAAGGTAAACTGCTATATTGTGTACATCCACCCTTTCTACACATATATAAAATTGAACAAATTTCTAGCATTCTTATATCGCAAGTTATTAAAATTTAAATGTTTGAAATTCAAAGTGCATTACAAGCACATGTACATATGATGTAATTCACTATATGAAATATGAATCAGTTGCCCAGCAATATAGCAGTATTAGTTTTAGATAATTTTTGAAATTCCTTGAAAGTAACCAGGCCATTACTAAATCAGATCCACCCGTCTTTAAGAAATAAAAGTGTACCTAGTAAAATGTCTGCCAAAAAAGTTAGGCTATGTTAGAAACACCTGTGTATTGTGAACACACAATTAAGAAGGAAAGATAAAGTGGAGAAAAAACTAGGATCTCAAAAGGAAATATGCAGCTAAACTAACAATTCTTGGTAAAAGAGGGGGTTATTTTAAGATCAAATATGTATTTTGGTGGTGCATAAATGTGCAGTTTCACTTCTAGCACACAGATGAATAACGAAGCCACAGGTCAGGAGTTCCTGCTGTGGTTCAGGGGAAACAAATCCGACTAGTATCCATGAGGTTGCAGGTTTGATCCCTGGCCTCACGACGTGGTGTAGGTGGCAGATGTGGCTTGGATCCCACATTGCAGCCGAGATGTAGGCTGGCAGCTGTAGCTCTGATTTAACCTTAGCCTGGGAACTTCCAAGTGCTGTACCTGCGACCCTAAAAAGCAAAAAAAAAACCAAAAAAAAAAAAAAAAAAAAAACCAAAGCAAGCCCCAAAGCCACAGCTCTTGTGCAAGTAAATGTTCTTAAAAACTCCAGTGCTACTGATAGAAAATTTGATTAAGAATAGAATTTCCCCTGAGATAGTCAAACTGAAAGCCAGCTTTAAGCATATGACAGACCTTAACTGAGGGGATGGGGGGGTCTTGACTTCCCCAGCTCACCAACACATTGTTACTGAAAATGATTTTATGCTGAGAAATTCAGGGTGAAAAAATGTGATTGGAGTGGCCTAGCTACTGTGGGAAATCAACAAAGGCATACCCTGGACTAGTCCCATGAGTTAATACATATTAACAACTTAAAACAGTACTTTGTACATATTAAATGTTACATAAACATGAACTGTCCATTAACAGTAATAACAGCAGCGGCTACTTTCTTTGGGTTGACCACATAGAGACAAGGTGGGGATTGGTTAAAAAAAAAAGAGAGAGAGGTTGGCCAGTGATAAGGAGACACTTTAAAAGAAGGGAAGCTTGTGTTGATTTGTAGAAGTATATTAAGAGAAAGATGAGAGGGCGCTGCTTGAGCAGAGTAATAGAGCTGAGGAGAAGGGAAGAATGAGGGACCTTTAGTTAGCACTACACTTGGCACACATGTTCCTTATTCTATTGCATTATCACCTCTGAATCCCAGGGCTGCTGGTGTGTTTGTCTACAGAAGCTATTAGGAAATGAGGTTGAAATGGGCCAGGTGTGTCCAGGTCATTAAAGATCTTAAATTCTTGGCGGAGGAGTCCGATATTTGGAGGAGGCCATGGAGGCCCATCATAGAAAAGATTCAAGTTCAGGATCCAGAGGTAGGAATCCTGGACTTGAATTTGGGCTGTTCTCTTATTGACTGTATCTCTGCCTGCTCAGTTACTTCTCAGAGTTTCAAGGTTCTTATTTGTAAAACAGAGAAAACGATGGTCTGGACCTTATTCAGTAGGTATGGGAATGAATACAGGGTGTTAAGTACACGGCCCGTCACAAAGCGAGCATTCTCTACACATGGTAGGTTTATTCATTAAGAGGCGAAGGTTCTAGGTGATGAGGTTTATGTGGGTTACATTTCAGATGCAAGGAAGTAGGAGGAGCGAGTCATTCTAACACTCTTGAAGAGTTGAAGTTGGACACCGACATTTCAACAACTTTGGGCTTAGTGATAAATAATCTAAAATACGAAGTTCAAAACACAGAAGTGAGACTAGGTTTCCAAGATCTAAAAATTTTGCTACTCAACATGTTTTCAAATATGGAGTTATCTCATCAATGTGTCACTGTGATAACTTACCTACCTGTCTTGAAATTACTTTTATTCTGTTACCAAACCAAGAGCTCTGAAGAAAAGTGTCTCAAATCTTAGACTGAATCAGAAGTGACTTCAGCAGACCTAGGAATTACCGCTTTGCTCGGAAAAACAAATACAAAACCAATAATCCAGAGACTGCCCAATGGATAAACATCCCTAGAGTGTAGAAATTTCAGTTATAGGTCAAACTTAGTATAATATTTTGTTCATGTTTTGCATGCGGCACTAGCCACCAACGTCCCTTGAAGTACTGTAACATAGCTAAGTGCCTCCACCCCCAACCCTACTCCGAGTTACAGGACAAATAGCTCATCACATTCATTCTTGTATTCTCCACCATTATGAGCAAATTGTAGGGATTCCAGCATTTGTTGAACTGAAGCGAATTGGTGAAACTGGCCTTTCCCAATGAAGGGCTGTTGAGGGCCTTACTATGCTTACACATAATTATTTGCTCAGGGTCTAGAGACTAAATTGAGCAGACTAAGTTTCAACACTTTAGCAGACATTTTCAATCAAAGGGATCTGCTTAACTGAGTACTTAAGACTACTGGGAATGTGGGGATTTAAAACTTAGTAGCTGCTGGGTGGAATTCACTAATTCTGCTTTGTGTAGCTGGAAGTAAATACTGCCTTTGAATGAGTTCTGAACCAGGAGTTTAAAGTCCCCGGCCACTTACTCCTCCTGTCACCTCAAACATCTATGAAATGGTGACAAGTCTTGCCACAATACTTCTTCTTCAGGGAAGTAAAGTTTGTAAAAGAATAATTATGTGCAAAGGAAATACATGTCATTTGCCTGTTCACCTTTTCCTTGGGTTTGAATTATTGGTATAAAGTAAGGATTTTATTTTTGGGTGAGAAAACAAGAATATTTTGTGAGAGTTATGCCTGGAGCACTTTTTCTCAAACACTTTTTTTTTTTTTTTCTTTTCTATCAGTAAAGAGCAAAGAACATCAGCTTAAGCTGACAATGCTGAGGGGGGAAAGGCAAGAGTAGCCAAGGAAAGCAGGCAGTGGCAAAGAATATGACCCAAGTCTTTGAAACCACAAATCAAAGCAGCTAATAAAAGCTATTCTTTTTCCAAAACATCAGCCCAAACTTCGATAAATGGATGGACTATGCTTTTATAAACACAAGCCTTTATGTGGAACCAGAGGACGCTTCTAAAAATAATTAAATGCTGAAATAATGAATGATGGGGATGGAATCTTTACTGTTAAAAACTTCGTCACCTTTTATATTAGTACCAATAAAGCCTTTTAGATATCCAACAGCTTGGTGCCATAAAAATTAAAATTGGTCTTATTTAGAGATTTATCTTAACCTCAATGTTCTCACTTCATGTTATAGTGATATAGAAAATAAGCAAATACTTAAAGATTCTTTTTCCCCCCCAAAGATGAGTTTGGGAATAACCACCAAGTCAATAACCATATTTCTGGATTAAAAAAGAAAAGTACCGAAGACAAATAAATTTCATTACAGATATTTGTGATCAAATATCTGAGTTTTCAGTTTCTTAAACCAGAAGAGTTTATAAGTCAAACAATGAGCAAACCCTATTACGCACACGGATCTTTTAAGAGGATAATAAAAGAATATTTGATGGGTTTTATTTTATTATACATTCATTATGCGTCCCTACCCAACACCTACACCCTCTCTTTCTAGAAAGAAAGAAAAAGAAAAGAGCACAAGTTTGTTTTATGTACCCAACAAAAGCAGGGAGTCTTTCAGGGGCAAAATAACGCGTTTTTCATGTTTTCCACTACTCTTTCCTCTCTCTAAAGGGGAAAAAGTGAAAGGGGTGGGGGGAAAACACCGTCAAGCTCTCAAACGCTCAAAAAATACGAAAAATCCGCATCATTAAGAAGCTAATGACCAGATGGCATCGATGGGGCAACTGCATCTTCACACACGTCACGAAGACGGCAATGAAAACAAATGTTAAGGGCTCTTTTTCCTGACCTGGCTTGTGAATGGTCTCCCCAGACCTCCCGGGAGAATTACCAAACACCAACCGTGCTCTCGGCTCAAAGAATTCCCATCCCCACCGGGCTGCAAGCTGCCAAGCATTCCTGAAACGCTGCCGTGCCTTTTCTCTCCTTCGAAATCGAGGGGTAAAAAAAAGAGAGAGAGAGAGAGAGACCGGGCGCCACAGGAAGAGTTTAAGGCACAGGGCTGCCCATGCTAAAGTTCCAGAAACCCGTTCCCACTCCCCACTCATCTCTGGCAGCGAAGTTTGGGCAGCGCGCGTTCTACCGCCGCGGATGGCATCCCGCGGAGGATACTCACTGGGCTGAGCCAACTTTGCCCTCTCTCTTCCCGAGCACTTTGGCAGGCTTGGTGTCGTCCACATCTTGCTGTAGTTCAGTCATCAGGGCCGCGTCTGGAGGCCACCTCCCCAAGGTCTCTTCCTCCTCCTGCCGCTCCCCGGCTCCCACCGTCCGGGGCGCCGGCCCAGCGAGCCCACCGCGCCCTCCCTTTGCCCAGGGCCGCTTGGCGCATCCGGGCCGCCCGCGCCGGGGGCCGCCAACCTGGACAAGTTCGAGCCGGCGCGATTGGTCCGAGCCAGGGGGGCCGAGCCGGGAGGGAGGGAAGGGGAGGGTCGAAGCGAAGTGACAGCCTCCTTCCCCAACCCAGGAGGCCGAGGCCGAGAAAGAGGAAACCTGTTGAACTAGTCCTTCTGGGAGAGGAAGCTAATTGGCCCAGCAGGTGAAATATTTGCCTAACCAGGCGCCGGGGATGAGCCTCCTGGTAAATTTGGCTTCTCCCCTCCCCCACCCGGACTTTAAGGGATTTGAAAAGTGGGCAGCCCCAGGGATTCCACGGAGAGGCACTGTGTGGGCTGGCCTGTGCCCCAGCCTAAATTATTCAAACAGGATGTAGCCTCTTAGAGGCCGGCCTGTCAGGACTTAACAATAGGTTGGTTCCGTAACAAAGGTAACAGGAGGTGCCTCGTTAACCCTTTCCAGTTGGTGGAGGCCGAGGTGGAGGAGAAGCATCCGTCAAAACCACACCAGCAAGTTACTGACTATACGCCCAAGCAATGAAACAAATGCCTCTTCTTCCCACCTTGCTGGCTTTGGCTGAAATTTTATCTTCGAAGCATCCATTTATTCATTTAAGGAACTTTGAGAGCTACCATGCTACAGGCAATAGTCTGAACATCCACTTATTACAGTGCGAGAGGAGGAGAAATTTTCTGCTCCCCTTCTGGGTTCTTCTGGCTGATCTAAGAATTAAATCCACGTGAGGGTTTATGAGCAGGAGAAAATCAAATTTAATTACCTGAGTACAGGGGGCTGCCTTAAGAATATAAGACCCAGAGTTCCCGTCATGGCGCATGGGAAACGAATCTGACTAGGAACCATGAGGTTGCTGGTTCGATCCCTGGCCTTTCTCGGTGGGTTAAGGATCCTGCGTTGCCATGAGGTGTGGTGTAGGTCGCACACACGGCTTGGATCTGGCTGTGGCCTAGGCTGGCAGCTGTAGCTCTGATTGGACCCCTAGCCTGGAAACCTCCATATGTCACGGGTGCAGCCCTAAAAAGACAAAAAAGAAAAAAAAAAAAAAAAAAAGAATATAAGACCCAAGGACAAGTTAGGCAATTGAGGCTTATATGCCACCTGAGAGAAGAAGGGGGCAGGGATGGGGCTTAAAAGTGCCACCTGAAAACAACAGCACAACCTAAAAGTTGAGAATTACTTTTTTTTTTCTTTCTTCCTTTTTATGGCCACCCCTGTGGCATATGGAAATTCCTGGGCCAGGGGTCAAATCAGAGCTTCAGCCTCCAGGTCCCTTCTGGAATTCTCCATTGTACTCAGGATTGAGGAATATAGAGGAAGTTGGAATATAGAGGAGGTTGTCACCATCCCAAACTCTGGGTGGTGACTCTCTCCTTAAAACTCAGGTGCACTTCAAGCTACCCCCACTTCAGAACTCAGGCCAGAACTGACTTTTTTTTTGCCTCCTATGTAACTTTTTATTGCAGTACAATATGCATAATAGCTATCATTTTAACCACTGGTAAGTGTACAATTTAGTGACACTAAATACGTTCACAATATGTGTAACCATCACCACTATCTATACCCGAAACTTGAAAGTCATCTACAAGATAAACTGTATCCATTTAATAATGTCTCCTTCCCAGCTCCTCTCAGGTTTTGGCACCTCTATTCTACTTTCTATCCCTATGAATTTGTCTATTCTGCATACCTCCTAGAAGTAGAATCAGACAGTTTTTCCTTCTATGTCTGGCTTATTTCACTGAGCGTCATGTTTTCAAGTTCCATCCAAGTTGTAGCACATATCAGTACTCATTTCTTTTCTTATGGCTGAATAATAGTCTCTTGTATGTATATTCCACATTTGTGTAACCATTCATCTCTTGAACACTTGGATGTTGGCTATTGTGAACCATGCTGTTATGAAACTGATGTACAAATATTTGTGTGAGTCCCTGCTTTCAAGTCTTTGGGGTATATATGTAGGAGTGGAATGCTGGGTCTTACAGTAGTTCTATGCTTAACCTTTTGAGGAACCATGGACAGGCCTCTTTAGAGGCATGACTAAGGTCAAATGTTCCCAACTTTCCCAGCTCAATTCAGGAGCACTCAGTTGCCCTGAAATTTGTTCTTCCGTGTATGGAATGAGGATTTCCAGTTAAGTGAGAGAGGGAGAGAAAGGTGCAGGTGGGATGTGGAGGGAATGGAACAAAGGCAGGTGGAGAAAATAGCCAATAGCCCTTTCCTAGAGTGGGGAAGAATTAGAAAGCAGCTAGTCAACTACAGCATTTTACCTAGTGGCCTTTTCTTAAGTTTAAAAGACTTTGTCAAACAGCTTCCCAATTTGTTTATTCTCGGGGCTATTATACAATAACATGGAATGCAATATTTAAAAGGCAGCAGTGGCAAAATGATGGGGAAACTTAATTGTAATGTTATAAAATAGAGACATAAGATTATGTCTGAAATACATCTGGGGGACTCTTTGATATGGCACCAATAAAAACTCTACCCTTTATTTTTCTTCCTCCAAGCCTCTGTGACGTAATTTCTTGTTTGCTTTTGTTTGGTTGGTTGGTTGCATTTTGGGGGGCCATGTCCAAAGCATGTGAAAGTTCTTGGGCCAGGGATCAAAGCCACACCACAGCGGTGACCCAAACTGCTGCAGTGACAACCCCAGACCTTTAACCTGCTGCACAAGAGCACTCATTTCTTGTTGCTAATATCAAAGGAAAGTCGTAGGCAATACTTTTTCCAGTTATTGAAGCAGGTCTAGTAGAAAATGCCTAACCCATCATCTTTCAGGAGGTAGAGAACTGTCTTCAACAGTTTAGAATATTGTGCGTAAAGAATTCCTGTTCTACAAGGATCAAGCCATTAACCACTGCAGGTACCCACTGATGGGCACTCCAAGGAGAATTCAGGAAGGAGAAAACCAGGAAGCATTCTGTGTTTTGGATACTGGCCTTAGATACTAGATAGTTAAGATGTGTGTCTAAGGAACAACTTGAATGAACCCAGATTCTTGTATTTTCCCATGCATAAATACTAAAATCATTGAGATATCTGTTCTTTGTAATTCACAGTCATCTTTGATATTTGACTACATTTTTTTCCCCCAGCCAAAAATTCATATATTTCCTGGCTCCTCCTTTACCTCTTTGGAGCAGTTCCTCATTGCTATCTGAGAGACTATCTCCCGGGCCATAGTCCTAAGTAACATCCTCGAATAAAACTCAACTTGAAAATTTTAGGTTGTGTACTTTTTCTTCAGTCAACAATATGGATCTGATTGCAGTGTCTTTTTAACAATGACCAGGTAAACTGAGCATCTGTCCATAGTCTTGGAGCAGAGTGCAAATATGAATTTGGAGATTTAAGTGGCTATTTGGTTGTAGTGTGTGGTCAAGTAGCTACCTAATTTATAATGCAGGGCAGGTTACACATTTATTAGCTAATATAGGTACACATAAAGTGTCATTACATGCCTGTAATTTTATGCATGTTGTCTGATGACACATGTTTTAGAAGATGTTAGTGTCCTAATCAAGATGCAAATGGAAGCTCTGTAAAAATTTAACTACGTGTAATATTTAATATACAACATTAGGAGTCAAAGAATTCCAGAAACACTCTTCAGACCATCCCTGTGTTCCATTTAAGGTCACTATGCAAAGGAGAAAATGGGAAAAAATTAAGGGAGTTCAGAAGAGAGCTATACAGTGACACTGAAGAGTTTAATTATATGACTTTTTAAAAAAGTTGTAAGAATGAAACTTGCAAAGCATTATACAAAGGAGACTTTTTGTCTCTTTAGGGCTGAAGCCAAGGTGTGCGGAAGCTCACAGCTACAGCAACGCAGGATCCCAGCAGTGTCTGTGACCTACCTATACTATACCACAGCTCACGGCACTGCTGGATCCTTAACCCATTGAATGAGGCCAGGGATCAAACCCCCATCCTCATGGATACTAGTCAGGTTCCTTACTGCTGAGCCACAATGGGAACACTGAAAGGGACATTTATTGAGTGATTTCTGTCATATATGAAGGAAAGGAAAGTTTCCTAATGAATACAGCCATGAAACAGTGAAATGAGAATTTATAGTAGGCTATGGAATCTCCTACTACTGAGGTCTTTGAAAATATTTTAAAAAATCAAATAGAACTTTTTTTTTTTTTTTTTTGCTTTTTAAGGGCTGCAGGTGCAGCATATGGAAGTTCCCAGCTAGGGGTTGAATCTGAGCTGCAGCTGCTGGCCTATGCCACAGCCACAGCAATGCCAGATCCAAGCTGTGACTGTGACCTACACGGCTGCTCAGCACGATGCCAGATCCTTAGCCCACTGGCCAGGGATTGAACCTACATCCTCATGAATACTAGTCAGGTTCATTTCCACTGAACTACAATGGGAACTCTGAATAGAATGGTTTAATTTTTATTTTTGTTTTGTCTTTTTGCCTTTTCCAGGGCCTCTCCCACGGCATATGGAGATTCCCAGGCTAGGGGTCTAATCAAAGCTGTAGTCACTGGCCTACGCCAGAGCCACAGCAATGAGGGATCCAAGTGGCATTTGCAACCTACACCACAGCTCATGGCAATGCCAGATCCTCAACCCACCGAGCAAGGCCAGGGATCGAACCCGCGTGGTTCCTAGTCAGATTCGTTAACCACTGCGCCACGACGGGAACTCCCTGAATAGAACAGTTTTAAACCAGTATTTTCTAAGCCAAGTTATACTGCAGATGGGGAAATCTGAAATACTTTCTTTCTCTCTTTAGGGATGAGGCAAGAACTAAGTTTAGCGCCTGTGTTGAGAGAAATAGGCAAGATCATAAAGGCTTACTGTTCTTGGGGCAGATGGTTTTGGGAAAAAGTAGTATAAATTTGGTTCTGTGAGAAAGTAGAAGCAATTAAAAAAACCCTTCCAGTTTAATACTTTTTTTTTTTTTTGCCACCCCTTGGCACATGGAGGTCCCCGGCCAGGGATCAGATAGGAGCCACAGGCACAAACTAAGTTGCAGCTGTGGCAACACCAGATCCTTAACCCACTGGGCCAGGCTGGGGATTGAACCCGCATCCCAGCACTCCCAAGCTGCTTCCAATCCTGTTGCACCACAGCAGGAGCTCCCAATGCTCTATTTTTAAATTAAAATAAATGGTATCATATGAACAATAAATTCAAATCTACCCTGATGTTTTAAAATATGTGTCTATATTCTGTATTGTTAAGGTTGCAGTCACTACATGTGACATGGGGAGGCCCCTGAGGCCACCCAGTCTAAAGGTTTTCATGCCAGGTTCTGGGGGAACTGGTGAGGGGAGGAGCTTGTGTTGAAGCTTAGGTCTTCTGATTCCAGTCCCTACTCCCGACCACTATTTCAAAACACAGCCTGCCCTGCTTCACTTGTATCTCTTTCATTTATTTGTGTACTGTATTATTTTCTATTCAAGGGAAGGGGAAAGTGTTGTCTGCCACACACTAAACAAAATGAAAACATCCCTTGCCCTCATTTTTTCAGAGCCTAAGCTTCAGAGAGTTTAGGAATTTGACCAAAATTAGAGTGGTCCCAGAATGAAGGATGAAGACCCAGCTTCTCTAACTTCCAGTGGGTGCTTATAAAGGGGAGCAGGAAAGTGAAGACTGTAAACAAAGTTTGTTAATGGCAGAGACATGTGCCTTATGGGAGAGAATGTGTGGGGCAAAGACTGAGAACTCTTAGTTATATATAAAGTTTGTGGGGGAAAGAAATGTCTGAATCTAACACTGTCATTGGTGGCCGCATTTTTCAGTTATCTGCTGCTGGGTAACTAACCTGCCACAAAGCTTTTTGGCTTAAGACAATAATGTATGTTTTTTTCTTATGATATGGTAGATCGATGGGGCTCAGCTGGATAGTTCTCACTATGAGGTGGTCTCTCATGCAGATGCAGTCAGATGGCACGCAGGGTTGGTTCGGAGTTATTTGAAGGCTTCACTGAACTGGATGTGCACTCTCATGTCTGGCGCTTCTACTGGGTTGGCTGGAACAGCTGGGGACTAGCTGGGCATTTTAGTTTCTCTGCATGGCCCCTCACACAGCTAGCTTGGGCTTCCTTACAAAATGGCAGACTTTCAGTTGAATTTTTTTTTTTGTCTTTTTGCCTTTTCTGGGGCCGTGCCGCTCCTGCAGCATATGGAGGTTCCCAGGCTAGGGGTCTAAACGGAGCTATAGGCACCGGCCTACACCAGAGTCACAGCAATGAGGGATCTGAGCTGAGTCTGCGACCTACACCACAGCTCACGGCAACGCCGGATCCTTAACCCATGGAGCAAGGTCAGGGATCGAACCCACAGCCTCATGGTTCCTAGTCAGATTCGTTAACCACTGCACCATGATGGGAACTCCCAGTTGAACTTTTTACTTGGTGATTGGTTTCCTCCAACGCATGTGTTCCACAATACCAAGATGGAATCTGCAAGGCTTCCTGTGAGAGAGCCTAGCATGTTAGGCATCTTAAACCTTGCTGCATTCTGTTGCTCAAAGGTGACCGCCAGGGCTGGCTCAGATTCAAGGGAAGAAAACTACACAAAGTGTGACTACCAGAAGTTCAGTTCACTAGGGGCCACTTTTGGAGACCAGCTACCACCGTGCAGATAAGAGATTAGGTCTTCTGACTACAGATACTTTGTCGTTGGGCATGTGAGTAAATGGTCATTTCCAATAATACTGTTCTAAATGCGTGAGATATAGAAATCAACAGAACAGGCACAATCCATACTGTGGTGGCTCTTACATTCTAGTGGGAGAGAGTGAAGATAAAAATGGGATACATGAAACACAGTTTCAACAGATAAGACATAAAGAAAATAAAATAGAACATCAGGGAGAGTGACAGAGGCCGGTTTTACCTAGGAGAATCAGGTTAGCCTCTTTGACCGGTGACATTTCAGCTGAGACTTCAAAGTGGGGGAAGGAGGAAGCCCTGTGAAGTCTGGGAGCAAAGCTCACCAGCCAGAGGGACAGAAAGGGCCACTGGTCATGACTGAGCTTGGCATCTTCCTCTCCTACAGGAAAGGAATCTTCTCAAAAATAAAGGACTTGTCTGTTGTGTTCGCCACTGTATCCACAGTGCCTGGTTCATGTCGATGCTCAGTAAATATGTGTTCAATGAGTGAATGAATGAATGCATGAATTAGTGATTGTCTCCAAGCAGTGGTTCTCAACCATACCCATCTAGCTGACCTGAGAGGTTAATGGTGAATAACACTGGTCATTTTTTTTCAATGTGCAGCGGGAAAAAAAAAGAGTGTGTGAAAAAGAAATAGAACTTAAATCCCTCGTGAAAGCTCCCCCCTGCCCAATTTAGAAAGGAAAACTTTGGCCCATGCTGCTTCTCACTTGTCCGCTATTTGAGTGCAAGGGCTTCAAATAGGTCACAGAAGTCCCATGACTCCCAGATGGTTTAGCTCTGCAGCAAGTCCAAGAATTACTGTTTATAACCCACAGGCTACAATTTGAAGCTATGGAGTCACTCATGTTTTCTTAGAGAAACATTCACAGAGCTGCTTCCTTTCCTTGTGTTGGGAATGGGAACCAAGGACCATGTAATCCATGTGAGGACTGGCCTTTCTCTTTCTTCTCCCTGGCGTGGCATGTTCTGTTTTCCTCCCTGGGAAACATTTTGACAAGTCAGGCTCTGCAGAAGGATCAGCACATTGTTTCAAAGCAGGTAATATTTAATTATTGTAAAAGTGTTACATCCTGCAAGATACATTTTTTTCTTCATATCACCTTTGTTGTACACTTTTCATTGCTTTGTATTCTCTTTACATATGCTCATATTTTTTGACAATTCCTATCAGTCTTTGTCATTTTTTCTTCCAATCTGTTTTCTATGTAGCTCTATTCATTGAGAAAATACCTAAAAACATTACCAAATACATAAGCTGGCAAAGAAGGAACATGGGAGAAGGAAACACAAAAAACACCTGTGGCCGATAATAAAGTTTTTATGTTTCTCTCAAGTAGCTACAGGTTCACTTTGCGTTTTCTTTTTAGCTGAAAATTGTAAATAGACCCTACGTTTGAGGCAAGTTGTGCAGTCTGTCGGTCTCTCCTTCTTTCCTTCCTTCCTTCTGATCAACACTCTTTTTTTTTTTTTTTGATGTCTCTTATGTGTCAGGCTTTATTCTTTCTAGGTGATAAAAATATAAAAATAAAGAAGCACCTGCTGGCTCTAAGTGAGTTTGCAGTCCCAGTGGGAGAGTTCAATACCCAGATATTTACAGAACATGCATACACAGAAACTTAGTCAAAACTATATTGTCCATATGTCATAACCAGACACTTGGACCAAGTAACATCATGATGTAAAATAGTGGGAGTGGCAGGAGGTGGCCATGTGATGCTTCAAGTCCTTCTCTTCTGCGTCACACACAAGCCACCCACTCCTCCCATCCCTGGACATCCGACCAACTTGTAGAAAAGGCCTCAGGCTAGAAGTCAGAGGACTGGGCTGTAGTCCAAGCACTGTGCTTTGTGCTGGAATGTGAATCTATTAATGGGATACAGCATTGAAGTAAGAGAAAGCCGGCCTCAAGGAAAGGACCCTAAACCTCACAGTTACAGCAACATCGTTTTCTGCCTCATACAGACTAACTCTAAGAAGAAGGGGGAAAACAAAGCAAACAACTTTTACCCTGAAATGTTGTGTTTACCAACTGCAAAAATACCAATTTTAAAAACATTTCACCAGGTAATTATGGAAATCTATGCACTTGGGGACCTAAGTGCATAGACTTCCTTCCTTAAGGGCTTAGGGCTTCGTTGTATTCGTTTCTACTTTGAAAAGCTACTGAAAACAGAATGTTTCTCCCTGTGTGTTAAGATCACAGACTAATTAAAATCAGAATCTAATTTTTATTTTCAGCAATAGTCAACAAAATGAAAGGTACATCCTCCATATCAAAAAAAATATGTTCTTCACTTTAAAAGTGTAAGAATAGTTCTTTTTTTTTTTTTTTTTTTTTTTCTGGCCATGCCCATGGCATGTGGAACTTCCCAAGCCAGGGACTGAACCCATCCCACAGCCTGCACTGCTGGATCCTTAATTCCCAAGCCGCAAAGGAACTGCTATAAGTTCATTAATAAGACACATACTAGAGGGAGATTTAGACATTGGCATGCTTGGTCCTATAGAATCGCAAGCCCTTAGATTTCAAGAAAAGTCTGGATACATTTGTTGTAGACACTGCAAAGAAACAAGAGATGAGAGCCGGTGGGAAAGGTCTTGGTTCCTAGCTTTTTAACTATACACCACCCCACCCCTCTGCCCCAGGGAGTCCTACCGTATTTGCTTTGCTGCCCTTGGTGTCCAAGGGATTGTCCACAATCCCGTCGGTAAACGTCCCTTGTTTGAGCTAGCTGAGTTCATCTGGCAATAAAAGAGCCCTGGGGGGGGGGGGCAGAGGAGGAGACATAAAATAAAAGAATCGCTAAGAGTCTGACTGATCTAAGAATCCCAGTATGCACTGTCCCACCTTGGATGAATGACTTAACCTCCTTAAGCCTCAATTTTCTCATCAGTGGGGAAATAAAGGAGAAAAGCAGTAGTATCTCTCAATAGGATCACAGGGGGATTTAAAGAGCAAATACATATTAAGGAATTAGTACACTATGCCAGGTACATAATAAGCAGTCAATTCATATAACCTATTGATTTCCATCATTACGTTATGACTGACCAGGATAATCTTTTAACAAATTGAAGATATCGTCCTGCTTTAGTTCATTAGCCCTCAGTAGGTAAAGACAGTGTGTGGAGTATTTCATCACGTGCTAGACAGATTTACAAAAGGTATAGACGTAGCTTCTGTTCCTGAGTCCTCAGCACCCTTTAGGCTGATTTCCTTACATCAGAAGCTAAGGCTGCATCCTTACATTGATACGTTTAACTTGATAGAACTTCACTAAAATCTCTCACATGTCCTTGGGTTTTCTCCCTCTCTCAGATGTCTCTGCCACTGTAAAAGCTTTAGCTTAACTAGCAAAGGAATTACTAGTTTATAATTAAGAGTTAATGAACTCTCATGGATTGGAGGCTTATGATACCTAAGGTGAATGTGCATCCTAGTTTGTTGGGGTCAGTCCTGGTTTGGGTCTGCTGTTCTGGCATAATTATGATAGTGTCCCCTTTCCCTCTCAAAAGGCTTCCCTATTTGGATAATTTATGGACATCCGATGGATAGTAGTAGCCAAAGTAAAACACTTTGTTAGCTCTGTTGTTTAGGTGAGGCATCTAATGAACCAATTCTTGGATCTGATGGTCTTCTCCTCAGTAGGGTACCTTTTGTCACTTACTGTGCTGCCAGCTTTTATTAAATGACCTGAACGTCATCAGAACGCCAGGGTGAAAATCAATGTACGGAAGGATGTCAAATTGCCACAATTACTTGAAAAACAACTTCAAGCTCATGCTCCATTGAAAGCAAAGCAGAAGCAGGCACAGAGTTGACAGGTTCATGATCCAACCAAGAGTTTGGGTCTAAGTGACTCACGGTTATTACTTATCTTGGCTCTGGTAACCACAGGGCAGAATTTGTGCTTGGACCTGATGGAGTCACACTTATGTTGATATTGAAGTTGTAAATAATCTGGCTGAATTCCCCAGATGCTTTCGTTAATCATTTTGCTCTAGAAGAAAGAAGCGGGTCATCTGACTCTTCTACAGTAAGAATTTGAAGGCTGCTGCTACCTCTCTTAAACCCTAGGTGATGGTTTTCAGTTTACCACCTGGAGAGCTGATTCCTTAGAGCCTTGAGTATCTAAATAGTTACCAAACAGCCCATGGAAACTTTGTAAGGAAAAACCAGCACACACCTGAAAACAAAAAAATCAGGTTTAGGATTCTTTTTCATTTACCATTTTCTATTTTTTTTTTTTTTTTTTTTTGGCTGTATCCATGTCTTGCAGAAGTTCAAGTTTAAGGGTCCTAGAGTTACAGAATCTGTCTCTATGAGAAAAACAAACAAAAAACCATGGATAACCCTTTATAATGGGGCATGACATGTGATAACTGTCTCGTGAATATCAGTGGTTAGTTTTTGTTATTATGCTGCATTAATACTTCTTTCTTGATTTATGGTTACTCGTGTACATCTTTCCAGTGAGAGGGAGATGGTGTCTTGCACATCTTTGTAATTCTTCCCTCAGAGCCAAGATGAGTGTTTAATAACAATTTCAGACACGGAACAAATGCCTACTGGATTGATTTCATTTGCCTAATTAATGACTTTCCAAATTTTTCACATTTTCCAAATTTCCCCAGTTAACGGCTCCATCAAGGGCAGAAGCCAAGCCTCCCAAACATTTTTCTGCTACTCTCAATGATTCTGATTATTGATTTTCCAGCTGGCCTTTAGCCTCAGGATTCCTCTTTGCTTTTAGAAATCTAAAAATACAGGGGTTGTTGCCTATGCCCATGATGCAATTCGGGAATTCGTTATTTCTATGTTGGTCCTTTGAGGGTTAGCATCAAGTACAGACTGGCTTTCTATCCTTGGTATTATTTTGTTGGTAGAAACGAGGCTAAATGTAATGAGCAAGGAATCCTAGTACATGCTTTCTACCTACAGCTTCCCCCTTCCTCTGGCACTGTTTCTTCAACCTCCCCTTCAAACTACCAGGAGAAAAAGTTAAGGCCCTTCATTGTTTTGCTTCCCTTCCCATTCCGCTATCAAACACTACCATCACAGAAAAGTAAAAGTCTCCATTTCCTTGGCCTGTGTCGAGACTGTGGAATCCTGGGATTTCCTGACTTCAGGGAAGGTAGCTATTGTTTTTGTGATTTCTGCTCAGAAAATTTAACCTCAGCACTTCAGTAGCACGAGACTATTGTTTTCCCAAGTATGATATGTGGAATGTTGTGACAAGCTTTCCAAAAATGTGGCCTATAGCAATCAGACATTAGCCTTCCATCCTTGTTTGGCAAAGTTGTGGATGTTTTTAAAGCGACAAATTCAGCTCTGTTGTTTTAAGATTCAAATATTGTTCAACATCTCTAAGTTCTGGAAAAAAGATGCTGTTACTCCACTGTGAACTTGGGACATTGTTCCTTTCTAGATAGCTTCTTCCTTATTAGCAAAACCTGGGCCTGAATATATGTATTTAGAAAGTCTTCCTGAGTTTTGTGAGGGTTTGGGGACTTTTAAGCTGTTTGATGTGAATCTTCTAGAATGTCAAACTCACTATCAGGAACTAGAAATCTGCTTTGACACAAGATAAAACTCATCATGCGAATGTCTTGATGTGTACAATTATACGATAAATGGAATTTGATTGAAATAGTTCATTTTACATTAAAATGAGTTTACTTTACCTGTATTGCATGTTCTTTTCCCCGCTGTCTCTCTCCCTAGTATCTAAACTGGTTCACTCTCTCTTGTTGAGCTCTCTATTCTTAGTACCTATGCTAAGTGCTCAGCAAATATTTCTTTTCTTTTTCTCTTTTTGATTTTTAGGGCTCTACTCATGGCATATAGAAGTTCCCAGGCTAGGGGTGGAATCGGAGTTATAGGTGCCAGCCTACACCACAGGCATATCAATGTAGGATCAGAGCTGCATCTGCAGCTTACACTGCAGCTCACAGCAACCCTGGATCCCCAACCCAATGAGAGAGGCCAGGGATCGAACCAGCATCCTCATGGGTACCAGTCTGATTCATTTCTGCTGTGCCACAACAGGAATTCCTAGTAAATATTTCTTGAACAGTAAACAATGACTAGAAAAGGGAACCCTCCTACACTGTTGGTGGGAGTGCAAACTGGTACAACCACTATGGAAAACAGTATGGAGGGACCTCAGAAAAGTAAATATAGAACTACCATATGATCCAGCAACTCCACTCCTGGGCATCTATCTGGACAAAACTTTCATTGAAAAAGATACATGTACCCCTATGTTGATTGCAGCACTATTCACAATAGCCAAGACATGGAAACAACCTAAATATCCAACGACAGATGAATGGATTAAGAAGATGTGGTGGGAGTTCCCATCGTGGCGCAGTGGTTAACGAATCCGACTAGGAACCATGAGGTTGCGGGTTCGGTCCCTGCCCTTGCTCAGTGGGTTAAGGATCCGGCGTTGCCGTGAGCTGTGGTGTAGGTTGCAGACGCGGCTCAGATCCCGCATTGTTGTGGCCCTGGCATAGGCCGGTGGCTACAGCTCCGATTGGACCCCTAGCCTGGGAACCTCCATATGCCGCGGGAGTGGCCCAAGAAATAGCAAAAAGACAAAAAAAAGAAAAAAAGAAGAAGATGTGGTGTATATATATGCAATGGAAAACTCCTCAGCCATAGAAATAAAAAAATAATGCCATTTGCAGCAACATGGATGGACCTGGAGACTCTCATACTAAGTGAGGTAAGTCAAAAAGAGAAAGACAAATGCCATATGATATCACTTATACAGGGAATCTAAAATATGGCACAAATGAACCTATCTTCAATTCAGAACAGAAACAAACTCATGGACATAGAGAACCGACGTGTGGATGCCAAGGGGGAGGGGAAAAGAAAGGGAGTGGGATGGACTGAGAGTTTGGGGTTGGTAGATGTAGACTGTTGCATTTGGAGTGGATAAGCAATGAGGTCCTGCTGTGTAGCACAGGGAACTATATCCAGTCACTTTTGATGGAACGTGATGGAGGATAATGTGAGAAAAAGAATGTGTAATATATATATATGTATGACTGGGTCACTATGCTGTATGGCAGAAAATGACAGAACAGTATAAATCAACTGTAATAGAAAAACTAAAAAAGAAAAAAGCAAAAAACACAGACAACACCTAGTATAGAAATGCATTGTGTTCTAAATGGCATTTAGTATTTCATTAATTGGGCTGCAGAACGTATTTCCTCACATGAAACAGTAACGTGAAAGTAGATTCCTAGATTCACTCCTGGGGTGAATTGATCCCATGATGTAGACTCTATTGTTTTGCTAGGAGCAAACTTTTGCGGGGGGTGGGGGGGTGTGAATCTCAGGAACCCTCATGTTAAAACTTGGTTACACGGTGATGGAATTCTTATCCTACAGTGAACTTCCTACTGAATTCAAGAATAAGTTTCCCTCTGGGTAGTCTCCTTCCTGGGTGACCGTCAGGCAAGGTATCCAGAGAGAGGAGGACCTGGCCATTAAGGGGTAAATACTGTCTTCTCGAAGGCTCTGGCTCTTTCCATTGAATTTCCCACTCAGTTCTGAGGACATCTAATTTCTACAGTGACCTTCTCCTTTTAGCCACCCATTCTGTATAATTACTTCAGTCCCCTGAGGCAAATAGTGGAAAAGAAAACAAACCAACCAATCTCTGGAACTAATTTTGAAGCCACTACAGATCCACAGGCCTTGATGGAAAACCCATGGGGACAGGTGTGTTTTGGAATTCAGAGATTTGGGGGGTTTTAGGAAGGTAATGTGACACACATGCTCCCTGTTACATAATATCCCCAGCTCGTAGGTCAACACAATAATATTTCTTCAGCTAAAGGTGTGAACACTTCCACCAAGAGAGGTAAACAGATATTGTTGCTAGCCTCAAATCAATTCCGATGTTGCAGTAAAGTCATAAATGTTGTTTAGTTTCCAGAGCTCTTTCTATCTTAGAAGTGCTGACATGGGATTGTGGGCCCACAAGACTGAGAGATTCTTTTTTTTTTTTTTTTTTTTGGTCTTTTTGCCATTTCTTGGACCGCTCCCGCGGCATATGGAGGTTCCCAGGCTAGGGGTCGAATCGGAGCTGTAGCCCCCAGTCTACGCCAGGGCCACAGCAACGTGGGATCCGAGCCGCGTCTGCAACCTACACCACAGCTCACAGCAACGCCAGATCCCTAACCCACTGAGCAAGGGCAGGGACCGAACCTGCAACCTCATGGTTCCTAGTCGGATTCGTTAACCACTGCGCCACGACAGGAACTCCTGATAGATTCTTAAGTCTCAAAAAAGAGGTGGTCCCAATCCCAGAATCCTGGACTGGTTTCTCCAGCAGCAGAGAGCCACCTGGGAGACAGGAAAACCACTACCTTTGAAAAGACTGGAGGCACCTGGGTGGTTCACCAGTGCCTCCAGCTCAGCCAACCCTTGGGCTTGTTAGCCAGTGTGTTATTAATGGGCCCATTGCTTATGAAGTCAGGCTTCCTGAGTTGGCTGAAAGAATCATTAACATGTGAGAGAAGACTTCTCTCCACGTGGGGTGGGGGACAGGAAGGCACAGGGTGGGCCTGGCCTCCAGGGGGACCTGGGAAATATTGGCAGTAGCCCCACAGACACATGAAAAGGGTGGGATTCTACTGAAGGTGCTGGAGGACAAGGCAGGGTCTGAAACCCGACTCACTTGGGATCCCCACCTAGGCTTTGGGTTGTCCTGGTTCAGCAACCACAAAATCATGACCCTCCGCTAAATATGCCAAACCAGTATGTTTTGTTAGAATTTGAAAGCCTAGCAGTAAACCAGGAACTTTCCAATTTGCTGGTGGCCCAAAGGTCCTTATTATCTCACTTCTATGATTTACACATTTGTGTCATCTGCTTAGGATTAGACTTCCGACCTCAGCGGATGACATGGGGTCATAAGGGTTGCCTCCGGATTTAACTATCTGAGCTGTAGCCAGCAACAAAGATAGCTGGACTATTTCAAGTAGATGTAGTCTACCCAAGACACACGGTTAGAAAACTATAGGAATGCAAAGTATCACTGCCTGATTAAGAGTAAACTTTCCTGTTTAAGGACCAGTAAGGCAGATCTGTATCCAGAAGTTTCTATAACACACTTCCTCTTATTCTGGAAACTGAGTGAGTAGCAGACTTTCCTGCTGCTTTTGACTTTTCAGTCCCTGATATTCTAATCCTAGCATTGATTAATACCTAGTTTGCTAATAGATTTTTTGGGGGGATTAGTCTTAGCAATAAAAAGAAAGCTTTAAAAAAAAAAAAAGAAATGAATCGAGCTTTTGTTAATGCTGGTGTATTTTCCATGATGGCATGTTTGTGAGTTCAGTGTTACCCGGAGCCACGCTGGGAGGGTCAGCGAGCCTCACCTGGAATTTCCCCAGAGCTTCTCTCCTCTGCCTCCTGTTAAGCTAGGCGACAACAGGTCATTTTTCCAGATCATCATGTGATCCAAGCCCAAGATCAAAGTCGTTAAATTTCAGATTAAGGTCAAGTCATCATATCTGGAAATGTGCTGATTAGGTAATTAGAAAATGAACTTCAGTAATTAAAATGAATAGCAAGAATACATTCTACTGAACCAGCTTTGTTCATGAAGGAGTTGAATTCTGAGACTAAATGTTAACCATTGAAACAAATTCTTCTCTTTAACATATTACACCAGCTTTGTATTTTTTTCCTAACTACCAAACACTGTTATTGCATTTTTCCAAAGGAAAAGTATTGTCTAACATGAAGTATATGTAACTCTGTTATGGGCACTGTGAACAAGAGCAAACGGATGATGCTAAATAGCTCACTTTAGGAAACTGGATTTGAGGATCCCTCATTCATGTACTCTGGAGACTCACAGTTATAACTTAATGCTTCCATCCCAATAGTACTCCAAATATTTTCTCTCTCCCTCTCTCTCTCTTTTTTTTTTTTTTTTTTTTTTTTTTTTTGCTTTTTAGGGCTGAACTCGTGGCTTATGGAGGTTCCCAGGCTAGGGGTCCAATCAGAGCTACAGCTGCCTGCCTAGACCACAGCCACAGTAACACGGGATCAGAGCCATGTCTGCGACCTACACTACAGCTCATGGCAATGCCAGATCTTTAACCTATGGATCGAGGCCAGGGATCAAACCCGTAACCGCCTGGTTCCTAGTCGGATTTGTTTCTGCTGTGCCACTACGGGAACTCCTCTCTCTCGCTCTCTTTTTTTAGAGCCACACCCACGGCATATGGATGTTCCCAGGCTAGGGGTTGAACCAGAACTGTAGCTGCCAGCCTACGCCAGAGACACAGCAACACAGGATCTGAGCCGCATCTGCCACCTACACCACAGCTTATGGCAAGGCTGGATCCCTGACCCACTGAGCAAGGCCAGGGATCAAACCTGTGTCCTCATGGATACTAGTCAGATTGGTTACTGAGAGCCATGATGGGAAGTCCCCCCAGATATTCTCTATACAGCCACAGGGCAACTAACATGCTGGCTCATTCATGGTCAGAATAAAAGCATATTTGGGGCCCTTCAAATATAGAAAAAAATCATGAGTTTTACTTTATCAAATTAGTTTCTAGAGATTAGGAAAAACTTCACAGGCTGGTCTAGATGAATGCTTGACCCCGTGTATACATCTGACCCATAACCCCATCAGACTCTAAGATGGGTGAGAGCAGAAACCATGGCTTTTTCATTCACTTTTATCCCCTAATACCATTATTTTAATTAAAAAAAACCAAATGTCGAACATGCAGTTTACATATAAGACAACTCTGCATTGACACTGAACGTAGATTACACAAGTTTTAAAAACATACTGGTTATTTTCAAACAGCAAAATGACAGTGATCTGCAGCTCTAGTTTAAGTGTAGCCAATGTTGAGCCTTCAGTGTAATTATTTGATAAAATGGTCTTTGATATCAAACTAACTTTTTAAGTTTTTGAAGGAATCCAATTTCTCAGCTTTTCAGAGAGGACTTCTAATTTAGTCTTAACAATCCTTACCTAAAAGGAAGGCGGATTAAATGGGTGATAATTATTACCTTGGAGGCAGGTTTAGGCTGCTAATGCTTCATCTGTTGTGTCTTGTTTCCAAGATGACTTATTTGGATTCAAGATAATTTGATTCTTTGTGAAGATTACACCTGGAGAGTTAGATGGGGCATCTCTCCCTGGTGATCCCTGCCAGGAATGCTTTGTCCATGGCAGCCAAACCAGTCACCAGGCCTGCCAAGTCTGATCCTGGGAAACCAAGGTATCCCCAGGGGGCTGCCTGATAGTTAAGGTAGAACCTTGAAGATTTTGAAGGGCTGCTGCTAAGATATGTATTTACTATATATTTTCTCCTAGGGCTAAAAGTACAATTTAGAGAAAAGAATTTTTTGATTTTTATGAACTTGCCTGAAGATATTTTTTACATCAAACTAATGTGGAAGATGCAGTTACATGTGTATGCAAATGTGTAGGCATTTCTCTTAAAAATAATCTGCTCGTGACATAATGTGTTTACATTTGGGTAGAGAAGTAAAATTGCGAAAGAAACTAATTTTTGCAGTTATTAGGATCCTTTGAATTATGGTCATTTTAACAATTGTTTGGGGAAGTGGGAGTGATGGGAAGAAAGAGGAGGAAGCTTATGAGTGAAGGGGAAAGAAAGAAGAGGGATAAAAGAGGATAGAGAAGGTAGAATGTCTAAGAAATTCTAAGTGGCCACAGAGACCTTAACTGCTTCTTTCCTTGCATGCACTTTGAGTCCTGCACTATGATATATTTAGTAACTCACTGGTCAAAGTTAAACAATTCTGATGTAATAGAAATTTATTGTTCTGGGAAAAAGACATCCCTTTCACTTCCCTTTTCATATATATTCTAGTTGATTTATGTGGTTATTTGTTATAAAAAAGAGCCAGGACAGCCGACAGATCCTTCTAAACCCCTCCATGGGACAGAAGGTAATTTTTAGTATTTGCAGGAAAGAAAAGGACTGAATCAGAGTCCTCCTGCTCAGGGTTTATTTCTCAAGAGTATGTCTTTAGCCATGACATCTGGGCTAATAGGAATAGCTGGGTTGATATATATTTCCAAGGTGTGTCATGAACTCTCTTCTCGGTGATGAGCATTTTGGCCTCCATTCATCTGTAGGAATTCTTTCTTGAATGCCAAGGCCAAAAGGTAAGCATCAAAGAATCTTTGTAATTCAGCTATACTTCTTTGTACTGCTCCTCTGGAAAGACACACTGAAGCCAAGAAAGCACCAAGGGTTTCCTTTCACTTGGAGAGCTGGAACGAGGAAGGCCGTGATGGGGGTAATTGTCAGGACTTAAGCTAGAAACTCCAGGGACCACTTCAAAGTGATCAGGCCTAACTGGCTCTAAGGCTATGGGATCAGTCCTTTTGCCAGGGTTGTAGGTGTCAGTGGATTTCTGACCTGAGAACCAAACCTTACAGTATCCCTTTGGCCTTGAAATCCCACTGAATCTACGTCAGAGTCTCTTAGTCCTCTTCTTCTTTCCCTCGAGGACCTGTCTTTGTTGGATGGTGGTTTTGAGATCTTTTTCTACCCCTGTGTGGAAAAGAGATAACACAGCAGGCCTGAGACTGCTCTTAGAAAGATAGGTTTGCAAGTTTGCTTCTTAGTTGGCATTGGGGAATATGGGTTTTTGGCGTGTTCCTACTGTTCCTCAACTGATGGAAGTGGCTCAGTGAGCCTAGACTTGGCAAATAATACGATTGATGCCAATCATCTTTTTTTCCTGGGAGTTTACATAGGGAGTATGGACTAGGCAGAGGGTGCCTACCTGACCAGCAGCCAATAAAACCCTCGGGTTGAGTCTTTAATGGGTATCTCTGGACAGAAACATCATACGCATGTTCCCACATTTTTTTTTTTTTTTGTCTTTTTGTTTTGTTGTTGTTGTTTTGTTGTTGTTGTTGTTGCTATTTCTTGGGCCGCTCCCACGGTATATGGAGGTTCCCAGGCTAGGGGTTGAATCGGAGCTGTAGCCACCGGCCTACGCCAGAGCCACAGCAACGCGGGATCCGAGCCACGTCTGCAACCTACACCACAGCTCATGGCAACGCCGGATCCTGAACCCACTGAGCAAGGGCAGGGACCGAACCCGCAACCTCATGGTTCCTAGTCGGATTCGTTAACCACTGCGCCACGACGGGAACTCCATGTTCCCACATTTTTGTTGCTGGGGGCGGAGTGTCTTCCCTGTGACCCTCTGTGGGAGGAGGGGGAGCACGAGGAAGCTTCTACATGGATTCCTCAAACTCCACCTGCATCTTTTCCCCTTATGGCCCGGCTTACCATGTCCCCATGATAAATCTTAGCCATGTGTACACCTACATTCTGAGTTCTGTGACTCTGTAAATCTCCAAGTATGGGGTGGTCTTGGGGGACCTCTGGTATAACACCCTTTTTCACAATACTCTTTTTCTTTCTTTTTTTTTTTTTTGGCTTTTTGGCTTTTCTGGGGCTGCTCCCAAGGCATGTGGAGGTTCCCAGGCTAGGGGTCGAATCAGAGCTGTAGCTGCGGCCTACACCAGAGCCATAGCAATGCGGGATCCGAGCCACGTCTGCAACCTACAGCACAGCTCATGGCAACGCCAGATCCTTAACCCACGGAGCAAGGCCAGGGATGGAACCCGCAGCCTCATGGTTCCCAGTTGGATTCAGTACTCCTTTTCACAGTACTCTTATGTCCCTATCCTAACTCTACGAAATTCCAGGGAAAGGATCATGGGGAAGCATTTTTGAAAAGTTAAATGGCAAATACAGAAACTGTTGATCTAGAAGATGTGCGTGGATAAAAATGTGTCAGTCCTTTTCGAAAAAATTTTAAAAAAACCAAACACGTCATGGTGACAACCACAGCATCTGGAAGTTCACAGGCTGGGGATTGAACCTGCACTTCCACAGCAACCTGAGCCTCTCCAATCGGATTCTTAATCCACTGTGCCATGGCAGGAACTCTGCATCAGTCCTACTTAAAGTTAGGAAGCCAATTTATCAGTCATCCAAAACTTATTTATGTACTTTGTACTTATAGAATATGAACTTTCAAAAAAAGAAATTCTTTCTTAGGATCTCTCATTAGCTTTTTAAAAAAGAACAGCTTAATTGATATATAATCCATGTACCATGACGTTCACTGTTTGAAAGTCTATGTATAATTCAGCAGTTTTATTCAGTGGTTTTAGTATCACCAAACAGAGTTGTGCAGCTGTCACCACTTATTCCAGAACATTTTCATCACCACAGTGCTCAGGGACTGTGGGGACTGTAACCACTAGTGCTCAGTCCCCATTGTCCCTTCTCCCTAGTCCCTGAGAACTGCTAATCTACTCTCTATCTCTGTGGATTTACCTCTTCTGGACATTTTATAAAAATGGAATCATGTGGTCTTTCATGACTAGCTTCTAACATCCATGTTGCAGCATGTAAAAGAAGAACATTCTTGTTCTTCTTTTATTTTTAGTCTTTTTAGGGCTGCACCTGTGGCATATGGAGGTTCCTAGGCTAGGGGTCAAGTCAGATCTGTAGCCTCTGGCCTAAGCCTAAGCCACAGCAATGCCAGATCTGAGCCGTTTCTGTGACCTACACCACAGCTCAAGGCAATGCCAGATCCTTAACCCACTGAGTGAGGCCAGGGATTAAACCTGCTTCCTCATGGATACTCATCAGATTCCTTTCTGCTGAGCTGGGGAACTCCTGGTACTTCATTCTTCCTAATGGTCAAATAATATTCCATTCTGTGGGTGGACCACATTTTATTCATCAGTAGATGGACATTTGGGTTATTTCCACTTTTTAGCTATTGTGAGCATCCATGTACAATTTTTTCATGGACTTGTGTTTTCAATTTCCTTGGGTGTTTACTTGGGAGTAGCATTTCTGGATCATATCTAACCTTTAGATGAACTGCCAAACTGTCTTCCAAAGTGGCTGCACCATTTTACATTCCCACCAACAATGTATGAGGGTTCCAATTCCTCCAACGTGCTCACCAACACTGACTGTTTTCTTTTTTTTTGACTATACTCATCTCACTAGGTGTGAAATGTTATCTCATTATGGTTTCAATGTGTATTTTTCTAGTGACTAATAATGTTAACTGCCATATTGCAACGTATTGAACATTTATTTCTTTGGAGAAAAAGCTGTTCAAATCTTTTGCCCATTTTAAAATGTGTTGTCTTTTTACTATTGAGTTGTAAGAATTTTTTTAATATATTCAGGTTACCAGACTTTTATCAGGTAGATGATTTACAAACATTTTCTTTCCTTCTGTGGATTTTCACTTACTTGATGGTGTCTTTTTGTATTTATTTTTAATGAGGTCCAATTTATTATTTCTTTCATAACTTACGCTTTTGGCGTCACATTGCAGTCTCATATCAGATCTCAATCCCCATGCTTACTTTAGGTTGTCTGCATCCACTAGCCCAACTCTGTTACTCCATGACGGAGGGAGATTAAAGGTGGGAGGGGCTGGAGGACAGCAATATAGAAAGAGCATGAGGTTTAGAGTCTTAAGATTGAATCCAGCCCATTTATCATGGGAATTAGGTAATTTTTCCAAATCTCAGTGTTCTTTCTGGAAAATGGAGTCATAATAAGGACTATTTCACAATGTTCTTGTGAAATTCGAATTAGCTAATTTGCAAAAAGATCCTTGCACTGTACCTGGCACAGAGGAGGCCACTAATAAAATGTTAAGCTGTCGTCATTTTTATTAAGAGTGGGTGGGAACTGGAGCTGAACCTGATTAAGAATTACCCAATAGAACTAAAGTTATCACTCTGCTTCTAACTGTGTGTTTGGAAAGGCTGCTGTAACTTTGCTTATGGTTATGCAGTTTTCTGGCACCGTGGAAAAAACCTGAGAAGCACACAGCCCGAGAATTTTATTTTTTTGAATTCAGGAATAAACAAAATTATTGCTCTTCTGGGATGCAAAGAAGAGCCCTAAACCAAAAGCCTGTGCTGTCAGCATGATTGAATATTTCACCATGATGCCTGCTTCTTATTACTTATCATTTATTAGGGGCCATTTATATAACTGCATGGAAACTAACAAACACCACTCCTTCCCTGTTACTTAGGTAGAGGCCTTTAAGAAAGGTCACTTGATATTTTCATGAAATATTAACCATATGTGGCAGCATTACTTTAGAAGTTTCATATAAACATCTCAATCATTTGGGATTCTTAGGAACAGAGCAGTTTAGGGCCACAGTAAAACCTACTCTGTTTTATTATGATAAACTCAGACATTGGTGAAAGTTCAAAGTAAAATCATCTTCTCAGACTGCTCCTGAGTGGCAGAAAGACTAATAAATGAGGCACCTTCCAGCAGAGATATGCTTACTAATACTTGATAGAAGGAGAATTTTTTTCCCCCAGTGTCTCAACATTTTAGTTATTTTCTTTCTTTTTTTAAAGGAGACTTTTGAAAACTTTCTGTTTAAACAACTCAATCTAAAATTTTGGTACTTAATTTATCATCAGAAGTTCAACTCTTGGTCAGTAATTTCTGTAATTATATTTCCTAATGTGGACATTTTAGCAAATATTAAAACCCTTTTTGAAAACAACCCATAATAACCCTATGCCAGAAAACATTTGAGTTATGCTTTACAGGTTTCTATTTTAGTTATTCCTATCTTAACTTGCAATCCAAATAAACATTTAGGGGTTACTTCTGTGACAGAAGACTAACCAATAACATGAGGGGGCTCCAAAGGTGAATGATAAAATAGACTTTTTCAATGAAAAATTCAGCCATTCAGTGGGTGATCTAGAAACAAGATATCGTCACTAATGGGAGAATGACAGCAGGATATAATGAAAAATTTTCAATCATTACTCAAGTTGATAAAGCAATTTGTGAGATGACAGCCCAAGTTAGAAATTGGTCAAAGATGTTATAAGTAGCATGTATGCAACGTGGTTTTCTAAGCAGTTCTCAAGCCCAGTAACTCATCCAATCCTAGCAGCAGCCCTGTGAGCTGGAAGCTCTTACCCCCTCCTTGTAGTACGAGAGGTAAATGAAGTACAGACATGCTGGGCCACTCAAATGAGACGGGCACCCAGGCAACCTGGCTGAGGAGTTGGGGTTCTTAACTATTCTTCTATGTTATTTCTCAACTCAACAAGGAATTACCATTTGTAGAGTAGTTTCTGAATTCCTAGAATCTCTACTTCTTCAAAACCCTCAAAATGTGGGCTATAATGATGTTGATAAATGAGATTTGATAACTTTTGTCTCTCTTTTAAAGATGCTACCACCTTTATGTTTTATTCTTAAATTAAATTCTACCTGAACTCTATGTCACATACTCTAGTAAGTATGGATTATATAAAGTAGTCCTCTTGTATAATGACAATATGAATGTCCCCTTCCAAGATTACGTCTCTGTGGGGGATAAATTTGGGGTCCATATTTTCCAGGAAACAATGATTTTGGAAATACCCCTTCATACCCTAACAGTACCTTACTGTATAGATTTGTTAAGCTGTGAGTAAATAAGATCCCATGGACTGGTGTGAAATACTGATGATAATATTCAGAAAACTGGTCTTGGTTGACAAATGCATCATTATGTTAATAACAGAAACTGGGACAAAATCAGTTTTGTAGGATCTAAAGCTTATCTCATGCGGGGGACTTTTTTTTTTTTTTTCCAGGAAAGATGTTGCAACTTTATTTATTTTTTTTTTCAATTTTTTAAAATTTCTTTCTTTCTTTTTTTTTATTTTCCCACTGTACAGCAAGGGGATCAAGTTATCCTTACATGTATACATTACACTTACATTTTTTTCCCCACCCGGGACTTCTTTCAGTATAAAAAAAAATTAGGTGCAGGGAGTGAATTTCAGCTTATGAGGTTCATTCAAATGATAGCCCCCCTGAAGTTTACAGCTTCATTAGCTTCATGGTAAACCCACTACTTCATAGAGAACTACAATAATTTAAAAAAAATCATAAGAAAAAAATAATACCTGAAAAGAATTCTTTACTTCCCACTCCCCGCCGAAGGAGTTTGTAATTTTAAACTTTATACATATCGCTTTATTTGACTGTTTTTTTTCTCCTTTTAAGTTCTCAACTGTCTGGAAAAATCCTGTTCATGTGCAATGAGGAAAAGGAGAGGGTCAGTGCTTTGCTCCAGGGCACAGGAACCTGTGTGGGCCAGGTGTGGGCTCTTTCCACTGTTCTTTCAGTATATACATTTGGAGAAATAATTTTTTATTTTTTTTATTTTTATTTTTTTGCCTTTTTGCCTTTCCTAGGGCTGCTCCCGCGGCATATGGAGGTTCCCAGGCTAGAGGTCGAATCAGAGCTGTAGCCACCGGCCTTCACCAGAGCTACAGCAACACGGGATCCGAGCCACATCTGCGACCTATACCACAGCTCACAGCAATGCCAGATCCTTAACCCACTGAGCCAGGCCAGGGATCAAACCCACCACCTCATGGTTCCTAGTCAGATTCGTTAACCACTGAGCCACAACGGGAACTCTCAAAAGGAAATTATTTTTTTAGCTTCATCCATACTCCGCCTCCCCCGTTTAGCTCTCATTATGTCCTTCATAAGTTATAAGAGAATGTTTGGGGATAATAAAACTAATAAAAAAAAAAAAAAACCTTAAGGTTTGACACCGGGATGTGTGGATTATGACTTCCAACCCTGTTTCTATAGTAACACTTCACCTACCTTGCAACTCTAATAACAGCAATTCCTGAGTGTCCTACTTGCCAGCCACCCATTCCTCATCCTCAAAATGTTACTAAGAAGAGGTAGGTGTTATTTGCGCCATCTTACAAGTGAGGAAACTGAGGTTTGAAAAGCTTAGATAACTTGACAAAAAAAAGCAAAAGAAAAAAACCCACTGCCCCAAATACAAATAAAACTGCAGAAAGTGCTAGAACTGTGATTCAGATACAGATCTGAGCAAAGAGAACAAGGAGGAGGGAGAGGGGTCGTGTGAGTTAGACATTAGTCTTTGGTGTTAGAAGATGCAAACTATTATACACAGGATGGATAAACAACAAGGTCCTACTATATAGCACAGGAGGCTATATTTAATATCCTGAGATAAACCATAACGGAAAAGAACATATACAAAAAGAATGAAGACATACGGATGGCCAAAAGGCACATAAAAAAATGCTCAACATCATTAATTATTAGGGGAATTCAAATCAAAACTGCAATGAGGTACCATCTCACACCAGTAAGAATGGCTGTCTTTAATAAGTCTATAAATAACAAATGCCGGAGAGGGCGTGGAGAAAAGGGAACCCTCCCACACTGTTGGTAGGAATGTAAGTTGGTTCAACCACTATGGCAAACAGTATGGAGGGACCTCAGAGAACTAAATATAGAACTACCATGTGATCCAGTCTCACTCCTGGGCATACACATGGACAAAACTTTCATTCAGAAAGACACATGCATTCCTATGTTCACTGAATCACTATTTACAATAGCCAAGACATGGAAACAATCTAAATGTCCATTAACAGTTGAATGGATTAAGAAGACGTGGTACATATATATACACACAATGAAATACTACTCAGTCATAAAAAAGAACAAAATAATGCCATTTGCAGCGACATGGGTAGATCTAGAGAGTCTCATACTAAGTGAAGTAAACCAGAAAGAGAAAGACAAATACCATATGATATCACTTATACAGGGAATCTAAAATATGGCACAAATGAACCTATCTTCAGAACAGACACAAACTCATGGACTTAGAGAACAGACTTGTGGATGCCAAGGGGGAAGGGGAAGGGAAGGGAGTGAGATGGCCTGGGAGTTTGGGGTTAGTAGATGTAGACTATTGCATTTGGAGTGGATAAGCAATGAGGTCCTGTGGTATAGCACAGGGAACTCGATCTAGTCACTTTTGATGGAACATGATGGAAGATAATACAAGAAAAAGAATGTGTATAGATGTATAACTGGGTCACTTTGCTGTACAGCAGAAATTGATAGAACAGTGTAAATCGGCCATAATAAAAATTTTTTTAAAGTATGTATGTGTATAACTGAATCTCTTTGCTGTACAGCAGAAATTAACACAACACTGTAAATCAACTACACTTCAATGAATAATAATTTTTTAAAAAAACCACAAATGTAAGTCTGAGTAACTCCACGACTACAGCCCTTTCATCGGATATCACCTTTCAGAGTAGAAATAAGTGCTAGTGTTGCTGCTGTCATGACTACCATGCTGGCCAGTCTCCAACATGGCCCCATGTGACTCCCCCCTTGGTTTTCTCCTCCTTGGACAGTCCCCGTCCACACGGAACACCCAGGACTGACTTGGGTAACCAACAGGATATTGCAAAAATGCGAAACATTTGTTAAGTATTGCTTGAGGGAAATGCTATTCCAGGCAGAGAGAAAACAGGCACAAAGGCACGAAGATAGGAAAACGTGTGGCATGTGTGAGGGATTATTTACTAAAATAAAACCCAATATTTTATTACATCATTTCTTTTATGTCGAATTTAACTCAATTTTATAGCAATTAGGTGTATTTTTCAACTTAAATTAATTCAGGGTAGTATTAAGTTAAAAGTAAGCTTGTATTTCCATTTACGGAAACAGGAATTTCAGCTTCTATTCTTCCTTGCAGCCTAATTTCTCCGTCTCTTTTCCCAGTTGGCAAGGGTACGACACTTGGGACCCCAGTGAGGAAAATACCACTTGAGATCTAAGAATGAATCATCGTGGAAGGATGAAAAGCTCCTGGACTCGGACCTGAGAGGGTCTGAGAGCTCGTGCGGCTTTGCTGTTAGCTCTCTTCCGTGCATCAAGCTCGTTGTTACTGATTCGCAAGCCCAGGGGGTGCTGCTGACCCTCAGCCTTGCATCAAGCTCGTTGTTACTGATTCGCAAGCCCAGGGGGTGCTGCTGACCCTCAGCCTTCCTGGGATGAGGGCAGCAGCACCCCAGCAAGGGTCAGCCTCACTTGTCAACTTAGGGGAGCTCTTTATTTATCCATCACCCGCCATCATTTATTCATCTGCCCAACACATCGTTGTACACTTATCGTTGTCTACTTTGTGCTGAGTGATTGGTTGGAATAAAAGGCAGCAGAGTGAGGGAGAAAGACAAACACAACAATAAGCGACACTGAGTGTGTGATGGAGGCTGCAATGGAAATCCAAGAGGTACAGTGTCGGCACAGAGAAAGGGAGACAGGGTGGGGCCAGACTGTCCCAAGGCAGGGATACCTGGTCGGGTTTTGAAGGACAGCTCAGAATTCACTCTGCACAAGTGTCCTAGGCAGAGAAGGTTCAAAGGCCCAGACGAGCACACATGGCTGGAGTGTGATCTTCTCCGGGCACGGAGAGGGCAAGAGATGTGACGGGAAAGCCAACCAGGTCACTGAGTGTCCTCCTCACAGTCCAAAGGACAAAGCTCGGAGATAAATGAACGCACTTGTATGACCCGATCGTTCCTGCCTCCAGGGTTCTTTCCCCTTTTGCAGGAGAACGTTCTGCCCCTGGGTTTACTGGAAGGAATAAAACAGAAGTTTATTTTTCTCCAGGATCATCTGGCTGCTGTGAGTCTTTCACATAAGCAAAGTTTATTTTGTTCCACTGAGTGTTTGAAATACGCAATTTATCTCTAGATCTAAGTATTGCAACATGGGGATTAACAGGAAACATGTGGGAAATTATAGTTTGGAGAGTTAGGCTAATAATTTAATTTTCAAGGTGCATGCGCATTGCCTACCCTCTAGGGTTGCCAGAGTGTGTATCTGTCGCCAACAGAGACTGGAGCCCCTGGAAGCAGGATCTGGGTCTTCAGCCATTTCTTTACTCTGCAAGAGTCTCTCCTCATCGTAGTTTCTTTTTCTTTTTTTTTTCCCATTTGTTAAAGTTTTATTGGAGCATAATTGACGTACAATGTTGGCATAATTTCTGTTATATAACAAAGTGATTCAGTTACATAAGTACACACATCCATTCTCTTTCGATAGTTTCTTCTTTGTGCTAGGTGCTGGGGATACAGAGGAAAGGACGTATTCCTAGCCTCTAAGAGCTCTAGGTGATAAGTGAATATTGGCATGACTTCTCTGTGGATCTCCCCCACTGCCCTGCAAGAACCGTAGCAACCCTTAAACACGTGCTGTGTGCCAAGCACTTTGTGTATTATCTCACTGAACCCTCTCCACACCCCCACGATTACCCGATCTTACAGTTAAGGAAACTGAGGCACAGAGGGATTGCCAGCCGAGAAAGTGATGAGACTAGATGGTTGCCAGGCAGTCCTCCCCAGACGGAGCCTCCCCCCACAGAGATGGTAGAAAGGGCTCCCAGGTTTTTTGTTCAATGAAATTATCCACCATACTTTTTCTAACCACACGAAAGTGCCCAGAGCAAACACCACTGACTTTTTATGGATACACTGAACTGAAACCCACGGCATCACAAAATGACTCAATGTAGAAATCAGAATCCCAGATAGGTCTTCTTTAATCTTTCAAACAGGGAATCCTGCCTGCTTCTGAAACTAGTGTCCCCTCTGGGGCATTAAAAGTCACCCCGGGTGAGATGAAGAAACTAAATGAAATGACCCTTGAAGATGGATTTGATTTGGGGAAATAGCTCAAATCAATTGAGCCAAGCCAGGTGAAGAAATGGGCCAGTGAGGCTGGATAATGCTGCTTGGGTCATGCAACTGACTGCACAATCATGACCTGAAGTTATTTCTTTGGCTCAGTTGTGCCGTACGGAGATATCCAAAAATTCCTTTTCCTCTTCTGTTCCTTGTTTTCCTCACCCAGGCAACTTAGAGAATGACTATAATCCATCTACCACAGTAAAAAGCCACCAAGGCATATAAGGTCACGTCTGTAAAAAGTTCCTATGAGTAAGCCGCTGTGCAAATAGAGGAGACTATTATTATTATTACTATTCGGTTGTATAGAAACCCTCATTCATCACTTATGTGCTTCTTGGCAGGGGTTTCCACTTGCCCTCATGTGGCCCCACGCAGTCACACACGGAAGCAACTCCTAGAACGTCCACGTCAATAACCCTTGGCTGGTTTTGTTTGCTAAACACGAAGGTAGGGGTTGCGGGGGGAGGGAACTCCTTAAGTGAGATTTTAAAACTTCATTGAAATCTATTACAGATGAGCTCAACTCAAAGTCCCACTTCCATTAAAAGCTCAAAGACCCACTTTGATTAAATGCTTTTTCAAAAATCAGATTCATTGGAGTTCCCACCAGGGTGCAACAGGATCAGCTGCATCTCTGAAATGATAGGATGCAGGTTCAATCCCTGGCCTGGCACAGTGGGTTAAAGGATCCGGTGTTGCCACCGAAGCTGCACAAATTCAATCCCTGGCCCAGGAACTTCCACACACCATGGGTGCGGCCATAAAATTTAAAACTCAGGTTCATTTGTGTGCCTTCATAGCTCTAACTCTCGGCCCTAAAAAGACAAAAAGAAAAAAGAAAAAAAAAATCTCACTTAAAAAGTAAGTCAAAGGTAGCATATGTGAGTTCCTGTTGTGGTTCAGTTGAAATAAACCTAACTAGTATCCATGAGCTAGCTGACCAATTCTATAAATATTTTCAAATTCAGAAAATGAATGAAACACTCATAAATTGACTGACATACTATATGCTATTTTCTTTTTTTTTCTCTTTTGGTCTTTTTGGGCCCCTACCCATAGAATATAGAGGTTCCCAGGCTAGGGGTCCAATAGGATCTGAAGCCACCAGCCTACACCACAGCCACAGCAATGCCAGATCCCTATCTGCATCCTACACCACAGCTCATGGCAACCCTGGATCCTTAACCCACTGAGGGAGGCCGGGACTCAAACCTGCATCCTCATGGATACTAGTCAAATTCATTTCCCCTTAGCCATGAAGGGAATGCTGCTATTTTCTTATTTTTATTTTCTTACTTTTAACTGATAGTTGTTGATCTCTTCATATGGCGAGAGTTCTGTAATACTTCCAATGAAGAGATAATTTAGTCTCTTCTCTAGAGAAAGCTTAATTCTTATTGATAGGTCAGGCATTTTCTTTCAGATTCAAAATGATTCTTGATGATGTCATGCTAAGGTGTGAGGTACTATGTCACCTACACAGGGACAGTGGTTGCTTTCAGTACCACCTGGGGTTTGTGTGCCATAAACACAGGGATTCTGATAAAGTACGCAATAAGCATAAGCAAAGTTTGATATACTTTTATCAGCTGCACCAGCAAGTCCTAACAGGAGAGAATTTCTGCTTTGTCTTGGCTTTAAGGAGAACAGAATCCAGCAGCTATAATTTACACGTGTGATGGCGGGAAGAATTTGCTAGAGACAACCTTCTGGCTCTGTACACTTTCAACCTCATTTCTCTTCCATTACCTACATCCCTCTGATGCACTGCACTTGGAGGATATGTTGATATGATGGGACCACCTCTGACCCTGAACTTCTGTGTCTCCAAGCAGGGTGAATTTGCTTAGCAGAGTAATCCTGGAAGCCAGAGTGACTAGCAATAACTTACATGCACATAGAAGTGACGGCAAATCATACAAATATATTTCACTCATCTCAAATTAAATGTATTTCCAAACAACTTGCCTTTAGGATCATGGAGCCAAAAATGCCCTTGGCTATCCAACTGGTGGGAGGGAAAATTGGAGTGGAGAGAGGCAGCAATTAGAGGTGTAGCGAAAATGTTGTCTGAAACGTTTACAAAAATGTACGACTATGTGAACATATTGCTAGGAACATTCCAGGGTCTTGGAAGGGACCCACACAAGTGAGGATAGAAGCTTAAGTTTCTTTGGTTTTTATAATAAATACTCCCCTGATGGTGATACCTTCTGGTAAGTGGTTAATATGGGATATAGTACCAGCAATTAAGAAAAGATTACTAGTTCTGAGGGGTGGAAGTGAGGGGTAAAGGGGAGACCTCTTTGAGGTTACAGGACCTTTGAGGAGGTGGATCTGGAAGGATGCATATGAACTTTCAGACTTCCTGCATGTACAAAAGCCTGGTGACAGGACAGAGCACGTGTGCTGATGGAATGCTGAGTGCTCTGTATATGGAGACTGTGGGGAAGATTCTGGGAAAGATACTGTAGGTCTCTTCTTTTTGGCTAGTGCTAGGGGGTTCTGTTCTCTTGGAAATTTCTAACTTTCCTATCAAAGAGGCCTATTCTGCTGCCACCTCGTCATCTAACTTCCACAGCCCCGCTTCGCTACATCCTGGGGCCTTTTGTTCTCTGCCTTCTCACTTGGCATCCCTCACTCTCTGTGAGGCTCGGCAGGAGCGGGACCTCACCCATCAGAAAGAGTTTATTCCATCCACTGAAATACCTGCCTCACGCTCAGGACACTAACTACTCTTTCCCCTTAACATAATTCTGCTTTCTTTGATTGCAACCCCTCCTCCCTGCTCCAGGAGAAAGAAACTCATTTCCTAGAATTCAGACTCCCTTCAGGGTCTAAATAGCACACTTAACTCTACAACAGGAGCTGGGGCCATGGAGCTACCTAGTAAACATGGGTCAAGGTATGATGTCTATTCTGTTCCTGTTCTTTAGGTACCAGTGCTTCTGTCCTTTGCCCAAAAGCAGGAGAAGTGGGATGAGCTAAGAAAAAGCAAGGCTCTTGGGAGGGGAGAGTGAATTAGAAGAAGGCCAGCATCTACTTTTCCGCTCAGGGTGACACCTGGATGAGTAGACGAGAAGAAGCAGAGTCCTTGGAGCCACTGAGTGAGAACACGGTGAATGAGAGTCTAGGCTGCCTTGGGCCTGCCAACGTGATTGTTGACTGTGGCCTGGAGTGGTCACCAAACCAGAGCCCAGGGAGGATGAGGAGCCCTGGGCTGGTCCCACCCGACTAAACTGGATTCACATTCCAGTTTATTGCCGCCCCACAGTTGGCTTTTTTGGTTGTCATTTTTGTTTGTTCCCGCCAAGCCCATGGCACCTATTCAACACATTAGCTTCACTGCGCAACTTTCATCTTTGCCTACAACTGAAATAGAATGAAGCTTTAAAGAGAAATATTTGGGGAAAAGAAAATTTATTAAAACCAAGAGATCTAGTGACTACTTTGCATAATAAATCCCCTGAAAATAATTTTCAAAAATTCCTGATTTTTATTTGCCTTATGACTAATTTATGGAACTATTAATTCATCTGAGTTTTTTCCAGTCTTTCTATAAAGCTGAAAGTGATTCATGTTTTTCAAGGCTGTCCAGTGTTCTGTATATTTTGGGAAATGATGGCTTGTGAACTTTCAGTGTTGAGGGACTGTCCACTTTATGAGTGCCAGGGATTTTCAAATACGAATCATTTCAGTGGAGGCTGGGTTAGTATCCAAGAGTTTCAGCAACCTCTTAGTAAACCGCAATTAGAAGGAAACTTTTAACACGAGAAGGGCTGATAAAACCAGAAATATTAAAAGTATTCTCTTTTAAACTAGGGATAAGACAAGAATGCCTGAATACAAAACAAGAATACTATTTATACTCAACATTATAATGGAGTTCTTTGTTTGCGTAATAAAATAAAGATGATTTAAAAGGACTAATGTTCAGAAAGGGTAAGAAAAAATTTTATTGTTTCAAATAATATTATTATCTGCAAAAAACTTAGTCTACACATTATTAAAATTAATAAGGTTTGGGAAGAATGTGGAATATAAGATCAATTTAGAAACTTAATTATCATTCTGTACTACATCAACAAAAGAAAATGCAATTAAAAATATATTTCCAAAAGCAACAAAGTGTAAAGTACCCAGCAATAAATCCAACAAATGATGCATAAGATCTTTGTGTAGAATGTTCCAAAACGTTATCAAAGAATATTAAAGACCTAAATAAAGGCAACACCATGTGTATGAATAGGCATATTCAACACCATAAAAATGCCAAATTTCCTCAAATTGAGCAAGAAATCTGATGTAATTTCAAAATTCAGAAAAGTTGTTACTTGACAAGCTAAATTTTATAATTCTAAACTTTAAATGGAAGGACAAAGGGTCAAAAGTAGCCCATCACTTCTGAATTTGGTAAAACCTCTTACCTTATCAGGTAACAAAACCTTCATTATAATGCGACATTAATGAGGTCGGCAATGTATGACAAAGCTGGCGTTGCAGATTAATGGGGAAAGGAAGGACTAGTCAATAAACATGGGGCAATTAATTACCCATATACAAGATTAAATGATGTGCTAATTCATAGAAGAAACAAAAAGAAATTCCAGTTACAAAAGGATCCTAGTTTGAAAAGAAAACATACTTCTAGAAGGAAATACACAAGAACATTCTTATACCCTCAGAGTAGGGGAGGATTTCTTAAATCACAGAAGTGCAAATCATTAAGGCAATGAGAAACCACCTCACACCAGTCAGAATGGCTATCATGAAAACGTCTACAAATAACTAGTGTTGGCGAGGCTATGGAGAAAAGGGAAGCTTCATGCAATGTTGGTGGGAATGTAAATCGATACAGTCACTATAAAAAACTGTATGAAGGTGCTTTAAAATCTTAAAAGTAGAACTGGCATTCAATTCAGTATTTCTACTCCCGGGTATTTATATGAAGAAACCAAAAACATGATAATGAAAAGTTACCTGCACCCCAATGTACACAGCACCATTATTTATAATAGTTAAGACACAGAAGCAACGTAAGTGTCCAGCAACAGATGGATGGATAAAGAAAATGTGGTATTTACATCCAATGGAATATTACTTGGCCACAAAAAATATTGAAAATCTGTCATTTTTGACAGCATGGATGGACTTGGGTATTATGCTTAGTGAAATATGTCAGAGAAAAACAGTGTATGATTTCACATATATGAGGAACCTAAAAAATAAAACAAATAAACATAACAAAACAGAAATAGATTCACAGACAGAGAAAAAGCTAGTGGTTATCAGAGTAGAGAGGTAGGGGCAGGGGAATATAGGTGAAGGGTATTAAAAGGTACTAACTACTAGGTACAAAATAAATAACTTGTAAGGATGTAAGTACAGCACAGGGAATGTATTCAATATTGTATCATAACTTCATATGGATTAAAATCAATATAAATATCAAGTTACTATGCTGTGCACCTGAAACTAGTGTAAAGTTGTAAGTCAACTAAACTTCAATAAAGAAATAAAATAACTTGGGAAATTAAAAAGAAGAGCTCAGACACAACAGAGCGCATGAACAGACAAGTCATACACTGGAAGAAAACGTTTACAACACACACGGCTAACAAAGGATCAGTATCTGAAGTCTTTCGAAAAGTACATAAAAATAAGGAAAAGATAGCAACCTCTCCCTCTGCCTTTCCCCGAAAGGGTCATAAACCCATAAGTGGGAATTTCAAAGAAGAGGAAACGAAAATGACCAATAAACATGTGGAAAGACGCTTCTCTTATGTTAATAAGTGACAGGCACATTCAAACTGTTGACGCCGAGATGCCATTTCCTACCTTCCAGATTAGAAAAAATAAGAAGTCAGACAATGACAATGTTGTTGTGTTGTTGGGGCAGTGGAGTAACTGCTGGTCTGAGCGTGGATAACACAGAACTTTGGAACAGATATGACATAACGAGAAAAGCTGGTCATGCCCACATTGCATCCCTCTCCTAGGTGTGAACCTTAGAGACGCCCTGGCACAAGCGCACTGGAGACATGCGCAAGAAGGAGCAATGCCTGAAGGAGAAAGAAACTTCAGCTAACCCAGTGAGGGGCCAGAACGTCCTTCTGAAGGGATCACCCCATCGTGATAGTCTGCTACTCTACACCTGCCTGTGGTTTCCAATCGGTCGCTCTTAGAAGAGAATTCTAAAGCCCTTCATCCTCTGCTTGTCTCTCAGGGCAACAGGCTCCTTCCCAATCATTTCATGCTTGGTTCTGCTTTCATCCCAATTCAGCCTAAATACCACGTCCAGGAGAGTCCCTGACTTGCCACCACATCCAAATTTGTTTTCCCCATCTTATTCTCCGTCTCTGCCCTATAATTGTTTTTGATAGTAATAGATATTAATATGTGAATGATGTATGTATGTGTACGTGCATTCATTCCTAATTTTTTGGCCTGTCTTTGACATTAAACAAATGACCTCCAGGAAGACAGGGACTAGGTCAAACCGGCTTATGATTTTATCTGCGGTGCCTTCCACATAGCCTATAAGGGTTACTGAGCGAATCTTTGTTGAAGTGAATGCTTGAATAAAAAGTCTGCGTGAAGTGCGTCTGTGTTTACTTGAGTGATTTGTTGACCTGGGAGTACACCTGATTCCTCTAGTCCGTGGGAAGGATAATTGGATAAACAGTCACATAAGTTCTTCATGCTTATTTAGAAGGGAGGGGAAGTGTTTATCTTTTTATTTGTTCTTTTTAAAATTGTAGTATAGTCGATTTACAATGTTGTGTTAGTATCAGGGGTACAGAAAAGTGATTCAAATATATATACGTTTATATATATGAGTATATATATTCTTTTCCAGATTCTTTTCTCCTATAGGTTATTACAAGGTATGGAATATAGTTCCTTAGGCTTTACAGTAGGTCCTTGTTGGTTTCTATCTTATTTTTGACCTCAAATCATTAGCCAACACGTGCCTGAGAGCTTTAACAATTAATTAATTGATTAATTAATTAATGCTTTTTAGGGCTGCACCCAGAGCATATAGAAGTTCCCAGACTAGGGGGCTAATCGGAACTGCAGTTGCCGGCCTACACCACAGCTACAGCAATTCAGGATCGGAGCTGCATCTGCGACCTACAACCACAGCTCAGGGCAACACCAGATTTCCAACCCACTCGCATCCTCATGGATACTAGTTGGATTCTTTTCCGCCGCACCACAACAGAAACTCCTGACAAATTATTTTCAACGATTTTTACATACAGTATCTACTGTCAAACTGTTTGGAAGTACATGTAATGTTTTAGATTGGGTTTAATACACATTTAAAAATTGTAAAGACATTTAGAAATATATCAAATATGCAGGTGGAAGAGGCCTGGGCTCTTTTTAAAGAGGGTTCTTGAATTTGCGTTGATATAGGTTTTTATTTTATTTTTATTCCATTTATTTACCTGTACTTATTTAAATCATATGTATAATATTTATTTAAATTATACTTTGTATACTTTATCATTTTAAAAGTATTTTTATGTATTTTAATTTAATAGTATTTTTCCTGGTTAGAACTTGAGCTCTAAGAAGAGTCTGCATTACAGTCAACATAAGAAAAGGATGAAGGAGATGAACTGATTTAAGAAACACCCAAACTTCAGCAAAATATGGAAATAATGCAAGAGTTTTACATTTCAATCATAGGAATTGTGCTCTTGCTCAACCGACCACAACGTAAGTTAGGTAGAGTCATTTTAATGAGGGATGGAAACATTAGGCCAACGTTAGATAGATTTACTAAGAAACATTTTTCATAGATTCAGACTCTTGGTCCCTAACACCTCTTTAAAAAAATTATCGACTATTGAATTTATTTTCCTCACCGGACAGTTTGATAGGTGACATCTATTAAATGCAGTGAGATTTCTTAGTTTTCTACTTGATTTTAAAAAGCTATAATGTTGAGCACTTTTTTGCAGAAATGATTAAAAATAAATGATCGACTTTCTAACATGGTACTATGTTAAAGCGAAGTTTCAGCGTGGAGGTTATTCATCCGGCTTGACTTGGTAAGTTTACGTGAAAGTGACATCAAAGTTTACAACATTAGAAAAGCAAATTTTTGTTGTTTAGACCTTGACAATATAGAAAGAAATATAATGTTGTAAACACAAAACTTATGTAATGTCATCACCTAAAGTTCTTTCATTAGAAAAAAAGTTTGCAGCAAAGTGAAAGTAAAATCTATAAAAGTTTGAATCATTATGTTATATATCTGAAACTAATATTGTAAATCAACTATACCTCAATTTAAAAAACAAAGCTGGATGAGGAAGTTTTTCTTGTTATTTATTTCCACTTGCAGTTGATTTTTGTATTGTACAAGTTGCCATAGAATTATTAAGAGACAAAATGAAGAATACCTAAGTGAATTTTCATTAGAAATATGTAATTATCAGAGTGGTGATGATGTGGATATTAATATTTACAGCCAAAAAAAGACATGTTCTGAATCTAGTCAAAGCTGCTACAAATCACTTACAGCAAGTAGTTGAACGAGAGCACAGCTAATACTATTTTAATATTTAATTTAGAAAGCTCAAAAGAGGGAGATTATTTTAATATTTTTAATACATTACTATTTCGATAGGAATACAGTAATTGTCCATCCAAGTGAGGTTTTTAGTTTAACTATTTTTTAAATTGTTTTTTAAATTATAGTTGATTTGCAGTGTTGTGGCAATTTCTGCTGTATAGAAAAGTGACTCAGATATATATGTAGATATATATATATATATGTTCTTTTTAATATTATTTTCCTTCATGATGTATCCCAGGAGACTGGATAGAGTTCCCTGTGCTATACAGTAGGACCTTACTGTTTATCCTTTGTAAATGTAATAATATGCATCTACTCACCCCAGACTCCTAGTCCACCCCTCTCCCTACCCCTTCCCTAGTTTAACTCTTTGACTTCACTGTCTGTGAACCTGAGAGTGGGTAAGGCATTGAGTAACGACATAGCCGGCCAGGTTTCCAGGACTAAAAAGTACTAAAGAAGGCACTAACAACTTTTATCCCTTCATGGTGGTGAAGAGTTCTATTTGCTCAGCACATCACATCCTTTGCTGTGAATCTCCTTGAAACCCACCCGCCCATGCGCCTGGTTGTGCCTTCTCTTTCTCCTTGGTCAAATCCTCCGGAGGAAGGAACTCTCCAAGCAACACCTGCAGAGGCAGGTGGGATGTACTCACCTGAGAAACACCGAGCCGGGGCTGTCAGGGGCGCTGTGCGGGGCCTCGGTGCCCACCTTGCTCGGGCCGCCCGGAACCTCAGACCTCCACGTCGTGTCGCTGGATGACGACAGCCTCTTTTTCACCATTGTGCCCTTGTCAATCGCTACGCCGAGAAATAAACTCAAGGGCTCATTTCTCCTCCTCCCCAGTAACGTGAAAGTCTCTGCCTTTCAGCCTTGCTCAATTCTCACATTGCAGGAAGCTCTTTCTTCACATGACTCCTAATCTAGCTGAGGCGATTTTTTCTGAAGTCAGTTAATGAGTAACATGTAAGTATGACACAGAGTGGTTTTCATCCTACTCACATTTGCTCCAAAGGAAAAATAAACGTGTTTGGGAAAAACAGCTTTCGGTTTACTAACATGAACACCATATGACTCTGAATTTAGGCAGAAAAGTCTATGGAAAAGTAAAAGACTTCAAACAACAAGGTACAGAGACTAGCAGCATCTAAACATAGAAAGCTGGGATGCTTTCTTTAACTCCCAGAGCCTGATCAGCAGGGCAAGGAATGTGGATGTGCTTTATGCCTTTACACACACAGAAACTAACCAGCCCACGTTTGGTAAAACACACAGAAGCCTTAAGGCTGCGCTGCTTGGTCCTTAGAAGTTGAAGAGTTCTGGGGTTCTCATGGAAGCCAGGTGTACAAGTTAGGGGAACCTCACTATTCAGGTTGTGTATTTTGCTGGTTACAGGAGGTTGTGCCTTGTACCAAAAAGGTGATGCAACAAAGACAAATAAAAAAACACTAGGCACAGCCACATGGATGGACCTAGAGATTATCCTACGAAGTGAAATACATCAGACAGAGAAAGACAAATATCATACGATATCAATTATACGTGGAGTGGAGTAAAATGATACCAAGAACTTATTTATAAAACAGAAACAAACTCAGAGATTTCAAAACCAATCTTATGGTTACCACAGAGGAAACCATTGAGGGAAGGGAGCAGTTGGGATGGTAGGAATAACATATACACACGACTGTATAAAATAGATGATTAACAACAATGTACTGCAGAGCACAGGAAAATCTACTCAATTGTTTATGACATCCTATATGGGAAAAAAATGGATATATTTATATGTACGACTGGTTCGCTTTGCTGTACACCTGAAACTAACACAACGTTGTAAGTCAACCATGCTCCAATTAAAAAACAAAAAACCTAGGAAGCAAGGGTTTGGGCTCCATCCTTTGCTTTTGGCTGCATAACCACAGGTGATGCCAGTCCTGGTGAGTGTGGTGTTAGCCTCGCATTTCTTCCAAGACTAGGATGAAATCACATAGGAGAATATTCTCTGTATTATCATTATAGTTATGAGGAACCCTAATAAAAGCAAGAGGGGAAGTGAATTTCCTTTGCGACGATCTTTAATCACTGACTGTTTATGCACAAGAAAAACATCAGTTTTTCACCAGTGTTACTAGTGGCAGGGAAGGATTTGGTCCAGTGTAGCTCTGTACTCTCTCTGCGATTCCCCCTGTGATGAGTCAGTGACATTGGAGAATGACTGGCTTAAGTGAAGTACACAGGTTCTGATTGTGGAAGAGAGCAAAGTTTCTTCAGAAATCAAACCTTGAGCCTGGCCCTTGTTAGCACTTTGCTCTAACCCGCTGATAACCAGCCAGGGACAGGTTTGGGCTGCTCCATGGCAGCACTGACTCTAAGCACACTTTTGAAATTAACGCATATCTTTCAGTGGGATTTTGCTGGTGCCTAATAAGTTGACCAATTTGGAGTTCCCGTCATGGTGCAGTGGTTAACAAATCTGACTAGGAACCATGAGGTTGCAGGTTCGATCCACAGCCTTGCTCAGTGGGTTAAGGATCCAGCTTTGCCGTGTGCTGTGGTGTAGGTCCCAGACATGGCTTGGTTCCCGAGTTGTTGTAGCTCTGGCATAGGCCGGTGGCTACAGCTCCGATTAGACCTCTAGCCTGGGAACCTCCATATGCCATGGGAAACAGTCCTAGAAAAGGCAAAAAGACAAAAAAAAAAAAAGTTGACCAATTCATCCCACTTGGTCCAGGACTTTCTTAGTTTTATCACTGAATGCCCCACATCATAGGAACCTCTTAGGGCCAAGGAAATTGAAGCAGGTGATCACCCTGTTCCACTGTTCTCGTGCTACAATTCTGATGCTGCATTGCACCCAGCTGCCCTCCTTATCCATTTTTGATAGTGTCTGTATGTCTCTTTCTCCCCTTATACTTCTCACGTTCGCCTTTTGCATTGGAGTTATGTTGGAAAGATAAAGCTAAGTTATACTAAAGAGGATTAATCAAATCATCATGACCTACAGGTTATCATACTAAGTAATATAAGTCAGACAGAAGGAAGATGAATACCATACGCTATTACTTATATGTGGAATCTAAAAAAGTGATACAAAATGAAATTATTTACAAAACAGACATAGACTCACAGACATAGAAAACAAACTTATGGTTGGTTACCAAAGGGGAAAGGTGGGAGAGGGATGGATTAGGAGTTTGGGATTAACAGATACACACTACTATATATAAAATAGGTAAACAACAAGGACATACTCTAAAGCATGGGGAACTGTATTCAATATCTTGTAATAACCTATAATGGGAAAGAATCTGGAAAAATATGTATATAACTGAATCACTTTTGCTATACACCTGAAACGAGCATGATATTGTAAATCAACTATACTTCAATAAAAGCAGAAATTGACAGAACAGTGTAAATCAACTCTAACAAGAATTTTAAAAAAGGATAGGCCTTGTGAACTAAAAAAAAAAAAAAAAAAAAAAAATCAAGAGTTCCTGGAGTTCCCGTCGTGGCGCAGTGGTTAACGAATCCGACTAGGAACCATGAGGTTGCGGGTTCGGTCCCTGCCCTTGCTCAGTGGGTCAAGGTTCTGGCGTTGCCGTGAGCTGTGGTGTAGGTCGCAGACGCGGCTCAGATCCTGCGTTGCTGTGGCTCTGGTGTAGGCCGGTGGCTACAGCTCCGATTCGACCCCTAGCCCGGGAACCTCCATATGCCGCAGGAGCAGCCCAAGAAATGGCAAAAGAAAAAAAAAAAAAAAAAGACAAAAAAAAAAAAAAAAAAGAGTTCCTGTGTGGCTTAGAAGGTTAAGAAGTGTCCATGAGAATGTGGGTTCAATTCCTGGCCTCGCTCAGTGGGTTTAGGATCCACTATTGCCACAAACAGCAATGTAGGTTGCAGCAGAGGCTCGTATCCTGTGTTGCTGTGGCTGTGGCGTACGCTGGCAGCTGCAGCTTCCATTTGACCCCTAGCTCAGGAACTTCCACATGCTGCAGGTTTGGCCATAAGAGGGAAAAAAAATATCAAAGCCATCACCATACCTCATAAAATAGTTAACAACCTGTAAGGTAGCTTTTGCTCTTTGTAAACAAAAAAGTCTAATCTGCAAAGACATTTATAAGTAATGAAACACAGTATGTTGCTGTTTTCCAGGCAGGTTTGGATTTTAATTGGGGGCAAAGCTTAACTCAGGACAACGTCTCTAAAGGAGGAAACCCCAGTGTCCCTAGCTAGTCTTTGGGCATATTTTTCAAAAGAGGAATTTTCTTAATTCTCATTCCATCAACAATGTTTTATCACCAAAACTCCATGCTAGCTGCTGTGAGTGATACAAAAATATTTTAAGAAGTAGGTCCTTGCTCCAATAATGTAGCTAAGAAAATATAAATAATAGAAAAGTTAACTAATGATAAAAGAGGAGGGGAGGCAGTAAGTCAGGCTCATATTTCTTTCTCTTTTCTTTCTTTTCTTTTGTCTTTTTAGGGCCGCACACGTGGCATATGGAGGTTCCCAGGCTAGGTGTTGAATTGCAGCTTCAGCCGCTGGCCTACACCACAGACAGAGCAACACTCAATCTGAGCTGTGTCTGTGACCTAAACCACAGTTCATGGCAATGCCAGATCCTTGACACTACAGCTCGTGGCAATGCCAGATACTTAACCCACTGATGGAGGCCAGGGATTGAACCTGTGTCCTCATGGACACTAGTTGGTTTGTTAAACTCTGAGCCAGAAAGGGAACTCCCCAAGACTCATATTTCTTCAATGTCTGTACTATTTAACATCTTTTGAGTCTATGTAGCATTTCTGCTAGATAATTTCATAATCACATTTCATTTAATCCTTGCCAAAACCACCTTTTTACAGATGATGAAAATATATATTAAAAAGATTAAGCAGTGTGACCATAATTAAGTGGTCATAAGAATGTGGTTTTGCCAGAATTGATTGATGCATTCAAAAAATGTTAAAGACGTACATTTAAAAGGAGGCAAGATCTTCTGAGACTGGGGTGATTCAGAAGAGCCTTGTGGAAAAGATGGAGTTTGAGTTGAGTTCTGAAGAATGAGGAGATATTGGAAAAGCAGAAAAGGAAGGGACGAGGGCTTGTGAGCAAATAAACAGGCATGGACCAGGTGTGTACGGGCCAGGGGAATTCGTGTTGGAAGTAGGAGAAGAGCTTTGAACATTTAGATGGAGGCTGAACTATGAAGGACCCTGAATGCCAGTGGGTAGTTCAAGCTTTATCTTGCAGGTCCTGGGAATAAAATGATGAAAGATCAGATTGATGGCCATGTGCATGATGCTTTAGAAACCAAAGGGAATGACCAGGCTCTTTACTGCAATCCCTTAGTGAAATGATACTGCATTTAGGCAGTAACTACCTGTCTACAGGATGCAACTCCAAAGCAGTTGAAACAGTATTGGTCAAACTCTTAGGTAAGATGTTGAGGGAATTTCTTATCATAAGAAATTGTATCAGAGATGAGATTTGCTGAAACTCTAGAGCATGGGTCACAAACTTAAATGCTTTCAAGAGTTGGAAGGTAAGTAAAACCTTGGGGCAGGAGAGGGGCATAGAATTCAGAAGAAAGTGGAGGAAAAGTGGAATGCTCATGCCCTCCCTGGTGGCTTGTCAGTGTTAAACTATAGATGCTGGTGGGAGGGGTGACCTAAACCTATCTGAGGGCAGGATTCAGTGTGGCCTTTCCCCTGAATTTCACTTCTTCTGCTTGCTTTTAATTTTTTGGTTTGGTCAGTGGCATGTGGAATTTCCCGGGCCAGGGATCGAACCTGTACTACAGGTGTAACCAGAGCCACAGCAGTGAAAATGCCGGATCCTTAACCTGAGCCATGAGGGAACTCCCCCAATTTCACTTTTTGATATGAGCTACCTATAAGCAATCTTTCAAAATTTGCTAGTCGGGGAGTTCCTGTTGTGGTGCAGCAAAAACAAATCTGACTGGTGTCTGTGAAGATGTGGGTTCGATCCCTGGCCTTGCTCAGTGGGTTAAGAATCTGGCATTGCTGTGAGCTGTGGTGTAGGTTGCAGATGCAACTCGGGTCCCGTGTTGCTGTTGCTATGGCTGTGGCATAGGCTGGGGCTGTGGCTCTCATTTGACCCCTAGCCTGGGAACTTCCACAGGCTGTGGGTGTTGCCCTAAAACAAAAAACAAAAAACAAAAAACTTGCTAGTCGTTATGTTTCAACTTTACATTCAAATAGGAATAAGGTTCTGATGACACAGGATCACTAAAAGAAAATATGGAATCTGACTGCTTTCTTTTTTCAGTGGCTGGTAGTTGATTGCTATGCATCAGTGTGTACCTGCGGCACGGAGCTGCCACTGTTTGACTCCTTTGACCGTTTAGACGTGGCCTCTGCTCAAGATGCTTCTAGCCTTTGCCACAGGTTTCGTTTTTATGTGTGAAAATTAAAACAAAGACCAGGTGATCAAAGTTAAACAACTGCGTGGGAAATTTATATAAATATAACTCTAAAAGGAGCAGAAACACTGGGGAAAAATGAATAACTACAGTAACAACCTGAATACAATAAAAATAAATGTAGCAGAGACATTTTTAATCTTTCCACGTAAGATGAAATTAAGAAGAAAACCAAGAGTTCCCATAATGGCTCAGTGGTTAACGAACCTGACAAGCATCCATGAGGTTCAGGTTTGACCCCTGACCTTGCTCAGTGGGTTAAGGATCCTGCATTGCCGTGAGCTGTGGTGTAGATTGCAGACACAGCTCAGATCCCGCATTGATGTAGCTCTCGTGTAGACTGGTGGCTACAGCTCCAATTTGACTTCTAGCTTGGGAACCTCCATATGCCTTGGGGGTGGCCCTAAAGAGCCAAAAGACAAAACAAAACAAACAACACCACCAACAAAAAAACCCAAAGAAAACAAAACAAGACAAAAACTGACAATTGGTAGGCAGTTTTAAATAAGACAACCAATGAAGGAAATAGCTCATTCTTTTTTGATGCTCTCCAAAAAGTCACAATGTTGTACCTGTATAAACAGAGACTGTAAAAGAGACTGACACAGAAAAGAGAACAATGAATGTGGGCTCTCCCACTTGGCAAGTTCAGTTAACATCTCTGGACTTTTTTCTTCCTCTTACACGAAGAGAGAATAGTCTTGATTTGGCCTGCTGACATGTTCTGGCTGGCCTCTACCATGTTTTGTAAGTAGAAATTTCCTATACACGTCATGCAGAACATGGTTATCTAGCCTTGCCTGGAAAACCAGATCTGACAAGAATGTGGCAATAGTTGGCTTGTTCTAAGCTGTAGAGCCCCCTTGCCATGCAGCTGACCTCAGTCTCCAGTCTTCCTTATTGTCTCACTCTGCTTCCTTGGCTTCATTTCTTCTTAGAAGCTGCACTTTGGGAGTTCCCGTTGTGGCGCAGTGGTTAACGAATCCGACTAGGAACCATGAGGTCGCGGGTTCGGTCCCTGCCCTTGCTCAGTGGGTTAATGATCCGGCGTTGCCGTGAGCTGTGGTGTAGGTCGCAGACACGGCTCGGATCCTGCGTTGCTGTGGCTCTGGCGTAGGCCGGTGGCTACAGCTCCGATTCAACCCCTAGCCTGGGAACCTCCATATGCCGCGGGAGCGGCCCAAGAAATAGCAACAACAGCAACAACAACAACAACAGACAAAAAGACAAAAGACAAAAAAAAAAAAAAAAAAAAAAGAAGCTGCACTTGAGTTTAAAACTCCCAGCCTAGATGATGCTGAGTCTTCTCTAGTTCTAGTTTTCTTTCTTTCTTTCTTTCTTTCTTTCTTTCTTTCTTTCTTTCTTTCTTTCTTTCTTTCTTTCTTTCTTTCCTTCCTTCCTTCTTTCTTTCCTTCTTTCTTTCCTTCTTTCTTTCTTTTCTTCCTTCCTTCCTTCCTTCCTTCCATTCTTCCTTTCTTTTTAGGGCCACACTTGCAGCATATGGAGGTTCCCGGGCTATGGGTTCAATCGGACCTACAGCTGCCGGCCTACGCCACAGCCACAGCAACACCAGATCTGAGCTATGTCCGCGGTCTACACCACAGCTCACAGCAATGCCAGATCCTTAACCCAGTGAGTGAAGCCAGGGATTAAACCCACAACCTCATGGTTCCTAGTCAGATTCATTTCTGCTGCGCCACAACGGGAACTCCTAGTTTTCTTTCTTATAACCCTGCTCATTAAAGTTTTTCTTTGAGATTTTTTTTTTTTTCAATGAAACAAGGTCCATAGTTCCAAGGATTTCATCTTGTGGAAGGATGATCATCTTTGGTTATTATATCCAACCATTCTGAAATCTGCAAATAAGGAATAGATATGCCTACTGGTGTCAGGCTAGATAGGAGGTGAGGAATTCATGACTGTATATTCTCCTCTTCCTTCTAGAGGTGGGGAGTTGGATGTGGAGGCACAAGATCAAACCAAAAGCATCAGCTAAAGAGAGCTTCAAAACCAGCTTTCTAAGGAATGGAATATAAATTTCCATTTATAAAGAATTTAGATTTCCTCTACAATTAAGTAACATAAATATTTATGCTTTAAGATTTATCTGATGGATTATGCTAGTATTTATCTGATGGATCAGGCTAGTATTAATAAGTTCATCTACTCTGAGCATAAACTGCTGCTATTTGAGCTAAGGAGCCTGTGGACTGGTTGTCACAGGGAGATTCGGACTTTATCAAGGAATCGCCATATGTGGAAAACCAGTGTTGGGTGTAATGTGAATTTACCCACATTTCTGGAGCAGGCTGTGTAATGCTGTGGTTTAGAATGTGGGCTTGGAGGTCAGGTTGCCTGGACTGGAAGGGTGGCTCCATTATTTCCTTGCTATGTTACTTTACAAAGGTACTTAACCTTTCCACGCCTCTGTAAGAATGGTAATGACAGTAGTATCATTAAAAGACCATCGTGAGCACTTGATGACAATGTTAAGTTCAAGCATGAAGCCTGAACATAGTGAGCATTCAGAAGACACTGTTGATGAGAAGGAGGGAAGATTATGATTGGAGCTGGTCATTTTCTCTGAAGTTGAGTGGATCATTATAATTGAAAGATAACAGTTTTCTTTTTTGAAGGTCACATCCCCTGTGTGTCTGCATGAGGCTTGTGGAAGACTTAACCGCAGAGAGAGAGAAGGTATTAATAATTTGGGGCCATGGACTGTTGACACTGATGCTAATGGCCTGGCCATTAGTCTAATATTTGAATGGACCAGATCATATCTCAAGTCCCTTCCTCTTGCTTCAAGCTCTTTTATTCTGTGGTTTCTAAGCTTGAAGAGGGGTTAATTCCTTTCCTAAGTTCTAAGCCCTTCTTTGAGAGGATACAGACAGACTGACTATTGCCTATAATGGAAAATGATTTCTATCTGCAGCAGTTGGTCTCTTTAGGAAAAGTTTTACTGCCAGAAAGATGATCTTGCTGTTCCAGTAAACCATGGCAGTCTCAGACTTAAGGCAATCTTTCTTTTCATGCATTTGGTCCCTGTCGTATTAGGAAAAGAGACTTGAAAACCCACGTTCTCTGATTTGTAACATTTGTCAATGTCCAGAGTCTAAATACTCCTACCATGGCTGATTTTTAAGCTACCAACGTGATGCCAACGGAACATGGCTTTAGGAAGAGGTGCTGACAACCTGCTTCATGAATCAGTACAAGATGACTCTCTCAAAATACAGTAAACATTTAAATGTTCCAACTTTAGTGTTTGGTAAATATATGAATTTGGCTCTAGTGTTACCAGATTTAAAAAACTATTTAGGGAGGTCCTGTTGTGGTGCAGCGGAAGTGAATCCGACTAGGAACCATGAGGTTGGGGGTTTGATCCCTGGCTTCGCTCAGTGGGTGAAGGATGTGGTGTTGCTGTGGCTGTGGTGTAGGCCGGCAGCTATAGGTCTGATTCAACCCCTAGCCTGGGAACATCCATATCCCGAGGGTGTGGCCCTAAAAAGGACAATAAAAAAAAAAAGATAAAAAAATTTAAGTAGCATTATCATTTGATAAATTGCATAACTTATAGTATATCCTATTTTGTTTGATTTTATATTAATTGTCAATTATTACCAGGGAAATATTTATGAGCATATGATTTTTAATGTCTTCATAAGGGATTTTTTGTATTAATTTTATGGTGGTAAAAAAATAACTAAAATTTATCATCTTATTTGTTTGGAAGTGTACAGTTTCATGGCCTTACTACCTTCATAATGTTGTACCATAACATTTTTATTTTTATTTTTTTGCTTTTTTTTAGGGCTGCACTGGTGGCATTTTTTTTTTTTTTTTTTGTCTTTTTGCCATTTCTTGGGCCGCTCCCGTGGCATATGGAGGTTCCCAGACTAGAGGTCAAACCGGAGCTGTAGCTGCTGGCCTATGCCAGGGCCACAGCAATGCGGGATTGGAGCTGCGTCTGGGACCCACACCACAGCTCACAGCAACACCGGATCCTTAACCCACTGAGCAAGGCCAGGGATCGAACCCACAACCTCATGATTCCTAGTCGTTAACCACTGAGCCACGACAGGAACTCCATGGCAGCATTTTTTTCTTTCCATAACATTTTTAAAATGTACTTTGTTTATAAAACAAAATACTTAAAATGCAAAGAAAAAAATTTAAAAATCAGTTGTAATCCTCAGTTCCCAGAGGTAATCACATCAGATATTTTAACATCATCAAAATTATGCTTTCCTCTAACGAATTGTTTGGCAATCTTGGAAATCCAACATGTACTAAACAAATTTTTATTATTTTTAAGAGGACTTGCAATCAAAATGAGGAACAAACAGGCACATCTTCTCAGTTCCTTCCCCACAGTTGAAGCACAAGGGGCCGGAGGCGTTGACATAGAACCAGAAAAGACATATTCCGAGAACTCCATGAAGCAGATGTGAGGAAGATTTGTTTGGAATAAACGTACCTCTGGCCAAGATGGTTCTGAGATTCGTCTAGAAACTAGATGGTAGATGATGAGATTTTGAAACAAATTGGGACCTAAAGATACTTTAGGATACAGACCCAGAGGGGTTAGACCATCTACCCCAAGTCACACGAAGAATTAGTGGCACATCTGGTGCTGCCTTCCTGACTCTCCCTTCACTCCTGGCCTGGTAACCTGTTCACACCATATAGCTCCATACCATTCCTCCTCCTGTCACTCACGGGACAGTGAAAACATACCACGGACCCCCAGCAACAGCCCAGCCTGTCTCCTATTGTCTTCATACAGAGCAAGAGAGGGCTGTGATCATATAATCTACAGCCTTTCACTCTCCACTGCTATTGAGTAAGGTAACAATTCTTTTTTTTTTTTTTACTCTTAGGCATTAACTTTTTTTTTTTTTTTGGTCTTTTCCAGGGCTGCTCCTGTGGCATATGGAAGTTCCCAAACTAGGAGTCTAATGGGAGATATAGCTGCTGGCCTATACCACAGACACAGCAATATGGGATCTGAGCCTCATCCACAACCTACACCACAGCTCACAGCAATACCGGATCCTTAACCCACTGAGCGAGGCCAGGGATCGAATCTGCAACCTCATGGTTCCTAGTAGGATTTGTTAACCACTGAGTCAAGATGGCACCTCCTCTTTGGCATTAACTTTTTAGTGTTTTATTGTTAATTATAATATTTTAAAATGTCCTCAGTTCTTGGAGTTCCCCTTCACAGAGTTCAAAGGTCCCTTTCAAAAGTTCCCTTCGCAAAGTTCCCATTGTGACTCAGCAGTAACGAACCTTGACTGGTACCCATGAGGACGCAGGTTTGATCCCTGGCCTCGCTCAGTGGGTTAAGGATCTGGGTGTTACTTGAAGCTGTGGTATAGGTTACAAAGGTGGCTTGGATCTGCCATTGCTGTGGCTGTGGCTGTGGTGCAGGCCAACAGCTACAGCTCTGATTTGACCCCTAGTCTGGAAACTTCCATATGCTGTGGGTGTGCCCTTAAAAAAAAAAAAAAAATCTTCAATTCCTTGAATTTCAGGGATTTTTCACCCCATATTTTGCTACTGGATTCCAGGGCCAGCACATATTTTATTAACAGCCCAGATCCTTTGTGTTTGAATCTTTACAATGCCACTTCGTTTTCTAAACTGTAAAATGGGAATAATAATAGTATTTACCTAATAGGTATATTGGGAAAGGAAATTAGTTAATACTTATAAAGACTGAATATTTGCCTGGCAAATAATGAGAACTCAGTAAGTTGCCATAAATATTACTGCCAACATTTATAATTCTTTTAACCAACATGTATAATAAAATCGTAGGGCCTTTATAAAGTAACTAGTTGTATGTTTTCAAAAATTTAAAAATAGCCTAAGATATAATTTACATAGAGTCTACCTGTTCAAAGTGTATGATTTGGTGGTTTTTCGTTTATTTACCAAGTTACACAACCACCACCACCAGCTAATTTTGGAACATTTTCATCACTCCAGAAAGAAACCTTGTACCCAATGGCAGTTATTTTCCATTCCTCTGACTTCTCTTTTCTCTGCCTGTAGGCAACCACTAATCTACTGATGCTCTCTCTCTTTATATATGAGACAATTCATTCTCAGCTCTAGAGAGAGGAAGTACCTACTCTGGATACTTCATATAAGTGGGATTATACTATATGTGATCTTTTGTGACTGGCTTCTTTCACTTAGCAGGTTCACAGGTTTCCGCCATATAGTAGCATGTATCAGTAATTCATTCCATTATATGACCAAATAATATTCCATTGTATGGGTATAATTTTATTTATCCATTCTTGAGGTGATGGATATTTGAATTGTTTCCACATTTGAGCTTTATGAAAAATTCCGCTATGGAAATTTGTGCACAAGTTTTGTGTGAACATGTATTTTCAATTATCTTGGTTATATGCCTAGGGGTGAAATTGCTCTATTTAACTTTTTGAGGAACTACCAAACTGTTTTCCAAAGTGACTGCCCCATTTTACATTCCAGTCAGCAATGGCTGAGAGCTCCAATGTCACCACATGCCTGCCAACATTTATTATTATTATTATTTTTTGGTCATAGGCATTCTTGTGGATGTGAAATGGGGTCTCATATTTTTGATTTGAATCTTCCTAATGACAAATCATGTTGAGCATTTTTTTTCTGTGCTTATTGGCTATTTATCTCTCTTTTTTTTGGAGAAAAATCTATTTAATACTTTGCCCATTGGACTGTCTTTTTATTACTGAGTTGTATCCTTTATATATTCTGAATGTATTCATGTATATAGAATGTATATAGTCTCTTTTCTGATATATAAGTTGCAATATTTTCTCCTAGTCTATAGATTGTCTCTTCATTTCTTGATGATGTCCTTTGAAGCAAAAACGTTTTAATTTTGATAACATCCAATTTATCAGTCTTGTATCACTTGAGCTTTTTGTGTTGTACTTAAGGAATAGTTGCCTAACCCGAGGTTATGAAGACTTACTCCTATGCTTTTTCTAAGAGTTTTATAGTTTTAGCATTTATATTAGTGCAAGATCTTTGAGCCACTTTGAGTTAATCCTTGCCTGTGTTATCAGGTAGGGGTCCAAATTCACTATTTTGTACATAGTCCTAACACTTTTACTCTGTTGCCAAGTTTCCCTGATGGTGTCATTGAAAATGAATTGACCTTGAATTTTAGGGCTTATTACTATTTTATTTTTTATTTGTTTTTGTTTTTTAGGCCTGCATCTGCAGCATATGGAAGTTCCCAGGCTAGGGGTTGAATTGGAGCTGCAGCTGCCAGCCTGTATCACAGCCACAGCAACATTGGATCCTGAATCCACTAGCTGAGGCCAGGAATCGAACCTGCAGCTTCATGGATACCAGTCAGTTCGTAACCCACTAAGCCACAATGGGAACTCCCTATTTCTGACTATTTTCAACAATATAATTAGAAACTTAGTCACAATTGGGTAATGTGATCACTACTGGTCCTTTTGAAGAGATGTGTTTTTATCTTTCTCATGCAGTCTATTTAACTTTTAGAGCCAAGATTTTTGGTATTTTCCCTTTATCCTTCTTGGTAATCCTGAAATCATGTTTTGTTTTGTTTTGTTTTTGCTCTTTAGGGCTGCACCTACAGCATATGGAAGTTCCCTGGCTAGGGGTGGAATTAGAGCAACAGCTGCTGGTCTATAGCACAGCCAAAGCAACTGGGGATCCAGGCTGTGTCTGTGACTTACACTATAGCTCATGGCAATGCTGGATCTCCTGACCCAGTGAGCAAGGCCAGGGATTGGACCTGCATCCTCATGGATACTAGCTGGCCTCGTTTCCACTGAGCCATAACAGGAACTTCCTGAAATCACATCTTTTAGGTGGTTATTTCACCTGCTTGTAACCGTGGTATAACACAGAACATTAATAAGATGATTCCCTAATAAATCTTCAGGCATTTAGAAGAGCACAAACTAGCATCTCTTAAAGACCAGCAAAGAGAAAGAGATTCATTTACCTCTGCATTTCTACTTCTTGCTCATTGCATCTCTTTAATTTAGTGTTCATTTCACAATTTTTTAAAAATAGTGAAGATTAGCAAGACTGGTCTGAATTTACAAAAACTGACTGATGGTACTGTTTGTGGTAGTGTAGTCTTAAAAATTTATTTCACGGTATCATTTTAAGATGTGAGTCAGGACATAAGCATGCAGTTTATGGAAGAAGAAATAAACATGGCTAATAAACAAGTGAAGAATACTCTCTACTGGTTATAAAAAATGCAGAAGCTGACCCAATTGGGTAACAAATTGAAAGAATTTTTTAAAAAATCTGCCGCATTTGTGGATGGGGGTAGGATTCTTCTTCTTTTTTTTTTTTTTGTACTTCCAATGACTGAAGCAAGAAAGTCCTAAAACCACCGCTTCTGGAAGAACCATTTATTCTTGCCGGTCTTTTATCTCTAGTTGAACTTGACCTTGGCCTCTTGTCTGGCCTTGCATTTGAGAGTGGGGTCTCTGAAGGCACCTTTGCTGAAAACAGTTTTGTCCAAGGGGATATCCACAGGGCACCTTGTGGGTATGAGGTGATTATAATTATACACTTTCACAGAAGACTGGATCTTTGACCTCTTGGTGGTGACTTTCTTCTTTCCGCTGTCACTTTGAGGTGACAGAGGTTGATTCCAGCCACCAGAGCATGGCTGTAGGGTTGGTCTGAGGTGCCATTATCAATGTTCTTCATGATGGTGGCCTTGCATCTGCAGTAGCCTTTGGCCAGGACCCGCACCACCTCCTGGTTTCATGAACTTGCCCATTTCTGCAGTAACCGTTTGGGACTACAGCCAGTGGTAGGCTTCTTAACGTGTATGTGTGCAATGTTGGCAATGATTCCATAAAAGAGTTTTCATCCTTATTTTGCAGAGGAAGCAGCTGAGGCTCGTTGAGCTTTATGAATATATCCCACGTCTTGGTCACATGTGAGTGACCAAGATGAGACTCAAACCTACATATAGATGCTCACCAACCCCTCCATAGCCACAGGGAGCATTTAGCGCAGACAGATCAGAGGTTATTTATTTTTTCTTGTCTTTTTCAGGGCCGCACTGGAGGCATATGGAGGTTCCTAGGCTAGGGGTCTAATTGGAGCTATAGCTGCTGGCCTATGCCAGAGTCATAGCAATGCCAGATCTGAGCCGTGTCTGCAACCCACACCACAGCCCACAGCAACGCCGGATCCTTAACCCACTGAGTGAGGCCAGGGATCAAACCCACAACCTCATGGTTTCTAGTCAGATTCATTTCCGCTGCACCACAACGGGAACTCCTCAGAGGTCATTTGGAGATTTCTGGTAAGCCAGAGTGTGAATTCTACCCTCTGCACCTGTGAAAATTCTATAGCGGAAGGTGAGGTTTGGTGATTGGGCTGGGCCATCATGGGGGCTGAAGAGACAGACTCTCGAGAAACTATGTTCCAGTGGGTTTTGTTAGGTTTCCAGGGAGGGAGGATAAAAAGTGGAAGGGAACTTATTTATTGTGTATTTTCTATATGCCTGGCACTTTATATAGAGAAATTTAGCTACATCTTGAAAACAGGTGTATTTCTCACATTTCAGAGATGAGGAAATCAAACTCAAGAGAAATGGTCTCTTTTCCTTAGTTCACACATTCAGCAAAATAGCAGCAGAGCTGGAATTTAAATGCAGGCCTATGGAATCTCAATAATCTTTCCATTATTATATACTGTCTCCTTGAAAGGAAAATAAAACACATGGCTCCTAGCCTCTTGACAACTTACTTATGTATTAGATCATGTTTTCTTTTCTTTCCTTTTCGTCTTTTCAAGGCCCCAACCGCAGCATATGGAGGTTCCCAGGTTAGGGGTCAAACTGGAGCTGTAGCCATTGGCCTACACCACAGCCACAGCAATGTGGGATCTGAGCTGAGTCTGTGACCTACCCCACAGGTCATGGCAACGCTGGATCCTTAACCCACTGAGTGAGGCCAGGGATCGAACCTGTGTTCTCATGGATGCTAGTCAGATTCATTTCCTCTGAGCCATGACAGGAGCTCCTAGATCATGTTTTCTGTCCCCATCACACCTCATGCAGGGTTTGCCTTTACCCGTCATGCCTTTGTCATTCTAGAGGCCTTCTTTTTATGGCCCTTGGTCTGGGCTGAGCCCAATAATCTTCCCATAAGAGAATCTTTTGAAGATAGAGTTCATTGAGGGGTATTTAAGCAATTGTAACTGGAATTATAGCAGAAGTTTCAAAAGATAAATACCTCTCCACATAATGGTGTTCTAATAGCAATTTTACAAAGTTTAAACCAGAAAACACAGTAAAAGTCAAAAAACCAAAAGCCTGACTTAGACTGTCTGTTTACAAGGAAGTAAAAAAAAAAAAAAAACAAAAAAAAAACTAACCTAAAACCGAACTTATTTTTCTAGATCAAAACGGTCTTAAAACCAAAACTTAAAGAAATGACACAGCAAGTGTGTGTCAATCACTTTTCCCTTAGTTGGAATACAGTGGTTCTCCTGCAGTCCAAGATTGCAACCGTACTTCCAAATATTTCCTAGCATTGCTCATGGTCTCTCTCTCTCTTTTTAATAGTTTACTGTTTTCCTTTTTAATGTCTAGGGTTTGTAGTCATAGATCATTTTTATTTATTTATACATTTTTTTTTTAGGGCCGCATCTGTGGCATATGCGAAGTTCCCAGGCTAGGGGTCAAATCGGGAGCTACAGCTGCCGGCCTATACCACAGCTACAGCAACGTGGGATCTGAGCCTGAGTCTGCGATCTACACCATGGCTCACGGCCATGCTGGATCCTTAACCCACCGAGTGAGGCCAGGGATCAAACTTGCGTCCTCATGGATACTAGTCTGGTTTGTTACCAATGAGGCACGATGGGAACTTCCACTCATGGTCTCTTTCTGCTTGAATTCTGCCTCTTCAGCTTGAACAACACATAAAACCTCAAACCTTGCCAGTTCTACTATACAATCAAACTGTAAGCAAAGGCACGTGTTTTAGTTTCCTGAGCACCTGAAAGCATATGGAATCACTCTTGTTTTGCTGAAGTCCTTGACGATAAACAAGAGAAATATGCTGAATGGGCAACCACAGATCTCCTCAGTGTGCAGACTTTCTATCCTTAGGATGCTAAAAAGACCTTTTATGCAGCAAAGAAGCAACACTCTTCTCTCAACTACATTTTCCAGGTCGAGGACCTATCACTTACAGTTCCAGGTCTGGATCCACTGGCTTCACTGCTTTCCACTGGAGCCCACTCTTCCAGGGCGTGAGCTGTGCTCAGAAGGTCTGCTGGATGTGCCTCTTCACTGGCAGGGCCTGCTCGTCTTTTCTCCATTTTCTAGAGGCCAGCTAATCATCTAGCAACTCTGACGAGTACCAGGAAGGACCTTGGAGTTTGCTCTTGATCTGGCCAGTGACAGCCCTTGCAGCCAGGTGGCCCGTTCTTCCCTCACAAGTTCTATCTCAGAAATTTTCTCTTTCAGCGTCTGCTCAGAGGGATGGATCAACTACACCTGAAACCCACATCTGTGGGTCAGCAATTGACCACACAGTCGGTCTATGTGACTCCTAAGATAATCATTACCTTCTTGCCTCAGGAGTGTCCTTTATCTTGAGGCTGGTTTGGGGTTACTTTCATTGACCCCTTATTCATGATGCTCTATGTCTTACTCCCATCCTGACATCTTTCTTAACTTTAGGAGATAGTGAGTATATGCAGCCTCAGAGGCTCCACCCTAATTCTTTCTAAATGGTTCTCAGTTGACTCCTGTAAGGTCATGACTATATATTATTTAAAGCAAACATTCCCAACCAACATACCACCTTGGTTCTTCATTTGAATTAAACATATCCAACATAACAAATTTGATATTATCAAAATATTGATAAAATACCCGTATTTTACCACCCATAGCTCATCTGTGCTTTTGAAATATGAACACTTTTAAAAAACAAACACTACATGTTTTATACTGTATTTGTCATGGTTCTTTCCTTACTGTGGGGGCTTAATAAATATTTACTGGTGATAAGCCTGTTATACTAGAAGGCAAAGTCACAGGCAAGCTCAAAGTGCATCTTTTTTATTCTTCCTTCTTTTTAGATGTTCCAAGACACTAATGCCCACTAATTAGAAGAACAATATAATGACATTAACGTTTTCTTTAAAAATCTGTTTCAAACAAAAATCTAATTGGCTGGACTCAAATGTAAATATTTTTAAGTATTCAATTCATTTTAATCTAAGACCATTTCAAAACAAAATGTATGTGGGGAGATGATTTCTTTGTACAGGAAATACTGAGATGAAGATTTACATAGAGAGCAAGAGTGCAATTTGCTTGAGTTCAAGGCTGGATAATAGAATAAGAAACTTCTATGCATGAGATTATTAAGAATCCAAGTAACTTTTATTCTCTATCCTCCCTTTCCTAGTCTTTCAATCAAAATTTACCCTTCCTTCCTGTGTTAGATTGAAGGCACTGACGATCTCAGTTAAATTAATGGCTTCTCTGTATCCACGCTATTTGCCTGATAACTTTGGACTCCCTGTCCCTCTAACTTGGGCGGCCTTTGTGTCTTACTTTGGCCAGTACGACGTGGCAGGAGTGAAGCTCTGACGGCTGAATCCAGAGCTCAAGAAGGCATTTGAGTTTCTGCTTCCTTTTTGGCTTCTCTGTGGTCACCATGACAACATGCCTCAATTAGAGGCACATTCCAGGTGAGGCCACACGTAGCAGAGCTGGGTCATTCCAGCTTTCATAGACCACTCAGCTCCCCATTGACCTGTTATTTGACACATGACTGAGCCCAGTCCAGATCAGTAGAACTCCCTGCTAAGCTGTGGCTTCAGAAATAATAAATAGTTGTTTTAAACCCACATGTTTTGAGATGGTTATAGAGCAATAGCTAAATGCTTCAGATTCTATATTCATGTTACTAACAGGATAAGATGATAATAGCTCCTCCTGGGGCAGTTATAATTGTAACTGTTGTCAACTGTTGAACTACGTGGCAGTAATTGTGACAATGTCTTCAGTTTCAGTAGGTGAACAAGGAGTGCAGTGGAATCCTCCTAGGATAATAGTTAAATGTGCCTGTTATCATCAGAAATAAGGAAAGGGAGCTTGAAGGTAGGGTAGAGGACATCTTTTAAAGATCTCAAAATCATATTTGCTAGACCTGCAAACTGGTGCCCTTTGCAGCCCCCTCCTCCCTTTCAGCCTCCTATGCCCCATGGAAAGCCTACAGCAGCTGATCTGGAAGTCCCTCCCCTTGACCGCACACCAGGTTTTTGCGTTGAGAGTAGCACGTCTTCCTCCATGTAAGCCCAAGCTGGCTTCCAGTCCAGCTCACACCTAACATGTTGTGAGCTCTCGGACATGCTAAGGATTTGATGTCCATGTGCTCCAGTTTTCTTCTCTGCAAAACGGTGCTGAGCAAGGCCTCAGTGAAGCTCTGTTCTTTTTCTCCATGGCTTAACCTTACATTTAGAGAAAGAAATCGGGGGGAAAACAGAAGCTATTGCTTTTTTAAAAAGTTAGTTCAAGGTCCTTGTGATTGCTGGTAAAAGATACTTTCTGCCGACTTAGAAATTTTGAATTATGGGCCAAAGCTTTAGCCAATATTAAACCTCTTACTTGCTATTAATTGCCAGAGAAATGGAAGTTCAGAGATTTGACATTGTATGGATGGATCCAAAGTCACATGCATTTATAGCAGGCAAAGCTTTAAATATAGTAACAGTTTGATAATCTACTCTGTACTTAAAAATCTACGTCCCACGCCATATTACAGATATATCACAGTCATTCTTAGGCAAGTTCTCATAAACCACATGGGTGCTATTCAGACAAATAAGGGAACTTGAATCTCATCAATCTGAAAGCTTACTATAGATACTTCATAAACTCAGCTTTTTAATACTAATTTTAATACTAAGCAGTATCACAGTAATGGTATATTCTATAATAACCAACTCCAAGCAAGGATTCTCCGTTTTTTCATCTGCAGAATGTGGACTTGGAATAAAATCAGTGCTTTCCTATACTGTGCTCTGTGGACAATTACTCTAGCCTGTATGAAAGCTGAGAAATACTGGATACAAGTTCTGTTCCTTAGGGACCTTTGTGAATGTCCACATGTAAGAAATCTGTTCACCTGTATTAATGCAGGCTGAACAGAGATCTTGGAAAGGTATGAACACTTTAGAAGAACCTCACTTTGGAAACGCGTAGACAAATGGTTCGTAAGACTTCCTTTCACTGTAAAGGCTTCAGCACTAATGGAGAGATTTCAGTTCTATTGCCATTTCCTGCAGAGTCCACTTTTACCAAGGGATGAAATAGGAAAAAATAAATCATATATTGTTGATTTTCGACTCTGTCAAGCACTTAGATGTTTTGTCCTCCTCATTTATTCTTTGCAATAACCATATGGAGTATCATTATTCTCACCTTACTGATACTGATCTTAACCACATCATTTTCGGATAACTACTACCGTCTTATTGATGGAGTAATAATACAGCATCGATGCAGTCAATGGGTCCAGTCCTCCATACGCTATCTACACAGGTTCTCTAGGTGATATTATCCAGCGTTACGGCTCTAAATACCATTTACGTGTTGATGACTATCAAATCTAATCCCTCCTGACTTTTATCATCATGAAAAAGCATTTTAAACTTGCTATTATCAAACCAGAATCTTAAAGCCACAGCTCACCTCTCAACATTTCTTGTTCCATTTTACCCTCAGTAAACAGCTCCTCCATCCCCATGATGATCAAACAGCAATACAGAGGTTGTCCACTTCTCTTATCCCCTCTTTCCCCACATGCAAGTCTGCTTGGCTGTCCTTTCAGAACATACCCAGCGTTAGACCATGTCTGTTTGCACCCTTTTAATCAAAGATGATTATAACCTATATGATTATAGCAGTATTGCAGTTCCACTGTGTCCCCTCTATAATCAGGAGCCAAGATGAGCTTAAAAAAAAATTAAACCATGCCACTTTTCTCCTTAACATTTTCTGATGATTTCCCATTTTATTAAAAAAAAAAATCTGAATTGCAATCTATGGCCCTGATTCGGTCTTTGCTCATGTCTCCAACCTTATCTGGCTGATAACTTCCCTCCACTGTCTTGATTCCTGATCTGCAATATCAGATCTTGCTCTGACCCCCAGACCTTGGCCCTTGTTCTTTCCTATGCCTAGATAGCCGGGTCTCCAGCTCTGCTTGGCATCATTCAATCGTAGCATAAACGACACCTCCTCGGGGATGCCTTCCCTGATCACCTTGTCAAAAATAATCCCACCTCGTGCAGAAACTGTCACACCACTCTGCTTTATTTTTTAAAGAAGCGGTCACGGCCATTATTTTGTTAATTTTTTTTTTTTTTTTTGTCTTTTTAGGGCCACACTTATGGCACATGGAGGTTCCCAGGTTAGGGGTCGAATCAGAGCTGCAGCTGCCAGCTTACACCACAGTCACAGCAACGCAGAATCTGAGCCATGTCTGCAACCTACACCATAGCTCATGGCAATGCCAGATCCTTAACCCACTGAACAAGGCCAGGAACTGAACTTGCATCCTCATGGATGCTAGTCAGATTCATTTCTGCTGAGCCATGACAGGAACTCCTACTTTGTTCATTTATATGCTTCTCTCAACTAGAATGTAAGTCCATGAGACTTCTATCTGGTTCGTTTTGGTCAACCCTGTATTTCTATGCTAGTATGTATCATATTGCCTGGTACATATGGTTGCTCAACAGGTATTTGTGGGATTAAGAAAAAATACATGGAATTCCCATCATGGCTCAGTGGTTAACAAATCTGACTAGCATCCACGAGGAAGAAGGTTCCATCCCTGGCCTTGCTCAGTGGGTTAAGGATCCGGTGTTGCTGTGAGCTGTGGTGTAGGTGGCCGACTCGGTTTGGATCCTGCATTGATGTGGCTGTGGTGCAGGCCGGCAGCTACAGCTCCGATATGACCCCTAGCCTGGGAACCTCCATAGGCCACAGGGGTGGTCCTGAAAAGCAAAAAAAGAAAAAGGAAAAAATACGGTATTGATCTCTCAGTTTTCCAGCCATTTCTATTCAGTACACATTTAGAAATACTTAAAGACATGTAAGCCTGCATATAAATCCTCAAGCTGAGTTCAAAGAAATGCACTCTTCAGAAATACTTTGAAATCAAATTCTCATCACCCAGGATTTTTTTTTTTTTAATGTGCAGAAACTCTGAGAAATAAAAAGGGGTAAAGTGCTAAAGAAGTTGTTAAATACTTTCCCATGGATCCAGGGAGAATTAGTAAAGAATAAACTGATAATTCTGGTGTATTTTTGAAGTCATGGTTTTGGCGAAAGAGCTGGGATCAAAGCTACAAATGGGTAAATATGGCTTTTAGGAATCTACGTAATTTTTTCTTACTCAATCACTCATTGCTGATGAAGCACTACTCATTGTGGATTTTCTTCTTCCAAACATTTTCACTCAGAAAGGAAGATGCTAAGGGAAAAATGAGTGTTAAAACAGTTCCCTCAAGATGCCCTCAAAACGAGACTACTACAATCAAAATACATTCAATGAGAAAGTGCCACAGTATTTTTTTTTTTTGGTGTGATATACCCCTTTTCTAAAAGTTGGGGTGATGTGGACGAGAACTAAAAAGGGAAATGAGTACACTGTATATTCAGAGGGAAATAAATGTTCATGAGCTCAGAAAGTTCCATCTTTGGAATCCTGGCACCATCTAGTGGTTCATGAATATTGTTTTAGAGGCTAGTTTGCTGGGTTTTTGTTTTGTTTGGTAGCCCTCAGGATTTTCGAGCTGCAAGTTTTTCTATTGAAAAAGTGTGATTTTAATTTAATGTTTGTCTAAAATACGTTGTGCAGATGGATTACTTCTGAAATTTGTTTTTCTAATTGGAAGACTATACTACAATAGATGATCCCATAGTATGGTTTGCTTATGGTGATTTTTAAAAGAAAAAATTTATTCAAGTAGTTAGTATACAATATAAGTTATAGGTGTACAATACAGCAATTCAAAAATTGGCAAATTTCCCTGTGTGGTAAATAGATGTTGCATGTTTCCTTAGGTTGCCGAAGGAAATGGGTCCTCAGGCCTCCCCTCAGACATGAACAGCAGCTGCAGGCAGCACACTGATCCACGTATGCTTGGCTGCCCTGTGATTTCAGCTGGGGCTCTACTGGACAATTCTGTGTAAACTTCCACTCATTTTGAGGTGACACTATCACCCTTTAAGTGTTTCACCTTATGCCCCAGTGTTTCTTTTGCTGCTGCACATGCTGTAAGGAACTTTCTAGGCCCACGGCATGTGCCCAGCTTGTAGTACAGGGGAGGTTAACACCTCTGGGAGCAAACCTTGATAGCAGGGGAAGGGTCTCAATAAAAGGGTTTGAATGGTAGGCTCAGGATTTTTCCCCACAGGCAGAAATGTTTAAAGGGACAGGGACAGCAGGGCGAATTTTAATTAGGATCCTACTTTGGTGGTAACATGGAGATGAGACTGTATGGGCAGTAAATGGAGGAAGAAACTAGTATAGGAGTCACTAGAAGTAATTAGACTGATTAGAAGTAATTGACTGATTAGAAATAAAATGGACCTAAATTAGGCAGCAAAATGCTGTAGAAATTTAAAGGTGGAGATTTCATAGCAAAATCTCAACTATTCAGGCCAGTTTGGGGTGTATTATAATGCATTGGGCTCTGGGTACCTATCTTAGTTATCTCCTGCTCCACTTGCTTAAACCTTCCTTAAATTTAGCTACTTAACAACTTATTTGTTCCACAAGTTGGACTGGGCTCAGCCAGGCCGTTCTATTGCTGCTCTTACCTGGGGTATATTGAAGTAGTTGCCTTCTGCGGGCTTGTTTGTTAGTCGAGTTGACCTTTGAACAATGTGGGCTTGAACCGCGAGGGTCCACCAACTCGTGGGTTTTTTCCAGGAGTCAATACTTTAGTCCTACACACGCTGTGGAAGGCTGAGTTCAGGAAGGATCGGGTGGCAGAGGACAGGTGGATGGGGAGGGTTGTGGATTTTCAGGTGTGTGGCATGTCAGCTCCCCTGACCCTGGCATCATTCAAGGGTCAGCTGTATATTAGAATTCTCCAGAAAAACAGAACCAATGGGATATAAACATATCAAAGGAGATTTATGATAGGAATTGGCTTACCCAGTTTTGGAGGCCAGGACTCTCACAGTTTGTGGTGTGCACACTGGAAAACCAGGGAAGCCTGTGGTATAACTCATGTTGAGTCTGAAGGCTGAGAATATGACGCTGAGAAGACCAAGGGCAGAAGAAGAGGGATGTCCCAATTCAAAAAGAGAAAGAATTTGTCCTTCCTTTGCCTTTTTGTTCCAACAGCTTGGCTGATGCCCACCCACCTTGGTGAGCTCAGGTGTCTTCACTCAATCTACTGAACCAAATGCTAATCTCTTCACAGACACACCCAGAAATACCGTTTTACCAGCTCTCTAGGCATCTCTTAGGCAGTAGAGTTGACACCTGTATTAATTAGTCACCGAACCAGGGTGGTTTTGCCCCATGCACAACACCCTAAATTGCTGAGGCAGTGAGATTTGCAGCAAAGAGTGGGTTTATTCAAAAGGCAGACAAATAAGGAGACCCAAATCTTATTTTCTTTTTTTTAGGGTCACAGGTGTGCCTATGTAGGTTCACAGGCTAGGGGTGGAATTGGAGCTGCAGCCGCCGGCCTACACTACATCCACATCAGATCCAAGCTTCATCCGCAACCTACACAACCTACCCCACAGCTTGCAGCAACGCTACGGGGCTGGGGGGGTGGGGTCAGGGATTCAACACAGCATTCTCATGGATACTGGTCCGATTCATTACCGCTGAGCCGCAGTGAGAACTCCCCAAACCAAACGAATCTTAAAGACATCTCCCCAAGGTTAAAGGCCTGGGGTATGTTTGGGATCAAGATGCGGGGTAATTACAGGCTGGGTCTGAGGCGTGGGGGGGCATGGGAAAAGAGTTGAAATTAGAAAAGGTGCGGTACTTGTCATTCTGCGCAGGCGTAACTCAGCCACACGCCTCTACGCATTCAAACCGGCACAGCGCGGACCCTTGCGCATGCTCAATGGGAGGGTCAGCGGTCCTATCCACTCTTAACCAGCTCAGCCTGAACTAGAAACAGCTGACTCCAAGTTTCTGGAAAACAACTTGGGCAAACGTTTTCCCGTGTAGCTTCTGTGCGGCTTGGAGGACGCGCAAGTCTTAAAACGACAGCGATGAGTGAAAGCAGGAGAGATGGACTTGCCTCCTCACCCTCGGCTTTCGCGTGGCAGTCTGGAAATTCAGCTGAGCTGAGCTGGCTTGTCTTTGCTCCACACGACGTCCTCTTTGAGCAGGTGAGCTCAAGCTTTCTTCCGGGGAGACAGCAGGCCCAGGAGGCCAAGAGCCAAGTTGCAAGGCCTCTGGGAGCCTGAGCTCAGAATTGCAAAGTGTCGCTTCTGCCTCCTTCTACAGGTCAGAGCGAACTCAATCGCTCATTGTGAGGAAATAGACTCCATCTCTTGATGGAGAGATAAAATACCTTATGATGACTTTTAATTTACTCTAGCATGTTTTAGTAGCCACTGAAAGGAGTTTTGAGGGTTCTCCTATATCTGGATTTGGTTTTAAAACTCGAATTCGGGAGTTCCCGTCATGGCTCAGTGGTTAACGAATCCGACTAGGAACCATGAGGTTCAGGCTTCCATCCCTGGCCTCCCTCAGTGGGTTAAGGATCTGGCATTGCCATGAGCTGTGGTGTAGGTCGCAGACGAGGCTCGGATCCTGCATTGCTGTGACTCTGGCATAGGCTGATAGCTACAGCTCCAATTGGACCCCTAGCTTGGGAACCACCATATGCCGCAGGTGTGGCCCTAGAAAAAAAACCAAAAAGCAAAAACCACCTGGAATTCGAATTTGGATTTCTGATGTGCTGACACATCACTCTTCTCTTTCGCGTATACCCTGGCAAATATCCAACACCTCTATTCTTGTTCCTGATAAGTACTTTAAGACAGGACCTTAAAATCTGTAATGGGTTTAGTTAAACTTGTGTAAATAGAAGGATGTAGAGGAAAACTTGGATTCTCAGGAGTATCTTCCAGATTCAGTGGAATCAATGTCTTTTAGAAACTATAGCACATATACTTCAAATGAGTTGTTTTTTTGGAGTTCCCGTTGTGGCTCAGTGGAAATGAATCTGACTAGCATCCATGAGGATCCAGGTTCAATCCCTAGCCTCGTTCAGTGGGTTAAGGATCCTGCGTTGTTGTGAGCTGTGCTGTGCGTCTCCGATGAGGCTTGGGTCTGGCATTGCTGTGGCTGTGGTGTAGGCTGGTGGCTGCAGTTCCGATTCAACCCCTACCCTGGAAACCCCTATATGCTGCGGGTGCGGCTCTAAAAAGAAAAAAAATAAATATGACCCCTAACAGAGGTGCTGCCTTCAAAACAACTGAACTTTGGAGGCAGAACTCTACAGATAGAAAAGAAAGATTTTGCTAAAGAGATGAGGCTGAGACAGCTACATCAAAACCCTTTTCGAAAGCCAGATTTTCTTTTCTTTTAAACCAGATTCTTGGCTTAGTTCTGGGCATTTCTTTCCAAGCCTGCTCTTCTGGCTTCTCCCAAAGGGGCCTTTTTACGATTTCACTTTGCTCCTCAGACAGCTGCTTTTGACAATTGATGTCAGGCGATTTCAAAAGGTCATCTCACTGTTTGCTCTTTTGTCTCTAGCTTTTATATTCTAAACGGAGATCCGAGTGTTTTCCTCAGAGAGTTGTTTGTTTAGAGGCTCCAGAAGCAATAACAACAAAGGGGGGCATTCTATACAGCAGTGACACTGAAAACACTGTTGCCACATGTGTAAACAAAGACGAATCTCACCAATGTAATTTGGAGCGAAAGAAACCAGACATAGGAGAGTAGGTACCGTCTATTTATGTAGAATTTGAAAACAGGCAAAATTCACAGATAGTTCGACCGGGGTAGAGGTTACATAGTGGGGCTTTGGGGTGCTGGTTCTGATCTGGTACTAGTTATTGGTGGGCTTGCTTTGTGAAAATTTATTGAGCTGAGCACTTAGGATTTTTGTGCTTTGCTCTCTCTCTGTTGTAGATCTTGAAAAAGTAAGACAGTAAAGACAGTAAATGGTTCTCATTTACTTTCAAGGGAAATCTGAGATTGGGTCTCTGTAGTTCTTTGTCAAGGAAAGCATTTTTAAGTTGGCAACATTTATGTATTTTTTTCAAACCCACTGTATCGCGATGTTGGTTTTGATGATATATATTTGGGAGGTCAAACATCCGATAAATCGGTGGCAATCAGAAACAATGAGACAATACAAAGCAACGCAAAATATAACATGATTGGTATTGCGGGGCTGTAGGACTGTGTTTTATTGAAAAATAAATCGCTGTGCTCCATCAAGCGAGGAAACCCTAAGAGGAAAACTAAACACTGATGTTACTGAAGCCAATGTTACCTAGACAGCTTCTCTCCCGCCTCCTGAAAACACGATCTAAGACTATGCCATTTGGTATTTCTTGGTTGATTCTGGTCAGCAGAGAGGTGTGTATTCGTTCTTGGAAGGGAAAGGGTAAAGGAAGTCACATAGACTTAAATCCTTCACATGTGCCAAAATTCACATTGAAGTGTTATTTATATATTGTCCGACTGGTCCTGTTTTCTAGAACAGTACTGCCTGCTCCCCTAGTTGGAACCTCTTCCAGGAGGTGTGTGGATTGTAACGGAATGTTGGACATGAGTTCATTGTTTCCTCCTACTAGTAGAAAGAGTTGAACCAACATCAATGACACTATCCTTTAGACTCTGTCCCATCTATCTGGGATGTTCCCTTCAAGGGGGAAACTGGAGGCTGAGCACTAGATGAGCAATTTCAATTGCTGCTGTTGTAGCAGGGGTACAACTGTGATGGATAGGAGTATAGCTCATCCTTGGGATCCAGAATATAAGCTGACTTACTGTTTTTTTTTTTTTTTTCCTGCTCTTTTTTGCTTGTTTTTTTTTTTTTTTTTTTTTTTTTAAGGGTCGTGCCTGTGGCACATGGAGAATCCCAGGCTAGGGGTCAAATTGGAGCTGCAGCTGCTGACCTAAACCACAGCCCCAGCAATGTGGGATCCAAGCCGCATCTGTGACCTGCACCACAGTTCACGGCAATGCCAGGTCCTTAATCCACTGAGTGAGGCCAGGGATTGACCCTGCAACCTCATGGTTCCTAGTTGGATTCATTTTCGCAGAACCACGATGGGAACACTTGACTGTTTTTTTTTTTTTGGCTCTGCATATAAACTCATTTACTTTATTTTATTTTCTCACTGTACAGCAAGGGGATCAAGGTATCCTTACATGTATACATTTTTTTTTTTTCCCCCACTTGACTGACTGTTTTATCCTATCTTGTTGCAAGCCTGGTCCATAGGTTGAAGGACTGAATTTGCTTCAATAAACTTTTATTGATTGGCAGTTACCTTATAAAACATTAAGGGTAAAGCCAGACTTGTGGGAGAGAGAAACGTATACATAAAAATTATGACACCATATGGTACGTACCATTGTATAGAAATTTAGAAAGGGCTTCATATGCACAGAAAAGAAAGCAGCTGACCCTCCTGGTGGCACAGGGGCTGAGGAGGAGCATCTTAAGAGAAGTGGGAATTTACCAGGTAGACAAGTTGGGGAAGGATATTATAGGTAGTTGGGAAAAGGTGCTGAGGTTTGCATTTCCATGTAGTGAGTAGGAAATGGTGAGAAGTCTGGTATTTTAGGGGTTGGGGGGCTGAGAATGGAGCAGGAGACCTAGGCTAGAGCCAGGTTTGGAGAGGATCTTGGACACCCTGGAAAGGACTTTGGATTTTCCCCAAAGAGCAGTAGGATTGTAAAAAGGAGGGTAGCATGATCCTCCCTGTGTTTTAGGAGGGTAAAGTCAGCAATGATACAGATGGTGGGTTAAGGAGGCAAAAGTAGGCAAGCAGGCCTGTTAGAAACTGTTGGAATAATCAAAGCTCTGAACTAGACTAAGGAAGCAACTTCTTAGAAGGCAGAATTTATCCTCAATTTATTTATTTTTTATTTTTTTTATTTTTTATTTTTTTTGTCTTTTGTCTTTGTTGTTGTTGTTGTTGTTGTTGTTATTGTTGCTATTTCTTGGGCCGCCCCCGAGGCATATGGAGGTTCCCAGGCTAGGGGTTGAATCGGAGCTGTAGCCACCGGCCTACGCCAGAGCCACAGCAACGCAGGATCCGAGCCGCGTCTGCAACCTACACCACAGCTCACGGCAACGCCGGATCGTTAACCCACTGAGCAAGGGCAGGGACTGAACCCGCAACCTCATGGTTCCTAGTCGGATTCGTTAACCACTGCGCCACGACGGGAACTCCTATCCTCAATTTAAATGAGTTACCGGCGGACACAGATGATGGAATGTTATAAGTACATGAAAACAACGTCGATCAATCTTAATGGTGTAAAAAGATATCCAAAAGATAGTGTTGTAAAAATGTTTAAAAAAATGTGAGCAGTAAAATCTGGGCAGTTACCTTATAAAACATTAATAAAGCCAGATTTGTGGGAGAGAGAAACGTATACATAAAAATTATGACACCATATGGTATGTGCCATTGTATAGAAGAGAAAGCAGCTGACCCTCCTGGTGGCACAGGGGCTGTGGAGGAGCATCTTAAGAGAAGTGGGAATTTACCAGGTAGACAAGGTGGGGAAGAAAGAAGGTTGAAAGAGGATACAGTAGTATACTAAAATGTTAACAGTACTGTTTATTTGTTAGTAGGCTTTTGAGTAATTTGGGAAAAAGCAAATCAGTTGCCCAGTTTAGAATATAGTCTTCTAAATGAAGAGGTCTAGAAGAAAAATGTTCTCTCTCTTTTTTTTTTTAAATCGAAACCTAGTGGATGGTCTAGCATTTCAAGAGGAGAGGGGGACAGGCAGAAATAAGAGGAGTATGATGAAGAGTCAAGGAGTTCCCTAGTGGCCTGTTGGTTAAGGATCTAGCATTATCACTGCTGTGGTTCAGGTTCCATCCCTGGTCTGGGAACTTCTGCATGCCACAGGTGCAGCCAAAAGAAAAAAAAAGGGTCGAAATGATAACAAATTGAAGTAAAAAATAAAGATATGAGGACAGAATGTAGAAATGGGAGCTGAGAAGAGAAGCCAGGGAAACAATTTTATTTAAAATGTGTGTTAAAATTTATCTCTGGGTACTTTTCAGATTATTTCTTTTCATCGTGAGTCTAGGATGTTGCACTGTGAAGTTGGTGCTGTGGTGTGAATGGTCTCTTAAGGATCCTTCCCTCTGGCTGGTTCCTTGTATCATCTGGTTCCGCCAATGTATCAAGGGAACTAAAAATCTTATATTACCTCTCGTATTGTTTTACATATTCTTTCCTGAGTATTTCACAAAACAAAAATTGGTCACAGATGCAAGACTGACTTCATGCTTTTGGATCATACAATTGACATGCAATTGCATGGGACTGATTTTGCTAACTCAAAAGAAAACCTCATAGATGTGTTGGGGTTTGAAGAGGTAGCCACGGAAAGGAGGAGTTTAGAATTGAAAGAGAAGAAAAGGAGAAATTAACTCAGGCTAATTTGCAGGAGGATAAAATATACTTGTAAGAAAGAGGTCAACAGTTATGGATGCTATTTGTTATTTATTACAAGAGAATGAGGTTCAGAGGAAGAAGGACCAAGATTAAGCCAAGCAGCAAAGTCCCTTTTGGGTTTTTATTCTGTCCTTATAGGGAATCACCTCTTCAAAGTGCTTATCCTCCTGGATCCCAAGACATTCCAAGCTCACTTCCTTTTCTTTTTAGATCCCGGGCATCGGTGGTGTTCTTTACATAGTGATTTCCACGACTCTTTTTTTTTTTTCCTTTTCTTTTTAGGACAGCACCCTAGGCGTATGGACATTCCCAGGCTAGGGGTTGAATTGGAGCTGCAGCTGCCGGCCTCCTCTGCAGCGACAACAACGCCAGATCCAAGCCTCGTGTGTGACCCATACCACAGCTCACAGCAATGCTGGATCCTTAACCCACTGAGCAAGGCCGGGGATCAAACCCGCATCCTCATGGATACTAGTTGGATTTGTTTCTGTTGCACCACAGTGGGAACTCCTTCAGCAGTCCTTTTTAAACCACTGCTTCTCTGGTTAACTTCTCTTTGCTTCTGTCTCTTAATTTTTTAAGGAATATAGTTATCCTAGATTGTTAAAAAAATATTTAAAAATCATGGCCCCTTTTAAGCAGATAAACTTAGAGCTTTTCTGGTTGAGGTTGCAGTGGAAAGGCAGAGTTCCACCTGGCTCTTCTTCTACCCCCATTGCTCTCTGATGGGGCTGTTAGAGCCAGGTTTGAAAACGACGGGACCTGAATCTGTGTTTTCTAGAGTCAGGAGAGATTACTGTGGTCTAGAGCCTCTTAAGCGTAATAGAGACCTTTGTTGAGATGATAGTTTGCTTTTCCACATAACTTTTTTCCGCTGGGTTTCTGAAAAAGAAGGATTTATTGTCACTGTGGTCATCTCACAGTGGGGCCTCCAGGATCAGTTCTTGAGTTAGAGAAAAGGAAATACAGTTATCAGAACCAGGAAAACTCTTTCCTTACCTGCTACTGTCTGGCCGAGTGGCCTTTTGAAAATTGCTGACAGCGTTCTCTTGTGGTTAAAGGATCTGGCCTTGTCACTGCAGAGGCCTTGGTCGCTGCTGTGGCGCAGGTTTGATTCCTGCCTGGGAATTGCCACATGCCATGGGTGTGGCCAAAAGGAAAATAAAAAGAGAAGTAGGAAAACTAAAAAGGCAAGTTGTAGAGAACACCGAGGAGGGAAACATTCTCAACTTGTCCAAGGAACCCATGACCCCACGATGACCTTTTTCAAAATCCACAATGTTCTGTAATTGGTCTGCCTCCAGGGCATTAGAATGGCAGCAATGCTGTGAGTGCATATAGCCACACATACACACACAGACACAAAAAAAAAAAAAAAAAAAAAGAAAGAAAGAAAATTGCTCAGGATTGTCATACTTCCTTTCACCCTCACTTTTCCATGAAGGTGCTATGGAGACCTCTGACACTTTGAGGATCTGGGAGAAAAGAGGGGGCTGGTGTCTATCTTTTAAAGTGGTGTCTTTGTACCTGATTGAGTGCCGGAGATCTGAACCCCTCTGGACCTTGCTGCCTCTGAGTATCTCCTCGTCCGGTAGCAAACGCTTAGCTACTTCCCTTCTAAGGGCTTGAGGAAAGACCACTGTGGTTGCATCTTTTGTGGAAAGCATCTGCTGCTGCCATTTTGGGCTTCCCCTCTGAACACGCTGAGTGAAAGCAGTGTAGAAGTACCCTCCTTTAAGTGAAAAAATCACCTCATTGTTCTGTTGCTGTATCAGAGACGCAAGTCCCTTCCCATGGCTGGCCCTTCCTTGACCCTCCAAGGCTGCTGGTTAGCACAGACGGCAGAGAGCTTGGAAGAACACTTGAAGGGATTGAGTCAAGGGAGCAGAAAGCTCTTATGTCTGCAACCCACCTGACCTTTCTCGGGGATTTGCTCAGAAGCTCTATCTGGTACTTCGATTTTATAGCTTTTGAAGTAATCTATCTTCATTAGGACTGAGAAATAAATATATTTTCTTTAAAGTTCTAAGAAGGAAGCAATTTGTCTTGAACACAGTAGATTTGATCTTTAGAGAGAGGTGAACAGCTAACTTTTTTCAACAAAAGCTAAGGATGATGAATGAATTGCCCAACACCATGAAGGCCTCTTCACAGCAGAGAGGGTTCTCTTTGGAAGGATTTTTAAATCAACACGCACGTAGTTACCTGACTAAGAAGCGGTTGCTTTTCTCTGAGTGGTTACTTTTTCATAGGAGGTTTCAGAAGACAAAAAGCCCAACGTTGGATCTTGTGAACCTGCAAGAGTTATTACCCAGATGATCAAAGACATACGTCTTGCAAATTAAAATTCCTTAGGGTCTTTGTCAAAAGGGTAAACACTTCTTACCTTCTTCTGCACTCCATTGCCCCCTGCAGGTGTGCTATTAAAACGAGCATACACAACGACTGACTTTTCCTTTATAGGGGTCTTTTTGTGTTTAGGCACTCCTGGAATATATGGGCATTGCCAACTAGTGAGAGTGGTGTTGGTGGCAGAATTTCTTAGGATGAAGTTTTACTTTACCTGTAGAATAGGAGGTTTGGTTGGTGTACTAATATGGAATTTGAGTCATATTACTATTTTGATTAATTACAAAGGTTTTTTTTTTTTTTTTGTAGTTAATTTTTGTTTCTGTAGAATTTTGCTGGTCTAGCCACTAGCCATTTGATGTCAGTCTTTGTGCAAACATACAGTCACCATCGTTTAAACCCCCCAAACCCAAGAACATCATATATAGCATGTCTGTAAAGTAGTATGAAAAAACATGATTCCCTTTAGAATGGTGTGTTTTGCTTTTTTTTTTTTTTTTTTTGTCTTTTTGCCATTTCTTGGGCCGCTCCCATAGCATATGGAGTTTCCCACGCTAGGGGTCGAATCGGAGCTGTAGCCACCAGCAACTCGGGATCCGAGCCGTGTCTGCAACCTACACCGTAGCTCACGGCAACGCCGGATCCTTAACCCACTGAGCAAGGGCAGGGATCGAACCCGCAACCTCATGGTTCCTAGTCGGATTCGTTAACCACTGCGCCACAATGGGAACTCCTAGAATAGTGTGATTTGTAACCTGATTTCATGGAAATGTTTAAAAACGGCTTGCCTTTGTGCTGCACACTTTGCTGTGTTCTTGATACACATTAGGTCCTTTAATCGTTTCAACAACTCTCTGTGACAGGTGCTGTTATTATCTCCTTTGCTTAGGATTGCTCTGTTAGTACGAGCAGAGCGAGTGTTGGAATCTAGCCCTTCGAGTTCAGAGCCCAAGCGCTGGATGGTGCCTCTGAGGCTGCTGTCAGCATAGGGAATCAGAGTATGGCCTGTGCTTATTAAATGCTTTCGACAGCAAAGATTGACAAAAGAAGAGAGGCGGAAAAATGTCCTGTAAAGATCTTGGTGTTAACCTTGGGGAGAGTATATTCATTTGGGAAGATGGCATGGAGACCAATGTGACTTAAACCGGAAAAGTACATGCTAAGGCTAAATTAATTCTACTCCAGAGTGTGTAATTTAGAATCATTAAAATACAAAAAATTGGAAGATTTCAGAGAGTTGAATCAAGATGAGTTAAAACTAGTTTTTTGGTCTGAAAAGACCTCGGAACAATACTGGGTAGAGAGAAGGATGACACTAGATGAGAATCTAGGAAGTGATTTTTTTTTTTCCATCCAGGATAGAGATTCTCTCCCCCGTGGGATTTGTCAGACTTGGAGAGACCACGTGATGTTTGGTTTGAGGAAACAACCCTTGGAATAAGGTTGGGGAACATCTGCAAAATGTGACTCACTTTGGTAGGGTTTCTGGGGGTGTGGATCTTCTCAGCCCCAGGGGGGGGAGTGGGGTACAGCCTGGCGATACCTTCACGGTTGATGATGCAAGAACCAGGGAGCCCACCTCTCAAGGCCTTGGCTTTATCTAAACTCCCCCAAACTTAGCTACAACCCATGGAAAGGAAGGAATTTGAAATGAACGACACTTGAATGTGTACCATCTTAGCGAAATGGGAGCTCAAAATATAAGTCAAATTATTATACCCGTAACTTGACACTGAGTTTTCTGATCCCATCTAATGTGGTCACAAAGGATAATCTTTAAGTCACGCAAATGAAGAATTCTTGATTTTCCTAAAAAAGAGAGTGTCGTTGATGGGTCTGTGGATCGTTTCTACAGACATCCATGCTTTGGAGATCGTCTTACAGCACTTGAGCCCATCATGAAAAGGCAGACAAGACTAGAAACAGGAGAAAAATCAATTGAGACCCACAAATCTAAGGGACCTATTCTGAAATGTTAATGTGTCTCAGTTAAAAGTGGTCAGACTTACAAAGGAACAGGTTCACCTGTTTTTGGGCGAAACAAAGTCTCTTTAAAAAGCATCATTGAGAGAAAAGCTGGGGCTTGCTATTAATCTGCTTTACCTGGGAAAGGGCTGAGTTTTCTCCTCTATACATGGCAGTTTGCTCTGGACTAGGGCAGGGACGTGCATGCACAAAGAAAAAATTTGTTTTCCCCAGGCTAAGAATTTGGGAGCCACTTTTTATGAATATCTAGAAACTCAGATTTATTTTCTTATCAGCTTTACATTTACCAAGAGTCACTTCCGTAGAAGAAGAAAATAAGGAGTTTGGGTAGATGTCAATTTCACCTCACCTGTTTACCTGCAGCATCTCTGGTCCCTAACATGACCTGTGGCTCCTGGGATTTCCTCTTTCCGGCCTCTACCTTGAAATCTTGCTGTGTGAGGACAGGTGTTACCTTGGTTTCAATCTTCTTGATGCTGCTTATGCTTGACAGGTGCATAATACTTTCTGCATTTCCTGTCTCTTTGGCCCACTGACCTTAATGAGAAAAGATTCTCAGTCTGTACTTATGTCCACACATACTTATTAATTTTTCTTTATTATACAAGCAAAACATATTTATGGTAGAAAAATACAGGTGAGGATTTCCCGTCATGGCTCATTGGTTAATGAATCCGACTGGGAGCTGCAAGGTTGCCTGTTCAATCCCTGGCCTTGCTCCGTGGGTTAAGGATCCGGTGTTGCCGTGAGCTGTGGTGTGGGTCACAGACGTGGCTCGGATCCCACGTTGCTGTGACTGTGGTGTAGGCTGGCGGCTACAGCTCTGATTGGACCCCTGGCTTGGGAACCTCCATATGCCGTAAGAGCGGCCCTAGAAATGGCAAAAAGACAAAAAAAAAAAAAAGAAAAAAAAAAAAAAAGAAAAAAACAAGAATCAAAGGAAAAAAGGGACAAAATATAAAACCTACCATAATTCTGTAACATGGAGGCATCAGTCACCATTAGCTGTTTTGTGTGTATCATTCCAGGATATGTTATCAAATTGGGTCATATAGCACAGACTGTTTGAGAATCTCTTTTTCCTACTTAATATATCAGATGTATTCCAGGATTAGCACAAACCTTGAGCAAACCATATGAAAGGCTGAATATTATTTTGGGTAATGGACATGCCAGAGTTGCTTTAACGTTCTCATCATTGTCTACAGTTAATTTCTAATGACTATACTTTTGGCTCCATCAGCTGCCCACTCACAATTATTTCCTTAAGATAAATTTCTAGAAGAAGGATTGCCAGGGCAAGGCATGTACGGAAGTTGAACTCTCTTGGAAGCCTGTTGATCTGCCCAGTGAAATAGGTGGCCCAATATATGCACCCACCAACCAACTCTGAGAATTGGCCCTTTACCTTGGCTTTCTGACTTGCTTCCCTGGAGATAGTCTTCGACTGTGGCTACGTTACAGATGCCCCACAGGCCTTGTGTGGAGAAAATGGAGCAATAGAAAATGAGATGGCAGGCCAACAACAAGCAAACCTGCCGGGAAGTCGTATTTAGGTTGAGGGCAGAGGTTGTCAGCCTGCCTGGCTTACTGTGTTCTTTCAAGATCCTATGTGTACTGTGTAGCTCGCACAGGCCAGAGGTCCAGGTGCCAAAGTTGTTTACATTGGGGCCAGAGGTGGGTTCTGATCCCTCAGTCTTCTGGAAATACACGTCACCTTTAGTGCATGTGTGTGTGCTGAGAGAGAGTGTTTCGTAACTTCCTTCAGGTTATCTAAGGGGAGGCCTGGCAAGTATCCCCAAAGAACTGAATGATTTTTGTCTCATTAAATGAAAAGAGAGCCAAAGAAGAAAAGAGAGCCAAAGAAGAAAAGAGAGCCAAAGAAGAAAAGAGAGCAGGAGCTTTTTTGTTACAATTAAAATATTGCGAATTTGTATCAGGGTGCTCTGAGAGTTGACTTGTTATTTTTGAATTTAGGATGGCTGGAGTAGGGAATCAAAACAGCTAATCTGAAAATGCCATGAACTGGCCTCCATGCCCCCTTTAAGAAGGAGAGGAGGCAGATTTGGCCTTCATTTTGGGCAGGGTTGGTTTGGGATTGAGCCTTTAGGGTCAAACAGCCCAAGTCAACATCTGCTTTTGGCCTGGGCCCAGCTTCTCCCCACAAGGGTTCTCAAGTCCAAAGGTGAGACCTCAGCCAGATGTACTTGTTTAAAGGGAGGGTCAGGAAGCATAAGATGTGTGCAGATTTTTTAAAAAGCCAGTATATTTATGAAACAATTGAAAATTAGAACCCTTTCTGAATAGTTGATGGTATTAAGGAATTATTGTTACTTTTTAGGTAGAAAATGGCACAGTGGATATCTATTTGTCTGTCTGCACACACACATATATTCAAACACACAATGGTTTTTATTATGGTAAAATAGATGTTTTGTTGGAGCTGTAGAGAGGTGGCAGTTTCCTGTGGCAGGCTGAAAACCTGAAGGCTAAAAAAGTTGAGGATGAGTAGGTATAAAAAGGAGTGGGTGAGAGAAAAGCCTTGGTTGGAGAGCAGTTTTTAAGCATTACAACCGAGATCTGAATTAAAATTTTTTTTTTTCCAGAGTACAATTCCTAGACTTTAAAAGAGAGATTTTTGCTTATTATCTACCTGTCTCCTGAGCCACTGTATACTTCTGGCATTCCAGAACATGAATCTTAACCATGCAAAATTTCTCTTCCAAAACATAGCATTTATCACTCTTGAGCACCTATAACATAAATAGATGAATAATAAGCAAGGCCACTGCTTAAAACAAATTCATTAAAAATTTTTCTTGATGCAATGTTACACCATTTAACCCCAAAGGTATTGGTAACTGAAACAGTCCAAAAACCCAAGGCCCATTTCAGGTTAATGGCTGAACTACCATAATAATACCTTTCACATAGCAATAAAAATTGATTAAAAATAAATTCTAAAGAAATTTATCAGCCAAGACGAGATCTAGAAGGTATGAAGATTGATTTGAATGTGTCAAGACAATTTTTATAAACATACTTCAATTTCAAGGTCTGAGCATCTTTAATGATATAATACTGCCACCTGGTGTTTATGTTCTTTTACTGCAGTAAGATTTTCGCAGTTGATAAATAAGTACTGCTTCAGGGAAAGGTTAAATTTTCTAGACAGTAATTACCTGCAATTTTATCTGAGAATGAGTTGAATGTATTTCCTGTAAAACCAAATTTAATGACTCGAAGGAGGCTTGAATTTCCTTCATAGCATCACAAGTGATAAATGAGAGATGAGGCATCTGCCAGTTACCATTGGCACGGTATATAACTTTCCCTCCCTCTCGGTTGTTAGAAACAGACCCATCTTCACCATCTGAGCAGTGTCATGGCTTGATTGAACAATCAGTATGATATTTCTTTTATTTTTAAAAAATCATGACTGTATATTGAATTTATTTATTTATTTTTGTTTTTAAATGTTTTATTGAAATACAGTTGCCTTACAAGGCTGTGATAATTTCTGCTGCACAACAGAGGGATTCAGTTGTATATGTTTGTTCACACATCCATTCTCTTGCAGATTCTTTTCCCACATAGATTATCACAGAATATTGGGTAGAGTTCCTTGTGCTCTGCAGCAGGTTCCCTTTGGCCTGGCATTCCTTATGCCGGTGTGCATACAGTCAGTTTTTTTTTTTTTTTTTTTTTTTTTTTTTGCTTTTTAGGCTCACACCCATGGCATGTGGAAGTTCCCAGGCTAGGGGTCAAATCAGAACTGCAGCTGCTGGCCTAAACCACAGCCACAGCAACACCAGATCCGAGCTGCATCTGCGACCTACACTGCAGCTCATGGCAACGCAGGATCCTTAACCCACTGAGCCAGGGGATACTGGATACTAGTCGGGTTCATCACCATAGAGCCACTACGATGAAGATGGGAACTGCTACAATCAGTATTTTAATGTAAGTCCTGTTTGGAAGCCAGCAGGGGAACTTGGAAATAAACACTTAAACTGAGAACAATGTGGGAGTGTGAAGGAGGTCAGAAAATTCTGAAGGTGTGGGGCGTGGCAGATTTGTAGCTATAATCTATCTGAAGCAATCTATGTCATACCCTGCCCACGGGTGAGATTTGTTTAGCTCACAGAGATTTTCTTAAACATTGCTTTAGGCTCCAACAATAAAAAAGGATTTCTGGAGTTCCCGTCATGGCTCAGTGGTTAACAAATCCGACTAGGGGAGTTCCCGTCGTGGCGCAGTGGTTAACGAATCCGACTAGGAACCATGAGGTTGCGGGTTCGGTCCCTGCCCTTGCTCAGTGGGTTAACGATCTGGCGTTGCCATGAGCTGTGGTGTAGGTTGCAGACGTGGCTCAGATCCTGCGTTGCTGTGGCTCTGGCGTAGGCCGGTGGCTACAGCTCCGATTCGACCCCTAGCCTGGGAACCTCCATATGCTGCGGGAGCAGCCCAAGAAATAGCAAAAAGACCAAAAAAAAAAAAAAAAAAAAATCCGACTAGGAACCATGAGGTTGTGGGTTCGATCCCTGGCCTTGCTCAGTGGGTTAAGGATCTAGCGTTGCCGTGAACCGTGGTATAGGTCGCAGACCCAGCTCAGATCCTGCATAGCTGTGGCTCTGGCGTAGGCTGGTGCTACAGCTCCGATTAGACCCCTAGCCTGGGAACTTCCAGATGCCGTGGGAGCAGCCCTAGGAAAGGCAAAAAGACAAAAAAATAAATAAATAAATAAAATAAAATAAGTAGATAAAAATAAAATTTAAAAAAAAGGGATTTCTCAGGTCTTTTTGGAAATCAGACTCTCCAGATGATGGGCTAACATTCCCAGTTGTACGAGTGGCTAGGGCATATGTTGCTTAATTTTCTTCAGGTCTCACTGAGCAAGACTTACTCCTTTACCATCCTGGATCATGTCCTACAGCTTCTAGATTTCATTGGGAGAAAAATAGAAATTCATGTTTTCATGTTGGAAAAGGGGCCTGAAAACATTTAGGCTAGCCCCTCTTTTCCAAGAAATGAAGGAGGAAGCTGGCTCACCTTAGGTCACAAGATCAGGACTTCCTGCAGCTTCGTGTATTTACCTGGGGGTGCTTTCAATTTGGGGTGACCTAATGTAAATCATTTAGCTGCCGGGTGCCTTGTTGTCATATTTATGCAATAGGTTCAGAGTTGCTTTTAACTTTCTCAGAAAAATATTTAATTTGGCTTTTAACATCCCACATTCATGGCATATATGAATGTAGCAAAACATAAAAGCCACGTGTAGGCGTTCCCACTGTGGCCCAGCAGTTAATGAACCCGACTAGCATCCATGAAGACATGGGTTTGATCCCTGGTCTCACTCAGTGGGTTAAGCATCTGGCGTTGCCGTGAGCTGTGGACGAGGCTCCAATCCCACGTTGCTGTGGCTCTGGCATAGGCTGGCAGCTACAGCTTCAATTTGACCCCTAGCCTGGGAACCTCCCTATGCCATGGGTGCGGCCCTAAAAAGATGAAAAAAACAAAACAAAACAAAAACCAAAAAGCCACACGTATTCCAAATACATAAAAAGAAAGGAATAAAATGTTCCCAATGCAGGTGTTGGAGCAGAGTATATTCTGCCATAAAATGAAGAGCAGTTGGCTGGACTTGGGTTTTAAGAGCTGACCCTGATGTGTTGTTGCTCTGAGCGTCACGCTGTTGTTGTCAACAAGTGGACCCTCGCACAGCTGTGGTGGGTGGCCACTGGGGATGCCTGCCCAGCCCCCGCCCTCCCCTCCTTTGGCACCTGCATCGGGGACCTCCCCCTCCCCCACCCCATGTGGTCTCCGGGGGAACCAAAACCATAAGGTGGAAGATGGTTGGATTTGACCCATCCCTCTGGCACTTCTGAAGAGAACTGCCATTATTTTCCCAGCATCACCCTGATTTTCATCCTTCCTGAGATCTGGTTACTCATCTTGCCCATCCATTTAATGTCCGACCTCCTTTCCTTCCAAGAAGTTAAACAAGTTTCATTTGATACAGTTGGCCAGAAGCTTTTTGTTTTGGAATTCAAGCAAATAATCCAAGTCAGTGTAATGCTGTTACTTGGACATCATGAGGGAAGGAGTGCGTAACATGGGAGGGAAAGAGGGATTCTTCCAAGTGCAAAACAGAAGACAGTAAGAGGAGTTTCCGTTATGGCGCAGCAGAAACGAATCCGACTAGGAACCATGAGGTTGCAGGTTCGATCCCTGGCCTTGCTCACTGGGTTGAAGATCTGGCATTGCCATGAGCTGTGGTGTAGGCTCACTGGGTCGAAGATCTGGCATTGCCATGAGCTGTGGTGTAAGCTCACTGGGTCGAAGATCTGGCATTGCCATGAGCTGTGGTGTAGGCTGCAGACATGACTGGGATCTGGCATTGCTGTGGCTGTGCGTAGGCCGGCAGTGTAGCTCCGATTAGACCCCTAGCCTGGGAACCTCCATGTGCTGTGAGTGTGGCCCTAAAAAGCAAAAAAAAAAAAAAAAAAAAAAAAAGAATGAAGGAGTTCCTGTTGTGACTCACTGCGTTAGGAACCTGACTAGTCTCCATGAGGATGTGGGTTTGACCCCTGGCCTCGCTCAGCAGGTAAAGGATCCGTCCTTGCTGCACCTGTGGCATAGGGAGGCCCCTTTCCAGGTAGTTAGATGAGAAAGGCCTGCAAGTATAGGAAATGGGCAGCTCTTAAGGAAGGCTATAGATGTGCTCACGGTCAAGCCCATTCCTTGGCTGAGAGCGTTTATCCTCCTGAGGTCCTCACTGCCTTTTCCTGAGTCCTGTATTTCAGTTGACTGCCAGCATATTTTCTAATGAGGGCAGAGGGGGGCTGCAGCAGCCGTGGCTGTATATTTCCAATAAGTGGTTAGTGGCTGTAGCAGATGTTTCTGCATTTACACCAAGTGCAATAGAGTTTCATATTAGGAGCACACAGAGAGGGGAAACCTTCAAATTCATAGCACACCAGGGCCGGAGAAGAACATTTATAGCATTTACTTGAAATGCTATGCAATCAAACTGCAGTGAGCTTTAGGGAGCGCTGACAAGTATGAACGCATTCATAAGGAATATTTGTGGCTTAGAAATGGTAGGTTATATACTGGAATCTCATGTTTAGTGACCCTCCAATTTTATTATTAGTAGCCTTTACCCCCACAAAAATTACTGGCGGGGAAAAAGAAATATTGAAACAAGATAAACCAAATAAAAATGCTGCAGGTGAAAAAAGAACCTCACCAGAGTTTCCTGGTGGCTCAGCAGGTTAAGAATCCAGTGTTGTTACTGCCGTGGCTCAGGTCACCACTGTGGCATGGGTTCCGTCCCTGGCCCTGGGAATTTTGCATGCCATACGTGCCCCCCCACCCCCCGACCCCCGGAAAGAAAAGAACCTCACCAAATTGAACATGGGCTTTTTTAGGCCCAGGCCATACTGTTGTAATTTGTTGCCACATTGCTATGAAATTGCTACTCTCATTCCCTTTACTCATTTTGAGGACTAAACCCATCAAATGTGTTGTAACTTAACGCTTTGTGAATTAATGGCCAAGCTCAATTCAAGGTTATGAACATCTGTCACGACGTAAATCAATCCAAATGGGAAGATTATTTATGCAGGACCATTTGATGGCGAGGAGGAGTACCTCGTCATGGTTTGAGATTTCCAAAATGATCGAGTAGGCCCAAATAATCAACATGGTCGTATGTGATTTTGAAAGCCTAGTATCAACATGGGTGACTCAGCTGTAATTGCTACTTGAGTAAAAGCAGAGATAAAACTCATAAACAGGAGTTCCTGTTGTGGCGCAGTGGTTAACGAATCCGACTAGGAACCATGAGGTTGCGGGTTCGGTCCCTGCCCTTGCTCAGTGGGTTAATGATCCGGCGTTGCTGTGAGCTGTGGTGTAGGTTGCAGACACGGCTCGGATCCCACGTTGCTGTGGCTCTGGCGTAGGCTGGTGGCTACAGCTCCGATTGGACCCCTAGCCTGGGAACCTCCATGTGCCGCAGGAGCGGCCCAAAGAAATAGCAAAAAGACAAAAACAAACAAACAAACAAACAAAACCTCATAAATATGTTCTAGGGCAGAAGCCCTGATTCCGTGACGGAGACCCACCCCTTAGGACAGACCTGTTCCCATCTTCAGATGAAGGCGACAGGCCCTCAAGGCCCAAAGCATCAGTGCCAGTAGGCTCTATTTCTTAGGTGTCAGATCTGCAACGGGAAGACAGCTGATCATAGACCGTAGTTACATTAATTCTTGGTGCTGAGAACATCTAATGGCATTGGACAAGGACAGCGGCAGTGTAATGTAATGTTCCTGTCCTCCGTTTCATGCTGTACCTGATTTTTTTTTTTTTTCTCTCCCTGTAACATTGATTGATTCGGTAACATAGAATGTTTGCTTTCCAGCTGGCAGATCTAATTGTAAATAAACAGCTGCTAGCTGCATTTAGACAGTGGATGATGTTGGCAGGTACAAGAGCAGGGCGTGGAGGATGATTTAAGGCCCGTGCAGTGGAGTACGTGGGAGGCTGGGGAGCGGGATGCAGGCAGGAGGCCTCTGTGGCCCAGTATAATCTCAAGGCTAAATGCTAAAATTTCCGTATGAAACAAGGACTGGCTCAGGGATTGTGAGGGCCTGTGATGACCGAGGTGATGGACCGAATATGAAAAAAATACAGGCCCTCTCTTCTTCAGGCGTCTTTGTTTCTTTTTTTAAAGAATGGAATCAGGGACTAGCCTAATTATTGAGGGTTGTTTCCCTGGAGATTTAAAAATTCTGAATGAAAATAGCAAGAAGTTGAATATGTGGAGGGGAATTCTTCCTGGTCTCTGAGATGATGTGAGAGCAGTTAACAGCAGTAGCAAAAATGCCAGCACCTCAACATAGGTCGTTGCCTGAGTTCTTTGCCTAGATCAACTCCAGCGTCCTCACATAGGGGACACTTAGCACAGGGAAACAGAATGTTTCCCGAGGAGTTCCTGTCGTGGCTTAGCGGTAACAAATCTGACTAGTATCCGTGAGGCCTTGGGTTAAAGGATCTAGCTGTGGCTGTGGCTGGCGATTCCAGCTCCAATTTAACCCTTAGCCGGGGATCTTCTGTGTACTCCAGCTGGGGCCCTAAAAAAAGACCAAAAAAAAAAGTTTCACGAGACACTCAGTGTTTTAGAGTCTCACCAACAATGCTTAGAAGCTTAGGAAGTAAGATGGCAAATATCAGATGTGATCAATGGTGCCAGCCAAAGTTGTGGCATTGCTGGTCACCTGAGCCTGAGATATATAGTGATTGTTGTTTTCTCACTTGGCCAGCACCTTCCCATCACTATTGTCATCAGTGTTTATCCTTTCCTCCTTAAGTGGAGATGAAGCTGCACAGCTCAGATGGGGACTTGAATCCATGTGCTGGGGCTCTAACCTCGTCAACACTCAGATTGGGGTTTGAACTCACTGTCTTCTTCTTCTTTTTTTTTTTTTTTTTGACCACGCCTATGGCATGTGCAAGTTCCCAGGGATCAAGCCTGTGCCGCAGTACTGACAACATTGGATCCTTAACTGCTAGCCACCCGGGACCTTGAACCCACTATCTTTATTATTTATTTATTTTTTTTGTCTTTTTAGGGCAGCACCTGCAGGATATGGAAGTTCCCCGGCTACGGGTCAAATCAGAGCTGTAGCTGCTGGCCTGCACCACCGCCACAGCAATTCGGGATCCTGTCTGCAGATCCTGTCTGCAGCCTGCACTACAGCTCACGGTATCGCCAGATCCTTAATCCACTGAGCAAGGCCAGGGATCGAACCCATGTCCTCATGGATTCCAGATGAGTTCTCTGCCACTGAACCACAGTGGGAACTCCCCCCACTGTCTTCTAATGAAAATTGCACACCTGGTCTCAGGACTTACTGAAGTTCAGGTTCTTTATGTCTTAGGGCAGAAGGAATTTAGGGAGAGGCAAAGTGACAGGTAAGAAGTAGATTTATTGAGAGAGATAAATGGTGTGTGGGCCTTTCAGAGGGTGAGAGTGTGGCTGAAGGCCCACACACCATTTATCAGACAGACAGAATGCAGTCTGTTTCAAAAGGCGAGAGAGTGACCCTGGGAGAAACACATTCCACAGACAGGGAGGGAACCTCTCACAAGGCGAGAGGCCCAGAAATATGGGGTGGTGAGTTTTTATGGGTTGGCTAGTTTCATAGGCTAATGAGCAGGAGGATTATTCCAACTATTTTGGGGAAGGGGCGGAGATTTCTAGGAATTGGGCCATCACCCACGTTTTGGCCTTTCCTGATTAGCCTCAGAATTGCCATGGCCCCTGTGGATGTGCCATTTAGCTAATGTGTTATAATGAGCATATAATGAGGATCAGGGTACACTGGAGTTGAGTCCTCTGCCGTCTTGGACCTCGTTGGTTCTAACCAGGTTTAGATTGTCCTCAATGGCTATGTCATGCTTTGAAATGCTCTGCTCTGCCCCCTTCCCTCCTGCTTCAGAGATGCTCCTTTCCATGGCTCAGAACAATCTTACATATGCCTCATTTTACCTCCCTTTATACCTGAAGGGGGAGTAGGGTCCTGGACAGTTAAAAGATGACTGTTGGTCATTGGCTAACCAGTGAGGGACCATGGAGCTGACACAATGGAGCCAGGTCAGGGTCTTGTTATCAACCGAAAATTCTTAACGCCTGATGCATGGTGAGGCCACACAAACCAAAACAGGTCAGAATTTAGAGCAGAGAAAAGTTTATTGCAGGGCCGAACAAGGAGAATGGGTGACTCATGCTCAAAACCCTCAAACGCCTTATGGTTTTCGGGAAGAAGTTTTCATAGGCAAAATTTGCTTAAGGATTGCAGGGTGTGTGACTTTCTTTTGACTGGTTGGTGGCGAGTGGGGTGGTGCCCCAAGAATCTTGTGGTCAGCCCGAAGTTACCATCCTCCACCTGGCTAGGGCCCCGGTTCCCCTAGAAGACCTCAAAGCTATTTTTATACATATTCCTTGAGGAGGAACCAGGACCCGGTCCCAGGGCTGTGCTATTGATTCTTGACTGCTCCTCGCTCGCTTCTGCATCCCCTCCCTTCCCTGATAAGCACCTGTTTGAATCTGCCCTTTGGAACTCAGGGAAGGTCAAGGAAGCTGAATGAAGCCTATTTCCTACAAATGAGAAACAGGCGGGCGTGGAAAGGCTCAGGAAGGCCCCATGGGGGTCTTCTTGCTCTGTTTTAGTGTCCCCCTGACCCAGGACAGTGGTGGGATACTCTTCACCATTACAAAACTAAGGATGTAGGGGATGCTTAAAACAAAAGTCTCGGTTGTGGGATTGGACCAGCAGCAGGAATGATGGAATAGGTGGAGAGGTGGATAGACATAAAGGACCTGGTAGGGGCGGAAAGGTTACAGCATCCTCCAGTGCTGACTGCCAGCGGCTCCCTAGCCTTGTGCTGTGAAGAGCAGCACCAACAATATGGATAACTGTGAGACTGTGACCTGGAAGCTAGAAGTGACTTAGGAGTGCTCCTGTTTTCTTTCAGTTTTTTTTTCCCTCTCTCTCTCTCTCTTTTTTTTTTTTAATCATATACTCTCCCTCTTTCTTGCACTTAACTCAGAATATTCTGGAAGTTTTATGTTTTTTTCCCTCTTCCTTCCTCCCTCTACTTAGTGCCTTTTCTGTTTGTATATTTTCTATTCTGTTTGTTTGTCTGTTTCTTCTTACAAACAGCATTTAGGTCCTCACAACCTTTCCTCAAGTCTTTCTGCTCTTACCTGTCTCCACTGAGGCCCTCTCAAGTCTGATTTCCTGTTTGTATCTGCTCTCAGCCATTCACACAGCATATTTGTATGTTAAACGTCAGCGGATCCCTCTCCCTGGAGGGAAACTGTTTTCTTCCCTAAAATGCCTGTTATGGGGGAAGGGCAAGGTGAGGTAGCTCATTGATGATCTCATTTAATCATCAAAACCCTCAATGCACATTTACCTTAACCTGCATTTAATAGCAGAGCAGTCTAGGCTGGGAGAGACTTAGTACCTTGCCAGTGGCCTGAGCTAATCGCGGAACAGCCTGGATTGATTTAATCTGTTGGGATCCAAAAGCCACATTCACTCTGCTGCTCGTGGGGGCGTGGTTCAGAATGTCTTGAATGTTCAGTCCCCTCAGGGTCCAGAGAAGCAATATCCTGAGCTTGGAGAAGGAGGATGGCTTAAACTGTAAACCATGCATCATATTCTAGTTTATAAAAGGCTCTTGGCCTGGCCTCAATTTATTCTCCTTCTGAAACAGCCTGATGGTCTGTAATGATGAGGATTTGAATCCATAATCTGAATTTACTTAACAAGATAATTAAATATTTAAAGTCAGTTCATTTAGAGGCTAGAAGGGATTATAGATAGCACATGCATAGATTTCCCTCCCTATATTAGTATGCACGGCAGCACATTCTTAATTTTGGTTAGAGCTGTTTTTCAGTTCTCATATCTTTGCATTTGCCATGGCAATTAGGACTGGAGGGAGCTTGTGGTGTCCTTGGAACTGAGAGAGAAGAGAAATTATGACACTAAATAATACAAAATGGGCCTAGTCCTCATTGCCATAGAAAGCACTCAGAAAAGTTAATTAAACTCAGGAAATAGGCTGCAAGATAATTAAGTTTTGGCCTAATTTTACACTGCAGGCGTTCTATATTGTTTTTGCACGGGTCCAAAGGAACATGAGATAGAAAATCTCCAGGTTGTGGGCTTGATTCATAAAGGATCATTATCTGTAGTTAAATGGCCAGATAAAATGGTAATGTGTGGGCTTCGGATTGTATTTTGTAAGGTAAAAGTGATAATTAGGCTACACATAGAAGATGTTTGTAATTTCTTTTAATTATCTGTACAAGTGAGACTTGTCAGGATATCTGGCGTAGGAAATGATAAATGGATAAAACCCCACATCCAAGACATAGGACATTGTATTTTCTAAAGTAATGGTAGAGAATCAACTTCTTACTGTATTTTGTGAGCTTGGGTACATTTTAAAGTTTCGCACTTGCCTCCACTTGCCACCTGCTTCTCCATGGAGTAGTAAATCATGAGCCACTGCAGCTGCTGACCCAGAGCACCCCTTGAGCAGAGCTCAGGGTGGAAATCAGAAGTGAAGCACTCAATGCTCTGGGAAACCTGGAAGAACAGGTCTTCAGATAGATATTTTTAGAAGATTTTATGTGCCCAATTCTTGCATCGCCTCATATCTAGAAAAACACTAAAATACTTCATGGTGATGTCTCCTTCTAGTAGTAACCTTCATGAGACCAGCAGCAAACTTTTCTAAAATGTGTGCATGGCTGCATGCACTGCCCCTTTCACCTTTATCACATATATCCTGATATTCCTGCTTTCCTCTCTGGGGTGGTATTTCAGAGCTGTCTGAAATACTTCCACCTGGGCTATTTAAAAAAAAAAAAAAGGAGTTCCCGTTGTGGCTCAGTGGTTAAGGAACCCAACTAGTATCCATGCTCAGTGGGTTAAAGATCCAGTGTTGCTGTGAGGTGTGGTGTAGGCTGCCTGTGGTGGTGGCTACAGCTCCAATTGGACCTCTAGCCTTGGAACCCTGGGAACCTCCATATGCCGTGGGTGTGCCCCTAAAAAGGCAAAAAAAAAAAAAAAAAAACCCCAAAAAAAACCAAACAAAAAGATGTCACAGTCATCTGTGAGTGCAGCCACTCCCAAGTGTGAGCCACTGAGCCCCAAGGGACCTCAGGAAGGAAAACAAAGAATACTGGCCCCAAGAGCCACGGTGCATCTCAAAGGAGAGATTCCAGGAAGCCCAGACCTTTGCAACTTCCCATAGCTTTGCGCAGCTTCCCAGTGCTTCCCACAGTGCTGAATTTCTTAACTTGAGATATCTGGTTTTCTGTAATCTTTTGTTCCTGCTACCTGCCTATATATCCTGGTTCCCCCCAGGCCTCAGAGTAGTTTTCTCAGGGCTACCTGAGATGCTCTCTCCTAGGCTTAAGTCCTGATTTTGCCCCATATAAAACTTAACTGTCAACTTTCAGATTGTGCTTTTTTTTTTTTTTTTTTTTTTTTTTTTTTGTCTTTTTTCCATTTCTTGGGCCACTCTGGCGGCATATGGAGGTTCCCAGGCTAGGGTTCTAATTGGAGCTGTAGCCACTGGCCTACGACAGAGCCACAGCAACGCGGGATCCGAGCCGCATCTGCACCTACACCACAACTCACGGCAACGCCGGATCGTTAACCCACTGAGCAAGGGCAAGGACCGAACCCGCAACCTCATGGTTCCTAGTTGGATTCGTTAACCACTGCACCATGATGGGAACTCCCTAAAAGCATTCTGATTGCCTCAGCTGTACAGTCTGCATTGGAAAGGTGGCTTGGACCCCCAACTGGCAAAAGGCCTACTATTCCTGTCATTGATGAAGTGGTGGCTTCAAGGTGACATCTGTCTTGCCAGGGCCCTGCGGTGGGGAAGGGAAGTGCCTTAACCTCAGGCTTGACTCCTGGTCACCTGGTCCTTTCCCGTCTTTGCTGGGATGCTGGACTTTGTACCCATGTTTGAAGCCACTGGGCATGGGGCAGTGTAGCCCATTCTCCTTCAGAAATTACCAGATGTAGTATTGGAATCACCTGGAAAGGCCAGGACAGCTTGATGTCCTGTAAGAACAAGAATATTTTTATTTGTGGGCTGGAAGGTGAGGTGATGAGCCCAGGAAAATAGACACTTGAATATCCAAAGTTGGAAAAACAGAGCCATTAGTTTTCCTGACATAATTATCTTTTCATCTGTTCAAGTCATGGAGAATGCCAGCTGCTGTACCAGTATGGACCCAAATAACTTAAAACAGTTGTGAGTGGAAATTCTAAAAGGGCAGTACTAAAACTGAAACTCCTTACCTTTTTTTTGCCTACGCCCCTGGCATGTGGAAGCTCCCAGGCCAGGGATGGAACCCCTGCGATAGCAGTGACAACACCTTGTCCTCAACCCACTGGGCCACCAGGGAACTCCTGCTTACCATTTTTAAAGCAAGTATCTGGAGAGTTCATGGAAAAAAAATAGTGCTGGAGGTAATCTGAGAGACCGATAATAATATTTTAAAATCTGAAAGATGCCGCATAGGCAGCTGTTTTGACCTTCACCATCTCCTTGTGGTCATTTTAAAGATTTCAAGAGACGAAATTAGATTGCTGCTAATGTAATGAAATTGTTCCTACCCTTGTTAACACAGGACTGGAAACTGTTTCAATTCTGGAAAAGATAGCTAATATACCCTGTAATATTAGTCACAGATTTGGCCAGTGCATTTATTTCCGCATCAGTATGTAAAAATAATCACCAGTAGCAATTTGCATCCACCTGCACAGGACAGTAATATATTTTCACTGTCTTGCCCCAAGGATGTGTAAATTTTCTTGCTCTCTGTCGCACTGTTGATAGAAGGGATTTTAAATCACATGGAAACTTAAAAGCTTTGCTTTCACCTCTTGCAGAGATGATGTTTTAATTAGGGGAAACAGGGGAGCTGTTTTCTGTGTTTTCTCCTTCTTTATTGAGTTTATGACCTTCAGGGGATGGGTGATTAAATAAAAGAAAAGCTCACGGACCCTTGCAGGTGGTCACCTCTTTGGACATGATACTCCTGTAGCCTAGAGAGAAGCACCACTGAGATTAAAACCAAACTTCTTTGGCTTAAACCTCCCTATTACAACTATAAATTATTATACCTTTTATAATGAGAATATTATTGTTAGAGGTGGGCTTGTGAACGGGGAAATCAGTAGAATTTCTCCTGTTTTCTTATTAGAGTGAAGCATTGCCCCCAGCCCCTCCTGCAGTAAAGTGATTTGAATACCTTAGAACAGTAGGGCCTTCCCTCTTGATGGATTTGTAACTGTTTCTGCTTGTTTTATATTCTTTCAGTGATGCTTGGAAATGCTCGTTATTGTGTTAGTGGTGTTAGAGTGGGAGGAAGAAAGAGGTGTCAGCTCCCAAGCTCTTGGTAGTGACCATCAGTAAGGGCCTGAAGATGACGGCAGCCTTCTAGGCGTATGGCAGCAGCAGAAACCCAGGCTTCTGTGTGGCCTGGCATAGGGGTAGGTATGAAATGAATCTCATGGTCTTAAACACAAGAAATGAAATACCACCTGTGGAAAGGCAGAGAGCTGAAGAGGCTAGACCATGTTATGATTTGTAGTAGGCACATAAACCATCTGAATTGGTTGGTTTTATAGAAAAGGGTGGCCCCCAAATCTTGGAGGACTTGTGAACATCCAGTTCATATGAAAGTTCCCAGGCTCTAGGGGTCGAATTGGAGCTGTAGATGCCCGCCTACACCACAGCCACAGGACGCCAGATCCAAGCTGTGTTTGCGACCTCCACCACGGTTCATGGCATCTCTGGATCCTTAGCCCACTGAGCAAGCCCAGGGATTGAACCCGCATTCTCATGGATACTAGTTGAATTTGTTTCCCCTGCACCACAATGGCAACTCCTATATTTGGATTTTGAAAGGAAACTTAGATATTTCCTTGCCCATTTTCTATACATAGAGAGAAAGGCCCAGAGAATTTAACATAATGGCAGAATTGGGCTGGAATCAGTATATCCTGATGGCAGGTCTAGTGCATTTCTGGTGACTCTATTTGAATATCATCTGTAAAGTCCCATAAGATAATATCCCTGAAAAAGATCACTTTTCTGTTGGCAGTTATTATTATTTTTTGTCTTTTGTCTTTCTGGGGCTGCATCCACTTGCATACGCAAGTTCCCAGGTTAGATTGCAGCTTCTGGCCTTCACCACAGCCACAGCAACACTGGATCCGAGCCACATCTGCGACCTGTGCCGCAGCTGGTGGCAACGCTGGATCTTTAACCCACTGAACAAGGCCAGGGATTGAACCCACATCCTATGGATACTAGTTGGTTCTTAACCTGTTGAGCCACAGTGGGAACTCCTTGGTTGGCAATCATTGCCTGTTAGGAAGACTGAAAAATCGCAACTGTGTCTTCTGACACAAATGTTACCATGATCACCCTTTAGTTGTGAGAGGTGTCATAGCATGTGGCCCATACCTTCCCAGATAATGTTCCAGGCTCACCCCTGACTACTGAGAGGTCTTAGCCTTCTGGGGCTAGAGTATCCTCCTCTGAAAGTGACATTTCCCTCAGCCAAGACGTGTGTCACCAAACTCTATGGTATTCTCAATCCAGTAAGTGAAAGGCGTTATCTCCATGTAGTTTTGACTTACATTTCTTTTATCAGGAGTGAAATTGAACATTTAAAAAATTGTGTGATTTAGGAGTTCCCGTCGTGGCATAGCAGAAACAAATCCAACTAGGAACCATGAAGTTTCGGGTTCAATCCCTGGCCTTGCTCAGTGGGTCAAGGTTCCGGCGTTGCCGTGAGCTGTGGTGTAGGTCGCAAACACGGCTCGGATCCCGCATTGCTGTGGCTGTGGTGTAGACTGGTGGCTACAGCTCCAATTCGACCCCTAGCCTGGAACCTCCATGTGCCACAAGTGCGGCTCTAAAAAAAAAAAGCAAAAAAAAAAATTGTGTGATTTAAATAAAATAATATGTAGTATACATGTAAGGATAACCTGACCCCCTTGCTGTACAATGGGAAAATTAAAAAATTATAAAAAAAAATAATAATATGTAGAACAGTGGAGTATCTACCCCAAGCCAAGTGACTATTAAGTGTTGTTAGCTAATATCTGTCTCTTCTATCTCGTTTTAATGAATAATACATTAGCACGGATCAAAGATCCAAAAGATGACAGTGTAGAGAGTGAAAAGTTGGCCCCCCGACTCTATCCACAGCCATCCAGTTTTGCTCCCCACTGGCAGTTATTTTCTTATGGCTCCTTCCAGTGATTTTACGTATGTGTAAGCAACGACGAATGTGTAGCCTCCGTCTTTCTCTATCCAGATGGTCGTATGCCATACAGTGTTCTGCCCTTGCTTTTATATTTTTCACTTCATGTGTCTTTGAGCTTATGTACAGATACGTAAAGAGAGTCTTATTTACTTCAGTGGCTGTGTTGTACTATGTAGAGTGAATAATTTACCATAATTTATTTTACTTGCTACCTGTTAATGCACATTTAGGTTAATACCAATCTTTTGCTGCTACTAATTATACTGAAACAAATAACTCTGGGTGTATGTTATTTGCATATATATGTTGGATAAATTTATATAACTGCAGTTATTGAATTGAAGGGTAAATTTTGATTGCTTTTGCTAGATGGCCCTCCACAAGCATTATATCTATTTATAGTCTCAGTAGCTATGGATGAAAGGAAATTCCCCCTGCCAAGACAGTGTGTTAGCAAATTTTAGGGTGTTTGCAGATCTGATAGGTGAAAAATGGTATCTCTGTGTAGTTTAGATTTATATTTTTTTGTAATGAATGAGATTGAACATTTAAAAAAAGTCTAAGAAGCCCTTTTATTCACTTTTTCTGAGAGCTGTATTTTTGTGGTCTTTGCTCATTTTAAAATTTTGTTCGTATTTTTTTATTAGTATCTGGCCCAGACCTTGTCTTTAAACATTTTAAAAAAAAGGTGATTATGGAAAGGAAAACACGTTTATATGATATTTAAAAAAATTTTTTTGGGTCTTTTTAGGGCCCCACCCATGGCATATGGAAGTTCCCAGGGTAGGCGTTGAATTGGAGCTGCAGGAGCTGTAGCCACTGGCCTACGCCACAGCCACAGCCACAGCCACGCCAGATCCAAGCCATGTCTGCACCCTACATACACCACAGCTCATGGCAATACTGGATCCTTAACCCACTAAGCGAGGCCAGGGCTCAAACTTGCGTCATCATCGATGCTAGTGAGATTCGTTTCCACTGAGCCACACCGGCAACTCCTGAAATTCAAAAATTATAGAAGTGAGTAAAAAGATACAATTTTTTTTTCTTATCTCCAGTCTGATTAATTCACCTTTCTAGAAATAACTATATATGAGAGTTCTTTTTATATGTAGTCTTCTGTAAATATATTATATGTGTTTGTAAGCATATGTGTGTATCTTTATAAAGAAGGGATCAACTTGTACATAATGTGTGGCATTTTGCTTTTCCTGTATACTTGTGTAGACATCTTTCTTGTTGGTCTTCATAGAACCACTTCATTTTTCAGTAACCGTGTATATATTTCAGTGGCCACTTAAACACATACATTCACCTTACAGGGTCTCAAGATGATTCATTGGTTTGTGGGAGAATATATTGACTCTTCCATGTAATATTTATTTTTATCTCATTTAAAATAAAAAAAATTTTTTTCAGGACCACACCTCCAGCATATGGAAGTTCCCATGCTAGGGGTCAAGTTGGAGCTACTGTTGCTGGCCTTCACCACAGCCACAGCAGTGCCAGATCTGGACCATGTCTGTGATCTACACTGTAGCTCTTGGCAATGATGGATCCTTAACCCACAGAGTGGGGCCAGGGATTGAACCCACATCCTCTTGTATACTAGTCAGGTTCATTACCTGATGAGCCATAATGGGAACTCCAGAGAATGTTCTAATTTCATTCTTTTACATGTAGTTGTCCAGTTTTTCTAGCACCCCTTGCTGAAGAGATTGTCTTTTCTTCACTGTGTATTCTTATCTCCTTTGTCATCGATTAATCAACCATAAGTGCATGAGTTTATTTCCTGGGTTTCTATTCTGTTCCATCCATCTGTATGTCTATTTTCATGCCAGTACTGTACTACTTTGATTAGTGTAGCTTTGTAGTATAGTCTGAAGTCAGGCAGCCTGATTCCTTCAGCTCCACTCTTCTTTCTCAAGATTGTTTTGGCTATTCAGGGTCTTTTCTGTTGCCCTACAGATTTTAAAATTATTTGTTCTAGTTCTATGAAAAGTGCCATTGGTATTTTGATAGGAATTGCATTAAATCTGTAGATTGCTTTGGGTCCTGTGGTCATTTTAATGATATTGTTTCTTCCTATCCAGGAACACAGTATATCTTTCCATCAGTTTGTGTTCTCTCTCTCTCTCTCTCTCTCTTTTTTTTTTTTTTTGGCAGTGCTCATGGCCTGGGTCAGGGATCAAACCTGTGCCAAAGCAGTGACAACACCAAATCCTTAAGTGGTAGGCCACAAGGAAACTCCATTATTTTTTTATTTATGGCTTCTGAAGTTGTGACTTGTTTGGAAAGGCCTTCACCATTCCAGTACTATATTTAAACTATGAATTTGACTGGTGCTTCTCTTTTTTAAAAGGCATTTAAATGTGTGATCCATTTGAAATTATCTTGGAGTAAACAAGGAGGTAATTGTCAAGTTTATGATTTTTTTTCTTTTTTAAACATTTAATAAGTTGTCCCAACATTTTTTCTAACCTAGCATTTTTTAATGGAAATATCTCCTTTATCAGAGGTTAAATGAACTAATATTTCCATTGATTAAAAACTAGACACCATCAATAAAGTAGGATATTTGCTGAACTTTTGAAAATGTAGAATAATATTTGAGCTAAATAAAAGAAAAAGGACTTTCCTCATCCCTTCCTTCCCTTCTTCCCTCCAGTCTTCTTTTCTTCTTTCTTCCTCCCTTTCTTTCTTGCTTTCTAAGGTGAAATAGGATTTGGAATCAGGTTGCTCATGAGAAAATCATGCTACTTTAAAAAATGAAGAAGATTAAAATTTTATTTAAATGATAAATGTAATTATTTTCCTCTCAATGTAATCTTTAAAGCATATTATTTTAGGTGTTGTACATTGCAGTGTAAACTGCAGGCTCTCTTTAAGTCCCTTCTTGAACATTTGAGATTGTTTACATCTTCTCCCTCTAATACAGATTAAATCTAAAACAAACAAGAGGATGCATTTACTATTTTCTTTGGAAGAAATTTTCTTCACTTCTATACTTCTATGCTTGAGTATACCAGTTTCAAATGGGTCAATATGGCCAGAAAATAATGAAAGAATGTGGCTTGATCTTTGTAAGTGGTTTCTGTTACACTTGGGGAATCTCTCAAAAGATATGTATGTGCCTATATTCACAAACCAAGACTTTCCCCTTTCCTTTTCTCTATTTTCTTAAAAAATGCAATTTTTTTAGGGCGGGGATAGACTAGTTTCTAAGATGTTTTTATGGTCCTTATAATATTTATTCAGAAAATTAGAAAAAAACTGAACCCTATTAATTTATGAATGACAGGAGAACTAATAAAAATAAAACAATGCCTTTTGTTCTTTGTTCTGTTATTTTGGTCTTTGATTTTAGGTAGCTGTGTTCACCCCAGGACATCTTTTTGCTACTTTTGCAATCTAAAATATATAATAAAACATTTATATCTTCCCGTTTCAAAACCCTAAAGCCTATATTTGAAATTTGGAGTAAGCAGTTTCTGCAACAGCAATGTTTCTTTCTTTCTTTTTTTTTTTCCTGGACTAGTTATATTGAAAGCTGACTTTTCTCTGTTCTCTGAAGTATTGCTACTAAACTTTATGAATTAAATTTAATACTACAAGCCAAAATATCTGTGTTTTTCCACTTTCTGCAACCATAAAAATATTACTGGTAGAACTACTTTGTGAGTCAAGCCTTAGGCTCTGAATGTCACTGGGTTTCTCTAACCTGGAGAGTTTTCATTTTCAATTAGACTGATGCACAGATATGATACAGGTGGAAGAGCTTGTTCAAAAGTAAGAAATGTAAGTACAAAACTTTTTTTCAAGGTAGGAAACTGCTGAGCTTTTCCATTAACATTGCTTTATACAAGAAGTGGGAAAAGCTTTTCATTTTTCTGTTTTTTGAAACAAATTATTTTATTTTTAATTTTTTAAAATGATTGTTGTTTTTTTCCATTATAGCTGGTTTACAGTGTTCTGGCAATTTTCTACTGTATGACAGTTTTTTACTCTACAGTCACACATGCATATATATATTTTTTTGCTCACATTATCATGCTCCATCATAAATGACTAGATACAGTTCCCGGTGCTAACTGGCAGGATCTCATTGCTTATCCATTCCAAAGGCAATAGTTTGTATCTATTAACCCCAGATTCCTGGTCTATCCTACTCCCTCCCCCTCCCCTTTGGCAACCACAAGTCTGTTCTCCATGCCCATGATTTTTTTTTCTTGTGGAAAGGTTCATTTGTGCATATATTAGATTCCAGATATAAATGACATCATATGGTATTTGTCTTTCTCTTTCTGACTGACTTTGCTTAGTATGAGAGTCTCTAGTTCCATCCATGTTGCTGCAAATGGCATTATTTTGTTCTTTTTTATGGTTGAGTAGTATTCCATTATATATCTATATCTATATCTATATATATCTCACATCATCTTAATCCAGTCATCTGTCGATGGACATTAAGGTTATTTCCATGTCTTGGCTATTTTGAATAGTGCTGCAGTGAACATACAGGTGCATGTGTCTTTTTCAAGGAAAGTTTTGTCCGGATGTATGCCCAAGAGTGGGATTGCTGGGTCATACGGTAGTTCTATGTATAGTTTTCTGAGGTTCCTCCATACTGTTTTCCATAGTGGTGGTACCAATTTACATTCCTACCAACGGTGTAGGAGGGTTCCCTCTTCTCCACCCCCTCTCCAGCATTTGTTATTTGTGGACTTATTAATGATGGCCATTCTGACTGGTGTGAGGTGGTATCTCATGGTAGTTTTGATTTGCATTTCTCTCATAATCAGTGATGTTGAGTATTTTTTTTTTTTTTGTCTTTTTGCTATTTCTTTGGGCCGCTCCCGTGGCATATGGAGGTTCCCAGGCTAGGGGTCTAATCGGAGCTGTAGCCACTGGCCTACGCCAGAGCCACAGCAACGCAGGATCCGAGCCGCGTCTGCAACCTACACCACAGCTCATGGCAACGCCGGATCATTAACCCACTGAGCAAGGGCAGGGACCGAACCCGCAACCTCATGGTTCCTAGTCGGATTCGTTAACCACTGCACCACGACGGGAACTCCGAGTATTTTTTTTAATGTGCTTGTTGGCCATCTGTATATCTTCTTTGGAGAAATGTCTATTCAGGTCTTTTGCCCATTTTTCAATTGGGTTGTTGGCTTTTTTGCTGTTGAGTTGTATAAGCTGTATATTTTAGAGATTAAGCCCTTGTCAGTTGTATCATTTGAAACTATTTTCTCCCGTTCCATAGGTTGTCATCATGTTAAGCTTGTATAGTTTTTTTTTGGAGGGGGGCACACCTGAGGCATATGGAAGGTCCCAGGCTAGGGGTTGAATGGGAGCTACAGTTGCCGGCCTACACCACAGCCACAGCAACATGGGATCCAAGCCATGTCAGCAACCTACACCACAGCTCATGACAATGCCAGATCCTTAACCTACTGAGCAAGGCCAGGGATCAAACCTGTGTCCTTGTGGATGCCAGTCAGATTCATTACCACTGAGCCACGACAGGAACTCCCTGCATCAATTTTTTTGTTCTCAAATAAATTTTGTCCATTTGGTGAACAAAATAAAAAAAAATCACAATAACACACAGCAAAGTAGATTGTCTCAGAAGATCTTTGGTCAAATTTTTGTTTAAACTACTGAAGTCTACTAACCCTCCCCATACAAATAGATGTGACAGTTTTTGACAGTTGTTTGCTCTGTTGGTGCTAATCACACTAAGGTTTATATATACTTGTATCATAAATAAAACTTTAAAATATTTCAACAAAAGAAACATGTAATGAATTCAGAACTACCATTCAGAAATCTCTCTTGAAAAATGGCCCCAGCTCGCTATGTGGTTTTGATACCAGGGGACAGAGAGGGCCATGCTCTCTGAACATGCTCACGCGAGGACCTGGGTGTCACTGAGTAACCACTCCCTGGGATGGATTACAAGGCAAGTTAGAACCCTGCTCCACCTTGGCATCATCTCTGGGCTGTGGGCGAAGCCTTTCTGTCTATGCTCTGTAATATGGGGTGGATATAAGAGTGGGCTTCCTCTTTATAATCTCAGGCAAGATGGATCTTGTAAACAGAGAGCTAAACTAGGGGAAAATAGCTGGTTATTGCTTAAATACTGTTATATGATAGAGAATAAAAGACAACTGACGTACACTGAGATTAGAGTTTTGGTTCCTTTATATTCTGAAACTTCTACCGCATCCTTTATTATTTATTTTTATTTATTATTTTAAAAGAATTGAAATGAGCCCTGGCTCAATGAACAGAGCCACCTTGGATTTAAGGAGGTTCCTAAAACTCCTTTGACCCAGCCCGGTGGAATGGATCTTCTGTTGGTTGCTCATTGTGGGATCTTGCTTTGTGCACCTGGCGTGAACATGGGCTCTGTACTTTGCATGGCACGGGCCTAGGTTCTGTCCTATAAAAGATCCTCCTTCTGCCCCAGTTACATCGGTGCACTGGAGCGCAGAGGTATTTTTGGATAAGCAGCTCCCACCTTTAAAAGGAGAAACTGATTTGAGCCACCTGTCTTGTATGGGGTACATTTAAAAGCCATCTCATAAGACACTGGTCTCTTACCCCAAACCAGATCCAAAGCCACGAGGCTTAAGAATCAATTACTGAGTTCCTATTTCTAACCCATAGTTTCATTTTCTTGTCTTAAACCACAAATATATGCCCACAAATCTATATCCATATCCGTTGTACTCAGTGTATTATTTTAAGTCTTCGCTGCTGGAATGAGGAGATTTTAATATGCTCTCAGTACGCCACCCCGATCTGATACTCACTTTTAATATTGGCAAAATGAGTTCCATTTTTCTGTAGTACAGTTTACTTGTTAGATTTTTAAAAGGGCTTTTCCTGGTATAGGAGAATGTCTTAGGAGGCAACGAATTTAAAATTTAGATGATAAAATACGTCCATTGTTCCCGAGAGACGATCCTGCGCTGCATGTTCTTTCTGTGTCGAGATTTTACTTGGCCCTAATTGCTGACTCGTGATACCTATTTTGGCTGTTTTCGGGTTTGGTCTGAGAAACTGTCGTGGCCCCCAGGCTTCCTGATGTGCATGTGTATATCACCTAATCCTTAACAGAAAGAGACGAGCACTAGGACAGAGTATTTATATTTTTCATTAGAGGGAATTAATTCACAGGGAGTGGGACCAATTTACATTTTACCTAAGAGTTTCATGTGGAAACATGAGTTAATTGGCACCACATTTCTGATGTCTTCCAGCCGTGTTTGAGGGCCCTTTATAGATTGGATCCCAAGCAGCTGCCCTGTGACCCATCTTTTAAATCTGCCTCTACTTTATTCTTCTGGTTTTGTCACTTTTCTATGAAGCCTACAGTTTAATGAAAGGAAAATATCATCAGTAACTTTTGCCAAAATGGATGTGAAGAGTCTTTGAACCGCTGGACTGTCCTTGTAGTTTTTTTTTTTTTTTTTTTTTTCTGGGTAGCAGTGGGTGTAATGCAATCTTTTCATTCTATTAATAATACGTTATGCATGGTCACATCCCTGGTTAATTAGACTTACAGTTTTCAATTAACAGCATTTTTTGATGATACATTATTATCCTTATTAGTGAGGTCGTCGACTATATTATAACAAAGACTGAAGACTCTATTGTCAGCATAATCCTGAAAGAACCATTTAACTTTATGAAATGTATCTGGCGAAGGAACTTCATATTTTATTTGATGTATAATTTGACCCCCATAAAGAACCAAATGATTGTCTTTTCCCTCCCTTCTCAGAAGAAAATGTCCAGCACTTCAGCTGGTATGAGTATTTCTCAGTTAAAATGAATAACAGTCAGAAAATGAAATCTGAATTTTTAAAAATTGAGTAGATGGGCAGTTGGATATTCTTATTCAGCGATTTATCATGTCTTTGGATAAAATTTATAGTTCTATGTGAAACTGATTAACTCCATTAGATTTTAATTATTGGTCCCAAATCAATACTCTTAGGAGCTTCAAGCAATTCCATTCACTCATTCTGAATCAAGAGGTGGATTTCGGGTGGACGTATTCTTTTAGTTGACATTAAAACACTCTATTTAGTTTAGACTTTTGTAAGTCATTTCTACCCCCTACTGTTCAAATATGAGGACGTTAAAACCTATAGGGATCAGAGGAAATACATGACGGGTTTTCTGTCTGAACTGCCCAGCAGCTATGGAGCGATTGATTTTGTCTCCTTTTGTCTTCCCAATTGGGGGGCCAGAGTGTGGTCTGATGCTCTGAGGGATTTGCCCTTGGCCTCTGTGATGTGGGAGGGAGGATGGACTCGGGTGTGGGTACTTCTTCTCTCCAGTACCCACACCTGCTTGCTTCATTCTGGCTTTTCAGTGAGACAGTCAAGTTTAGAGGAGGGGCTCAAGCTGCACCATTGCTCTTTCAAGTTATTGTGTTTCCCCAAATGGACCCATCGTTCTGGCATCTGTCATCACTTCTGACTTCGATTCATTTTGTTTGTGTTTGAACTCTCTGTATACATGGAATCATAACATGCCTTCTTTCTTCTTTCATGCATGGCTTTTTCCCACCAGATGATGTCTCTGAGGTTCGTCCTGTTGTGTAACAGCAGTAATAGTGCATTCTTTTTCATTGCTGTACAGCAGAGGCCGACAGTAAACACTTAGCCATGTAGGCCATATGGTCTATGTTGCAACTCCTGAACTCTGCCTTTGCAGTGTAAATGCAGCTGTAGACGATCCTGTTAATGGGCAGAGCTGGATATGACCCACAGGCTGTAGTTTGCCGACCCCTGATGTATTATTGAAAGACTATACCACAATTTACCCGTTCTATTGTAGATGGATGTTTGGGTGGTTTGGGGCTTTGGGAAATTATGCCTCAGGCTGCTGTGAACATTCTTATACATGTCTTTTGTGCATATTTTTAATGCTTGGTGTGTCCTGGAACTGTTGGATAAAAGGGATGCATATGCTCAGCTTTGATGAATGTTGACAAAATGGTTTCTGTAATGGTTTTACTGGCTCATACTCCTACTGATAGTGTTCCAGATGACTTAAATTCTTACTAAAACTAGGTATTGTCATTAAAAATGTGATTATGTAGTGGTATCTCATTTTCCTTATGATGAATAATGCTAAACGTCTTTTCATATGCTTATTAGGCAATTTGGATTAAAAAAATACTCATTCAGGAATTTTTAATCCAGTTTTTGAAAACTGGGTTGTCATTTTTTCTTATGGATTTGTAATATTTCTTTGTATATTTTGAAAATAAGCTATTTGTTGGAAATATGTGTTGCAGATATCTTTTCACATTTGGTGACTTGCCTCTCTCACTCTTAGAATGGTATCTTTTCAAGTATAGATGTTCTTAAGTGTAATATCAAATTTATCAAAAATTTTCTTTATGGTTAGCTCTTTCTGTGCTCTGTGTGAAGAAATCTTTATTTACACTAAGATCATAAATATACTCTCTTGTGTTAATGTCTAGAAGCTTTATTGTCTTTCATCGTCACATCAGTGATCCAACTGGAACTGATTATTATTTGCGTTTATGGTATAAGGTAGGGATCTTTTTTCCACGTAGATACCCAATGATCCAACATCATTTATTCACAGGATTGCTTAAACTGTTTACAATGCACTGGAAATTCTGTGACCAACACATGTGCATTAGTTTCTGGTCTCAGTTCTGTTGACTTGTTGTCTCTCCTTGTGCCCATAAGGCACTATGTTAATTGTTATAATTTATAGTTAGTCTTGACATCTCCTAGTGTAAGTCCTCCAACATCGCTCTCTAAAACTGTCTGCTACTCTTGGATTTTGCTCTTCCATGTACCTTTTAAAACACCTTAGTAAATTTGCAGAGAATTTCTGTAATGTTGTTTACGATTGCATTGAATCTTTAGATCAGTTGGGGGACACATGGCATCCAACCCATGGACATGATATTGTTTGTAGTCTCTTGTGGTCTTAAGTATCTGCAGTATCTGTAAGTATCTCTTTCATTTCCCATGTGGGTAATTTGTGCCTTCAGTATCGCTTGCATTCCATGCTCTCCCCTCTCATTCTGAGATTCTCACTCTATATATGTTAGAACATTTAATCATGCTTTAGTATCTTATGCATGTTTTCTGTGTTTTTCTTCCATTTTTCTGTTCATGATTCAGTCTGGACACTTGTACGTATCTATCTTCCCGTTTATTAATGATCTTTTTTGCTCATTTTAATATGCTATTCAGCTCATCAGTGGAGTTCTTAAATTCAGTTATGGATCAATCAATCAATCAATCATCTTCGGTGAGGCTATTGCCCATTCCAGGCCACTGTGTTCAGCTTGGCTCTTTTCTTGTGCAGTGAGTCAGAAAATGGTATGAGGGTAAAAAGTGGAGGCTGATGGCCACACTACCTCCCATGCACACGTGTGTTTAGTTCTCTCTCTGGAATTTAGTCCCTCAAGTTTTGGATAGCTTATTTGATCTCTTGTGACTCCAAATACCAGTTTCAGGTGTTTTAGCCATCTTTTATACTTGCTTTCCATTGAAGGTTTAGTCTGATACAAATTATTTTGACGTATAAACCATACAGTTTTAAAAACAAAGTTTTTGTTTCCATTTGCTGTTGAATTTGGCCATTTCAATTAGTGGAATATAAACCAAATCCTATTTATCACATTTAAAAGACGTTTTCCTTTTTCCCTTTCTGTTGTAGACATGTGCTAATGGAAGATTTTCAGATGGGTAAGATGTTTTCCAGGTTTCAGCCTTATCATTCCTGATTGAGAAAGTGTCTGTTTGAGAGTTGTTCACCTTTCTCTTCTTCTTATCTACTCGTTTTATGAGCTTAAGATCGTACTTGGGAGTGACAGTAACTGCTATCACGCAGTGCTTAGCATTCACAAACCATGCTGTAATCCACCGTCTCATTTAGTTTGACAACAAAATATCCTGTGAGGTAGGTGGTGTTATTACCGCTGGGTGGCAGTTGAGCAAATTCAGGCTCAGGTAGGTCATGGGCTTTTCTCCTCATCACATTGTCAGTAGGTGGCTCGTTAGGGGTGACATCCTTGCCTTCCACAGCATGCTTTCCCCGTCCTGTTCTTACCCTAATCATGACCTGGCAATTGGCTGGGAAACAAAAGCAATTAAAATAGTGTTTACTCTTAAGGAGTTCCCAGTTTAGTACATTATATTGCATTAATTCCTAGGAATTAATGTTGTTATTTTTTCAAAAGTGCCAAAGCTAAAAATATCCTTCAGCTTTAGCAGACTCTGGAAAATAAAGATAGGAGTAGAATAGAAAGGAACCTGAATCAAATTTGGAAAGCTCAGGGAAGGCAGAACTAGGATTTTTGCTCTACTTACATTTTTATAGAATGATGATACCTAGTGTGGCTTCAGGGCAAATAGGACTCGTAATATACATTTCACATGAGAACCCTCTTCTGTGTACCTCCTAGCAATTTGGGGAAACCTTCTTCACCCTGACATTTTTCAAATTCTTTAATGCTTACTTGTCTTTTCCTTGAATTTATGTGCCTTGGAAAAAAATTACTTAACCGAGAATTAGAGTCTCAGCGCTTTTATCAAGTGACATGCGTCCCAGAAAAGTGCAGATGAGGTTAGAAACGGACCCAGGCTGACTTGCTCACGTGCCTCTGCAGAGTGACACGGGGCATGTCTGTGTCTCCCCAGGTGTGTTTGGAAGCATGTGGTCCTGCTTTCAGTTGTCACGGTGACCTGGGTGGGGCTACATCTGACACTGAGTTCCCCAGGTCAAGGGGCCTTGATGTGGAGGGACTTAAATGCCGTATTAAAGAGTTTTGACTTTACCGTGCCAGCGTGGTGAGTAGTTGGAGACTGAAATGATTGTGGGGAAAAGTTTAACCAGATGGTGATTTAGGGTGACTTTCAGAGGTAGAGGCTGGAGGCCAGATACCAGGTAAAATGTTTTTGCAAAAGCAGAAAGCAGGAGTTGTATTAGAACATGGGAAGGGAGAGGGAGCGTTGGTTACATATTCAAATCCACCTTATAGCATTTGTGAGCGAAATAAGAGAGAAGTGCTCCGTATTTGGGGGCATGAAAGTGGGGAAGAGTGAGGCATAATTACATAATTTTCTTATTTTAATCTGGATTTTTTTTTGGTGGTTTTTATTTTAACGTGTGTTTTAGCAGGTACAATTTCTAGCCCTTTAAATTACTACTATTTTCAGTATTTGTGACAAAGGAAGCCTCAACATTCCGACAAAGGCTGGAGCTCACAGTGCCAGTGTTCAGAAATCTTTCTTAGAGACGTAGAATATACACAAATGCCTTGTATGTGTTCCAACAGGGTGGGTGGGACTGGGACGATAGCCTTGTGCAACAGAAGCCGTCTGTTTGCTCATTGATTAATTTCTAATTGGGAAGCTCTCTGTGAGTGTATTTATTGTTTTCTTTCTTTCTTTCTTTCTTTTTTTTTTTTTTTTTTTGTCTTTTTGCCTTTTCTAGGGCCACACCCATGGCATATGGAGGTGCCCAGGCTAGGGGTTGAATCGGAGCTGTAGCCACCAGCCTACGCCAGAGCCACAGCAATGTGGGATCCAAGCCACATCTGCAACCTACACCACAGCTCACGGCAACGCTGGATTGTTAACCCACTGAGCAAGGGCAGGGATCGAACCCGCAACCTCATGGTTCCTAGTTGGATTTGTTAACCATTGAGCCACGACAGGAACTCCCCAAGCGTATTTATTGTTAATGTACGTAGGTCAGTCTGGGTGTACGGGGAGACATGTTTGTGTCTGCCCAGGTGGTCAACATGGCTTAATAATAATTTGGGAAATTCTTTTTTTTTTTTTTGTCTTTTTGTTGTTGTTGTTGTTGCTATTTCTTGGGCCGCTCCCACGGCATATGGAGGTTCCCAGGCTAGGGGTCGAATTGGAGCTATAGCCACCAGCCTACGCCAGAGCCACAGCAACGCGGGATCCGAGCCGCGTCTGCAACCTACACCACAGCTCACGGCAACGCCGGATCCTTAACCCACTGAGCAAGGGCAGGGACCAAACCCGCAACCTCATGGTTCCTAGTCGGATTCGTTAACCACTGCGCCACGACGGGAATCCGGGAAATTCTTAAGTTCTATTACTGTTACTAGCTTACAATATTATCACCAGTTCCTAACTACATTTTCAGTGTCTACAGTAGAAATTCTAAACCCAATCAGTGCGTTGCAAAAAACACGATTTTGGCTTTTTGTTAGTTTTCCTTCCTTGTGGTTTGCAGTTAAGCCTGGAGCAGGTGGTGCCTGGGATGTAAACAACCAAGACGCAGGGGTGGGGTTTGAGGGTGGGCAGTCAGGTCCTGTTCTGGGCTTCGTGTCGTCAAGAGGTCAGTGTGCTTTGATGACACCTGGGAATGATTTTTGTTCCACGGAGGTGGACTTGCTTCTGATGCTTCGATTTTCAACGGTGCTCCCAAGAGCAGAGGTCTGCTTTAACTTTGGTTGGGTCTGGATAATATTAGAGCATTGAGTAGTCAGCTCTTGGGAAATGCATGTCTAAGAGCATAAACTTATAAAATTTAAGTCTTGACTTCTTCGCCCACGAGGAGTCTCTGACACTGAGCTAGTTAAAAAAACCTCTTTAAACCTTGATTTTCTCACCTGTAAATATGGGGTTAATAATAGTAGATGCTGGAAGAACCAATGATAGATTAAATGCTTGGGCAGCTCTTAGCTTAGCATCTGGCAGTTAGTAATTGCTCAATAAATGCTAGCTATTATTATTATTACTAGTAAGTCTACTGGCTCTTAGGTCATTTATCTCCAATGGCAGAGATGTCAGATACTCTCATAGATAGCATTTTCAAGGGATAAATTACATAGGGTTTGCTGCTGTATAAGACTTGGGCAGTCTCCCTTTTCAGCCAAGAACTCGTGCAAACAAAGCATGTGCCAGAGGGATCTGTGGGGTGTGCAATGTTGTGTTTCTCAATTAGAATTTGAGACCGTTCTAAAGCGAGCAGAAAAGATAACCTGTGTGTGGATGAAGTGACATCGATTCAGCACAGATCCGTGAGCAGCTACTAAATGTAATCAGATATTATGCAAATCAGACCTCTGGTGTAGCATGCTAATGACAACTCTCCTGTAAGTAACACTTATTTCAGGATCCCACTTATTCTCATTAAATAAGCCCAAGGTTGTTTGCATTCTTTAAAAAGGAAAACTGTCAGTAGGAACTCTGAGTCATGCTTCATACAACAGCTACACCTGTTTCTTTGATTTGCTTGAATATATATATTTAAGGAACCAGAAAGATTTTGACTTTCAAATACATGCGTTAAATACTCCTCCTTAAAAATCACCTTGGAATCACAGTTCAAACTCATATGTAGAGAGAGTTTTAGAAAAGGTCAATCTGTTAGTGCTGATTTCTATGCGGAACCTCGATTTTCATTTAGGACTTTTTATTTATTTTATAATCTGAAGGAAAAATATGGCAATAGACTTGAAATCAGAAGTCTTCTGCAGAGTTCCCATTGTGGTGCAGTGGAAACGAATCTGACGGGTATCCATGAGGAAGCAGGTTCCATCTCTGGCCTCGCTCTGTGGGTCAGGCATCCCACATTCCTGTGGCTGTGGTGTAGGCTGGCAGCTGTCGCTAGGATTCGACACCTAGCCTGGGAATTTCCATATGCCATACCTACCTGCAGCCCTTTAAAAAAAAAAAAAAAAAGCCTTTTGCTTGGACATGTGGCGATATAATCATTTCCTTACGGTTGTTGGAAAACTTTAAAACATGTAAGTTTTGGAGTTCCCATCATGGTACAGTGAAAATGAATCTGACTCGTATCCATGAGGATGCAGTTTCGATCCCTGGCCTCACTCAGTGTGCTAAGGATCTGGCGTTGCTGTGAACTCTGGTGTAGGTTGCAGACCCGGCTTGGATCCGGCATTGCTGTGGCTGTGGTGTAGGCTGGGTGATTTGTGATTTGACCCCTAGCCTGGGAACCTCCATATGCTATGGGTGCAGCCACTGCCGCCCCCCCCAAAATACATAAAGTTTTGATCTCATTGTTTTATTTAGTGATCAGAAATTAGAACACATAGATGCAAATGTCTACATTTGAGGCGGGAAGTTTGAGAAGTCACTTACATCCTCTGTATCACTCTCTGCTCAAACAGATGACCATTTGCTAAAAAAGAAAATTTGAGTTGAACTTTACATCAAGAGACCTCAGGTACTGACAGTCCAGAGAGCCTCCTTGTACAAACCCTTCCCCAGTTTGAAAAACTGGTATTATCTTTAGCCACTTGAAAGAAAACCAGTTATTTGGATCCCGAGTTCTGATATCTAAAGACATAGGCCTTGAGCATCCTTTATAATATTCTCTTTAATAAACTTACAAACTACTTCGTAAAATGTGAATTTTTCAGTGAGAATAGATGAGTGTTCTGAGTCAGAAGCCGTTATGCCCACTGCAGAAGGAATGCATTTTAATAAGAGGAAAATGAGTGACACTTTCGGTTTCTTCGGTGAGATTAACCACGGGTGTGTGAAAAATTGTTTTTGAGGAGTATTTTCATGGGAGGCAGAACAAACTTAGTTTCTGAATATTCAAGGTGATGTGCTGCAAAGGAAGAGACAAATTCTCCCCTTTCAGAGGGAATGTCTGTGAGGTCATTCTCTTAACCTTGGTGAACTTCAGCATATCAGGGGCAATGTAATAATTAAAAACTCATTTCACAGCAGCTGATTACGCTTTGATTCACAATTACACTGTCTTTCAAAAGTCTCCTCTATCGGAGCATTTTGAAAATATGATGGCTTCATTATTTGTTATATTTCCAAAGTTAGAGCTTCAAAAGGAGCTGCAAAAACTTTCTCAATCATCTCGAAAGTCATGAATAAAACATGCATACCCAGAATTTTAAATTAAAGTAATTAGACCACATTAGAATCTTAGGGAAAAAAAAAATTTAACATCCATGTCAGCATGGAGAAAGATGCCCTTCATTAAATTACATCTTCCTGTCCACATTTTAAACTGCCATTTTTAAGGTAACATTAAAAGAATAATTACTGTGATTAAGATAATTTTACAAAGTAAATGTTAGAAAATTCAGACCACAACATTTTCAGAGTATCGTTCCAATAAATTTTTTTCTATAAATTATTTGAAATTAACAAAACAATATCCTAAAATTTATACCAACTCTCTGTGTCCAAAATAATGAATAGAAAGCAGGAGGCTGATACTTGACTACAGACTGGACAGTTCTGCTCTAGGAAGTGAGGAAGTGTGATCTTCAGACTAATACTTGTTAGATTGATATAAAAACATCTAAGGATAGGAGTTCCCTTGTGGACCAATGGGTTAAGGACCTGGCACTGTCACTGCAGCCTCTTGGGTTGCCGCTGTGGCCCAGGTTCGATCCCTGGCATGGGAACTTCCTCATGCCAAGGGCACAGCCAAAAAAAGAAAAAAGTACATAAGGATAGAGTGTTGAAACAGTATAGCTCTTGATATACTTCCAGATAAAGGTGGTAAGCTGAACTTGGGACCTGGGGAGTACTCATTCAAGTGATCTCCAAATTTAGGAAAAATGCTAGCAAACCAAGAAAGATCAAATTGGGTTCCGTGAAGGAAAATAGAGATAGGTGGGGAGGAAATCCTGTGGCTTAGATATCACCAAGTCGTACTTCTATTTTAATCAGCAGCTTCTAGATACATAGTTACTGTATTAAATATTTCTCACCTAAAATCTGCTTCTTGGGTCATTTTTCCAAAGGCAAGAGACAACTTTTTTGTGTAATGGAAGTCCAGGGCAACACAGAATTAATTTTAGCCTGTAGTATAATTTTGCTCATTAGCATAAAAACTGCCAAGGATGCTGGTCCAGGGGTGGCACTTGAGAAGTACTGGGTTAGTGCTGTGCTTTTTAATCCTGGTTGCACATTAGATTCACCTGTGCCTTGCTCTGGACATTGTCAGGTAAAATCTCCTCAGGTGATTCTAGTGAATAGACAAGCTGGAGAACCACTGAGCCTGCAGAATCACATCATAATCAGGCCCAAATGTGCCACAAGGAAACCTGTTCATTAGACTTGAAGCTTTATGTGATTTCCACCTCATCTGCTTCTGCACAAGTTGGCTGTGAAAGATGCTTCTGGGCGATGGTCTTTTTCTCTGGGGCAGATAATTTTGGATGGCCAGTTTATACCAAATGCTCATTGTTTGCACTTGCCTGGGTGTACAGAGTTGTCAATATTGAGTCTGTCACGCTTCCTTGATGGGTCTAAAGGGATTGGATGACCTGGCCAACCAAGACCTGGGCAAAATGTAGTTCTCTAGCATCTTATTGGAGCTCTGCAAAGACCTGCATTTGTTCTGCTTTTTGTTTGTTTGCTGTTGGTAGAGTGGAGCTATCTAGCTGGTACCCACTTTCCCATTAAAGTCCTCAGAACCTTGTGATGAGGCCTCTAAGACAGACCTGCTTAAGCTTGGGGGAAGATGCTTCCCATTCGGGAGTTGAAAACAGGCCTAGATATGGGGGGCAGGCAGTTCCTCCAGCACGTACACCAGTCTAGGCTTTCTTCCTTGTCTCTCAGCAGCTTGCTCTAACCCAGCTCTGTCTATGACTAAGGCAGGGTGGTGTGTGCATGTGTGTGTGTGTAAGCTCCTGACTGCTGGACCATGACAACCACTCATCCCACCTCTGAGCCTTTGAGAGTGAGGAATGGACTGAAGGTGTTCAGGAGAGAGCACCGTTTCTGTAAGTAGAATAATCAACCATCTTTTTGCTTAGGACTGTGCCAGTTTTAGCGCTGCAAGTTCTGCATCTCATGAAACCCCTCATGCCAGGTTAGTTGATGGTTGGTCATCCCACTGGTAAGCCTATATGAGTCCCTACCCAGTGCTTAACCCTTTATCTGTAAAATGGAGAGAGTAATAGCGGTTGCTGTGACGATTAAATGGCAATATGCAGAGAGCTGACAGTTCCCACTTAGTGAATGCCATTTTCTACATGTAATGGACAGCTGCAACTATTTTATATAATAAAATAGTTTTTAGCATTTTATATAATAAAGTCAAATAAAAGACCTAGGAAGCCTTACTAGACATAAAGGAGATTTAAGGGAGGAAGAACTTACATCCCTTTGACAAGGTCATGGATGATGTCGCATTTGGGAAATGTCTTCAAAGCTGAGTAGACTCATGACAGGCAAAGAGTGGAAGAAGGTGTTTCAGGCATCCAGAACAGCAAGACATGGTAGAGGCAGCGGAGCATGAACTGTGTCCAGGAATGGTAGAATTCAGGAGATTTGGCTGGAGCAAATACTTGTAGCAGCAGATAAAGTTAGAAGGATAAACTGGAAGATGTGAAGTTAAGATGAAGGGTTGGTTAATTTAGTACACAATTGAGAATTGTTGAAGGGTTTTTTTTTTTTTTTTTGGGTTGGATTTTTTTGTTGTTGCTGTTTTTAGCTGTAAAAGAATATAATAGGAAAAAGAACGCAGAAGGAATAACTCTGAAAGAATGTATAAGCATTTTCCTTCAAGTCAATATAGACTCTGCAAATAGGTGCCAGATATTTTCCAAGTGATTTTCAAAGTGGAAAGAAACGCCCTTGAGAAGCTGACTTATTAAATATGTGCTTCCAGTTGCTGGGCATGAAGGGCACTCTATTCTTCTATTTAGTAATCACTAGAAGGGCTTACTCCCCTAAAATAGCTGTCAACTTAGATGTCAGTCTGTCAGTCATTTGAATGGTATTCATTGAATTTCGATTACGTGCCCAGGAGTGTATCACACAGGGACGATAGAAAACAGTGTATAAAAGGCACATTTCCTGCCCACAGGTAACCCAGTCCATCTGGGGAAGAAAGACTGACCCATGGGTACGAATTTTCGAGTGGATCCCAGTAGAACAGTATGTGACCAACCAAGGGATTATTGGCTTTTAGATCTTAGAAAACCAGCATTATTCCAGGACAAGGACCTGTAATTCCTCTGTTTTCTTCACTCTTCTACTTCAGTTGTATACCTAGCATTTGACTAAGCACATAAAATGGGATGCAAATTATTCTCAGAGTAAATACATCAGACTGTCTTTGTTTTTGATCACAACTACGTAAATCACAAGCTGCCTCTTAAAGTTCCTCTTGAGGAACAAGATAACACAGTCTGTGAGCAATTCAGAGTGATCGACTATCATCTTCTCATCCAAAGGCAGATGTATGCTGAGGGAAGTGAGAAACACCTTTTTTTTGGGAGGGGGGGTTGAAATGAGTTATTGGCTTTTTAAAAAAATAACTAACTCAGGTAGTTAATTTGTACAGTTTTGAAAGCTGGCTTCTTGCCAATCTACTTAAAACAATTAAACAGAGAAAATTCAGTTTCCTTAAAACTCTTTTCTAAGAAAAGGGGAAATCTACCTTTTATTCTAATTTTTGAAATAATGTGATTCAGAGGAAGTTGTTAGAGTTTTCAAAAATATTTAAAACCAAAACCTCTAAGAAAACGTTTCTAACAGTTTCTAAAATATTAGGAAAGTAAAAGCATTTGCGAAGCGCTTCCAGCCAATTATTGGTACATTTCATAGTGTCAGCCAGAGAATATGAGCCTATATCTGCCCTCAAGGAGTTTTCAATAAAGTTGCGATGAAATATATGCATAAAAATCGACTGTTAGCCTCTAGAAAGTGCTCAATAATTGGAAAAGAAATTAAATGTATTAAGAAAGCTTGTTAGTGTGTGTGTTTTTTAAACTATTGAATTCAAATGATGCCTTAGATCTAACATACACAAGTCATAAGTTATCAGAGTTCCATTTTGGGTAGAGTTAATGAAGACTAGCAGAAAGCGAAGCCCTTCCAGGGGTGTGATGAACATTAGGTATTTTTATTGAGAGAACTTGGATGCATTTTGATTAGGAAAGTGTCTCACTGCAAATAGAGAAAGATTTGTGTGTGTGTGTGTGTGTGTGTGTGTGCATAATAAAAGGTCTAGAGACTGGGGTAGCTGTTCGAGGCTGTCTCCAATATTCCCCAGCACTCAGGCATCTTTATTGCCATCTTTTCTCATTCTTCACTGTTGAAAGATGGCTACTTACCTCCAGCCTTCATCACATCTGAATACAAGAGAGTAGAAGGGGGAAGGCTGAAGGGCCAAGAGGTGACCAATCTGCCTCTCTCTTAAGAAGCTTTTTCCAAGGTCTCACCCAGTACCATTTGCTTACAGACCCTTGGTGACAGCTGGGTCACAAGGCCACCCATAGGTACAGTGAGCAAGAGAAGGTGTTCCAACTTTCTATCTCTAAGATTGAGAAGGGAGCTGTGAATGGCTTTTGAGTAGGTAGCACTCAGTGTCTGCCCTAGTGCCTTTTTTGGGGGAGGAGGGGGAGCTCACCAGTGGCACATGGAATTTCCTAGGCTAGGGGTCGAATTGGCCAGAGCAACTCGGTATCTGAGCTGCGTCTGTGACCTACACCACAGCTGTTGGCAACGCTGGATCCTTAACCACTGAATGAGGCCAGGGATGGAACCTGCATCCTCATGGATACTAGTCAGATGTGTTTCTTCTGTGCCACAACAGGAACTCCTCCTTAGTGACTTTTTTTTTTTCTTTTTTCTTTGTCTTTTTGCCATTTCTTGGGTCGCTCCTGCGGCATATGGAGGTTCCCAGGCTAGGGGTCTAATTGGAGCTGTAGCTGCCGGCCTACGCCAGAGCCACAGCAATGCGGGATCTGAGCTGCATCTGCGACCTATACCACAGCTCATGGCAATGCTGGATCCTTAACCCAGTGAGCAAGGCCAGGGATCAAACCCACAAACTCATGGTTCCTAGTCGGATTCATTAACCACTGCGCCACAACAGGAACTCCTCCCCCTGAGTGACTTTTTAATTTTAAATTTGGGGAAACATATGCTTGTTTGCCTGAGACAGACCTGGTTTATTCCTAACATCCTGGTGCCCCATCTCATTTAGGATTTACATTGTTTTCCTTTTTCCATTTAAAAGATGAAGTGGCATTATTGTTAGTTGCCTTAAAATCAGCTGGGAACCGTGACGTAGGCCTCCACTTGGTGTCCAGATTCTTCCGTGGTCTTGTCTGGAAGTGCGTGAAACCAGTGCGCAGTAAGTACGTTGGCAACATAACCAATGTCTCCCTTTCGAGACCAGTATGCAGGTTTCTCAGCGATAAAAACGGTGTCCTTGGTTGCTGGTAACTAGGGAAAGCTAACTCCTTCCAGTCTTGAGTTGTGGTGGAGAAGTATTTTCCTGCTTTCATCCCTTCAGGGCCCTCAGTATACTATCCAGTTGTGTAGCGGCTGGTGCTTCAGCCTGAAACACAGGAAACCATTAAGAGTGCACGCCGTGGGATGTGCGGAAAAGTATGGGTTTGATCTTCCTGAAATGGGTAGCAGGACTAGAAATACGCAGAGAGAATAGTCTGAATGTTCTTGCAGAGTGATTTTATCATTTATTTATTTATTATTATTATTACTGTTTTTTTGTCTTTTTGTCTTTTCTAGGGCTGCTCTCACTGCACATGGAGGTTCCCAGGCTAGGGGTCGAATCAGGGCTGTGGCCACAGCAACGCCAGATCCGAGCTGCGTCTGCCACCCATACCACAGCTCACGGCAATCCCGGATCCTTAACCCACTGAGCAAAGCCAGGGATCGAACCCGCAATCTCATGGTTCTTAGTCGGATTTGTTAACCACTGCGCCACACTGGGAACTCCCTATCATTTATTTTACGATATTATTATACAAATATCTTCGTTTTGGTGCTCTCAGAGGCAGACCTTCGACAAGGATCAGGATTTTATGTGTGGAGCATGGGTGATTGCTGGACGGTCGTGGGGAAGGAAATCAGGACAAAGAAGGAGGCCTATCAAAGGTGCACCATTAAGCCATTTACCACAGCATGGGACTGGCGCTTAATCCTGTAGGGAAACTCGGGGATATGGCACAAAACACAGAGTTCAGAATTATTTCACTGAAGGGGCACCTACTCTGGAGAGTTGATAGTTGGGTTTCACCTGGGAGGGGGTGATCCTGAGTTGAGTATGAGTCGATGAGTTGCTCAGCCCTTGTGGATTTCTGTACAAACAGGTGGCACAGCTGTCCCTGATTTTGAGGGGGGGGGTAGAGGAGGGGAACTCTGTCACAGAGATGTAGGTACTGGCAGGAAGTGGGCCAGAGGACACTGATAGGTTGGAGGGCTGTTTGCAGGATGCGGAACGTGTTGGCTGTAATCACTGATCACCGATCACAGATCACCGTGGCAAATATAATAGTCATGAGAAAGTTTGAAATATTGCCAGAGTTACCAAAATGTGACAGAGACTTGAAGTTAGCAAGTGCTCTTGGAAAAATGGTACCTTTAGACTTGCTCGACCAGAGGGTCGCTACAGAACTTCAACCTGTAAAAGAACACAGCATCTGCAAAGTGCAATAAAGTGAAGTGCGATAAAATGAGGCATGCATCTTTGTAGGTACGTGTAGTTAAAATTTTTTAGAAATAATTTCATTTTTAAAAATAATTTTTGATAGCAATACTTTATAAGACCATGAAGATAATAAAGCCAATTTCTTTGGCCAATAAAGAACTATTCCAAAAATGTTATAATTATTTTCAGGACCCTTTTTACTACCAGTAGGGTCCTGGTCTTGACAGTATATTGTGTTGTCAATTTAATTAAGCTTTCCCCTAAAAACTCAGCATTCCCAAAACAACTTTCTCATCCGGTCATATCTTATCTGCTCTTTATAGTGATTATGGGTAATGTGCTAAGGCCATATATATATGGTTTCATTATATTCTTTAAATAAGGTAAATTGTTTTTCAGATAAGGCAGAGTAAGAAGTTCTAATTTTCTTTTTTTCTTTTGTTTTTGCTTTTCAGGGCTGAACCTGCAGCATATGGAAGTTCCCATGCTAGGGGTCCAGTTGAAACTGTAGCTGCCAACCTATGCCACAGCCGCAACCACACAGGATAGGAGCAGTGTCGGCGACCTACACCACAGCTCCCAGTGAAGCCAGGGATCGAACCCACTTCCTCATGGATACTAGTCAGATTCTTTTCTGCTGAGCCACAAAGAGAACTCCTGCTTTCTATTATTTTACCAATTGTGTTAAAGTCCCTGAGCCGTAATTCAAACATCTGTGCCATCTCTGCCTTTGGTTTTATTAATTAGCTCATGATGATGAGTCATTTCTTATTTATTTGTTTTTATTTACTTAATTTTGAGTGTATAAGAACAAGAGAAACTGAGGTTAAATAAACGGAGGTTTGTTCTGGAAAGAGCATACCTTCTCTCAGGCCATTAATGTGGTGGGTTGGGCCATTCTAGCCCCTGGTGAACTGGGTTTGGGCATTATTGTCACTTAAGTTAGAATCTGTGCACTAGGTTTCAGAGTCCCCCAGTGGTGGGATACCGCTGTTTTCTACTCAGCATGGGGCCTGGAGTCTCTGAGGGTCTCTGAATTCTCCAGCCCCCACACTTTCACAGGCCCAGAGTGTCTGTGCCTCAGGGCTGAGTCTCTCAGCATTCCTGCCCCTCCCCCAGGGGAAGGCTGCAGGCAGGATCCCAAGTGCCAGAAGCTTTCTCTCTGTGTTTTTTTTTTGTTTGTTTGCTTTTGCGTTTTTGGCTTTGTCCAAGGCCTGCGGAAGTTCCAAGGCCAGGGAGCGAACCCATACCACAGCAATGATCACACTGGATCATTCACCCCCTGAGCCACCAGGGAACTCCCTGGAAGGTTTCACTTGATCATCTGTTTCACCTTTAGACTCAGACAAGCCCTATTTGTCGTGCCACAGACCAACTCTCTGTTTACGCTCCTGCTTTAACTGTGACCTTCCTCATGACCACTTGGTTTAGGCCTGTGAAGAAGTTGATGAGAAGGTGCAGACTGTGTGTGGTGCTCTCAGGGACCCTAAACTGTTAGACCCACCCACATTTTGCTTTCAGGAATTTATTAAAATTGCGGCTTCTTAAAATCTTACTCATATCTATGGTAGGCTTCTATTCTCGCTGACCTACCAGAGGTGAAATATATAGTGTTTTTTTGTCTCTTCTTGGAGGAGCTTGTTACTCTTTGTGTTTCACTTTATTACTGTACCTGACAACGCTGGCTCTCTGATGGGCTCAAAAAAATTATTTTTTGTGTATTACCCAGCTAGTTCTCATTGGGTGCGAATAACTTTCACGTGCAACTTTCTGTATTAAGCGTTGACAAGCTTTGATCCATGGGCCACATCCTGGACATCACCTGTTTTGGTAAATGCAGTTTTATTGGAACACAGCCATACCCATGTTGCTTATATATTTTCTGTGGTTACACATTGAATATTTGTGGCAGAGACCATATGGCCTGTAAAGCAAAAATTATTTACTATCTAGCCTTTTACAGAAAAAGTTGGCTAGCCTTTGTTCCACATATGAAACAGGCGCAGAAGTCCACTTGATGCTCTTAAAATTTTGTTGCATCCTGGAATAAAATTCCAAACTTTGGAGGAGGCTTCCTGTGTTTCTTGGTTAGAATGACTCTTCTCTGTATTTTGTTGTTTTTTAACCACCGCACTGCATGTTTTGTGGTGGACCAACCAGACTTTCCGATCTGGTTACTCGTTTGCCAAATATTAGGTCTTGTTTTTTAAAAATGGTATGTTTTGCTGATGAAAATGATACCATGGCCTGAATTTGGAGTCGTTTTTCTAATGTTGTAAGGTTTACGTTATTCCATTTATCCTTATCCTCTTAGAGACCAAGGCTTCCTTGTAAAGCCTCTGGTAGAACTTACTGGTTTACTGACATAGGTGTGATAAAGGAAAAGCATTTCCATGCAGTTAATGATTTACACGACCATGCTCTCCCTGTGACTTCTTTCACTGACTGTGTTAGGTCTATAAATGAATGTGAATTTGTAACTATTTAAGTATCATGGCCAGGGAGATAAGAAATATAGCAATCACAACTTTCTTGATATTTATTTTTTCTAATTATAAGCTCATTTGGAAATAAACTAATCTATAGGGGAAAGTACAAAAGTAGGTTAAATTGGGCGTTCCCATTGTGGCCGCAGCAGAAATAAATCTGACTGGCATCCTTGAGGACCCAGGTTTGATCCCTGGTGGAGATCTGGTGTGCTGTGAGCTGTGGTACAGGTTGCAGATGTGGCTCAGATCCGATATTGCTGTGGCTGTGGTGTAGGCTGGCACCTGTAGCTCCGATGTGACCCCTAGCCTGGGAACTGCCATATGCCATGGGTGTGGCCCTAAAAACAAAAAAAAATCCAAGTAGGTTAAAATTGACCGTGTTTTAACACTTGGTTTATTTCCATCTAGTCTTTTTAAAAAATATGATTGAATTTTGTCAAATGCTTTTTTTGCATCTATTGAGATGATCATGTGATTTTCATTGTTCATTTTGTTAATGTGATGTATGTATCGCATTGATTGGTTTGCAGATGTTGGACCATCCCGGCATCCATGGAATAAGTCCCACTTGATCACAGTGTATGGTCCTTGTAATATGCTGTTGAATTCACTTTATTAATATTTTGTTGAGGATTTTTAATCTTTTGTCATCAGAGATATTGGCCTGTAATTTTCTTTTCCTGTGGCTTCCTTGTCCGGTTTTGGAATCAGGGTAAAGCTGGCCTTGTTTAATGAGTTTGGAAGTGTTCCCTCCCCTTTGATTTCTTGGAAGAGTTGAAAAGATTGACATTAACTCTTCTTTAAATGTTTGGTGGAATTCACCAGGGAAGGTATATTGTCTTGGACTTTGTTGAAAATTTTTGTTGAACGATTCAGTCTCCTCACTAGTAACCAGTCTGCTCAGATCTTCTATTTCCTCATAATTCATTCTTGGTAGGTTGTATGTTTCTAGAAATTTATCCATTTTTTTTGTAGGTGGTTCAATTTGTTGGCATATAATTGTTCATAGTAGTCTCTTATGATCCTTTGTATTTCTGTAGAATCAGTTGTAATTTCTCCTCTTTTATTTCTGATTTTATTAATTTGAGCCCTCTCTCCTTTTTTCTTGGTGAGTCTCCCTAAAGGTTTGTTGCTTTTGTTTATCTTTCACAGAATCAGTTCTTTGTTTCATTGATCTTTTCTATTGTCTTTTTAGTCTCTATTTCATTGATTTCTACCCTGATCTTTCTTATTTCCTTTCTTCCATTACCTTTGCGCCCTATTCTTCTTTCACTGGTTCTGAGGTACAAAGTATTGTTGTTTATTTGAGATCTTTCTTGTTTCTTGATGTAGGTATTTATCACTATGGACTCCCTATACTTACTTTTTTTTTTTTTTTTTTTTTTTTTGTCTTTTTGCCATTTTCTTGGGCTGCTCCCGTGGCCTATGGAGGTTCTCAGGCTAGGGGTCCAATCGGAGCTGTAGCTGCCAGCCTATGCCAGAGCACAGCAACGGGGGATCCGAGCTGCACCTGCAACCTGCACCACAGCTCACTTGCTCACAGCTCTCAATGCCGGATCGTTAACTCACTGAGCAAGGCCAGGGATCAAACCCACAACCTCATGGTTTCTAGTCGGATTCATTAACCGCTGCGCCACGACGGGAACTCCTCCCTATACTTATTCTCTTTTTTTTTTTTTTTTTAAATTTTTTAATTTTCCCACTGTTACAGCAAGGGGGTCAGGTTATCCTTACATGTATACATTACAATTACATTTTTTTCCCCCACCCTTTGTTCTGTTGCAACATGAGTATCTAGACAAAGTTCTCAATGCTATTCAGCAGGATCTCCTTGTATATCTATTCTGAGTTGTGTCTGATAAGTCCAAGCTCCCGATCCCTCCCACTCCCTCCCCCTCCCATCAGGCGGCCACAAGTCTTTTCTCCAAGTCCATGATTTTCTTTTCTGAGGAGATGTTCATTTGTGCTGGATATTAGATTCCAGTTATAAGTGATATCATATGGTATTTGTCTTTGTCCTTCTGACTCATTTCACTCAGGATGAGATTCTTTAGCTCCATCCATGTTGCTGCAAATGGCATTATGTCCTTTTTTATGGCTGAGTAGTATTCCATTGTGTATATATACCACCTCTTCCGAATCCAATCCTCTGTCGATGGACATTTGGGTTGTTTCCATGTCCTGGCTATTGTGAATAGTGCTGCAATGAACATGCGAGTGCACGTGTCTCTTTTAAGTAGAGTTTTGTCCGGATAGATGCCCAAGAGTGGGATTGCGGGGTCATATGGAAGTTCTATGTATAGATTTCTAAGGTATCTCCAAATTGTTCTCCATAGTGGCTGTACCAGTTTACATTACCACCAACAGTGCAGGAGGGTTCCCTTTTCTCCACAGCCCCTCCAGCACTTGTTATTTGTGGATTTATTAATGATGGCCATTCTGACTGGTGTGAGGTGGTATTTCATGGTAGTTTTGATTTGCATTTCTCTTATAATCAGCGATGTTGAGCATTTTTTCATGTGCTTGTTGGCCATCTGTATATCTTCTTTGGAGAAATGTCTATTCAGGTCTTTTGCCGATTTTTCCATTGATTGATTGGCTTTTTTGCTGTTGGGTTGTATAAGTTGTTTATATATTCTAGAGATTAAGCCCTTGTCGGTTGCATCATTTGAAACTATTTTCTCCCATTCTGTAGGTTGTCTTTTTGTTTTCTTTTGGGTTTCCTTTGCTGTGCAAAAGCTTTTCAGTTTGATGAGGTCCCATGGGTTTATTTTTGCTCTAATTTCTATTGCTTTGGGAGACTGACCTGAGAAAATATTCATGATGTTGATGTCAGAGAGTGTTTTGCCTGTGTTCTCTTCTAGGAGTTTGATGGTGTCCTGTTGTATATTTAAGTCTTTCAGCCATTTGGAGTTTATTTTTGTGCATGGTGTGAGGGTGTGTTCTAGTTTCATTGCTTTGCATGCAGCTGTCCAGGTTTCCCAGCAATGCTTGCTGAATAGACTTTCTTGTTCCCATTTTATGTTCTTGCCTCCCTTGTCAAAGATTAATTGACCATAGGTGTCAGGGTTTATTTCTGGGTTCTCTATTCTGTTCCATTGGTCTGTCTGTCTGTTTTGATACCAGTACCACACTGTTTTGATGACTGTGGCTTTGTAGTATTTCTTGAAGTCTGGGAGAGTTATGCCTCCTGCTTGGTTTTTGTTTCTCAGGATTGCTTTGGCGATTCTGGGTCTTTTGTGGTTCCATATAAATTTTTGGATTGTTTGTTCTAGTTCTGTGAACAATGTCATGGGTAATTTGATAGGGATTGCATTGAATCTGTAGATTGCTTTGGGTAGTATGGCCATTTTTACAATATTGATTTTCCCAATCCAGGAACATGGAATATCTTTCCATTTCTTTACATCTTCTTTGATTTCTTTGATGAAAGTTTTATAGTTCTCGGCATATAGGTCCTTTACCTCCTTGGTAGGTGTATTCCGAGGTATTTGATTTTGTGAGGTGCAATTTTAAAAGGTATCGTATTTTTGTATTCCCTTTCTAATATTTCATTGCTGGTATACAGAAATGCAACTGACTTCTGAATGTTAATCTTATATCCTGCTACTTTGCTGAATTTATGAATCAGTTCAAGTAGTTTTGGGGTTGAGTCCTTAGGGTTTTCTATGTATAGTATCATGTCATCTGCATACAGTGACAGTTTGATCTCTTCTCTTCCTATATGGATGCCTTTGATTTCTTTTGTTTGTCTAATTGCTGTGGCTAGGACTTCCAAAACGATGTTGAAGAGCAGTGGTGAGAGTGGGCATCCCTGTCTTGTTCCAGATTTGAGTGAGAAGGCTTTCAGTTTTTCCCCATTGAGTATTATATTTGCTGTGCCTATACTTACTCTTAAATTCAGTGAATATGTGGACATAGAGGCTGTGTGAAAATGTGAGCATGCCTTATGGTTTATATGTGGGGTGCCCTGAGCAGAGGGAATTCCCAAGAGATAAGTTGTTGCTTGGCTACCATGGGGTCATAAGCAACTTCTGTTGATGTCTCAGCATTAGCTGGAGAACCTAACATGAATTGCTAGCACACACATCCCGACTCCCCCAACCCACTCAGAGGGCTTGTGGCTTGCCCTATGGGAGATCAGCTATTTGTCTCATGTCCTTGATGACAAAGAAACCATAATGTTGTTCTGTGGACTGTTGCTCCCTCCTTTCAAGTGTATGATCGTATTTTCAGGCAATTGGTTTTACATTCACCCTCGAAACTTGCCCAATTCTCAGTGAAGTTCACTGCCAGCAGCTTGTATGAGGCAGAATGCTGATTTAGTTCATAGGATGCATTGAGCCACATTGCCATGGTAACCAGCAGACAAACCTGAGACAAGCAAGGCTGCAGAGCAACTGTAGCCATCGCCAAACAACAAATCAAAGGAAAGTGTCTCAGGAGAGATTTCTAATTATCACACATTTGTCCTTGCAGCTAAACCAGAGTGAAAGGGAAGTGGTACCATCGGCACTGGCATCTCGAGGTCACAGAATCACGGAAACTTTCCTATGCTCCTGTGGGGATTCTCTAAAGCCTTCTGCTGCCTTAAGGTATATTGAAATAGATTTTTGGACTGACCTTTTCCTTAGAGTTATCACCAAGTCCTTAGTAGTGATAACTGTAATGCTCTATAGCTTAAGATATTTTACAGGCAGCAAGGCAATTTTAAAAAGTCTCACATCTGTGAGCCTGAGAGCTAATACCATCTGAGATGGTTCTCTGACATCTTGAAAAGATTGCTTCTGTTTATTTCCTCTTTATTTTTTTCCTTTTCTACCTCCTCTCTAATATAATCAAACTTATTTCAGTAAAGCTTAATGACAGTGGCGTGCAAACTGATAATGTTTCTAAGCAAATATATGCAAATCATGTTATAGTAAGACAGTCAGGGTTCCTAGAGTAACAACTGGTAACATCTGTTTGCTCACGAAAAAAGTGCTTAAGGTTACACAGCTATCACTAAAGATTTATAATTTGCAGAGGAAATGGTTGGAGAATTCCTTTTCCTACTTCTAAATATGCTGAGATCAAGGCTGTCCAATCCTTGAGACAGGGGAGCGGTGATAAATGAAGACACAGCATCACATGAATACAATTCGAGTTGCCTTTGTTAAGAGAGCAACTTCAACCTCTTTCTTGCAGTAGGTTCAGTCTGCAAAGGTATTTGCATTGGTGGCCGTCTTTAACATCTCTCTTCTGCATTAATTCACATTTCTGACTGGCATATGCTGGAGGCTGGCCTGAATCACCTTTGTTTTATTAAAGGTGCATTTAAGGTCAACTACTACTAACTGCATTGTTAAATATTGATTTAGCCATTTGAATTAATGTAATTTTCAGTCCTTTCCGTACTTAATGTACACCAGCACCCCTGTGACCCAGTCAGACAGAAGATCAATACTGGGCACTCAGCTCATCCTGAAGCTGGGTTGACTGCTTTCTGTGTTCACTTGTTTTCCCATGGAAGCCAAAGTGTTCAGGATAATGGGCCATTGGCGTGTCTACCGACCACCTGCAAATCTTCTGAATGCTTCCCTCTCTTGCAAAATGTTTCTGACCTACTTAGTGGTCAGTATTTTCCAGGCTTCTGAATGATACGTTGCCCTTGTAGAGTAAAAAACAAAACAAAACAACAGTATTAGGAAAGCAAAAAAAAACAAACAAAAAAAAAACCTGCAAGATTCGAACAGCAAGGTCAGCACTACATGGATTTATAACATGTTAGAATCCAAAACACGCCTTAGCATTACTTGACTCAGCACTCTCATTTTATTGGTGGTGCAATGATGAATTTATAGGATCAGAACTAGAATCCTGGACTTTGAAATATTCTCCTTCCTTGTACTTATTGACCTCTAGTCCATATCATTTGTCTTTCTGCACAAATGAGGCAAAGTAAAGGGATTTTGTGGTCATGTTCATTAAAAAATCATTGAGTCAGGCCAAAGAAAGAGTTTGGTATTAAAATGAGATAGTGTATCTTGGCGTAGACCACATAGAGACTCTCCTTGAAGAAGTACCACGGCGACATTGCCTCCTTTGGAAATTTTCACTTGGCTCTTGAACCACTAGACAGTATTAACTGGCTTCACTTATTCTGGTTTAACATAAAGATAGAAGAAAAACATTGATGTTGAAATTAAAATTATAGTTGATGTATGTTCTTTTCCTCCCTGGCCTTTAAGTCTCGAGATTCCAGGAGCTGTGTTTGCGTGCATCTGTCTGTCTGTCTGTCTGTCTGTCTGTCTATCTGTCTATCTATCTATCTATCTATCTATCTATCTATCTATCTATCTATCTATCTATCTTCTTTGCCTAATGATGTAGCAAACATTCAAGGAAACAGAGCCAAGAAGTAGAAAGAGAGGAACCAGGACCTCAAGTGTCTGGATCCAGCCATGCCTGAAGCTAGTGATGTCTCTGAAAGTTTAGGTTATATAAATCAATAAATTTGTTTGCTATTGTGGTTATTGTTTTGAAAACCACAACCAAGTATCACAACCAAGTATCTCAACTTCCTGGCAAAAATTTAAACTGAGTTGGGTATTTGAGACATACTTGGGCCTTGGTGAGTGCAGTACTAAGCTTCTAAGTCCTAAGATAATGTCACAGTAATTTCTTACAGCATTTCTAACATTATAAAAGGCCAAGTGATGAGTGTCTAGTAAAAATCTATATCCAAGATCTCTCTGTCTCTCTCTTCATTTTGGATCCAGACAAATACATCTGTATTGTAAGCATTATAAATTGACACTTCACTTTCAAAGCTCTTACATAGTATCACTGATTCCTAGTGTCTAATAACATCTGAATGCCTGTAGGATATCTCCTTTATGTAAAAGCCATGGTTAGCAAAGTTGGCTTTTTGCCCACATTTTCACTTCAGAAAAGGCTGTACTTTTCCAAAACCGAAATCAATTCTCCATTCTGCAGGGAAAGCACAGAGATTGAAATTAACAGACATTTAGTGCTGGAAGAGTAACCTCAGAGATGGGTGCAGGCTCTTAATTTACAGGTAACACTGAGACGCGGGGGGTTTAGGTGATGAGGCTTCAGCTGTACAGCTCATTTAGCTTCGAAGCTGCCACTGATGCCCACTGATCCCCACCTCTCCAACCATGTACTCCCCCCCCCCCCCCCCCCCGCTCTGACTTCCGTGGCCCAGTGGACTTACTTAGCCTCCTTTCTCTTAGGTTGCATTCTGGGAGATACTTTCTATTGCAGGGCTCTCTGGGGTCAAAAACTTCTCCTGTGTAGATGATCCAGGACAGTAGCCCTGTTTAAAGACGGCCGCAGCAGTAATTAAGTTTTTGCCCTCATTCTCTAAGGGCAAAGGTGTGATAGCTCTCCAGTCTCGGTAGAGATGAGGAATGTAATTAGAAGACAGAAGTTTAAACTGTGCAAGAAGAATTAAATTAACTGGAACAAACACAATAAACAGAATCAAATCTTTGGTCTCAGCACCTGGCTACACAATGAAGCCCAGGGATCAATAACAAAGCCCACACAGATTTTTGGTGATATGCTAAAGGTGGCGTTGGTAGCAGATTTGATCATCTCATTTCTCTGGGTGTCTTTTATTCTCATCACATAGACCTCCTTGCAATCACTGTTCCGTTATGTGTAATTATAAGAACTCACTCATTTACATAAAGAAGATTTGAAATGTAAAATAATATTAGGTATTGATGACTTGGGCCTCCTTTAATGTGTTGGCTGTAGTGTACACAGGCCCAACGTCTATAAGCACTCAAAAATCAAAATTACAGAATGTCTGGATGTGAAGTTCATAAAGCTGAAATGACTTTTTTTCTTAAACAAAGGCAGATGCTTTGTGTAGATGGATATCTCTTTTCTGTGTTCTAGGCATTTACTTTCATTTTTGAAAGCCTTTTAAGTGCTACATGAGGCACCTGGCCCTGGAGTGAAACGAGATTAAAAACACCTTGGGGAATCTTAATTCCCTCTAAATCACTTTTTCCCCCTTAAAAAAAAAAAAAAAAAAAAAAAGAGTTGGTCTCGAATGAAAGAAATATGGAAGCTTATCTACCTTATGAATAATCTCTCTTTTCTCCTCTCCTACTGCCCCAGAGTTCCAGGGCTTGCTGATAGAGAGGTGGTGATTAAAAATTCTCATTGCGCCCATGTGCCCTCTCCTTTGTCGTTTTGCAGTTGGGTATCAAAGCTGTAATATCTGTGTTCTTTGAAGACTAAGCAGGTTGGACATGCAATTTAGATGAAAAACAATTACTCTGTGTTAGCTTGCTTTTGGCAAGAGTGTATTAAGCCTCATCTCACTGATGGGAAACAAAAGCTGTACTTCATCTTCATGAATTTCAAATGAGAGCGACAGAGAAAAAAGAAGGAAACAGTGAGTTCTCTGGCAGGAGCTTTTCTGCATAACCTTTCCCTGATGAGTTGGTTCCTTTCTTGATAGAATACCCTTAGCCTTGGCTTGGATAATAATGTGTTTCACCCTCCATGCACAGATGGTGCAAAAGATCATGGGGTTCTACTGGTGGGGAGGTTTTGAAAAACAGAAGGAGGACTAAACAGCTGAAGTACATGCTGTGGCGTCTTTTTGAACTTAGCAAAGGAAGAGGATGAATATACACAGCACATGGATACCTTCTGTGATGGGTTCGCTTTTGAGAAAAAGCAAACAAAGGGCATACCTTAGCTACGTTTTATGTTAGATTAAAAACCCTTTGCTTAGAGGGTTGCATTGGACTGGCAACTTCTGAGTAACATGCGGCAAACTGCTTGTGATGTCAGAATGAGCTCTTGGTCTTGGTCACTGAAGGAGAGCCTACAGACAGACCCAAGCAGGCTGTTGCCGAGTGAGGGCCAAACCAGCTCTTAGGAAACCAGGGCTTGCTGTCAATGTTACTTAGTTAAAAACCACCAAAGAAACGTCAGAGGCAGTATTGCGAGGGATCAAAAGCACCTAAGCCCAGCAGATATCGTGTGTGCTTAGGAGGCTTCATGCTCTGCTGTCACTCTCAAAATTTTTAGTCATTTTTGAACAAAGAGCCTAGCATTTGCATTTTGCCCTGGACCCCACATATTTTACGGCTGGTCCTAAGGAGGGGAGAGACTTTTATCATGGAGGATGGAGGGCTGTTTCTGTGTGGCTGCTGTGGCTCCCTGCTGTCTGAATTTTCCAGCCAGGGTGCTGGATCCCTAACCTCCTGAACCAGGCCAGAGATCAAACCTGCGTCCTCATGGATGCTGGTCAGATTCATTTCTGCTGCGCCATGACAGGAATTCCTCTGTGTCACATCCTTGAGTCAAAACCTGTACTGTATGTAAGGCTCATATTGCCTCAGAGACTTTAAGAGATGGTTTGTTGACTCTTAGTTAACATGTGGAAAAAGCACTTTTTTTTTTTTTCTGGAAAGCAATATCTAGATATGAGATTAGGCTATGAACAGATTTTTATATCTGTATGGCATTTATGGTTTACAATTCATATTGCAGTTTTTCCTCATAGCCTATTGTTAAATTGCAGTCCCTAAAATGACTAATGTTGGAGGTTTGATAAAATTCGACTGGATTTTTCAAATTTAAATCTATCATATCAGTGAAAAAGTTGCTAGGGACTTGATGATATTTTTGAAACTTAAGCACTTAAGGAGCTATATGCTTCTAGGAAAATCATTTTATTGCATTAAGAGTCAGGAGTTCCCGTCGTGGCGCAGTGGTTAACGAATCTGACTGGGAACCATGAGGTTGCAGGTTCGATCACTGCCCTTGCTCAGTGGGTTAACGATCCAGCGTTGCCGTGAGCTGTGGTGTAGGTTACAGACGCGGCTCGGATCCCGCGTTGCTGTGGCTCTGGCGTAGGCCGGTGGCTACAGCTCCGATTCGACCCCTAGCCTGGGAAACTCCATATGCCGCCAGAGTGGCCCAAGAAATGGCAAAAAGACAAAAAAAAAAAAAAAAAAAAAAAGAGCTTCCTCAACAGTGATGTGGAGATAAGAATGTTACCTTGCAGAATATGTCAGTATTAAATGAAGTAATTTAAAGTAATTAGTCCACAATACTTGGAATTTTTAAAGTAACTATGCATTTAATTACTTAGAGTAACTGGCTGTAATTCTTTCTTCCTAATCTTCACCCTTTTATGTGGACTAAACTCAGTGTTCAAATGAAATTTCCTGAATGCTTTTGGGAAAGAAGAGAAAACAATCAAGAAAGTATGAAATAACTTTACTTAATTATATAGGATGTTTCTTAATAAAATATTTGTAACTTTCCTATGTAATTGATGTCGAGTCCCACCCCAAAGCTTAGCGATAGATCTGTACAGCGCATAGATCGAAGTTTTTCTCACTCCGAATCTGAATGTTTCCCTATTCTATAGCCTCCCAAATGTCCACACAGTTAGTGTGGGCAAATTTCAAGGATATGTTATTATTTTAAAAGGTAATAAGAAGGTGCTCAAGCGGATCTAAGCCCCCTGACACCAAAACAATATAAACACAGTTTCTACTTACTGAGCGTTTTGTTTCCTCCTCAATCACAAGCCTGTCAGTTGTGCTCCACGGCCACGTGTCTCCCTCGGAAGAAGCCTTACCTCATCTTCAGCGTCACAGCTGTGAAATTGAAACCTCTGGTTTCCATCCTAGGACTGAGATCTTCTGAGATTTTGGTTGGGGGTCTGCACATGCAGGGTGGTTATAAAGTCCTTATGCCATTTTAAAGTTTGATAACTTGTACATCAGGGAAGTAGACTGTAAACATCTCATGCAAACAGGACCCAATTCAAAATACCTCGACTTCAGCGCCGGCGCCATCCTTGGGGATGCCTTGTTCATTTTGATTTTCCAAGCCATTGAAAACATTTCTCCATTTGGTGCTGAGTGATTTCATAAACTGCTTCTAGGAGCACAATCTTTATTCAAAGTGTGTCATTTTGATGAGAAGGCAACTTGATATAAATCCTGAAAAAAAAAAACCTCTGAAAGGCACAGGTGGTAGAAGGTAGCTTTGTAATTCATCCAGGTCTTCTGGATGAATAATTTGTCTTAGATAGTTATTTCTCTTGGGAATGGAATTGTGGAGTCATGGTGAATTCACATGAGGCTACGTAATTACCAAAATGTTTTTACAAAATATGTATGAGCCCCAGTTGTTCCATAGCCTTATCAACACTTGCTATCATTTTTCTGATACATTTTCTTAGGAAGACATTGTGGATAAACCATTAACCATTTGAAATAAAATTACGTAGGAAGAAAGTACAATGAAAAGTTATGAAATTGTCAAAATTAGGGGAAAATTTCACAACATCTCAAAGTAACATCACATAAACCATGTACTTATCTTACCAAAAACAGTCAGTAACTCACACTTTCCTGAGAGCAGATATTGAATGAACATTAAACACCTTATATTATTAAAACTTCAACTCATATTTTACAAACTTACCTTATGAATATGTCTGTATACCTTCCTCTCTCTAAACATATCTACACACTAGTTTTCTCTTCCAAGGCATATGCATTTTTATTTTTAAATTATTTATTCATTTATTTTTTTTTAGCTTCTTAGGGCCGCACCCATGGCATATGGGAGTTCCCAGGCTAGGGGTCAAATCACAGCTGCATCACAGCCACAGAAATGCCAGATTTGAGCTGTGTCTGTGAGCTACACCACAGCTCATGGCAACGCTGGATTTTTAGCCCACTGAGTGAGGCCAGAGATCGAACCTGAGTCCATGAGAGGACTTGTTGGGTTTGTTACCACTGAGTCACAAGGAGAACTCCTGCATATGCATTTTTAAATGAATAAATCATTTAAGTAATTCAGGTGATGGGTATGCTGACTGTGTTCATAGAGGGAAACTTCCATCACATTTAGCAAACATATCACCTCTCTTTCAGACAGCTCTCTTCTTCCTGGAAATTTCTGGTTAAACTAAGAGAAAGTAATCGTAAATAAAGGAAATTTGTACTAGAGGAGTTGTAATTTTAATATGGTGATAGTGGTGTGGAAGAATGATTAGGACAATACCTTTTTATAGTTCTTTGACGTTACTGGACTTTATTGTTTTTGCCAGGAATTTTAGATGGGCTGTCACAGAATTTCATCACACCTTTTTGTGGCTTTTACAAGTGAAGATGGAAGCTATATTGAGTGATTTGCTTTAGCATAGCCACTGTCGATGAACCTCTGGGAAGAACATGGTTTAGAAGGAAGAGGTTGGCTTCATAGCCAGAAAGGCCTAGGTTCAGAGACTGCCAACATTTTTCAGCATCACGTGGCTCTGGGGCAAGTGTTTAAAATTCTTTGCCTTTAGTGTCTTAATCTGAAAAGGTGGTTGTTAAGATTAGAAGCAATATGCAAAAGACTCATCACACTAGATGGAATGACTCAGTAGAAGGGAGCTGACAATACTAATTATAGACAGGTTCGTGCAGAACCATCAAGACTCCTGCAGACAGTTTGCATGAGGCCGGAGTACCCAGAAGCTTATGAACTGCATTTAACTCCTTTCTACAGAGTGGGTTTTGAAAATCTTCAGAAATATAAGCCCATAACTCACAGTGTAAAGTTGTATTCAATAGTAGTCTTTTGACTATTTGGTTTTGCTTATAACAGAAAATAATGGATTTTTCTAGCTTTAGACTATCGCTGGATGCTAAAATTAGTAGTTATCTTTACCAATTAATGTGGACATCCTTTTTTATTTTTATTTATTTATTTATTTAATTAATTTTTTTTTTTAGGGCCGCACCCGCCGCACATGGAGGTTCCCAGGCAAGGGGCAGAATCGGAGCTACAACTGCCAGCCACAGCAATGTGAGATCCGAGCTGTGTCTGCGACCTACACCACAGCTGACGGCAATGCTGGATTGTTAACCCACAGAATGGGACCAGGGATCGAACCTGAAACCTCATGGTTACTAAGTCGTATTTGTTTCTGCTATGCTGTAACAGGAACTCCTGGATAGCCTTTTTTTTTTTAAGGAAGACCATTGTCCACTCAATTTCTTATGTTATATATATATAGCCATCTTATATTGCTTGAAAGTCATTTTTTTTTAACTTAAATGATTGAATAGAACTTGCAACACTGCTGTTCTTAAATGCTATTGTTTCTTTTTGGTAGAGAATTCAGAGAATTTTTTTAAATGTAAAAATTAGAATGTAATATGGCATTTCTCCCCTTAAAAGCAGTTCAGAGATCTATTTCTATTTTAGATAATCCCAAATTTCTACTTAAGAACTATGAATGTAATAGAGCGCAGACTTTTCTATGTGCATCGTTTTGTCAGCTATACTTAAGCGAAATGCCTGAAGTTCTGCAGCTGACCATGTATGACAATGAACTGGTGATCAACCAGTTGTTGTCAAATGAAACAATACCAATAAGTGACATCTGCGTTTGCTCAGAACCTCATATGGTTCTGGCATGTACTAGTTTTCCATAAATTTTGAGCATCAAAGAAACTGAAAATTCTTTTTATATTGATTTTTCCTGGTTGATTTGTCTAATAAAACTAATGCGCATTTCTTGAGAGTGAACATCTAAAGGGGCATTGGAAACATGTGGCATTTGTCTAATTTCCAGGAAAACAGGCCAGTACCTCTGAAAAGAAAATTGATTCAGCGTATGATATGGAACATATGCTAGGGTAAATCTTGGAGACTGAATTCATCTCGAGCATGAAATGTTAGAACCTCTGAGAGTATTGACTGGAAATCCAGAAACAGTGTCTGGTCCTGACACATTTCCTTTTTCAATAGAAACCAGATCTGGGCTGGTGCTAGGTTGAGCCCCGGGGTAGCTGAAATGAAGCTGACATCTGCTGAAATTCCACTATGTATCATACCAGCTAGTGGATAGCTTAAGTACTGCACCCCCAACGTTTTGACATGATGCAATTATTTGGCTTTTGACAGATAGCATTTGTTTGTTTGAAAAGCTAAAATTACCGTCTTTGGATAAATGTGCTCAATTTGTATTTTAAATGTATGTCACAGTTATGCTTTTATAGATAAGTTGAAAAATAGCTGGACCCTGATTTATGCTTGATAGCTAGTTTTTACTGGGTATTCAGAATTTCTGCAAGGAATACTTTTTTTTAAGTTAAGTATTTTTTTCAGATTATGATTTTTTTTTTTTACTGAAGTAGAGCTGATTTACAACGTTGTGTTAGTTTCTGGTGTATGGTAAAGTGATTCAGGTACATCTATATACAGATATCTATATCTATATATACACACATATATACACACATGTTCTTTTTTAGATCCTTTTCCATTACAGGTTATTATAAGACATTGAGTATCGGTCCTATCCTATGCGGTGGAGTCCTTGTTGCCGATCTGTTTTGTAAACTGTAGTAGGTATATGTGAATCGCAAACTCCTGGTTTATCCCTCCCCTGCCACCCCTGCTTTCCCATTTGGTACCCATATAAGTTTGTTTTCTATGTCTACAGGTCTATTTCTATTTTGTGAATAAGTTCATTTGTATCATTTTTTAAGATTCCACACATAAGCCATGTCATATGATGTTTGTTTTTGTTTTTTTTTTTCTATCTGACTTACTTCACTTGGTATGAGAATCTCTTAAGTCCATCTGGGTTGCTCTGCAGAGATTCTTTGACTTGTTCCCCTGAGTCTTCACAGCTCATGAAAACAGCAAATAGCATTAAAGACAAGAGGAAAAGGAATCTTTGACACAGTATGTTCAAACCTCAATGGATGAAATTGATCCAGATTTTCCAAATTAGTTTCACTTTGGAACCATTTTTTTCAGTGGTTGGTTTGAGCAATTACTGCAATTGTTGCAGTGTGTTCAGTGAATAATAAAAGGCTCTCTCAGTGCTTAATTTAGACAGGAAAACGTTCAGGTTGAAGTGCTAAATCTGTTGGATAAAGGTGCACTTGTGTTTGTTTTTCCTGTTGTTTGAGAACATGGATTCTGGAGTCAAACTGCTTGGTTTCCAAATAGGTTCTGCAGGAGATGTTGAACAGCTTACTAAACTTCTTTGGTAATGATTTTCCTGTATAAATGTAGACGCTAATATGAACGTAAGTTACGAGGATTAAACCAGTTAATGCATTTTAAGAATTGAGAGGAGTTACTGTTGTGGCTCAGCAGGTAAAGAACCTGACTAGTGTCTGTGAGTATGTGAGTTCAATCCCTGGCCTTGCTCAGTGGGTTAAGGATCAAGCATTGCTGCAAGCTGGGGCATAGGTTGCAGATGTGGCTTGGATCCCTGAGCTCATATGTTTTGAATATCTTAGGAAATATCATTGAAGATATTTAAGAAAATATACAATATCAAAGATGTAGTGAATATACATGTAGCCAAATGCTTGAAAAAATTTGTTACCCCCCCCTTTTCTCATTTTATCCTCAAATACCTTCAAATATAAGTATAGAGAGCTTTTAAATTGCTGGATCCGGAATCTTCCAGATGTGTTTATATAATTGATGGTGTGGACATCTCCATGTGGCAATTCCATACAGACATCGGAGTGAGCAAGAGACACAATAAAGGACATCTTTGTTCCGTCCCTTTATGGGGAAAGTGTTTTTTTTTTTTTTTTTTTTCTCTACCTGATAACTTTTGCCTCTTGAGTGTTCCTTGGAGACCTCAATAAATGATTGTTTTTCATCATTTTTTTCCAAGGCCAAGCAGTTTACCACCGTTTCCCTAAGATCCTTTTTTTTCCTGTTTGTCAGGAGTTGTCTTGAGGCATGGTTACAGGGCCTGGTGTGTGACATGTGCAGAGGAAAGGGGTACGGATGGGAAAGTCTGGGGGCCCTTCCTCACAAAGATAAAAAATGCTGTGGACTCTCCCCCCGCCCCTAAACCTTAAGGTTTGATTCAGTGGGTTTCCCTCTCCTTCCCTTTCTCCTTCCCTCTGTGAGTGCTCAGCGGGATCCACTCTCTCTGTTGTACATTTTTCATTTAAAAAACCCACTTACCTGCTCTCGACTATTCAATGGGGCTGCTGACATCATAGTTCCCTTATCCCTAGTTTCCACACCATCATCCCTGCTCCAAGTTGTGCCCCCGACACACGTGGGCCAGAGAATGTGTGCGAAAGACCAGGACAGTCTGCTCCTGCCCTAAGGGCTCGTGTCATCACTTGAGAGCTGAGTCTCAAGTGTCCACTGAATGTTATGTCCTCATTTGGCAGGTGTGTTATTTTAGATTTAGTCATGGTACCACCACCTACAGCCTCCTGACTCTTCTGCTTTTCAGAAATGCTGAGCCAGGTGCAGCCAGGAGGGCCTGGGAAGGGCCATTACTCAACAGTCCTGGGTCTCTTCTCTCTATGTCCTTTCTGTTGTCACTCTCTGTGACTGCCAACGCCAGTCAGAAGTTTCAGATACGTTCTCTAGGACTTACTACTATTAAATCTCTGATAACTTCACAATTCCTTATTCTTGGGAATTCAGCAATGGGAACAAGTGTCAATTTCACTAATGATGTTTATGAAAGAATAACTTTCTGAACTCTGTTTCTGGGAGGTGCAATGCTAGTAGAATGAAGATAGTAAAGTGGAGTTCCCATCATGGCTCAGTGGTAATGAACCCAGCTAGTATCCATGAGGACTCAAGTTTGATCCCTGGCCTCACTCAGCGGGTTAAGGATATGGCATTGCCATGAGCTGTGGTGTAGGTCATGCTATTAAGTGGACATGCTATTATCATTGTTGTTATTATTAGAATAAAGACATGTTTTCTATTAGTGGGCAAGAACTAGAGGAAAGAGTTTAAATGGCCAGAAGAATAATCAGTGGACCAATTATTTCATATTTGGTGGTTTGGGAAGATGGATCTGGCAATGCAGTGCAGACTGGACTGAAGTTTGGAAGTGACCAGAGGTCAGGAGACCATCTGGGGCGTTGCTGTAGCAGCAGAGACAATGTCGGGAACTTTAGCGTGGATATACATGGCATAAAGCGGTAAAAATAGTTATCTGTGAGGCTTCAGGAAAACAAAGAACAGGATGTAGTACTGGATTAAATACTGGGAAGTAAATAGCATCCAAGTTCTCCCCAAGTGTGGCTTGGATGGTCTGTTACATTTAACCTACTAGGGCCATTTCTGTTACGCGCCCAAAGCAGTTCAAGATCCCAATGACTCTGCTTGACCAGGGCCTCTGACAGTGACCCTGAGGCAATCACCAGACTTTCAGTTTTTCTTTGAACTGTGTCCCTTTTGTGTTAGTGTTAAAGGCTTCAGGTCCCCTTCAAGGCGATTAAACCCAAAGCCTCTGGCCAAGACAAGAATTACTAGACCCTTATCATGTCTCAGTGTAATGCCCTCCCCGTACCTCGAGCGTCCTGGCCTGCTTCTCCCTATGTCCTACTAGGAAAGGCTTATGGATTCCTCTCCCTGAGTCTGTATATCACCTGTTCCCCATGCAGATGAGGCTGGAACCATCAGAGGATCAAAAGGTACCCCCGTACAAAGATCAGTCAACACTCAGCCCTGACACACACAGAGTGGGCTGAGGCAGGACTAATCAGGTCCCCACTCAGGTCCACAGCATGGGAATATAGAAACAAGGGTAGGAGTTCCCATCATGGCTCAGTGGTAATGAACCTAATATCCATGAGGACATGGGTTCGATCCCTAGCCTCAACTCGGTAAGGATCTGGTGTTGCTTTGAGCTGTGGTCACAGATGTGGCTCAGATCCTGTGTTACTGTGGCTGTGGGGTAGGCTGGCAGCTGTAGCTCCAATTAGACCCCTAGCCTGGGAACTACCATATGCTGTGGGTAAGGCCCTAAAAAGGCAAAAAAAAAAAAAAAAAAAAAAAAAAAAACCACACAAAAAACCCACCAAACTCGCCAAACAATGGTAAAGTGAGGGAGGCTTTCTTTTTTCACTTGCGGGGCAGCCTGCGTGCGCTTTCTCTCTCTGAAGGTAGACTTTTGCTCTAATAAATTGGTAATTCGCCTGCCATTTCATTGCTTTGATGTGGTGGGGTGGGAACCAAGGAAACAATGCAATTCTATCATTCTAGAAAAAATCCTATCATTAGGATCGGTATTATGTATTATGTGAACTTCCAAAACTAATTGCTCTGCTTACCAGGCACGTCCTCTGTCATCTTTCTTCCCACGAATGTGAGGTTCCTGAACATAGGCTGAGTCATTAGGAGAAGAAAGAGACACACAGGCCACATCCGCAGGGTGTAGATGACCGGGCAGGATGAGAGCCTTGAGCCACTGAGCAGTGTATCTGTTTGCATCAGCATTTTGTTGTCAAAGCTGCTGTTTTGCTTTCTTCCTCTTGCTCCTGCTTCAAACTTATTTTGGGAGCACTTTAGTGACCTTGAACATAAAATGAAATGGTGATGCCACTTCTCAAGGGAAATGTGTTTTAAGATGTGCTGGTTCATGAAAGAGAATCATCAGTCAGAATCCCTCAAGGGCTTAACCTTCATCTGCTTTTCAAAGGGAAAAGCGGCTTCCGTCCACTCACCCAGAGAGCCCTGCCCGCTTCCCCTCCCTGTCTTCTTCTATCGCTTTCCTGCACATTGCAGACTTTCTATCTTTGGAGTCTTTGGGGGTGGATATACACCATCCATAACTCATGGCAACTTTCTCTCTCTTTCTGTTCATTGTTCTCTATTTTCCTGCCACCTCTCTAATTTCCGTCATTGTACTGCTGTCAAGAAGAGCAACCGGGTTGAAATTGTGTGTACCGATTCAACTGTTGCTTGTGAGGTTGCTGAATGTTTGGGAAATCTAGTTTTTATAGCAGAATATGAGCATTGGATGTACTTTGATGACAATAGTAATTTTTTTTCTTAGTGTTTTTTTTTTCTGTAAGTCGAAGAGGGGGTTTAGGGGAAAAGCATGACGCAGTTGGGATTCCTGACCACAGATCCATGCAGATCTCCCTTCATCTCCCTGCCCCTCCCAATCCCTGCCACCCATGACTGCTATGGTTGCAATCTTATTTTCTGGCTCTCTGCAGCTCTTCTTGAATTGTCATTCAAACTATTAGGAAAGGAAATGAAAGAAGGCTTTGGTGTGATTGGATAAGGAGATGGGAAGTCGGGGAGAGGAGAGGCGAGGGGAGAAGGAAGTTGAGCACCTGGAGCCCAGGGCTGGGATAACAACATGGTACCACGTGGTCTGAGGCAGAGGCCGCTGTCAGGGATGGGCTTAGGTAAGTGTCTAGGAGCTGAGCCCAGTCGAAGAAGAAGCATTTTAGTTGGCAGTCAGCCTTCTTGTGAGCAGGAACTTTGTGGTATTTGCTCTAGGTCATTTCATTTGCAGCCTCTCTAGAAGTGATTTAGGGAACCTGACAGTGGACACCCCAAGAAGATGCTTCCCAGTAAGGCTATGATCCCAAGTGATCCCAAGTGATGTTGGATCCCAAGTGAGTCCTGGATCCCTTGTGTGGTGGTGGAAAGGGGCTCCAGTGCCTATAGGTAGAGGGTTGATTATTTGAATCCATGTCATGGGGAAAGGAGACATCCCTATGTTACAGTACATGTAGGAAGTGTTACCACGCTGGACCTATTCCCATGATGTATTTTTTCCTTTTGTTTGGGGTGAATCTTACCCCCATAAAAGTGAGCTATCAGAGTTCCTGTTGTGGTTCAGCACGCTAAGAACCTTACGTAGTGTTGGGGAGGATGCAGGTTCTATCCCTGGCCTCACTCAGTGGGTTAAGGATCTACTGTTGCCTCAAACTGTGGTGTAAGTCACAGATGTGGCTCGTATCCGCTGTGGCTGTGGTATAGGCCAGCAACTCTGATTCGACACCTAGCCTGAGAACTTCCATGTGTGGGTGCAGCCATTTAAAAAAAAAAAAGTGATCTATCTTTTCTGGTAGAATTGCTATTTCTTCCTCTCTGTTTCTACTTTTGCTTATTCTTCCCTTATTCCATATTACACACACAGACACACTCACACTCCATGATAAATTTTAAACAAAAGAATGGAATGGACTGCACTCTTTTTTTTTTTTTTTTTTTGTCTTTTTGCCTTTTCTAGGGCTGCTCCTGCAGCACATGGAGGTTCCCAGGCTAGGGGTCGAATTGGAGTTGTAGCCACCAGCCTACGACAGAGCCACAGCAATGCGGGATCCGAGCCACATCTGTGACCTACATACACCACAGCTCATGGCAACGCTAGATCTTTAACCCACTGAGCAAAGCCAGGGATCAAACCCTCAACCTTATGGTTCCTAGTCGGATTTGTTAACCACTGAGCCACGACAGGAACTCCATGGACTGCATTCTTATTTGTTAAAGGAAATAACCCAATCTTCTTATATAAGAATAGTTTTTGTTGAGTTGCCATACAGAAATCTCACTCTTTAAAGGACTTATTTAATTGGATATCTTTTCACTGTGGAAGCAGTCAGATGGGCAAAGCTGAGGCACACCAGGTGAGGGCCCCTTACTCTATTTCATAGTTCAGATATGCGAATGTCTACCTGTATTAACTTCTGAGGATAATTGATTTCATGAAATAAATTATTCTTGCTTCCATATATCAAGACACATAAGGTGCTTCATCTTAAAATTGATGTAAAATTGTTCTCTATTAGTATGTCTAATCTTAGTCTCAAATCTATGAGACTTGAATATTTGAAGAACTATGGTAAAATAAAAGCAGCTTTTTTATTGAGAGGATGAAATTCAATAATTGGGAAGATTTAAAAGAAGTTAAAAACTACATAGTTAGTTTTTCATGTTGACTTTGGGTGAAAGTTGGACTTACTTTTCTATGATATTTGAGTTGGGGATATTAGAAAAGAATATATTTTTTTAAACAGAGTTGATTCTTCAGACAATTTCTTTTCCCTTTGAAATTCTAAGAAGCATTTCCAAAGCATTAAGTACTAGCTTCTTGGAGTTCTCTTGTGGTACAGCAGGTTAAGGATCTGGCGTTGTCACTGCAGTGGCTTGGGTGGCTGCCATGATGCAGGTTCCGTCCCTGGCCTAGGAACTTCCATATGCTGCAGGAGCAGCCAAAAAAACAAACAAAAAACCCCAACAATCTGCCCCCCCCCCGAGAAGTATTAGCTTCTTTTAGAATAGATTCTTTTTCCAACAGCATGCTCCAAAATGATTCAGCAAAAATTATTTGTTCAAAAATATAGTGATAGGTGGATCTCACCGTGAGAAACATTGAGAAAGTACCCCCACCCAGTTCTCCTTCCCCCTCCTGCTCGCTCTCATATGTATACACACACACACACACACACACACACACACACATCTATCTCCCAAGAATAACTATGATAAAAATAATACAAACTATCCAAAGAACACAAACTAAAAGTACGCTGGCAAATGTGTTAATTTATTTTACTTTGCCAGCATCAGGGTAATGGAGCGGCTGTGACTGACAGTTATCATGTGATTTTGGTAAAATTCATTATCTGTGGGATGTTTCCTGTATTTCAGACAGATTTAGTGTGAGCTGATCCTGTATGGGCAGGCACGTGGGGAAAATGTAGCAGCAATTTAGAAAGGGAAATGGCTTGGGATGATAGCCCAGCTGGAAGTAAGGATGTGCCTGTGTTGGAGAGCAGTGCAGTTAAAAGGATTTAGCAGCCAGATTATCAAGTAATAGTTGGAGGGTTTCATCACTGCCCACCAGTTTCTTCCGCTGCAGTGATTTAAATGGAAGGGATGATGTAACAGTCAAAATCCCTTGAATAAAGTGGGTTCATGTTTCACAGCTGCATAGAAAGGCAACGTGAGACCAAGTGTTTAGGGTAGAAGGGCAATGGGTATTAAGAGGTTTGAGGAGTCAGGGACTGTGTGTAGGGGAGCAGATAGTCAGTTTCGGGTCTTGTAGTTCTGGGGTTTTCTCTGGGGTGCTGAAGTTTTATTGCAAATTTCTAATCAACTTGAAATCTAGAGTCCTAAAGTATTAAAGGTACTGCATTTACTAGACAATTCTAAAACTATGCTGTTAGTCCTACAAATTATTATTATTATTATTATTTTCAATTACGAGGCGGCATGGTGCAAAGGAATGAGCTTTGGGCTTGGAGTCAGACGATGTAATTTCCAGACCTTGATTTGCCACTTTAGATTCTCTGGACTGAGCCAAATCACTTAGCCTCTAGATGCCTTAGTTATTTTGCCTGTGCATGGCGATATTGTTGTAGGGGAGGTGGTGAAAATCAGAAGAGATGCTATACTTGAGACTTTTGTAATCGTAACGATCGATTTTGTAACAATACGATTTTGTAATCGTAACAAGAGAGATTTCCCTTCTCCCATTTTTCCTCCACTGTTTTGTTTTTGTCCTTCCATCTTTGTTTTAATAATTTTGATTATTGATTTTATGATTTGGGTCACATGATGTGATGAAGATGTGTCATTGATCTAAGCCATCTTGATTCCTTTCTTTGGAAGTGTTGGAAATTAAGATAACTCTGGCTCGGGTCGCCAGTGTCAGAAAGTGAGACACGTGGACAAGGAGAAATCTCGACGAGGCTCTTCTGCAGAAGAGCGCGGGTACCCCAAAAAGCACGCGCTCCGAACAAAGGACCCTCCCCTCCTTATCCCTAACGCAGGTGGTTTATCTGTCCCCTTCCCATTGGTCAGGTCAGGGCGTACATTCTTCCTGGTTGGCTAGTTTGAAACAAACTGTTGCTGGGAAAAGAGGTAAACAGGAAGGGGGTGGCAGTGGCATTTTGACTGAAACCAGAGCAAGATGGAGTAACCAAGATTTCCTTTGATAGAAAAGACATTATGTTACTTTCCACAGAAGTACACATAATACTTTTTTTTAGGGCTGCACAGGCACCATCTGGAAATTCCCAGGCTAGAGGCGGAATCAGAGCTGTAGCTGCCTGTCTATGCCACAGCCACAGCAATGCCAGAACCGAGCCACATCTGTGATCTACACCATAGCTCACGGCAGTGCTCGATCCTTAACCCACTGAGCGAAGCCAGGGATCGAACCTGCATCCTCACAGTTACGAGTCTGGTTCATTACTGCTGAGCCACCAATGAGAACTCCCAATAATACCTTGTTAACTGAGTTATTATTATTATCTATCTCTAAAGTTCTACAGTCTATAATTTTAGCTCCTAGAAATATTTGGAAGAAAATATTTTTTCAGTTGGTGACTTAACATTGTTAAGTTTGATTTACTTACTAGTAGCTTGGATTTTTGCCCCTAAACTTTAAAAGTACTTAGAGTCTAATTTGTGGACCCTGTATATACTGTTATGGGGATAAGAAAAAAGTGACATCACTTGTGGTTTTCTCAGGAATGGGTTACACGTACATTTTGCTAATGCTTCTCTTTTATACTGCTGTGGTGGCTGGAGCACTAAGACTTTGATCTGGAGCATGTTAAGGTAAATTAGATTTCAAAGCTCTGACTGGTACTGTCGCTGGTAAGAATGGAAATCCAGGCTAGACGGCTGAATGGCTTCGAAAAACCTGACAGTGGCTTTTTCAGGTTATGAAGCTCAAGTCCCCCACCACTTTACCCAGCTGGAAGAGGAGGCTTGATAGAAAAGGGTGAAGGTGCTCTGTCAAAACTTCATGTTCTTCTTTTGTGGTATGTGGTATCCCTGGAACTACAGTACGTAGGGTTTCTAGAAAATGAGAGAAAAGAGATGGAAGAAAGGCCCTCGGAAGAGGGGGCCAGGCACACAGCATGTGAATAAGATCTTCTGAGCAAAACAGGCAGGGAGAGACTCCCATGAATGAAGAGAGCCAAATCAACTTTAAGAATGCTAAAATAATGTTTTATGCTGTGTTGTAATTTCCTCTCTGGTATTCCCAAACCCGTGGCAGGAATGTGTTAAATCCTCGAGCCTTCTGTTAGTGGTGGTTTAGGGAGTGAGGAATGGGGTATCATTAATTATATCTGGAAGGTGCCAGAGTTTCTATGGTTTATCATCTGTGAGCTTTATTAAAGCATCACAGGGGGATGGGCTGAGTTCAAGAGGACACCAGCAGCGACTTTGAGGAGATGCTAGGCTTATAAAGGATCTATGGCAGGAAACTGTGGTTGGAGTTTATGGCAGGAACTTGTGGCAGGAACGATGAAGAAGGAGGAGGGAAAGGTCAAGGGAGGGGTAGGGGGGTCAGGTGTTTCTTGCTGCCCATCTTGAGCATCCACATTCCTGGAGATGGTGTCCACATCAGATCTCCAAGGTGAATGGCCACATTTGGGGGTATGTCGGGGGTGGGGGTCTGTCTTCCTCCTCCTGGGACCCTATCAATGGCATGCTCAGAAAAAAAATGATTAGTACAGCCAAGTCTGTGGCTAAACACAGACTTCTACTTCCTTACCTTGTTTTAGGAAGTTATTGTCTTTGGGCAGTGATAGAGACTAAATTATTAGAAATAGACCATATAGTCACTATTGTGATCATAATTGATAGAAATTTCAAATAGCAATAAAATGAAGCTCTTAAAAAGAATAGAGGTTTTAGGAAGATAGCGTGAAATGGACAGGCTTGTGGAGCCACGGAGATTTACTCTTGCATTCACACCGAGTATCCTATCAGAAATACTAAGTCTTTACCTACGTTCAAGTGTTTGATTGCACATTAAGTTATCCAGAGACAGAGGAACTTGGAACATGTAATTTCCTTCCAGAGAGAGATGAGAGATCAGGTCTTATGATTGTTGTCGCTGGGAATGTTAATGTCTTATTCAAATGAATGGACTCTTGTCTTAGCATGGCTAGCACGATTATACTTCCTGTCTTTCATCTGTGAATTGTAAAGACATTGGTTCATAAAATGCTCCTCAGAAAATACTGGATTCCCTAGTTTGTATGTTTAACTATTTCAAATGTAACTATACGATTTTTTCTAATATGACCTTTATTAAACCATGCCTATTTCCTAGTCTTTGATTTTCATCCGGGCCTTCGGTTTTTCTTTTTTCTGTTAAATTCATCATTAAAATACATGTATAATTTCCGTCTCTGAAAATGTATAACCTGGCTTGTTGGTTTTTTTTGTTTGTTTGTTTTTTTGTCTTTTTGCTATTTATTGGGCCTCTCCCGAGGCATATGGAGGTTCCCAGGCTAGGGGTCTAGTCGGAGCTGTAGCCACCGGCCTTCGCCAGAGCCACAGCAACTCGGGATCTGAGCCACATCTGCAACCTACACCACAGCTCACGGCAACGCCGGAATCGTTAACCCACTGAGCAAGGCCGGGGATCAAACCCGAAACCTCATGGTTCTTAGTCAGATTCGTTAACCACTGCGCCACGACGGGAACTCCAGCTGGCTTGTTGTTTTTCTAACCAAAGTAACTTTGTTCTTTTTTTTGAATCCTCAAAACAGTATGTCAGAAATAATATAGGGAGTTCCCATTGTGGCACAGAGGAAACGAATCCAACTAGTATCCATGAGGATGCAGGTTCAATCCCTGGCCTCACTCAGTGGGTTTGGGAATACGGCATTGCCCTGAGCTGTGGTGTAGGTCACAGATGTGGCTTGGATCCTGCGTTTCTGTGGCTGTGGTATAAGCTGGCAGCTGTAGCTCCAATTCGACCCCTAGACTGGGAACTTCCATATGTCATGGGTGTGGCCCTAAAAACAAAAAACCAAAAAACAAAAACAAAAAAACCAATATAAATGTGAAAAAGTAGAAACTATAGAAAATGAAGAATTAATTTCCTACCTAATTCCATCCCTCAAAAATAAAGACCTCAAAAATAATTGCTTCTAAAACGTTATTTCACATTTTTTTATGAATAGCTGTGGATATATTTTATGCACATATACATATTTAAAGATATATAATCTTGCTGTTTAAAAATCTTTTTTCTTCCCACCAAAGGAATGACATGAAATCCTCCTGTGTTCATAAAACATGTTCCAGAACCTGTGTTCTTAACCATGGGCTCTGGAGTTGGACTGGTTCAAATCCCAGTTCTGTGACCTTGAGAAATTCTTTGAACTTTACTAAGCTTCAGTTATTTCATTGATAAAATGAATTTGATATTAACTACCTACTTTAAATAAAATAATTAAATACTAAAATAATTAAATAAAATAATGTATACAAAGTATCCAACACATAAAAGAATTATACACGTTTACTGTTATAACTTCCCTGACACTAAGTATGACTCTTAAATTTTTGTTTTTATTTTTATTTTTACTTTTTTTGTCTTTTTGGGGCCACACCTGTGGCATATGGAGGTTCCCAGACTAGGGATCAAATTGGAGCTGTAGCTGCCGGCCTATACCACAGCCACAGCAACACCAGATCCGAACCCCATTTGTGACCTATACCACAGCTCACGGCAATGCTGGATCCTTAACCCACTGAGAAAGGCCAGGGGTTCAACCTGCATCCTCATGGATACTAGTCAAATTTGTTTCCCCTGAGCTATGAGGGGAACTCCAAGCATGACTCTATTTTACACTCAACCTGTAGGCTTAAAAATTGAACGGAGGTTGGGGTAATGGGGACAGGGGAGAGATTTATTGTTTTTCTTTCTTTACCTTTAGAGATAAGTAATGTGTTTGATAATCTCTTATTACAAAAATTGTGAGTAGTTTTCTTGATGCTCTTATTTTCTGCGAGCTCTGATCCATTTATCTGCAGGGTTAAGGGTACCCTCTCTGAGTGATTGTTTATAGCTGAAGGTGAACCACTACGGTGTTCATTATCAAGTCAGCCTCTAGCTCTAGCATTTAGGAGACAACTGAACTTCTGTAGTTGGCAGCTGCGGTAATTTAATTTTGGTAGAATGGGGCCATTAATGACTAACGAAAGCACTATATACATGAGTTCATTTTAGCAGTTAAGCTCCTACTGGGTTTCTAGAGATGCAAAAGTCATGGCAAATTACATCATACCGAATTCAAAGCAGTATTTATTGCACATTTGTCATACAATTGATTGTAAATGCCATGCCATTTCTCTGTTTCAGCAAGGAGATGTTTAAGCATAGCAGGTAGCACATTTCTGGAATTTGATAATTTTTGGTAGTAAAGCCAGTCCATTTCTTTGGTGATGAGGCCAGAAAGACTAAATAGCCTTTTTAAAATAAAGATTATTTTGTGCTAAGCTTGGTTTTCTCTTTAGGCCTACATTTATGATAACCTTCAGTGATCTGAAAGTGGAACTTCACAAGAAGCTATATTTTCTATTTTACTGAGTCTTCTAACTCAGTGTTTTGATTGAGACGGGTAACTACTTTTTTAAATACACAATTTTTGACCATGACTTCTCACTCCCCAACGTTTTTTATTTTTATTTAATTAATTAATTTTGGGCCACATCTGAGGCATGCAGAATTTCCTGGATCAGGGAGTGAGCCCACACCGTAGCAGCAATCCAAGCTACAGAAAGTGACAACAGTAGATCCCTAATCGGCTGAGCCATCAGGGAACCCCACCCCCCTTTCTTGAAAGTAAAAATGCTACTAATTAAAAAAAAAAGTTATTTTAAAATAATGAAATTATCCCGAATAGTATAAAGCATATATAAAGTGTAAGGTGCTGCATAGCTTCTCCTCTGAATGTCCTATGAGGTGAAAATAGAGTCATCAACATTTGATATGCACATTGCGGGGAAAACTTCTTGTTCTTTTAGTCCTGTTCAAAATGAAGATGCTGGCTGTAATCAACATTTATTCAAAATCCTTTTCTTACATTTTGTACAAATTAAGAATGAATTCAGGAGTTCCCCTTGTGGCGCAGTGGTTAACGAATCCGACTAGGAACCATGAGGTTGCGGGTTCGGTCCCTGCCCTTGCTCAGTGGGTTAACGATTCCGGCGTTGCTGTGAGCTGTGGTGTAGGTTGCAGATGCGGCTCGGATCCCGCGTTGCTGTGGCTCTGGCGTAGGCTGGCAGCTACATCTCCAATTAGACCCCTAGCCTGGGAGCCTCCATATGCCGCGGCAGCAGCCCAAGAAATAGCAAAAAAGACAAAAAAAAAAAAAAAAAAATAAAGAATGAATTCAGGGGAAGAGTTTGGGTGAGTTGGTACCTCTGAAGGGGTCTAATTGACTTGAACTAAGCTTTATTTTTCTATTTTTATTTATTTATTTTTTTCCTTTTTAGGGCTGCACACATGGCATATGGAAGTTCCTGGGCAAGGGGTTGAATTGGAGCCGTAGCGGCTTGCCTATGCCACAGACACAGCCATGCCAGATCCGAGCTGAGTCTGTGACCTACACCACAGCTCACGGCAATGCCGGATCCTTAACTCACTGATGGAGGCCAGGGATCGAACCTGCAAACTCATGGTTCCTAGTTGGATTCGTTCCCGCTGAGCCACGACAGGAGCTCCATTTTTCTTTTTTTTTTCTCTTTCTTTTTTTTTCCTGTTGTTGTTGTAATTGAGCAACTTGAGGCGTTGGTTGTTCCCTTCAGGATTTACCTGGGGCAGAAACTGAGATTTGAAGCGTTGAGGAGAGCGGTTGTGAGGGCTGAACACTTGCCGTGTCCTGATCTGTGCAGTTTCTCTTTGTTCTTTTGCTCTACTCCTCTTGTTCAAGCCCCACTTCCCACCCCCATTTCCCACTCAAATTAGTGCCCTTTCTACTGTACCCTGTAGCTTCTGTTAGGAATTGTGAGGGTGTGGCCTGCATAAGTTTTGAATTAGCATTGTGCAGAATGTTAATAATACTCATTCAATTTTAATGAATGTTTATGGACTCCATCGATACTTCCACTGTGTTGATGCCTTGTGTGGAAAATGAGAAGCTCAGGTCATGGTGACCTCCAATGTGTTGAGATGCTCTTTATTTTTTCCCCAACTTTACTGAGAAATAATCGACGCATATAGTTGTCTATGTGTAAAGTGTGCACTGTGATGATTTTATATACATAGACATTGTGGAATAATGACTAAGGTCAAGATAATTAACATATTGAAATATTGTCTTGCAGTAAAAAAAAATCAAATGGCTTTTTAAAGGGTCGCTACGTAAGAAACTTTTAAAGCTTATCAAATTATTCAAAAGCTTAGCAATGTAACCTTTTATTGTCGTATTATGAATAACCAGTGTTGATTTCCTATAAAAGAAGCTTCTTTTACCACTTTTTATTGTCTGTTGTATCTATAGTCATTATAATACATAAATGTATAATATTTGTATGTATATGTTTATATATTATATATGCTGTGTTATAAATATATAAATATGTATTTTGGGGGGAATCAGGGCATATCACCTTATGTGTTTCTTTATAGCAAGTTTTCTGCAAAACAGAAAAATAACCAAAAAAGTAGAATACAGAACTTGAAAAAAATGCTATGTTACAGATTCTGAATAAGTAGTAGGACCTTAGAATTTGACTTTAAATATATTTTAAGGTCAAGTTGAAAGGTAAGCTTTTTTACTTCAATGTTATGTCTCACCCAGATGACAAATTAGATGTTTAATTTATTGATGTCTCTCTATTATTTTATCTATTTCTGAAATGCATTCCAATATGCAATACAATTTTGCTTGCCCAGAGAGCATAATTTTCCCAAGACTTGTTCTTGTATATTGCATTAATTTTTATCAAAAACAACATGCGCAAGGCACTGCAGTGTCAGAACATTCATATTCACACTTGGCCTTTTATGAGTGCGCTTCATCAAACAAGTTTCCTGATTTAAGACTCATGTACTTATTGGTAAAAATGGGGTGTATGAGGATCAGTGTATCCAGGGCACATGGACGACAGAGAATCTCAATACGTGCTCACTGTCCTTCCTTCTTTCTTATCAATAAGCAAATAAATGGGAGACTAGGGCCTGTGATAGGTCAACTTCTGTCTCATGAAAAAGATACCCTGTGGTCTTAACCCTTAGTACCTCAGACTGTGACCTTATTTGCAGGTAGGGTTGTTGCGGGTCTAATTAGTTAAGACGAGGTCGAACTGGAGGAAGGTGGACCGTTAATCCACCGTGGCTGGTGTCCTTAGCAGACGAGGAAAATGTGGGCCCAAAGTAATGGTTTTTAGAAATTGGTGGACGGAGAGATCGCCTTGGGACTTTGATGTCTGAACACAGGAGTTTTGACTGTCTGTTACTTCATTTACATATTTGCTCACAGCATTGTGGGACGTGGATAGGAACTAATGATAATTACAGCCAGCATTTATTATGTCGTGGCTACTGTGAAAGTGCTTTCAGTTTATTATCTCTAAACAGCGGCCTGTGTTGGGGTTTGGGGTAGCAGGAGACGTTTGGCCCAGTTCTCACTCTCACTCATAGGACCTCGGATTCCGACTTTGGATGTTAGTGCCAAATGAGGTTGTACTTACAGGCACAGTGACCCACTGAAAGAATGGAAGAATGCAGTCATCATGCAGTTTTCTTTTTCATATATTTTTTAAAATTATAGTGGATTTACAGTGTTGTGCCAATTTCTGCTGTACAGCGAAGTGACCCAATCATACACACACACCCCACACACCCACACACACATTCCCTTTCTTATATTATCTTCCATCACTGACCATCCCAAGAGATTGGTTATAGCTGCCTGTGCTATTATAGTAGAATCGCATTACCCATCTCTTCTAAATGAAAGAGTTTACATCCACTCACCCCAAACTCCCAGTCCATCCCATTCTCTCCCCCCTCCCCCTTGGCAACCACAAGTCTGTTCTCGTGTCTGCGAGTCTGTTGCTGTTTGGTAGATAAGTTCGTTTGCCATCGCACGGTTTGAAGTGTTTGACCCATTAATAGGCCATACTGCCCGTAGTGCAGTTTGAAGGGATTTTTTTAATATATCCTAAAATTTTCATATGGATAGCACAATTACATAAATGTGTTATGCATGTATATAAATATACACAAGTACATACTTATGACAATGTGTAGAAATATATATATGTACACATACGCATATATCTTTCACAGGTATTCGTCTATCAAAGTATAAGTTTTAAAACTATCTCATCTTTTTTGAAATCTCATTTTCACATTTCTCTCCTTTTTTGTGTATATGTAGAACCTCAGAGGAGTTCATGGGTATTAAGGAAAAAAAACCTGAAAAGAACCTCAGAAATGAGCAGTGGTCTGGGCCGTCCTTGACCTTGGAGAGGCTCTCCAGACCACAACAGCTCTTCAAGGTGCCTTATTCCACGGACAGAGGAGAGGGAATTTCTCACCAGGTCAGCTCAGCGTCTGCTGCAGTGAATCTGGACCTGGGCAGATTGATTTTTAAATAGCTTTTTAGGTGATCACAATGCCCATGGAAGGTGAGAAGCCCTGGCCCAAGGAGAAGAAAGCACTTGAGGGCTGCGTAGGGAAGGGTTTGGATGTCCCTGTTGTCTAACCTCAGGGTCATTGCCTCGCAGAGAGGGACAGTGGCCTCCCTGTGAAAGTGTCCCATCGGGAGAGAGCAGCGACAGTCAATGTGCTTCATTGAGCACCCAAAATACTTGGCTGATTTTGTGAGGAACAGAGCTAGTGATGTTCAGATGACTGACTCTAAAATGGAAAATAGTATCTGTTTCCCAACCCTGCCTCTCTTGCCTGAGCAGATTACTACTTGGTTTATGCTCTTTTAGCAATAAAAGGGGGCTATTTTTTTTTTTTTCCTAAGAGAAAAGCATGTATACAAATGATCAAAGGAACAGAAGATACTAGATTAGGCAACACCTGAGTTAGCAACAGCATTGCCCCTCATTGTAGGGGAATTGACACCATTAAAGAACTAAATTCTGGCTTCAGGCAACCCAGGTCATCTCAGCAAGGCAAATAACATCAGATGCAGGGCTCCAGGCATTGTCATTGTTCCAGGCTGGTCACCCTTTAACAATAACTGTGGAGCCTTGATTGCCCCTTTTTCAAGATCGTGCAGGCTCAGGAAAATGCTTAGAGCGTGTCTCAGTCCCTAATTTAAATGCAAAAGTATCACAAGAAAGTTGATCACAAAACCTGCTCCCATTTATTAAGTGTGACAACTGTGGGTACGGAAGTCGTCTAATAATCAGAAATTAAAGCTTAAATTTTCTTTAAAATAAGGATTTTTTCAGAATTTTGTTTTGTATTTAGGAATGTTTGAGGTCCTTTGGTTTCTCTTGGGTGTACACAGCCTTTTCTACGACTTTGCAGAGCAGGTTCTGGGGCAAATGTTTTCTTGGGAATTGTATTAATCTGGTAACTGTGAGCTCTTTGTTCTCCTTTCTAAAGATAACCCTCCTTGTTTTTTCCTTTCCACTGTATTCTTTCATCATTATTTGACTCCTTGCTCTTTGCTTTCTCATTGAAATGTCTTACGAAAAATTCTGATATGCGGGAGTTTTACAAAAATATTGACATAACGATAGGGATAATTTTCCCTTTGAAATACTTGCATTTCCCTTTGAAATACTTGGAAAGTCTTATAGTGGTAATTTTCATCTTTGTTTTCCTATACCTGTTTCCCTTTCTTCACTTTGCGCCTTTATTTAAAGAGTGCTGGTCCCATTCTTTTAACAGAGAAAACATTAGAAAGAACATGTTCACGGTAGGAAGATTATAGAAAATTTATATAGGCTAAAAAGGGGAAGATAAAATATGTAATGTATACCACCTAGCGAGCACCATTACATTTTTCATGTATTGTTTTATAGAGTGTTAATATATGTACAATACAGAATGGATTATACTAAACTCTGGATCGTACTAAACTCTTTGACTCCTGTTTTTAATACCAATTTTTATGTTAAGAAATATACCTCTGGTAGCAGTTTTAATGCTTGACGCACATTTCATTGTATTCATAGGCTGTAACCTAACCCATTACCTTTGGATAGTTTATGTCTAGTCTCTGTTTTAAACGGTACCAAAACATCCCTAGAGCTAAATTTTGCCATAAGCCAGTCTCGGTTTTTAGATCTTTCACGTTTTCTGTCATTTTTATAATATTTTTCATTTTAAGTTTGTTGGTGTTTTCAAGTGTTTTGTAAATTTGGAGATTCCGGTTTAGCTTTCCTTGCAAACAGAACAGAACAGAAGGCATGCTTCAACTCCATAATCTTGCTCCTGGGTATCATGGACCTGAGTCATAACGCTTTATGTGTAAAAGAAGTTATTTAAACACGTGTTCTTTATTGCTTTCACCCACCAGTTCTAACTAATGACCCTCGGGGATTGCGTGGGAGGTTTTAGCATAACTCACAACACATCATTACCTGTTTGTGCTGCAAGTGGAGGAGGAAAATGAGAGAAGAGGAGGAGCTGGTTAATAGTGGGCTCACCTGCTTCGGGCTCAAGAAAACTTTGCCCCTCCCGGGGTAGTTGCTCTCCAGTAACAAGCAAGGCTCCCGTGATGCTCTGCGAAAGTCTGCCTCTCTCTGTTGCGATGAAGCTCCTGCTTGTGAGAGCATTAGGGCTTTGGCTGATTAATTAGGACATATATTCTTTTTTTTTTTAATTTAATGCACTTGGTTTCACTGTATATGATAGCCAACTTTCAGAACTTTAACTCCTCCTAGCCTGTGTCAGGGAGGAAAAACTTCCTTCTACTCTCTTAGGCTCTGTGTCTGAGACTGAGACTGAGAATTAAACAGAAGACAATCAGGAGAAAAGCATATACGAGCACAAGAGGCCTCATAAGAAGAATGAAGACTTGAAGAAGCAGGTAGGACCAAGAGCCTATATATTTGTTTTTTGAAACAGAAAAAATTTGTGGAAAAATGACAAGACAAAGGGATGGGGGCAGTAAACTGTGGGATAGTGACTTGGAAATACATGGGGGAAACCACAGGAAGATAAGGGTTATCTTTGTAGGTTTGTTGGCACTGACTTTCAGTTTTAGGTCATAAGAATGTTCTCCTCCTTCTGATGCTGGGAGGGAATCTTTCTCCTGGGAAATTTAATGGCACACTTTTATTTTATTTTATTTTTTTTAGTGCTGTACCCGAGGCATATCGAGGTTCCCAGGCTAGGGGTTGAATCAGAGCCACAGCTGTCAGCCACAGCCACACTAGATACGAGCAGCGTCTTCGACCTACACTACAGCTCATGGCAAGGCTGGATTCTTAACCCACTGAGCGAGGCCAGGGATTGAACCCGCAACTTCATGGTTCCTCATCAGATTCGTTTCTGCTGCCCCATGACGGGAACTCCATTTTTAAATTTAATTTTATTATTATTATTTTATAATGAGATGCTTTTAAATAGAAAGGGAGTAGAGTTCCCTTGTGGTACAGCAAGTTAAGGATCTAGTGTTGTCACTGCAGCAGCTGGGGTTGCTACTATGGCATGGGTCTAGTTCCTGGCTGGGGCCTATTGACTGAAAAAATACACAACCTGAAAGTTGAGGGTTAAGTTTTATTTGGGGTAAAATTAGGACTTAAGCCCAGGAGACAGCATCTCAGGTAGCCAGGAGAAATTGCTCCCAAGTGGTGTGGGAGGAGCTAGGATATATAGGCTTTTTTGCGACAAAGGGCAGGGAGCAGGAACCAAAGAGACCTGGGCTCACGGAAATCATTCTTTTGATATGCACATCAGCTATCAGGGCCAGCATCCTGAGGTTTCGAGGCCTGCAGGATTCACCAGCTCTCACCTTTGGCAGTGACTGCACTCACAGATGCCCGTGAATACTTGGGTGGTTTTCAGACTGGGCTGAAATACCACCCAAGGAGGAAAAGAGGGAAAATCGCAGTTTGCAAAAGTTCGTTGCTGATCTCCTGAAGGTTACTACCGGTCACGAGGAGCAGACTTCACTGTGAAGGAGATTAGTGTTTTTCTAGATAAGAGGAGATGGAGGAACTGGGCACATAAAATGGCCTAAAAATATCTGACGATCTGAAGGCCTCTTCTTCCACTTTTCCCAGCGCACCGAGTGCCTCACTCCTAATGTTGACCCTGAGCTCTGCTCAGGGGCTGTTGCCGGTCAGCCGCTGCAGTGGCTCGTGTTTTGCTCCATGTGGAGGCTGAATGCAAGTGCCAAACCTCAGTTCACAGGCCCTCGGGCAGGGCGGAATAAAAAAGCAGAAAGGGAGAGGTTGGCGAGCCCTTCCTGCATCTGCTGTTTCTTAAGTACCTTCAGATCAAGATAATCAGTAGGCCAAAACGGCACATTTTGGGGTGGTATGTTCTGAACCCCATTCATCTATTTGCACGAGTAATTATCATTTCACCCTCAAAAATGCCATATGCTTTTGGAAGCCACTAAAATAAATACCCTAAAAATCCAATTTATGCCAATTGGCAATTTAAATAAATTTGTCGCAAATAATTTATAATTAAGAGCCCTAATAAAATCATTTCTTGAAACTACTCATTTAGAGAATCCTTTCGTTGGGGAAAATATGGTCGTCTTAGGGGGATTTCCAGTATAATCTGGGGTTTCAAGGCAGTGTGCTTATGTTTTTCAAGGGGGTAATACACACTCATTCCTAAAGACCTCATGGTTTAGAGGGCGTTATCTCTGGAGCACAAATAATTAGGATACCAAGCAAATTGCAGAGGCTTAAAGGAGGTCAAAGAGTGAAAGATCCCACAGCAACTCAGGATCCAAGCCACGTCTGTGACCTTACACCCACAGCTCACGGCAACACCGGATCCTCTGGATAGGGAGGTTGGATGGAAGGGCTGGATCCTTAACCCACTGCCAGGGATCGAACCCGAGTCCTCATGGATAGTAGTCGGGTTCATTAACCACTGAGCCATGATGGGAACTCCATTGGGGGAGACATTTGCAATGTGCTTGGAAACATGGATAAAACTTTGCTAGACTGGCGTGCATAGGGAGGACGTAGGTGTGGGCTCATGTGTGACCACAGGTACAGAAGTAGGGGACTGCCAGATGTGTTTAGGAATCATCCCTTTTTTTCAGAGGTCCGTGTCCTGATGTCCTTGTGGGTAAAGCTGAGGCTTTGTGTTTGGTTTTTGAGGCAGTGGGGAGGGAGGAATGATGTGGTTGGGCTATGTTTGAAAAAGGTAGTGGTGCCTAGAAGAAACTAGAGTGAGGAAGCAAGTCCCAGAGGTCAGGGAGCACAGACTTTGGCTGGAGGACCTATGCCAGAGAACCTATGGCACTGATGAAAGGAACAGCTGGGAGTGACAGCTTTCAAACCTGGGTACCAGGAGAACGACAGTGTTATTAGAGGTAGGGAGGTCGGATGGAAGGGCTGGAATGAAAAGGAAGGTGATCTACTTGAAGAAAGGCAAACAAGGGAGAAGGGACGGAACGAGAATCAAGACAGTGGGAGTTCCCGTTGTGGCACAGCGGAAACAAATCCAACTAGTATCCACAAGGATACAGCTTCCATCCCTGGCCTCGCTCAGTGGGTCAGGGATCTGGTGTTGCCGTGAGCTGTGGTGTAGGTGGCAGATGCCACTCAGATCCTGTGTTGCTGTGGCTGGGGTGTAAGCCTGCAGCTGTAGCTCCGATTCAACCCCTCGCCTGGGAACCTCCATGTGCTGCAGGTGTGGCCCTAAACAAACAAACAAGAAATCACGAAAGTGATAAGTTGGAAGAAAGCAAGGAAGTGGGTGGGTCATCAACAGCCATTGAAGGGAAGTTAAAGGGGATGAAGCTTGAAATGGCCCCTGAATTTATTTATTAGGAGAAGGTTATTGGCAAACCTTGGGAGACTGGTTCCTGTAGGTGTACAAGGAGATTGAAAAGAGTTCAGAAAGAAATGGGTGTAGACAGTAAAATAGAGCTCTTCAAAGAAGGTGATCATGTGTGGATGCGTGTTTTAGTGACGTTTTACTGATAAAGGTTAAAACTAGTGAAGGAAATTGATGAGAGAGCTGGCCTCCGTTTGTTCCTTCAGTGAGTTTTTCTCAGCCCACCATCTACTATGCATGGCACCCGGCAGGGGGATAAAATCATCAGCAAAACAGACACAATCTCTGCCTCAGGAAGCCTGGAATAGGGGAGACAGATATTTATCAGGTAATCCCAGCTATTGATTTATGTTTTATTTGGCTTTTTAGGGCTGCACCTGTGGCATATGAGAGTTCCCAGGCTAGGGGTCAAATTGGCCCTACCGTCAGCAGCCTAGGCCACAGCCATGGCCACGCCAGATCTGAGTCACGTCTGCAACCTACACCACAGCTCACGGCAACACTGAATCCTTAACCCACTGAGCGAGGCCAGGGATTGAACCCGCATCCTCATGGGTACTAGCGGGGTTCATACCCCGCTGAGCCACCATGGGACTCCCCAGCTCTGAAGGGGAAGACCAGGTGGCTGTGAGAGAGTGTGAGAGAGAATGGATCTAGTCTGGGCGCAATGCAAAGGCATCGGTGAAGAAATGAGCTGAGAAATGAAAAGAAAACGAGTGGCAGCTGCGGAGGGGGTGGGGACTGGAGGGAACAGTGTGAAGAGGCCTGAGGCGGGATTGGCAGGAGGTGGGGGCATGGCTGCACATGCAGGGCCTATTACAGAAACGGAAAAACAGTCTAGGGTACAGGGGAGGTGTTCCTTTTTTGTACTGTAGGGTAGATTAAAAAGGCAGATTATGGGTGTGAATGGCAGGAAGCAGCCAGCGCACGCAGAAGGAAAATTGCATATTTCAGAAGTTGTCTTGCTTTATGCGGAGTTAACAATATAAGCCAGTGATTATTAACTCGAAAGGCTGTTTTCTTGTACCGAAGAGTTTGAAGTATGTGTTTCCTGGGGGCTATATGCAGCCCTGCAGTGTTCAGTAGGTGTGCCTTGTTTTGAGCAGCAAATGTATTTCTGGAAAATTGTGTCTAATTCACATTTTTGTAAATTGACTAATTTTAAACACAGCAGGGAGTATGCGTTTTAAAGGAAACCTATGGTGCATCCTTTTGTAAAGGACAGAATCTTTTTGGAAAACAAATGTGTTTTGTGAATCTGTCCTTGGCGGATGGGATGAGGGCGCAGCTATGCTGAGAAACACGTATGTGCATGTGTACTTAGAATTTGACAATTAGCGAATAAGGTCTTGTGAAAAAACGAGCAGCTTCCCTTCAAATTCTTTAGTCTGTAAATATTTTAGTAGGAAGGCCCGACTTCTCTGTCATGGTTCATATTTTTAGAAAGCTCAGTGATGTAAACAATCTCTGGTTTCATTTTAATTGGACATCCCAACTTCTTGAGACTTCTAAGGAGGTATTTTCAGAAGAATGGCGCAGGTGTCTGCATTTTGCAGGACACACACTTTTCCTTCTTCACATTCTTGAATAGCTGCTCGGGAAAAAAAATGACATCTTCATGGAAAGGACCAGCATTGATCTTGTCGATTACTTATTTCTGGGGAGTTGGTGTTTTTTTTTGTTTTGTTTTGTTTTTTGTTTTTCTAGGGCCACATGTACGGCATATGGAGGTTCCCAGGCTACGGGTCGGATTGGAGCTGTCACGGCTGGCCTACACCGCAGTCACAGGAACCCCAGATCTGAGCCATGTCTGCACCCTGCACCACAGCTCACGGTATTGCCAGATCCGGAACCCCCTGAGCGAGGCCAGGGATCGAACCTGCAACCTCTTGGTTCCTAGTCGGATTCATTAACCACAGCGCCATGACGGGAACTCCCCGCTGTGGTTTTGATGTTGTGTGATTGTGTGGCTTGACCTTTCAGGGTGACGCTTAGAGATGTTGCTCTGGAGATAGATTATGCTGGTTGTCTTCTTTTAGTGTTGCCTTCTGGATCTGCTCGATGGGGAATTTATCTGGAAGAGAGGAACTCTTGCCAAGTGCCTATCTTCCTCTGAGAATCACAGATTTCTAAGAGAGGCCGCAGGTCTGCTCTAGGGTTTGGTATAACAGATGTTTACGTTTGATGGAGAATAAAACACAAAATACACTTAACCTTTATTCAGTCTGCTTTATGAATATATTCTACATGCTTTCAGCCCCGGTGAAGTATATTAATAACCTGTGATTGTAAAAATGTCAAGAGTGTTTTCTGTCTCCTGGAATGATTATTTGTCTGCTGAAAGTATAGGGTTTATTTCAACACTCTTGACAAGAAGAAGGAAAAAGGACCTCTGAGTGAAATGTCTACATAGTATACATTATCTAGATTTGCCTCTGCCCCATTCGATTTTACGGAGAACATATAGATGATATTTGCTTTATTCATAGTGGAACTAGTACATTGATTTCTCTGTCTGTAAGCAGGTTTGCCATTAAAAAGAACAAATAAAATGCTCTATCCATGTATGAAAAGAAAAATACTCCCTTAATCTCCTCTCCATCCATGTCCATCTTAGAGTACATTCTTCCTGGGAACAATATAGGAAAATACTAGATTGGAGATGTGGGGACATCTTTTTTTGTTTTTGATTTTTGGCCACACCTGTGGCACATGGAAGTTCCTGGGCCAGGGATTGGAACTGCAGCACAGTTGTGGCCTGCGCTACAGCTGCAGCAACACCGAGATCCTTAACCCACTGCACCACACGGGAGCTTCCTGGGACCTCTTAATTGAATCTTGACCTGGGCATGAATGGCCTGAAGAATTAATGTGAGGAGTAGCATTTACATCTGAGTTCAGCACGCTGGCAAACTTCTGTGAATCTCTGCTCCTTCTCCAGTGTTCTAGATAGAAGTATTCGGAATAATCGTTGATTCTTTTTCTTATCGATACTTGGCTATTGTACAGTTATTTATGTTTCATATTAAAAAAGATCACATCATCTCTTCCTGCCATCAGGAATCCAGTGTCTGGATGACTGCATCTCCCTGAGTCTGCTTTCTGCTTTAGGCCCATTCCTTCCCAACCTTTCCTGTTCGTTATTGGGAGATTCCTGTCTCTAAACCGCGATTTGTTGTTGATTCTTTTCTTAAGAACTTGGTGTCCATGGCCCACGACGGTGAAGTACTCATTGCACTCCAGCTTTCAAAGTTGGGGCGACCTCATTTGGTCAAAGACCTTGTCTGTCTTCTTCACCACTGAGTTAGTTCCGTGTGTGCAGAAGGGTGCCTGGAACACAGTAGGTGCTTAATCAATACTTCTTAAATACTTGGCAAAACAATGACTTCTGTGGTATCCAAAAACCTTCTTAGAAAGTAAGTGAAAACCAAATGCGTTTATATATTTTTAGCTCTTATTTCTCTTTTCACCAGTTTCAGAACATTCTTGAGCTTCAGCCATTTTCCTGGATACTTATCCTAATTATGTGCAGTGCCCTGCAGTGCAGGCTGTCTGCTCAAGCCAGGCAAACGTGCATGCTTGTTTTCTGACAGGTGCATGTGTGTCTCTGCCTCTGTGTGACTCACCTGGAAACTTCTGCCCACTTCTTTTATCCTCAGTGATCTGACTGTACCCTGATAAAGAAGCACATACTAATAAATCCCGTAATGTTGAAATAAGATCTGATTCCTTTAAAAATGTCCTTGAGGCTGTCCAAGCTTGGCCATCCTTTAAAAAGCTCAATAAAGTTTTTCTTTTTTCACTTTCTTTTTGTCTTTTTAGGGCTGCACTTGAGGCATATAGAAATTCCCAGGCTAGGGGTCGAATCAGAGCTGCAACTGCTGGCTTACACCACAGTTCATGGCAACGCCGGATCCTTAACTGACTGAGCGAGGCCAGGTATTGAACCTGCATCCTGATGGATACTAGTCAGGTTCATTACCACGGAGCCACAACCAGAACACCTCAAGTAAGTCTTTTTGATGCTGGTAGCAGCAAAACTTTGAAGTATTCTTAACCATTCTTTGTAGAGTTTTGATGAGGCAGATAATTGTGATAAGAGATTTAAAGAGCTGAAATGAAGGCAAAGGATTAGGTATTTGTATGGCTCCAAAGTGCAGAACAAAAACAGGGTGACAACTGTTGGGAAGCAGATTTTAGAGCAATATCCCAGAATAACTTTCAAATAATTAGAACCTTGTAAATGTAACAGTCTGTGAGTGGAGTGAGCTTATCATCTCTGGAAACCTTTGGACATGTGGCAGAGGGGATTCAGTCAACTCATAAAGGGCTGAACTAAAGGATCACATATTCAAAATCTGTAGGTTTATAGTTGCTCCCTGTGACTGGCCATTCACAGATTGTGGAGACGTTGGGAAGGGCTGAAAGTGCTATATCCTATATACATAAATGTGATACTTAATTTATTTGCTTTAATATCACAGTTGAGAAGATACAGTTAAGAAGAGTTGTGTACAGGAGTTCTCTTGTGGTGCAGCAGGTTAAGGATCCAGCGTTGTCTTTGCAGCAGGTTGTTGATGCTGTAACACGGGTTTGATCCCTGGCCCAGGAACTTTCACATGCCATGGCCAAAACAGAACCCAAAACCCCAAAGCAAAAGAAGTGTGTATATCAGAGAGCACATAAAAGCCAGAATGAGAAAGGGAGTATATGGGGGGATGGGGTGGAGGGAAGGTGGGGAGAGAGAGGTGGATATGGTTTGTATGTAAGGAACAAAGGAACACTAACTTCAGCTTTCAGCCTTTGTTATTTTTCCTAAAGGATGTACACTCTTTGTATCCACTCTTGGCACCATCATCACAGCTTTAGTGGGAAGGAACTATTTTCCTTAAATATGGGAAGTAGAGCTCGATTTCTACTTATTTTTTCTTTTGCAATCAGTAGCATCTGGGAGAATGCCGTGATTTGTGGCAGGAGCAGTATGGAGCCCACGTCAGCTGTGTAGACCAGATTCTCGCTTGGGTTGTATCTTGTAATATTTAATGCGTAGCGCCAGAGCTCTTTATAATCATTACCTGATCTTTGCCGCATCCCTGACAGGTAAGTGGTGCTATTCCCAATTTGAAGATGAAACAATGGAAGTGATTTAAGACACCAGGAGTAAGTTTCAGGGCGACCAACAGAAGCTTAAATGCTTTGGTTGTCAGTTTTATGCTTAAGTTCCATGATTAACACATTTCAACCAGCAGTTCTTGAAATGGTGTTGGTCCACAGATGTGCTTCCTGCCAGCCTAGGTGGATCTGGCATTGCGTTGGAACCTCTGATAGGGTCCTGGGAGCTGGAGTACTCCCAAACGTCTTTGAAGGTCATGACGGCTGCCCTTCCATGTGTTTTTCAGGTGTCAGTTGCTTGTTCAGAATGTTGAATCCTATGGGTTTTTTGTCCCTGATTCTTTCTTTCTTTTTTTTTTTTTTTGGTCACCACCTGGCATACAGAGTTCCCGGGGCCAGGGATCAGATCCAAGCCACAGTTGCTATCTAAGCCACAACTGCGGGCAAGGCAGAATCCTTAACCCCCTGTGCTGGGCCAGAGATCCAACCTGCATCCCAGCGCTCCCAAGATGTGCCAGTCCCACCACAGCAGGAACTCCCATCCCTAATTATTCTCCTTAGAATGCTTCCTTAAGCCTGAGTATGTCTGTAGTTGTATTATTATTATTTTGCTTTTTAAGGGCTGCACCCATGGCGTATGGAAGGTCCCAGGCTAGGGGTGAAATGGGAGATAGAGCTGCTGTTTATGCCACAGCCACAGCAGTGCGGGATCCAAGCCACGTCTGTGACCTACACCACAGCTCGTGCCAATGCTGGATCCCCCACCCAGTAAACGAGGCTGGGGATGGAACCTGCATCCTCATGGATACTAGTTGTATTCGTTTCTGCTGCGCCCCAAGGGGAACTCCTGTGTTTTTTTCATTTTTCAAAGTTCCTTCTTTATTAAGGGTTGTCAAGCTCTACACAGTCCCCACCCCACTGCGCTGTCAGTTTGGGGCAGTGAACCAGAGCTAAGAGTGGGGCAGACAAAAGGAACTGGGTCTGGCATGCAAGGCGGCAGCCCAAAGCCTAGGGCGAAGCCGTCCTGTCCCCCTCCCTCCCCCTCTAGGGGGCAGTGTTGAGTATGTGTATGTATGTCTCTGTGTTTAAGTGTGTGTGTGTATTGTATTATCCTTGCTTTACCTCTCCTTGTACTTCACTGCTTTATTACTTTCAAAGACAGGCTGAACTTTTTTCATTATATCATTCTGCTAGCAACCTCTGAATAGTAAAAAGAGAAAATTATTTTTCCTGGGAAAAATATTGCTGTGCATCCTGACATTTTTGGCAAGTCGTTTTCTACTCATAATGGGAAGTTTTGATAAAGTGAATTATCTTTTGTGCGGAGTTGTTTTCCTTTGTATTTCCCTGTGCCCACCATTCTCTCAGTTTTCTATTAAATTATTATTTTCTCTGTATCACTTTACAAGTTGTAATTGCTTTGTTATCAGAAAGAGAGAGGTGGATTCATTTTATCCTTTTATCACCTAGCGTCTTGGTGAATGAACTTCAGCACTCCTCATTACCATAGCTTTGTTCTGCTCAGTTTTTAATGATAATTGCCCTTGTCATTTCTTGTAATATAAGCTATAGAAATCTTCTAGTTAAAGAAGAGATTAACAAGTCAGAATATATTTTTAAAATGAATTGAAGAAATTTCCTGTTTCTTTTAAAAGCATTAATTAGATGACAAGGAGCTCATGAAGTGAAATAAACAAAAGATGGACAGATAGCATTGTCCTGGTAAGTCCAGGAAAGAAGCAAATGAGCATGTGGTTAATTGAGACAGAATTTGTCTTTTGGACCTGATTTGTTCATTCTCCTGCCCCCAAATTTGTAGTCCTTTCAAACTTTATTTTCCTTTTCTTCTTTTTTTTTTTGACGTGGGTGCTCCCCAGATTTCTGTCCTTTAAATGCCACACATCTTTATGATTTTATACTTTTTGTGGAGTGAACACATAAGTGTATGTGTACATTCAGAATTGTTACCTGGAGCCTTAACAAGGGCAGACCTTAGTCACGCCAAAAGCTCCACACCGCCCTCTTCTGTCAAATAGGGGTATTGCCTGTCAAACCAATCAAGGTGAAATCTATAGGCATACTTGGGTGCACTGTGCAGCATTTATGTAGCTGCGTGGTGAGCTGCCCTGCAGAGTGAATAAAGAGATCAAGGAACAGTAGAGTAAGGATTTTCTTACTCTAGATAATCATATGGTGAATTTCAAAGAAAATCGTATACGTTGGCAGCAAAGTCCTCCTTTATTCCCCTTTGATTTATGTCCTCTGTCTATTTAGGCTTTGCTACTATTACCAGATTCTGAATGAATCCAATTCCAGGGTCTTACTTTAAAGAAGAGGTAAGGATCCCATCCTATGTCCCCTTGTCATTTTGACCAAGGTCAGAACAATTTATACCTGCCCGATTCAACCAAAATTAAGTTGTTTAAAAAAATTATTTCCCTGAAAGACAAGAGAAAGCATCCTAGCATTTATAAGAGCATATAATTGAGTACATTTGTAATTTTCTCATCTATACTCGACTCTGTCTAGTTGCAGATGCGATTTGGCAGTCTTCTAGCCTGAAGCGGATCTGTGTTTTAACTACCGTTTTTCTAAATCTTATCCAGAGTCTCTTGCCAGGACCAGTGGTTGTTTTCTCATAACGGAAAGTTTGGATAAAGTAAAATCTCTTCTATACGTTTGTTTTCCTTTGTATTTCTCCATGCCCACCGGTCTCTGTTTTATATTTAATTATTATTATGTTATTATTTTTTATTAATGAATTTTATTACATTTATAGGTGTACAACAATCATCACATCCAAATTTTTGGGATGGACGTGCTGTGTTTAATTATTATTTCCTGTGTATTACTTTACAGGTGGAAATTGCTTTGTTCGTAAATTGCTTTCTACGAGAAATTGCTTCTTCGTTTTCTCCCAAGGTGTGGGTGAATAGATCCGCTGCTTTGGGTCACAGAGACACTTTGATGTTTTCCTCATAAAGATTCTTTCCCTTACCTGTAAGGAAAGAACTCTTGTGTTCAGAACTGTGTTTGTACTGTTCTGAGTGTTAGCACTCTTTTCGTGAATGGCATTCACGCATCTCTAACTCATAGCGTGGAGCCTGGTGCATATTAGGGTCTCAGTAAATATTTGTTGAATAAATTAATTGAAGACATATTTTCTGTTTTCGAGGTATTTGGAGTCAGATGGAAGAGCTTACAGTTTAGAGCTGTGGGCGCCTGAAATTCCTGTCCTGGTGCTTGACCTTTTCCCTTAAACTTGCCTCAAGCTTATTCACTAGACGCTTCAGGCTTGCTTAACTTTTTGATGGTGCTCAGCAGTTCCAGCTAACATCTGGAGAGAGTTCATGGTAGGGGACGTGTGGGCTAAGAATGCCAGCTTTCCCCATAGCCGGACTGTAATGAATTGCTTCCTTGCACTAACCAGAGGCAGACTCGCGCTCCAGTTTGTGCCTTGTTACATGCTTCTGTTTCTGGACTGAGGGATCCCTCCAGCTCTCTGCTCACTGACGACACAGAGGTGATTTTGTCCCAAGCCCACGGGTTGGATAACATGTGGCATTTCACTCATGTAGGTCCCACATCCTCTCTACTTTTTAGGTACCTTGTGAAAAGGATGACCCAAACCACATTCTGACAGTTTAACATCCTCAAAACTTGCTTTTTTCCCCTTCTCACCAGTGGATATGCTGTCACAGTTAATGTTTGAAATTTGAGTTTAGATGTTCTGATGCCTAAACTAGAGCCCTTTCCATATCTTCGAAGACTTAGTGACTTTCGGAAATACTTGATTGACTTAGTGATGTTTATTTACCATGGTACTTAATTATTTACCTATCTTTGTGACCCTTAATTTTATTCTAAATGAAATTTCTCTTTTCCTTTGGTGGCCTGAAAACCTTGTAAGAATTGTCTCTATATATTTTTGCCATGCCATTCTTCACAACTTCTTCCAGAATGTTGCAGTCTGGCATTTCTGTCTATCCCCTTTTTTCAGACTGTAATCATCCTAGAAATTACTGAACCCTGTGGTTTTATCGAGAACTGTCTTCTGGGTCTTTCTATAGTCCTGGGGCTGATGCTCAGTTTTTCTGTTCTTTTAGCATCAAAGACACGGCCCTCTCCAGATAATAATGGTATATCTTAGCTAATTCCTTTTTAAGACATTTTGAATTATGAAAAATTTCAAACATAGACAGAAGTAGCAAAAATAGTATAACAAATCCCTGTTTATCCATCAGCCAGTTTCGAGAATGGTTAACCCTTGGCTATTCTGAATTTATCTGTTTCTCCATACTTTATTTTTCAGGGGATTAAAGCAGATCTTAGACTGCATATTTGAAGTATAAATAATTCAGTAAGTCTCTCCAGCACATAAAGACTTAAAAAATAACCCTGATGGCATTAGCACACCTAGGCATTGATTATAATTCCTTAGAATCCTTCAGGAATCAGTTTGAGTTCAGTTCCCCTGTTTATGCCAGCTATTGCGGAATATGAACCATTTGTCTGTTAGAATTTTCTTCATCCTGCATCTGGCTGGTTGAATCCTTGAGTGTCTTCAGTATGTCCTCTCATCTCTAAATTTTTTTATAAACTGGTAACTAGACCTAGAGCAGCACTGTTCAGTAGGAATAGCACGAGCCACACTCGTAAGTTAAAGTATTTCAGATATTGCTAAAGTCCCTTCCATAGGGGTTGTATTATTTTGCCTCCTTGACCAGCAGTGTATGAGAGTGCTTATTTCCATAGAGTCTTGCAAACAGTTCTCTAAACTGTCAAGCAGAATGGTTTTTGTCAATTTGGTTTGTAAGAAATAGCATCTCAGTGTAGTTTTAACTCACACTTCTCTTATCAAGGTGGGTTAAGCATCTTTTCTTTTAAGTGCTATTTCCATTCTCTCTTGTTAATTGTCTAGGGCTGCACCCAAGGCATATGGTGATTCTCAGGCTAGGGGTCTTATCAGAGCTGTAGCCACCGGCCTACACCAGGGCCACAGCAACGCAGGATCTGAGCCTCGTCTTCAACCTACACCACAGCTCACGGCAACGCCGGATCCTTAACCCACTGAGCGAGGCCAGGGATCGAACCTGCAGCCTCATGGTTTCTTGTCGGATTCGTTAACCACTAAGCCATGACTGGAACTCCTGGATTGTTGATATAATATAGGCATATGAAATTTATCATCTATCTCACTTATATATCTCAAACAGTAACTTATTTTTATTTTTATTTTTTTGGATTGCACTTGTGGCATATGGAAGTTCCCAGGCTAGGGGTCGAATCAGAGCTGCAGCTGCCGGTCTACACCACAGCCACAGCAATGCCAGATCCAAGCCACGTCTGTGACCCACACCACAGCTCATGGCAACACCAGATCCTTAATCTGCTGAGTGAGACCAGGGATCAAATCTGCATCCTTATGGATACTAGTCAGGTTCATTTCTGCTGAGTCCAGGATGAAAATTCCTCAAACGTAGTAACTTTTAAACCCTCAGTTAATATGTTTCAGAAAGTAGGAACATACAGCCTCATGGAGATTTGAACTGACATTTTATAAGATGACTTGCTTAAAGATGCCAGTTCACCAGTGATCTCAACCATTCTCTCTACAGATTGGGTTCATCTGCTTTTGATTTTTTCTATCAAGGAGACATCTCATCTTTGGCCTCTCATCATGAACTTTTAAGTCACTAAACAAAGTCCACCTTTTCTGATGAGCCCATTCGCATGGACATGGCTGATCTATGTGCAGGTCAAATAGAAAGCTGACTAGATGGTGGGACTCCCCAGATGCTCAAGGACCCTTTTTCCTGAACTTTTTTTGTTTGCCTCATCTGCTTGGTCATAGGAGCCGGAATTCTCTAATCCACAGCATTGAAAGTTCCTGATAAAATGTATTTGTTATTTGAGAGGAGATAACACGTTCTCCTTGCATGGTCATTTATATCTTTGGTTGAAATAATTTCACAGATTTTTAGCCCGTCATCTAATCATGTCTTAGATAATGGGCAGTTTTGATCACAAGACAGGGGACAAGAATTAGCAGGTAAATGGATAATGTTATAGGATAGGTCTAGCGGTATGTATACTTGGACAAACTGGGCAAAGGCAGGATTGATAGGAAGGGGTCTGGGGAGTCCTTTAGACATAGTTCTCTTCTGTATTTTTTTCCTAGGAAAAAAAGCCTTTGTTCATAATGATGCTCTTTCTTGTTCCTTATAAGGAACGCTTAAGTTCAGTTAAATAGTGTGTATTCAGTTTCTAAATGTTGAAAGCGTTTGGGCTACGGAGTAATCTTTAAGTGACGGTAATTATTTTAATGCTAAAATTAAATAAGGAAACAAGAAGTTTGCAGGAAAGCAGAGCTCATTTGCACATTGATTAAGAAGTATCTGCGACGATTGGAGCAGGAGTTTAACAGACTTTTTTTTACGAATCATATATATGTTTTCCGGTTAGAATTGGGAATATTTGGAGTTCCCACTGTAGTGCAGCAGGTTAAGGATCTGGTGTTGCTGCAGCTGTGGCATAGGTTGCACGTGTGCCTCAAATTTGATCCCTGGCCCAGGAACTTCCACACGCCTCGTGTGTGGTCGAATGGGGGAAAAAAAAAAGGAGTTGGGAAATATTCTTTACCTAGGGAGGATGTGGAGTGGCTGGAGGGAGAATGGGTCATTTATAGAGATCTCCTGGGTGAATTTCAAGTATTCTCTTTACCTGTGCTTGTGTGCATGCTAGTGTGTTCCCAGCTGTGAATTTATTTATTTATTTATTTTTCTCTTTTTAGGGCCACACCCTCGGCATATAGAAATTCCCAGGCTAGGGGTCAAATCGGAGCTACAGCTGCTGGCCTACACCACAGCCACAGCATTGTGGGATCTGAGCTGCATCTGTGACCTACACCACAGCTCACAGCAATGCCAGATCCCTAACCCACTGAGTGAGGCCAGGGATCAATCCTGCGTCCTTATGTATCCTAGTCGGGTTTGTTAACCACTGAGCCACAAAGGGAACTCCCCCATTTGGGAATTTAGTGGGTAGGTGCATCAGCTTGTTTTTCTCTATAAAGCTGACAAAACAAAACACCCCTTTCCCTAAACTGTCTTTTATTGTTGTACAATATTCATTTTTGCTAGAATTAAATTCTTGGTACACATGCCAGGGATTGTTATTGTCCATCTCCTTCAATCTTGGATGCACTGTGATTTGTAAGATAAGTTTCTTTTCCCCCCTTGCACTTGGGCATTGGAGCATTGGAAATTTTTTTTTTTCCCCACTGTACAGCAAGGGGATCAAGTTATCCTTACATGTATACATTACAATTACATTTTTCCCCCCACCCTTTGTTCTGTTGCAACATGAGTATCTAGACATAGTTCTCAATGCTATTCAGCAGGATCTCCTTGTAAATCTATTCTAAGTTGTGTCTGATAAGCCCAAGCTCCCAATCCCTCCCACTGCATCCCCCTCCCATCAGGCAGCCACAAGTCTTTTTTCCAAGTCCATGATTTTCTTTTCTGAGGAGATGTTCATTTGTGCTGGATATTAGATTCCAGTTACAAGTGATATCATATGGTATTTGTCTTTGTCTTTCTGGCTCATTTCACTCAGCATGAGATTCTTTAGCTCCATCCATGTTGCTGCAAATGGCATTATGTCATGCTTTTTTATGGCTGAGTAGTATTCCATTGTGTATATATACCACCTCTTCCGAATCCAGTCATCTGTTGACGGACATTTGGGTTGTTTCCATGTCCTGGCTATTGTGAATAGTGCTGCAGTGAACATGCGGGTGCAGGAACATTGGAATTAAATCATGTCGTATCTGATAAGAACTGCCCAGGCCAATCCTAAGGATTTCTTTGTGCGGTTGGAAGATATCTTTTGTTATTATTCCTTTTCTGGTCAAATGTCAGATGCTTTTCCTTGTCACTTGTGATTTTTCATCCTTTTGGCCATATCGTCAATGCTATTGACAGTTTTACTTAGGACTCTATTTTGCTTGCAGCCGTCTCAAATATGATTAGGATTTTGATGTGGAAGCTGATTTGATTTTTGAATCTTGCTTTTTATCTCTGCTGCCAATTCAGTAAAAAAAAAATCTTAGTAGAGTGTTAGGCCCCAGGAGCACTAGGTTGCTTAATAAATATGATTTGATCATGATTAAGGTGACATTTTTTAGCAAACCATCAATGTCCTTGCCAAGTGCTAATCTTTATGTTGCTATGCGTCGCTTATTTGAAGCACTCAACACGCTTTATGAGCCCTCTCCTAAAGCTGGATGTCACTGTCAACTGCTGTTCAGTTTTTTTCTTTGACATTATTTTCAAAATTCAGCACAAGACGATATAGTTGAAGCCACCGCAGATCTCATTTTGTTGGCGAAATAGAAGATCCAATAGGCTAGCCATCTAAAGCGGGCCCTAACCAAGGATAGCTGACTTTATTATTATTTTCATTTCATTATTGTCTATAGGATGGGCAGGAAAGAGGAATAGACTGGGTATGTTTTAGTTCTTATTTGACTAGATCTTATTCAAAAGGCCTTTGAACATCAGGAATTACGTGTGGCAGTAATTGATAATATTTGATGTTAGAGTATTAGCACAAGTGATTTAAGTTATGGAGAGTGGGCTGTCTTTTTAAGACTTGGAAAGTGTCTTAATGTTCCTGACCCTTTAATTCAGGAGAGGGCAAACTATAGCCCATGAGCCAAATACATAGCTTGTTCGGTAAATACGTTTTCATGGTACACAGCCACACCCATTCATTTGTATATTGTCTGTGGTGGCTTTCATGCTGCAGTGGCAGAGTTGAGTATTAGCTGCAAAGCCTAAAATATTTGCTATCCGACCTTTTCCAGAAAAAGTTTGCCGAATCACACTTTGGTGGAATCAAGTGTTCAGGTGGTACAGGCTTGTTGGGGTCTTTGGTTATTTTGATAGTTGAATTTGAGAACACTGATAAAAAGATGTTTGCTCTCTGTTCCATGTTGTGCTTCTTTAAATATACAGTTTCTTCTAGGACGAATCTACTGTTATCCAAGCATTTGTTCTTTGAATCTGTAAAGATGTAGTCATTACTTGTCTGTATTTTGTGTCAACATCTGCAGAAGGACAGCCGGTGCAAATTCTGTGACATGTATGTGTGTGTGTGAGAGAGAAAAATACAAGATCTTTCTTTGGTTTGATTTCCTGTGTCTTTCTTATGTATTTCTCTTTTACACTCTCAGATATTTTACTCTTGAGCCCATTTCTTTTTTTCTTTTTCTTGTTGCTTTTTAAGGCTGCACCTGTGGCATATGGAAGTTCCCAGGCTAGGGGTCGAATCGAAGCTGGAGCTTCAGCCTATGCCATGGCCATGGCAACATGGGATCCTTAGCTCACTGAATGAGGTTAGGGATCAAACCTACATTCTCACGGATGCTGTGTTGGGTTCTTAACTTGCTGAGCCATGATGGGAACTCCTTTTTTTTTTTTTTTTTTTTTCTTTAATGACCTTGGACGGTTTCTACTTATCTGCTGTTGTCACAGATGAGGAGTTGGCTCACTCATGTCCTCCTCCTAAACTTTGATCATTACATGTTATTATTTTTAGTTTTGCTTTTAGTTCTTTTCATAACTCTAGAAAATGCATTAATCATTCTTTTTCTGGTTTCCTTTCCTATGGTCAGTTGACTGGATTTTGCTCTAAGATGAAAACGTTAGTGTCTCTACCCATTGATTCCTCTGCTGCCTCTGTTTTTCTCTTCCCCCCTTCCTTCAATTTAATTTTTGCTTTTATCTTGTCAAGGTTGATAACATTTACATTCTGTGCTGCAGTTACAACCATACTTTCTGTGCTTTGTGCCTATGTTTGTTGCCTTGCAGGCTAAAAATAATCAATCTTTTATATTACTGTAAGTATGTAATTAGTTTTTACTGCTAAGATGCATAGTATGCTAGGGTTCCTTTTCTTTTCTTCTAGGTTCTATTTTACATGCCCCTAGGCTGCTCATCAGGGTAAAATGGAATCTTTTCTTGTGTCCCTCTGTTTTCCTTTTATAGGATTTCTATTAATCAGATGCTGGCCAATCTGGGTTGATTTGATATGCCTTTTAGCTTTTTGCTCGTATTTTCAGTTTCTTTGTTCTTTCTGCTCTGTATTCTGAAAGCTGTTTCAACTTTATTTTCTATCCATTTTATTGCATTTAAAATTTTTGGCAATTGGTCCTCCTGCTCTTTTTACATGTTCTTTCTGGAGAATTCCGTGAACTTCCTGGTTCAACCCTCCCTTCTGATTATAGTTTGAGTGATGGCTCCCTCTGCTTCCGTGTATACATAGGACCATCTTATTCCCTACTCTGTCATCCAGAAATCTGCAAAAATATCTGGTCCATTGATGTCCCATATGTTCTCAGCACTTTTATGAATATACTTCCTTGCGTCTTTTTTTAACTGCCATTTTAATGAGTTTCAAAGGAGAAGAGGCAAAGGCATATGCAGAGTCTACCATCTTGAACTTTATTAAATTCATCTTACTGTGATTTTTCTTTTTTTAAAGAAGCACATATTCTTTCACAGTTTATAATAAATAACCAACACATTTATCTAGTATATTTAAATTCGAGTCAACAAATTTTTCTCAAATATTTGATTATGACTGAGATTCTTATAAATGCAAAAATGCACATTTTAATTTTCACTTTGTATAATTTTTCTTTCTTCAAGTGAGTTTTATATTTTTCAAACTCAAAGTTTTAAAGTTTAAGATCCTACATGACATGATTTTAAAATGGCATTTAGGAGTTCCCATCGTGGCTCAGTGGTTAAAGAATCTGACTAGGAACCATGAAGTTGTGGGTTCGATACCTGGCTTCACTCAGTGGGTTAAGGATCCAGCGTTGCTGTGGCTGCGGCTAGGCCGATGGCTACAGCTCCAGTTAGACCCCTAGCCTGGGAACCTCCATAAGCCACGGGTGCAGCCCTAGAAAAGACAAAAAGGAAAAAAAAAGGCATTTATATTTAAATCTATTTCCCACCATAAATCAACCACAGGCTCCATATGCATTCAATTATGTATATAGTTTCTTATGAACACAATTGGCGCAAGCTTGCTTTTTCTCATTGTGATTTGCTTTCTTAATGAATTTCCCCTCTGGCATGTTCTTTGTATTTACATATAACTTAGCAATTATTTTTCTCAGAGAATCTTTTTTTTTTTTGTTGTTGTTGTCTTTTTAGGGCCTCATAGGAGGCACATGGAGGTTCCCAGGCTAGGGGTTGAATTGGAGCTGTAGCTGCTGGCCTACACCACAGCCATAGCAACACAGGAGCCGAGCCGCGTCTTCAAACTACACCACAGCTCATGGCAACCGGATTCTTAACCCATTGAGCAAGGCAGGGATCAAACCTTAGTCCTTATGGTTACTGGTCAGATTCATCTCCTCTGAGCCACGACAGGAACTCCTAAGCACAAAATTAAATACCTATTTTTCCCCCACTTCTTTAAGATATTTTGTGTGTAGGTAGGAATTTCCTACTGTTTTTCCTTATTAGACATCTTGCAAATTCTTTTTCTTGGGACTGAATTCTTCCTTCTTAGAATTTCTGTGTTTAAGCCCCAACCCCCAGAGTGACTGTATTTGGAGATAAGGCCTCGACAGAAGTAATTAAGGTTATATGAGGTCATGAGGCTTGTATCTCTAATCAAATGGGATTGGTGCCCCTACAAGAAGAAATACCTCTCTACCAGGTAACCACACACAGCAAGAAGGTGACATTGAATTGGGCGGCATTTTGACCTTGGACTTCTTAGTCTCTGGAACTGTGAGAAATACATTTTTCTTGTTGAAGCCATGCAGTCTATGGTATTTTTGTCATGGCAGCCCAGGCTGACCAATACCGATACCTACAAAGGTTTTGAGTTGTTTGCCACTCTTCTGTATACCCTTCTCTTGCACAGATGTTGACTTAACTAGTGTATTGTTGGCCCCAGTATCTGTTAGTTCTGCTTCTGTGGATCCAACCAATTTGTGTGGATGGCAAATATATGGCAAAGAGCTTCCAGGAGGTTCCCAGAGGCAAAACTTGAATTTGCCTTGCCCTGGCAACCACTGACATCCAGACATGATTTAAAGTCTATGGGAGGAGGTGTGTAGGTAAATATAATGCCATTTTATGTAAAGGACTTGAGCACCTTTGGATTTTGGTATTTGTGATGGGGGCAGGAGGTTCTGGAGCTGGTCTGCAGTGGATCCAGAGAGATGACGGTCATTGGTTTATTGAATGGGCTGAAATGGTTCAATCAAAAATGGCTCTCTTTTGCTCTTATCATACCGTTTTGGAGCAAATTTTTTTTGTTTTCGTCTTGCTGGACTCTATCTTAAAGGAGCCCATAGGTTTCTGCTTCTTTTTAGCTACAAAAGTAGTCCAGTTTTAAAGTCGTTTTAAAAAAACCTGCCTAGTTCAATGTTGCACGTCAAATTTTCACTAACGACGCTGACTACCTTTCCCGCTCAGGCTGTGGCTAGAGAACCCGGGAGGAAAAGGGGGTTTGGTTGTTCTTTCCATCCCTGGTTCTCCACTTCTCCCCTGGTTTGCTCTGCTCCCGGTTCCCCCAGGATGGGAAGATGTAGAGAAACGAGGACACAGACTGATGGGAGCAGTGCTGCCGATGCCCATGGTTATAACAAGAGCGCAAATGGTGCCCCCCTCCCCTCCCCCACCCCTTGCTCTCCCACAGTGGGGATAATGCTCATTGTGACCCTTCCTCACACATCCCCGACCCCAACCATGTTGCCACCCATCCTTCTGCTGGGAGCGTTTCCTCCAGTCCGCTTCCTTGGCAGTAGAAACTTGAGACATAGTTTCACTGAATTTAAGCAGATTCTGTGCTTCCTTCTTGCCATGGGATTATTGCTTCTGTCAGTGTCATTTGTCTTAGATGGCCTCCTATCTTTATGCTTCTACAGGCATGAAGCTGCTCCTAGTCTTTGTTTGCTGAATTTCTCCCAGGTCTAGGAATTTGTGTTCATTTCTCCCAAGAATTTTGCTGCACTGCCTTTCAGCAGGAGCACAGGGCTGGCCTCTGATAGATTCATCCAGGAGTGACCAGCTAGTGAGAAGCTCCTTGGCTTCCTACAGAAACTCCAGGATCTCTGACTGGTTCTCTTGAGAAATTTCCTTGCTTGTCTTAGAGGTGGAGCTCCTGAGGGAGGCAGAGGGGCATGCTTTGCCACCACCTTTTCTACTTCTGTAAATTCTATTTCTCTCTCTCTCTTTTTTTTTTTTTTTTGTCTTTTGTCTTTTTAGGGCCACACCCTCGGCATATGGAGGTTCCCAGGCTAGGGGTTGAATTGGAGCTGTAGCTGCTAGCCTTCATCACAGCCATAGCCACTCCAGATCCAAGCCATGTTTGCAATCTACACCACAGCTCATGAAAACACTGGATCCTGAACCCACTGAGCAAGGCCAGGGATCAAACCCACAATCTCATGGTTCCTAGGTGGATTCGTTTCTGCTGCACCACAATGGGAACTCCCTGTAAATTCCCTTTAAATGAGCTCCTAATCTCCAGCCTTTTATGTGGACTGGAGGTGGGTGATGACTGTCTTTAATAAGTCTCACAATAATACCCTGACATTTCTCCTTAGAAAGAGGCATTTCCCACAATCTATTGTCCTCAGTTGGAGGCTTTGGCTGGAAGTGCAATTGCAGGGAAAGTCCCATTTAACATGTTTGTTACACCGCTTTGGTGATTAACATTTGTTTTCACCAACCCTGGTCCTTCTTTCCCAGGGAGACTCAAGTAATGAATCGAAGGGGAAAAAGAGCACTTACTTTGTATAGAAATTCTAACTCCAGGTGAGTTAATTCATTTGCATGGAGAGAAAATGAAACATTTCCCAGTGTCCTTGGTACTCTCCTCTGAACAAGGCTCTTTCCCTCGAGCAGTCTGTCTGTATTTTCTTCCCTCCCAGACAGTGGCCATGCTGTACTCATACCCACGTTCCCTGTACATAGCAGAGTGTATAAATTACAAGCAGAACTCTATAAATGATGAATGACCGACCATGAGCTGACTGATTTATTGCAAAAGGGAGATGGGCATGACATGGCCATGTGGGAGTTCCCACTGTAGCATAGTGGGTTAAGGATCCAGCTTTGTCTCTGTGGAGGTGCCAGGTCGATCCGCAGCCCAGTGCAAAGGGTTGAGGATCCGGCATTGCTGCAGCTGTGGCTGAGGTTGCAGATCCAGCTTGGATTCGCTCCCGGGCCCAGAAGTTTCCATATGTCATGGGGACTGCTGAAAAAGAAAAAAAAAAAAAAAAAGAAAAGAAATGGCCATGTGAATCTTAACTCCTAATGACCTGAATTGAAGATGAGGTTGTAGAGAAACAAAGTTGTATTGCATTAAAGTACTGTGAGGAGGAAGGTTCTCTCTGATCAGAGGGGGGTTGAAAAGGGTGATCCACCTCCTCCTAAGGCCATTTAGTGTCCTCAAAATTTAGAATAATTTCCAGGTTACTTGAACCATTGTGCTAATCCTGAAAGAAGCCGTTTACAAGGAGTGGGGGTCAGACAGACATCTCGGCTTACCTACCAAGGTACTTTGGAGAATCCCTTAACATTCTATTAAAGGCACAGATCCATCTGTATGACATGCCAAACAGACTTGAAATCATGTTCTTTGGGTGGGAAAACTTTTCTCTTTAATGGCTGCGTGCATTCTGCTGATGCAAAAATGACAAGCTTGGCAGTCTCTTTCGATGAATGTGTAGCTGAATATTATTTTCCGTAGTAACAGATTTTTCTAGCACCAGTATGGGGTTGACTTTGCAGTAGGTTCAAGCAGAAGGACGTGTTGACTCTCAGGAAATAAGCTGTTCTCTAAATTGAGCGACTTGGACCAGGTACAAAACCCAGCAGAGAAAATTGCCTTCCACATGGGAGACATGGGTGTATTCCGTGTGCTCCAGCTGAAAAAGACCTGATGTGGAAAAGCCAAATTCAAACAATCTGATGGGAGAAAGGCTCGGAGAAAGAACAAGAGGCAGAGGGGGAGAGACTGAGAGGGCCTCTGCCAGCAGGGCTGGTGGGGAGGGTGCTGGACGGAGGCACCCTGCTTGGTCATGTTGAATGGGAAACGTTGAACGTCAAAAAACTGACACCGTTTGGTGATCCCACCCCATCCCCCACTGTCGCAAAGGGACAGCAGCTTAGCAATCTGCTGTTTACATAAATAAAAAAGTGTCAGTCGAGGAAAGTCGTGTACTCAGCAGGCTCTTAAAACATCTGTTCTCGTGAAACACTTGAAAATAAGCACGCACCGACAGGAGAAAAACAGCTGTGCGTGAATTGATAGGCTCCACCACACGCACACCCGGAAGAGATGGACAATAAAATCTTCAGGAATGGGCCCCTGGGGGATTGGGAGCTGTGGTCAGACTATTGATTCCGTGTGATTTTCCTGTGAGCCTTTGTGATGTAGCTGGTTGGAATATCCCGGGCCTGGAGTCCAAGAGAAAGCCTCTACTTCCGGGCCTGTTAGTTCAAGCCTTTTATACCAACTCTTTCAAAGCAGTAGGTAAGCAAAAAAATCACCCCTAGGGAAGTTTTGGAAGCCCCAAGAGGTGACATGTCTGCACCTAAGTAGAGTCGTGGAGGTGAGGGGGCAACCCCGTCCTTCCTTCTGCACAAAATCATATCCCAAGATGTACTGCTGTTCTTCCTGCCTTTCTGTTACCAACTTGCTCCAGTAGCGTCGGATTTTCTTATATGTGGAGGCAGAGTGGTTACCTGGGCTCCAGAGGCATCGCTGGTATAGATCTTAGTACTACTCTTTGCCATGCTGCCCTGGGAAGGCTGTTGGAACAAAGCATGTGCAAATGTTTCTTTCCCCAGGCGGTAGGAAATGGGATGTGAAGAAAGAATAAACTCCACCTGTTCTTTGCTCACTGTATCTTTTCAAATGTTGTCACTGGGACGGCTTACTCTTCAAATGAGTTTGTTTCTGAATTAGTAACCCATATTGTTTACAAACGTAATTGCAGTCAACACTTCAAAAATCATGTGCAGTTGAAAAATATGTGGGCCCGCTCTCCTTCTCTAGACGTGGGTGATTCCTGGGATAGTCTGGCAAATGCCTCCTAGTTTTTTCCTCCTCACGGCCAGGGGTGGCAAGCACCGATTTCCAGGGCTCTCTAGTGAGGTGCAAAGCTTATTGCTGTGCAGTGTTCCATATCAGGGCTGTTTTTCTTGTGTTGAAAGAGCATTCCAAAATTTACCAGCCGTTAGTGGATCCACTCAGCCAGCCACTCCGAGCTGCTCAAGTCCGCGTTGTGCCTTTCACCCCCGACGTGTGCAAGAGCAATTGGACGCGGAATTACATGGCTGGCTTTCTTTGTCTTCGTCTGTTTAAAGCACTCGCTGAGCACCAGTGAAATGACTGTGGCTGTGTGTAAAAAGCCCTTGGAAAACCTCATTCCTCATCAGGTTGGTAGGGAAGCCTGAACAAATAGTTGAAGGGCTGACTTCACAAAAGGCAAGAGCAGACAGTGTTTTGATGTTTGCAGGGATCGCGCTGTGAACGTGATTTTGCCTCCCCCTCCCCCACTCCTGCCTTCCCCCGACGACTTTAAACATTTGGACCCTGAGGCTACAGTCCAGAGAAGACAGAGGGAACTACCCACAGAGTTGTACCTGTTAAAATAATAGCATTTCCAGTCCTGATTGTTGATTGTAAGAACCCCGAATATATCACTAAAAGCAGTTTATGCTTCTCTATGTATGGAGGAAGCTGCCACCAGCAAGGCCAGCTAAGATCATCTAGGTCGAGATGGAAGGGACAAGTCTACTGGACCTTCTGGAGGACGGGATACCTGCTGGCTTAGAGCTGACTTCCCCTGTGGCGATTAACTGCTTTGTAGGTGGTTGGTGGTGGTTTAAACTTTAAGGTTGGCCCACAGGTGATTCTAGCTTACAGTCAAGTCTCCTCATTTGGTGTTTGGATTTAGGGCATGTAAAGAAATGTTAATCTTTGCTGATATAATTAATGCTGTACTTTGGTTTCAGAACGGCAATGCATTATGAAATTAAGGATGTATCATTTTCAGATTGTTTATGTATATAATTTTTTTTTTGCCTAGGGCTGCGCCCACGGCATATGGAGGTTCCCAGGCTAAGGGTCTAGTCGGAGCTACAGCTGCTGGCCTACACCACAGCAATGCAAGATCCGAGCCACGTCTGTGACCTACACTACAGTTCACAGCAATGCCGGATCCTTAACTCACTGAGTGAGGCCAGGGATTGAACCCGCAACCTCAGGGTTCCTCGTTGGATTCGTTTCTACTGCACCAGGATGGGAACTCCTGGATTATTAATATTTTGGAGAACCCACACAGTGGATCCTCTATAGATAACTTGGAGTAATTTTAATGTGAAACAAACTGGCGCTTGAGCTTTGTTTTGGGAGGGAAGTCATTAAAACTGGATTTCTTAAGGAGATAGGACCAAATACCTTCTACTTATGGAAAAGGTAGAGTTTCTTGAGAGTCTAAAGATAACGTTTTCAGCAATCTATACATAGGCTCCTTGTTTTAGCTTTACAAGCCACTGGATTTGGGGTGACTGTGTGTGTGTGTGTGTGTGTATGTATGTACCTGTGCACACTTGGGTGGGATGGGTAGCATTTTATGAAATCCACATTTCTGAATGGTGGTGAATTTAATTTCAAGGTGAATCTCAACAAGAAATGTAACTGCTTATTGATGAATGGCTAGTATAAAAGACTTTCTATTTTTATATCATGTGGAAAGAAAAACATTTTAAAAATGTGAGGTATAGACTAGTTCCAGCACAGAATGCTCTGGTTAGTGAAGCCATTCTAGTGAAAGTAGGTGGTGTGCTAGTGTTAGGCTTTTTGCAGACTGTGTTGGAGAGAAGCATATCTCCCAAAGAACCCTGTTGGAACCCTGGCATATTACAAAGAATTTTAGCACTTAGTGGGATTACAGAGAGACTGCTTATTTTACACAACACTGATGATTCTGATACCTGAGGGCACCATGAAGCCGAGATAGCATGGGACAAAAATGCGTTCACGTGCAGAAGAATGTCAGCAACACTGGGATAATTAAAGAAGAAAGAGATTTCAAACTGAACCACAAGAGAGGCTAAACTATAAGGTGTTGCATTGCAAAGCATGAGAAGATCAGAGGTTGACACTTGAACATGATGCAGAAAAACTGCTGTGTATTTTTTTTTTGAGTTATGTATGTAGATAGTTCTCATTCTGTACCCTGAATTCAGTTCTTTTCAACAAATTGTTTTTTTTCCTCCTGTGGTTCAGGGTTGAAGAAATAACCTGTCTATGAAACAGGTTCCATTGAAATTCTGGGGTCCAGAGCAGCAAAACCAGCTAAGCATCACCTCTCAGAAGGATGTGGTTTCAGTGAAGTGTATTTTCCCTGGGGAGGGTTCTAGCGTAAAACTCATTCACCACATCTTTACTCAAAAGGCCTTTGAAGGCTTGACTTTGTCTCATCATCTGTCTCTCAATAAGTTATCCGATAATCAAATACAATCCCAGAATGATCTTTCTTAAAATAAGACAAAAACAAACAAAAACTCCCCAAAGCAAAAGCAATCTGTGGCAAAAATAACACCCCCAACCATCAAGGTATGATCAGCATGGTGCGTTGGAAAAGGCATTGAGCGGAAAACCATTCTAGTCCTCACTCTGCTCTATTAGATGGTTGTCCCTCAGTGAGTTTCTTTATCCTTGTAAAGATCAAGGATCTAAAATAACAGGGTTGCCTATGAGTATTGTTTCCTTCTATCAACTTGTAAGACTACAGAATTTTGACAGAAATCTAGGACACTAGAGAATTATACATACGTATCTCTTATATATATGTGTATATCTTTCATATTATTTCGTATGTACCAGATACATAATTTGATTTTTCTAAGGTGATGCATTATGAAACTGAGACTATGATATTTTTAGGCTGTTTGCGGTTTGGATAAACTTCATCCATCCATCTATCCATCCATTCATCTGTATGAAAGTGTACGCTCTATCAATCTAGCTGACTAAGGTAGAAAAGGAATTTAATAAAACAGTATTGGTTAGGCCACAGAATTAATAGATGGCTCGAAAACCACTTTGGGGCTCTGCAGCCAGAAAAAAGTACCTTAAGATGGTGTCACAGAACAGGCCTGCTGAGCAAAGCTGATGGCGCAACCTCTGAGTTAGACCTGCAGCTTGTGCTGCTGCCAGCGTGGCCTGAGGAGCTGGTCGGGTTCTCTCAGCCTCTCCATCCATGGACATTCCCCAGAGCTCCTGCATCTGTACCCTGCCTTGCATGGGGCCCAGGGCAGGTGCCCATATCCTAACTACTGGAGAAACCCCAGCAGTGAGTTTCCGGAATCTTCAGTGGCTGTTTGGACATCGGTCCTTTAGCTGCCTGGGGAATTCGCCACATGTAAACAAGCCTTCTGAAAAATGACCTGTGTCCTCTGTATCATCTTTATTTAGTTTCGTAGACAAATGTTCTGTTTTGTGATGGAGAATTCCTATATGGTAGTGCTTGCATTCAGACTGTCCCTGGTTAAAGCTCTCTCGGGCCTGTGTGGGGCTTCCTTATTTTTTATTTTTAAATTTTTTTTGTTTGTTTTTTAAGGCTGAACTTGTGGCATATGGAAGTTCCTAAGGCTAGGGGTCGAATTGGAGCTACAGCTGCTGGCCTACACCACAGCACAGCAGCTCGGGAGCTGAGCCACATCTGCGACCTACAGCACAGCTCCTGGCAATGCTGGATCCCTGACCCACTGAGTGAGGCCAGAGATTGAACCTGCATCCTCATGGATACTGGTGGGATTTGTTTCCGCTGAGCTGCAGCGGGAACTCTGGTCTGCCTTATAAATATCACCTTCACTCTTCCAGGGGATTAAATCCACTTTGTCTCACCTCCAGTTTCTACTAAAACCATCTCTTCTTTTCTTCCCTCCCTCCTTTGCTCCTTTCCTTCTTCCTCTTCCTCATTATTCTTTGGAATAAACAAGTCCAGGAAATTGTTTCTCTTTGGCTACATATCAATATATTTGTAGCATTTAAGCTAATTTGTAAAATGCCCTTTATACATGATTTGCATAAAATGTACTCAGTTATCTGCTAGTGGTTCAGGAAATTTTTGTTGCTTCATTTAGTCAGAGGACAACTTGGAGAAGATCTGGAGGAGGAAATGGATGGTGTGTTGAAGGAACATTTGAAAAAATTCTCCAGAAGTACACTGGGTAGGGTTGGGATGTGTGATTGACCCCGGGGGTCTAGGAGGTATGTTTGGGTAGCCCCTTGAGGGGAAGCTCTTTGAAAAAGAGGATGCAGACTCAGTTCTGTTCTACAAGGCTCTGAGAATATTGCCTTATTGTCTAGAAACTGGTTGGGAAGACAGTACTCCAGTTCAATGTTGAATCTTTTTTTTTTTTTTTTTTTTTTTTTTTTTTAGGGGCACACCAGTGGCATATGGAAGTCCCCAGGCTAGAAGTCGAATCGAGCTGTACTGCCACTTTATACCACAGCCACAGCAACAGCAGATCTGAGCCACGTCTCTGACCTACACCACAGCTCACGCTAGTGCCTGATCCTTAACCCACTGAGCAGGGCCAGGGATTGACCCCACATCCACAAGGATACTAGTCGGGTTCGCTACTGCTGAGCCATAAAGGAACTCTTAATGTTGAATCTTTTCATGCATGGAATCTGTGAGATGTTATTGTTATACTTTGTGTTGAAATATTAGAGTGCCTAAACAAACAAATGCAGCTTTCTGGCACAGATTGGAAAATGCTATGCAGAGTCAATAGAACAAAACATAAGCCACCCCACTCTAAGCCTGAAGAGCAGCAATAAGTGAAAATGACTGCTAATAGCATATTGTCAGTGATATAATGTGGCTGGCCTTTGGATGTCAGAACTGGACCTTTCCTGAATTTATTACAATGCTCACAGGGGGAAATGCATGTTCATTACTAGTGCTTAGAGCATCTGGTAAGGTAACCTCTAATTCTGCTTAAATGGAAATCGACAAAGCAGATACATGTTATCCTGGTTCTTGAGAATGAGTCTCCTGGGAGGGCTCTTCTGATTCAGCATTCCTGAATTATGTGCCATCCGCAGAACAAGGCTTGAACATCAAATGACACTGAATGGCTCAATCTGGGTAAATAAATCTAAGCCATATGAATCTGACACAAATTGCTTCATTCAGTGAATTGAGTGATTGCAAGGGACTGTCACGGTGTGAACACTGCTTTTTATTCGACTTCATAGATCTAAGTCCCCTGCCTCTAATGCAAGCAGGCAAAAGTTAGTAAAAGTTAATGGTGACCGGAGGTCCAAATTACATTTTGCATAAATAATATTATCTGATTGGATTACAAACCTGGAAAGAATATGAAGGCTTCAATAGGAAAGAATTTCTTTACATCAGTAACTATCATACAGGAGCAGAGTCCTATGTTTTAGCATCTTAGGCAAGACAGGTTATTTTATAAAAAAAATATTTCCTATGTACAATAGCTAGACTTTGTTAGGAAAATTGTTTTCTTTTTCTGTCAGTCAAGATATAAAAATAACAAAAATAGGGAGTTCCCATCGTGGTGCAGTGGTTAACTAATCCGACTAGGAACCATGAGGTTGCGGGTTCAGTCCCTGCCCTTGCTCAGTGGGTTAACGATCCGGCGCTGCCGTGAGCTGTGGTGTAGGTCGCAGACGCGGCTCGGATCCTGCGTTGCTGTGGCTCTGGTGTAGGCCAGTGGCTACAGCTCTGATTGGACCCCTAGCCTGGGAACCTCCATATGCCGCGGGAGCGGCCCAAAGAAATAGCAAAAAGACCCAAAAAAACCCAAAAATATTTTGCTTCTTTGTACCCTATTTCCTTCGTCTGTAATAATTTTCGTCTGATGCTGAAGAACTTACCTTGAGGTGGACTAGCATTGTTAAAACTTCTTGAAATTGCTGATAGCAAGCCAGCTGTGTTAAGGAGCTGACGTTCAAAATAATTGAGCTGGAGGCGAGTTCCCAGAAGAGTTGCACCTTCGTTGAGCCCCTGGTACTTAGGAAACTCTCAATTTGTCATTACATAAGCTCTGGAGGAAGAGCTCAGTTGTTAATGACCAAAGTTAGCAGGGAAGAGATAAAAGGAAGGAGTGAGAATTGTTCTATGCCAGTAACATGATAGTGAAGAAAGGGATGAAGGCAGGTGGCAGTGGCGAAGGGAAGTTACTGAGGTTTCAAAGGCACTGTCATAAGCAAATCCACGTACAATAAGCACAGAGAAGTTATGACCTTTAGCATCTGTGTGGAAAGATGTAGAAGTGCGGTGTGGAGAGGTTGGTCCCTTCTTCCTGGTGGGGGCTTTTAGGCCATGGGGGTTTCAGATGCTGACTTGATCTGCTGCTTCTGCTGTCATGATTGCCACTGTCACCAGCTGTTTTTTTTTTTTTTTTTTTTTTGGGCCCCACTTGTGACATGTGAAACTTTCCGGGCCAGGGACTGAATCTGAGCTGCAGCTGAAGCTGGTATCTCTGCAGTGACCCAGGCCTGCTGTAGTCAGGTTCTTAACCCACTGCACCACCGCGGGAACTCTGCACCAGCTCTTATTTATGGAGCATTTAGTCTTGTCAGATATCATGCTAAAAGCACTGTGTGTATTGTCTCTTTTACTAGTTCCAAAGGTGTCTTCAGGATAGAAGGGAATGGTGAAAACTGCACGGCTTAGGGACCAGGAGATCATCCTTGTTCTTCAGTGCTGTCATCAGCCATCAACCAGCATCTCATAGAACGTCTCACTGTCTAATGGAAGTAACAGGGCAGTTCATGGATTTGCTGTTAGGAAAAAATGAAATAACCCCAGTAACAGGGACTAGCCTCATATCAGGTAGATAGCACACTAGCATGTCAAGTTTCTTGTTTTCCCTTTCTAGTTAAACTGGTTTCTTTTTTTTTCTTTCTTTTTTTTTTTTTTTGTCTTTTTTGCCATTTCTTGGGCCACTCCCACGGCATATGGAGGTTCCCAGGCAAGGGGTCGAATCGAAGCTGTAGCCTCCGGCCTACGCCAGAGCCACAGCAACGCAGGATCCGAGCCGTGTCTGCAACCTACACCACAGCTCACGGCAACACCGGATCGTTAACCCACTGAGCAAGGGCAGGGACCGAACCTGCAACCTCATGGTTCCTAGTTGGATTCCTTAACCACTGCGCCACGACGGGAACTCCTAAACTGGTTTCTTTATCAAAGATAATTAAATTTTTAAAATTTCTTTCTGCTAGAATATTTAATATAAAATTTGCACTTATCTTGAATTACATACTTTTGGGATTCTTCAACAGAAATTGTGTTTGATTTATTGGTATATTGTTATTGTTTAGAGTGTCTCTTGTAATACCTTGCACAGTGTGAGTATCAAAATTTTTACCGAATGAATGGTGGGATTTATTTATGGAATTTATATAAGATGTATTTCCTCGTTGGAAATAAATCTTTTCAGATTGGAGAACGTTCAATGAAACGAGATATTACAGGCAACAAAAACATTACAAATGGAATATATCAAAGCCATAGTTTCTGAGGGGAACAAATTGGCCCAGGAAATATATAGCTCAAGGCAGCACTACCAGGCATGTTCTCAAGTCTGATAAAATTTTTCTGGAGCAGAGAGGATCAATTTGGTTTTTGCTCAGAACATCCAAAAGATCTCAGTGAGACCCATGGACAATATTGACTCTGAAAGGATTCAACGTACCTAACTTTTCCAGAGCAGATGTATTCTCAGCCTGTGTATCACCTTTCTAAGCTGGACTGGAACACACATGGACTGAAACGAGCAGCTCTTTTTGTTCTCCCTAAAGTAATACTTTTCAGAAATAATGTTTTCAAATAATTCACAGCACAATTTTTCCATTTCACCTTTTATATCTGGGTTCGGTAGGCATGTAAGATTTCCAAAGAACAAGATGCAGTCTGAGTGGACCAAGACATGAAGGAGACAGATTCTGTATCTTTTTAATACTTTTCACACTATTGACAAGAGGTCCGAAATTCCTCTTCCATTCTAGCAGTAATTGAAAGCTAAGCTAGAGGTGGATAATTTAGAATACGCCAGACCGCTTCATCAAAATTGTTAGTTTTTATGAAAATTGGCTGCCATCACAAGTTCCAGACTATACTTGTACTAGTAGGTGAGAAGGAAGGAAAATTACAGAAACAACAAAAACATCTAATACTCTGGAGCCAGACCACTTTAAGTTTGAATCTGGTTTCTGTATTTGTTTACTGCATATGGTCTTGTAGGAATTACTTTGCTTCTGTTTCCCTGACAAAAACATAAAAAAAAAGGTAATTATCTTACTAGATTTTCTGAAGATTAAATGGATTTATATGCATAAAGCACCTGCAATAGAGTCACGACAATAGTTCACATAATGTTAGTGGTATTATTCCTGCATGCTAATGTTAAGTTTGCCTTTTAAGTTTCCAGTTCTGTAACTTTCTTCTTCTTCATGATAATAGCAGTCCAAAAACTGGGGAACTGATGGGAGCATGTACATGCAAGTATAAGTTCTTTCTTGTATGTGAGTTATTTTTTTTCAGAAGGTTAGTCATTAATTTTGAAACATCCTTCAGTAATCCAGCTTGAAAAAAAGCCTCAATAAAGAACTGTATTCTTGCGGAGTTGCCATTACAGCTCAGTGGCAATGAACCCAACTAGTATCCATGAAGATGCAGGTTTGGTCCCTGACCCCACTCAGTGGTTTAAGGGTCCAGCATTGCTGTGAGCTATGGTGTAGGTCCAAGATGTGGCTTGCTTGCATCTGGCGATGCTGCAGCTGTGGTGTAGGCCAGCAGCAGTAGCTCTGATTCGACTCCTAGCCTGGGAACTTCCCTATGCCTCAGGGGCGGCCCTATGGCCCTAAAAAAGAAAAAAAAAAAAAAAGGCCATATTCTTGGGAGTTCCCATATAGCTTGGTAGGTTAAGGATCTGGCATTGTCACTGCAGTGGCTTAGGTTGTTGCTGTGGATTGGGTTCAGTCCCTGGCCTGGGAACTTTTGTAGGCTGTGGACAGAGCTGAAAACAAAAAGAACAGTATTCTTCATAGAATGGGAAAAAGTGCAATGGGTATGTGTAATCAGTGAACCTACTGTGGAGTGAAGATATAAAATAAAATGTTTATAGGTGGATAAGAAAGTTCAACCTAAAGGATAATGACTTTGGACTTCTGTAACTTTAAAGAAGAGGTTTTTCTGTCATTAAATACAGTGTGGTAGCACTTCTGCTGCTGAAGTCTTCTTAGGTCTACCTATGCCTCTGTTCAAAATAGGACTATTCCAAGTGCTATTTTAAGAGCCACAGTGGAACATTGGATCGAGTGGCACATTAAACACAATTCTCCAATTTAATTTCTAGAGACAGAATGGCTCCTCATCAACAATTTGACAATGTTGAAAAAGACAATCCATCCCTAGGTAGGCTGGTAGAATTTAGTTGCTTACTGAGCCATAAAACGATTCCTCTAAGAGGTATGGCTCTTTAAAGTTGATCTTACTGGGATAAATCAAGCTTATTTTCTATGTAGATAAAGATAATATGTTAGAATGCTTCAGTTCAATATTCAGTCTTTCCCCCCCACCCCATATAGAACCTGTGCTGTTTTTGTGAAGATCTGGCTTTGGTTCATGACTGTCACTTACTAATAGCAGAGCTGTGGGCAAGTAGCCTGACCCTGCTGAACCCCAATTTTGGTATCTGCTACATGGTGAGAACAAAAAAGCAAACCGTGTGGAGGAAGGCACTATTAAAAGGGCTCATTTCCTGGGAAGTAGGAGGAATTCCACAAATGTCAGTCACTGTTATTGTAGGTCTGACCCCCCCCCCCCACCCCTCTGCCAAGAGACATTCCATGCTTCTCTCATTTCTACTCCTTTTACATTTCAGAGCCCCCCCCACACACATAGATGAAGGACATCCAAAAATAGGAAGTTGAGACTATCAGCAAACAGTTAGTTTCTGATCATCTGTATCACTAAGGGACTGTGAGCATGTGAAAAAGAGAAAGAACAGATGTATTTTTGAGATTTCCATACTCCCATCCCTGTGTATGTTCTTGAATGTTTTTGACTATGGAAGTCAACCTGTAGCAAAGAGGGCTGTGCTCTCTTCTTGGTATTTAGAAGATGGATGGCCCACAACAGATATTTATCCTTGCATGTATTCGTGTAGTCATCAGTTACTTGCTAACTCTATGCATTTTTAAAAAAGGAACGTTTTAATTTGCTACAGATGTCTCATGAAAACCATTATTAGAGTAAAGAGAAAATGCATTTGGAAGCAATTGTACAAAGGTTTCATTTTTATTTCTAAGGGAAAATGTGTGCATGCCGTCGAAGTAATAAAGGAAAGCTGAATTTCCCTTGAGGTATCTGAGGCTGAATAAAATCTGCTACATTATCCTTCAATCAGCCACTTAAAATTTTTAATTGTGTAGACTCTTAATCACAAGGAAAGTAACCTTTGCTGAGCTTTCCTTTGTAGAAGGGAGTGGGGGAGGCTTGCCATCCTTTTTTTCAGCTTCCTTAGGAAGAATCCTCTCTTATTTCAACTTGTATGTGCAGCTCCTGTGCTCCCCTAGGCTCCAGCATTGACTTTCAGGCTCATGATGTTGTGTAGCTTCGGAAAAAGCACAGCAATGAACAGGCTTTAAGCAAGCCAATACTTGGTTAACTCCAAGGGTAACTCCACTCCATGTCCCCGTGGTGTGTACAGGCCGGGCCCAGATCGTTTGCTGTTCAGCAGCCCCTGACTCAGCCCACCAGACACTGTGCAAGGCCCTCTCTGTGGCTCGTTCTTCCCACTCTTTTAAGTGTCAGAGTGACACCGCACATGCCAGAAACGCACTACAGATTGGTTTGAGATGTTGAGTTCTTGATTTTCTTTTTACACATTCAGGGGCAATCAACGGAGCTATGTCGTGTGATAATGTAGAAGATGATGATTTTATGACTCGAATTTTGATGTTCCACATCCCTCGTGAAGGAACTTCTGCCTAATTGAGATTCATATGGTTTCCTGGGTTTGGGATGCGTTAGGAATCAAGAAGATAAGAAACAAGACCACACTTCTACCATCCCAAGGAAGCAGGGGATAAAGCAAATTACCCAGATAGTCTTAACAAAGCATCTCTTGAACCAGTTTCATGGAGCCTCAGTACTGTTGCTCTGTGTCTTTAGACCTTTCTTATACCTCTGTGGGGGTGAAGCTTGATATTTAGGTGCTGAGCCTTTAGTGTTTCTGCCACTGTCTCTTGGAGAATCAGCAGGTGTCAGTCACGTTAGAACAGGCATTCTGTGTTTTGTCTTATGATCTCCAAAGCCAAAGGGAATTAGCGTAGCATGGGAAACATTTCAAGGCATTTTTTTCTGTTTTTAAGAAGTTTTATTGAAGTGTAGTTGATTTACAAGGCTGAGATCACTTCCGCTGTCAAATATGAGATCACTTCCGCTATCAATATGTACCACAAAGTGATTCAGTTGTACATATTCTGCTATCTCTTCTCTTTTAGGTTCTTTTCCCATATAGATGATCATAGAATATTGGTAGAGTTCCCTATTCTATACGGCAGGTCCCTGTTAGTCAATCATTCCATATATCTCAGTGTGAATATGCCAAGCCAAAACCTTCAGCCTACTCCCCAAACCCACCTGTCCCCTTTGGTAACCACAAGTTTTTCAAAGTCTGTGTGTCTGTTTCTCTTCTGCAAATAAGTTCATTTGTATCTTTGTATAGATACCACATATAAGTGATATCATATGATGTTTGTCTTTCACTGTCTGACCAACTTCACTTAGTATGATAATTTCTAGGTCCATCCATGTTGCTGCAAATGGCATTATTTCATTCTTTTTTTATGGCTGAGTAATGCTCCATTGTATATGTGTACTGCATCTTCTTAGCCATTCCTCTGTTAATGGACATTTAGGGTGCTTCCGTGTCTTGGTTATTGTAAACAGTGCTGCAGTGAACTTTGAGGTGCATGTATATCTTCCAGTTATGGTTTTCTCCAGATACATGGCCAGGAGTGGGATGGCTGGATCATATGGTTGTTCTATTTTTAGTTTTTTGAGGACCCTCCATACTGTTTTTCATAGTGGTTGTAGACTCTTTGATAATGGCCATTCTAGCTGGTGTAACGTAGTACTTCATAGTAGTTTTGATTTGCATTTTTGTAATAATTAGAGATGTTGAGCATCTTTTCATGTGTTTTTCAGTCCATCTCTATGTCTTCTTTGGAGAAATACCTATTTAGGGCTTCTGCCCATTTTTTAATTGGGTTGTTTGTTTTTTAATATTGAGTTGCAGGAGGTGTTGTATATTTTTGAGATTAATCCCTTGTCAGTTGCCTCATTTGCAAATATTTTCTCCAATTCCATGGATTGTCTTTTTGTTTATGGATTCCTTTGCTGTACAAAAACTTTTAATTTTAATTAGGACCTATGTGTTTATTTTTATTTTTTTATTATAGGAGGTGGATCTGAGAAGATAATTGCTGTGGTTTATGTCAGAGAGTATTTGGCCTATGTTTTCCTCTAAGAGTTTTATGGTGTATATATTTAAGTCTTTATTTAGTGGTGGTAGAGAGTGTTCTTATTTCATTCATTTTCATGTGGCTGTCCAGTTTCCCCAGCACCACTTATTGGAGAGATTGTCTTTGCTTTTCTTTCTTTCTTTCTTTCTTTTTTTTTTTGTCTTTTGTCCTTTTAGGGCCACACCTGCAGCATATGATGGTTCCCAGGCTAGGGGTCTAATCGGAGCTGTTGCTGCCGGCCTATGCCAGTGCCATAGCAACACCAGATCCGAGCCGTGTCTGTGACCTACACCACAGCTTAACCACTGAGCAAGGCCACGGATTAAACCTGCAACCTCATGGTTCCTAGTTGGATTCGTTTCTGCTGCGACACACAGGAACTCCCGAGACTGTCTTTTCTTTATTCTTGCCTCCTTTGTCATAGAATTTTTTCTTTCTTTTAAGAAACAGCTTTTTGAGGTAGGGTAGGCATATAATAAACCATTTGTATTATAGTGCCCAATTTGATGATTCGATATATGAATATACCCATGAAACCACTATAATCAAAATTAGGAACACACTGATCCTTTTCTATTGTTTTTTTAATCTGTTTTATTGATTTCCTCTCTGATCTTTATTATTTCCTTTCTTCTGCTGACTTTAGGCTTTGTTTATTCTTCTTTTTTTAATTCTTTTAGGTGGTAGGTTAAGTTGTTGTTTGGAGATTTTTCTTGTTTTTGGAGGAAGGCCTATATTGCTGTGAATATCCCTCTAAGAACTGCTTTTGTGGGCTCCCATATATTTTGTATGGTGGAGTTTTCTTTGTCATTTGTCTCAAGATATTTTTTTAAATTTCCTTGTTGACGCATTGCTTTTTTTTTTTTTTTTTAGTAGTGTGTTATTTAGTCTCCATGTAGTCAATTTTTTCTCATTTCTTTGCCTGTGGTTGATTTCTAGTTTCATGCAATGGTAGTCAGAGAGGATGCTTGAAATAATTTCTATGCTCTTAAATTCTGATGCTTTTCACAAATTTCTTTGTGTTGTTTACAGTCCTCCTCTCATTCACAGGCATTACTTGATCTGCTTTTTGTCAGTATGTGTTAGTCAGCATCTCCTAGAATTTTATATAAATGGAAGCACCCATGATGTATTCTTTTTTTCTTTTTTTTTTTGCTTGGATTCTTCTAGGCAGCATATTTATTTGGAGATTGATCCATGTTGTAAATATGTCAGTGTGATGAGTAGTTTCCTGTTGCTGGACATTTGGATTGTTTGCAGCTTTTCATAATTGGAAATAAAGCTTCTGTGAATATTTGTGTACATGTATGTATGTGGGCATGTTTCATTTCTCTTGGGTAAATACTTAGGAGTGGAAGACTGGACCATATGAGTAATTTGTAATTGAGATTTATTTCATATACCATAAAATTCCATCTTTAAAAAGTGTAGAATTCACTCATTTTTAGCATATTCACAAGCTTGTGCAACCATCACAGCTATCTAATTAAATAACATTTTCATCACCCCCTCTCAAAAAAACCTCTGTACCCACTAACGGTCATTCTCCATTTTTTCCCCTCCCTCCAGCCCCTGGAAGCTATTAATCTACTTTTTTTCTCTATGGTTTTTGCCTATTCTGTGCAGTTTATATAAATAGAAATATATGATATGTGGTTTTCTGTGTCTGGCTTCTTTCACTTAGTGTAATTTTTTGAAAGGTTCATCCATGGTGTAGCATGTGTTAGTATCTCATTCCTTCTATGGCTGAAATATATTTCGTTGTGAAGAGATATCATGTTTGTTTATCCATTTTTCAGTTGTTGGGTCTTAGGGTTATTTCCACTTTTTTTTTTTTTTAGTTATTATCAATAATGCTGCTATGAGCATTCTTACACAAGTTTTTCTGTGAGTGTATATTTTTAATTGTCAGGAGAATGTAGCTTGGAGTTGAATTATTGAGCCATATGATAAGCCTATGTTTTACCTTTTGAGGAACTGCCAAACTGTTAGCAAAAGTGGCTGTACAGTTTTATATCCTGATCAGCAATGTATGGGAGTTCTACTTTCTCTATATTCTTACCTAAATTTGTTATTAGCTGTTTCTTTTATTATAGTCATCCTAGTGGGTATAAAATGGTATCTCATATGGTTTTGATTTATTTTTCCCTAATAAGTAATGATACTGAGCACCTTTTCATGTGTTTATTTGCCTTTTGGGTATCTTATTTGGAGGAACATCCGTTTAAATTTATTGCCCATTTAAAAATTGGTTTCTTTTTCTTTTTACTTTTGAATTGGAAGAGTTCTTCAATATATTCTGGCTATCAGACCCTTATCAGATATATGATTTTAAAGCATCTTCTGCCCTAGCTTGTCTTTTTGCTTTCTTGGTCAGGTCTTTTTGAAGAACAAAAGATGGTCATTTTGATGGAGTCCAGTTTATCTATTTTTTTCCCTTTGATTACTTAGGCTTTAGGTGTCAAATATAATGTTGAACATTTTAAGAAAATTGCCAAACTATTTTCCAAAGTGGTTCTACCATTTTACATTCCTATCATCGGTGTGTGAGGGTTTTGGTTTCTCCATATTCTCCACAACACTTGGTATGGTTAATCTCTAAATCTTAGACATTCTAATAGGTGTATCGTGTATCACATTGTGCTTTTAACCTGCTTCTCCTGATAATTAATCATGTTGGGTATCTTTTTCATGTACTTTTTGCCACCTATTTGTTATCTGTAGTGAAGTGTCTGTTGAAATGTTTGCCCATTTAAAAAGTGAATAATTTTACCCAAACTTATGGGATGTAGCAAAGGGAGTTCTTGAAGGAAATTTTACACTAATAAGTATCTACAGTAAGAAAAAAAGAAAGATCTCTGATACAATCTCATTCACATCTCAGGGAACTGGAAAAGTAATAGATTAAGCCTAAAGTTAATAAAAGGAAGGAAATAACAAAAAAACAGAGGGGAAATAAATGAAATGGAGACAAGAAAAACAATGGGAAAGGTCAGAAAAACTAAGAGGTGTTTTTTGGAATGCAAACAAAATTGACAAACCTTTAGCTAGACTAAATAATAAAAAAAGAAAAGGCAAATAAATACTGTCAGAAATAAACACAGCAAACATACATCTGCCTGTGGGATAATTCTCACTTAGAACTGACGTGAAACTAGCAGAAGGAACCTGTACAACACGAGCTGTAAGAAAGACCCATACATAATCAGGTAGGAAGGGAAGACAAGCAGTTGAGTCAGGACCTGTTACTCTGGTTTACCAGATAAAGTAATCAAAGCATTGGTAATAACACTTGTTAATCAATAAGGAAGAAGAATAGATGAGCACAGCGAGATTTTTTTTTTGGTCTTTTTGCCATTTGTTGGGCCGCTCCCTCGGCATATGGAGGTTCCCAGGCTAGGGGTCTAATCGGTGCTGTAGCCACTGGCCTATGCCACAGCCACAACCACGTGGGATCCGAGCCGTGTCTGCAACCTACACCACAGCTCACGGCAACACTGGATCCTTAACCCACTGATCAAGGCCAGGGATCAAACCCGCAACCTCATGGTTCCTAGTCGGATTCATTGACCACTGAGCCACGACAGGAACTCCCGAGCACAGTGAGAATTTTCACAAAGGACTGGAAAATAGATAAAACACCTAACGGGAATGAAGAATTCAATACTTGAAATAAAAAACACACTAGAAGGAATAAATAATAAGTGATACAAAAGGATTCATAAGTGCTCTGCAAGACAGAATAATGAGCACCCAATCAAAACAGCAAAAAGAAACACAAATTTAAAAATTAAAACAATTTAAAAGATTCCTGGGAATAACATCAAGTGCACCAACATTTGCATTATAGAGGTCTCAGAGGGAGAAGGGGATGAACAATGTATTTCAAATTATAGCTGAAAAATTGCCAAACTTTAAAAAGAAAGCATATTCAGGTATAAGGAGCACAGAGAGTCTGACATAAGATGAACACAAACAGACCCACACCAAGACACATCACAATTGAAATAGCAAATTTAAGGAGCAAATTCTAAAGGCAGCAAGAGAAAAACAAGAGTCATATAAACAAGTATAATAGAAAGGTTAAAAAAAGTCATACATAAGGAAATCTCCACAAAGCTCTCTCTCAGCTGATATGTCTGCAAAATACTTTGCAGGCCAGAAGGGAGCGTTATAATAAATTCAAAGCCCTGAAAGGGAAAAAATTGCAATTTAGGATACTCTACACAGCAAGATTATTATTTAAAATCAAAGAAGAGATAAAGAACTTCTCAGACAAGCAAAAACTAAAAGGGGACATCAATAATAAACCTACCCTATAAGAAATTTTAAAGGGTTTTTAAGTCAAAAAGAGGTAAGAATGTATAGGAAATGGAAAATTCCACTAGGGAAGATAAATACATAGTAAGGACTGAGGATCAACCCTTTAAATAAGTCAGCATAAAGATTAAGAGACAAAAATCAGCTATAACTACAATAAACAGTTAAGGGATAAATGTGAGGATATACAATATGACAAGACATCAAAAACACCAATTGTGGGGAAGGAGAGAAAAATATAGATCTTTTAAACTATGAACTTAAATGACTACCACTTTAAAATAGATGTAGGTTAACTGTATGAACCTGATGGTAACCACGAATCAAAAACCTACAATAGCTTAAAAAAAATAAAAACACATATATACTGCTAAAACACCATCCAGTGACGAGGGAAGAAACAAGAAGAAATGAAAGGAAGATGTGGTATATATACACAATGGAATACTGCTCAGCCATAAAAAAGAACAAAATAATGCCATTTGCAGCAACATGGATGGAGCTAGAGGCTCTTATACCGAGTGAAGTAAGTCAGAAAGAGAAAGACAGTTACTATATGATATCATTTATATCCGGAATCTAATATACGGCACAAATGAGCCTTTCCACAGAAAAGAAAATAGACTTGTGGTTGCCAAGAGGGAGGGGGAGGGAGTGGGATGGATTGGGAGCTTGGGGTTAATAGGTGCAGACTCTTGCCTTTGGAATGGCTTAGCAATAAGACCCTGCAGTGTAGCACTGGGAACTATGTCTAGTCACTTAGGATGGAGCATGATAATGTGAGAAAAAAGAATGTATATATCTATGTGTAACTGAGTCACCCTGCTATACAGTAGAAAAAAAATAATGTATTGGAGAAATAAAAAAAAATATGGTCAAAAAAGATAAAGCCCAGAACAAACATAAACATTAAAAAATTCAAAGAATGGGAGTTCCCGTCGTGGCGCAGTGGTTAACGAATCCGACTAGGAACCATGAGGTTGCGGGTTCGGTCCCTGCCCTTGCACAGTGGGTTAACGATCCGGCGTTGCCGTGAGCTGTGGTGTAGGTTGCAGACGCGGCTCGGATCCCGCGTTGCTGTGGCTCTGGCGTAGGCCGGTGGCTACAGTTCCGATTCGACCCCTAGCCTGGGAACCTCCATATGCCGCGGGAGCGGCCCAAGAAATAGCAACAACAACAACAACAAAGACAAAAAAAAAAAAAAAAAAAAAAAAAAAAAAGCAAAGAATGAAAAAAAAGTGAACTACAAAAACAAGGAGAAAACAAATAATAAAATGGCAATTAGTATATACCTATCAATAATTAGATTAAATATCAGTGGACTATTCCCATCAAAAAACATAGGGTAGATGATTGGATAAAAAAACTCAAGACCCTTCTACATGCTGTCTGTAAGGATGTATATTTGAATGTAAGACCAGAAAGTGTAAAAGTCTTAGAAGAAAATATAGCAGGTAAGTTTTTTGACTGTGGTCTTGACAATAATATTTTAGGACTTGGCTAGACGCAAAGGCAACAAAAACAAATAGGTGAAACTGCACCAAAATAAAAAGTTTGGCATAGCAAAGGAAGCCATCATCAAAATAAAAAGGATATCTATAGAAGGGGAGAAAATATTTAAAAACCACATATATAATAAGAGGTTAATATCCAATATATGTAAGAAACTCAGGTCAGCAAAAATATACAAAAAAACCAAAGCAAAAGAAATAACCCAATTAAAAATTGGAAGGATATTTTTCCAAAGAAGACATAAATGACAAACAGGTACACAACAAGGTGCTCAGCATCATCTATCATCAGGGTAATTAATATAAATCAAAACCACAAACAACACCTTTCATCTGCTAGGATGGCTATTATTTAAAAAAAAAAAGATAACAAGTGCTACTGAGAATGTAGAAAGACGGACAGTCTTGTATACTGTTTTGGGGAATGTAACTGGTACAACTGCTATGGAAAACTGTAGAAATTTCTTAAAGATGGAGGCACCACGTGACCCAGCAATCCCACTTCAACGGAAACAGAACCATTAACTCAAAGAGACACCACAGTTCCCACGTTCATTACAGTACTATTCACAGAAGCCTGGTGTGAATAGTGGAAACAACCTACATATCTCTTGATAGATGAATGGATAAAGAGAACATGATCATATATATCATATATACATGATGGAATATTATTCAGCCTTTCAAAAGGCTGAAATATGCAACACATGGATGAACCTGGAGTTCATTATGCTAAGTGAGATAAATCAAAGAGAAACTAATCCTGCATAGTATCACTTATTTTTGATATCTTGAAAAAAGTTGAACTCACAGAAACAGAGTAAAAAAGTAGTTTCCAGGAATTCCCATCGTGGCTCAGTGGTTAACGAATCCGACTAGGAACCCTCGGGTTGTGGGTTTGATCCCTGGCCTTGCTCAGTGGGTTAAGGATCCGGCGCTGCTGTGAGCTGTGGTGTAGGTCTCAGATGCGGCTCGGATCTGGCATTGCTGTGGCTCTGGTGTAGGCTGGTGGCTACAGCTCCGATTCAACCCCTAGGCTGGGAACCTCCATATGCCACAGGAGCAGCCCAAGAAATGCCAAAAACGACCAAAAAAAAAAAAAAAAGAAGTAGTTTCCAGGGACTAGGTGCTGGTGGCTGGGGGAAATAGGAAGAGGTTTGTAAAAGGATACAAACTTTCAGTTATAAGGTGAATAAAGTCCAAATATAATAACATGGCAATAATAATATGTAACGTAACTCTAGCTGATGACACTGTATTGTATAATTGAACTTTGTTGAGAGTAGAATTTAGATGTTGTCACTGAAAAAAGAGAAAGATAAATATGGAGTTGATGGATGCATTAATTGGTGCAAGAGATCTTTTCACAATGTATATGTAGGCTTTAAATATCTTACAATTTTATTTGTTATTTGTATCTCAATAATGCTGAATAATTAAGAAAAGGAATTTCCTGATGGCTCAGTGGGTTAAGGATCTGGCATTGTCACTGCAGTGGTTCAGGTTGCTGTTGTGGCATGTGTTCCATCCTTGGCCCAGGAACTTCTGCATGCTGTGGGTGTGGCCAAAAATAATAAGTAAAAAAGATCTTGACAAAAGATCTTTACCACACTAAAGCCTTATGTGGTCAGAATTCTACTCAACACAGCAGAATAGGCAGCTACTACCTTTCTCTTGGTGGAGGTTTCTGAAATGAAATCCGTTTGCTCTTCTGTCCCAATTGTAGGGTCTTATTAAATGTGCACCTTTTTTTTTTTTTTTTTTTAATTTATGGGAGGTAATGGGATTGGGGACTTGTTCTTTCAATAATCATTTAGTGGTTACTTCGTATGTGTCAGGCTCACGTAAACTGTTGGGGGTCGAAAAATGGATAGGATGCATCTTCAGCCTCCAAGAGCCCTGTAGGTCCCAGGTATTTACACACAACTTCAGTGGGGATTGACTTGTCAATGTATTCATGATTAAGTTAAGGTAAACATTGCAGTGATGAGGAACTATCCCACTCTTGTAAATGTTGACTGACATGGAGTAACAAGGAGTGTGGTTACTAGGCCCAGCAAACCCCTTTCCATGATTTCTTTTTTTTCCAAATTTATTTCTTTTTAAATTACTCAATGAGTTGATTACATTTATAGATGTACAATGATCTTCACAATCCAATTTTATGGGATTTCCATCCCACAACCCCAGTGCATCCCCCCACCCCCCAAACTGTCTCTTTTGGAGACCGTAAGTTTTTCAAAGTCTGTGAGTCAGTATCTGTTCTGCAAAGAAGTTCATTCTGTCCTTTTTTCAGATTCCACATGTCAGTGATAGCATTTGATATTGGTGTCTCATTGTATGACTGACTTCACATAGCATGATAATTTCTAGGTCCATCTGTTGCTAAAAATGCTGGTATTTCGTTCTTTTTAATGGCTGAGTAATATTCCTTTGTGTATATGTACCACATCTGCTTAATCCACTCCTCTTTCGATGGATAGCCTTAAAGAAAGTGACTGCTTTTCTCTTTATGAACAATTTGAACTCCATACTCATAAAGTGCATTGAGTAAAACTGAAGTGGTCATTCTGTTCACTGCTATTCTGCTACTTTTTTTTTTTTTCCTTCAGTTTTATTTTCTTGCCTCCTTCAAGACTGCAATAGGTACACACTTCTGATGTCTGTCTCCTCCTTACCTGTTTCTTGTTTTTGAAAAATAAGGAAAATAATTGTACCTATTTCACAAGACTGCTGTGAGGACTGAGTGGGTATTGCATAATAAAGTGCTTAGTAAAGTGCCTGACTTAATAAATGTTAGTTTTAAAAACAGTATTATCATTGTGTTGCTGTTTACTTGTAACTTTTGCTTAGATTTTCCTCCATTTGCATTGGGTTTTTACTCACTTTGCACCAAGTAGAATCTCTCCAAACATGTAACACTCTGAGGCTGAAATGTGTGGCTCAAAGGCATCATTAAAGCTTATGAACAGACACGTTAGAATGATGTTATCTTAAATCTGGGCAAGAATTATTGGCAAAATAACCCCCAAAGTCTGAATTTAGCAGTTAATTTCATCAGTCATGAGAAATGTTAGAATTGTTTGGTCCTTGGTATCAATAAAAAAATGAAGCAATGGTTAATAAATTGAGAGAGAACATCACCCTCTTTGCCAGGAGATGCCCAGTTGTGTGTGTTGACAGGAGGCTTGGCAAGAAGTACGAGGGATGGTTTGGGATGGCATACCATTCCTTGAAACATTTCCACAGCTGGCAGGCAGTCCGATCATGAGCTTTGCTGACAGGCAGTAATCTAGTATGGTATCCCATTTATTCTTTTTTTCTCTTCTCAACACTACCGCAGCTTCCTTTTGGTTCAGCATTTTGACATTCGTAATCAGTACATCACATTCCATCTTGTTGACCTTTTGGCCTTGAAATAATTAAGATTGTGAATCTTCACAGCAAGTTTGATTATGTCATATTTGTTTATCTGATCATTGTCTTAGTCAAGGAACATTTTGCATCCTCCTGCTCCTACCACCCAGTGATCCCTAGAAAACATGAGCCTCTATATATGTCAGCATAGCTGACACTTTAGTCAGTTTCTGTATTTATGACAGCATTCACAAGTTCTAAGGGCTTACTGGGAAGGGATGGTATGTGCCAAACTTCCTAGTGTTTTCTTGGCATCTAGTCTTCAAGTTCTGAGAAAGAGAAAATATTCTGAACAAATAACTAGAGGATTCTTATTAAAAAAAATTTCTCCTTCTGACATAGTATTTCTTTAGTGTCTGTCTTCCCCTCCTAGAGGGTAAACTTCATGAAGGCATTAACTCTGGCCCTTTCATTTACTGCTGTAGTCCCAGAGCCTGGAACACTTTCTTCTAAGACCTCAATAAATATTTGTGGAATGAGTAAATGAAATCACTCGGTAACTTTTTGAGCATTGGCTAAGAATTGACATTGTGCTTGGACGCAGAAATAGCAACCAACTCAAAAGACGAGTTCATTGTCCTTGATGGAGCATGTATGCTAGTTAAGGAATATACAGAGTAAAAGAAAAATACACATTGGGATCATAGATTATGATTGCTGTGAAGGTCTACGTGATTAAGTGATGAATCCTTACTGGGGAGAATGGGAGAAGCCAGTCTGAGGAGACCTAAATAATGGGAATAAACTACCCTCATGAAAAGCTGGAAGTAGATCCTTCCAGATAGTACACAGTTGCTGAAGCGGGAAGGGCTTGGTGTATCTGAAGAAAAGAGGACGCTGTGGCTGAAAGTGAGCAAGGAGGGAATGAGGTGAAGTCGGAGAGGAGGAGATGGATCACTTCCTGAGACCCTGTCTCCCGTGGTGAGATGAAATATAAGCAAAAGAGGGTTTTGAGCATGAGGAGGACCTCTGATCTCTGGTTTCAAAAGATCTCTCTAAAAGCTACATACAAATTGTATTGGAAAGGAGTGAGTGGAAGCAGGGGAGTGAGTTAGAGTTTCCAGGAATCTAGTGACTTGACTAAAACGGTGGTATTGGAGATGTGTGTGATAAGTCTCTCTTTTCTAGAATCTTGGTTTAATGGCCTCCATCTACTTTTGGCCTGTCCCTGGAAGAGATTTGAAGCAATAACCATGGGTTGGTGGATATCAATATGTTGTATCCTTTTTCAAGCAGAGAGTACTTATTTAGGAGTTGACTGAATCTCATGTTTTTCTTTTACCTTGATCTTATATTCTTCCAAACCACCTACTTTCCAGTCTGTACCAGCACTAATATTTAAGATAGACAATTAAATTTTTCTAACCTACAAAATTCCATCATTTCGAATTATAGAAAAGGCCATTCTTTTTTTTTTTTTTTTTGGCTGAACCTGCAGCATGTGGAAATTCCTTTCCCAGGGCTTGAACCTGCAACATAGCAGTGACTGGAGGTGCTGCAGTGACAATACCAGATCCTCAATACACTGCACCATGGGAGAGCTCCAGAAAGGGATCTTTTAATGAAGCTATTTTTTCCCCTCTGTTTTTACAGTGGGCCATATTTAGCCTGTTTGTCTCTTTCTTATAAGACATCATTAATGGCCTCAAGAAGTGCTAAAAACACTCTAAACACATTTATTTTCAAGTCCCCAATTGCTATAGTCTCAATAGGCACATTGACTGAATTTCAGCATAAAAGAGGCTATAGTTTAAATGACAGCTTCAATATAGTATAATATTGCCAGAAAGAAATAGTGGACTTTTCTCTGTTCCATATCCTTCACCTTCTATTAAATCAGCATGTTTTCTGTAGTGCCTCATTTGCTCCTATCAAAATCTGTACTAGTTAAAATGCACTCATTTGAAAATAACCGAAAACTTGCAGTGGGGTTGAAATTCACAATTCAATCAGGGCTGAGCATGAGCCTCAGGCTGCAGAGATTCAGGGTTGTATGTGTCAGCCAAAATAGTCCAGTTGGAGATTGTCCTGGGAGATTACAATCCTAGGGCTGTTAGGGGCTGAAGTGTGAAGCCAGAGAAAGAAGCCAATTGTGGAAGGGAGCCAGGAGCTGGAGAGAAACCAAGTTCTGATGACATCATTGGCCTTATTAATCCAATCATGTGTGGAGGATGGGATTATTTCTGGCCTTCTCAATTAAGTGAATCTATCTGTCTATCTGTCTATCTATCTACCCATCCACCTACGTATACATATACATATATATTTTTTTTCTTCTTAAACATGTTTGAACTGGGATTTGTCCCATTCATCAGTTTAGGCTTCTGGGATCATCTTCATAATTGGACTATGAAGTCCCTCCAACTCATCTGATTAAGCAACTTTAGAAATGAAAGGAATGTTTAAGATGATTTAATCCGCTTGCTTCATTTTGATGATGTGAACTCATATGTTCTGGCTATATCTATCTGCAAGTGAAGTACAACGCACATTTTGGTCTGGCCGTATTTGGGGGGTTCCCAGCCTAATGGTTGCCAAGCTGAGTTCTTGGGATACTAAATGAGACATCAAGAAGCCAGTTGCTGTCCCTGGGATAGAAAGGGTCAATAACTGTTGGGTCTGGATTTGGAAAGGAAGGAACAGTTTGAAATTTAACTCTTCTCTCTCTCTCCCTCTGTCTCTCTCTCCTTCTGTCTGTCTGTCTCTCTTTCTGTCTCAGTGATCTGTAAAGGCTGACTCTAGTAAGAATCCTCACTCTTCACTGGCTTCTGCAAGTTTTCACAGGGCCCACTCTGTATGGTCCTGAGTGAGTAGGGTTTAGAGTAGAGGGTAGCTCCAGTATCTACCAGAATTTGCCTGACTTTTCATTAATTTTTAGTTCCCCCTTGGCTCTTTAAGGGAGAAACTCATAGCAGTTCACTGGGGAATCCTCCAGAGTCCTGTCATCTCTGGGAGGGGTCCACATGGCGGCTCTGTCTTTTGGGTAGATAAGAAGGTGTCTGTAAGGCCACTAACTTTGTAGACTTTGTTTGTGGTCTTGCAGTGTCTTCAGTGTGAAAAGGCGATTATTCAGGTAGAGGATTGGTAGATGGTGAGTACTCAGGTAAAAGGGACAAGGGGATAGTAAGAGTCACATTAGTCTTAAGGTCTTTGTTTCAGGTACCTCTGGTGTCTTGAATTTTTTTTTTTTTATTAGCTTTTTGCAATGAATCTTTCAATGAAGCTGTCTGGGGTTTGCAAAGTCTTTTGGAGCCTTCTGTGTACTTATTAAAATAGGTATGCCATTCTGTTTGTTTGATTTAGGAACCCTTACTTTCAAGTGAATTTCTTAAATGACTGATCTTGTCTAATTGGGATGTTTCCCATATGGGCCACTGTATTCTGGGTTGTCCCATATAAGATATAATTTTTGTAGTTATCTACAGCTTCTGGGATCACAGATGAAGATGTGCTGGGAGGTAGCATGTTCAGTTCTTTGAGGATCTCATTCCTTTAGCTAAGCCTTGGGTCTCCTGGAGCCAGAGTAATACCTAAGAGGGAAGTGCTACTGAGTTCAGGATTTTGTGGTGTTTTACAGTGTACCTGTTCCTCATTGCACAGACATTTTATTGAGGTTGGCAACTGACCTTGTGTCAACGTAACCTGCTTTGCGAGCAGCTTATTCTAGAGGTAGGTGGTGGGTACTCTAATAGGTGTTAAGTGCTCAACTCATGCCCACCAGTTTTGAAGCTCTGGCTTCTGACATTTTCATAAGCAATACATTTGCTATTTCTTTCATGAGAAGAGTTCTTTGTAGTGGATGATGCTCTAATGGCTTCTAATAATACCACTTGTGCCTATGTAGATTTTGATGTGCTTTTGGTCAAAAAGTCCAAATTTCTTGTCTTAATTTGTTTCCCTAGGTCCCCCAATAGTTTGTTCTCTGGACTTACCTCAAGGCTTTGTGAATCCCCTAAATGGCTGCCATCTTGCTTTCCTGAATTGAGGGGTACCCGTTATTTTCCCTTGTTGAAATACTCCTCCGTAATTCAGTCAGATTGTTTCTGGCTGTCAGTGGGCGGTTCCTGAGACCTGTCAGGACTTCCTGAAGGTGCTTACCTTGTCGATGAGGTGCCACAAACTCAAATATTGTGACCCACCACAAAGTTTCACCCAGAAAAATCTGGAGTCTCTCAGACCCCAATTTTCCACCTGGAAGGATTAAGACCGACAAACCTGAAGTGGCAGAATGCAAAATAAGTAGAGCTTGTTCCAAGAGAGGCTTACTGAAGATCTCAGAGAGCAGCTAAAGAGCTGCCAAACAAAAATGCTCTGTGGGCGCCTTACCCGTGTCTCAGAGCCTTCCCAGGAAACTTCAGCAGCGTCTTCAGGTCCAGTCTGGTCTGCCAAAACTGTCAAATGAAAAAACAATTTAGTACGAATCTTTATTCAAGGGAAAACAATCTGTGGGTTGGGGAAGTACAGGTCCTCTCAGACAGTGGTGCACTCTTCCTGAGGGATTTTTTGAACAAGAGTGGCTTTTTGGTTTTGGTTTTTGTTTTGCTTTTTAGGGCCGCACATGTGGCACATGGAAGTTCGCATGCTAGGGTTCAAGTTGGAGCTGTGCTGCTGGCCCACACCACAGCCACAGCAAGGCCAGATCTCAGCTGCTCCTGGGATCTGTGACAGTACAGGATCCTTCACCCACTGAGGGAGGCCAGGGATTGAACCCACATCCTCATGGCTACTAGTCAGGTTTGTAACCTGCTGAGTCACAGTGGGAACTCTGAGAGTGAGTTTTATAGACTGTTAGAAGAAGCAACTGGAAAAAGGTCATGGCTGGGTAGAAGGTTGGGAATTTCCTGACAGGGTTAGCAGGTTCTTTTTTCTAGGGTAAGGTAGGATAGTTAAAGCTGGGTCGGAGGATTATGATTGGTTTCCTTGCCAAATGTTTCTCATAACTGTAGGCTGATTTAGGTTTGATTTGTGATGTGGTTTGATTGACTGTGGCAGCCTCCATTTTATGGGTCTGGATATATGAACTAACTGGGTCACTCCTTACTTTATTTTCTTCTTAGCTCTTTTTGTTTGTTGTTTGGCTAGCTTTCATGAAGAAAGTTTCTTCATATGTGTGGCATCTGTTTTTCTCCATGAATTCTTCATCTTGAGAGATTAAAAGTCTCATGGGTGTGGTTGGATGTGCTTCACTGTAGGGTGATGGGATGGATCCCTGTTTTTGCTGAGTTCACTGAAATGTATTTTCCGTTGGTTCCTTCTCCAATAGGATAACCTTTCTCCAGAAAAGAATCCTTCAACAGCTGATCTCCTCATTAGTCACTTTATTTTCTTCTATGGAACAACATAAAAAAAATGGTCAGGTGATATACAAATCTTAGAGTCAGAGAGGCCCCAGATGACTGAAGAGGTTTATAAAATTTTTTTTTAATGTGAAATTCTTTTGAATATATCTTAAACATTTTTTAAAATTAATAAAGATACTGAAATAGGGCCTTTTGAAAAGCCAAATACCCCTTCAAGAATGATAAAACTCTCATACTATGAAGCTACTTGTAAGTTCCTCAAATAAGCGATCCTGAATTCAGGAGCATGTTCTCATGTGTTACATTTGTAGCAAACTTGAAAGAATCTTACTATTTTCTTCTAGCTTATATCTGTGTATAAGGTAAGAAAAATAGTGTGAAGCCAAAAAATAAAGGTAAAAATATTAACTAAACCTTAAAGGGGAGTACATTTTTCTGTAATTGTTTTTGAATGTTTCCAAAAGGTAGAAGGTTAATAATCTCTGGTAGGGACTTACTTCTTTTGCATTACCCAACATAGCTCTAAATTGGTTTTTGTGTTAGATCAGTTGATTGTTTGTTTGTTTTCTGTGTAATTGCCTGGATGTGGCTCAGTACAGCATTAAATAATACTATAATTTTTACCTCTCTTCTTTTTGTTTACTCTGTTGTTGGATAGAAAATCAAAACTTTGGAGCTGACACTTACATTATTCACAAGTAAGGTCCAGAACTGTAAATAGAGAATCGTACCTATTGTATGTTTTAACTGCTTTAATGCCAATTTAGTACAGAACTCAGCTATTATTTTCTTGGTGTATCACATAAGGTAAGGAGGCAGTAAATGCTCCATCTGTTTCTTCCTTAGGTTAGCTGTTTGTTTCTTTGTGAACTGCTGTGTTGAATTGGGGAAACAGAGCTTATGCAAGGAGACAGTTGCCTTTACTTAGCATACAAATGCTTATGGTACTTGGGATTAATTGTGGATTTCTTTGAATTTCAATGACTTGAAAGAGCTTGGAATTCTAATCCACTGCTTACAGATTCATTGGAACTGTAAATAAACAATTTAGAAATATGTAAAAAATGATTCCCTAATTAATGCATTTCATGATAATGTATTACCCAGAATTCCAAATTGATGATACATGGTTAGAAATTAAAATTTGAGTATTTGGATTCATAATTTTATGTGAAAGTTGGGGACCTGAATATATAAGTGAATTAAATCAACCGTTACATGGTAACAGGTTGGAGAACACTGTGCAAAAGTTTCACAAAGTAGAGCAGAAATCGAGAAAATTCAAATGGCTAATTATTCCCGTTACTATAAGCCCACACATAAAGTAACTTGAAAAGCATTTCTGCTTTTTCAAACCTCCAACCAAATGTACCTGAGGATCTCTATATGCTTCCTCAATCTGAAATTGTCTAAAAATAACATTTAATTAAAAATTTAAATATTAATTTTAAATTCTGTATTGGGCTTTTAAGTTCAACTTTAGGCATGCAATAGTGCTATTGAAAGAATAGGTATTATGGATTCAATCAAATAAGAAGCAGACTTATTCAGGCCTAGGGGGTGAGAAAATGGGGCAGTTGCAGAAAGAACAAGCTATGATTGTTGCTTCTTGCCCATCTTCTGGCCATGGGCATTGATAACAAAAAGACAGCAGGCTGGGCAGAAGAGAGTGGTCCTCCAAGCTGGTAAAACTAGTATCTCACACAGAGAACAATAAATTTTCCTATTCCCTCCAAATCACACCACCCAAGGTGAAGAAACTAGGTCCATCTTTTCCATATGTACTTTGGGACTGCTCTGAAATTAATTTTAATCTATTTGATAATGTATCCATAAGAAGAGTGGAAATAGATATTACCGTTTGCCCTATTTCAGTAATTTTCAATAAGTTTGTTACTAGATCCCTTATATCAAAAGTAGTGGGAGTTTTGGTAAAAAATGCAGATTTTTAAAAATATCATGTCTCTAAATTCTGGGGGTGGCTTCTAGATATATGCATTTTAAACAAACTTCCTAGGTGACTGTGATGCACCCTTGAGTTTGAGAATCACTGCTCTATGTGTCACACTGTTTCAGATACTAACTTTTGTCATGTATGCAACATAATTTATGGCCCTTATCTACAATGCATTTATGATCTAGTGGAGACACACTAATGCATAGGGCAAAAATAGTAATCTGTTCAAAATAGGAGGAGGGAGTATAACATAAGGGACAAGCTGAACCTTGCAGTCATTCATTCATTCTGCAAATTATATCCTGGAAACTTGTGAGTGCCTCATGAATATTTGGTGGCTAGTGGGTCCTTTTACTTCTTCATATATAAACTCTAACTACTTTCTTTATGTCTAATATATTTCACAAGGTACTTGCTTTTATACTTAGTTTCATTATTCTTCCTTATTTATTGGTCTTATTCTCTGTAGCAGAACTGAATATTCCTAAATAATATGGCAATGCATATAACAATATAGGAGGCATTCTTAAATAATGTTAACATAGAAAAAGATGAGTTATCACTAAACTCATTATGTATGGGGTTAGAATAATACACCGGATGGTCAAATCAGGGATTCTTAAAGTGGTGTCTGCAGAATCTTAGGAACATATGGATCTATGACCTTTGAAATGGATCTATACAAAATTGTTTACATGGATGCCTTTCTGGGGGATCTATGGCTTTTATTAGCACATCTGGAAAACTATAGAACTAATAGATGGATGTCATAAACTTAATACCTACAATAGCCAGGCAGGTAAAATAAATGTTTGAAATAGTTCTCAGCGTCAGAAGCTGTAGATGGAAGCTCTGGTGAGCAGAGGGCACACACCTTGTCCAAAGGGAGTAGCTCCAGGTGCTTCAAGGCCATTATTGCTCTTTAAGAAATCAGGCCTAGACTTAGAGACTTTGAAGAGAAAATTATGATTACCAAAGGGGACAGGTGAGGGGAGGGATGGACTGGGGACTTGGAATTGGCATAGGCACAGTTGGTATTTGGAATGTTTGGTCCACAGGAACCTGCTGTATAGCACAGGGAAGTATATCCAGTGTTCTCGGATGGTTCATTTGGAAAGGAATCTGAAAAAGAATGGATGTTGTACAGCAGAAATTATCACAACCTTGTAAATCAACTATTTCAATAAAACTTTAAAAAATGTAAAAAGGACACCTGATGTCCTTTAGCTGTGCAGTATCGATAACTGTTATTGATATTTATGTTAAAAAAAAAAAAGAAATCAGGCCTGATGGCCAGGTATTCTAATTTTTCAAGTGAAGCCAAGTATATGATGTTTATTTTTATTTTGGTAAAACTCTCAGTATATTTTTCATTGGATGTAGGATTCTGAATTGATAGTTCTTTTAATTTCAGCTTGAAAGATGTTGGCCACTTCTTTCTGGCTTCAATTGTTTCTGATTAGAAATTCTTTAGAATTCAAATGGTTGCTCCCTTGCAGGTAATATATTGTTTGTCTTTGGCTTCTTTCAGATTTTTAAATCTATTTAAAAAATTTTTAGCACTGTGATTATGATATATCAGGGCATGCATTTCTTTGGGTCGATCCTATTTATGGTTGTTGCTCATTTTTTTTTTTCCCTGTAGATTTATGTCCCTTGTCAAATTCAGGAATATTTCAGCCACTATTTCTTCAAATATTATTTTAGCTCCAACCTCTTTCTCAGTGACAAAAATGATAGATTTTTTTGGTTATTGCCCCACATATTCCTGAGGATCTGTATTTTATATTTTAAATCTGTTTTCTTTGTTATTTGCATTAGATATTTTCTATCAATTTATTTTTATGTTTTCTGATTCTACCCCCTACCACCCCCCCCCCCCCCCCCCCGGTCCCCAGTTATTTCCATTCTGGTACAGAGCCCATCCAGGGAGTTTTTAAATTTCATTTACTGTATTTTTAGCTTTTCTTTTTTTTTTTTTTTTTTTTCTGGAAGTTCCAGGGCTAGGAGTTGAATTGGAGCCGCAGCTGCCAGCCACAGCCACAGAAATACCAGATATGAGTTGCATCCATGACTTATGCTCAACTTGTGGCAACACTGGCTCCTTAACCAACTGAGTGAGGCCAGGGATTAAACCTGCATCCTCATGGACTCTAGTCAGATTCTTAACCTGCTAAGCCAGAATGGGAACTCACTATATCTTCCTTTTCTTTTCTGAGACTTTCTGTATTTTCATTTATTTCAAAAGTGTCATTTCTTCTTGGAGAAATCTTAAGGTAACTGCTTTAAAATTCTAGCCAAGTAATTTCTAGCATTTGGGTAATCTCGTTGGCATTGTTGATTATCTTTCCTTGTTTGAATTGAGAATCTACTGGTTCTTGGTGTGATACATATTTTGGATTGCATTCTGTATTTTTAAATTATGAGACTCTCACTATGAGACTCTGGTTGCTGTATAAATCTGTTTCACTAGGTAATAGGCCTGTTGGGTTCAGAAAGCGTGATCTACTTTTGTAGGCTATGGTTCTAATGTCAGTTTAGTTTTCAAACTTTTACTGTGTTATTCTGGTCTCCTGTGCTTATGTGATACTGAAGCCTGTTTGAAACCTGAGTGGTAATCTGTGCCGTAATTCAGTTTTCAAAGTTTTTGCTATATTGATTCTAGTCGGTTTCTTCTCAGGTCTGCTTATGATTTTACGCTCAGATATAAAAAAAAAATTTCACTTTTCAGCTTCCTACTCTCCTTAATCTAATCTCCTAATCTCCACAAGTTAGTTGGGAGTGGATGGAGTACCTCTTCTTTGCAGGTGTTCCCTTAATCCAGGGCAGGGATTATAGACGGAGGCCCTTCTACCATCTTCACAGTGCCTAATAGGGAAAAAGGACAGATGCTGACTCTGTTTATGTTTGTCTAGAGCGAGACTGGCTGTTGGATGGGGCAGGGGAGAGAGGTCTGCCTCGTCTTTGGCTATTGCAGAATGGTGATGGTTGACAAGATTCTACCCCATACCATCTACAGCACTCAGGGGAGAGGAGGGAGAATGACTGCAGCCTCTGCTGGGTGGGTGCAGGGTGGGGATGTTTGATGGCTCTGTTGCACAGTTGCCGTAGTGCCTTGTGTGAAGGGGACGAGACACCGTTTCTTGTGTGGCGTTTGCCTGGAGTAGGAGAGATGCTGTCTGAGGGTTCTGTCCAGCACAGATGCCTTCTTCCCTGTGCTTTGGCTAGCAGGAACATCTTTTGTTGTGGTTGTTGTTGTTTGCATCTCTTTATCTCTTTGTGTTTCAGGGTTGTAGGCTGCTCTGGTTTATATCAAGGCCAAGAGATACAGGAGAAGAAACCAAACCAAGGAACTCATTACCACATTGTTCCTTGAGTCCATAGGTCCTTAGCCAGTCTGCCTTATTCTCTACCTTTTACAGTCTTCTGATAGATAGTCATTCTGTTTGTTTTGCTGGGGAGCATTGAGTTGTAATTCCTGAGGTGAGTACTGTGGAATGTGCTTACTTCAACTTTTCTAGAAGCCTTGTTTCCTTTTTGCTGGCAGTATATATCAGACTTTTTAAAAGAGTGAGAAGGACCTGAGGCTCTAATCTAACCATCTTCAGATTTTTGATGAATTTTCCATTAATCACCATAAGTTAAAGTGACCTATAGTCTCACTTACCTATAGTAAATTCGTTGTAAATATTATACGTGCTCTTAATTTAGGGGTATAATTGAAATCATCACATTCTACTTAGTTTGCTTCTCTGGTTTTTAATGCAATATTTTAACACAGAAAGCAAAAGAAAGAGCAACTTCCCTTCCCCTCCCTTCCTTTCCCTCCTCTCCCTCCTTTCCCCTCCCTTCTGAGGAATTAGATCTTCCCCCTGTGAGGGACTATCTAGCATGACTTATCCTACATATACAAAGAGTTGCCATGAGACCCAAGCTTGTGTGCTCTCCCAGGATTCACTTCATAAGCAGAAAACAAAAATGACTGGATAGATGTGAAACTCATGCACTTTGGCAGTCACAGAACCCTGTAGATATGTTTTATTTTAGCCTACATTTCCCTAAAGTAGTAGAGCCTAGTGGGCAGGAAATGTGCTTGGGAAGTAGCTCCACGCAACCGTCAGAGAGGATGGGCGTGCTACCACAGGGAAGAAGTGAGAGCCCTATTGTGTCTGCCTTGTTCAAGGCAAGCTGATCACTGTTCTAGGGAATTGAGGCTTAATCATGCTGGGGACTATATGTGGAACCACGTTGAAAGCAGCTCAAATTATCCAGATTGGGGGATGGGAGAGGGTAAGGTATTTCCAGCATCTCATGTCCCATTGGTTGCCGCATGAATTGCCACCTCCTTCATATCTCTGTATTTTTGTTTATGTGCCAGAATAGCTGAGTGGGCTGTCAAAAGCCTCCCATGCGGCAGAGAAATCCCCATATAGAAGGAGCTGTCACATTATACCTGTGTGGCTGCTTTCTGTAGCAGTGACTAGAATAAAAAGGTGGCTCAAGAGTATCCTCCTGAGATGGGGCCAAGGGATCTCCAATATAGATTTCCATCAGTTCCCCCTTTTGAAAGCTTCACAGATGCCTTGTTGTCCTTCTTCACCTTAATCCAGTGAGCAATTCCCAAATCAATTCATAACAAATTCTTTTTTTTTTTTTGTTGCATATGTTAACCAAAATGAATTTCTACAGAGTGCAATGAAAGAACTCTGACACTTCCATTAATCTGTTTTCTTTGACTGGGAGACAGTTTCATCTGCGGTAAAAGCCTGTCTCCGTGGTTGAATCTGCGCATGTCTATCAAAATGCTTAAACTGCGCTTCGAGGACCATATGGGTGTTGTGAAAATAGAATCTTCTGGGCCCAGATGCTGAAGTGTCCTGGTTAGCTTCTGATCCTCCACAGTCAGGCCTAACTTATTCACATAGTCTTTAATGACATACAGTGCTTCAGTTTTGAATAGATGTAAAGAGGCAGCAAATTGAAAATGCAAGTTAAAGAGATACAGGTGGATGTTATCACATAAATAGTATCTGGTTTTCTGAAATTACAATTATGACAGTCCTGAATGATCTCTGATCCCACTGTATTATAATGTGACAGCTGTATATTGCTGTGATTTCTCTAGTGATGCTCGCTGTTGCTTCCTTGTCATCTTTAATAACACAGCAACTGGACAGATTAAGTTGAAATGATTTATTCTCTGTGAATGTCATAGTCAAGGCATGCTGTCAGAGTAACAGGTTAAAGCTTTTCCATTAGGAGGTTATTATGTACAGTATGGTGGTACAGCTAACAACCTCCTTGTGTTCCACTGTATCAGTGACACAGTTATGCATTTCTCATTAGGAATTGATGGAGAGGTCTTTTGTGATTCCTAGCAAAACAATTTTTAAATGCAAATGAAATGGAAGTACAACATATTAAAAAATGTACAAATAATCAGGTTATTGGAAATCTCACAAAGTAAACATAACCAGGACCCAGATCAAGACAGCACATGATCAATACTGCAGAAGCTACCCCGTCAAGTCACAATTTCATGCCTTTGGGAACCACTATCTTGGCTTTTACTACCACAGATGAATTTTGATTGACGTTAATTTGTGTATTTGACCGAAAAATTTCTTTTTTTTAATATAATGACTTTTATGTTTTTCCATGATAGCTGGTCTACCAGTTCTATCAGTTTTCTACTGTACAGCATGGTGACCCAGTTACACATACATGTATACATTCTTTTTTTCTCACATTATCATGCTCCATCATCAGTGACCAGACATAGTTCTCAGTGCTACACAGCAGGATCTCATTGCTAATCCATTTCTATTTAAAAATTTATTGGGGTATTTATTTAGTGAAATAAATCTTAAATGGTACAGTTCAATGAATTTTGGGAAATGCACAGTTTCCTAACCAATAACTATCAAAGTAAGGAACATTCCCATCATCTCAGATTTCCTTGTGTCCTTCAGCCAACTCCTCTTCTGAAAGCAATCACTTTCCTGAAATCTCTTGCTATGGGTTAGTTTGGCTGGTTCTTGAAATTCACATAAATCAAATTATATAGTATATCCTCTTCTAACTGGCTTTTCTTTGCTCATCTAAAGTTCCTGAGATTTCAAAAATGTTGTATGTATAATTAACTTGGTTTTTCTTTTTATGAGTGGTATTCCACAATATCAGTACACTACAATTTGTTTTTCCAGTCTTTTGTTGTTGATATTGGTCTGATTCTAGGTTTAGCCTGTAGTGAATATGCTTCTACTAACATTCTTGGAAAGTCTTTTTGTAGAAATGGGATTTTATTTCTCTTTGATGGAAGTTATGGATCATAGATAGGGTATGTTTAACTATATAAGGAGTTTCCAAACCATTTTCCAAAGGGGCATATAATTTTGCATTCTCACTAACACCGTATGAACATTTTCATTACTTTACATTCTTGTCAATACTTGGTAGTGTCAGTCTTTTAAAATTTTGTACTTCCTGGCAGGGTATTGTGCCGTCGCATTGTGGTTTTGATTTATAATACCATAATGATTTTACATTGTTGATAAACTTCAAATTAGCAATTTGTTTGAAGGTTAGTGTTTTCTATTTACTGTCTAAGAAATCTTTACCTATCCTCAGGTCATAAAGTTGTTCTCTTCTGTTTTGTTTTATAAGATTTGGCTTTTATTGTTGGCCTTTAATCCATATTACATTACTTTCTGTGTATTACATAAGGAGTGGTATGTAAGCATTTCTAGTTATTTCAGTACCTTATGTTGAAAAGATTCTTTCTTTTCACCTTTTGATTTATTTGTCCGTTGTTAAGTCATCACTATTTTTTGGTCACTGTAGCTTTGGAATAAATCTTGAAATCAGAAAGAATAAGTTGTCCAAATTGTCCCTTCTTTTGTAGGACTATTTTGGCTACTCTAGATCTTTTCCATTTCAATAGATATTTTACAATCAGCATGTCAAATTTTATAAAAAGTCCGCTGAGACTTTGGTTGAGATTGAATTTGAGAGGATGGACAATTTAATAACCTTAACTCTTTAATTATACGAACTTGGTGCATCTTTAGGTATATGTTTAAGCGTTTTTGAATTATCTCTCAGTAGTATTGTGTAGTTTGCATTTGAGAAGTCTTGTACATCTTTTGTTAAATTTACCCCTAAGTAGCTAGTATTTTTGAGGCTATTGCAAATGATAATAATTTTTTAGGAATTGTATTTTCAACTTTTTCCGTGGTAACATATAGATATATGATAAATATAGATTGACCTTGAATTCCATGTCCTTGATATATATAATATACGCTTCTGCCAGATTTTCATAGTTTCATAGGATTTTCTGCATCTTTAATTGTGTTGCATGTGATTAAAATACAGTTTTAGTTCTTTTTTAATCTTTTTTTTTTTTTTTGTCTTTTTCGGGCTGCACCCAGGCATATGGAGGTTCCCAGGCTAGGGGTCGAATGGGAGCTGTAGCTGCCAGCCTACACCACAGCCACAGTAACATGGGATCCGAGCCATGTCTGCGACCTACACTGCAGCTCATGGCAATACTGGATCCTTAACCCACTGAGCAAGACCGGGGATCAAACCCTTATCCTCATGGATGCTAGTTGGGTTCTTGGTTAAAGAACTAACCTATAATGGGAACTCCTGGGAACACTGTTTTTTAATCTTTATAACTTTCATTTAGTTTTCTTTCTTTAGTTGTTGGCTGGGATTTCTAAGTCGGCTGCATAAACTTGTTAAAAGTCAACATCAGTGGCCTTACTCATAACATTAGGGGGAAAGAATATACTATTTCACCATTAAGTATGATGGTAGTCATAGATGTTTTTAAGAAATATGCACCCCATATCAGATTACGGCAATTCCCTTCTACTCCTACTTTGATAAAAGGCTTTCATTTTATCATGAATGGATGCTGGATTTTGCCAAAAGCTTTCCTGCATATATTGAGGTGCTCATGTGCTTTCCTTCTGTGGTTAATATAGTGAATGACATTGATTTATACAAATGGTAAATTAATTTAGCATTCCTGTGACGAATCCTATTTAGTCATGTTATTGTCTTTTTTCTGTATTTCTAGGCATGATTCCCTAACTTTTTTTGAATTTTTACATTTATGTGTCCATAGTTATTTCTTTGGCGTATCAGGTTTTGTTTTGTTTTGTTTTTTTTTTTTTTTGCCAGGTTTGGTGTCAGGGTTATGTTAACCTCAGAAAAAAGTTAAGAAATGTGAATCCTCCTATATTTTTAAAAAGTATGCATAAAAGTGACTTTTTTTTCTCAAATATTTGACATTATTCACAAATAAAACCATCTGGACCTGGGAAAGTTTTAACTTAAAACTCACTTTTTAACAGATATATGGCTATTTAAAATTTCTCTTTCTACTTGTGTCAGTTTAATAATTTGTATATTTTGATGATTTAGCCATTTAGTCTTAGTTATCAGTTTTATTGATATAAAGGTACTTTTTACTATTTGTAGAATATATAGTAATGTCCCCTCCTTTATTCCTGTTAACAACAATTTTAATTTTTTTTGATCAGTCTTGCTAGGTATTTTTTAATTAAATTTGTTTTAAAGAACCAACATTTTGGCTTTATTAAATTTTTATATATTGTCTTTTTTTAATTGTTGATTTCCATTTGTTATCTTTGTTATTTACTTTTGTCTCCTTAAGTTTATTCCTGTTTTTCTAACAACATCAAAAGTATGTTCTAAAAAAATAATAAATAAAGATTTAAAATCCCTAGCAAGACTAATCAAGGAAAATAAAATTTTAAAAGGAGGCTGTAGAAATTATTAACATCAGGAACCACAAAGGGGACATCAACCAGATATACATACTATAGACATTAAAATGAAAACAATAGGAATTTATGGACAACTATATGCCAATACCTTCTACAATTTGGATGAACGGGTAAATTCCTTAAAAGACATATATTACCAAAATGAACATAAAATAAATACAAAATGTGAATGATGTCATATTTCCTGAAGAAGTTGATTTCTTGATGACTGATTCTACCCCCTCCCCAACAAACTCTCTATTTTTGATGTTTTTATCCAAGGAGTCTTATCAAATATTTTAAAAAGAGAGAGTTGTAATTCTATACAAACTCTTTCAGAAAATCACTGCAAAGGGAAAGCTTCATAACTCTTTTTATTGTTTTGGTTTTTGGCAACAGTAAAATACGTATTTCAAAGATGTAATAAGACTGCAAAATTTCAGGCCAATATTCCTTTTGAATATAGACATAAAATTTTTTCAGAAAATATTACCAAATCAAATCTAGTAATATTAAAAAGGATAATACAGTGTGGCCAATGAGTTTATCCCAGTAGTACGAAGTTAATTTGCTATTCAAATATCAATTAATGTAATTCATCTCATTAACAGAATAAAATATGAAATCCATATAATCTTCCCATGAGATGTAAAAAAGCATACAACAAAATTTAATACCCTCTCATGACATCACTTATCAAAAGAGAATAGAATGGAACTGGCTTAATCTGATAAGAGGCATCTATGAGAAATCTATGACTAATATAATTAATGTTAAAACATTAATATTTTCCCCTTAATTTTGGAGAAAAGCAAAAATAATCTTCTTTTCTAATTTTCTATTTCTATGAACTTTATAGAAGTCCACGCCAATTCAGTAGGGCACTAAAACAAGGTGAAGGGAATACAGATTAGAAAATAAGTAAAACTGTCATTTGAGGATGACATGGCTGGGGTTAGAGAAAACTGTAGTATTTATAAGAAAAATGATTAAAAAGTATTTCAAAAGATTGAGGATACGAATTAACGCATGTGTCAACTATTACTGTATACTTTTGACAGACTATTTGAAAATTAGGTTAAAAGTTAATACCATTTGTAATGATATTTAAAAGATCAAATCCCAAGGATTAGATGTCATGAAAGATGTGTAATACCTTTACATGGAAAACTATAAAACATCTGAGAGCAATTACAGAAGTCTTAAATAATGTATGATATCATGTTCATGGACTGAGAAAGTCATATTGTTTAGTTTTCCATTGTATCTAAACTGATTTGTAGATCTAATTCACACTAAAATCTTAGCAGGCTATTTGAAGAAATACACAAAGTGATTCCAAAATACAGTAGATGGAGTTCCCGTCGTGGCGCAGTGGTTAACGAATCCGACTAGGAACCATGAGGTTGCGGGTTCGGTCCCTGCCCTTGCTCAGTGGGTTAACGATCCGGCGTTGCCATGAGCTGTGGTGTAGGTTGCAGACGCGGCTCGGATCCTGAGTTGCTGTGGCTCTGGCATAGGCCGGTGGCTACAGCTCCAATTAGACCCCTAGCCTGGGAACCTCCATATGCCACGGGAGCGGCCCAAGAAATAGCAAAAAGACAAAAAACAAAAACAAAAAAAACCCAAAATACAGTAGAAAGTGCAAACAACATCAGCCATGCTAAACAATCCTAAAAAAGAACAAAGTTGCAAGACTTACAGGACTTGGTTTCAAGATAGTATAAACCTACCAAAAGTTAGGGAGTGTGTCATTACTGTGTCTGTGCAGAAGATGAGATTAACGGAAGAGAATAGAGAGTCTATAGAGATACACACATGTATCTAAATGTGTATATTTAATATATATTCATTCCTATAAATGAGGATAGAATAATCAATGAAATTGAAGAGTGAATCCAGAAATCAAACTCTGTGTGTGTGTGGTTAAATAGCCATACAGATGTGTAACTGTTGTTTACAATTTTAGTTTATACTAAAATAGGTTAAATTTGAACACTAGACTTTACAATTAGTATCCCTTCTTGGAATAAGGGACTAACAGTAAAAAAAAAAAAAAAAAAATTTGGGCTTTGTGTTCCAGTGGTTCTCAGTGGGCGTAGAGGGTAAGGGTTAGGGGAAGGAGAATTGAGATAGATGGGGGATTGAAAGGTGGGGAGTAGAGAAGATTTTGCCCCCTATGAGACATTGACAGTGTCTGGAGACATTTTTGGTTGTCACAACTGGGAGAGAAGTGCTCCTGGCATTTAGTGGGTAGCCCACTTACAACAAGAATTGCTTGATCTAAATGTCAGTAGTGCTAAGGTTGAGAAACTCTGGTGTATTCTTATGGATTTGTGTTAAAATACCAGATGTGCCTCCTTTGTGTACCTATAGGATCTTGAGAGAAAAAAAATACTAAAATAAGAATTATGTTTACTTTCAGCATTGTTTTGAAGCGTAACTATAAGAATAGGAGGTTAGCACCATGCTAGAACATAATAGACCTTCAATAGTTGGTAGCTTTTATTATTGCTATTGTTGTTTTATATTGTATTATTTTTTTTTTTTTTACATAAGAGATGCCTTAATGTTCAGTTTGAAATTTTCTCGGCTTTGAAAAGTGAGAGGAAAATATGTGAAAAAGCCTACTAACTTGTGTGTGGGGAATTTTTCACAGTGTTTTCCCTTGGGGCATAAGAGGAGAGACCCAAAGGTCACACTGACAATGTGTAGGGCTCTATAGTGGTTATATTTTGGTTCATATGGACCACTGATCACTGACAACTTTGTGGTGCACAGTGTTACCTGAACAGATACATGTTTTGATTCTTTTTACCAGTCCTGTCTCCAAAAGTAAGATAAAACTGTTGGACCAATAATTGGAGCCCATTTACTAGTAAGAAATAGAGCATTTAAAACACACAATTTATATAACCTGTCGTATATTTAAGAATATTTACATGACATAGTTTTAAAAGTCTGAGTGGGAACACAAATGCTACTTTGTACATCGTGCTTGGGTCAGAAAAAACCAGAGAGACGAAACTCCATCTCTAAAGACTTCCCTTGCTTAAAGGATAACTGAAAATCTTGGGGATTATGCTGTCATGGTAATAGACATTCAAATAAACTTGCTTTTTTATTGCAGGGTTTTCTTGTTGTATAAAATAGGGCATAGAATCTTAGAGGAGAGCTCTGCTATCTACTAATTAAGCAAGGTACCCAAGCAAGAGGCTTCCTTCCCTGGATCGGTGTTTTCTGAGTGCCTCCTGTGTGCTGGAAATTGGGAGTATCATTGTAAGGAAAATAGTCTAGTGGGGAGTATCATCAAATAATCATATTAACATGAACATTCAGATTTTAAGGAGTACTGTGAAGGAAAGTTAAAGGACATCACCATTGAAATATGAAAGCACTGCTCTGAATAATTTTAGTTATTTCTGAAGATAATTTGGTACTTTTATTTGTTCTTTGTTTCTTTGTTGTATCCCCCTTTCTCTTTCTTTTTCTCTTTCTTGTGGAACCTTTATTAAATCTGCCCAGGTTATGTTCTAGACAGTTTGCTAGCAGCTGGGGAAAAAATGTAAACAAAATATTTACTGTGTCTTCATGGAATTTATGAGCTAGCTTTTTAAGTGAGAAATTATTGTTTTAAAGTAAAGAAATGGAATTAAACACTGCCATTTCTCTTGCAAAATCACAAATAAGGGGGGAATAAAAGAAAGCCAGACAAATTGCCTGAAGATCAGATTAAATCACACAGGTATTATTAGTGACTCCAATTACACACTGACCTTAGTGACAACACTTGAACAAACTTGCCTTTATCATCAGTGTTTGAGGGAGAAAGGAGAGCGGTCCATTGATATCATTAAATAATGACCTTGATTATTGAAAAAGGAGATGATGCAGAGAAGAACATCAACAGAATCTCCTGATTGCATTACAATTTTCTAGCAGGCAGGAGACTGTCTCTGACGAGACTTAGCCTTTGTCATCCATTTCTAAAATTAATTCTATTTGTTTAAATATTCGCAAAACATATAATTTCTTACTTTGTCTCTAGTAAATAGAAATTATTGATAGATTTTAAAATAAGAGGTCTCAAATTTAATAGTGTATTTTTATAAGTGATTATTTTAAATTCTATTTATTAAGGCTTAATTACTGTCTCTTCTATATAATGAGTCCATTGCATATCTTGTAAATGCTTCCAATAATCACATGAAATTTTAATGAATACACAATAATGGTCTTATTAATTTTAAATTAAATGTACTTGTTCACTTTTGAAAATAAATTTAAAGTGCCACTATAAATAACTCAGGAAAGTGTATTCATTTTTACACTAGAGAGTCTATTACTTTGGATATTTATAACTGTAAATACTCTTGTTCTTCTTAAAGAATAAAAATAGCTGATAGAGGTTGAGTGTTTTTCTGTGTGCCATGCACATATAATGGTTATTGGTTGTACTTTACATGGACTATTTAATTTAATTTTTATGCAATAGTAAGGCAGGCCTGTTATTATGTTCAATTTAGAGAAGTGGAAAAAAAGATTTAGAGAGGTTATATGTCAAGCTCAAAATCATGCCTTCTAAGAGTTGATAATGGGATTTAAATCTGAGCATCTAAAATCCCAGGGACTTAACCTTTGCTTTAGGGGAGTAACGTCACTGACTTCATTTCTGATTTCTAATTAGATTACAGTTAATTAAGTGGTTAATCAAAGCTGGCAATTTTCTTGGTGAATATATTGTTGCAAAAACTTTGGCTTTGTCAGTAACAATACGCAAAATGGTAGCAGTGAAAGCTGAGTACTTTTGTCTGGAAAGGAAGTGTGGTATGCCAGAGAGTCTCCTGTTGATCAACAGAACCACTAGTTAAACACTAACCAGCACATCACTGAGTGTGACTACAAGCCACAGAGTCAAAAGTAAAGGAGTAGGTCCCTGAAGTCTTGCTCTTCTTCAAGTAATTGTAATAGTTCTTGTTTATTTACATATTAATGGAAATTTAACCCTTGAGAGACATTCAAAGGCTTCTTTTCTATTTTCCATTCAGTGTAGTGGTAAGCCCTAGGCAAATGCCCTAGCAAATAAACCCCTGTATTTCTACAGTTATTTCACATCATGTATTTGTATATTTCCTTTTCATTTATACTTTATGCCATGAGTCTAGCAGGGTATCATTTAAGACTGTTAATACTGGAACAAGTCAACATATTTCATGTTTTATTCTACCTTTACTTATTCCTTCTACGGTATTCCTCCTCACTTTATGTGGATCTGAGTTTTTGACCTATATTATTTTCCTTTTCTCTTAAGAACTTTTTGCTTTTTAGGGCTGCACCTGAGGCATGTGGAGGTTCCCAGGCTAGAGGTCTAATTGGAGCTACAGCTGCCGGCCTACATCACAGCCACAGCAAACACAGTATCTGAGCCACATCTGCAATCCACACCACAACTCACAACAACGCCAGATCCTTAACCCACTTAGTGAGGCCAGGGATCAAATCCTCAACCTCCTGTTTCGTAGTTGGATTCATTTCTGCAGTACCATGATGGGAACTCCAGAACTTGTTTTAACATTTCTTATAAGACAGGTATACTGGTAAACAAATTCCCTTAATTTTTGTTGGTCTCATAAAGTCTTTATTTCTCCATTTTTGAAAGATAATTTTGTAGGGTACACAATTCTAGGTTGGTGGTTTCTTTCAACACTTGTAATGTTTTACCTCATTTTCTTGTTTGCGTGGTCTCTGAGGAGAAGTCACATGTAATTCTTGCACTTATTCCTCTGTAAGTAAGGGTTTTTCCTCCCCTCTGGCTTCTATCTGCATTTTTTTCTTTAATTTTGATTTTATGTAGCTTTGCATAAGTTGTCTAGAAGATGTATACCCATATGTGTATGTATATGTATGTGTATATATATAAAACAAATTAGTTCTAAAATTCTTATCTCTAATGCTTATCAGCAAGATAGAGAATGCCTTTGGGATATTATTAGTATTATTTCTTCTTCTTATCCTTTTTCACTTCTTTTCTTTCTCCTACTTTTTCCTCTTCTTCTGTCTCCTTTTTCCCCCCATGCAACAATGTAACATAGCTCTTTTTTCAGTTTTTGATATACTAAGTTTTTTTGGTTAATTTTTATTATAGTTGATTTACAGTGTTCTGTCAATTTCTTCTGTACAGCAGTGGCCCAGTTTTATTTATATATATATATATATAAATATAAATAATATATATATAAATAATATATATATATTCTTTTTCTCATATTATCTTCTATCATGTTCTATCACAGCTGATTGGATATAGTTCCCTACACCATACAGCAGGACCTCATTGCTTATCCTTTCTAAATGGAATAGTTTGAATCTACTAGCCCCCAACTCCCAGTCTATTCCAGTTCCACCCCTTCTCCCTTGGCAACCACATGTCTGCTCTCCATGTCTGTGAGTCTGTTTCTATTCTGTAGGTAGGTTCATATTGTCATATTTTAGATTCTACATATAAGTGATATCATGTCGTATTTGTCTTTCTCTTTCTGACTTACTTCACTTAGTATTAGAGTCTTTAGTTCCATCCATATTGCTGCAAAGGGCATTATTTTGTTCTTTTTTATAGCTGAGTAGTATTCCATTGTGTATATATACCACATTTTTTAATCCATTCATCCGTCAATGGACATTTAGGTTGTTTCCATATCTCAACTATTGCGAATAGTGCTGCAATGAACATAGAGGTACATGTTTCTTTTTGAATGAAAATTTTGTCCTGATATATACTCTGATATTGCTGGGTCATGTGGTAGTTCTATACTTAGTTTCCTGAGGTACCTCCACACTGTTTTCCATAGTGATTTTACCAATTTACATTCCCACCAAAAGTGCAGAAGGATTCCCTTTCCTACACACCTTCTCCAGCATTTGTTATTTGTAAACTTACTAATGATGGCCATTCTGTGTGAAATGGCACCTCACTGTAGATTTGATTTGCATTTCTCTAATGATTAGTGAGCATTTTTTCATGTGCCTGTTGGCCATCTGTATGTCTTCTTTGGAGAAATGTCTGTTCAGGTCTTCTGCCATTTTTCAGTTGGGTTGTTTGTTTTTTTGCTGTTCAGTTGTAAGAGTTGTTTTTATATTTTGGAGATTAAGCCCTTATCTGTTGCATCATTTGTAATCTATTTTATCCCATTCTATAGATTGTCTTTTTGTATTTTTATGGTTTGCTTTGCTATGCAAAAGTTTGTAAGTTCGATTAGGTCTCATTGGTTTATTTTTATTTTTGTTTTTATTGCTTTGTTTCTATTGCCTTGGGAGATCTAAGAAAATACTTGTATGGTTGATGTCAGAAAATGTTTTGCCTATGTTCTCTTTCTAGGAATTTTATGGTGTCTTGTTTTATGTTTACGTATTTAAGCCATTTTTGAGTTGATTTTTTGTGTATGGTGTGAGGGTTTGTTCTGGTTTCAGTGATTTACGTGTAGCTGTCCAGTTTGCCCAGCATGATTTGCTGAAGAGACTGTCTTTTTCACATTTTATATTCTTGCCTCCTTTGTCAAAGACTAATTGACTGTAGGTGTCTGGGTTTTTTTCTGGGATCTCTATTGTGTTTCATTGGTCTATATTTCTGTTTTGGTACCAGTACCACACTGTCTTGATTACTGCAGCTTTGTAATAGTGCCTGAAGTCTGTGAGAATTATGCCTCCTGCTTTATTTTTGTTCCTCAGATTGTTTTGGCAATTCAGGGTCTTTTATGGTTCCATATAAATTTTTGGATTATTTGTTCCAGTTCTGTGAACAATGTTATGGATAATTTGATAGGGATCACATTAAGTCTGAAGATTGCTTTTGGTAGTATGGCTATTATATTAATTCTTCCAGTCAAGGAGCATGTACTATCTTCCCATTTCTTTGAATATTCTTTAATTTCCTTGATTAATGTTTTATAGTTTTCAGCATCTAAGTCTTTCACCTCCTTGGTCAGGTGTATTCCCAGGTATTTGATTTTTTGGGGTGTGATTTCAGAAGGTACTGTATTTTTATATTCCTTTTCAATATTTCATTGTTAATATACAAAAATGCTACTGATTTCCAAATGTTAATCTTTATCCTGCTACATTGCTGTGTTTTTTGTAAGTTTGAGTAGTTTTTTGTGGCATCTTTAGGCTTTTCTATGTATAGTATCATGTCATGCACAGAGTGAAAGCTTTACCTCTTCTCTTCCAATTATGGTACATTTTATTTCTTTTGTGTGTCTGATTTCTGTGGCTAGGACTTCCAATATTATGTTGAATAAAAGTGGTGAGAATGGGCACCCTTGCTTTGTTCCAAATTTTAGTGGGAAGACTTTCAGTGTTTCTCTGTTGAGTATTATGCTGGCTGTGGGTTTGTCATAAATGACTTTTATTATGTTAAAATGTGTTCCCTCTCTACCCACTTTGGTAAAAGTTTTGATCATGAATGGATGTTGGATTTTGTCAAATGCTTTTTTGACATCTATTGAGATGATCATGTGGTTTTGGACTTTTCTTTTGTTAATGTGGTGCATGACATTGTTTTCTGTATGTTGAACCAAGCTTATGAACTTGGGATGAATCCCATTTGATCATGGTGTATGATCTTTTTTATGTGTTGTTGGATTTGGTTGGCTAAAATTTTGTTGAGAATTTTTGCATCTGTGTTTGTCAATGAATATGTCTTTCTTTTTTGGTAGTATCTTTGTCTGGTTTTGGTATTAGGGTGATGATGGCTTCATAGAATGTCTTTGGGAGTGTTCCTTGTTCCTCAAATTTTTTTTTTTTGGTCGTTTTTTTAGGGCTGCACCCGTGGCATAGGTTCCCAGGGTAGGGGGTCCAATTGGAGCTTTAGCTGCTGGCCCACACCAGGGCCACAGCAATGCTGCATCTGAGCTGTGTCTGCAACCTACACCACAGCTCACAGCAATGCTGGATCCTTAACCCACTGAATGAGGCCAGGGATTGAACCCATTTCCTCATGGATGCTAGTTAGGTTCACTAACCACTGAGCCATGACAAGAACTCCTTGTTCCTCAACCTTTTGGAAAACTTTAAGAAGGATGAATTATAAGTTCTTTGTATGTTTGGTAGTATTCACCTGTGAAGCCATCTTGTCCTGGACTTTTGTTTTCAGTTTTTTTTTTTTTTTTTTAAACAACGTATTCAGTTTCATTTCTAGTGATAAGTCTGTTCAAATGATCTATTTTTGGTTCAGTTTTGGCAGGCTGTATGTCTCTAGAATGTTATCTATTTCTTCTAGGTTGTCAGATTTGTTGGCATGTAATTGGTCATAGTATTCTCTTATTTTTTTTATATTTCTGCAGTATCTATTGAGATTTCTCCATTTTTCATTTCTTAGTATGTTTATTTGGGTTCTCTCTCTCCTTCTTGGTGAGTCTGGTCTGAGGTTTGTAAATTTTATTGACCCCATTCAAGGAACCAGCTCTTGGTTTTTTTGATTTTTTTTTCTATTTTTTTGAATCTCTATTTTATTGATTTTCTCTGTGATATTTATGGTTTCCTTTCTTCTGCTGACTTTAGGTTTTGTTTGTTCTTTTCAAATTCTCTTAGGTGGTAGATTAAGGTGTTCATTTGAGGTTTTTCTTCTTTTTTAAGGAAGGTCTATATCACTATGAACTTGCCTCTAAGAACTGCTTTTGTGGCCTCCTATAGATTTTGATGGTTGTGTTTTCATTACCATTTTTTTTTCTTTTCTTTTCTTAGGGCCTCACTTGCTTCATTTGAAAGTTCCCAGGCTATGGGCTGAATCAGAGGTACAGCCACTGGCCTAGTCCACAACTACACCAATGCTAGATCCAAGCCACATCTGTGACCTACTCTACAGCTCATGGCAATGACAGATCCTTAACCCACTCAGTCAGGTTGGGGATCGAACCTGAATCCTCATAGATCCTAGTCAGGTTCATTAATGGCTGAGCCATGAAGGGAATTCCCTTGAGGTGTTTTTTAATTTCCCTTTTGATTTCCTCATTGATGCATTGGTTTTTTTAGTAGCCTGTTATTTAGTCTCCATGTAGTCAGTTTTTTCTCATTTCTTTTTCTGTGGTTGATTTCTAGTTTCATGCTAGTGTAGTCAGGGAAGGTGCTTGAAATATTTTCTATACTCTTAAATTTGTTGAGTTTAGTTTTGTGCCCCAGTATGTAATCAGTCTTTGAGAATGTTCCGTGTGAACTTGGAATGAATATATATTCTATTTTTTTTGGATATACTATCCTGAAAGTATCAATTAAGTATAACTGTTCTATTGTGTTATTTAGGATCTCTGTTGCCTTATTGATTTTCTGTCTAGAGGATCTATCCATTGATGTGAGCGGGGTGTTAAAGTATCCCAGTATTATTTTATTCCCATCAGTTTCTCACTTTGTGTGTGTTAGTATTTGTTATATGTATTTGGGTGCTCCTGAATTAGGGGTGTATATATTGATGAATGTAACATCCTCTTCTTGAATTAATCCTTTTATCCTTAAATCATGTCCTTATTTGTCTGTTTTTATGGCTTTTGTTTTAAAGTGTATTTTGTCTGATAGGAGTATTACAACTCCAATTTCCTATCATTTCCTTTCACATGAAGTATCTTTTCCCATTCCCTCACTTTCAGTTTATGTGTGTCCTTTGCCATAAGGTGAGTCTCTTATAGGCAACATATTGTAGGGTCTTGTTTTTTTAATCCAGTCTGCTACTCTGTGTCTTTTGATTGTATCATTCGGTCTATTGACATTTAAGGTAATTATTGATAAGTATGTATTGCCATTTTAAATCTTTTTTTTTCCAGTTGTTTTTATGTTTCTCCTTTGTTCCTTTCTTCCTTTGGTTAGATGATTTCCTATTTTATGCCTGAATCATCTTCCTTTTAGTTTTTGTGAATGATTTGTGGTTTTTGATTTGGTTTTGATTTGTGGTTGCTCTCTTTTTCAAGTGTGTTAACCCATTTCTATATCTGCTTGCTTTAGTGTGATAGTCATATAGGTTCAAACATAGTCTAAAAAAAAGTCCAGATTTTATTACTTTCCTTCACCACATTTTATGATTTCGGTGTCCTTTTTTATATCTTCATGTTTATGTTCACTGTTCCTTGTGTTTATCTTTGCTTTTACAAATAGGTTTTTTTTTTTCCTTTTAGATCTGCATATTGGCTTATTTGTGATTTCCTCCATCCTATATCTTCTTACTTCTTTCCTATTTAGAGGAGATCTTTCAGTATTTCTTTTAGAATGGGTTTAATATTGCTGTATTATTTTAGTTTTTGTGTGTTGGAAAAATACTTTATTTCTCCTATTTTAAATAATATTCTTGCTGGGTAGAGTATTATAGGCTGCAAATTTTTCCCTTTTAGATCTTTGATTATATCTTGCCCCTCTTTTCTGGCCTGTAGTGTTTCTGTGGAGAAATTAGCTGATAGCCTTATGAAGGTTCTCTTATAATTAATTCTTTGTTTTTCTCTTGCTGCCTTTTTCCTATGAAGATGGGAAACTACTGGCCACTGACTTATACATCATGGGGCCTTCAATTATTACAGTTAAGTTATATATTAGCTCCTCTCTTCTAGACTATATAAATTTAACTTCGTAAGAATAATTGGCCCAGTCGGTTTACAAGTCAGCATGTTTTCTGGAAAAGCTCCTTATAGTTCTTTATTTTATGTGCATGGAATTGAAGTCTTTTTTTTTTTTGGCTTTGTAGGGTCGCACTTGTGGTATGTGGAAGTTCCCAGGCTAGGGGTTGAATTGGAGCTGTAGCTTCCACTCACAGCCACAGCCACAACAATGTAGGATCTGAGCTGCATCTGTGGCAATGCCAGATCCTAAACCCACTGAGCAAGGCCAGGGATTGAACCCGCATCCTCATGGAGACTATGTTGGGTTATTAACCTGCTGAGCCACAAGAGGAACTCCCTAAGTCCTCATCCTTGAAGTGTCATAAGTGGTGAAACTCGAACTAGACCAGAAGTCTTTTCTCATCTACCTGAGTATTATTTTCATTAGTCCCTCAGATTTCCTTCTATTTTATATGTTTTGAGAAATAAGGTGTTCTTTGATGTCCAGTATGGAGAGTCCAAAAATTCAGGTGATTTCACATCGGTTTGTTATGCACTGAGTGAGCAGTAAATATTGACCAGATGCTGAGTTCCAAAGAGAAGTAAGCCCTTGAGATGCTTCTGGGAGTAAGAGAGTAGACTCAGAACTACAAAGAATATAAGGTAGACTAATGTGTGCCTTGGGGGAGGTATTGACTGTGAGGGTGTTTTAGCTCTGACATTGACTGCCTTATTGAGTAATAAGATTGGTTCAGTTGACCTGGCTAGCTAGCTAGGTATGTATCCCTTTTCCCTTTTACCTCTCTGCCAGTGTATCTTTAGAATTTTTATCACAGAGGACAAATTTTCCAGGTGGGAGAGGGCTGTTTATTAACCAAAATGTAATGTAACTATGAACTAACTATTGTGGAGGAAAGCCCACAAGGTGGAGGGGTTATTTGAACAATCTTTAAAGGATGAACACTATTTCAACAGTGAAGGATAAAGGGCAGGTGTAAAAAAAATGTTCCCTGAACAAGGAGAACAGCATTGGCTTGATGGTAACATACAAAGTGTGTTGGAGGAGGCAAAATTATTAGAGCCGACAGGATATAATGACAGCAGTGAGAATTAAAAGGGTGGGAACATCCTTCCCTTAAAAAGTGAACTCAGGGAGTTCTTTCTGTGGCACAAAGGGTTAAGAATCTGACTTGAGTGGTTTGGGTCACTGTGGAGGCATGGATTTGATGCCTGACTCAGTGCAGTGGGTTAAGGATCTGGCATTGCTGCAGCTGTGGCATAGGTTGCAGCTGTGGCTCAGTTTCATTCCCTGGCTCGGGAACTTCCATACAACATGGGTATGGCCAACCAAGAAAGTAAACTCAAATGTGTTGAATGGATTTTGAAAGAATATGTTGCCAAGAATTGGAGAGATTATCAATTAGTCACAGAGCTTATGGGAAGCATGAGGAAGAGTGGAAGTTTTAAGAAAAAAAGAAAACTTGGAGGAATAAAAGATGAGAATAAGAATGTGCTCAGAAAAATGTGAGGAACATTTTTTAGATACTTGCCATTTATGCGATTACCTATGTGTCTCAATTACTTGAGTAATTGAGTAAACTCATGAAAAGGCATTACTTTATTCACTCCTTAAAGAATGGAGACTGTGCTACAATTTCAAGATGTTCCCTTTTGTGTAGTGAATTTTAGTACCCAAACAGCACTTCGATTTATCAGAGACTAGAAAACATCAGTTCCACGGTAGAATGAGTCCGTCCGTCCTCTTTTAAACAGCTTCAGCTGAATGTCCCAGAGAAAAACACTTTCATCCTGAGAGTAGTGTATCACAGTATGGCTGATGTTGTTTAGGGGATGATGGATTAAAATTAACCCAGAAACTGGTCCCCGTTTTAGAGTGATACTGTGAAAATGGGTAGGCATTAGGCTTTATTTCGTTCAGAACAGCACATGCTCTTAAAACGGTGTTCTTCAAGGAACTATTTCAATTAGTGGGGGGAGAAATCTGTTTAAATCCGGATCTACTAATAATCAAGTGTATTAAAAACACAGCCACACAAGCTTGGATTTTATTTCTCTAGGGCTCAGGCTTTACTTGTGGTTAGTCATGTGCAAAACAGAATGAAAACTTCCACTGTCAATTTACGTTGACTCCCATCTGCCATGAATGGTAACCCATGATCTCTTTTCCACTGGGTATTTTTGTTGTGCTCTTGTCGCTGTTTTACAAAGAATCTGCAATCACTTATTCTGTGCGCCTCACTCAGTTCTTGAAGAGAGACAACACTTGAAAATATAATGGCCAGATGATCTCAGGATGCAAGAATCCTTCAGATGTTTGCTGAGAACTGTTGAAAGATGCTTCAGTTTGACAAAAGCAGGAAATGTTAATTTTCAGCTCTTTTATAAATAGAGGGATGATCTGTAAAGGGAAAACTGTTGTCACAGCAAATGTACACTTGAGTGATTCAAACCTAATTAGTGGTTATATGATTCACTTTGAATATATTTACTGTAACAACTGGTAAACTGCTTTTCAAATTCAGCTGTTGAATCGACTCTATTTTTTTTTTCTTAACAAGACAGCCTAGAATTTTTTTTCCTTTTTTCTTACCAAACTTAAACCTTTCTCCTCCATATGTGTTCTATAATCAATGATTAACTGCCTCCATCTTCTTTCTGTTCCCATTCTACCCCTCCCTGTAAAATTCCCAAAATATTTACTAGAAGGAAACATATTAGCATTATCCGCTTGTTTTCAGCAGCATAAGGATGTGAATATTATCTGTTCAAAGTGTAGAAGTAGTTATTATGAAAAATAAAGTCATATTCCTCAAAAGACTCTATTGAACTAGGTGTTCACGGCAGTGATGTATGTTAATTCTATGCTACGTCTTCCCATTTTGTTAAATACTTGACTTGGTGTAACTGAAAAAAGAGAAATTCAAGCAGAGTGGTGATTTAGTGACTCTAACTGAAAGCAATTTACAATATGTTTAATTAAAAGAAATCTTTATATAAAGCAGACATAATTTATATTTTGGATATACCACAAATTAATTTTGGGGGAATCATTCCCAAAACCAAATACTCTAAAATTCGGGTAATATATGCTTTAACCCAGCAGTAGTAGGAAGAAAATTCTTGCATTCTACTGCATATCCTTTCAAAAAATCTGATCATTAAAAATAGCAAGTTTGTGGCAGATATTTTGGAAAATGTAGAAGCGTATAAGAAAAAAGAAAAAATGTAATTCTACTACTTATAAAGTTTAGAAGTATTTTGTTTCCTAAATGTTTCCCAATCTTTGTATGTGGAATTAAGAAGAATAGGGATCACATTATCCACATAATTTTGTAACTTCTTTGAGAAAAGTTCTTTTCCAATTGCCTGTTTGGATTTCTACATGCCTCACTGAGCTCTTTGAAAACCTGATTCCTCATTCCAGAGATAGACATAGATCCACAAAGAATGCAGCTGTATCATGGATATGCCAACATGCATTTTCCTAGACATGTGAGATGCCTCTTGAAAATAATTACTTTCACCAATTGATTTGTGAAGGTTTAGATATTAGAAATGAGCAGTATTAAAAATAAACACAGGAGTTCCTGTTATGGCTCAGTGGTAACGAACCCCACTAGTATCCATGAGGATGTGGGTTTGATCCCTGGCCTCACTCATTAAGGATCTGGTGTTGCCCTGAGCTGCAGTGTAGGTTGCAGACATGGCTCAGATCCTCTGTTGCTGTGGCTGTGGTGCAGGCTAGCAGCTGTAGCTCTGATTGGACCTCTAGCCTGGGAATCTCCATATGCTGCAGATGTGGCCCTAAAAAGAAAAAAAAAAAAAAGAATAAATAAACACACACTTTAATGCATAGTTTGGGAGGGATAGTTGAGGGAGCGAAAGTTTCTAGAAGGTCCATAGGATAGTGAGGGCAGAGTCCTTGAGAGATGGCTGAAAGCTTCAGTCATCAAGGTAGCGAGGAGGACAGGATTAGCTGATTGGAAGGATTGCCCTCTCCTTCTAGGTGGAGAAGAACAGAACTGTTTCTTTATCTGGCGATCATGCCTAGGAACCCCCAAGGAACCACCAGGCTCTCTAAGCTGGGTGTCAGTACAGTGTGAATAAGGGTAAACTCTAGATTTTTGGCATCCGTTTGGGCCAGTAAGCTTTATACAGAGAAACAAATGAAACCAAACAACCGCCCCACCCCCATGCTCTGGCTGCAAACAGTTCTTCCCTGATGAGGTGAGTCACACCGCTTCATTTTCTCTTTGAATTGCAGTTAAAGAAATGAAAAAAAGGATCACACTGACAGCAAAGAGAAAATTACTTTACATGGTGGGTGGATAATGTGCGGTGAGGTCAGCTTCTTGAATGCTATGGTTGGAATCCTTTTTTTTCCAAAAAATTTTTATAAGGCTGAATGATTTTATTACCACTAATAACCCTTGCGGCTCTGAAAGCGAAAATAATCGGGGTAATCAAAATTTATGCTTTAGGATGAAAGGTGATTATCTGCAGATGAGAGGAAGGAAACTCCTCTCTCCCCAGTGCTGTCTGCCAACTCCACTGTGAGAGGAGAACCGCGTGGAGCCTTTGGCGAACATCCTGTGGTGGAGGTTGGGTTGGCCCTTCTTTCAAAGATCAGGTTTTGATGGCTGGAAGCCATGGACGTTAAGGCATGTGTGAATAATCTGAAGCTCTTTACTCAGAGAAAAAGACTACCTGGAGATACTGCAGAGGAGGGAAGGTTGATCTCAAGATGTTTGCCCTCCTCTTTGAGGAGTCTCTTCAAACGATTGAATTTTATTTTTAATGTTTATTTTAAACTAAAACAGCCCTTTATGATGGCCATTGTATTTGTTCTGCTGTAGTGGGTCCTATCGTTTTCGAGAGTTCCTCCTTTCCTAAGCTGAAGATGGGGGCTTTGGGGTGATTTAAATGTGGAACTGGGAAAAACAGGATGGAAAAATGTGCTGGGTTTAATCTTGATTGATGAAAGACAGGACTTTTTGTTATCATGGAGATGTGAATGGATATTATTTGTGAATTTCTCCCAAATAGTTAAAGGAAAATTATTCAAGGCAGAGGTAACTAATTAAAGTATGTGAAATTTCTCCATAACTTTTGGTGGAAGAAACACAGGTTACTTTTTTTTTTTTTTTCTAAATCTGATTAAATTGTGTGTAGAGCCCCTGCACATGAGAGTGGTGAGGAAATTAAACTTGTTGGATTACTACCATCCTTCCAAAAGTGGACTTGTGTCTCTGTGGTCTTACACGGTTTAGAAAGGTAATCTCTAAAAATTTCTGTGCATATAGTATTCTATTAATATATTTATTATAAAACATACAAAAATAGAAATACAGAGAGACAAACAATTTAAACAATTACTTTAAAAAGTATTTTAATTTTAACATTAATGGAGTAGACCTTTGTCATTATTATTATTTATAATTTCTAGTGAACAAAACTTGATTGAGTGTGCTTTATAGTTTTGAAAGTCTTGGTTGTATCAGTGATTCAAATGCTGGATCATAAGTCCCGTATATTTTCACACTTGGTTTTAATGAAAACTAAGCTGAAAAGGATGCCTAATAAAGATAAGTAGATTCAGATGGATGCAGTGCAAACTCGGCTCCATTGGTGAAATTACAACTCTTTTCATTTCCAGTAATGGAAAGGTTTTGTTGAAATTCATCTGGTACATTTCCATTTTCCATGATGTCAGTGAGTTAGTCTTACATATTAACACAAAGGTATCCTTTGTTACCTATTTTAACTAAAGGGTTCAAATCCTGTTAAACTCTTTGTATAGATGATTTTAAAACAGCTTAGAAAATTAGTTTCCTAAGTTTTTAATGAGTAGGGTATGAAGATTTTTTTAAAAATAGATAATGTTATTTAATTTCGGCAGCAAAGTCAAATGTTTCCATTTACAAACATCTGTTTTCAAAATGCTCTCTCTGTAGCTCAAGATTCTTTTAGAATGTAGTCATTTTTTCCTCCACTCACTTTTAAAATGTCACCTTTACCTTGAGGGAGCAAGTAAGTATTTTTTTGAAAATATCTTCTAGCTTATTACTGACATGCACCTGTTAGCATAGGGATGGTAAACAAATTTGAAACGTGTGTTTTTTTGTGGAAAAAAAAAATAAGACTTTAAATTTGATGGTCCTTTTAAACACTTTGCCATTAGATAACATTAAATAAAAGCTGGTCACACCCCATCTCGTTCCATGACACTGCAGTATTCTTTGTTGGAAATCATATAATTCCATAAACTGATACATGGAAGCTTTAGTACATAGCAATACGTGGAAAGCTGGTAAAAGCCTAAGCAAGTATTGTTTCCCCTCTGAGTGGTAGATCCACCACTCTGCCCTCAGGTTAGCTAATACCCTTCCCCACGTAGGAGAGTCTGACAAATGGACTATGTTTAAGTTCTTTCTCTCGCTCTCTCTCTTTTTTTTTAATTTAAATAAAATTGTCCCTAAATACAAATTTGACCCTTAGTTGTAACTTTATATTTATATCTTGGAAATGACTGGTGTCACTCTTTGGGGCATGCCCCCTGACCTTTGACCCACACTGACACCAGGGAACAATGTTAAGCCCTTGAGATTTTCCTACTTCTGTGCCTGTCTAGAACCTGGGAATATTTTGTGAGGCTATGGCTTGGCCACCCAGTGTCCAGCTACTCATGTTTGAGGTCCAGCTGCCTTAGTGCTGACCTGCAAGGAAATGCAATAACTGTTCTCTAGACCTGCTGAACATTCCACTAGGGAATTTTCTGTGTTTGCCATCCACCTGAGGTTTTATGCAATTTCAGGTGATTCACCAGAAGAGTCTAGACCCCCAGCTTCCTACTGACCAGGACTTTTGGAGGTTCTGTGTGTGTGTGCGTGTGTGTGTGTGGTGGGAGGTGGGGGGTGGGTAAGGAGGGGGTACGCCTGTGTGATCAATTTGAAGGATCTGAGGAAGTCTCATCTATCTCGCAATCGTTTCCACCAGAAAGCCTATCATTTTTAAATTTTTTTTTTCATGGTTTGGAAAAATATTTAATAAAGGAAATTGTAGGTGAAAAGCAGGTTACAAAACAATATTTAGTTTCATATATGGAACAGGATCATTTAAAGTCAGGCAGATTTGCCTTTGAATCCTAGGTGCACTGCTTACTTAGATGAGTGACCTCAACTGCTTGAAACTCAGTTTCCCCTTCTATAAAATAGGCATAAATGTCTTATTTTTCAGAGCTGGTACAAGGATTAAAGATAATGTATGTAAAGTACTTAGTTCACGACCAACATACTCAGTAAAGAGTAGCTTTTAACTCATTTTCTCCTGCTTCTTTGTAAGGATTGAATCCCCTTCTGGGTATTTGGAAAGGACAGGAGAGTATTATAGACAGAATGTTTGTGTCTCCTTGAAATTCATTTCTTGAAGCCTCAACCCCAGAGTAATGATATTTAGAGGTGGGGCCTTTGGGAGGGGATGAGGGTTAGACTAAGTCATGAGAGTGGGGCCCTCATCATGGAATTAATGCCCTTATAAAAAGAGGAAGAGACACAAAATTGCTTTGCCTCACTCCTGCCCCCTTCTCCTACTATGTGAGGATATAGCAAGAAGGGGCCTTTTGTGTTTAAAAAGCAGGACATAATTATTTCAGACGAGTAAGGCGGGGTCTCAGGATGTCTGGATTTGGATCCCAGCTCTGAAACTTACGGACCATGTATTATCTTGAGGAAATCATTTAATCTCTTAGAGTTCATTTCTTCATCTACAAAGTGGGTTTAAGCAGTTTCTTAGAGTTATCATGAAAATTGAATGAGACAATTCACATAAAGTATGTTATTAACAGTAATATTATCAGAGGTTGATGTTATTACTCAAGGGATTTTACATGATGTGGAAAAGACATTGCTGCTGCTCTCAAGGATTTTATGAGCAGAAAGAGCTACTTTTTTGCTTAAAGAATTATGCTAAAAGCAGTAAGAGTGTCATCTTGAGGCTCCATTGTTTGTACTTAGTGGCAAAATACACATGTTTCTAAGTTTTTTATCACTGTCTTCTGTGTCAATGTCCTTTTATACCTTATTTGCATTCAGCTTGTTTTTTTCTGATATAACATCTTTCTTGTTTGTTACTTTTTTTTTTTTTTTTTCATTTGACAACCTTAAGTTTGCTGTGGAGCAGCATGTCAAATAATTTGGAAATGGAATTTATTCTTGGGATTATCATATCCTACTTATTTCATTAAATAAAAATGAGACATTCAAATACCAAGGTAAACAATTATTTTAGGGTTTGTATCCATGAAGTTATTTTCAATCCTTATTATTTTCTAAGATAAATGAGGAGTTCCCGTCGTGGCGCAGTGGTTAACGAATCCGACTAGGAACCATGAGGTTGCAGGTTCAGTCCCTGCCCTTGCTCAGTGGGTTAACGATCTGGCGTTGCCGTGAACTGTGGTGTAGGTTGCAGACGTGGCTTGGATCCCGTGTTGCTGTGGCCGGTGGCTACAGCTCCGATTCAACACCTAGCCTGGGAACCTCCATATGCAGTGGGAGCGGCCCAAGAAATAGCAAAAAGACAAAAAAAAAAAGATAAATGAGTAGAAAAAGAGAAAAAGGAAAGGAGATTGATTTGTTTCTTAAAATTCTAGATCTTGGTTACAAAATGCATTAGTTATATTATTGACAGGATAATGTAATATTTTCAGCTAATGATGTCAAAATCGTAGTGCTGAATTTATAATTGAAACATTTTTATATAGTTCTTTTATCTGAATATTTTCATAAAGTGAGAAAATTTATTCAACTTATTCTATCTGAGAGTATTTAATCTGTTATAAATATATACAAACTCCCTAGGAACAGACTTTGAATCCAGCAGTGTCAACTCCAATTTCAGATTCATGAAAAAGTTATGGTAGTAATTGCAACATGTATTCCTTGTAGGTTCACAGGCATTTAGCACACAGACACAAAATGTATAATTTGAAAAGAGCTCCTTTTTTGCTTTTTCTCTTTTTTGGCAGGGGTGGGGAGGAATAAAAAGTCTTGGTTTTTATAGAGATTGTCAAAGAGACTGGATTACTTTACATAGTATTATACATAATATTTCTGCATTGGTTATCTCATTTTCTCCTAAAAAATGCATGTAAAAGAAGCTTTAAAAATGTGTTTGTCTTTTAACATTAAAGAGAAGAAATGATTCTAGTTGGAATAAAAGAAAATGTCTTTAAGAGTCTAAGGAATTTCTAAACTGAAAAAAACCATGTCCATTGAGAAGACGGCGTTTTGCTGTTCCCCAAGTGACCTTACACGAATGGAAAAGACATTGCTTCTCATCTCAAAGAATTTATGACCTAAAGGGAAATTAAGAAAATGTGTGACTATCACTGAAACTCTAAGCTGCATTTTCCTATAGCTTTTCCACCTTGCATTTTTTTTGTACAGAAGAGCACTCCATGTGAGTAATAATTCTTTTTAAAGTTCCTCTTTGAGGGAGAATTAGCATTAAGGAAAATATCAAAATATGACTTTGGAGTTGAGCAGAGAAGAACAGGATAAGGAAAAGTTCTGATCATGCCTTTTTTTTTGGCAGTGGGGGAAAAAGCTGATTATTGAAAACATACAGGAGGACAGGTTCACTTTATGAATCATAGAAGATATTTGCTTCAATATCCAGTCCCTGTGTCCACTTTCCTTGAATCAGAAATATTATCCTAACCCCAGGAATTTAGCCGTGATCATCCATTGTCAGTATTCTTCCCAATAGAATAATTTCCTCCATTTCCGTGGATGTCATTTGATTTATTCATTAGCTCCTTTCAGAGAAGGAAAACTGTACATATTTAAGGGCTAATAAATTTTAAATGTGTTTATTAGTAAGTTTGTCTAGATATTGCCTCTTTTATAGATAACCTAAATTTGGAAGAAGGAACTGAGGAGTAAAGTCAAATTTATAATATTAATCTTACCTTATTTTGAAACAATCCATGAATTTTTGAAAATTGAATTGGTTTGATGAAAGTGAAAGTTTTGACAGCGTATTTAGAAGTTAAAATTTTGAATGACAGGATAGAAAAAAGGGTATAAAATTGGAAATAACATTTTCTCTGTTGCATCCACTGTTTTCTAACATTTCACCAAGGAGTAAAAAACTCCTTGGGAAATATTTTACAATCTCCCTTTTCCTGTGTAATTGTATTTTATTATCAGTATAAATAGAAATAATATCCTTTCAGTTCTTTCTTCATCAGTGTGTAGAATTTCATATTTTAGCTCAGATCTCTGTAACATTGATGTGGAAATGAATGCCATTCAACTTGGAATGGTATAAAGAGGCAAAATTTTTTGGAAATCCTAGAATCATTATATGCTAGGGTGTGTTATTCTTCTACCTCCTATTTAACATTGGATTCTAGAAAAAAATGGTACATGATGTTCCTTTTTTTTATTTCATCTTTATTGAGATATAATTGGCATAACATTGTGTTGGTTGTAGGTGTACATATACTTAGGTATTACATTATGATTGCCACAGTAGCATTAGCTAATACCTCTGTCATATTTTACCATTTCTTTTTTATAGTGAGAACATTTCCTATTTTTTTTTTAGCAATTTTCAAGTATACAATAAGTATTGTTAATAATTATCAAGCAGTGCGTATTAAACCCCAGAACTTACTCATCTTCTGACTACAAATTTGTATCCTTGACCAGCATCTACCTAATTGCCCCCCTACCCCAGCCCCTGGTAACGACCATTCTTTTCTTTATTTCTATGAGTTCATCTTTTTTATTTTTAAAATTTAAAAAAATTTTTATTTTTTCTGGCCGTACCCATGGCATGTGGAAGTTCCCAGGCCAGATATAGAATCCATATCACAGCAGTGACCCAAGCCACTGAAGTGACAACACTGGATCCCTAACCTACTCTACCACGAGAGAACTCTGAGTTCACCTTTTTTTTTTTATATTACACATATAAGTGATATTACATACTCTTTTTCTTTCTCTGACTTATTTCCCTTAGCATCATGTCCTCAAGGTCCATCCATGTTGTCACAATGACAGGATTCCTTTCTTTTTCATGGCTAAATAATATTCTACCATGTATGCATATATCTCATACATGGTGTCATACCATGTCTTCTTTAACCATTTATCCATTGATGGACACTTAGGTTGTTTCCCTATCTTGGCTACTATTAACAGTGCTACAATGAACATGGGAATACATCTCTTTTGATTTTATTTCCTTTGGATATACACTCAGAAGTGAGATTATTGGATCATATAGTAGTTCTATTTTTAATTTTGTGGGGAAACTCCATAGTATTTTCCATTGTGGCTGTACCAATTTACATTTCTACCAACAGTGTACAAAATTCCACAAAAGGGTATTCTTGCCAGGTGAACTCTTCTCCAATCTTGGACAAACTGTTTTCCAGGAATGTGTCTCATTTCTTGCCCTTGGAAGGACAGTTGCAGTGAATGTCCTTTTCCTCTACCTTACGGGAATCTCAGAACAGCTCGTAAGTAGCCAGTTCTCTCCTTTTCCCTCTAGCTCTCCACTGTTTAATGTAGCATTCAAGTGTTTGTGTGTTGGTGGAGAAGTGGCATTGGGAAGGGAGTGGTTGACATGCCAGTGAGGAGACCATAATTGTGTCAATAAGAGAATATAAAACAAGAAATAATAGATTTTCAGAGTCTAAAGTCTAACTGCAACTGTGTACCAACCATAGCTCCATTGTGCTTCATGACGTAGCTTTCTTCATGGTCTGAGAAACTGTTCAAGTTTTTAGTGGAATGTCCCAATATAATGTGAATCTGAGGCATCGACTGAGTATGTCTTGATTAATTTACCATTACCAGGCTTTTGTAGTTTTGATGTTACAACAGGAAGGATTACCATCTTCTGTTTACTCATATTTTTATTTCCATTCTGTTTAATGATGCCAGGGCAATAGAAATTACAGTGAACCTCACAAAGGATATTTAATAATTAAAGTGAAAACATTCTAAGGAGTAATAGAGATACAAAGCAAAGTGAGTAAATAAGATGTATTTAATAAATAATTTATTACAGCAGATTCCATTGTCCTTGCAAAACAAAATTAATAAGATGCAATGAACTTCAATTTATTAAGTGTTTTCTCTCTTGAAAGTCACCAGAGTATTATCTTCAACAAAATATATAAATAATAGGTAGCATTCTCTGTCCCTAGAGCTATGATTCTCCTTTTGTTTTAGAACTCACAAAATTATACTTCAATATAGAATTCAAATGGTAGGTTAATTTTTAAAAATAATGTTATTGAATATGGAACTTGTAATGTCATTTTGTGGGCAGAATTTTTTTTCCCGAGACTATTATCTATTGAAAAAAATTTCCAGGAGTTCCCATCGTGGCACAGTGGAAATGAGTCCCGCTGGGAACCATGAGGTTGTGGGTTTGAGCCCTGGCCTTGCTTAGTGGGTTAAAGGGTCCAGTGTTGCTGTGAGCTGTGGTGTGGGTCGCAGACTGGGCTTGGATCTGGCATTGTTGTGGCTGTGGCATAGGCTGGCAACTGTGGCTCTGATTGGACCCCTAGCCTGGAAACCTCCATGTGCCACCAGTGTGGACCTAAAACACACACACAAAAAAAAAAAGGAAAAAAAATTTCCAGTGGTGAAGTAGGTTTTTTTGTGCATGCATAAACACACACATGTGCATACATGCATATGTGTGTTTGTGTATGTAACATAGGTGTGTTTTGCCCATGTATTTGCCACACTTCCGGTATGCTGAATCACTTTGTCCATGGAACCAAAATAATTTTTTTTTTTGTCTTTGTTTTCTAGGGCCGCACACACAGCATTTTGAGGGTCCCAGGCTAGGGGCCAAATTGAAGCTCTAACTGCTGGTCTATGCCACAGCCATAGCAACACCAGATCTGAGCCACGTCTGTGACCTATACCACAGCTCTTGGCAACGCCAGATCCTTAACCCACTGAACGAGGCCAGGGATTGAACTCACAACCTCGTTGTTCATAGTTGAATTCGTTAACCACTGAGCCATAACAGGAGAAAATCTGAAATATTCATAAATATGTGGGAATTATACAATAAATTCCTAAAGAACCAATGGGTCAAAGAAGAAATCTAAAGAGAAATAAAAAATACCTTGAAACAAGTAAAAATGGAAGCTCAACACACCAGAACTTATGGGATGTAGCAAAAACTATTCAAAGAGGGTAGTTTTTAGTGAAAGAAGCCTATATTAAAAAATAAAAAGGATCTCAAGTAGACAACTTAAGTTTACACCTCAAGGAATTAGAGAAATAAAAAATAAAACCCAAAGTTTGCAGAAAGAAGGTGATAACAAATGAAGTAGAGAATAAAAATAATAGAAAAGAGTTACCTGATGGCCTAGTATTTATGGATTCAGCATTGTCACTGCTGTGGCTTGGGTTTAATCTCTGACCTGAAAACTTCTGCATGCCATGGTTATGGCAAAAAAAAAAAAAAAAAAAAAAAAAAAATTCAACAGACTGGGTTGGTTTTTCAACAGATAAATAAAACTGACAAACCTTTAGTTAGACTTACTGAGAAAAATGGGAAAGAGGACTTGAACAAATACAATAAAAATCAAGAGGAAATGCTGTAACTGATACTACAAAAATACAATGAATTATGAGACTACTATGAAGAATTATACACCAGCAAATTGGACAACCTAGAAGAAAATGGATAAATTCCTAGAAACCCACAACTGACCAAAATGAAATCACGAAGAAATGGTAAATCAGAATAGACCAATAATGAGTATTAAATAAATAATCAAAACCCTCCCAAATAAGAAAAGTTCAGGACCAGATGGTAAATTCTATTATGTATTTAAAGATGAATTAACACAAATCTTTCTCAGACTTTTCTTAAAAAATTGAAAAGAAAGGAACACTCTCAAACTCATGTAAGAGGCCAGCAGTTGATGCAAAAATTCTCAACAAAATACTAGAAAACCAAATTCAACAATATATTTAGAAGGATTATATATCACAATAAACTAGGATTTATCACTGGGATGCAAAGATAGTCCAACATGTGCAAATCAATAAATATGATACAGGACATGAACAAAATGAAGGATAGAAATCATATGATCATCTCAACAGACACAGAAAGAGCATTTGACACAATTCAACATCTTTTCGTGATAAAAATCACAAAGAGATTTCTTTTCCCCCGTCCCCCGGTTTATTGTAGCATTGTTCACCATGGCCAAGATATGAAAACAACCTAAGTGTTCATGGATAGACGAGTAGATAAAAAAGTGGGATATAATCAATGGAGTATTATTCCACCATGAAAAATAAGGGGAACCTATTTGTGAAAACATGGATGGACCTTGAGGGCATAATGCTGAGTGAAGAGAGTCAGACAGGAAAAGACAAATGCTATATGATCTCCCTTACATATGGAAGCTGAAAAACCCAAAGTCATAGTAGCAGAGGGTTTTATAGTGATTGGCAAGGACTCCAGAGGATGATAGCAATGGGGAGATGTTGCTCAAAGGGTATAAACTTCCAGTTACCAGTGAATAAATTCTGGGAATACAGGATACAACCTGGTGACTGTAGTTAACAGTACTGTACTGCACACTTAAAAGTTAAGGTAGTAGATTTTAAATGTTGTTACCATAAAAACAATGATAGCAAACGGTAATTACATGAGATGAAGAATGTGTTAATTAACCTTCTTGTGGTAAACTTTTCACAATATTTGTATGTGTAAAATAATCATACTGTATATCTTAAACCTACATAATGTTATGTAATTTTAATATCGCTGGAAAGGACTTCAGCCCCCCTCCCCACCAAAAAAACCCTAAGCATTCTTTTCAATGTTGAAATAGATGATATGGGTAATGAAAATTCCCTGTAAAGGAGCCATATCTGGCACAGGCTTATGGCTCAGTAGATAAAGCAATGTGAAAATTAGCATTAATAAGGCCTAGTATTGAAAATCCTTATGGTATTCCATCTAGCAGGGAATTTTCTCTGATTTTCTCTTCTATTCCAGCTTTATTGTCTGACTGTGTTTCAAGAATCTCTAACATCTCCTTTCTCCTCTTCACCTTAGTGCTAAGTCCTTATATTCCAAGCTGAGAAGTTTTCTTTCGCCTGTAATTCGGAGAACATTTACCTATCTCTTCATCCAATGCTAGGACAACAGCTTCAAATTCAACTGTTACAGAGACAAAACTTATCAGCTAAATAAGTGAAGTGGGCCAGGTGTGAGGCGGAAGGGAATAGTGGAGACTGTGGCATATTTGAGGATTTGTACTTCATCTATGGGGAAAAGAGCCCATTCAACTCTGGGAAAAGTGACATTCTAGGCCATAGGACAGGTGGCCATGTCTCCTAGCTTTTACAGGGGAGTTGAAAGTTTGGATTCTAAGGTTAACTTTCTTTAAGTGTTAGCAAGCGATTGATATTTTTTCAAAACAGTGTGACAGCAAACATTGTACTTTTTGCTGGCTACCTGTAGGCAGCTTTTTTTGCAGAGTTGGCTTTAGAATACTTAGGAATTTGCCTGTGAGGATTCAACTTGAAAACTTTTCAATTTGGACATTCTTTTAAGGGAGGCTTTTCTCTCTCAGTGACTCTTGCCATCCACTTCCCATAGATAGAATAACGCCCCAATTCTACAGCGTCCTTGATAGGTTCCTAAGAGATTTTGCATTTATTTGCTTATTAACCTTTTATAATAACTCCTGATATTTGCCAGAGCTAACATTACCTTAAAGATGAGGAAACTGAGGTTAGGAAGTCTTAAATTCTGCTTCTAAATATTATAATAAAAATGAGGTGAAGGTGAATCAAGGATTTTTATCTTCTGATACCTTGCTTAGGGCACTTTGTGTTCATTTCTGTCTTTTGAGAACTGTGAATAGTTTAAATACATAATTTATTGTGAAATCTCAACACTCGAGTCCTCAAGAAGTATTTGAAAATCGTTAAAAACTCATTTCAGTTTCCTGAGACGTAAACATTATTGTGCTGTTTTATAAAAGGAAAAAAGAGATTCAGATTCAGTCCATTGTGGGAATGTTGTCAGTTCTAAATTGTGTTTCTTGTCTTTGTATTTCCCAATTTGATGGTCCACTGACTAGAATTTTACATGTTCATTGTTATTCTCTGCTGTGATTCTAGATGTAGGATCTTCCTTGACATAAAGAATCATTTTAAGCACAGAGGAAGTGCCTTGTGCATAGTAACAATTGTCCATAAACCAGGGAAGAGAAATTAAGACTCTTCACATGTGATAATTTTTAGAGGAATGCATGATCTATAACATAATATGAATAGTCGTAAGAATTTTAAAATAAAATGAATGCATGTATATGGCAAAAAAACAAAACAAAACAAAAAAACCCAAAAAACCCTAAAAGCGAGGGATGAAGAAGTGATGTCATGGTCTGCATTTCCCTTGTCAGTGGATTCCTAGATAAAGACCTCTGGGAAAGTAGTTTATTTGTGAGCTGATTGTGCAGAGAAGGAAGAGAAGGGGAAGAATTAAAAAGAAAAGAAGGAATTCCTTTGTGGCACTGCAGGTCAAAGCTCTGGTGTTTTTAATGCTGCAGCTTGGGTTTGGTGCCTGGCCCTGGAATTTCTGTGTGCCGCAGGCATGACCTCTTCCCCCCCAAAAAAGAAGGAAAGAAAAAAGTTACTGTTAAAGGGTATTACTTTATTGACTTGGTCCCCACTGTGTGCAGCTGTAGCTCGACTGCACAAAGCTCTTGGCATTGTGTAGAATGCTTCTCAGAATGATCTGTCCAAGGATTGCCCCGGGAAGCATTTGGCCACTGAATTCCATACTCTGTAAGCCGCACGTCAGGGTACGAGAGAGCCTTCTGTGGGTACAGTGTTCTGCCAGAGCATTATTGATGCTCCTCAGTGTACAGAGAAAGCCATTGGAGGTGGCGTGCTCTTAAGGAGCCATGAATATGAAATGAGTTGAGGCTTATAGAGAATGACCCCCCACGGGCATGGCTGGAAACAGAGGTAAAACGAAGAATGTATTGGGCTTTGCACAAGAGGTGTCTGCTGCAGTAGCTTGCAAATAAGAGCAGTAGTGCCCCAATTGTCTATTTTGGTCTTTAGTCTTAAGGTAGGTGAAATACCGTAATTCTAAAGAACATAAATAGTTCACTCTTAGGATATCAACGTTAGGCAAAATTTCCACTCTTGAAGTTGTTATTATTTTCAGTTTTTTATTCGTTATGCTATAGTTTTAAATAATACACTCAAAAACATGATTTCGTATTGTTTCAACAATTTATTTTGAATTTTTAGCAAGTTGAGATGTTTTTCCTCCACTCTTGCCTTCAACTATCTCATTTAATTTGCCTCTAGCAGTTGACAGCTTTTATTTTTTATACCATCAAGGATAATAGCCTTTATATTCATTTGGTTTTGTGTTCTTAATTAACTTCGCTGTGCTTTCTTTATTGCTTGATTCTACGAGTTGATAATAAATGACATTTAGTTATTTGCCTTTATAAATGTTATTCCATGCAAAGCTGAGTGATATGCTAGGCTTATATTTTGCTCAGTTGATCCAAAATCATAACCCTTGTACAACTTGAAAAATAATGCTTCCAGCATTAAAGTGAAAAAGAATTACCTTTCTTTCTTTTTTTTTTTTTTTGCCATTTCTCGGGCCGCTCCCACGGCACATGGAGGTTCCCAGGCTAGGGGTCTAATGGGAGCTGTAGCTGCCAGCCTACGCCAGAGCCACAGCAACGCGGGATCCAAGCCGCGTCTGTGACCTACACCACAGCTCACGGCAACGCCGGATCGTTAACCCACTGAGCAAGGGCAGGGACCGAACCCGCAAGCTCATGGTTCCTAGCCGGATTTGTTAACCACCGCGCCACGGCGGGAACTCCAGAATTACCTTTCTTATGCACTGTCGGAACCTGCAAATCACGCCAGTATACTTCACTCCGTTTATCTGTTTGCGCATGCTTGCTTGTGTATTTCCCTGGTATTTCTAACTGCCTTTCATTTATTCTTGTTGAGAGAAAAATAATGCCTGTTCACCATATCACTTCCAGGCTCTTAAAAGACATTCTATCTACAGAAGAGCATTTATCCCATGAGTTTTCTTTTTGAAGTTTTGTTGGTTTTCTTGATATAATTGTTTAGTACTTTTAGTCCATTTTGAAGATTGTGAGATTATTGTCATTGCACTTCTACATAAGTTCTAGAATTTCTTGGATCTCACATTTTTCCCTTTCTTGATTTTGACGTTTTGCTTGTTTCCATATGTTCAAGTAACGCAGAAAGTTTTGGCAAGAACACAGCTAAGTCTCTTATACATATGACTATGCCTTTGCACTCGTTTGATTGATAGCATAACTCATCTGGAAATCTAGCTCAATATAATTTCCCGTGGTACTTTGAAAGTACTCCTCCATTGTCTTCTTGCATAGAGTATTCTAAAAAAGTCTAATGCCACCCCAGGTCTTGGTTCCTTTGTTTTACTTTGTTTTGTGTGTAATCTTCTCCCAAAGTCTACCTGGAAACTTTTAGCATCTTCTTTTTCTTTACCCTTGAATTTCTGATATTTAAAACAAAACACCTTCCAATTCATTGGCTGAGAGCTGCTTTTTATATGATAGGATAGTTGTTCATAAAATTATTTTTTCATCTTTGAAAACTTTTATATGAGCTGGAATCCGTCATGGCCTGGATCCTACGTGCTCCTGATTTAAATACCATCTTACAAATGACACAGAACCAAGAGAATTTCTGGGCTTGGCATTGTGAATTCCTCGTAGTCCTTATGTCAGTATATTTGATGCTTAATGTTGGAACACCTTTGTCATTGGAAGACTGGATAATGTTTATCCTTGAATTCTTTTCTGGATACTTTTACTCAATGTATGATATTACAGTGCAACACTGAACAGAACTAGTCAAAGGCAAGCATTATAGCATCAGCATGTAAAACAAACCTCCAAGTTAACTCAGACTGCAAGAGTTAGAACCAGCCAGTTGTCCATTAGTATATATACAGCCATGCCTTAATTGTATTATAATTCTACTTACTCTTCTCAAACCTGGAATAAGTTTAAGTTTTTTATCTAAGAGAAAAAGGTGTAAGTCTGTCCTTGTTAAGTCTGCTTGGCACTCAGAAGGCCCCTTTCATCTAAAGATTTATGACTTTCAAGGGTTCTGGGACGTTTTCTTTATTTTTTTATAAAAATATGATGCAGAGCCAACACCCACACCAGCAGTCCTAGCTTTCTCCATTTGATTTATTCAATCCATTTATAGAAGATTTCTCTAATATATTTGCTTGAACTACAAATTACTGCAAAGAAAATGGTGTAGGTTTTTCTTCTTTAAGACTACCTAATTTTTGGAGTTCCCTTCGTGGTGCAGCAGAAATGAATCTGACTAGGAACTATGAGGTTGAGGGTTTGATTGCTCAGTGGGTTAAGGATCCCACATTGCCATGAGCTGTGGTATAGGTTGCAAATGTGGTTCTGATCCCGCTTTGCTGTGGCTCTGGCGTAGGCCAGTGGCTACACTTCTGATTTGACCCCTAGCCTGGGAACCTCCATGTGCTGCTGGTGTGGCCCTAACAGACAAAAAGACAAAAAAAAAAAAAAAAAAAAAAAAAAAAGGGCTACCTAATTTTTCTTTTTTCTTTTTTGGGGGGAGAGAGGAAGCTGTGCCCACAGCCTACAGAAGTTCCCAGGCCAGGGATTGAACCTACACCACAGCAGTAACCAGAGCTGTAGCAGTGACAACACTACTTAAACCTCCGGGCCATCAGAGAACTCCTTGCCTACCTGTTTTAATACCTGCTTCACACTTCTGCTTCTAAATATGGAAACTCTAGAGAGAAGCAAGGAAACCAAACCTACTCTTTTTTTTTTAAGGGAACCTCCAGAGTGTCCTCCATAGTGGTTGTACCAATTTACATTCACACCAACAGTGTAGAAGGGTTCCTTTTTCTCCACACCCTCCCCAGCATGTATTTTTGTTTGTTTTGTTTTTATCTTTTTAGGGCTGCACCCACGGCCTATGGAGTTCCCAGGCTAGGGGTCGAATTGGAGCTGTAGCCACTGGCCTACACCACAGCCACAGCAATGCAGGATCCAAGCTGTGTCTGTGACCTACATCACAGCTCATGGCAATGTCAGATCCTTAACCCACTGAGCGAGGCCAGGGATTGAACCTGCATCCTCATGGATGCTAGTCAGACTTGTTCCCACTGAGCCACTATGGAAACTCCCTAAACCTACTCTTATTGTAGTCTCTACCTAAGCATATTTCTAACTTCCTTTACTTTCTTTTCCACAGTTAGCATGCTTTTTCTCAATTTCTATCTTACTAGAAATTTGTCGAACTCTCCAGAATGTTACAGTCTTCCTCCCCAAGCTAATCTCCATTGCTTGGTTTAATTCCCTCTTGTATTCCTCTGAGGTTATTTTTATGGCCTCTGCTGAAGAAGCTTAAGTAATGTCCATTTTTATTTTTGTTTACATTTCTTAATACAAACCTAATCCCTTTCTTCCCTGTACTTAATTTTATCACGGACAACACTGATTTCATATGCATTTTCACCATATTCTTGATAATAGAGATACTGGTATTCACTCCTGAGAGAGAAATAGATGTGATGCTTATGAAAATAACCAATACCTAATTGTTTCTTTTTTCATGCAAATTGTAGCGACGTACTTTTCACACTTCCTTCAGAAGATCTGATATCCTTTTAGAGTGCCTGGGAAAATTTTTGATTTATGAGCTCAACGTAAAAAGAGAGAAAAATGTAAAATTAAATGGAAATGTTTTCCAAAAGTTATTGTTATGTGCTAAGCCAGTTTTTCTGTCAGCTGGGAGTCTTGTGTAGATAATAAATCCCCATCCGTGATTTAGCATGTATAAAACACATCAATCCTTTTTATTATATTTTTTCAGCCTTGACGTTTATGATAATTTCCCCATACCACTTAAAACTCTTTCTTTTATGATTGCATTATTAAAGTGGATTTTTTTTTTGCCCTTGTTGGCTTATCTCATTAGCATGTGTTTATCATATATTTTCAGGGTAATCACCCTTTTGGAATATGCAGGCAACATTAAATGGATTCCTTAGTTTAAAAAGGTGTGAAGATAAAGGCAGCGGCTGTCACCCCTCCCATCTATAATCCCTACCCCCTTGAAAGACTACAAAAGACATTTTGCTTTCTTGTCACTTGGGTCAACTGGATAATGGCAAGGATAATATGCCTCCATACCGTGTGCCCACAGTTGGTCCTAGAAGGAAGAAAGAATGATGAGAACACATTTTCACAGGATTCTCATTTTCAGTGCCTCTGTTTATTGTCCATCAATCTGTGTCCTGGTTTTTGACTTAAAAAAGCACAGTATCCTAAGTGATGTTTGTATGTTAGGAAAACCTCATGTCTTCCCATCCTCTCTTAGAATGACAGTTTGATGTGGCAAAATAGTTTAGGAAGGGCTTATTTTCGAGTTTCTAATATTAAGCAGAATGAAAAGGTGAACTCCTGTTTGGTTAGTGTCCAAATAATTAAAATGACTTTCTCCATTCGTAAGCTAATATATATGAAGTAGGGGCTCATGCTCTTGCTGTCATTAAAGATGAACATGAATCACTGGGAGATGTGGACCTGCCTTCTGAATTGTCAGAAAACTTCGAATGAACACTGATGTGATTTCACCACTGTGTTTGTATTGTACAGCACTACCTTGTTTACTGTCCATTGTCAGTTTTCAGTACGCTTGGCATTCATCAGTTTACCAGAATGTGAGGAATCAGAACTAAATTTTAATGCATCTTCTTTGTTTCTCCTTTTTAGTGTTTCTATTGTTGCTATTCCATTAGAAATCTTGGATTAGTGTGTAAAGAAACACAAATTATAGAGAATAATTTGGCATGTAACATGGGTTTGAACCATAATCCTGTTAGAGTATTTGAAGAATGGACTTTAAAAATAATGGTCTAGGAGTTCCCACTGTGGTGAGGCAGGTAAAGGATCTGGCATTGTCTCTGAGGCCCAGTGCAGTGGGTTAAGGATCTGGCATTGTCGCAGCTGTGGTGTGGGTTGCAGCTGAAGCTTGGATTCGATCCCTGTCCAGAGAACTTCCATATGTCATGAGTGCTGCCAAAAAAGGAAAACAAATAAGTTCTATGTTACATAAGGATGAGACTAACTCCAATTTAAGATATTAGCCTGGGAGTTGCCATTGTGGTGCAGCAGAAACAAATCCTAATAGCATTCATGAGGTTGTGGGTTCCATCTCTGGCCTCGTTCAGTGGGTGAGGGATCCAGCATTGCTGTGAGCTGTGGCATAGGTTGCAGATGTGGGTCAGATCCTGTGTTGCTGTGGCATAGGCTCGGATTCGACCCCTAGCCTGGAAACATCCATATGCTGTGGGTGTGGCCCTAATAAGCAAATAAATAAATTAATTAATTAAAAAGTTAGCCTTGGTCTGACAATATTTAATAATTATAATCATCGTAATATTTCTAATTCTTGGAAAAGTCCACTGTCTATGTGTAAAACTTCCTAAGTTATTGGTCTTAAAAGCAAGATAAGAAGAGCAAGAGTGGCGTACTAAATGTTCATTGAACAAACTTCATTGAAGGCCTTCTCTGTTCTAGGCACTCTGTTAGGTACTAGAAATATCATGGCAAAACCTGTGTCTTACTTCCAAAAACGTACTCAGTGGAGCAGACAGATGAAATAAAAGTAGAAACATAAATAAGAATAATCACAAATTGTAAATGAAACAAAAAAAAAGCAGTGGTTAATAATGACTACAGCGGTGATGGTGTAAACTGTTTTTAAATAGACTGATCTGGGAAAGTCTGTCTGAAAAAATGAGATTTAAGCTGAGATTTAACTGAGAAGGAGTTGGCTATGACAGAGGCACATGCAAAGGCTGGGAGGTAGGGCTGGATTTGAAATTTTAGACTTATCAGAAGCTGTTTTGGCCAGTACCCATTAGCAAAGGAGGAGGGGAGGAATTCCTGAAGGGGTTGGATATACAATGGCCAGATCATATACAAAAATAAAACATTGACCCCACAACCTACAGCAATCTGCCCAGGAAACCAATCCCTTATCTATAATAAACAACTCAAGAAGCCAGCCAGCTATAAATCAGACTTGCAGGAAGCCTGATTGCTATCTCTAGCGACAATCCAGGAAGCCAGATGATAACTTCTATAACAATCGGCCCCAAATGGTCAGGACTTGATTAATGACTGACAGCTTTAGAAAAAAAAAAAATCCCCCCTTCTGGAGTTCCCTATATGCCTTAGCGGGTTGTGTACCCGACTAGTATCCATGAGGACGCAGCTTCCATCCCTGGCCTTGCTCAGTGGGTTGAGGATCCAGCATTGCCATGAGCTGTGGTGTAGGTTACAGATGCAGCTCAGATCCCGTGTTGCTGTGGCTGTGGTGCAGGTCAGCAGGGGCAGCTCTGATTAGACCCCTAGCCTGGGAACTTCCGTATGCCATGGGTGTGGCCCTAAAAAAAAAAAGACCAAAAAAAAAAAAAATAATCCCCCTTACCAATTAAACACTGACCAGAGTAAGCCAAATATGTACCCTTAACCATTTAGTGGGATGCTTCTTTTTGGTAAGATGCCCTATAGCTTTCCCATGCTCACAGCCTTCACCAAGACATCGAAGCCTTGCCTTTTCCACTATAAACGTTCCCACTCCTCTCCCTGTTTGAGTCTCTGCCAAAAGGTGCGTGCTGGTGGCTGACTCCCTTGCTGTGGCTGGATCAGAATAAAGAGCCTTATTTTTTCTCACTTGGTCTTTGTTTATTTGCACACTTTGGAGGTGAGAGTAAGGAATTGGAGGTTTGGTCTACGTGCAGTGGGAAGCCCTGGAAGGGCTTTAAGCAGGAGAGTGACAGGGTCTGAATATCATCAGATACATTCAGAATAGAGTGTATCAGGCAGTAGAAGGAAGGGAAAGACAGGCCGGGAGGTGATTGTAGGTGTTTGGGTAAGAGGGGCTGTGGTTAAAAACTGATGGCAGCCGTAGAAATGGAGAAAACTGGGTGGACATGAGATAGGGATGGATACATATTTGAGGGAAAACCATCTGTTTATAGGAATAGAAAGTAACCCTTCTCTGGAGGTCTGTGTTCAGAAAGTACAGAGGAGGTAGCATTTCTGAATCATGTGGCATCTGAAATAATGGCATGGGAACGTGGAATTGTAGGAAGCTAGATTTCCAGATTTCTGTTCCTGTTCCTTGTTATGGTTTCTTGGTTTGAGTCCACCTCTATTTCTGACCGTTTCTCTAGTCCTACGACACTCCTACACCCCAGATAGTCCCTGTAATCTCAAGTTCCCTGTGGAAGGAGGCTCTAGAGCATGGAAACATGTCCACCAGCCCCTCTCCTATGGAACCCGGAATACAGTCATTGTTTTAAAGTGGCCTTGATAAGCACCAATAAGAAAGTACTAATGAAGAGACAGACTCTCAAACTGATTTTCTCTGCAGAGAGTTAAAAAAAAAAAATCTGTCTTGAAAATCTGAAAGCCAGGACTCAATTGGTATTTCTGTTTTACCTTTCTTTTTTGAGGAATTAAGTGTAAAATGTTTATTAACCCAAACCGATGTGAGAAGGAAGATTCAGAATGGGAATAAGTGTGTAAAGAGATAATGGGAAATGACCAGGGAACTACCAGACAATATTGGTTAAAGAATTGATTCAGCAAATACTGTGTTAGGAGTTCCCATTGTGGCTCAGTGGGTTAAGAACCCACCATAGTGTCCATGAGGATGCAGGTTTGATCCCTGGCCTTGCTCAGTGGGTTAAGGATCTGGCATTGTTGTGGGTGTGGTGTAAGCTGCAGCTGCAGCTCTGATTTGATCCCTGACCTGAGGAACTTCCATATGCTGCAGGTATGGCCAAAAAAAGAAAAACGACAACAAAAAATCCCCCAAATAGCATGTTAATCCTATGTGTTAAGCACCGATCTTGACATGAGGGATATAGTGGTAAATAAGATAAGCTAAATTCTTAATCTTATGGTATCTATATACTAATAAATATGTAAACAACATGAAAACACATATGTGATAATTTAAGATAACATGGAGTAATTGTCCTGGACCAAGATACTGGGGAGAAATTAAGTAGAGTGAGCAGGAAAGATTTAGCTGAGAAGGACCTAGCTGAGAAGATGAATACGGTATATTTATAACAGAATAAATGCAGCAACTGAAAAGATGTTTACAGAACATTCAAAGAGGTTTAACATCATTACTCTTCAGTGAAATGCAAATCAAAAGGATAATGAGGTACCATTTCACATCCGAAAGAATGGATAAAACAAAGAATAATGAAAATACCTATTGTCATGAGGATGTGAAAATAACTGGAACTTTCACACTCTATTGGTGGGCATGTAAAATGATATAACCCCTTTGAAAAACTGGCAGATTTCTATAAAGGTAAATATATTTCTACTCAGTGACCCAGAAATGAAAATGCATGTCCACAGTATGCCTTGTATAAGCATGTTCACATAGCATCCTTAAAAATTGGAAACAGCCACGTGTTCAACAACCAGAGAAAGTATACATTAACTGTACTACATTTGTACAATAGGATACTACTCATTAATAAACAGGAACAAAGTTTGATATCCAACACCATGAATGTATCTTAAAAACATGAGGTTGAACCAAAGAAGCCAGACACAAAATAATATATGCTATACAATTCCGTTTACATGAAATCTAAGTCCAGGCAAAAGCGTTCTACGGTAGTAAAAATCAGAAAGTTGATGCCTCTGAGAAGGTGGTGGTGATGATTGACTAGAAGGGGGGTTGAGGGAAATTTCTAGGGGTGCTGATGGTTATGTTTGAAGCTTTTGGTGTATGGGTGTATACAATGGCAAAGTCATTGAGCTGTGAATTTTTATTGTATATAAAATAGACTCGTATTAATAGGACACTATAAACAGTGGATTTGGAAAAAGATTTTTGTAGGGGAAAATGCTTGCATATACTGTTAATAAATAAGAGGGCTACAAATATGAATATTCAGTATGACCTAATCTTAGCCTATGTAAAATGGGTGGAAAGAACAGGACTAGAGGAAATATGTTGCGATGTTTATTGTGGTTAGCATTGTTGCTATTTATGGATGATTTTTATTTTAACATGATTATGCTAGATAGTTGATTATTTCCTGGATTGTTCTTGAAAGATACAGGCTTCTTTTTTTTTTTTCTTTTAAAGTATCATTCTGCTCATTTAAGTTCCTTTTTTTTTTTTCCCCTTATAAAACTATTTTGCTTTGATTTTTTTCCTAAGGATTTAAAGAGGTTTGAAAACAATCTGAGTGCAGATGATTATGATTAAAAAAGTTATTATACCCACACTTAATTCTGCTGAAAATTTTAATTACTTATCTTTATCAAGTCTTTCCAAAGAATTCAAATTATTTTTATAGGCTCAATAGCTCTCCTTTCATACTCATATTTTCTTGGTTTATGTGACATTTAATTACACTCTATAAACATATTAATAGGTACAACTAGCATAAACGAGTTTGTGAATAAATAACCTTATTCTGGTGGGCATACAAATCAACCAGTGAGAGGAGGCATTGCAAATATGTCAGAGAAAGACTCGCCAGCCACAAGCAAACTGAATATCCCCTGGGCTTCAGTGTACTTTACAGAGAAAATGGACAGTGTTGATTAATCTAGCAGGTCTGTTGATATCAGTTAGGACAACTTCTTTTCCATTTTCCCACGATGATCATATAATTTTCTAATCAGAAAAAGCCAGCATGTACATTATTTAAAGCTACTATTATTAGCGACGAAGTAATACTAGTAAAAAAGAAAATGATTATTTGAATGAACTCCGTAAATTTTGAAGTTTTGAGAGATTACCACGTGTTCTTAGGACTCATTTGACCTATTTTTGCCTCTGAACTTTGGGAAAGGGAGATACATAAAGAAAAATATTGGCAAAATCTCTAGAACCTGAGCTGAGATTCTTTAAGGAGGGGATGTTGGGGCTCTGTGCTAAAGATAGCTGTGGGATGATGGTTTTTAGGAAATAGGAAAACATAGCCTTGGCCCAGGGATAGTGTGTGAATTTGCACTTGGCTCGGCCCATCGCAGGACATGCTAGGAAGCGAGGAATAATCCGTAAGAGAAAGTGGATGGGCCTTGAGACTTGGCCTCCCGGCTCTTCTGGTTTTCTTCATTTTTGTCATGGACATGGGGAACTTCACATTTATGAGCCAAAATCCTGACCTGTAAGTTTCAAGTATAATTATCCTTTTTAGAGTTGCTATTGTAAGGCTACAATGAGATAATTAAGTTTAGAAGAGTGTTCAGTGCACTGGAAATGTTTTTAAAAAATAATCTCATCCCCAAATCCTACTCCATCCTAAATATCATTTAAAAGTGTTGTTTGAGGCAAATGGGTGGCCTTAGGTGTTTTATTTGAACCTCTTATATGAGACTGTCCTCCACCTGTCCCTATGAAACACAGGTGAATTTTCTCATTGCTTTAACTTGTGGAAACAGGAATTTTTGAGGGCGTGAGAGACCAGACAGTGTGCACATCTGTTTCCTTTCTTGCTTCCTATTTCCTGATCAGTTCAGTGTGTTACTGAGGTTTCTGCCCCGCTCTTCCCTAAAATTCTGCCTTGTCCATGTAGCATTTAATGGCTTCCTATTATGAATGTTTACAGACATTTCTCATGATTATCTTACTTTCCTCTAAGGACAGTTGAGACTTCTGATTAATCTTATCTTCTTGACACCCTCTGTTCTTTGGCTTCCATAAAACTCTTACACCTGCTTTGCTTCCTGCCCTCCCATGGCTAAATTTTAACCTCCTTTTATTGACAATGCTTTCCTGGCCCATTTCTTTAATACTGTTAACTTGCCAAGCTGCTTTTCTAACTCCGACATGTTCTTTTGCTGAATGATCTTCCCTGTTCCCATAGCTTCAGCAGCCAAGTGATTTCTGATAGCACCCGAAGCTTGGGGTGAACTAGGAATTAACTTGAGAATTTAAGATCGTTATATCCCCCTGTCTACTGAGATTCACAACATGCATGTCTCATTGGTTCTCATTTCTCAGCTCCATCTCCATCCACCCACTTTAAGAAAAGAGTACTTCTTCCTATATTCCCTATTTTGTTGAATGAAAAATCAACACATGACTATTCAAGACAAAAATCAGAGTCCTTAACAACATGATCAAAAGATGAAATTTATTTACCTCTTTTATATCTGCCTTGGTTCACTATTTCATGTGTATATTTTACCTCAGTGTAACTCAGGATTATATTACTACATAATATGTTCATATATATTATATATTATGTTCTGATTAGCATAAACCAATTGCTTCCTCATCCCAAATGCTGCACCTCTTCATTTTAATTTCTTGTTTGAGTAAGAGCCTTCAAGGACTCCAAGCCTTCCTAGTAAACGCACTGGCATATTTTTTTTTGCAATAAAATTAGCAGCATTCATTTTTTTTTTAGGTTTTTAGTATTGCTATTTGTGCTACTTATACGATGATTTTTCTCTACAAGAGCTTACTGGAATTTAGAATGCTATAGCTGGTTTTTAAACTTTATACAGGCTGCATAATTGACATGAGACAGAGTAACCAGAGACCATCAAAGCAAAATTTAAAAACATGTGTTCATGGGAGAGGCGTTTCATCAGTAACTCTTGATAATGGCTGAAGCCCTCACTTTAAATACCATCTTCTGCTAAAGACAAAAGAGGGTCCGGGTTCCAGTTGTTTGGGACGGCAAAAGGGAGGAAGGCAATTGACATGGAGATAGAAAAGCAAATGTTTGATAAGCAAGTCTTCATTAGGCCCTGCAGAGACCATGGGTCAGAGTGGACGCCACCCCCATACTTCCCCGCCACCCCCATACTTGCCACCCCCATACTTGCTCACGTTCTTTGCCGATATCTCTGGAGATAGCCCTATTCTGGGAACAGGCCCTCTATCTACTTTTTGTTAGGCAGTTAGAAGGAAGGATTTTCCTGAGTCTTTGGGGTTTTGATTATTTCAGCCTGAAATAATCCACATGCCCCAGAGACACATATCAGGGTGGCAAGTTTTGCTCTCCCCCGTAATACTATTGTAATAAGGATTGCAAAATATGATTTGGACAAGTTACATATGCAGACATAAGACAGATTTCTATTTTATGTGTTGGTTGTCAGTCTTCCCCATCAGCCTTCTCTTGCTGATGAGCAGGAAAATAAATATAACCATGTTGTCTCTGTTATAAACCTAAAAATCTAATAATCTGACTGCTCCTTTTGGTCATTTTAGTCCCTTGCTGAACTCCTGATTCCTCAGCACCCTTTTGGTACTAAAACTTATAAACCAATGTTGGGGAGGAAAATTTTTTTCTCTTTCCCTTCTGGGTTCTTTGGCTGATCTAAAAATTAAGTTGATATAATGCAGATTAACAGAAGACAAACAAAAGTTTCAGAATATATGCCTTTTGGACACACAAGATAAATGAATAACTCTGAAATGGCAGAAGGCCTCCCTTTAAATATTATCTTCAGCTAAAGACAGATGAAGTCAAAAGTAGGGAGTCATTAAAGGGAAGTTACAGTAAAGCACAATAAATGAAGGTAAGGCTGCTTTGCAGGTTTAAGTCCATACCTTCTCCACTGACAGCAATTTCTTAAGATTTAGATACCCTCCTCTTTCTGCTCTTGTGAGGGAGATACCCTTACAAATGGAGATTTCCCTTATACATGTAAATGTCTCTTACAAAAGAGTGTTTTCTGCCCAGTTTTCAGAGCTTCTCCTGTATCTGCAGTTTCTTAAAACTAATCAGCCTAAAATAATCCTATGCCAAAGAAATATATTTCGCGGTGGCAAGCTGGACTCTCCTACCCCACCAAAGCCAGGAGACATGGAGACAGAAAGTAAAGTTCTCCAGGTCATCAAATGCAGTAGAGAGCTAGGACTTATGTCATCTACTGCAGCAGAGCACCACAGGCTGGGTGACCTAAACAAGAGAAATTTGTCTTCTCACAGTTGGAGATGCTAGAGCTCCAATACAAGGCATCAGCAGGGTTGGTTTCTTCTGAGGTTGCTCTCCTTGACTTGTACGTGGCCATCTCCATTCAGTGTCTTCATATGGTCTTCCCTCTGTGTGTATCTGTGTCCTACTTTCCTCTTCTTATGAGGACACCAGTCACTTGGATTAGGGCCCGTCCATATGACTTTATTTTACCTTAAATATTTCTTTAAAGGCTCTATATCCCCCAAACAGCCATATTCTAAAGTACTGTGCATTAGAACATCAGCATATGAATTTAGGAGGGATAAAAATCAGCCCTTGCAGTCATGGTTTTGTGTATTCCGGAAATGGGATGCAGAACATCTATTTGTCAGTGGTTCAGAGCATATTTAGCACCATGTAAGAGTACATGACAAATTTAGAAGATAGTGTCTTCGAGTTTCTAGGTGATGATGTACACAGGGGTCAATGAATTTCATGAGCATCCACTGAGTACCTTATTTTTTCTAATGCAAATGGCTTAAGTGGTTCCTTTTTTAAACAAAAGTGGTTTTTGAAATACCATTTGTTAAGTTCATGAATGCTGTTGTTATTCCTAATACCAATCAAGAAGCATTTCCAATAGGGAAAACTGCTCCCAGTCCATGATGGAAAGGGTCCATGTAGTCAACTGACTATTGGGTTGCCTGACAACCTCCTGTGGCTCAGGGTTGTTCTCTATTACTGGCACATAAGACATACTTTAGCTAGGTCAAGGTTTGTGAGTGAAAGTCCAAGTCTAAACCTGTGCATGATCTCTGACTTGCCACTGTGGCTACTTTGTTTTGAACATGTTTAGCGAACACAGGTGTAGCTCTATAGAGGCCAGCTTATACCTGCTTGTGTATTGTGAGCATCTCGTTGAGTGAGGGCCTTGTCGTCAATGGTCAACACATGCCTATCAATATTCTTACAATCTAGGCCCTTTCATATTCTTTTCCAAATATCCTTGAATCCATTTTCTATCTTGTTTTTTAATGTCTCTGGCTATTTATATGCAATCTGTTAGCCACTACATATGAGCCAATATATATCCATGCATTGCTATAGATGTCTGCCTCAGGCTACATCTCTTTTCAAGCGAAGTGGACCAAAAGCCCAAGGATCAGTCCAGTTGTTTCTTATGGTATTAAACATATACTTACAGTAAGGCCCAATAATTCCACTTCTAAGTGTTTACCCAAGACATATGGAAGCACATGCCATTAAAATGATTTGTACATGAGCGTTCTGAGTAATTTTTTTTTTTTTTTTTTTTTTTAAGGGCTGCACCCTCGGCTTATGGAAGTTCCCAGGCTAGGGGTTGAATCAGAGCTGTAGCCACTGGCCTACACCACAGTCACAGCAACGCTGGTTCCGAGCAGTGTCTGTGACTTACACCACAGCTCACAGCAACACCAGATCCATAACCCACTGAGAGAGGCCAGGGATTGAACCTGCATCCTCATGGATGCTAGTCAGATTCCCTTCCGCTGAGCCACGGTGAGAACTCCATGTTCTGAGTAATTTTATTCATGATAACCCCAACCTGGAAACAACCTAGTGTCCATTAATAGTTGACTAGATAAACAAAGTGTGACATGCATATACTAGGAAATACTGCTGTGTAACACAAATGAAATGCTGATTCATGCAACAACCTGGATGATCCACGTGGATATTATGTTGAGCAAAATAAACTGGAGAGGAAAGAGTATATACTGATGACTTCATTTATATGAATTACCCAAACAGGCAAAACTAGTCATAACTAATAGAAGTTATGTTGGTGGTTCTCTGTTGTGGGGAGTGGGTTTGAAGAGGTGGACTATGACGAAGTACAAAGACCATTTTGGGAGGATAGACATGTTATATATCTTGACTGGGACGTTGGCCATATGGACATATACATTGGCCAAAACTCATAAATCTGTACACTTAAAATCTGTGGAATTTATCGTATGTGAATTATACTTTAATAAAGTTGATTAAAAACAAGTTCTGCCCAGTGGATTTTCTCCCTTTTTCATTATCATTCAAGGCCAACCATGGGTGGGATACATGTTCAGCTGATGCCAACATTTAATAAAGCACCATCTGCAAATAAGGCTTGAATGATTTTCTTCCCAGTCCTAGAGAGTTTCCCCCAGGGCCCTCTGAGTGGATTTAGGGAAAGATGGCTGTGTGGCAAGCACAGTGGGAAATGGGTCCATCTGCTCATGTGAAATATTTGTGCCTTCATGACCTTCTCAAGCCCTGTCTTGCATGTAACACTTCTACTTATAAAAGAAGGTGTTGGGCATTTAAAGTTTTGTGGGTTGATGCATCAGATAAGTTTATGATGAATAGAGCAGATCATAAGCTGCTACTTCCTCATGTGCTGTGGGCATGTGTTCAGTTTTCTAATAGGATTATTAACAGTCAGACACTTTTTAAAAAGGTTTGCTGAAGAGAGCATAGCTGTTTCAAAACCCAGGTGTCACTGCTGTGATTCCTCTATCCAGTTTTGCAACAGGCTCCAGAGTGTATTCCACTTGCCTCAGAGACTTTTGGCACAATCAGTGGTTCATGGTCCTAAGGAGCCACTAGGATATCTATTTGCACGAGAAAACTTTCTCTTGCTCTAGGATATTCTTGAGGTTGACAGCCCTTTAGGTCTCTCAGAAAATGGTCTTAAAGAACATAGTTGTTCCTAAAACCCAAAGAAGGCCTTGCATTTCTATGCCACTTAGAAGTGGACAGTAAAATGTGTCACTTCCGGATATATAAGAACTTCAATATGATGGCAGGTCTTGAATTTTCCTTACCATTATTTTCTGAATTTAGACTATAATTGTCAGTCCAAGATATCTGGAGTACTTGCTGCCCTCTGCTTTCCAAATCCTCACAATGTGATACCATTCACGTAGTGGAGCAATATAACAGCCTATGAGAAATGAGGTGATTGAAGTTTTTACAAACTGAATTATGGCACGGAGCCAGAGAATTGATCAGTCTTGACACAAGATCATAATCAGGTAGCATTGTCCCTCTATATATCTTTTCCTCTGGGTCAGTTGCTGTCTACTGTGTTCAATGCATGCACTCATTGGTTTCAGGAAAGAGGCCTCATCTTGATTTGTAGCAGATAAAGTTTACATGATAATCCACTGCAATTTTCCATGCCTTGGTTTTTCCCACTGGGTTTAACACTTGGACTTTTCTTGCATATGTGCCCCTCTGCCAGCAGGAGAGGCTGATCTTGAGACTCAGGAGGTTGGCAGGTGACTCGAGTGGCCATTCAACACCATTGTACCAATCACCAATGTCAGTTCATATCTCCATATCCAGGACACATAGGAACACAACCCTGGTGGTACAAGTGTCAGCAGTACATCTCATGACTGTGTTTCGTGACCCATGAACCTTTTGTTTCTGTCCCTGTAACTCTTGGCTTTTCTGGTTTGGAAGTCCTAGTACACAGTGAGTGTGAAGGAACCCAGAGTTCAGCAAACCCAGTTGTGCAGTTCTTAGATTCCTCTCTATGGCAGACTGGCTTAATGTCTCCTACCTCAAAGTCGGGGAGGAAGTCATGGAATCATACCTGAAACTTGGTCTTTTTGTTTATTGCGGAACATTTTAGTTCTCTCACAGATCTAATTGCTTTCATATCTTTACATAATTCTAGGAAGCTTGAATATCTGATGTTCTAGTTCACAGAAGAGTATTAGAAGCAGCAGCTCAGAAGAATGGAAGGGCTGCTGGAAGTAGCTCACTAATGGCATGAGGAAAATGATTGATAATCTAGCAATGGATGAGAAAAACACTGCTAGTATAATATAAGAATTCAGAATATTTTCCGTAAACAGTGTGTTTTAAATACTCGGTAACGAAAAAAGCTCCTTAAAAAAGGTCTTATAAAAGGCTTTCCCCAAAGGCTTCCCAAGTACTTCATATTTAGGTACATATTTTTGAGTTATTGTTGAAATATATAGAAAATAATGCCAAATGAGCATTGATAATTATGATCTTGAGGCACGACACATCAATTGATGACATTTATTACATTCTGTGTAATAGGTCAACAAAGAATGAAATATATCCTCAGATATTTTGTTCAAGATAAGATCTTTTAAATATTTTTGGGATAGAAGGTATATTTTAATTTTTTCTTCTGTGAACATGCTTGTGTGAAATATTTCATTCCCCAATTAAAATGGATAGGGTATATTTTTATTTATTAAAATCTGAATGAGTTTTATTAGACCTGGGTGTGTAGGGGAGGGGCTGCTTTGGAGATAGCTGTATACAAAAAAGTTGTGGTCCCTCTTCACATTGGGTAAAGATGTTGGTCAGTGAGAAGGAACTAACAGTTCTAGGATGTTTATAGGAGTAGACAGTTGAGTAATACAATTAGTAAATGAAGTAAGATTAATTAGAATATAGATTGGGCTGCTGTGATGCAAGTCTAAAACAACAATGGCTGAGCAAGACAGAACATTTTTCTCTTAAGTAAGTGCTATGGCAACTCCACTCTGTGAAGTCCTCAGATGTCTGGACAGTTCTTTTTGTCTCTGCCATTCTGCTGGTTTTTCTCATCCATATGGTCCCACATGATAGGCTCCGTCTCTAAAATATGTGTCACAGAAGTTACACATGGCATTTCCACTCATATGCCACTGGTCACAACTTAGTCACACATCATGCTTACCTGCAAGGGATGTTGGGAAAATGTCATCTTCCATCTCGGTGTCCATGTGCCCAACCAACAACCGTGTTGTGGGAGAGAAGGGGAGAATGGAAATTGGAGGATGACACCGTTCCGCAATTATTATGGTCCCAGATGACTAGAGAAGCCTTCATGAACAAGTGAAACTTGAACTTTGATGAGTCAGTGGAGTCAGGTTTGAATCAGGTGAATAGCATGAAAACTAGCAAGGGGTGGCAGAGATGCTGATGAATTTATGTGATGTTCTGGGACCAACATGTCAGTAGAAATGTTCCAGCAGAGGACTGAAAAGTACAAATGGAAAAGCAAATTGGGTTTGTAGTGCAGAGGGTGCTGAAAGCAGATCAAAGAGTATATGCACGTATTTTTAAATTCTTGGCAACATTATAATGTTCTAAACGGAGCATGAGTAAAGTGGAAAAGTCCTTCAGTGAGATTAATTGACTCCAAAGTGTCATTTGGCGTGGGGAACATGGGGTGGGGTGTTCTCTCTTATAAGCATGCCCCAGTGGATCAACTACAGATGGAGAAGGGTATGAGTTTCAGAAATAGGCTGAAAAAGAAAAGGGATGTTTTCCACATAAATAATCAGCAGGCCTTACTCATCACCCCCATTTGCGGGGCAAAGTAGGTACTGGAGTCATTGATGCCTCTAAAGATTTTGAGCTTCCTTGGCTGTGGGAAAGAGAAGATGGGAGGGAAGCCAGTTTTTTTGTTTGTTTGTTTGTTTTGTTTTTTTTTTTGTCTTTTTGCTATTTCTTGGGCCACTCCCATGGCATATGGAGGTTCCCAGGCTAGGGATCGAATCAGAGCTGTAGTCTCTGGCCTACGCCAGAGCCACAGCAACGCGGGATCCGAGCCGTGTCTGCAACCTACACCACAGCTCACGGCAACGCCGGATCGTCAACCCACTGAGCAAGGGCAGGGACTGAACCTGCAACCTCATGGTTCCTAGTCGGATTCGTTAACCACTGCGCCATGATGGGAACTCCGGGAAGCCAGTTTTAAGGAGACTCTTAGGAGCTCAGCTTCAGTTTGAAGTGGGAGTACATTATTCTAGGAGAAACATCAAGAAAGAAATTAAGGATGTAGGGCTGGAGATGTGTAGGATGTGTGAAAACAATAACTCCCTCAGTCAGATGAAATGGGAATAGTTACATGAACAAAAGGCTGAACTAGAAGGAGTGGGGGCAACTCTCTACATCCCTTCATAAGCTCCTGTGCCTGGGGACTGGAACTTAAAAGACGATAATGTCTGTGCACAGCAGGGAAGGAGAAAATTACATCGAGACGTAAAAGAGGCAGGATCCTGAAGGCAATTAGCGTGGAGAAAGAAGGTGGCAAGCCCGGGCTGTCTGTCACTGCTTTTCAAGCCTCCCCACTCGACCACACTTGAGTGATGATGGCATCTTCACTTAGGAGTCGTGCTGCTCCTTCTGAGATGCTGAACGGAGAAGAGCAGTGGAGAAAAGCCATCTTCCCAGCTTCATTCACTCTGGCTTTGGCGAGTGCCTGGCTAAGAGACTTTGAATGAAGCATGCAGTCGTTACCTGAACATCATCCACTCCCAGCACCTCCTCCCTGGATGGGTGCTTTTGACACATACACCATAAACTAGAGACGGCTTGTGCTAGAAAAAAATGCTGTGGAAGCAGTTCTTGATCATCCCCGTTCAAAATTGATGGGAAAAAACTTTATGGTAAAATTTCCAATCACTTAGCCTTGATTCTTAACCAAGAACCTGAGAGCCAAACTTCATGGTAGAAATTATAGTGTGTGATAATGACTAGCGGCCGTAATCCCCACTAATGGAATTACCCATGTCTGATACAGGTGCCCTATTTTGTTCTGAAAATCCCCAAACAAGGGACGGGAACACTGAACCACTTCCACCTGGGAGGATTTTGGAGGAGGAGCTGTGGATTTATACTTTGTAATTTTCACCTGCATCATCATAGTTCATTAGTGTTCTAAGGTAGAAATAGACATATAAACTGTCATTTTCAAAAGGCCAGTTGAGATTATGTATCTGTATTTATTTATTTTCATTCCTCCTGTTGAGCTCTAACTTTGGCTTGGCCTCCCTGAGAGAAGGGAATTCGGCAAACTTTCCTTTCCAGAGATCCCTTCTTAGACCTTCTTGTGAAGCCTGCTAGAATCTTGGGAGGTGCTCATAGTGCATCGCAGTCAACCAGAGAACAAATTACTGTGTCTGCAGAGGGAATTTGGGATAATAGAGCATCCTTGAGATGCTCATTCCTTTACTTCTTCTTCCTTTATAAGTACTGTCTACTTAGGTGTTTCCTCTCTTTCCAAATCTAGTGTCTTCCATGCGGTGTATTATATATAGTTCTTCTGGGCCCTCCTTTTCATCTGCTCTCAAGGATAGAATTTTATCCACCTGTTTATATGGTTGACAGTGACTTTTAAAGGCTTAATTGATATTTATTTTGAAATTTACATACTACCGGGAAATAAACACTAGGGAGTTCCCATTGTGGCTCAGCAAGTTACAAACCTGACTAGTTTCCATGAGGATGTGAGTTCGATCCCTGGCCTTGCTCTGTGGGTTAAGGATCAGGTATTGCTGTGAGCTGTGGTATAGGTTGCAGATGTGGCTCAGATCTGACGTTGTTGTGGCTGTGGTGTAGGCCGGCCACTACAAGTCTGATTTGACCCCAGCCTGGGAACTTCCATATGTTGCAAGAAAAAAAAAAAAAAAAAAGAAAGAAAGAAAAAGGAAATAAACACTATACAAAGCAATTTATTACAAATTGTGGTGTTTCATCCATCATTCAGCTGACTGGAAGAGTTTTGGAAAGGGTGAGGTGAGCAGTTGCTCTGTGTTCCTGAAACCACAACATTATTAGGACCCTTCTGCTTAGAAGGTCAGATCAGAGGAAAATGAGTACTGCTGTGAATAAAAAAAAAAAAAAAAAAAAAGGATGGAAACTTAGTGGGTCAAAAACTAAGTTAGTCATAGTTCAGGGTTCTGATTATAAAGCAATAGTGAGAGTAATTTTAATGTTTCTCTCTCTCTCTTCATATATATATTTAGTGTTTTTTTTTGGTTTTATTTCCCCTAAAATGCATCTCTAAAGAGCATGTGTGATGTCTGGGTACTTGCCAATACCACAAGCAGCAAAGGAATATAAAAGAGAACTTCTCTTCTGAGGTTTCATTTTCCGTGACTCTCTATGGGAATGAAACAGCACACACTGGCCCGTGAGATGTGAGCAATCCACACCTCTGTCCTTTTGGCAGCACTGCAGGACAACCCTCCAAATCGTGCTGTCACACTGGAATAACCAAAATATGGCCACCCCCCTTTCTTCTTGCAGCCGGGGCGTTTTGGATTAAGGAGTTGCGATATCTGAGAAAAATATGCCCAAAATTGAATAAAGGTTTGAGCTTCACACAAGAACAAGCAAACCTTCACCCCAGATCACTAACAATTCAGCAAACCTGTGAGCGGCCCAACACCCTGCTTTCTGGACCACTGCCAGCAGGGAACTGCAGACCATACCCTACAAAAGGAATTTAGAGGATGTGTTAGGGGCATGCTGTCCATCGGGTGACATGGTGAGGTGGTGAGGAGTGTGGCTGCTGGGTGTCCTGTGGCTGCCATCAGGCCCTGTGCATCGCATCATCTATCACTGTGCTGCTGGGTATCACAGCACATTTCATAAGCACCGGAATACTTATGTTGCAGACCTGCATGATGACTTTTTATTGTCTCTATTACCTGAGGTCTAAATTTACGCCTTTGCCGCTTTATGAAATACATTGTTTGCTTCATCTTGGGCATGTGCCTCCCCCAACATTCAAGGTGATAAATTATCACCAGTCACTGCGAGTCGTAAGTTATCTGACATCTTGATAGGAAAGGCTTTTTTATCCACTTGTTTTCTTGAACCAGAAAGGTTTGGGTGGGGGAGGAAGGGAAGAGAAGGATTCTGCCAAGGATTTGATTAAAAAGTGCCTTAGGATAATGGTTTTTGCTGGTCAAAAATGTCTTCTTTTTTTATTTTCTAGTTTCATAATTAGTTTTATTGTGCCCTGATGAGTAAATGAACTTCTTAAGGTTATTTGATTTGACGATGAAATGAAAGAATGCACAAAAATTGTCAGGCTTAAAATGATGTTATAGAAAAATGACGTTATGATTTAAATATCAATTTAAGGAGTTCCTGTCGTGGTGCAGTGGAAACAAATCTGACTAGGAACCATGAGGTTGCAGGTTCGATCCCTGGCCTTGCTTGGTGGGTTAAGGATCCAGCGTTGCCATGAACTGTGGTGTAGGTCGCAGATGTGGGGCTCAGATCTGTTGTTGCTGTGGCTGTGGCGTAGACTGGTGGCAACAGCTCCAATTAGATCCCTGGCCTGGGAACCTCCATATGCCACGGGTGCAGCCCTAAAAAGACAAAATAAATAAATAAATAAATATCAATTTAGGAAACTTGTTCAAAGAAGCTTCGTATTGTTTTCTGCCTGCTCTTTTTTTTTTGTGTAAATGGACCATTTACTTGAAATAGAAACACATTTTTTATTTTTATTTTTAAAAACTTAGTTTATTGAAACATAGTTGATTTCCATTGTTGTGTTAATTTCCGCTATATAGCAGAGTGATTCAGTTATACATATATATATTCTTTTCATACTCTTTTCTATTATGATTTATTACAGGATGTTGACTATAGTTCCCTGTGTTATACAGAAGGAACTTTTTGTTTAACTGTCTGTATATAATGGTTTACATCACTAATCCCAAACTCCCAATCCATCCCTAACCCATCTCTCTCCTACCTCTTGGTAACTACAAGTCTGTCCTTTATGTCTATGAGTCTGAGAAGCACATTTTATTTTATTTTTTTAATTATTCTTATGAAATTTTATTTTTTTTACAGAATAAAATACATATATTTAAACACAGTTACATTCACACAGATTATTATATCATGGATCTTAAAGAGATTAAGTGACTCCCTCTGGAGAAGTGGAATGGAAAATATGCTGAGACAAATAGGACATTTATTCTATACTTTATCCCATTTCGTATGGCTTTCATCTTTACTATTTAGTATTATCTATTACATTTCAATTTTTCTTTAAAAATTAGCATTATATTAAAATTGTGTATATTATGCAACTAAAATTTATAAAGAAGAAAGCCTTATATACCATTAAATATTTTATATAGCATGAAAAAAAAAGAATAACTTAACTGGTAAGAATAACACCCTCTGAAAATAAGTAAAATATAAAATGCATAAATTGGTTAAAAACAGTATAACTATATAAATATGTCTTCACAATTAGTTACATCTTATTGATTCTTCAATATAGGCATTACACAATTCTAGGTGATGTGATAAACAAGACATTATAGACCTTACATTGTACCATGGAGAGAAATGGTTATTAATAATACAGTTGTAGAACTGTATTATTTAATTGTACATTTGCATTATTTAATTATAATTATCATAAATTCTTTGATGGAGAGGAAATCAGAATCAGATCTAAGAAGACTTCAGCATTCCAAGAATGATGTCAAATGACCCCCTTTGTGGTAGATTAAGCACTTATTTACCATGAGATATATTTCTTCTCCAGAGATTCCTTGTTTGTGTTTCAGTTGTAGATTTTTGGTTTGCAGTTATTCTGAAGTTTTGATGTAAGAGTCTATATGTATATGAGATTGTTTTAAGTTGTTGTTCTCTTAATTGCAAGTTCATCTCCAGTGTCCTGCATTTGTACCCACCTCTTCTCATGATTTCTGATTTTGGTGGTATAATTGTGCATGGATGATTTCATATCTTTACTGTATATATACCTTTAGTGGTGAGCCTTGTCATTTATGGTATTTTTGTTTCTGATTGCTGTCTTTTTTTTTCTGCCTAGAGAAGCTCCTTTAGTATTTGTTGTGAGGCTGGTTTAGTGTTGCTAAATTCTCTCAGCTTTTGCTTATCTGTGAAGCTTTCGATTTCTCCTTCAAATCTGAATGAGAGCCTTGCTGGGTAGAGTAATCTTGGTTGGAGGTTTTTCCCTTTCATCACGTTAAGTATATCATGCCACTCCCTTCTGGCCTGCAGAGTTTCTGCTGAAAAATCTACTGATAACCTTATCGGGGTTCCTTTGTATGTTATTTGTTTCTTTTCCCTAGCTGCTTTCAAGATTTTCTCTGTCTTTAATTTTGGTCAGTTTGATTAATATGTGTCTTGGTGTATTCCTCCTTGGGTTTATTTTATATGGTACTCGTGCTTCCTGGATTTGAGTGAGTGGTTCCTTTCCCATGTTAGGGAAGTTTTCAGCTATTATCTATTGGAATATTTTTTCTGTCCCCTTCTCTCTCTCTTCTCCTTCTGGCATCCCTATAATATGGATGTTGGTGTGTTTAACGTTGTCCCAGAGTTCTCTGAGACTCTCTTCATTTGTTTTCAATCTGTTTTCTCTTTTCTGTTCCACATCCATAATTTCCACTAACCTGTCCTCCACCTCGCTTATTTGTTCTTCTGCCTCCTGTATTCTGCTGTTAGCTGCTTCTAGTGAATTGTTTATTTCAGTTATTGTATTTTGCTATCTGTTCTTGTTTAAGTTTTATATCTTGTATCTCTTTGGTCAGTGTTTCCTGTAAGTTATCCATCTTTGCCTCTGGTTTATCTCCAGTGTCTTGCATCATCTTCAGCATCAACAGTCTTTTTCCTGGAGGCTGAGAATCTCCTGATCACTTAGCTGTTTTTCTGGGATTTTTCCTTTCTCCCTTATCTGAGTTATAGTTCTCTGTCTTTTCATTTTTATAGGTTTTTGGTGTGGTGACCTTTTCACAGATAATAGAGTTGTAGCCTCTCTTACTTCTGGTGTCTGCCCCCCTTGTGACTGAAGTCTGTATGGGGGCTTGCTGTAGGCTTCCTGATGGGAGGGGATGATGCCTGCCCACTCGTAGGTGGAGCTGATTCTAATCCCTCTTGTGGGTGGGGCTTAGTCTCTGGATGGGATTAGAGGCAGCTGTGTGCCTGAGGGGTCTTTAGGTAGCCTGTTTACTGAGGGGTGGGTCTGTGATCCCTCCTGGATTGTTGTTTGCCCTGGGGCTTCTCAGTGCTGACTGACAGGGTAGGGCCAGATTTTCCCAAAATGCCACCTCCAGAGAAAGGCACTGCTGCTGAATATTCCCAAGAGCTTTGCCTTCAATGTCCTTCCCTTACAACAAGCCACATTCACCCCTGTTTTCCCAGGGTGTCCTCCAAGAACTGCGGTCGGGTTTGACCCAGATTCCTATGGAGACCTTGCTCTGCCCTGGGAGCCAGTGCACGTGAAAGTCTGTGTGCGCCTTTAAGAATGGGGTCTCCATTTCCCCCAGTCCCCTGGAGCTCCTGCGCATCCTTCAATGCTAGATGCTCCAGGGCTCTTTCTCCCAGTGCCAAATCTCTGCCTGTGAGGGTTTGATGTGGGGCTCTGAACTCACTCCTGTAGGTGAGCCTCTGTGAACCAGTTAGTTTTCAGTCTGTGGAGCTTCCCACCCGGGAGGTATGAGGTTGTTTATATTATGAAATCGCCCCTCCTACCTCTTGATGTGGCCTCCTCTTTTTCTTCTGGAGTAGGGTATCGTTTTTTTTTTTTTTTTGTACAATTTTAATCCTTTTATTTTTTATTTATTTATTTATTTATTTTCCCACTGTACAGCAAGGGGGACAGGTTATCCTTACATGTATACATTACAATTACAGTTTTTCCCCCACCCTTTCTTCTGTTGCAACATGAGTATCTAGACATAGTTCTCAATGCTATTCAGCAGGATCTCCTTGTAAATCTATTCTAAGTTGTGTCTGATAAGCCCAAGCTCCCGATCCCTCCCACTCCCTCCCCCTCCCATCAGGCAACCACAAGTCTCATCTCCAAGTCCATGATTTTCTTTTCTGAGGAGATGTTCATTTGTGCTGGATATTAGATTCCAGTTATAAGTGATATCATATGGTATTTGTCTTTGTCTTTCTGGCTCATTTCACTCAGGATGAGATTCTCTAGTTCCATCCATGTTGCTGCAAATGGCATTATGTCCTTCTTTTTTATGGCTGAGTAGTATTCCATTGTGTATATATACCACCTCTTCCGAATCCAATCATCTGGAGTAGGGTATCGTTTTTAAGTTTTTAAGGTTTCCGGTCCATTTGGGTGGAGATTGCTTAGTCTTTAGTTCTGAATTTTGTTGTTTTTAGGAGAGAGGTTGAGCTCCAGTCCTTCTATTCTGCCATCTTAATCCCTAGAAGAGAGAAGCACATTTTAAATAAAAGAAAATAATGTTTAACTTAGTGTCAGGTACACAACTAACAAAGTTTTAGGGAGCCATATCATTAAAATCTAATGCAAAGAAAATTCTAAAATATTTTCCCTAATAAACATTAGGGTCTTCTCAGTTCGAGAACTATTGCTTCTATAAATCCTTAAAAATGTTGATAGGGCATTCCCTTCGTGGCTTAGCGGTTAACAAACTCCACTAGAGTCCATGAGAATGAGGGTTCGATCCCTGGCCTTGATCAGTGGGCTAAGGAACCGGCATTAGCATGAACTATGGTAGGTCAGAGATGTGGCTCAGATCTGGGTTGCTGTGGCTATAGCGTAGGCCAGCGGCTGTAACTCCAATTAGACCTCTCCCCTGGGAACTTCCAGATGCCGCACATGTGGCCCTAAAAAGCAAAAAAAAAAAAAAAAAAAAAAAAAAAATGTTGGTGAATGAGTGTGGCTTTGTGATTGATAAGTTTCTTAGTTCACTTTACAGGCAGTTTAGCTATTTAGTATTGTATGTGGAAAACATATAAAAGGGAATATGCTACTGTGATTTCAAAGTTTCTTGAGGAACTGCTGTTTCTATTTTTTATAATTGCCGTGATAAGTACTTTCATATAATCAAAATATTTAGGGTAGTGGGAAGCCCCAGAAATTGAGGAAGCAGCATCAAGAACCTATGAGTTGGTCCTTATTCATTGTGTCTTATTGTTTTCTGAGAAGATACATTCTAATGATTGATTTCTGCCCCCGCTTCTTACTTATGGGCATAAGATTTTAGATTTATTTTGTTCTGTGTTGGTCATACATGATACCAAACAAACAATTTAATTAATTTATGGAAACTGACAGATTGATCTAATTTAATTGGCCTACAAATTAACTGATTTAATTGGCAAACTTGGGATATTTTAGGAGGGAAGCATAACTGGACAGCACAGCAAGGGGTGGGCCCTTTTCCAGGACTGAAGAAATCATAAACTTTATAAGGTATTCCAAAAAAAGATATGTCTCAAAACATGTAAGGACACCCTGGAGACTTTTTATTTGGCAAGCAATGTGACTGAGTTGAATTTGGGCCAACTAACTGTCCCTTAAAGTTCCCTGAGAGAAACAGACGTACCCATAAATCAATGTGAGGAAGTTGGGGCTTAGTAAAGGATGAAGGCTGGATGGAATTTGTGCTGAAATTTATTCTTTCTTAAGTTTATATTGGGCCTTGTTTTGAATGAAAAGGAAGACATGATTCCCCCCCCCCACCACCCATGGTTCTGATTTGGGTTTTGAACATCATTTAATGTTTTACCCAGAAAAAATAGAGTGTAGAATCAGATCTTTGGCGAAGGCACTGAGTTTCCAGTCCACTAGAATGACAACGCAGTGACAGACACTCCTTTCCTTCTGACAGAATCATGCCTCGTAATTACAGTGATAAGAACAAAGACAGACCATTGCGTCGCAAGACTTCTATCACGAGTTCTGTAGCCTCTACGCCTAGAGTAGACCTTCTTTGCCTCCTCTCCTCTTAACCATTGTCTTTTGTTGCATTCTACTGGGTTATTTATTTTGAGTAATTTGTTTTTCTTTTACACCATGAAGTCTGAATTCTCTCTTTGCTATTGCTTAGAATCAACATTTCCCCCAACTTCTCATCATTTTTCTCTCTGCTAAATCTTCCTAGGTGGTCACTGCCCCTAGCATATTTAGTTGCACACTTCTCCTCAGCATACGGTCTTGCTTTGATGTTGAAGACACCAGCTGCAGGGAACCGGGGTTCTAGAGCTGTCTGCAACTCACTGACTTTGTAACTTCCCGCAGAGGCCCTAACCTTTACAGAGGTTGTCACACTGTCAGAAAAATGGGTATAAAAACTCAATTTTCTACAATTTAGAGCAGCTGTGAGATTGGAAAATGATCATATACATGCAAAAATGACTTAGAAGTAAGTGTAAGTTGATTGTGTTTTCAGTCTCTTAGAATTGAGGAATTATGGGCTTGGGGAATTTAAAAGTTGTGTGCAACGTCTCAGTGTAGTCAGTAAATGAGATAATGACTAACTCTATATCTTCTTTTTAATTTCCAAGCCAGTATTTTTATCTAATTTTGAAAATTAATTAATTCATATATTTTAGTTACCATTTTTAGGTGAGCATTTTATCCAAGTATAGTATATCTATAAGGTATTTATACTTAATATATTTATACATTTTATCTTTTTTACATGTACTTATTTTTACCTTCAAAATATAACATACATATAGAAAAATGCACAAATTGTAATTGTACAGCTTGATGAAATTTCACAGTCAAACAGATCTCAGAAATAGAATGTCACCAGCACCAGAGAAGCCCCCTGCCTCCCTCCAGGCATAATCCCCTCTGCCCCCAACCCAAGGATCACCACTGTCCTGACTTTTAATACCGTCTTCAATGTCATATGCTGCAGAGGGAGAGGTGGAGCTGAGATGTAGACTTGCCAGCCTCAGCTCACTCCACCATGACCCCTAAAACTAACATGGATGGTCACGTTATCCCACACTGGGCCCAAATTGCCAAGCCTTTATATCCTTACCTCTATTAATTACTGGATGTGGGTGAGGCAGTTCTCTGCAGCTGAGGTACTTTCTAAAGGGTTTGACAGCTGAAGGATGCCTTTTCACTACATTCCTGGCAATTAGTACAGCATGTCGTCCATGAAGGGTATCTGGATGGTGCGTGCACCTCTGGGTCTACCTGATTTTACAAAAGACACTATAGTGAATTACCTTGTGGTGCAGTGGATTAAGCACCTGGCATTGTCACTGCAGCAGCTTGGGTGACACATTTGATCCCTGGCCCTGAAGTTTTCACATGTGGAAAAAGGGAACTATGTAGTATTTACTCTTTGTTGTCTGATGTCTCTTGCTTAACATTGTTTGTGAGATTTATCCATGTTGTTATGTGTAACTGTATTTTATCCATTCTTATTGCTGTATAGCATTTCATTATGTGAATATACAACCAATTATGTATCCATTATATTGCTGATGAATATAAGGAATTTCCCCAGTTTGTGGCTGTTAAAAATAGTGATCTTTTATCAAAACTACTATGAAGTACTATTTTACACCAACCAGAATGGCCATTATCAAAAAGTCTACAAAGAGTAAATGCTGGAGAGGGTGAGGAGAAAAGGGAACCCTCCTGCACTATTGATGGAAATGTACACAGGTACAACCACTATGGAAAACAGTATGAAGTATCCTCAAAAAACTAACAATAGAACAACTATATGATCCAGCCATCCCATTCCTGGGCATCTATCTCAAGAAAGCCATGATTTGAAAAGATACATACACCCCAGTGTTCATTGCAGCACTGTTTACAATAGCCAAGGTATGAAAGCACCCTAAATGTCCATCGAAAGAAGAGTGGATAAGAAGATGTGGTACATATATATAATGGACTATTACTCAGCCACAAAAAAGAATGAAATAATGCCATTTGCAGCAATATAGATGGACTTACACATTATCATTCTATGTGAGGAAAGACAGTGAAAAGATAAACAATGTTATATCACTTATATGTGGAATCTAAAAAGAGGATACAATGAACATATTTGCAGAATAGAAGCAGACTTACAGATTTTGAAAGCAAACTTATGGTTACCTAAGGGGACAGTTGCAGGAGAGGGATGGACTCGGGGTTTCGGATTGATAGATACACACTGAGGTATAGGGAATGACTGGCCAATGGGGACATGCTCTATAGCTCAGGGAACTCTACCCAACATTCTGTGATAATCTTTATGGGAGAAGAATCTGAAAGAATGGATGTGTGTATAGGTATAACTGAATCAATTTGTTGTATAGCAAAAATTATCACAATATTGTAAATCAAATATACTTCAATAAAACTTTAAAAAATAAAAAAAAACAGTGCTCTTATGAAAGTTATATGTGTCTTTGGTGGTGAGTGTTTGCATGCATTTATTTTGATAATTGAATATTGTGGATTAGGGTGAAGCATCCTTACCTGTGGTGAAAAATTGATGGGTGATACTGAATTCATACGTTCTACTTGGATACTGCCGAACAGTTACCCAAATTGTATGAGCGTTCCAGTTCTACATTCTTCTTTACCAACACTTGACATTGGTATCTTTTCCACTTCAGTCATTTTGATATGTATCTAGAGATATTGCACTGAAGTTTTAATTTGCATTTCCTAGATGACTAATGTGCTGAACATTTTTTCCCTACGTTTATTAGCCAGTGGAGTATCATCTGTTATATATAGTCTTTTCAAGTAACTTAAACACTGAAGGGAAGATTCATATGAAAGTCATTCTGAAGTTAAGGTAAAGTTTGTCATTGTTAGGTACTGTTCAACATACATGTTGAACTGGCTAATTTTCTCAATTGTGGTTAATGTTAATCACATATCCTTATGACTTGCTTTTTTTGTTTGTTTCTTTGCCTGTTCTATCAGCTGTTACAAGAAGTGTTTTAACATCTTCAAGTGTGAATGTATCTATTTCTTCTCATAGGGTTCTGCCAGTTTTTTCTTTTATATGTTTTGAAGATATTTTATTGTGAGCATACAGATATAGAATTGTTTTATCTTACTGTTGTGCTTGCCACTTTATCATGATGAAATATTTCTGTTTCTCTAGTTATTTTTCTTGCTTACGTCTACTCTGTCTGATATTAGTATGGTTAATCCAGCTTTCTTTTGGTTAGCATATACATGGTATATTTTTCCGTTTTAGGTTTATCATGTTGTTGTTCTCATATTTAAGGCATATTTCTTATAAGCAGCATAGAGTTTGTTTTTAATTTTTCCCCACTCCGTTTAACATCGCCTTTACTTGGTGTATATAGACTTCAATTTTCCCCTTTAGCTCTGTTGAGATCACCACCATTTCTCTGGTTTCTGTTTTTGATTTTCAAACTCCTATGCTCACAGCTGGTAAAAACTTCCAAGGAAAACACAGCTACAGTTTGTTAACCATTTCCCCTGGGGTTTTCAACTGGTGTGTACATAAAAATTATTGCCTTGGCGATCTTTGCCTTCTTTACACCAGGAGACTACATAAAAATTTTCTCCATTTTTCAGAAAATTTCAGTATTACTTTAAAGCACAGAACCTTGCCCTACTTGAACATTTGGCAAATGGCTTCAGGGGTCAACTATCCATGTGTTGAGGTTTTTCAAAGTCTCCATTTTTATCACTCCATTCCTGTTGTACTACAAACAGCTCTTCTGGTTTCACTGTCCCCAAGCAGTGACCCTCTAGCTGGGCCAAGCCTTGATTCTTAGTTTGTAGCACAAGTTGAACATTAGCAGTTTCCTCAGGGGCCAGGCGTTTGCTGACCGTTAACTCAACATCCAGTTTTCCTCCTGTACAGAATGTTAGCCCTCTAATTCTCATTGCTTCCACAGCTATCTGAGAGGCCCTTTAACAGATTATAGATATATTCAGGTTTACTAGTTGTTCTTGCAGAATGCTTTTCTGCTGGAAACTACTTCATCTTCTCTCAGGCTTTTCACGTACACCAAAATTCTCCAGGTTATGATTTATTTGTATACCAAATAATTATTTCTGTAGGAAAATTAGAAAATGCAAGAGAAAGAAGAAAAGTAAAGACCCTTTACCTATATTGCTTTAGTTATCTCTAGCTGTTTAAAGAAACTACTTCAAACCTCGAAGGTTTAAAAACTGTTTTATTTTTATCAACAGTTTTGTGTTTGGTTGGCTAGTTTGTCTCTGATTTATCAGGTGTCATTTCCAGAGATCCATTTTCAAGGTGACATCCTGATTTATATACTTGGTGCTTTGATGAAGCTGGGAAATTTGCGTAATGCAATTAATTAGACTTCCCTTCTTACTGGAGTTTTACCACTTTTCACATGCATTCATTTTTTAATGTCTTTGTGTATAATTCTATGATATTTTATCATGTACGAGTCCATTTAACTACCATTAGAATCAAGCTATAGAACTAGTCCTTCATCCCAAAGGAACTTCCTTGTGCTGCCTCTTTATAGTCATACACAGTTTTTTCTCACCCCATAGTGTCTCATCCTTTGAGAACTCTTTAGGTAGCCTGGGATTCTCACAGTTCAGCAGCTTAAAGGTTGTTTCCCTTCTTACCTAGTAACTCAGGGCTCCACGAGACTGCAAAAAGGGGCTGCCAGTCCTCCTAAAAGCAGCCCTCAGAACCTGTATGGTATCACTTTCATCATATTTCATTGGTCAGAGTAGCTATGGGCTAGCCCAGATCCAACAAGAGTGGCAGTATACTCTACCTCTCAATGGGAAGAGTGTCAGTATGCAACCTTTAATCTTTGTCTGCCATGTGCCTTCAGAGATTTCCAGTATCCTGGCGTAATAGTATAATAATAGCTAACTTAAAACTGGGCATTTCCTACATCATGCATTATTTTATTTATTCATTATTATGATGTGGAGACAGGACCTATATATGTATCAGATATTTTCTTTAAATTTTTTTGCATCTATTTATTTAATTATAGAAGTTAATATGAACATAGACTTATTAGAGAAAATGCTAAAATGATACAGAAATATATGGAGTAAAAATGAAATTTCTTCCAAGACCACTCCTTCGACTTCCGTCTTCCCTGAGATACCTATGGTCTAAACAAATGGAAATAAAATGTCACCTCCCCTAATTGTTCAAGTTTATTTTCTTCCCTCTTGTCAGTAAAATATTATCAATTTTTCAGTATTTTGATGACTTTCAAATGCTTCAAGTAAAGGCTTCTGTCCCCTGGAGGACTATGTTGTTTCATCACCAGTCTTTGGTCTATAATACATGTCACAAATGTAGGTGACCAATGTATTTCAAATAAGGCTAATGTCAACAAGCCTGGCTTCACACATAAGTGCAATTTATCATCCCTTAATTATTGAACAAATCTTAAATAAGACTGAATTTTAGCTTTAAAATACTTTATTGCATGACCTATTTATTTTTAATGTGGCTTACATATAAAGTAAGTTTTACTTTAAAATTCTTATGTATTCAAAAATCTCAGTCTAATAGAACATATAGAGGAAAGCAAAATTATTCACAGCATTTGGTTTTAGGGTTAAAAGTCAGTGTATGTTCACTCAGCCTGTGTCATTATGGACTATGGAATTAGCTGCACTAGACTCCTAAGTAAGAATTGTATACCTTCAGATGAAGCCTAATTGTAATGGTCAGTGTCAGTTATGATTCAGTAAATCTAGGCTTGTGTTATTTTATAAAATATGATATAAATTGTAAAGTCCAATAGCAACTATTCATATTACGAAGCTTTTCAAATTTAAATTATTTGTCTCTCTGACTTGGTCACATTTAGTCATGTTCATATGTTCAAAGTCTAAAAATAGAGTTGGTTTCTAGGAGACTGAAGTTTCTATCTGAGCAGTTGATCTCACCTCCTTTGCCCTTTTTTGGCATCTCCTCTGTCACTTATTTTCTTCTTTTCTTGAACATGCAGACTCTCTCCCTCCCTACAGTTCTCCTCATTTTTAAGTATTCAGTATTTCTCCATTCAAAAAGTTGAATCTTTTCCCTTTATCTCCACTTAGTGGCTTTTTCTTTCTCCTGTCTCTTAAATTTCTTAGAAGAGTCCTCTTGCTGCTTTGATTTCCTTTTTTGTCCCTCTACTTTTAGTTCAGTGTTCATTTCTAGCACTGGTCTCCTGTACTGCCCGGTCAGTGGCTGATGCTGCTGATCACCCCGTGTGTATGTGTGTGTGTGAAAATCTGTTCCCTTTGGCATTCATACTCACACTATCCTCTGTGACATTTTTGCTGGCCATGTATGTTGGCTTCTCAAAAGATTATTCTCAGAACTCTTCTTATTATCTATGCTACAGACTCATCTACTCTTAGTGTTCCCACTGTTATCTAACACATTAAAAACTTTTATTTAGAATTCAGTGTAGAATCACACAAAGTTGGAACAATAGAGTCTCCATGTACCCATCACCCAGCTTTCTTGAGGTGTTGTATTACATGCAATTAGGGGAGAGTGTCTCAATCTTGCCACTACTGACATTTTGGGATGAAAAGTTCTTTATTGTGGAGGCTTTCCTGGGATTGTAGGATGTTCAACAAAATTCCTAGACACCACACACTAGATGCTAGTAGAAACCTACCATGCCCAGTTGTGACAACCAATAGAATGCCTTTCCTCAAGCATTGACAACCAGTTTCACCAGATGTTGACAAGTATTCCTGGGGGGACAAAATTTCTGTCCTGCACCTCTCCTCCTTCATTTGAGAACTACTGCATTAAAGAGTCAGTAAGCATTTATCAAGTTCCTAAATATGTGAGGTTCTAAGCTAGTACGTGTGAAGTCTTGCTGTTTCTCTTTTTCTGCACCTAGTACTTTTTCACTGCCTAAAGAAACAAGGTAAAGTGGCTTTTCTCTGAGTCTTTTTTTTTTTCTTTCTGAAATAAAAAAGGAATTTTATCTGTTGATAGAAATTGGCCACTCTCCTAGATATTTGGTCCTCAACTGAGTAGCTATTAATCTTTTAAATGCAAAATAACAAATTTTTCTAAGGAGAAATTCACCACCATCATATTGCTGAAAATAGTTATGTTACTGACAATATATATCAAATTTGTGTGCTGTCTTTGAGAAGAATAAGTCCAGCTGTCATCTCTTTGGTGATTTGAGAATATGGTTCTTATAATGTGAAGCTTAAAGCATTTCTGTAAACATTGTGAAAATAATCTATTTTCACATCTTCATGCAAATATAGTGCATACATCCTTGTTTGGCTTTGGAAGGACATACCTTCTAAGACTCTGATAGGGTTATTCCTTTGATTCTAAATTAAGTCTTAGAATGTATATGGTTCACATCCCCAAGTTAAGTTATTAACTTGGAAGGATACATTCCTTTGTTAAATTTGGAAGAAACACAATTGTTACTTTGTTTATGGTTTATTGCTACATATAGTATCTTATATTTCTAAAGCAATGTGATTTGCTAAATTACTTCATATATATCATTGGATATGGTTTTAGGAAGTATGTGGCTCATAGGAGTTGCTGAGTGTTAATTGCCCAAACGACCTTATTTAAATCATCAAGAAAAGCAACATAAGTGTTTCTACTCTAATGGAAATAAACTTTCAATTATCATCTTATTTATCTTTATATTTCTGTCACTAGTTGTTATTTTCAGCTCATTACCTGGTCATCACAAATTTTAGCACACATTTTGACAATTCTCTTTTAATTTCATTGAAAACACTGACTGTCAACTGTCAACTCCCCTCCCCACCAAAGAAACCTGTGGAAGGTATTATCCTACAAACTGAGTTTAACTGGACTAATCATAAGTTAATAAGAGAAAACAGGAAAACATGTCATCTGCACCATAGGATTTGTATCCTTCAAAATAAATTAATTCTGATTTCATTTGATTTGATATAGGTCCAAGAATACGGGATCATACCATCTGCCTTAGTTTTGATAGTCTTTGTTGTGTTTGCCTTTTAGCCTTTTAAAAAAAATACAACTGAAATGTTAGTTTATAAACAATATGAGATAGATCCAACCCTGATTTTTCAGGAAGGCATGTTGTCTGTCACCAATTGTTAGGAGCCAAATGAAATGAGAGTGTCTTATTTTCCCTTTGGTTCAGACAGAATAGAATTTGTGTAGTGTGAGTTCTGTGCTTCACCCACACTGCCACAATTCCAGGCAACCAAACAAAGACCCTCAAATGTATAAAAGTGCAGTAACAACACAAAACAGCAATGAACAGGGAGAGTTCTAGGTGGTTCTTGGATTTAGGATAAATGGGTGTACTAGGGCCATTATTTTCTATGAACCACATTTATTTTTATTAGAAGACTTTTTGAAAATGCTATTTTTGTTGTATATGAGGAAAGAATTAAAAAATAATTTCATATAGAGTAGAATGATTCAGCTGAGAAGCTAGTAAAAATAAGATATTAGTTCAAAATCAGACTTCAAAATCTTTTTTCCTATTTAATAAACAACAAAATCCGACTTGTGTATTTAAGCCATACATTATGACATCTAGAGGTTTCTAAAGCTCGAATTCGAGTTGATCGTAATCTAGAGGAAATATTTTATGTCCAGATGAAACTTGCCCCCCCAAAGCTATACTATACATGCTTTTCAAAATAAACACCAACCAGTTCCTGTCTTGAGAGATATATTTCATGAGGAAATTGGTGTTTGAAATAGAACACTGGTTTTACATTTCAAATTAGAAATATAATGCACAACCAAAGGTGCCAATTTGTTTCATCTATTGTAAACCAGAAATCTTATTAATAAAGAGGACTTCTTTGATAACATGCTCCATTGAACTGCATTTTCAGATGTATGGTTAATTCTTATGATTCTTAGATAAATGATATCTTTTTTTTTTTTAAATATTCGAGCCATCCCAAAATGCCTTCTGAAGTAATTGGCAGTGCAGCATCTGTGAAAGCAGATAGACCTGCCTGTATGTTCTTAGCAATACCCAGAGGCAGCCTCATCCATTAGAGTTAGTTTTACTGAAGGGAGATGTATTGGCTAAGACATCAGCTTGTTTCCAGCTCTTTTGAAAAGACATTACAGAATCTTTATCATCCACCTTGACCATCTCTAGAGAGCAGACCCTTGGTTTTCCCAGTACCATCTGCAAAAACTGGACCTGTTACATTTCCATGAGATTAGATGTCCTGTTTCATCAGAGTTACCAGCCCTTTTTCAGCTTTGTTAATGAAGGAAGGTCTCCTTGCTTTGAATACTCTCATTACATACAAATTAGAGTTAAAACAGTGGCTTCCCAACCCCAGGAATGTAAGTGCTAATGAACAGAAAAAGGGTCGCCCATGAAAAATAGCTCAGGCAAGCTACATCTCTGCACTACTGTTTGCAGCACTTGGGGAAAAGGTTCTAATATTAATGCTTCTTGTCAGAAACCCCTTACAACCTCTATTAAATCATCTTCTCTATCGAAGGTGCTGTAGTTATAAATAGGCTCACAATGAATTCTGAATTCTCTACATGTAAATCATGCCACATACCATTATCTGATATCCTTGAATTAGGTATGCGTGGCCTTGGGGGCAGTAAAGGATAGGTCGATGCAGCCAGCTGTCTCTTTTCCTAATAACGGCTGCACGTTAAAGACTAACAGCCAGACAATAAATAACATTTTAAAATCTGCAACTAGACTTTGAGTGGGAGAGAAATGAATAATGATTTCCCTGTGTTAGATTGGACTTAAGCAAAAGGTCAAACCTTTCAGCAAAAGGAACAACAGCCATACAATCCAGTTAATCACAGACAAACGTGTGTGTGTGAGTGTGTGTGTGTGTGTGTGTGTGTGTGTGTAAACCTGTAGGCAGGATAATTAACGGGTCTGCTTGCTTTTAGTGTATACCATTGTGCCATTTTATTCTTGCAAACCCCATTTTCTTTCATGCCTATTGCTCATTCTGACTCTCTTTAAAGAAAGGTGGGAGGTTAACAGATTAAATCCAGTTTAGAATAAGAAGCTGTGAGTAATTGATATTATATTTGAGCATTGTATTTAAATAAGTTAGGTGTATCTTTTCAATGCAGATAAAGTCTTTGTGTATGGATTACATTGAGTTAGAATTATGTATTTTATAAGTACAGTCAAATATCAGAATTTGTCTGTCTTCTATGAGAACATAAATAGTTCTGATGTTGACTGAGTTTAGTAGATAAGCAATATGCAAGGAGAAGCAATGATCTTAAATTTAAACAAACAAACAAAAAACCAAAGATAAATTAGTTCTATGAAAAAAACCTGCTGTGAGATTTTAATTTTCTTCCTCCATATAACTCTGGAAAGATCACCTACATCAAAAGACTGAAGTCATATTAATGTTTCTTTTATGAGAGGGAAGACCTGCTGGACTGGTTTATTTGGAAGTAATTTTTATTTCATTGTTTTACTTGTGTGTGTGTAAATTGTGCTTTAAATAGCTATGGTACAGAATCTTAGCTACTAAAATATCTTCTGTTTAACTGCAAATAATAAACTTCTGACACTTAACTGTTTCCTTCCTTAATCTCCTCTATCTCTATATTTCTGAAAGAACAATGCAGAAAAACTCCTGCTTGCACCCCTCTTTAAGGAGGCAGGTTTTCAAGCAGTGATACAAATATTGTTGTTTTCGCTGGCAAGTAATTCACCAGTGGCTCATTTCCATCAGCTTTTATTTCACAGCAATTGTAAAATAAACCACTCGTAGCACATGCTGTTAATATCTGGTCCCTGGGGTGGAACTGATGTTTGTGGTATGGGTCATGTGCTAGCTAAAGTGTGCATTAAAGAGGGAGAAATTAATAGTACTACTACTGATTCAAGCTAAATGGTCTTCAATGGGCGATGTCATCCTTTTAATAGCATCATGGCATATCATTTTGTTGGTTTCTTTTAGAGTCTGACTTTAATGCAAAAATAAGCAAAAAAAAAATCACAACATATCAATGTAATGAATTCTTCAGGGGCACAACTAATCATATGTTGAAGTTTCATTTAGACATTATATTCTTTTCATTTTTGACTTTCATTTTATATTTGACGAGGCAGTGAATCTAGCGCTGCAATCACTAGAGTCTGTGTTTCTACAGAATTTGATATAAATAATGCTGCTCTTGTGTGCTTGACTCTTTGTGTATTCCAGTTACGTATTCTAAAAAAGAGAAGCCTTTTTTTTTTTTTGTTTAATTGTATGTCTCTCTTAGGGATATAAGTTCCCTAATTGATTTCAAAGATGGAATTTATGTTAGCATGTTATGTAGTAATTTTAATCGAATGGTATTTTATTGTATTCTATTTGGCAATAATTAACAAGTCCATCATAACACAGTCCTTTTTAAAACATCCTTAATGCTTTCTAGATATTGTCACTTTCATGCTGACAACATTCCCTCCAGTTTGAGAGATGGCATGTTGTTCGTTTTTCAGATAAAGATGTTGTCATACTAAAGGGGTTATTCGAGTGCACAAAAGTGTCTTAAACTGCTCCTCACCATCCAGCTCTGGCCTAACCATGCCTCTGTTCATACAGAACCGATGCTATTTAAGCATTACACCACCACGAGGAAACAGTCCCTGGCAACCCAGCATAATTTCGAACTGCAACCCTCTCTCTCTTCTGAATTATACCCCTGCTGCTATTCAAAGATGTATCAAGTTCCTCTCAAAAGACCCTGGTATGCAGCAGCCCTTATTAAATGCAGTCTGTTCTCATTATATGCAGTAGTTATGTTCTTGACAGTGATTGTGAACATGGAATTAGCAAATAACTGAATTAGCAGATACTGAATTATTGCAGCTAGTGGAAATACAGGGTTAGGTTCCTTCAAACCTTCAGTCACATTTTTACCAACTGATGGACACATAATTTTCTGTATGTTTCTGTTGAAGGGCCCATTATTTAATATATGGTTTTGATTTATTAACAGTGAACTCATGGCCAACAGCCATGCCTCCAGAAAGCGTATCTACCACATGTGTTTTCTCTGAAAGACACGTCACAGCCTTCATGTGTTGAGGAACACTGGACAGCACTGCAGACTATGTTTGGGGGTCATTTTAAACAGTGGGTTCATCACCAAAAAGCTCAAAAATGAGAAAACAGGGCACCAAATAGATGACAAAAGGGACACTTGATTACAACGTGAGAGACAAGACAAGAAGGCTTTGTCTTATGCCACCTCAGCTGGGAGTGTACTCTCCATTTGACTCAAATTTCTCTTGGCTCTGCACATGTCTGCAAATGACTGTGAAAATGACTCTTTGACTGATTTTGAGGCTATGAATGCATTTTAGCAGGTAATTGTCAAATACAGGATCTGCATGCAGAGACCAAAAATCAACTATATTCAGTGATAGGGAAAATAGCATAATCAAAGCAATGAAAACCACGTGAAATTAAATTTATCCATTCCTATTTTTTACATATAACACTGTATTAGTTTTAGGTGAACATCATGGTGATTCGACATATGTACATATTGTGAAATGATCACCACAATAAGTTTAGTTAGCATCTATCACCGCATAGAGTTCTAGAATTTTTTTTCTTGTGATGAGAACTTTCAGAACCCAGTCTCTTAGTCACATTCAAATATATAATCAAGTATTGTTAACTGTGGTCACCATGCAGTACCTTACAACCCCAGAACTTACTTATCTTATAACTGGAAGTTTGTGTCTTTTGACCCCCTTCACCTATATCTTTTTTTTTTTTTTTTTTTAATGTATTAGCTATTTCATCATTGGCTAAATTGCTCTTCCCCTTTCCCAGTTTTCTCATCCAACTTTTCCTTCCTAGACTTTGCCCTACATCAGAGCCATATTTTCTTTTTCTATCTTTTATTGGGAAAATTGAAATTCTTCAACAATTCTTTCCAGGTCCTTCTGGCTATGACCTTTTTTTGGATTCCTGGCCTCTGGTTAGTATCCTGATATGTAGAGTGATAGTTACCATTGCCCTTCTTCAGTGTGAAAGCATTGTTGTAGAATGCTGTGGAAGTCTGTGCCAGCATCTTCTCGTGCCTTTTAATTGTCTCCACTTGAACTTCCTTGAAACAGAAGGCTCAGGCTCTCAGTCCAGGCAGCTAGAACATTCTATCCCCCCATCTTTGGTACTGCAAAAATGCCAAAAAAAATCTATCCATCAAACTTCACCTTTGAATTTCAAAATAGGCTTTTGGGGCCACTGGTGGAAATAAGAGCTTTGGGAGAGAAGGTAATTCATTTACTTTCTGATAAATAGGAGACTAATTTTGGGGCAGCTTCCATATTTTGAGGTCCACAGCAGCATCTTTACTGTCAGTTCCCAAACTGAACACAACTCCAATTGTGTTACATTTGTTAATTAGATTCTAATCCTGCATGGAATGAACAAGTGATATGTAAAAATATGGATAAAACTCATAATCATACTATAAAATGGATGAAGCCAGACACCGTAGTATACATACTGATAGTTTCCCTTATATATATATATTTTTTAATGGCAACACCATGATGTTGGAAGTCAGGATAGAAACACTGGGCAGATGAGAGTAGTGACCCTAAGGGGGCAAGGAGCTTCTAGGGTGCTGCTTGTATTGTTTTTTGTCTAGTGGAGGTTAAATAGATGTGTCATTGTGGGGAAGTACATGAAGCTACATACATTTATAATGGGACCTCTTCTCTGACTATATTGTTAACAAAATAGTTCTAAATTCACCATGAATGGTGTGAGCCTCTTTATATAAAATGTACAGTGTGATGCACGACTAGATTAAAAAGTGGATTTAGATCCATATCTGCTGATTTGTAAGGATATCCAAATTATGTTCTTAGGTGAAGGAAGGAAGTCACAAGATATGTATATACTATTCTTCTCTTCTGGTGAAACAAACAAATGAATAAATTACCCACATATGTGTGTATGTTTATATGTGTATGAGCCAGGGGAAAAGGTGAATAATATATACCAGATGTTAATTTTGGTGACTCCAGCTGGAGTGGGATTAGAGGTTTGAAGCTTGGGCAGGGGGTGATGATTAGCATTGACTTTTTACGTCTTTTGTTACATTATTTGACTTGTTACAGTAAGTATGTAACAATTTCAAAACCCATCAAGAAATGGAACTATTTCACAGAGAAATGAGTTGAGCTCTGAGGTAACCAAGATGGACATAGAATGTGTTGATCCACTAGAGGGAAATATTCCCACCTGCCAAAATAAATGAAAATCTCAATAGCTCTGAAGGAGAAATAAAGGTCAGAGATGAAGCAAGGAAGTAAAACTCAAGGCGGTAAAGAGTAGATAGTTAGATCGTAGTTCAGTATCATCGGTCATATCACAGTGTACCCCAGTGTCATCTGTTCTTACCAGCCTTGTACATAAAAGCAAAGCCACATTGGCATAAATAACTCTTGTTCTTATCACTTGCCATTAACCCAATGTTTATGTCCTTTGCAAATACCCTCAACTATTGCTGGGAGTCTACTCTTGGGTTATAGACATTCCCAAACCCACTGGCACCACTCAGTTCCCACAAAACATTCTCATGGGAAGACCCTGCCTCAGCCCTGCCCCTGCCTTCTCTCTCCATGAACTGCAACACAGGCAAAGGCCCAGATGCCCTTCTCTGTGTGTCTGGTCCATGTGGCTCATATCAGGCCTCATGCGTCAGGAATCGCACATATCAGCCGAGCTCTGTCCACAGGCCTGGGCTCAGGCAGAATGCAGGTCTGTGGAGATGTGACCAGGTGCTGCTTGTGGGAACCCCATAGCCACTGGAGGAAATCTCTTGCCCCTCATCCTTACAATTTAGACTGATTAGAGCTCTTTGTAGATTTTTTTTTTTTTTACCTTTATAGTTTACTATTAGTCATGCTTGCAGGCCACAGAGGCAGACTATTTTAGAGTTTCCCTACCTATAACTCTGATGTATCAATATATCCTGAAGTCTCTGCATCTTCCTAGCCTTCTTTCATGGGTCCTTTAGAAACTGTATCACTCTAGGCATTGTTACTTTGTAATTTCTCTCCTTCCCAGGCTCTCATGTTTTTATTTGTTGGTTAATTTATTTGTTTCTGAGGTAGAGCTATTTAAATGTTCCATTGGTTCTTCTATTTCTGCTTTTCCCTGTTGAGCTAGCATTGTCAAAACACAGAGCCAAATGAAAGGTTCCTTTTTGACCCATCTCAGTCGTTGCATCCACTTACATAATTTAGCCCAAGAGAGGTAAGAAATGGAAGACAGACATTCCTGTCGTGGATCGAAGGTAACGAACCTAACTAGGATCCATGAGGATGTGGGTTTGATCCCTGGCCTTCCTCAGTGGGTGAAGGATCCGGCATTGCCGTGAGCTGTGGTGTAGGTCACAGACACTGCTCAGAACTGGTGTTGCTGTGGGGTAGGCCAGCAGCTACAGCTCTGATTTGACCCCTAGCCTAGGCCCTACCAAAGAAAAAAAAAAGGAATGGAAGACATTGGGAATGTCCCCTGTGGCCTGTGCAAGCGTTTACGCTGGATCAGGACCTGAGACGTGGGCAGAGCACAGTGTTCTTGCAATTGCCCATCATCTCAGACATGGTCCCTCTGGATGGCGAGCTCCCTCAAGGCAGGATTTGGTTGGGTCCTGGCCATTCTGAACCTCCAGTACCCAGAACAATGTGTGAAACAGTGGCCACGCTAGATGAAGAATTAACTCATTCAGTACTGCCATGTCTTAAACATTGTGTTGCCTTTTGCGGATGTAAAGATGAATAGAACAGAATAATCTCAATATGTGCGGGGTCCAGTCAGGAAGAGGAAACAAGTACACAAGTATAATCGGAAGGGGAACGTGCCGTAACACAGACGTAGAGAATGGCTAAGCAGCGAAGGTGAGGGAATGCTCAGCCGGAGATACTTTTAAATGTTTACGATCCTGAAGACCCAAAATTTAACACTGAATCTTGGCCTCTTGTCTATAGGCTAAACCCTTGTGCAGAGCTCAGTCCCTCTTTGAAAGAGCAGTGTATTTTGTGGAACTGATCGGCACAAACCTTACCGTTCCATAAATCAGTGTATGTATGCGCCTCCATGCAGTTTCGAGTGTGGCATATAGGCCTTGAATTATTCACTTGGTTCATGCTACAGCTTGATTCATTTCATTCTGCATATGCTTCCCAGAGGAAGACGGATGACACGGAAATCAGCGTGCACTTAAGAAGGCCCGCTCCCACATCTGATCTCGTTCAAGCTCATTCTTTCTGCCCTGTGTTTCAACTAAAATTATCGTTAAAAACATCTCTTGAAAAATCTTGCAGTCTGCACTTTTTAGGTAAAAACAAAGGGCAGAAAACAGAGCTTGAGCTTCACAGACTGTTCTATTAATGGATAACAATGCTTTGTTCCCTCTTAGGAGAATTTAACCATCCCACAACACATGAAATGAGTAGCCACTAAGCACACACATAGAAGAAAGTGATATCATTTGAAAGGATGATAAATGTTCATAATCCTTTTACTCTCTAATATAGAGGCTTTTCCATTCCTGACTTTGTCAGGTCCTAAACTGTGAGAGGAAAAAAAACAAAATCCCACAATAAATTGCGAACTTAATCAATTATTAAGGAAGATTAACGCTGCATCCCACAATGTTGTCAAAAACCCCAGATGTGTCATATTTGAGTTGCATTTTCATTATGTGCACATACTTGGCTCTGAGAAGAATTATATGAGTTGGATTAATTTTTTACATGGCCTTCCAGCAGTTGCATGCAGAGCCATATGGGAGATGTTTGGTTCTCATCAGCTCCCTTTTACCCTTCCTTCCACTCCACGGCTTTAAACCGAACTTTCATTCTCTTTAACTATCTGCAGGTTTTATTCTGTTCAGAGAGAAGAGCCGCAAAATATAATAACCTCTAAGTGATGGACTGTGAGACAGGGTCTCTCTCCAAAGCCAGCCCACAGCTGTGCATTGATCGCACGTGTCTCTGGCCTGGTACAGGCTGTGTGCAGGGCTGGCTCCGGTCTGTTCTCTTTCATCTCACTGGGAGGATACTTAGAGTGTGGCTTGCTTTTCTCTTGTGGTCTATGAGGAAGTGGAAGGATTCAGTTTCCAGCCCTGTTATTATGGTGATTTTTGCTAAGCTTGAAATTCACATTTCAAAGGGGGTGGATGTTTTATACTGGCCATGGTTGTTAGGAGATTTTCTGAGATTTAACTTCAACAATAGCCTTGTATAGTAATATCAAGGTTCTCCTGTAAGGATTTCAGACACATCGGTGTGATTATTTGCTAACCACTCTTCAGAGGAGGGAAGTGGCAAATAGTAAGGATTCTCTTCACTGAAGGTACACAAGGTGGTAGGATGTCCACCAGCATTTGAACTTAGGTTTTCTCCCTTCGTTGTCTGGCCCATCTGGTTTCCTCCATTTCTCTGAGAAATGAATGATCAAGAATGATCCCTCTCTGCGCACGGTAAATATGTGGATTGTGATGGAAACCCGCATCCAGACCATCACCGAGGTCAATTATCAGTTAACATAAGACTTTGTGATAACCTGGCATTTTATGCTAGAGAGAAGCAGAGTCTGTGTCAAGTGAATGGAATTTTAATTCCAATCAGCATTCAGTTGTTTGAAAAATGGTATTATGAGTAAATGCATACTTAAAAGATAGCTGCCACTTAAAGTGCCTTATGGAATGTAGGTAAATTCCATCAAAAGAGAGCTTCCCTCATAATAAAGTAAAAGTACTATGTGAGGTTACCTGTCACTTAGATTTTTTTTTTTCCACATTCCTGCTCGGCATATTAAGTGGCAGATCCTTTCATACAATCCATTTAATCCCTTGATAGAATTTGAGGACAGGCTAGAACGATCTTTTCAGTTTTTTTTTTTTTTTTTTTGATAAGTCCATATCTTGCTCATTTTTAACGTTTATTCATGATGGCACCTCATCCCTTGCCTTCCTATTTAAATGCCAGGGGTTAACATTTCTTATGGAAATTCTACTTAACAGAAAGCTTTATTTTGCATAATTACAATCTGGCTCAACCTCAATTCATCCAACATTTACTATAACATTTAAAGGTCTCAGAAATACCTCTGAGATGTTTTTTCCCTCTTTTTCTTTTTCTAACAAGTGGAACAATTTTCATAAGTGGTATGCCCAAATTCATTTTTTTTCTCTCTCTCTATATATATATCTCTGTTCATAATGCTACTGGGCAGCTCTTCTCTGATTATCTAGGTTCTCACTCATCACCTCCCTTCAGCTGTGACCTAAAACCTCTTTCAAACTTACTGCCATCAGTCCAGCCTTTACTCAGAACTCTTGAGCTGAAAACTGCATCTATTTCATCATCTACAAGGTGGTAATTAATTGTTAGTAATTCTGATTCTTGTCCCTATGCATTAAAAAGCATGATGTCTCATCACACAATTGAGTAAAATGAAAATTTGAATGTTTATATAGTTACAATTTCTAACAAAGACAATGTATCTGATCTGTTTTCAATTATGGTTCTGGATGATTATGTGTTTTTTGTAATGGAGTTCCTCACTGACCAGGGTAATCTTACAAACTAGAAATATGAAAAGGTCAAATAAAATGGAAAATAATAAGGAGCCAGGTGATTCTTTTTTCTTTTTTGCATATCTGGGTAATCAAGATAATTTGACTAAAATAAATAATGTTAATTTGCCTGAACTGAAGAATTTTCTTGAAAGTTGTCATGTCACTAAGATATGTCTGACCCAAGTAATTAAGTGTTGTTAGGGATTGTGACGTTTTTTATTAAAACATTTTATTTCTTTGCAACTTCTCTAAGGAAAAAGAAACTGCTCTCAGGAATGAAAAAAAAAAAAAATCATTGCTATCCCATCAATGACACAATTGGTGCCTAAGAACATCAAATGGTAAATCCAAGCATATTAATTACATCATTAAAGTAGCATTTGGTGCACTGCTGAGATACATTACAATAACAATAACCTTTCTGTTAATAGGATTCACTACCAGCGTGTAATGCAGAAGTTTCATACAATGAAGATATCCCATTCCACCACCTCATGGCATAAATCAATATAGTCAGAGCAACAAAGAGCGAATATTTCCATAAAAATGACATTAAACTGTTTGTGTGTGTGTGTGTGCATGTGATTGTGCCTCTGTGTCTGTGTGGAATGCCACAATTTGAAAGCCAGATAAACTACTGGAGAGAAAGCAGAGTTGCTTGGTTACATCTGTTGAAAACAATCTATGCTTGTGTGAGAGCTCATGTCAGCCCCGTAATTACCACAACTGAGATAAAGCCTGGGCTAAATGTCACCTGCCGCTGACACGCACAGGAAGCCAAGCACCACTAAATGAGTCAGTTACTCTGAGAGTGCTTTGCTCTGCTTGCGGGCTAAATGCATTTGTCGTGCATGAAAAAGGAAATATATATGGATTTACACATATATGTATAAATACACATACATGTTCAAGGGGAAAAAAATCAGAGAGACACACATAATGAAAACCTTACCCCAGATCCTCACTCCCCACTCCGAAATACATTAGGTAAGAAGGTTAACAGATGCAATCAGGATAAAGGAGAAAGATTAAAGCATTAACGAGCATTTCTGTGAGACGAGCAGAGCCTTCCACCTTCTACCACAAATTGGTCATTAGTCAGTGCAGTGCAATTTCCCACAGTCTGCAATGAGCCCCCAAAGGCAGCTGAGGTTCATATTGACAACAGCCAGCCAATAACACCCTGAAATGGTTTGCCTGTGTCTGCATATAAATCCCATGGACACGATTTGTGTTGTTAAAAACCTTAAGAAGCAGGGGGTTTACTGGTGTTTTCATAAATATTTCTGACAAAAGCAGAATTGATCATGTTAGTATGAAGAAAATACCCCCTGTCTCCTCTATTTATTTTCTTTTCCTTTTTTTTTTTTTTTTTTTGTCTGCCCCACTGCATGTGGAGTTCCTGGGCCAGGGGTCAGATCCTGGCCTCGATTGCGACCCGCACTGCTGCTATGGCAAAATGGATCCTTCAACTTACTGGGCTGGCTAGGGATTGAACCTGTGTCCTAGGGTTGCTGAGATGCCGATCTCATTGTGCCACAGTGGGAACTCCCCCTTTATTTCTTTTTCTTTCTGTTTTTTTTTTTTTTTATTTAAAAAAATGTTTTTTTTTTTTTTTTTTAATTGTTATTTCCCCAATACAATTTTTTTTCCTACTCTACAGCATGGTGACATTTTTCTTTGATCACTTCTTTAAAATACCTTCTCCAGTTATAGTATTAATTGCATGGTAATGTGGTCTGATTATGCTTTCTTCACGCTTAAATGGAAACCTTTAGTCCCCAGGGGAGGAACAGGAGTGTGGTAAACATTGAGCACCCACATGGACCCGACCCCCCCCCATGGGTGATGATATGGGCCTTGGGGCAGGGAAAGGGGTCATGACTATCTCTCATGACCCTGGGGAATTTACCAAGTTTCAGGGTCTGACCCTTGGCCTTTAGCCACAAAAATCTTATTTTTAGAATATAAGTGGATTCAGCATTTGAGATACACTCTCATAAACTCAGCTCACAATCAGCTGCAAAAGAGGAATATTTACAATCCTACACTAGCACTGTCGAGCCTGAGACCATCTGCAGCTCGACTAGAAGAGCAGCCGAATTGTTGTGGGAAGGTGTTTCCTGATGAGTATAGAACAAGAATCAGGGGTGTTTGATCGAATGTGTATTTGTGTCCTCTTCTCCATGGGGATGGTCTTGCCAACAGGGATGGAAATATTGGAAATCTGCTTGCTGTTGCTACCAGCATCTGTTTTTATATGAAGGATGTGCTTGGCCTTGGGACCAGAGACTTAGAACCAATTATTAATCTATCATTTATTGAACTTAGTATATACCAGGCACGTGTCTCAATTAATTTTTAAATAGTTATTTATTTTTATTAAAGCATAGTTGATTTACAATGTTTCTTCAATTTCTGTTGTACAGCAGAGTGACCCATTCACACACAGTTCCTTGTGCTATAGAGTAGGACCCCATTGCCCATCCATTCCAAATGTTACTGTTTGCTCCAGCAACCCCAAACTCCCCATCCACCCCACTTCCTCCCCACTCCCTGCTGGCAGCCACAAATCTGATGCTTTTCTTATTTACTCATCAAAAAGTTCTATGGGGGAAATAGTGTAATTATCCTAATTTTACAAATAAACCTACCCAAGATCATGCAATTCAAGCAGCATTTGTTTTCCTTTATTTATTTTCTTTGATCACTTCTTTAAAATATTCTCTCCAGTTATAGTATTAACTGTGCTATAACTATTCTATTATGTTAACATATCACAATTCAAGTGGCATTTGTTTTCCTCTTTTATTCCCACTTGTTAATTGGCCCACATGGGAACCGCTAATTTTAGACAAATTGAAAAATTATTATCCTAATGTAATAAATGGAATTAAATCATAGCTTAAACATTAGTAACAATTTTCTATAATTTAGAACAGGGATAAGCAAGCTATAGCCCAAGGCCAAATACAACCTCTTGCCTGCTTTTGCAGGACCTGTAAGAGAAGAAAGGGATTTACATTTTTAAATAGTTGCAAAAAAAAAAAAAAGAATACTGCTTTATGATACATGAAAATTATTAGAAATAATAATTTTTGTATCTGTATAAAATTTTATTGAAACATGGCCACACACACTTATTTAGTTATTATATATTCTGCTTTTGTGTTATGATGGCAGAGTTGAGTCTGATCCACAGACAGAAACCATCTGATCCACAAAACCTCAGTGTGCTCTCACCCTTTACAGAAAAATACTTCCCAACCTATGATTTAGAGGGATGATATATTCTAAACCATCAGAGTTTGTTTATTGGGCTTGATGATAGTGAGTTCAAACTCTATGTCACCTACCACATTTAGGGTAATTTGTTTATTCTTTATTTCTATTAAATCAAGAAAGCCTAATTTGTAGGAGGCTGCTGAGATGGTAGCAAGCATTTGAAAGTTAAAGTAGATGGTTATGGATATTTGGATCAGATATGGACTCAGGGATAGATAGATTTCTGAAAACTACCTCTCAGTTTTTTTCTGGTGCTCCCAGAAGGAATGCAGATAAGAGTTGGAAAATTGAGTATTTCTCTGTGGAAATCTGGCTAGTGGACACCTGCTCTCAGCTTTGGTTGCATTCAATTCTGCGATGATTCCATTACATTCTTTGTTATTATCTGGCCCCAAATCATAAATTTGTTTCTCAAATGAATGAAAAAATAGTCAAACAAGAAAAGTCAGGTTCTTGAGGATGAAGCCATTTTTGTCTTGACCAAAAAAAAAAACCCCAAAACCGTCCTGACATTTTATCATGAATGCTCAAAATTATATATATTTTTAGTCCTGAAATGTAGGTTTAGTCCCTGCAAGATACTTAACTGATTGCTGAGATCTGCTTCTTGAGTAAGCTGCTTAACGTAATAGAAAGGGTCTTTACTGACATTATTAATTGCATGAAGAAATGTTATCACATCCTTATTTCAAAAATTCATGTGAGAATCTTTCCCTCATGTGTCAGGGAAAGTTCACTCAATTTTATTGGGAAAAACAGTCTTGTATGCGTGACTTATTTATTTACACGTCTAAAAGCGTAGGTATTTGGTGAATGTAGTGTCATTGTATTCATTTTTCTATTTCCTTTAACAATTAAATCAATAGGCAAATTGTCTCAAGATATGGTATAATTTGAATTATATAGGTAATAGATGAATATGTTATCATTTAAAAATATCAAAACACTAGAAATAAAGTTAAAGTACCCCTTAACTACCATATACTGTTCCACTCTCCTCTCCAGAAACTGTCATCAGCTCAACGTATAGGTTTTTCAACGTCTTATATGAATTAACATATAGAAATTTTTTGTGTATTATATGTGATATTTAGTACACGTGTTGTGATATTATATGTATTCTTGTTTAGCTTGCCTTTTTCACCCAACAGCATGTCTCTTACTGTTTAATGCTGCCAAACACGTCTTGTAATTTGGTCCGTTGTCATTTTCCTATTGAAGAAACATTGAGATTGCTTTCGGTTTCTTGCTGTTGCAAACATTGTTGTAATAGATATCTTTGTTTATATCCCTTGGGTATATGAAGCAGAATTTCACTAGAGCTTATACCAAAAAGTAGATTCTCGAGAGGTTTGCACATTTTAAATTTTATTAAATACTGTCAAATTGGCCTTCAAAATGTTGTGCATATTTACATTATTGTGAGAATAATGTGAGGGCCCCCAGTCCTCATATTCTTGACAACATTTTAGTTTTTGCAAAGTATTAGGTAAAAAATGCTATCTTGTTGGTGTCCCATTTTGTTTTTAAGATTAAGTATCTTTTATATGCTTTATTAATATTTGAATGTTTTCTTTTCTCTGAATTGCCTGCTCTTCTATTTTCCCCATTTGTCTGTTGGGCTCACTGTCCTTTACTTAAGTACATTACATATTTTCAATATTTTAAATGGAAAATATTGGCACTTCTCTTAACATGAATGGTATGTTTCATGTCAAACAGAACTTTTAATTTTATCAAATGTATCAGTCTTTTTACATTTATTTCTTCTATAATTCCTGTTTAAAAAGAACTTTCTAAGAAATGTAAAAATATGTTATTTTCCTATGTGATTTTTAAGCGATAATCTAACTAGAATTTATTTTTGTAAATGGTATGAGACAGGACTCTAAAAATTTTTCCCCAATTTGTTAGCAGATGCTTTAATAAAATTTAGTCTAGTACTTATTCTTTCCCACTGACTTGAAGCAAAACTCTTATTAGACCTTAAATTTCCACATGTACATAAGAATTTCAAGGCCTGTATTCTGTTTCCATTCATTTTCTTGCTATTACTTTGATTTTTTTGATTAATATGATTCCGTTTTTATTTCCTTCCATTTCCTTTATAATGACTTTTAGCATTTGGTAGTGTGAGTCCCTTGCTGGTATTTTATTTTTCAAAGTTGGACAGCTATTTTTACCTACTTCCTTGATTTAATTATAGAATTACTTTACGGAAGAGTTCCCATTGTGGCTCAGTGGGAAAAAAACCGACTAGTATCCATGAGGATGCAGGTTACATCCCTGGCCTTGCTCAGTGGGTTAAGGATCCAGTGTTGTCATGAGCTGTGGTGTAGGTTGCAGAAGCAGCTTGGATCCCTTGTTGCTGTGGCTGTGGTGTAGGCTGACAGCTGAAGCTCTGATTCAACTGCTAGCCTGGGAACTTCTATATGCTGCACCTGCAGCCCTCAAAACAAAACAAAAGAATTAGTTTATGGAAGTCAGTGGAAAGAACTGCACATTTTTTGGTGATTATTTAAATTTAATGATAAAATTTAATAAGAGTTTAAGTATTTTATACCAGTGATTTTCCCTTCTAAGAACATGGTATATTTTGTCATTTGTTCAGACCATATTTTGTAACATTCAGTAAAATTTTGTGATTTTCTTCATTAGAAAGTCTATCGTTTTATATTTGTTCAAATATACTTTAGTTTTTAATTGTAGGATAAGATATTTTCTACTATATTTTATTTCTGCCTTTCGCTAGTGTAAGGGTAAAGTTGGCTTTTCTTGGTAAAATAGCATCCATATATCCTTATATTTAAAGGATCAGTTTCGGCCTTAGTAGGAGGCAGGGGCATAGGCTTGTCTAACTGGATGTTCTTATCCAGAACTTTGATTCTTAAGGGAATGATTCAAACACTTAAGGAGAGTCCAGGAGTTTGTAAAGGAAGCACCAAGTTCAGGCAGCTGTGGTGCTATGTCTCCTGCAGTGGCTCTGACAGAGGTATCGCTACGATTATTCTGTGTGTTATCTTGGCTGTCTGCCCCCATCTGGTCTTCCTCAGGCAGTACACTGTCTGCCAATTAAGCCGTGTTTTTCAGGCATCCCACTGATCCTGTGATCTACTAGATATCCTTAAGACAAATTCATTTTCTATTTAAACTTACTGGAGTTTTTCCTCTTTCTTGCCATCAGGAACCCTGGATGGATACATTTTGGCAGAAAGGAATGGGTTTTAGGTGAAATTCCCTCAGGAAAATGAGGCTGTAGAGGATCTGGGGTTGGTCTTCTGTTCTGGGTTTGGGCAGGGCTGTGAAAACCCCATTCACATCCTGCAGTGATGCTGCGGAAGCTCTTCCTAGTCGTGGCCAAGAGAATTACGTTATTATCCGCAGTGACTTTGAGTGAAGTGTTTACTGAGATTAAGATTTGGAGTGACCATGTTACTGTTGCTATATAACACTCTAAAAGGTCATAGCTAGTTGTAATAATGCTGTCTAGCTTACAGAAGAATAGCCAACTCACATCCATAAATTCTTGTTGCAGGGATACACTGGAAACAAGAGATTTTTCCATGACTGTCAATAGGAGCTTCATGTTTTTTTGTTACAGAGCTAAGGTGACTAAACTAAATCAAACCAAAAGTTTAATGCAGCATATTGCTGAAATACATTGTTATTTGAATTAAAACCTTATCAGGTCATTTGTGCAAATATTAGGGTATTGATTAGGTAAGACTAGTCTTCCGTAATTTAGATGGGGATCAATTCGAGCAATTGCAGGACTCTTATCCCTCGCTGAGCCTTTATTGATCACTTTAGCACATCTCCCCTTATTTGATGAGGGATATCTTCCCTGGCTTGAAGATATTTTAACTCCTCATCTATGGGAGTTACCACGCAAAATGCGTACCGTTCCCTCGATGCCTATTTCCCTCCAAACACCCAATCATACAGATGGTGTCAGATCCCAATAGGACCCAGGGGGCCCACTGTAAAATCAAATCTGGGGAGAAAGGAGAAACTGACAAAACAAAAGAATTGCACTGCTTTGGTAATTTATAAAAACAAAAGTGTAAGGAATATATGTGGGCATGAATTTTAAAGCTTCCTATCTCAGAGGAGAGAAACATTTTAGGTCAGCCCGTGTATATATGTATGTTTCAGAGCTCTGATTCAAGAGGATCCCCATGCTCTGCTGGCTGTTCGAATACTGGACTCGGAGGTGCCCGACCATAGAGGAAATTGTTAGAAATTAATTTTTTAGTAATGCTTTTATTTTTTCCATTATAGTTGGTTTACAGTGTTCTTTCAAGTTTTTATTGTACAGCAAAGTGATCCAGACACACACACACACACACACACACACACACACACACACACACATTCTTTTTCTCACATTATCCTCCACCATGCTCCATCACAAGTGACTAGATATAGTTCCCAGTGCTATACAGCAGAATCTCCTTGCTTATCCATTCCAAAGGCAAAAGTTTGCATTTATTAGCCCCAGATTCCCAGTCCATCCCACTCCCTCCCCCTCCTCCCTTGGCAACCACAAGTCTGTTCTCCAAGACCATGAATTTCTTTTCTGTGGAAAGTTTTATTTGTGCCATATGTTAGATTCCAGATATAAGTGATATCATGTGATATTTGTCTTTCTCGTTCTGACATACTTCACTTAGTATGAGAGTCTCTAATTCCATCCATGTTGCTGCAAATGGCAATATTTTGTTCTTTTTTATGGCTGAGTGGTGTTCCATTGTGTATATATACCACATATCCTTAATCCATTCATCTGTTGATGGCCATTTAGGCTGTTTCCATGTCACGGCTATTGTGAATAGTGATGCAACTGACAAGGGCTTAATTTCTAAAATATACAAATAACTTATACAACTCAATAGCAAGAAGACCAACAACCCAATTGAAAAATGGGCAAAAGACCTGAATAGACATTTCTCTAAAGAAGATATACAGATGGCCAACAAGCACATGGAAAAATACTCAACATCACTGATTATTATAGAAATGCCAAATCAAAACTGCTATGAGATACCACCTCACACCAGTCAGAATGGCCATTATTAACAAGTCCACAAATGATAAATCCCAGAGAGGGTGTGGAGAAAAAGGAACCTTCCTGCACTGTTGGTAGGAATGTAAATTGGTACAACCACTATGGAGAACAGTATGGAGGGACCTTAGAAAACTAAATATAAAGCTACCATATGACCCAGAATCCCATTCTTGGACATATATCTACAAATTAATTTTTGTAAAACAAAATATTAAAAACCACAGATCATTTTATTTAGCCATGGAAAATTCTAATTGAAACATTTGACCACACATTTCAGGAATACTGGATGAAAAACATTTAGTGAAGCTATTGACATGAGTGCTTTTGAGGAAAGAAAAGACATTATTTTTGGAGAAATTTAGAGATTGTTTATAAATTCATTATAAAGTTTAAGTTAAATCCACAGTTATTACTTTACTAGTCATCATGAAGTTGAATTTCCATACTTGTTTACTGAAAGGAGCAAAATGATGTTTCTATAATATGTGAAGTTTGTTTAATGGTTACTTTCCAAGGACTGATAACTTACTAACTTGTAAATAACTTATATTTATTATAAAAACTACATATCCTAAAGTTTGTGTTGTAAAGAATTATGTTTTTTCTCTCTTCTAACAGAATAAATGTGCTAATTATCTTTATAAAAATTAAATCACTAAATATGACCTTCCTGAGTTACGATAATTGAACTAGTATATACTCATAATGCATTCTTTATTTTTCACAACAAAATTGATACGTGACTAGTAGTTTATAATGCCATATAAAATTTAATTCTACTTTGATATATTTTGGAAGAGGGAATTACCGGTGTGGTTTTTATCATGTACTACCTGCTCACCTGCACACTGAGTCAATCTTGCGACATTTCTTCCACCACCTTGATAAGTACAGAGATGATGACAGCAAAGAGTTGTATCGGCTCTTCACCCTACTATGGGAATGCTGATGGGAACACTGCAGTTTAAATGGGCTCCGTGGTTTCCATGGAAAGGCAGTACCCAGGGGTTGGTGAAGACCGGGGAGCAATGTAGTTAATAACTACGTTAATTAAAAGCAGAGAGGACCAGTTACCACAATAGACAGCAAGACCAGTCTGGTAAACCAAATAATCTAAACCACATGAGTCTTTAGCAGTACTTAATTGTTCATGGGAAACCTAGATGAAAACAAGCCAGCAATAAAATAGCCACTGTGGTCCACAGATCAGTCTTTAGATTATACGGGGCAGATTTTTTGGCCTGAATCTGTCTTCAGTAAATCCAGTTGGACCTCAAACCACCTCATGGGTATTTCTCTAGTATCTGAATGTAGAGTTGGAAGCATTTCTGATGTTTTTGATGCCCGATGTTACTTTATCTTGGCCCATTTCCCATTTTTTAAATGTTATTATTATTTTTTTGTATTTATGTCTTGTCTATTTCTAGAACAAGTTAGATCTACTGTGACTGGTCAGTGGATGAGATAGAGTGGTAATGAAAGGAGCTGGCCTTTTCTGGGGCTTGTACAGTTAAAAAGAGAGATGAGGGTGTTTGGACACAAATGCATGGGGCAGATAGATATGATGGAGGGGTCTTGTGGGAAATCACTTTTTTTTTTTTTTTTTTTTTTTGCTTTTTAGGGACACACCGTTGACATATGGAAGTTTCCAGGCTAGGGGTAGAATCGGCGCTATTGCTGCGGGCCTACACCACAGCCTCAGCAATGCAGGATCCGAGTCGCGTCTGTGATCTACACCACAACTCATGGCAATGCCGCACCCTTAACACACTGAGCGAAGCCAGGGATCAAACCCGCATCCTCATGGATACTAGTCAGGTTCATTAACCGCTGAGGCACGAAGGGAACTCCAGGAATTCACTTCTGATTGCTTTTCTTCTTTTATTGAAATAGGAAGAAAGTTGATGAGCTAAGAGAGAGAATGAGGGAGGGGAATTTTAAAATCTGAGTCTAAGAGAGACCACATGAATCATCTAGGTGAGTGGGAGAGTGAATGGGCTGGGGAAATGGAGTAAAACTGCCAGGCAGCATCATGGGCCCATTTAAAGTGATCATGGAGTTCCCTTCATGGCTCAGCAGTTAATGAACCCGACTAGTATCCATGAAGATGTGGTTTGAAACATGGCCTCAGTCAGTGGGTTAAGGATCGAGCGTTGCCCTGAGCTGTGGTGCAGGTCAAAGACACGGCTGGGATCCTGCGTCGCTGTGGCTGTGGTGTAGGCTGGCAGCTGTAGCTCCAATTCAGTCCCTAGCCTGGGAACTTTCATATGCCATGGTGCAGTCCTAAAAAGCAAATAATAATAATAATAATAATAATAATAATAATAAAGTGGTCACAAATGAAAGTAAGTCAAGTCAGCATGGTTACAGTAGTCTTGTGGGAGTGTGTGTGCCTCTGTGTGTATGTATGTATCTCTTTGTTTTCAGTCCCATTCAGCAACTTGGGTATAAGCATGAAGTTGGCAGAAAATTAAACTTGCTTAAGGATTCAGTTGAGCCAAGGGACTAAGACGAGAGAAACTAGAGAACTGAGAGTATATGCGGTGGAAGGATTTTTAAGGACTGATTAGGGTAAACTGCAAGTATTGAGAAATGGGAGCATGAAAGAGTGAGGGAAGAGGAAAAGGTCGCAAAAGCAGTGAATGGTGAGTAATAATGAGGAGAAAGGATGGATGGAGTCGAGGTAATAATGCCTGTGTTGTAGAAAGATAGTAAATCTCAGTGCAGTGAGTCAGAAATTAAGATTTTGGAAGAGGAGATTTCGTGTTTGATTTAGGATAAGGTTGTGGGAATGAATAATCAAGGCTGGCCATAGGGCATTATCACTGGATAAAGGAGAAAAGGGACTGGGAGGAGGTCAGAGAGTGAAAGGATGGTTTGAATTCTTTGATGCCACACCAGTAATTATGACCGAGGTGACCATACCATTGATGAACCAAATACTTCTGAGAGTAAAACGTGGATCTCCTTAAAATTACCATAGGACAGCAAGTGACATAGGAACCATAGTTACACTCCCAGAGCGCAGTAGATAGAATCTTGAGGTAATAACGAGAGCGATCTTGGGATCATCAGAAGAAAGCAAGTCAGTGGATAGTTTGGGTTTTAAGCCGGTTTTTTTGTTTGTTTGTTTCTGACATGAACAGTGATGAAGTGTTTGATGACTGTAATGGCAGAAGGTGGTATGGAGATGTGAAGGGAGTTTGGGAGGAATCTCGTGAATTCTGAGGCTCCTACTTGACTCGATCCTGCAAGTGTGGCATCTAAGATGTGGTGCAGGATTTCTACCCTCTTGCCCTTTGAGGGTGGCCTCTGCCCACTAACTGTTATCATCTTTTCCTAGACTAGATGCTTCAAAGACTTACAGGAAATATACCAGAAGAGGAATTGGCTGTGAATAAACCTCCTAGAAAGGAAATGAGAAAACTCTTTTTTGGGTCAAGGACCTGCCCCGAGTTTCTAATCTGCTGTGGCTTAAGAGTTTTCAAAAATTTCTGCATAGTTCAGATGTACTTCCAAAAAGATTAAGAGATACTCATTTGACTGGGTTGTGATGATTATTGTACAGCTATAAATGTAATAAAATTCATTGAGTTAAAAAAGAGAGAGATACTCATTTAATTGCCTGAGTGGATGTCCAGGCAGGAATTAGAGAAAATATTGGAAAATTCAGTGAAAATGTGATTCATTCATTGTTCATCTTGAGTCAAATGAAGACATGAAAAGAAAATGGACACAGTGGAGTTCCCATCGTGGTGCAGTGGTTGGCAAATCCGACTAGGAACCATGAGATTGCAGGTTCAATCCCTGGCCTTGCTCAGTGGGTTAAGGACCCGGCATTGCTGTGAGCTGTGGTGTAGGTGGCAGACGCGGCTCGGATCCCATGTTGCTGTGGCTCTGGTGTAGGCCGGCGACTACAGCTCCAATTCGACCCCTAGCCTGGGAACCTCCATATGCCACGGGTGCGGCCCTAGAAAAGGCAAAAAGTCAAAAAAAAAAAAAAAAAAAAAAGGAAAAAAAAGAAAATGGAAACGGTTAAAACTCATAGACTCAAGACATAACTCACCAAGTTGGTTTTATGTAACTTGTTATAATAATCGGCTTTTAGGAACAGAAGATAGCACATAACAGGCTTCCTTTGTTCCATCATGAACCCCGCAGTACTAGGGCAGGTAAAATTTCCACTTGTGCTGCGGGAAGTGCCTTTCTGTCTAGAACACCAGCTTGGCTGCTGTTATTGTTCACCTCTGAAGGAGGCCTCTTTCTTCCGAGAAAAGAAAAAGAAATGAGTTCTGAGAATGTACCAGGAATTCTGAAGACAAACTCTTTTCATTATGTAAATAAGGGGAAATCATTTGCTCTTTGTCCCTCGGTTTCTCTCCATCTTTCATGTCACCCCATGAGGTTCCATACATACATTTAGCTACTGAAATAACCTGAGCTACAGATAAGAGGACTTGGAAAAAAGACTCTCTACATCTGTGAAAAGAAGTTCCAAATAGAATATTAATACATGTATTTAAATTTAAAATCCATTGCAGGTTTTGAGAAGCCTCCAATTTAGTTATTTCTATGCTTTTTGACAGTGTCTTCATGTTCCAGTCAGAGGAAGGAATTGTTCTCTTTCGTCTCTTTGTTTTGAAGAGTAAAGCAGGGACAGGAATGAGGTTTGAGCAATGATGCGGAAGACATTTTTTGGAGCATATTTAACTACTAGTAAAGCGGTGTGATAAATATACATCAAAGGTCATTTTGAAATTCAGCTGCCCCCTTACCTCCTCTGCCTGGATTATTCAAATCTCAGGTAGTTGTCGTTTCTCTCAGGACTCCTCTGGAAGTCCAGTAATAGATATTTTTTTCCTGTCACAGCCTTTCATGTTTTCCTCTCTCACCACATTCTAATGTTTATATTCTCAATGCGATCGACTCTATGCGGCCGACAAGGAATGCTTGATAAATGTTGGTTTAATTAAAGTGTAGAGAAAGGTCCTTTCACTATTTCTCCAGTGGCCTGCACGTAAATTCTTTTTGTCTTATACAAGCAGATATGTAGTGCAATGGCATTTTTGTGTTTGAAAATCCCAAGGAATTGGGAGCTCGCATGGTGGCACAGTGGAAAAGACTCCGACTAATATCCATGAGGATGCAGGTTCGATCCCTGGCCTCTCTCAGTGGGGTCAGGGATCGGGAGTTGCCATGCGTTGTAGTGTAGGTTGAAAACGCAGCTCAGATCTTGCGTTGCTGTGGCTGTGGCGGAAGCCGGCAGCTGCAAATTCGATTCCATCACTTGCCTGGTAACTTCGATATGCTGCGGGTGTGGCCCTAAAAAGAAAAAAGAAAAAAGAAAAAAAAATGAAAGGCATCTTCCAGAAGTGTTCTGCTTACAATCAGAAGGTAGCTAAGAAAAAAAACAAAACAAAAAAAACCAAACAGTCCACACTGTGGTTGTGCTAACATCCGAAGACAGAGTTTTAACAACATTTTAGCATCAGAATTCTCTTCAACAGTGCTTCCTTCTCTATCCTAGAGCTGTTACATCCATGTTGCTCCCTAGTTTTTTAGGAAGGTTGTCCTTCCAAAAGGTGCTTCTCTTCCTTCTCCATCAAACCTTGGTTTTACCATCAGAATGCTTGGAAAAGATGTTTTATGTAGACGTAGTAAAAAATTCAGTCTGAAATGACACTCACTGTTAATAGGTAGGAGATGTGGCTTGTCTTTTCATGAAGGCCTTGGACAGAACTCCAGCCCTAGGTGCAGTAACGTCTTCGCCTGTTGTTTACCTCTGAACCAGAGGGTGTGATCACTTAGGAATCACCAAAATAAAGCTGATAACTTCTCTTCTCTATTCATCACCCTTGGCCTTAAATGGCTCTTCAGGTTGCCTGGTGGACACTTCCTGGTGGTCTAAGGGTTAGGATTTGGTGCTCTCAGATTGCCTGGTGTATTTTATCAGGTTCTGCACAGCACAGAGCTTGAGGCAAGGATAAATAGCTGTTCTTGGTGGGGGACAGTGGGGAAGGTGTGGAAAGTGGGAAATGAGGCCCCAACAAGTGTCACGCAACACACTGTGGTGAGTTATCAAGCTGCCTCCCTGCTTGCTGTGGGCTGTGACATGACATAGCAGTTCACTCAGCACCCCATGCTCTCCCAGCAGTCAGAGAATTTCTACAGTTGGGCTGTAAGGAAGATGTGTATTAGTCTGTGGAAGAGTAGAAAGCGAGGAAGTGCAACATCTTCCTTCTTGTCTCCCATTTCTCATGTATTTGTGGGATGCATTTTTTTCCCCCTTTGATGGATGTTCGGGAAGCCCTATTGTGTAGCTTTTTACTCAAGGCCAGAGTGGGAAGGTGGCTTGGTATGGCTGGGCTCACTGTGCGGCATGTGGAGGTACAGCACTCAAAGGCCACAGTAGTGGCTTTGCCGTAATGCTGGAGTGCCGAGACCAGCTCAGCAGGATGGAGCTGAAGAACGGGTGCTGTGAACCTTAAGGAAAAAAGTTAACATAAAACAAGACACAGAGACATTTATCTGAAGTAAAGGTGGGAACCGGGGGACTCAAGGTCTCAGGGACCAAGAGCGATGCCTTAAGAAACCACACCGCTTTTATTGTGTTTTTTAGGATTATGTCATGTGAGAAGGGGGTTGTAGGTGCAGGATATAGGTTTTTTTAAGTTATTTTAGAAGTCGTACAGCCGGTTGCTGATTAAGCTTTTACTCTGACCTTTAGGCATTTAACAGTCATTAGCATTTGAGGAAGCTTGGCATCAGCTATCTATGCATAGCATCTAGAGAATCACCATTGTGCTTCTGCAGAGGGCATGCCTATCTGCAGCAACCCCATGTGCCTAGGTTTGCATCTGGGTTCTTCTTTGCTAATGCATATCCTGCTAACGACCCCTCATAAACCCCTTGGGGCTATGGGGCTCCTCTTTTATTCTTAAGAGGACATATCATGCTGTGCAAATGGCGTGCCAATCTGCACAGGTCTGGTGTGCCTAGACCAACGCATTAAGTCCTCATTCAGCTGACCCTATGAATAACTTATGCCTTTAGGTCTTTGTTCTTAAGCTTAAGTCATTCACCATCACTGCGACTGTTTTTCAAGCAGGAGGATGGGGTAAAGTAAAGCAGGACAAGATAGAGTTTTCAGCAAAGAGGCTCAGAAAATATTGTAGAAACATGTCTCGCAACACAGGAGGGTGGCAGTCCTTTCTAAAAAAAAATTAATAATCAAGTGAATTTAAAGTGTACATGGTGGCACTGTGATGTGTCAACTTTGATAGGATTTGCGTTTATTTCCCAGATTTCCTCTTCCTGGTAGATTTCCTTTTAGGTGGGCCCTAAAGCACATTTTGAAGTATAAAAGACGCAAGTGAAGCACCAGCCATTTTATTTTTTTACCTTCAGGAGGTTGAGGCAGGAGCTTTTATCGCTCACATGTATTGTTGCTCACCTGTTGGCACAACTCACTGCATGAAAGTGTCCTCCCATCCTATGGATTTTCCTTCACTTTCACTCCTGGGCAAAGTGTGTGTTTTGTTCCATGATAAAAGCTGCCAGTGTCTCCTCAAGGAAACTTAATCTGTCGTCCTCCTGATATCAAATTCTGATTGCTCTCCCCATTTTGCATCCATCTTCCTCTCTCCTGCCTGCCCTCAAGTTTCAACATCAGACAAAGAGACACCAGGTGTACTGAGACTGTTGTACCAGTGTCCACAACTGCATAGGGTCAGATACTACCTAGAAGTTACTTTATGAAACCCTGACTGATGCACAGGGGAACGAGGGTTTTATACACTACAGTCTACCCCTTGTACCTCCCTGTGCCTCTCATCTCTATTACATCCAAATCCCTTATATATTTTGTGTGTGACATTGGAGATGCCCTTGCCTCTCCCCTGAAGACTCCAGTCAGCCACAGAGACCCTTTCAAGGCAGTGTTTAGTCTTTACTTCCAGGAGGACTAAGCAAAGAGAGTTAGTGAAACAAATCTGTGGTCCTCCCAATTGACAGGAAGGGATGGTAGGTTCAGGCTTTGAAAGAACATGCATCATCAGACAAGGCACCTGCTTCAGGTTAGTTCATTATTTAGTTTCCAGAGAAGGAGTTGCTTTCTTTAGCAAAGATGGTTCAGTATTATTTGGACTTTCAAGACTCTTGGGTTCACCCAGCAAAATATCCTTATCTGAGGTCTCAGTGTCCCACTCTTTCATTCTCACTGCCTTGAATATAATGTAAGACGTCTGAAAGCTGCACATTTAGTCTCCATTGCTGTTTTGTCACCCAAATTACCAATCCCGGCTTGATTTTTAGTATACCCTGCTCCAGATACAGAAAATAAGGGTTGCCTTTAAACCTATCTTAGATTATTTGGCTTTTAAAACATGCTCTTTTGGGGGGATGGGAAAGGACGTGATTACATTGCACCTGCCATTTTCGTCTTCAGTGGTCTCTAGAGTTGTCTTAAGAAGTCAGCCTAACACACTTTTTTGTTGTTGTTGTTGTTTTATGGCCGATTTGTGGCATATGGAAGTTCCCATGCTAGGAGTTGAATCAGAGCTGCATCTGCTGGCCTGTGCCATAGCCACAGCAACACCAAATCGAAGATGCATCTGTGACCTACACCACAGCTCACTGCAATGCTGGATCCTTAACCTGCTGAGTGAGGGCAGGGATTGAACCTGCATCTCCGTGTATCCTAGTCGGGTTACCGTGTTACCGTGGTGTCCTAGTTACCATGATGGTAACTCCCCTGATGTATGTTTTAACATTAACATATTTTTTTGTAATACATGCCACAGTCACTGATTTTCCAATGCCTTGCTCTCTACATACACTTCATTTCTATTAATCACAGGTAGAAGCTTAAGTAGCATCCTAATTGTTACCTATATGGTCTCTGTTGGTTTTATACAAATGAGCAATTTAACACCAAGTTCCCAACTTGAGCATCTATGTCTTGGACCACTTCCTGTACCAGTTGTTGTAGGCCAGGTCTTATAAAAGGCCGAGCCTAAGTAAAGATACAGTTTGTGTGTGTGTGTGTGTGTGTGTGCTTGTTTTTGTTTTTTTGGTGCTATTCAAGTCAAGGCGGGCAGTGTAAATGAAAAGAAAAGCCAGCAAAGGAAATACATACAGAGGAATAAAATGTGATCTATCATCGCACTGGCTACTGCCTCATGATAAGTTTTTAAGGGACACATCAGGCCACTTGACAGGTATGTTTCCCTGACTTGTGCTTCAAATAAGAACTACACCTGGAGTAGTAGATGAAGGAGAAAGAAGGGGGATTCATCTGTCTTGTCCCATCCCATCTGTTTTCCCAGTAGTTGAGTTTTATTCCACAGGAAATAATTATCATGAACTTTTTGGCTTATCCACCTGGCTCCTTGGTGGATGCTGCAGAAACCAGATCCTACCCCTACAATATATTATTTCACCCAAATCCAGAAGAGAAAGGGCAGCAGTGTGGATGATAATATACGAGGTATTTCAGCTATGGAGTTGACCTTGGGTTTCAATGTAGACTTCAGCTGGCTTGGAGATCTCAGAAATAGTGACAGTGCCCATGGTGGGGTAGTCTTAGAGGTAGGTGGTAAGCTCTGAAAGAAGAAAACAGTTGATAAAACCTGAAGTACCTTTGCGTCTAATATACTACTGGTCACATGACTATGCTTCTTGGGCCAACTCCATTTTCCAACCTCTACAACCATTACTTCAAACTTTATTAAGTCAACCTGCTAGCCATTTTATTCTCTCCCACCCAACAGAAAATGTGTGTGTTGTGACTCCTTTTTTCATAGAGAATATAGGAATAATGAGAAAGACACTTTCACTTGTTGTAGACATCAAAGATGTAAGCTCTCCTACGTCTGTTTCCTTTCTGTTTTCTCTTTGTTTCCTATTTGTTTTCTCTTGTTCACAGTTGAGGAGATATCTTTTCTTTTTAAAAAACTTTTAAAACTTGTGGGCTATGCCCATGGCATGTGGAAGTTGCTGGGACTGGGATTGAACCTGCACCATAGCAATGACAATGCCAACTCCTTAACCCACTGTGCCACCAGTGAACTCCTATCTTTTCTTTTATTAAGGTCAGTTCTTTGGTTTGTATGTTTTGCCCTTTTACAGGCTTAGGACTGTGAAAACAGTGGGTGACTTTTCCTTTTCTTTCTCTTACATTCAAACTTTCCCTAATAGCTTATCATGTAGACTTATCTGTGTGTTGTGTAAAGGTGGGTGTGTATACACGTATCTTTGACTTTAATAAAATTGTATTTATTAAAGTGGTACATGCTCCTTGTTACAGGATAAATAATATATATAGAAACACTCATAATTATCTTCCTCCTTCTTTACCACCTTTGCCCTACAGCAGCTATGCTAATAATCAGATGTGTTTATACTAAGCTATAAATATTATGGAAGAGACCATTAGTGCCTACTGAATGTCCCTTGCATTTCCCAGCCCTGCTCCCTTGCTTATAGGTTGGGTTCATATGATGAGTACTTACCAATGAAATCTAAGCGGAAGTGACCTGTGTCACTGCGGTGGAAATCTTAGAGGTTCCAGGTGACATAACTTCCACATGGAGGATGCCTTTTGGCCAGTGTGGGCTTTGTGTGAGGAAGATATAAACCTTATTTTGTTAGTAAATGAGTAGCTTGTGATATATTTATGTATATTTCATTTAGACAATGGAAACCAACTAGGCATATTATTCTGCTAATTTCTTTGTTCACTCAGTAGTATTATTACTAGGACTTACCCATCCTTTCTGAAAGCTGAATTGTATTCTATAGTATGACTGTACTATAACCTATTTCACTATTTCCTGTTGTTGAACTTTCACATTGCTTCCAATTTTGTCTTTGGTACAGTTTGCCTCTACAAGCCACGTTGCCTAAAATACAGACAGCTTTACATGCTAACACTTTTATTTTTTACTGCAGTTTTCCCCAAATAAAATGCTTGGCTCCAAGGAGTTGTATGTGTGTTTATTTAAGTAGAAATTTCCAGACCACTTTACAAAAATATTTTAAACCTTTCATACAAACATCAGAAATATACAAGTGCCTGTGCTTCTTTAATCTTACCACTGGATATTACTTTTTACAGCTTTTGTTGACATAATATATGATATAATATAGCAATATATAATAAAATCTGTTATACTTTTGCTTAACTATTATAAATTTGAGCATGTTTATATATGTTTATTGGTGATTTAAATTTCAACCTCTATACTATTTTCTATCAGATTGTAATACTATTTTTGTTTTTGCTTTTTGTGTCTTTTTCTTATTGATATATAGGAGTTCTTTTTATTGTGTACAGATTTTCTGTCACATACATTGGTAGTATTTTCTCCTAGCTTATCTTTTGACATTTTTAAGTTTTAACTTTAGATTTTTAAAGAACAAAATAATTCTATTTGCAGCAACCCAAATGGAACTAGAGACTCTCATACTAAGTGAAATAAGTCAGAAAGAGAAAGATAAATACCACATGATATCATTTATATCAGGAATCTAATATACAGTGCAAATGAACCTTTCCACAGAAGAGAAAATAATGTGCACTTGGAGAACCGACTTGTGGTTGCCAAGGGGGAGGGGGAAGGGAGTGGGATGGACTGGGAATTTGGGGTTAACAGATGCAAACTATTGCTTTTGGAATGAATAAGCAATGAGATCCTGCTGTATAGCCCTGGGAACTGTATCTAGTCACTTGTGTTGGAGCATGATGGAGGACAATGTGAGAATAAGAATGTATATATGTGTGTGTGACTGGATCACTTTGCTGTACAGTAGAAAATTGACAGAACACTGTAAACTATAATGGAAAAAATAAAAATCATTTAAAATTAAAAAATAAATTTAGATTTTAAAAAATTGCTTATATGTTCAGTGGTTTGACATCGAAAAGTAAAACTACATTCAGTGAAAAATCATGCTTTCATTCCTGTCACTGGGCATTGAATCTCTTACCAAAGGTAGCTCGTGTTATTCATTTCTTATGTATATATAAGATTTTGTGTAATCATACAAATACATCATGTGTATTTCATGCATATACAGAAAATATGTATATACATAAGTATATATAGATGTATATAAGTCTATATGTATATTCTTTACTCTCACACTATTTTACGTAACTTGTTTTTCCCTTATTAGAGTTTCTTGGAGATTATTCTATATCTGAAGATAAAATACCTTCTTATTCTTTCTAATGGTTAAATAGTATTCCACTCTATGGCTGTACTATAATTTGTCACATTTAATTTGTATTCCAATTGGAATACCATTGGGTATTTAGTTTCCAATCTTTTGAATCAGTTAAGGAACTGCAATTAATAACCTGATTTATGTTATTTCACATATGTATAAGAGCATCTGTAGAATAAAATTCTTAGGTGACCTTCTGGCTTAAAGTGTCTGTGCATTTGTAATTTGAAAGATGTCACTAGATTGTCTTCCACAGAAGTTATTCCAAACCCCACCATCAAAGTATGAGAGTACCTCTTTCCTCAGACCCTCTATACGAAATTTGTTGTCAGACTCATTTGATCTTTTCAGAGTTTGTTATTCACACTGGACTAATGAAAATGGTAACATAGATCTTTTATTATAGATGAGATTGTTAATTTTGAAAAGTCATTTCCATTTCCTTTTGACCGTTTTCATCTTTTTTGCTTGCTTTTTGCCTTTTTAAATTGGATTGTTGGTCTTTTTCTCAATGTTATTAAGAGGCTGATATACAAATAGATAATGACCAGACTATATATAAATAGTAGGATTCTCATTAATAACCTATAGCAACTAGCCCAGGAAGCCAAACAATAATTCTGGCCCCAAATGGCTTAATAGCTGACAGCTTCCCTAATTTTTGCCCCTGCTTGTAATATAGGGCCAAATGGAGAAGGTCAAAAATGTACCCCTAACTGATCCCACGTATACCCCACACCTAATTAGCTGACTTATACCTTCCCCTTCCAATAGCATTCACTCAGAGCATGCCAGAAGCCTTCCTTTTTTCCACTATAATGAAACTTTCCCACTCTTCTCTAGGCCTTGATTTTGTGCCCAAATTCAAATGATGGTGCCTGACTCCCTTACTGAAGCCGGCTTTCAATTAGCCTTTACTTTTTCTCTTTTGGATGATCTTTGTTCATATAATATTTTGCAGTTCTTCTGTATTAGGGACATTAGTCTTTATTTATGATTTGATGTACAAGATACTAGAGTATTTTAAAATATAAATACATGTATTTATATTGAAATATAGTTGATTTACAATGTTATGTTAGTTTTGAGTGTATAGCAAAGTAATTATGTGTACATATTATTCCCCCAATTTTTTCCCTTTATAGGTTATTACAAAATATTAGGTATAGCTCCCTGTGTTGTATAGTAGGTCCTTATTGGCTATCCATTTTATGTATAGAAGTGTGTATATGTTAATCCCAAACTTCTAATTTACCCTCCCCTTTCCCATTTGGTAACCATAAGTTATTTTCTGTATCTGTAGATCTCTTTTGTATATAAGTTCATTTGTATCATTTTGAAAGAAGATTCCATATATAATTGGTTCTTTGTCTTACTTCACTTAATATTATAATATTATAATACATAGGTTCATCTATGTTGCTACAAATGGCAATTTCATCCTTTTTTATGGCTGAGCAATATTGCATTGTATGTATTCAGCACATCATCTTTATCCATTCATCTTCTTCTTGACATTTAGGTTGCTTCCATGTCTTGGCTATTGTCAATAATGCTGCTATAGAAGTACATTATCTTTTTTTTTTTTTTTTTCTTTTTAGGTCCATACCTATGGTGGCCTATGGGAGTTTCCAGACTAGGGGTTGGTCAAGTCAGAGCTGCAGCTGAGGCCTACACTGGATTCTTAACCCACTGAGCAAAACCAGGGATCAAACCTGCATCTTCAGCGAGACTATGTCAGTTCCTTAACCTGCTGAGCCACACTGGGTACTCTGCATGTATCCTTTGAATTATGGTCTTCTCTGGATATATGCCCAGGAGTGGGATTGCAGGGTCACGCAGTATTTCTATTTTTAGCTTTTTAAGGACTCTCCATACTGTTCTTCATAGTGGCTGTACTAACTTACATTTCTACCAACAGTATAGGACGGTCCTTTTTTCTCTACACACTCTCTGGTATTTGTAGATCTTTTGATGATGGCCATTCTGAACCATGTGAAATAATACCTCATTGTAGTTTTGATTTGCATTTCTCTAACAATAAGCAATATTGAACATGTTTTCATGTGTTTTTTGGCCATCTCTATGTCTTCTTTGGAGAAGTGTCTATTTAGATCTTCTGCCTATTTTTTTGATTGAGCTGTTTGTATACTTTGGAGATTAATCCCTTGTCAGTCACATCACTTACAAATATTTTATCCTATTCTATAGCTTGTCTTTTCATTTTGTTTATAGTTTCCTTTGCTGTATAAAAGTTTTAAGTTTAATTAGGTCCCATTTGTTTTTGTTTTTATTTCCATAACTCTAGGAGATGGATCCAAAAAGATATTTCTGCTATTTATGTCATAGAGTGTTCTGCCTATGTTTTCCTCTAGGATTTTTATAGTTATGGTCTTACATTTAAGTATTTAATACATTTTTTAGTTTCTTTTGTGTGTGGTATTAGAGAATGTACTGATTTCATGCTTTTACTTGTAGCTGTTTGTTTCCCCAGCATCTCTTATTGAAGGGATTGTCTTTTATCCATTGTATATTCCTGACTCCTTTGTCATAGGTTAATTGACCACAGGTGAATGGGTTTGTTTCTAGGCCTTCTATTCTGTTCCATTGATTTATGTGCTTGTTTTTGTGCCAGTACCTTACTGTTTTGATGACTGTAGCTTTGTACTATAGTCTGAAGACAGAAAGCCTGATTTCTCCAGTTCTACTTTTCTTTCTCAGAATTGCTTTGACTATTTGGGGTCTTTTGTGCTTCTATAGAAATTAAATTTTTTTTTCTAGTTCTGTGAAATGTGCCATTTGTAATTTGATAGGCATTGCATTGAATCTATAGATTGCCTTGGGTAGTATATTCATTTTGACAGTATTGATGCTTCCAATCCAAGAGTATGGTGTCTTTTTCCATCTATTTGTTTCATCTTCTATTTCTTTCATTAGCATCTTATAGTTTTCAGAGTACAGGTCTTTTGCTTCTTTAGGGAGGTTTATTTCTAGGTATTTTATTCAATTCGATGATATGGTGCATGGGATTGTTTCTTTAACTTCTCTTTCTGATCTTCATTTTTAGTATATGGAAATGCAACAGATTTCTGTGTATTAATTATGTATCCTATGACTTTTCTGAATTCATTGATGAGTTCTAGTAGTTTTCTGGCAGCATCTTTAGGATTTTCTGCCCCCTTTAGGGTCAATGTGGCTGATACTGCAACAGCAACAGATTTGACACGGCCCAGGTATTTGGAGGTGGCACCAACATCCTCTTCCAAAGAAGATGCTCTTGGTGGAAGGCCTCAGCTACAACCTGAACACCATGCAGTATCTCAGCCAGCCATTCAAGCCCATCACGCTGCTCAACTGACCACCCACCTGTCCTTGGTTCCAGGAACACACAAGAGCACAGAAAAGAGAAAAGGAAGAAAAAGCCAAAAAAAAAAAAAGAAAGAAGAAGAAAAGAAAAATATACAAGAAGATTTCTTATCTTCCCATTCCAACTTCTAGAAACAAGATCCTGACCAAGCACAGAGTGGGAGGTGGCTTCCAAAGCACTGAATCATGTTTAACTCAACCCCCCTTCTGTTTTCCTGCCTGCTTCTGATTTATTTGGTTGTTTTTTATTTTTTACATGTAGTTTTTTTTTTTATAGAATATCTTTAATTAGTGACTTCTTGTGCTAAGAAAAGTCCAAATATGAATTGTTGTCCCCTCTCCCACCCCTCTCCATCTTATCCTCTCTCGCTCCCACCTTTACACTTCCTGGTTTGGGGTTAGTGTGTCCACACTCACAGAGGAAGAAGAACTGCAATTGGGTACTGGCCATCCTCAGAGTAGGGAGAGGCTGCCCCATGTCACTGCTTCCATCACCCAGCTATCCTTTCACTCAAAGCCATCCAACCCTGCCACCCACATAGGTCTGACTCCAGCCCCGATTCCGTGTTAGGCCTGGGTCCTATAAAGCTGCCACCTGACCACGTGACACCCTCTCCCTTGAGCTGATGTATGTGACTCAAGGAAGTTTAGTGCTCTGGCTGGTGTAATCCCTTTCATCTCTGTCCTGTGGCCCCATGCCACCATCCCCACCTGGCCCAGACCATCCCTGAGGCCCTAGAGACCCAGCCATTGGCACATGTGGCCTGTCCCATGCAGCCCCTTCTTTCCTGGGCCTAAGTCAGGTGGTAGAGTAAGTGCAGGTGTGCGTGTATGTGTGCATGGTTTGCTCTCCTGTTTTAAAAGATTCCAAGCCATATGAAACTTCTCCTCTGGATGCAATTCCTGGTTGCTTCAAGTGCTTATTTATGTATGAGGTTGGGAGATGGGCTGGGGGTGGTTTGTCAATCCTTTCGCAGGATGGTTCTAGTGGGGTAAGACTGGCTGAGGCTCAGACACTCCCAGGGGAAAGCACTGTAGAAGGAATTGGTTTGCAGACTGCTGTGGGATCTGCCTTATTGTTTTTGACCTCCCTCCCCAAAAAGGGGGGCGGGTTGTTAGCTGTGAGGGGCTGAGAGAATTCCTGACCTCTGATACCTAAAAGAAGTCTTTGGACTTCTATTGTGTGACATTAGCCCAGCCTAGGGGATGGGAATTTTTGGTCATTGCCTGCAGTGGGCAGTCATAAGCCTTGAACTAAGGCTTTGGTCTTTCAGTTGTAGATACTCTTTTAGTACCTTTCTTTCCCTTCCTGCTTGGGAAGTGCTTGGTACCTCTTGCCACACCTCACATCCTGACTCAGCTGCACTGGGCTCTGGTGCTATGAGGAGTGGTCTCCTGAGCAGGCTGGGCTGGGTAGCTGCTTAGCCATCATGGGTGGTGTGTTTGGATCGTTGAAGAGCCTCGCTCCCCACCTCTGCTGGAGAGAAGTTGTTTCTTCGACCCAACCTTAGTGGGCAAGCTTCCATGCCATGACACTTTGGCAAGGGGTCACAAGTCATCAGGGCCCCCATACTGAGAAAGTACTAAACAAAGCTCTTGGCCTCCCACTCTCTCCCTCCCAGTGACCCACAAATGGGCAACTGCTGTGGCAGTGGGTCCAGCCCAGTCAGACACTGTCAGCCTCTTCTCATGGGAGAACTTTTTAAAAAGTTTTTTTTTTTTTTTTTTACAAAAGAAAAAAAAAATCATATGAGTTCCCATTGTGGCTCAGTGGGTTACGAACCCAGCTAACATCCATGAGGATGGCCTCACGCAGTGAGTTAAGGATCCACTGTGGCCGTGAGCTGTGGTATAGGTTGCAGACGGAGCTCGGATCCTGTGTTGCTGTGGCTGTGGTGTAGGCCAGCAGCTGCAGCTTTGATTCAGCTGCACTCCTTTTATTTCTTCTCCTTCTCTAATTTCTGTGGCCAGAACTTCTAGAACTATGTTGCATAAAAGTGGCTGAGAGTGGACATCCTTGTTCTGTTCCTGATCTTAGAGGAAATATTTTCAGTTTTTCACTGTTGAGAAAGACGTTGGCTGTGGTTTGTCATACATGGTCTTTACTATGTTGGAGGTATGTTTATTAGCATGTTTTTAAACATACATTTTGAGATGACATATAAATTGCCTGCAGAGAAGTGCATGAATCATGACTTTGTCCCGCAGTGACTTTTCACAAACTAAACAGTCACATGTAACAGGTTTCAGGAATAGAGTATCACCAAAACCCTGCAAGGACTTTTGTGCCCCCCTGGTAGTTACCACCCATCCCCACAGCTTTTACCTCTCTCCTTTCAAGTGTAACTATGCTCCCAAACTCTAAAACTGTAGCATAGCTTGCTGCTCTTGTGCTTTGTATAGACTGAAACACACGGTATGTATTCTTATGTTTCTGTCTTCTTGTGTTCAACTTTGTGTGCCTGAGATTTATTCATGTTGTTATATGTAGCTGAAGTTACTTTATTCCCATTGCCTTAATATTCCATATGATTATACTGCTGTGTGTTTATCAAGTTTACTCCAAAATTAGAACTTAAGATACCAGAGGACAGTCTGTTTCATGGTAGTATTTCTCTCTCTCTTCTCTTCTTCAGTTCCACAAAACGTCTGGCACATGCTGGAGCAAAGTAGCTGTTTAATAAATGTTAAATGAGTTATCTGTATTAGTCGAGTTGAGTGGTCACATGGATGAGTAAGTTATTACTCAGTGACTAGTTTTTTTCACACTGAAACACATCCAGAAATATCAGGACAGATCCTCTTATTATTTATCGTGGTTCTTACTCATTTCAAAAGGTATTTGAATAGTGGAGCTGAAAGGAAATGAAGAGATGGGTTGATATTGGTGGTTTGGATGTGTATAGTGAGAGGTTGCTGAGAGAATGTTTTCCCAAAGACCAACTGAGAGTCAGCATGTAGCTATAAACTGACCATGGGCCCATTGGTTTATGCATGTTCTATTTTATCAACAGTGCACATCAGAGACTGTCAGACTTTGGGGGGACCTTTCAGCATTGCGCTACGGGAGGCACATGCATGGGATGAGTTCTTACAGTGTGGACAAAATAGGGTGCAGTGTTACTTTTTGCTTCTCTTGTTCAACATTTCAAAGTGGTATGACTTACTACGTAGCTGCCTACATCAGTGGTTTCAAACTAGCATGTTTTCCGATCACTTGGAGGGCTTGTTGAAACACTGATTACTGGACACATAAGAATCTGCATTTCTAACAACTTTCAAATTAATGTTGGAAACTGTTCCCAGAGCTTACTTGGAGAACTGGCCTAGGCAATAACAAGAGTAATAAGAGTAAAGCAAAGCAATGCTAATGAGATTAGGAAGCTTATCTCTGAATTTACCACCCTGTGTGGGGCCTTCATGAGTTCTTTTTTTCCTTAGGAGCCATTTTCTGGTTTGTAGTAATTTTACGTATTCTTTGAGGAAACATAGGAAACTTCTGTAAACTATTCTCAGGAAAAAGCTAAAGGGAATAGGGCTAGAGTCCTTTAAAGAGACCATGTTTTTTTTTTTTTTTTTTTTTTTTTTTGTCTTTTTGCCTTTTCTTGGGCCGCTCTGGAGGCATTATGAGGTTCCCAGGCTAGGGGTCGAATCGGAGCTGTAGCCACTGGCCTACACCAGAGCCACAGCAACCTACACCGCAGCTCACGGCAACGCCAGATCCTTAACCCACTGAGCAAGGCCAGGGATTGAACCTGCAACCTCATGGTTCCTAGTCGGATTCGCTAACCACTGCGCCACGACGGGAACTCCAGAAACCATGGTTTTTAAGGAAATATTATAATACATAAAGTTGATAAAATAGAGTAATGGACTCTTTTATTGGACATGGAATGCAGAGACAGTGGGGGAATTTAGAATGTGCCTCTGTTTTATCTCTATGGGTCCAATTTAGCACACAAGCATTTTCAGTTAACTTTCAATTGCATTGTGTGGACTGTATCAATATTTTATTAAATCTACTCATTGATTCTTTTGCCCCTTAAAATAATTAAAATAATATCATAAGTTTCCTCTGGGGACCTAGTTCTTACCTGTTTCCTTGCCACAGTACATTTAATATATACATTAACATAAGCGAAGTATTCATGGTTTTCCCTAGATTCTCATGAGAAATATTTGGGGAATATAAATTCAATAAAGTGACACTATTAATTTAATTTATTATTAAATTAAGTAATTATATTATAGGAGTAACTTTGATTATATTGTAATATATTTTTTAAAAGGAAGCCAGTTTCAAGTTCTAAATCTATAGTAAATAATTATTATTAAACTAATTTATAACACCATTATGTAACAATATAGTTATATGATTATATATAACACAATTATTAACAATTAACTGTAATTATTACTTTGCCAAAAAACTGTGCCGAAAAACTCATTATATTCTTTGTATCTTTATAATACAGCAGTTTTCATACCCCAAAGTAAGAATTACTATTTTTGAAGATGTTTTGTGTTTGAACAGTGAGCCCAGTCTCTGGGTATCCCTTGGATCTGTTATTGATGATAATTCCATATGTATCCCCCATAACACACGTCGACAGAATTTCAAATGTATAGTAGGTTGTCGGCATTCTTTTTCTTATATTGCTCCCTCTCTTTCCTTCATATTAGATTCAAGTTTATTTTTTAGCCTCTTAGTTCATCTGAAATTTAATATATTTTTTCAATGGAAAAGAAATCAATAGCTTTCCTACTAGGCCTTTATGCAGTGATCAGATTGTACTTGATACACTGTACATTTCACCTTTCCTCATTGTTTTTACAGGCAGATTATTTTTATGGCCTAATGGTTCTTTAATAGGCCATAAACACCTTATACATTTTCAAGTTCCCTGATAACAAAGCAAAAGGAGCATGCCAGTTCTAAAAGTCTCAACACCAGTCCTTTGATTAAAGTTTTCAATAAAACAAATCTGTAAGTCATTAAAAAAAAGAAGGGTCAAATTTTGATACTGTCATAATGAAATGTTATTTTTGGCTAAAGGTAAATGCAAACCTAAGGGGTTTCTTTGGTAATCACTGTGTGAAAACAAGACTTACTGGAAATTTTTCCCAAATGGACCAGTGGAACTTGGCACACATTTTTAGGACAAAATCTTACATAGAGCTCTCTTTTCCTTCCTCTGGTCAACTACTGACTTTGTCTTAAGAAAGATAATCCTTATGGGACATTTTATCACAGAACTGATTTTACCTGTAGTTATAATATCACCTTTTATACTCGCAAGGGACCTTTGATTCCACTGCTGTATTTTAAGTAGAAAAATACGAACCAGATGCAAAGACTGCTGAGGTAGAATTTCTTTTGCTCCATTTAGAACCTCTGTTAATTCCCTGTTGTGCGTAGACGTATTAACAGTAGGTGCTTTAGAAATGGAATAAACAATGGTGAGAGAAACTGTTCATAGTATCTTATTATTTGCTAGTGAGTTTTGGCATCATCCTATTAGGAATTGGTTGGTTTACAATGTGTGTGTGTGTGTCTGTGTGTGTGTGTGTGTGTGTGGTGTTGCATACCCGCATGTGTATGTATATATATATACACACACACACATATATATGTACTTTAAAACAAATCTATAAACTTCTTGGAAAATGGGGGGAGATGAGAGGTTGATGGTTTAAATGTCTTTGTGAAGTAAATGCCATGTTTTTCTTTCTCTCAAGGTGAAAAGTGTAGAAATGTATCGCGTTAAATTGTGGCAGAATTTTTAGAAGAACGGGTACCACGTTAATTTTCTTTTACTAGCATATGTAAAACATTTGCAGAGCACTAGTAGAAGCTACACCTGTTCTGAAGTGCCCCAAACCTAAATTTCTCTTGGAAAAAATAGGGCACAGTCTTAGTCTGCAAACAGATTCCCTGTTATGGTGAGTGCCCCTTTCCTGGGCAGCCAGCAGCCTGTTCCATGGTTGTCTGCTGGGGCTTCTGCCAACTTGAACATGGAAACACGGATCAGCTTGCTCTTCTGGGCAGTAGAGCCAAAGTAGCCCCCTCATCCCTTTTTAAAACCTCATTGTATAAAGCAAAATAATACTTGGCTAGTGTGCTCTCTCTCTTTACTCTGTCTCTTTCGGTACATGGTAAGAATGTTCCAAAACAGTGTTGCTTCATTGAATGCCCTGGAAACATACTTTCACGGATGAGAACTAATTTGACATTTTAATTTTGTCCCTTTCTGTTGTTTAGAATTCAGTCAGCTGCAGGGACCTTGCCGAACGCGCATATGGAACATTCATATGTGCTGCTTGATTCTGTATGCCACCCTCATATTTTGAGATTTGTCCATAAAGTCAGCTTGAATTTGATAATATCCTGTCAATTAAACTAAACCTTGTTTTCAAAGCCAAATAGCACAAGTGCCCCGGGCACCTGCAAAAAACCCAGGCACATGGGCTCAAGTGGATAGTTAGGTGTGCAATTACTTGATTTATACACATGTGTGTTTCTGAAATTACAGCTGCAGGGTTTTGTGGTCTCTGTGGGGGTGTGAACAGTTTTGCTGGCAAGCCCCAGTATGCCTCACTTTGGAAATTTGGCTCCCAACATGAATTCCCTTCCCATCACCGATGGAGAACAAAGTCTATTTGTCACTTTTCCATTTGCCTTCCACAGTGATTCAGAAAGAAAACAGTCTTATTTTGCTGCTTTAATTGGGAATTGCTGATTCATCTCACAAGTGCAATCATCTTTGCTATTCATTATATAAACACTACTGTGGATGTGGTAGAAGTTGGTTTGGGGAGGGTGGCTTTCCATCCCCATTACTGACCCAAATACTTGTAAATTTGCTTGAGGAAACACAGTTTTTCCACAGAGCTCTCCTACTTCAACTTAATGTTTGGAAATTAAGGCCTTCATTCAAAAGGAGTTTCTGTTTTTCTTTTGGTTTTGCAGCTATTTAAGAACAATGCTTGCCTTGAAGTTCTCTGTATACTTTTAACCTTTTAACTTTGCTGCGGCCAAGCTTATTACTACTGCAAGCGGACTCAGTCACTCATGATAGTACAACACTCTTGAGACCTTATCCTTGCACCGTCTGGTTGAGTAATTAAATGCAGGGTAGATTTACAGTTCAGTGGACTCACTCATGGATGGGGTGGCAGCTATATCCTCTCTCCCTTTTGAATTTTCAACTTCACACTGCAGCTTTGTATCAGGATGACTGGAATCAAATGCAAAATCAAATATTAAAGAGCAAATAGAGAATATGAAAAGGGGGCACATTGAGAAAAGAGGGACAGGACATCAAAGGGTGTTGCCTTCGAAGCAAAGGAACATTTCTCTAACTTGTGCAACTTTGCAGCTTTGTTAATGTTAGAAAATGCAACTATTATTAGATTGCCTGATTTATAAGGAGATTGAACAAGGTCACTTCAGTAGTAGAGAACTCACACTTTTCTGCAAAACCCTGCCTTCCTCAAGGGGCTTATAGGAACTCAACATGGGTAGAAAAACCACGCCTTTCATGTCTTCTTGGAATAGTCACCTAGAATTATAATGGCTGGAGATTGAAAAGGCCTATTCAGCTCTGGGCTGCAGCCTCCAGGGATGAGGGCAGCATTTTCCCCCACTCTGTAGTACATTTTCCACTGTTTTGTATGGTTTTATTTTAATCGCCTCAGAGCCTTCTTCCCTTCTATGGAAAACTTGTTGCAGACTCTAGCCAATCTTATTGTGAAAGTTATTTTCTTACCAAAAGTTAAATGATATCTCTATTTGAGAAGTGAAAAACTTACAGTAGATGAATAAATATAGGTAAAGATATTTAGCATCCTAACTAGTTTAAACATTGTAGAATGGGGGGAAACTTCTGTTTTTATGCCATAGTGATAATAGTAAAGGTTTTAAAATGACGTTTCTTATAATAAGCAGATTTCTATAATGTATTAGGTGTATGTGAAATTGTCTTTTGAGCTAGTAAAACCGGAAACAAGCATAGGTTTATCAAAGGAGAGAGTAGAGTCTTATTTGATGTCTTTACTCTTGAAATAAAAAAATCCTCTCAATTTCCATTAAGTCAAATATCCTGAAACTCTAGCACTTCCCACTTGTATATTTTTAAATACATAAAACATTAAAAAAATTACTGGTCAATTATCATTTAAGAAAGCCTTATTAATCTGGTCCTTCTACTCTTTGTTTGGCTTACACACACACACACACACACACACATTTTTTCTTTTTATAGCCATACTGGTGACCTGTGGAAGTTCCTGGGCTAGGGGTTGAATCAGAGCTGCAGCTGGAGCCTATGCCACAGCCACAGCAATGCTGGATCTGTGATCTACGCTGCAAGGCCAAATCCTTAATCCACTGAGTGAGGTCAGGGATCCAACCCACATCCTCACAGACACTATTTTGGGTTCTTAACCCACTGAGCCACAACAGGAACTCTGGTTTACTCATATTTTAATGAAAGGAATTAGACAGCATTTTTTTCCCTTATAAGAGACAGAATACTCTGCAGTCAGTTTATAAATGGCAGTACTATACACAAATCAGCTACCTCAAATCATTTTTTTGGCAACAGGCAAATTGTAAATACTACAAATGAACAAATACGTGTGCAGACTATTTGTCATAGCTTGTTAATAGGTTTATTTTGTCATTGCTATTTAAACAACTATTTTTATCTTCTGAAAAATTTCCTAAATTTAAATATTGATTTCGCTCATTAATTTATTCATTCATTCAAATAAAACTTGTTGAATACCTCCTAAGTGTCAGACATTGTAGGCACCGGGGATTTAACGATGAATAAAACAAAGTCCCATCCTTGTGGAACTTCAATGCTAATGGTGGGAGAGGAAGTATAAACTAACAAGTAAATATATGTGTCAAATGGTGATATATGCTCTGGAAAAAAATCGAGTAGAATCAAGAAGATAGGATTTCCCTTCTGAGTCTGTGTATGCATAGTCTCACATGTGTATGTGAGTGTATGTGTGTGTTTATGTGGGAGGGAGGTCATTGTTTCATGCAGGTGGTCCATATGACAAAGTGACCATAAGAGAAAAGGACCCAAACAAAGACTGAGTCCAAACGTTCCACGTTGGAGAGCTTGCCAAATAGAAAAGTGTAAAATGCTGCTGTTACGGTTGAGTAATATATGAGAGTAACCTATTGGACTGAGCAAAATGGAGATCACTGGGGAACTGGCTAAAAACATTTGAGTTGAAGTGGTGGGTGCAGAAGTCTACAGATTCTAAGGAAAAAAAAGGAAGAGAGAAATTGGAGCTATTAGATCAAATACTAGTCCTGAGCATTTTCTCCCAGGAGAAAGAACAAAATAGAACATTAGCTGGAAGGATTGGGGGGTTTTAGGATTTTTCTTTTTTCTTTCAGCAGTGGAAGAAATAATAGGATGTCTGTACACTGATGGGGAAAATTTCTATGTCTATGTGTGTGTTTGTGTGTCTATGTGCATGTGTGTGAGAGAGAGAGGAACAGAGGGAGAGAGGGAGGGAGAGGGAGAGGGAAAGGGAGAGAGAGAGAGAAAAATTCCCAGAACAATGTGCTAATGTAGAGCAGAAGAGAGGGGATGGAGTCTGGAGGATAATGTGCAATTGAGAGATTGTAGAATGAATACTGTGTATGTTGACAGTGATGATCTGGCAGAGGGAGGAAGGGAGAGCATGATGAAGGAACAAGGTGCAATGATTCTCTGCATGAATGGAGAGACTGGCTTTAATTTGGACAGAGTGTCTCTCTGCAGTGAGAGGAAGGAAGGCTGAAGGTGTGGGTGCAGATATGTGTTAACAGGAGGTGGGGTTGCAGCGTCCGAGAAAGTTATCTTCTGCGCAGAAGGATGAAGGAGGAAGAGTTGGAGTCTGGAGGATGGAGGCTCAGCCAGGAGACGGTAATCTGGAAGAAGGGGATGGGGAACTGGATCAGGGACGTGGAAGAGCACTGTGGTTGGTAGTCAGAATTATACATTGAGTCCAGTCACTGTGGTTTTGCTGGGCTTTGTATATGCAGCTCACGGGGGCAAGAGCAGCCTATGTGGATGGTTGAATTTAACTAGGTTCGGGATTTTTCCAGGGCCATGTGCTGAGAAGGGTCTCGGTGGTGCACAGGAATGATTATGTTGATTGAACATGGAATTCAAGCTGGGTTAAAGAGGGATGTGAGGATGAGAAGGTTGTGAGGGAAAGCTAAAGCAGTCTTTGGATTCATGTCCCACTGGAATTAAAAAAAAATGTAAGAATGGGTCATGAGGAAGTGAGCTGGATACATCAGAGCAGTTGGTCAGAGATGAAAAACCTTGAGACATCATTCTAGATGAAGGACATTCTTAGAAGCAAAACTTGATTTGTAAGCACAGATATTAATCACACAACTTCTTTTTGCCTCATGATATGACATTTCCATCTTTATGGCCTCTCCTTTGGTAAAATAAACATCCTAGAGACCTTGAGATTTTGCTTCTCTTCCACATTCCCCACATATTTATGACAGCAAAAACATTTTATGTTGGGCTTTAAGGTTAAAAACTTTCTTAATACAGTTTTTTATGTAGTTCTCATGAAAATGCTGTGTATCTGCATTTTACCAAAAAAAAAAAAAAGGAAATAAGTCTTGGAGAAGTTTTTGGAAACTTTGCTAAGCTCAGAGGGTAACTTACTCCAGCTCCAAATGCAAAGTTGATCCCACAAATGATTTAGTGATAAATACACACACACATACACAGCACAAACTCACCTCCCCCAAGAAATGCATGCACATGCGCGTGTGCACACACACATACACATGCGTGTGTCTGCACACACACACACCTATGTTTCCAGAAAGGAAAATTAGAAAATTTCAGCCTCCCTTGCAACTGATTTGGCATCTAATAACATTTCATGGATCTCTCTGTGTCCATTCCTCCTCTTCTCTGCTCAATCCATTCTCCTCACTGCAGCCAGAATAATCTTTAAAGCAAGCATTTAGCTTGACTGTTCCATGTCTTTCAACAGTTCCCTGGTATTTTTAGGATTAAGTAAAATTCCATAATTTGCCCTATCATACTCTGTATGATTTGATCTTAAACTACCTTTCATTTACCCAATACTCTATCCTTAGCAGCTAGCCCAGTACATGGAATCTGCTAGTACGAGTTTACACTTAGCACAAGGGCCAGTCTTTGTTGCAGGTACTGTGTATCTCTGAGTGCCTTATAATCTATTCTTGTTCTCTCGCTTTTGCTCTGTCATCATTTAATCCTCACGTCACCCCAGGAAGGTAGGTACCATTATCATCCTTCACAAACTAAGGAACTGAGGTACAGGGTTGTGTCAGAGGTGGGACCTGGACCCACACAGGAGGCTGCAGCCTTCGGCCTTCAGAGTTCCACGTAGTGTCATTTCCATGGTACGTGGATAAATGAGTTAACACCAGAATGAAAATATTGTCTTATATGTCCATCCTACAGATTATGCTACAATTTATCTTTTTCTTTTCAGTGAGGGATGATATCTCATCTCTTGCTGCTAAAACTTACATTATTTAAAACGTTTTACTAAGACATCTCACCTTGTCTTTGCAAACTGGAAATCTCCTCTCCTGAGCATATTTGTAACAAACAGTCCAATGCGGATAAGAAAAATAAGAATTCACAGTCTCTCACTATTGTGAAAGAAAAACACCCAAGTTCTTAGCAGTCTGTAGTAGAGAGGGGTTAATCAGGTTTAATAAATAAACAAAATTATGGATAAGATGACTTCAAGGTTTTGTCCACAGAAAGAAAATTGACCAGAGCATGAAAGCGTTAAATTCATTAGAAATCACTACTTTCCTGCATACATATTTACGAAGAAACTTTTTTTTGTTTCATTTTTTGTTTTTTGTTTTTAGGCCACACCTGAGGCATGTTGAATCGGAGCTGCAGCTGCCACCCTATACCACAGCTGCATCAACACCAGATCAGGGCTGCATCTGCAACCTATGCAGCAACTTGTGGCACCAAGGGATCCTTAACCCACTGAGCAAGGCCAGGGCTTGAACCTGTGTCCTCATGGATCCTAGTTGGGTTCATTACTACTGAGCCATGATGGGAACTCCCAGGAACAAACTGTTAAAGAGTTTAGTCCTTTTCTAAGAGTCCGTGTTTTTATTGTGAAAGCAGAGAACTGGAGACATGTTGAGTCCCTAGGGGCTATAGTGCCCTGATGTAAGGTAACTCATTCTTTGTTAAGAGTTCCTTCTACTGCCTCAGTTGGTCACCTCTGCTTGAACATCCTTGGTCATAAGTTGGTAACTGTTTTGAGCAATTGCTTTCAGAGTTAGGAACATTTTTATTATCATCTTCCTATTTCTGCCTACTGGAATTCTCCAACATTGGTCTCACTTTGCCCCCCCCCCCTTTTTTTCTATTGCACTTAAAATTTTAAACTTAGTAACAAAATATTGTTCAACATACCACCTGCTCTTCTTTTAATGTTTACAGAATCTCTAATAATGTAGGATCTGGTGATGCTCCCATTCCATTCCTAATATGGATAATTTGTGTCTCCTCTCTTTATTTCTTTTTTTTTATTTTCAAAAGTTTATTGAACTATAGTTGATTTATAATATTGTGTTAATTTCTGCTATACCATAGAGTGATTCAGCTATGCATATATACATATCCTTTCTTTTTCAGATTCTTTTCCCATATAAGTAATCACAGAATACTGGGTAGGGTTCCCTGTGCTATATAGCAGGTCCCCATTGACCATCCATTCCATATACCATAGTGTGCACATGTCCTTTAGAATAACATGGACCTCTTGTCCTCCTGCTCCACCACCATGCAGATGGCAACTCCTGATATATTGGAAGACCTCTGTGCTTGGGTTTCCTTCATTGTCCTAAACTCCCACCCAGCTGAATACAAGGTTGAGCCCAGGTATCTTTCCATCCTAGTGCCCCCTGCTTTCTTATTTTCCTCTCATAATTCTTATATATAGCATCTAGTACAGAATAAGATTAGAAAGATGTCTGAACATTTTTTGCACTAAAAAAGGTATAAAATCTAATTTGCCATCTATTAAATTTTTTTTTCAGCTGTCAGTTCATAATGAGTTTATGGTCAACTAAAACCTCAACATACCTTTAAATATGTTTCAGAAGAATGATCTAACTTTGAAATATAGTGCTCTTACTATCTTTCTGCTCTAAGACTTTCATAGTTTTCCTTGTTGCATCAGAGGGTAATTGAGAAGTATTTTCTTTTCTAAAAGAAATTAATATTTTTTCTCTCTGACGTTGGTTTATAATTTTACTGGTGTATGGATAAAGGCTGTACAATATTGATTCTTAGGAGGTTATTGAGTCTTTGTGGCCCTTTACAAGGTTAATTTTTCTAAATTTTCAAATTTTGCTTGAAGCATATTCATAGTCTCTGTGGATGTAAAGTTTATTCTTGGAACTTATTATTTTTTTAATCTATAAGAAAAATACTTTGTTTTTGGCCTGATTTATTGGTAGTTATTAGTTAGTAATCTCCAATTACAATCATTGATTTATCCATTTTCACTTGTAGTTCTGTATTATATAGTATTTTCAGCAGTACTGTTGTATAGAGATAGATTCATGATGATTATACATAACCAATATATATAATATCTCTATTTTTTCCTCACAATAACTTTTATTTTAAATGATTTTGTTTGATCCTGGCTTTCCTTTGGTCCCCATATGTGTCCAGTGACTTTTTTCTGCCTGTCAGCTTTTAGACTTCATGTGTTTTCCTGTTTAATATTTCTGAATCTTAAAAAAAAAATCCATTAGAAGGAGTTCCCTTCAAGGCTCAGCGGTTAACGAACCTGGCTAGAATCCATGAGAATGCAGGTTTGATCCCTGGCCTTGCTCAGTGGGTTAAGGATCCAGGGTTGCCGTTAGTTTTGGTGCAGATTGAAAACTTGCCTCAGATCCGGAATTGCTGTGGCTGTAGCTCTAATTCGACCCCTAGCCTGGGAACCTCTATATGCCTCAGCATAAGGCCCTGAAAAGCGCGCGCACACACACACACACACGCGCGCACACACACACACACACACACACACACGCCATCAGAGAGTCTTTTGATTAGTGATAACAGTCATTTACATTTCTTTTAGTTACTATTATACTGGGATTTACTTCTGACAATGCATTCTGTTTTTATCAATTTGTTCAAAGTGTTTTTTTTTTCCTATTAATGTAGTGAATTTTTTTCTGCTGGTTTGAAAAATAGCTATCCTTTGTTAAAATTTATGCTCAAGTCTCTTTTGAGACTCAATTTATTCATAAATTTGATTTCAGTAAGTTAAACACTAGAAAGCCCTCCATGTATATACATCATCTAGAATTTTAACTCAAGTGTTAGGAACATTTTTTTCTTTCTATTTTTTTCTTATAGTCATTGTTTTTTAGATAATAAATATTTCCCTAAGTTATTTACTCACCCTTAGTTCCCATGTATTTGCAGCATACTCCTGGGGGTAGTTCTTTACTTGCTGGAGAACATGTGAAGGGGTTTTTGTGTGATAAGTTTTTGAAGCTCTTTGTGCCTGATAATATTTTTATTTCACACTCACAGTTAGAGAAAATGTTGCCTGAATATAGAATTCTGGCATAAATTACTTTCTTTCAATGCTTTGAATTTGTAACTCCATTGTTTTCTTGACTATAATGCTGTCCTTGAGAATTTCAGTGTCAATCTGATTCTAACTTCTTCATAAGTGATTGAATTTTCCTCTCTGGAACCTAAGGAACTTTTTATTTTTACCTGATGTTCTCAATTTTCACTATAATATGTCTCTGTGTGGGTTTCTCCTAATTTATTCAGTTTGTCATTATGCATTCTTTCAATCAGAGGTCTTAGTTTTTCTTTAACTGAGAATTCTGAGTCATTGTTTTTTCGAAAGTGTCTTGCCCCATATTTATTTATTTTTCATTTATTTTCCTCATAATATTCATATGCTAACTTATGTTGACCTTTCTACCACTATTCTCAATATTTTTATAACTTTCATTCTTCCCAGTTCTGTCTCTTGTTGATGTTTTGGGGGACCTCTTTTTAACCAGATTGTGGTGGATACCGCACCCATGACATATGGAGTTTCCCAAAATAGGTGTCAAATCAGAGCTGTAACTGCTGGTCTATGCCACAGCCACAGCAACATGGAATTTGAGCTGTTTTCTCCCTGTGCCACAGTTCACGGCAACGCCGGATTCTTAACCCACTGAGCAAGGCCAGGGATCGAACCGCGTCCTCATGGATACTAGTCAGGTTCATTACGCTGCGCCACAATGGGCACTACCCATTTCTACTTCTTTATTGTTGACTTTTTTTGTTACGACAGTGTACTCAGACCCAGGGGATGTATTATTATTGATTTAAGGCAATCATAAAGTCCAGTTGACAATGCGTATCTAGAAGGGATCAGATGACTCTGGGGATAAGCACCATGCTTAAGGCTTAGCACATTCTGCCATTTTCCTGGGACCAAAGAAAGCAAGGTAGTGACCTTTTGCCAACACTGGCAAATGCAGTCTTGGCGTTCAGATGTGATATTTTTTAGAAAAATTAAGGAATATAGTATTTTTGTGCTATGTCATTGAGCACTTCATTCTCACTATTAGCATATTCGAGTGCATTATTGTATTTGTCTAATTCTGGCTAATAGGATATGAGGAAATGTACTGAATAATTTGGGAAGTATTTTTCTTTACTACTGATGATAATACTAACAATTGCTAGGACTATTACCACTATTACTGATGATTCGTGTTTTAAAGAAATGCAAAGGAAAAACACTTAGCCCTAGGGCCCAGCTCTTTCCTTGTCTCTTCTCCCACTCTGGTCCCTCGTTTACCTCACTGGCACATTCTCTTCGCAATTCATTAGCCCCTGTCACCAGATGATGTCTAGATTCCACCCAGAAGAACCCCTTAGATCTAAATACTGCCATTAGCTTGATGTCAGGGTTCACCATCGCCTAGTGATTCCTGTTGAGAAAAGCCACCATAGTGCTTTGGATTACCTGAATGATTTGTCAGTATTTTGGGTGTATTGACCCAGCTACTATCTTGACATTGCTGATTTTTTTTGTGTTAAATCCCCTCTTTGTCATCTCGTTATTGTCATCCTAGGTATTCCAAAGTTGAGACTGTGTACTCCTGGGAATAGAATTATGAACTAGAAATAGTGCCTGTCTTCCAGGAGGTAATAGTCTGGGGTAGAGAAAGACAAGTAAACAGACAATTACAATACAATCTCCATTATACAGTGATATTAAAATACTACAGAGGTAAGGATATTAAGAGATTTCTTTGCCTAGAGAAGTTAGGAATTAACTAATAGAAATGTTGAACTATGAACTGAGCCTTGAAAATTCACATTCATTCCAGGAGAAAAAAATATGATGTACAAATGCAGAAATGGGATCGTGAAAGAGCATGGTGTCATTGGAGAACTTGACAATCAGCTGCATGCTTTCTGAGCACTTGTGTTATGGGAATAACAGTGTGAGATACTGAGAATTTGAAAGTATAGATGCACCCAATCAACCATGTTATTTATTTTCTGCTGCTTGTAAAAAATGGGCTTCATCCTTAGGGGAAATGGAGATAGGTAGACTGGTACTGCATTTCTTGGAACTGACCTTTTTTTTTCTTTCTTTCTTAGAATAGGTAAACTGATATTTTATAGTTTGAGGGTCTGGAACCTGATTCCGTGAGTCATTCAGTGCTGCTTGATACCATTACTCTCAAACTGTGAAGGAAGCAACCAAGAAAAAATATTGTATCTTTTACGCAGGGGGAAGAGAGAACACCTAAAACCAATGATAAAACAATTCTTGGTAGAGAAGAAAGGAGAGGAACAAACAAATAATGTTGCAGGTTTTTGGGGAGAGATAGGGAATGGAAACTCATTTGGATGTAACACCTTAAAGTAAGACATGTTCAAGTGGTAGAAACTAGCCATTAAGTTGGTTGTTCCCAACTTCATGAAGTCTCAACAAAGATCAGATGAAGGGGGAAAAAGTGGGGACCCAACTGTGAGGGGAAGTGATTCATTGGCATTGTGTAACAGAATCAACAGTGACATCAAGAGTGTCCACTGCACTCTTAAGACTCCACATGATCTGCCATTTTCCTGGACCAAATGATGCAAGGAAGAGAGGAGCCAGTCAGGCAGTCAATGCCCTTCTTGCCAACAGTGGCAAATAAAGTCTTGGAGCCCAGGTTAGATGCGATTGATTTCAGAAAATGAAATGTCTTTCTTTTTTTTTCGTAGCTTGTGCCTCACTGAGCACTTTGTCCCTATTACCAACATATCTGAGAGCATTATTTAATTTCACTTTAATTTATTCTTCTTTACAAAGTTGTGGGCACCTTGACGATAGGCTTTGAATCTTAGTTGCATTTCTTACTTCAGCAGCTCCCATCATGCTGCACATAAAACAGGTTACTAATAGCTGTGTGCTGATTGAACTCATGAAATAAGTTTTAGGAATTCAGAGAGGTTGATGGCACTGTCTCCTGTAGATCTTACCAGACTAAATGTGTAACTTGCAGATACACTTTTCACAGGACTAAAGATCTTTGGGCTTTGGATTCACTGTGATTTAGTCCTTCCTAAGATGCAGTAACGCACACTTAATTGTAATGACAATTTTCTTTAGTTTCTCTGACACCAAGGTTACTGTCAACATAGAGAATGAAAGACATGGCATGACCTTATTAAGAACGTTAATGTCATAAACAATACACAGGGGAGGATTGCATTTTTTTTTACTGAAGCCCCGTCTTTATATATATGTATACTTGTTAAGGACTCACATTTGTCTCTGTGTAAGTTTAAAGACTATGACCCCTTGCCTATTAAAAAGGTATTTTTCTCCTTTGATTTAATATTTCATCTCCTAATATTACATCTAAATATGGCAGGGGGGTTTGGTTCACATTTTTCACGTGTATAGGCCGACAACATTTTACTATGGAATGTCACATGAAAGGTGCACATCATCCATTAATCATGTAACCTCCAATTATCATCCCTGGGTAGCAATTATATTTTAGTTTTCCGAATGCTTTTTAAGAATTGGCACAATGTCTTTGGCAAGATGAAACTGTTAGGTAGAAAACAAAACAAAAGTGCAAATGGGCTGCTTTTAGAGGATGGAATTCAAAGTCAGTTGATTAGGGTTTAAGAAGTCGTGGTCCTTTTTGCTAGCTGATTGACTGGACACATTATTTGTTTCTTCTTTTGTCACATGGACATGATAACTGTGCTCATCTTACTGGATTATTATCAGGTTCAAATGAAATCATATGTGTGAAGGCACCTATTGCTATTTAAAAAAATCTATCTGCCTCTCTTCTCATTATTGGAAGTATACTGTTTTAAGTAATAATTCAAAATGTGGAGGGGGGGCAGGGTCAATAAAGGCATGGTCTGTTCTAAAATATATCTTTCTTATGGTTTTCAGAGATGAGTTAGAAATAGTATAAATCGGCAACATACCAGTTTTTAAGGTGTACGGCAAGAATATTGCATTTAGGTTTACATATTGCCTGAAGGACCTCATACCAGGGCCAAACAAGTAAGTTGCTTTCAATTAAGTGTATCGGCTCAGTGCTCCATGTTTACACAAGATTATTTATGTATGAGTTGGGGATTCATACTTTCAAAATGGGTATTAGAAACAAGCAACTTGATTTTACATCAGATTTAGCCCTCTAAACTTCACGCTTAATAAAAATACTGTGCCTATTATAGGACAGCCTTGTAGATGATTTTTTTTTACTTAATTTTCTATTACTCATAATGTATGGATACTCCTAATGATTCCATTAGAGTTTAAATAACAGAATTCAGCACAAATGTATTTTTACTGAGCAGAAGAAACATAATTTCTCTGGAACTGCAGCTGCTGTAGCTGAAGATGAGGCTCTTACTATCCCTTGGGGAGATGACTGTCTCTGCCAGCTGACTTAGTTTTTATACAACCAGCGATTTATTAGATTGCTTTGCTCTTAAGTGTGATAATAGGCCTTATGCTTAGCAAGGTTTAGAGACTTCCAGTGCATTAATATTTTATGGCAATGACAGGCAAGACACATTTTGTTTACCTAACAAGACAAGCCAAGCCAGAGCTGATGTGGATTGGAGATTAGCACTTTCAACTCAGAGGAATCCTGCCAATTATATTTTTAGGGCTTTGCAATGGCTCTTATAATTGTAATCTAATCAGTTCCTTATTTGGTACATTGCTATTATGGTGCAAAGAAATCATCATAGCTTTACTGTCTGGCCTTAATTGGAAGTGACCTCACTATTAACTGAATAATGTTAACCACGTAATGGCAGTGAATTTTCTAGTGACTTTTCTTCCAGTAGCAGATTTTATTTCATTTGGAAATCACTCAGCCATGAGCCAAACCATAGGGAGATGCATGTATATCTGATTTTATTCAGAAGGTCCACTCAATTATTTGAGTCACCTACTAAGGAAAGGTACATGGTGGTACTTTTGATTTCTGACATTTTATTGTCATTGTTCCCTTCGTATTTCACAAGCTATTTAAAATAATGTAATTCTTGGTCCTCCTGCAGAATTGAAGTACAAATAAACCATCCCAAGATGAAATGGATGGAGCAAGTTACTACACTACTATTTTAATTTTTTTTCCCTTATAAAGCAAAGTTTACAGTTGCATCATTTTCCTTACTGGAGAAAAATCCTAAGTCTCAATGAATAGAAAGTGTTGGAATATGGATTCTTTCTCATTTCAAATTCTCTTAGTTTACCTAGCTCATAAACGTAAAATTTAGGCGTAAAATTGTATGTGCAACATTTCTTCAGTGTTCTAAAGGATTGTGACTGTACCAATCAAATTATTAGGTACTTATTATTTGTAATATTAAGTTGCATTTTATGTATTAATTAATAAAACTTTAGGTCTAAGATTTTTTTTTTTCTAAGGCCTCACCTGTGGCATATGGAGTTTCCCAGGCTAGGGGTCGAATCGGAGCTATAGCTGCCAGCCTACATCACAGTCACAGCCACGCAGGATCTGAGCCGCATCTGCAATCTACACCACAGCTCACGGCAACACCGGATCCTTAACCCACTGAGTGAGACCAGGGATCGAACCTGCAACCTCATGGTTCCGAGTCGGATTCATTAACCACTGAGCCACGACAGGAACTCCAGGTCTAAGATATTATAACTAGAATTTAAATATACAGTGGAATTTGAAATTTCTCATCACTTCAGAGTGTAATCCTAGGCATCATCTGCTCTGAGAAGAAGGGAATGTTTAGAAAGGGACTGGAAATCTTCCATCAAATGGGCTAGAGTATCCTTTGTGGGAGAGAGAGAAGAGGAAGGACAGAAACAGGGTTGGAGTCTGGGGGTGGGACACCGGCAAGGCAAAGAAGCCTGACTGCCCTGAAGAACAAAGTCAGTATGTGCTCAAAACCAGAGAATACTGAGTACATGGATATTTAGAGGAAATTCTAATACCCACAGTGTTCCAATGAGTCATAAACGCACACCACATCGTGCCCTGCAGGCTCCCTCAGTGTGTTCATTACTCTTACTGCCATTTCGTGCAAGCCCCAGAGGAACGCAGCCAACTCCCACATCTTGGGGTTGGTGTAATCTTGCCATGGATGGCACTTTGCCTGCCCTTGACTAAGTCCGCTGAGAGAGGGCGAAAAATGGAAAACATTTGGTTTGAATTGACAGATTGCCTTCTTTTTTTAAAGTAGGGGGTGGAGTGGTTGAGGTGGGTGGGAATGAATGCTGTCACCTGGGCTAAAGCCTTGGAAGGTGCAAATACGCAATCAAATGAAATCGATCCTTTGTGCACATCATCAGATTTTTGTTGTTGTTTTTTGGGCAGTGGGGACCTCACGTGAAACTACCACGGACGATTTCAGTGAACGCTCAGCTGGCTGCTAGGATGTTGAAGTTGTGACTCTCTTTCATAGCTCTTCTTTCCCTGCAATTGCCTCGAGAGTGTTTATTTAAATGCTAGTTAATTAAATTTTAGTAAGGACCAGTGCAATCAGATTTATCTCCTGGTATCTTCATCTTCTGTTCCTAATTTAGCTTTTAAAGAGTACTTTCTGATTGCAAACCCACAGAAGAAAAATCAGAGGGCTATGAGAGGAAGGCATGGAGATCGTGTTAAGATTCATCGACTGGGAAATAAGATAAAAGTAAATTTTCAAAGTCCTGCACAGGAGTAGAGAGACACAGGCATGCACTCTGTATTTGAGCATGATAACTTAACTCTACTCTTCACTTTATTGATATGTTCAAGTCATATTTTTTTCCTCTGCCTCCCTCCTCTTCCCAGAGCAGTAAATAACTCTTCTCAAACTTGAGAGAAGCTCAAAACACAACAATGTGGGGAAAGCGCTGAGTCTGACTTTCTTCAGGGAATTTAGAGGCCCATTACTTGGAGCAAATCACATGGCTGGTGATTGGCTTTGTCTCTGTTTTTGTAAGTGATTAAAAAGAAAACCACTTCAATAATCCTCAGACCTCTGCTCTCTGCTGGGATCTTTTCCAACCAGGCCTGCTCAGTGGAACCCCTAGGGGGTGGAAAGCACACAAGCTCTGGGCCAAAAAATTAGAAAAAGCAGCAAAGACACTGGAACCAAGAAGTTCAATGTGGGCCAGAGTTCAAGGGCATATTAACTTTCTCCCCTCCCCTGGTTTGAGCATCATTTCCATTTATTTTTCAGATTGCTCGTTCTTAGCTTTCGGGGACTTAACAAAACCTTAGATGATGATTTTATATGTGTTGCTTTGAGCATGTAGACAGTTTGGCCTATGTTGCCACTATATGAATGAAATGATTTAAGTCGCGTAAGAGTTTCAAGAACCATATGTTGAATTCTTAGGGAAGTGGACGCTGCTTTATCTTGGGTAAGCACTCTGAAGTAAAGAAACTACAGAATAAATTTCCCAAATGGATCAGTTTCTTTTTCTTTCTTTCTTTCTTTTTTTTTTTTTTTGCATTTTAGGACTGCACTCGTGGCATATGGAGGTTCCCAGGCTAGGGGTCCAGTTGAAGCTACAGCTACTGGCCTACACCACAGCTCATGGCAACACCAGATCCTTAACCCAGTGAGCGAGGCCAGGGATCGAACCCGCAACCTCATGGTTACCAGTTAGATTCATTTATGCTGTGCCACAATGGGAACATCCCAAATGGATGAGTTTCTTAGTTCTCAAACAGTAAATAAAACCTGTGTTCATTTAGTGTGCTTTATGTTGCTTTCTATTATTCTTTTTAATGAAAATACCCACATATGCTTTTAAAAAAGTCAAAATCAGTGTCCTGGTCAGTGGACAAGGCAGTAGATTCCAGGTTCTGAAGTCTCAATGCCAAGGCTGGAATCCTAAATCCACCACCTCTTTGATCAAAGAGCTTAGGTGAACCACTGACCTTTCTGGACCTTCTTCCCTTATTTATAAAATGTAGATAGTAACAAGGAACGTATCCTCTGGGGTTGCTTGGAGCTGTAAGGAAATAATATATGTTAGATATTTTACATAGTACTTAATGAAAGTGAGTATATTGTGTTTAGGACAGGAAGTTTGTCTTATGCTTTTCTGTATTCCCATGTTATTGAGCTTTTTGAAATGATTGAATAAAGGATGATAGTTGTGGAATCTGGTGATTTGTAATCATTTTATCAAACTCCTTTTTTACCTTACCGGTGGCTGATAAAATTACTAAGTCTCTTTTTTTGTAAAGTGGTGTTGTGAAAATATTTCTTTCAAATGATTGTAGTGTGTTTTCCTTTCTGTAAATCCCTAAAGTACCAGGTAATTGTCTATCCTGGATTCACAGTGTGTTTGATGTGCTTGAGAATGTGAATATTTTCTAGCATTTATGGTTATATAAATGCAAAGAAAGATGGACTAAGGCTGTATAAAAAATCTGTATTAGAATTGCATTCATTTAATAACAATGTGTTATTTCACTTTAAAAATAAATTAAATTGCCATTTTTGTTTCATCCAGAAATATCTTGATGAAAAGAAAATCCAGGAGTAATTATAGGAATTCTACGCATAAGACTTGCTATTTTGTTTTATGCTGTTAGCTATTTAATACTACAAGTATTTGTACAATGGTCAAAACATTAGAAATAATTAGGCTAAATGTGTTTAAATCTCAACAGAAAACACTTGTGTTCTAAAAGATCTAAATGTTTAATGAGATTTTTAAAAACCACAATTAAAGCTTTTTATAGAAAAGGAACTTTACCTCTGAGACCTGAAAAAGACTGTTTAGTATATATAGAAAGAGACTTTTATATTTTTAATGTATAATTTAATAGGAATTGTACCATTCCAATCTTAAAATCTACAGCTTGAGAAGAAAAACAGAAAAGTCATGTCGGAAAAATATTTTAGAAGGGTAGCACCTATGTATTTTTTAGGAAAATGTCCAAAGTATACAGAAAGCAGGAATCTTACTCAGACTGTTTTAGTTTATTGAATTTTCTGTGCCTCGAAAATCATAGCACAATTCTCTGGAGACACTTATAAGGATGTATTACATCATAAAGTACACCAAGGATAGTAACCCATGTTATTAAACTGTCAACATACATTATACTACAATTTGTCCTCAATCCAATGCAACTAAAAAGCCACATTGTTGGCAGGAAGTTTAAAACATAAGACTATTCTCTAATCATCTGAAGCCTAAGGTACTTTGGGGGAAAAATGCTGCAATAATCGCTCCACTACTCCATAGCAGCATGTGTGAATTTCATTGGTTTTGTGCAGCAAATGTTCAGCTATTACAAGACGGGATTCAGAAGGATTACCACTTAAAGGCTTTGACTAGTGATGCTGTAGATGTCTCATTTCACAGCATATTAATAGTGGTTTTGTATAATCGGAGTAGAGAGGAACAAATCTTAGAAACTAGAATTTAAATCATGTTTAATTTTCACACAAATGTTTAACGTAAGATCTGACAGTGTAATATTGTCAATACCATCGAACTTCATAATTAAAGAAAGTTGGCGTATCCTTTTAAACTCTGAAATTTAGGTAATCCGCAGAAATGGGGACAGACTAAGTGCTCGTCAGTATTTTCTGTAAGACTTTTTTTTTTTTTTTTTTTTTGTGAAACAGGCAAGGTGTTCACCTAAAGGGGAATTTGTCAATGAAGGTTAAACTTCCTATTCAGAGATGGTTGGGGGTCACTTTCAGGGGACATCCTATGTTATGGCAGGACATTTTTTGGATGCTGACTTTCTAGGAGGACTTCAAAGTTAAGATGCGAGCAAAAGACATAAGCCAAGTGACACAAAGTAATTTTTATTAAGATATCCTGGGAATAAGCAGAAAAGACAGGGAAGCAGTGGAATGGGGAACTTATTTTCTTTAACCTAAAGCTTATCTACCCAAGAGATTATAGGTATACCACTGTGTACATATGATATTCAATGTATATGGAAATAGCAACTTTTTCTTCCAGTAGAAGCTGTGTCTATAATGTCATGCTGCCTAGTAACATCAGGAAAGTTTGTAGCATGTGAAATTCAGTTATTTTCTTTTTTTAAAGAAATATAAATAAGTTCTCTGTTTTCCATGGCGTAATGAAATTGAGTTGGCCTGAAAGCTAGAGAAACCTGTTAGGGTGAAGGCAATAACTTCGGATGTGTTCAAGTCTGCCTCCTCCAATCTGAGAGATCTTGATCTTGAGTGATCTTAGTAAAATACAAATCCAGTGAAGTCAGTTTCCTCCCATTGCTTTTGGTGTAAAGATGGAAATACCTAAATGGCTTCTAAGGCTTCATGTGATCAGCCTTCTGTCAGATAATATAATTTCATGTGATTTAACATCACTTTATGTCTTGTTTGTTATGCTCCAGTCATAGCTTTCTTCTTCCACCTCCCACTGCATAAGTTGCTTCCATTTTCATGTTGAAACCCACCACCTCAAGAAGTACTTCCCTGACTCTCAGAGTATCACGTTCTCATAGTTCTGTGTATATTTTTTTTTCACTAACTTCAGTTGGTTTGCTTTCTGTGCTTATAGGAATATTTGCTCATCTTCTTACTTCGAATATCAGTTCCACGAAAGAAGAAGTATTATTTTGGAACTTTTGTGCGTTTTTAAATATCTTCTCTCTAGGACCAAGCACTGTCTGGCTAAGAGTTGACACTGGATAAATAGGTTTTAAATAAATGAAATGGTGGACAATTGCAGTGAGTTTAACTAAATCTGTGTCCATTTTTCCAGAAGTGACTGGAAAGGAATTGTCAACTCTAACACGTGCTAGTATTTCTTTTGTAAAATGTGTGATAACTTGGGGTTCTGGAAAGGTATAATGAAGCAGAGATTGATACCATGATGGCATCTGAAGGTTTTTCATATTTGCAGTTTCATGGGGTTCTGTTATAGATGCAGGCTCCCTTTCTCGGAGGTGTATGTTTTGATCACTATTTCACCATTTTTCCTATCTTTAGGGTCTATCTGTCATCATGACACTACTGGGGAGTCAACCTACTGCTGTGATTCCAAAAAAAATTTTTTTGTGTTAAAGTACAGTTGATTTACAGTTTGTGCAAATTTCTGCTGTACAGCAAAGTGACCCAGTCATACATATAGATATGGGTACGTATGTGTGTGTGTATATATATATATACACACACATTCCCTTTCTTATATTATCTTCCATCATGGTCTACCCCAGAGACTAGATGTAGTTCCCTGTGCTGTACAGTAGGACCTCATTACTTATCCATGTTAAATATAATAGTTTGCAACTACTAACCCCAAACTCTCAGTCCATCCCACAAAAACATGGAATACTTCATGAATTTGCATGCCATCCTTGCACAGGGGTCATGCCTCATCTTCTCTGTGATGTTCCACCTTTAATATATGCACTGACGAAGTGAGCACCCACTGTGACCTTCATTCCTAATTTAGAGGTGTTTATCCTCAGAGATCTCTAATCTCTTGTGAAAAAAAAAATCTCCTGCCTGGTCACTAATAAAGTCTTATGGTTTAACTCTACATCTTTGTCAATGACAGTACCAGCTGGATCTCACACATGTGCACTCATTTACCTGAATTACTCAGATTATATAAAACAGTTAATTAAGGTCATGGTGAAATGTTTTATGTCAATAAGGATAGGTAATGACCCATAGCCCAGTATATTTCTAAGGAGTATTGGATGACAAATACAGACTAGACAGTACATTGTCTAATCCTTGAGAACAAGTAAGGAGCAATAGTGATGACAACATCTTCATCTTCAGACATTTGCTCCCACTTTAGCAGAAAATTCGGAAAAAAACTTCCATGTTTCTGTTAAAGCCAGCCTCTACTCTACCCGGTTGAGCTTTTAATACATATGGGTTCAAAAGCAAACATCAGCAAAATAAATGTAGATCATTCCATAGGAGTGTCATAGAATAACCTGCAGGTATATTGACATATTTATAGCATAATTTATCTAACAGCTATTATTACATCTATCAAAATTCCTTTTGATCAATTCCTTTTATCTAACATTTGTCTTTTTCTGTTGCTATATGTAACTTTACCTTTTTTTTTTCTGGAATGTTCCATTGACTACAGAACTGTGCATAGAAGTTCCCACACTATTATTTTCTAGCGATTCCATTTTAGACTTTCTCAGGATCTAGGAGAAAAAGTCTCCTGAAGTCAGGTGTTTATGTACTCAGGACTTGAGTTTTTCTGATAACAGACAGCTAATCTGTCTGCCAGAAATTCATGCAGTTCCTCCACGGTATGGACTTGATGAGTCCCTGAATTACCTCTGGCAGAGACACCCTTGAATAAGACAAGTGTTTGGAAATTAATGGAGCACAAAATAAACCTGTGTTAAGCCACTGAGATTTGAGTTAAGCTACTGAGATTTTAGGGTTTATCTGCTATAGTAGCTATTCTAACTTAATTAATATAACTCATTAAAATAAAAGTAAATGAGCTCTGTTGGGTTATACAGATTTATAAAACCAGAATGACTTCCTTAGGTGAAAGGTTATAGCTAGACTATCCCTGACCCCTGCCCCCCACCGCCCCCCGGCTCATGAATCCCCTTCACACAGAAAAAGTCTGACCTACTCTTTATTTTCCTCTTCAGTCTATTTCCAACTTCCTAAAATATGTTTTCAGGTAAAAATTCTTGTAACTGAACATTCACTTTTCATTCTTTTTCCCCATGAGAAATGTTACTGGAAAGTAGGAAACATGTATTTCCTTATCTGTCCAGTTTCTTGAACCATCCCGTAATCTCTCTGTGATTCTGTAATTAAACATAAAAGACGGAGGAATAAAAAAGGTGAATTCATCAGACAGTCACATCCTAAAATACTCAAAATGGATAACATAGCATGATCCACAAACAGCCTGAGTCTGTAGCTCTTTGCACTGTGTATTCTCTTGTTGCTGTTGTTCCATCTGGTGGCTATGAATGTCACAATCAAATTAACATAGGATTGTGGACTCTTGGTCTATAAGAAATTAGGTTACTTCCTAAATTTTAGCTGCTGCCCTAGTGTGTCAGTTCAAATGACTGTGACTGCATGTGTGTGTGTGCATTAAAAGTCCTATTTCCTTTAGACATCTTTTCAGTGTGTGTTAGAGAAAAACATTTATAGACTAAGCTTTTAAAACCTATCTTACCAACTCTTACATGTTTTATTATTAACTCTATATTAGATACTGTATCTCCATTTCTATATATACAGCCATTCAACATATTAATAACACTTAAAAACTACTTGGCTTCACAGAACTTTTTAATACGCTTGCCCTTCTTTGCAGTAAGCATCCTCTCTTGTTTCTATACAGGCACATACCTTTGCTTACCTTTTCATATCTATATGCAAATTGGAGGATACCCAGATTTCATGCTCTGTGACCTGGCAATAAGAACGAGGACCAGATTTACACATTTTATTTACCAGGATCATGTCCGCAGTAACATCTCCAGAGGTGAACTTGAAAAGCAGAAAAGTGAGTTGCTGTTTAGGTGGTGTGAGTTCCCCTTAGTCCAGGGTGAGGATGATTTGATTGAGTTGAGTAAGTAGTTGCAGTCACTCGTAGGTTAGATTTCATTTTTATTTTTTCCGTTTCAAATAAAAGGGTTATATAGGGTGTACATACAACTTGGTAGTTGTGATAACTGGTATTAATTCATTTTTAAAAATTTTTATTGAATATAGTTTGTTTACAATATTGTGTTAATTTTTCTATACATAGCGAAGTGATTCAGTTCTATATTAAAGACAGATGTAAAGCACAGTGATATACATACTTTTTCATATTCTTTTCTATTATGGTTTATCATAGAATGTTGAATAGAGTTGCCTGTGCTATACAGTAGAACCTTGTTTATCCATTCTATATATAATAGCTTGCGTCAGATAATCCCAAACACCCAGTCATTCCTTCCTCTACCCCTCCTCCCACTTGGTAACCACACATCTGTTCTCGATGTCTGTGAGTCTGTTTACATTTTGTAGATAACTTCATTTGTGCCATCTTTTAGATTCCACGTGTAAATGATATCATACGGCATTTGTCTTTCTCTTCTTTCACTTAATATGATAGTTTCTCGATGCATCCATGTTTGCAAATGGCATTTTTTTCATTCTTCTTTTATGGCAGAGTAGTATTCCATTGTATATATGTACCCATCTTCTTGATCCATTCCTCTGTCAATGAACATTTAGGTTTTTTCCATGTCTTGGCTATTGTGACTGCACAGTGATTTATTTTTAATTATATTGTCTTTGTTAAGGCTTGCAGTTTTTTTAGGAAATAGATACATTTCAGCATGGGTTCACTTGCATACTTGCCCCAGGCCATTTATTAAGAATAAATGAAACAGATCAATTTGTTGTTTTGTCTATGTGATTATTTTATCTTCGTGATGCCAAGACACTTTCTTGACAAATGCTTCCAGCAGCTTGATTGACTAGCTAAAGAGTATTTTGGGTTAGTGCAGACATAGCCACAGAGTAACTCCAACTGAGATTTTGTTTACTTTGCTTGTAACATTTTAAAATAATCTTTTAAAGTTATCAAATACAACCCAGTTATATAAAAGTTTATAAAATATAAATACATGGCACAGTGAATAATTTTTAATCACTACCCAATCGAAGAAACAGAATATTGCTTATGGCCTTTATATTGCAGTACATTTATGTATTTTTTCAGAGCTTCCTATTTTTAGCCATCTGGTATTATGGTCTATCATTGATGTGTGCCTCTTTGAAAATAAATTATGAGGGTTTTACTAATTAGGGAGCTGTATTAAGTCTTTCTCAAGTAAAACGGAAAAGTTTTCATTCAACTTCTTTTTTTATAATGATTTTTATTTTTTCCATTATAACTGGTTTACAGTGTTCTGTCAATTTTCTACTGTACAGAAAGGTTACCCAGTTACACATACATGTATACATTGTATTTTCTCACATTATCATGCTCCATCATAAATGACTGACATATAGTTCCCAGTGCTATACAGCAGGATCTCATTGCTTATCCATTCCAAAGGCAATAGTTTGCATCTATTAACCCCAGATCCCCAATCCACCCCACTCCCTCCCCCTCCCCCTTGGCAACCACAAGCCTTTTCTCCATGTCCATGATTTTCTTTTCTGTGGAAAGGTTCATTTGTGCCATATATTAGATTCCAGATATAAGTGACAACATATGGTATTTGTCTATCTCTTTCTGACTTCACTTAGTATGAGAATCTCTAGTTCCATCCATGTTGCTGCAAATGGCATTATGTCATTCTTTTTTATGGCTGAGTAGTATTCCATTTTGTATATATACTACATCTTCTTAATCCAGTCACCTGTTGATGGCCATTTAGGTTGTTTCCATGTCTTGGCTATTGTGATTAGTGCTGCAATGTACTTGCAGGTGCATGTGTCTTTTTCAAGGAAAGTTTTGTCCAGATATATGCCCAAGAGTGGGGTTGAGGGTCCTATGGTAGTTCTATGTATAGTTTTCTAAGGTACCTCCATACTGTTCTCCATAGTGGTTGTACCAATCGACATTCCCACCAGCAGTGCAGGAGGGTTCACCTTTCTCTACACCCTCTCCAACATTTGTTCTTTGTGGACTTATTAATGATGGCCATTCTGACTGGTGTGAGGTGGTATCTCATGGTAGTTTTGATTTGCATTTCTCTACTAATCAGCGATGATGAGCATTTTTTCATGTGCTTGTTGGCCATCTGTATATCTTCCTTGGAGAAATGTCTATTCAGGTCTTTTGCCCATTTTTCAATTGGGTTGTTGGCTTTTTTGCTGTTGAGTTGTTTAAGTTGCTTGTTTTTTGAGAGATTAAGCCCTTGTCAGTTGCATCTTTTGAAACTATTTTCTCCTATTCTGTAAGTTGTCTTTTTGTTTTCTTTTTGGTTTCCTTTGCTGTGCAAAAGCTTGTCAGTTTGATTAGGTCCCACTGGTTTTTTTTTTTTTTTTTTTTTTTTTTTTTTGCTTTTATTTTCCTTGGTTTGGGGGATTGACCTGAGAAAACATTTGTAAGGTTGATGTCAGAGAATGTTTTGCCTATGTTTTCTTCTAGGAGTTTTATGGTGTCTTGTCTTAAATTTAAGTCTTTCAGCTTTGAGTTTATTTTTGTGCATGATGTGAGGGTGTGTTCCTTCATTGATTTACATGCAGCTGTCTAGTTTATCTGGGAACACTTACTGAAAAGACTGTCTTTTTCCCATTTTTATATTCTTTCCTCCTTTGTAAAAGATTAATTAACTATAGGTGTGTGGGTTTATTTCTGGGTTCCCTATTCTGTTCCCTTGGTCTGTATGTTTGTTTTGGTACCAGTACCACACTGTTTTGATGACCGTGGCTTTGTAATATTGCCTGAAGTCTGGCAGAGTTATGCCTCCTACTTTGTTTTTGTTTCTTAGGATTGCTTTGGCAATCCTGAGTCTTTTGTGGTTCTATATAAATTTTTGGATTGTTTGTTCTAGTTCCGTGAAAAATGTCATGGGTAGTTTGATAGGGATTGCATTGAATCTGTAGATGCTTTGGGTAGTATGGCCATTTTTACAATATAAATTTTTCCAACCTAGGATCATGGAATATCTTTCCATTTCTTTGCATCCTCTTTAATTTCCTTGATTAATGTTTTATAGTTCTCAGCATATAAGTCTTTTACCTCCTTGGTCAGGTGTATTCCCAGGTACTTGCTTTGTTTTGGTGCACTTTAAAAGGTATTGTATTTTTGTATTCCTCTTCTAATATTTTGTTTTTAGTATACAGAAATGCAACTGATTTCTGAATGTTAATCTTATATCCTGCTACTTTGCTGAGTTTGTTGATCAGTTCAAGTAGTTTTTAGGGTTTTCTATATATAGTATTATGTCATATGCATACAGTGACAGTTTTTGCACTTCTTTCTTCAAAGATATAAGTCAATGATTAGTTTATTGATTTTCCTCCCCTTTTTTATGTCTGGTATAAATCTCATCTAAGTATTCCTAAAGTTAGAGAATGTGTAAGTCAGAAAAATGACATGAAATTCTAATCTTCTATGGCCCAGGGCTTGGATTTTTGTAGGAGGTTGATGCTGCCTGCTATCTGCTCTTCTCTTTCTTAAGAGTTGACACAGCTGGCTTAGAAGATTGTTGCTCATCTCATTGTTTTTGTCATTTATTGTGAACATGTTGCTTCTTTTCTCAAGGAACTATTCCTGTTACCTGTTAGCATGAGGATTTGATTTAAGCTATTCATTTTTTTATACAAAATGAACTAATCAGTCGTGTCATTATATACTGCTAAATTAATCTTTTGCTGCCCTTAGAAGAGAATAAAAATGTTTTCATCTCTTAATTACTCATCCCACACTATAGCATTTCCTAAACATTGTCTCTTTGTGGTGCTATTTCTACTCAATAAAGGTGCTGCAGAACTATTTTTCTGTGGGCTTCTCAGCAAGAAGGGTGGAGTTTATTTGATTTGAGGTAATGTCACATCCATCATTAGAAAGTAGATTTAATTTTCTCCGTTTCAAGTACAAGGGTTATATTGGTCACACAATTTGTGATAAGCTGGTAGTATGTTCATCTGTGGCTATATTTTTCATGTCAAGTATTGATTTTTAGGAGGTAGGTAAAGGTTTAGATGGGTTTATATTCATTCTTGCCCCTAGGCCATTCACAAAGAACTAGTGAAATATATGAATTCCTTATTTTATTTCACTTTCACAATTATATATGCTTTTATAGAAAATGTGCACAAAATATTTAGGAATATTTACAGAAGAAGTACGCCCAAGCTCTAATACGTGTAAGTGCAAAGTGAATGCATTTGGTTTGGGATATATAATTGAGATTTATCACAGGAGGGAAAAAATACTCGTTTGGAGCTCTGGATCAAGCTTGGGACTATAAACCCATTTGGGATTTGCTTATAGAACATGAAAAAATGCTGAACATTGCTAATCATTAGAGAAAGGCAAATCAAAACAACAGTGAGGTATCACCTCATACTAGTTAGAATGGCCATCATCAAGAGGTCTACAAATAATAAGCATTGGAGAGGGTGTGCTTAAAAGAGAAAAGGAAACCCTCCTATACTGTTGATGGGAATGTAGATTAGTGTAGCCACTATGGAGGATGGTACGGAGGTTCCTTAAAAAACTAGAAATAGAGTTATCATATGATCCTGCACTCCCACTCCTAGGCACACATCTGAGGAAACCTCTAATTTGTTCATAGCAGCACTATTTGCAATAGGCAAGACATGGAAGCAACCTAAGTGTCCATCAACAGATGCACGTTAAAGAGGTAATGTATATGTATACAATATATACACTATATATATATGTGTGTGTGTGTATATATATATATATATATACAGACACAGTATTACTCAGCCATAAAAAACGAATGAATAATGCCATTTGCCACAACTTGGATGGACCTTGAGATTATCATACTAAGTGAAATAAGTCTGACAGAGAAAGAAAAATGTTGTATCATATCACTTATATGTGTAATCTTAAAAATTGACACAGATGAACTTGCATACAAAACAGAAATAGACTCACAGGTATAGACAGCAAACTTAAGAGTTACCAAAGGGGAAAGGGGGGTGGAGGGGAAATAAATTAGGAATTTGTTATTAACAGATGTAAACCACTATATATAGAATGGATAAACAACAAGGCCCTGCTTTATAGCACAAGAAACTATATTCAATATCCTGTAATAAACCATAATGGGAAAGAATATGAAAAAGAAGATATATATGTATATATAACTAAATCACTTTTCTGTACAGCAAAAATTAACACAACATTGTAAGCAAATGATAACTTCAGTTTAAAAAAAGTACCGTGACTTTGACTAATGGTTGTATCATGTTCACAGGTGCAGTGCTTACCTTAGCCTCCAATGCCCTCAGAATTATTCTAGACCATAAAAATAAGAAATGAATTTCTAACAGTATGGTAGGTTTAATGTGCCTATTCCTATTGTTATAGGTGCTTGCTTTGGCCATGGTTGAAGGAATGAAATTGAATTATTTGGGACTTCCTACAGTCAGGTGGCCCATGTGCTTTATTCTTGTTTGAGATTATGTTAGTTATATAGTTTACAGTGTTCCCCTCAGGTTCATACTCTGTTGGTTATTTAAAAATACATCTGCTGGATTCATAATTCCACAGAGCAGAAAGCACATCATGATGTTTGAAATATATTTTTTCCTTTTCTTCATCATCTTATTACTGTGATTTGAAAATAATCTGAATTTTCTTATTTTATATTCACAAATGCCCTGGAAGTGAAGTATAATATATATTATTAATCACTTTTGATGTATGCAGAAAGAGACACTCAGAAACATAAAATGACATGGCCAAGATGACCCAGTTTATAAGTGCAGAGTCGGAACTTAAACTCAAGGATTTAACACTCAGGATTTATATTTATACCAACAAGAGTTTATTTTTCACATCATCTTGAGGTACTTCATTACATTAGTGGACAATTAAGGTTTTCATTAATAATATGTATTTTTAAGCACATATTTCAAGATATATGTTTTATAGCTAAGTTATGCCAGAAAAAATGTCTGACAACTCAAGGTCAGTATATTCAGACGGAGTAGCTGCTGGCACACTAAAATTGTGACTTTTAGACCACAGAGAATGACGGAGATTGTGTTTTTAAATCTATGCCATGTATTGTAGTTCTTTATAAAATGAGGTTAGTACAAGTTGAAAGGAAAATTTATGTGTGGAAGCATTCTTTTTATTTTTAGAAATGCTTATTAATCTTTTACTAAAACGTAATAACTAAAATTATAATAGTGTAATTAGTTCTGTTTTTATATTTTGAATGTTGTAAAAAGGAAAGTATCAAGTGAGTTAAGTTATTAAACATAACCTTTTAAATAGATGTAATGTAATTCAGAGTCCCAAAGGGACTTTAAATTGGGGTTCATTGTAAAGTGTGCCATTTGGTTATAGAGAAATTAAACAAAGAAATCAATTGTCATTATTAGTGCAGGGCTTACTTTAAATTAATGGTATATGCTGTTAATGAACCATTGCCTCAAAACTAATAGAGCCAGAGAAGTTAATGCTATTCCCAGCACTGTACATATTCCCCTAACACAATCAAATAGTCTAGTGCTCAACCATGAAAGTTGTATTGATTTGGGCAGTTTTTAAAACAGTAAGTAAAAAAGACAGTGTCTTCCAGAGGGGGAAAAAATATATTTGTGATTAAGAAAAATATATTGTGATTAAGAAAAGTCATTTTATTTTCAATTTTCAAAAAACATATCTCAGACTGCAGAGAGCGTAAAAAATACATCTTAACATAATTATATGGCGTAGGAAAGCAGCCAAGACAAAACTTTATGTGCAGGTAGCAAAATAAACATCATAATTATTTGTTGTATAGAATACACGCATCAGCCTTCATTGGGATTTTAAAAGTTTCAATTACCTGTATCTCATTTTGGTAAATGGCACACATTTGTCACTGAAATCATTTTCAAAATTTAATTATAAATGAAGACCACTCATTTTTGAAAAGAATGGCATACATTCTTTTGAATCAATGGCATAACATTGGGAGGAATAATATTCAGGAGAATGTTACAGGGTAACTAGAAGCCTTGGCTTCCCCCTACAGTCAATGATGTTTTTATTTACATCTTTTCTCTAAATCTTAGCGGCTAAAGTGGAGAGAGCTTGGTCTTTCCTCAAGTATGTTTGTAGTTGATTATGTTATGGGTAGTGCTGGTGGAGATGGTTGTGGGTTTTGACGGTAGTGAAGGCTGCCTAAAGTAGGTAACCAAGTATAGCTTTTATGGCTTCTTTTGAAGGCTATCCAAGATATCGTTCATTCTCTTTCTTCCCCCTCAATTCCCAACATATCACATCCTCAGGTCAGATACACTACAAGCTCTTTTCACACTATTTTATTAACACAGCAGGAGCAATCATAAATCATTTCCAGAAGGGATTGAATTTTGAGAAATATCTATGCATACTGACTCTAAAACTAAATTTTCCAGAAGAGAAAAAAATTGGAATGGAATTTCTTTTTTTTTGGTCTTTTTAGAGCCACACCCATGGCATATGGAGGTTCCCAGGCTAGGTGCTGTAACCACTGGCCTGCGCCACAGCCACAGCAACGCCAGACCTAAGACACATCTGTGACCTGTACCACAGCTCCCAGCAATGCTGGATTCTTAACCCACTGAGCAAGGCCAGGGATGGAACCTGCATCCTCATGGATACTAGTCAGATTCGTTTCCGCTGAGCCATGATGGGAACTCCAAAATTGGAATTTCTGATGGAAACTAACCCAGTGGTTCTTGATCTTATCAGACATAACATCTCTATTCAAAAAAAAAAAAAAAATTTGAGGACTTCCTCTTTACTATCCTGCAAGGAAAAACACAATTAACTTACCCAGGTAAGCAGTTGAAATATTGATAAATATCTTAATTGTAATAGAAAGAAACTTTGGCAAGAGGGTTATAACCAAATATTTCTCTATATGTAAGTGTTTATGCATCTTTGTACCAGAAGTTCGGGTGAAGTATTAGGATACTCACACCAACGTGTAGAATCACTATGCCTGTGACACCTGTGCACGTGGATGCCTATGATGACACCAGTATCTCAACATTGTTTTCTGAACTGGTTGGCCATTCTTGGTAGACTTGCAGACAAAACAAAGCACAATCATCCTCTACTCATGGGAGCTGTATTTTTGGAAAAAACAATGTATATTAAAACTTTGCATAAACACTTTGCCTTTATATGTAAAATCTAGATGATGTCCAGGTTCAGAAAATTGTAAACAAGATTTTTACTTATATGTCCAGAAGGACATTTCACACTTGGATGGGGACACAGGACAAGACCTGATTATGTAGTACTCTCCGTAATCTTGCTGGACGTCAACTCTCCCTGGCCTCTGGCTTCCCCCAAATTCTGATACCATCTGCCGTTACGAAGCAAACTAGAAGTACCCTTGTGTTTGCCCAAGCTGAGAGAACTGTTTTTTAAAAAAATTGTAGATTCTGGTATGCTTTACATGATTAGTTATTAAGACGTTGTTGTTGCTGGAGCATTCATAGTATTTTGATCCAAACTTTACATGTAAGGAAAATTAAAGCCAGAGGGAGTAATTATGCATTTTCAAAATATTAAAATAGAACATTTAGTGAAATGATATCAAAGCACCAACCACATATCTACCAAAACAGCTATTTGGCAGAGTAATAGAAGAATTATAAAGAAACAGATCAGGCAACAAACACCCCAGCAATAATTTTCAGTTTTCAGCCATGTGTTTTGGCATCATGCATTGGCCTAGTAATAAGCCCAAGGCAGCACTTGCCTGGATCCTGTCCCAGCTCAGTCACAGATTAGTTATGGTACTTAGATAAGTCGCTTATCCCCTGTTTGTGTACTTTTCTCATCTACAAAATAGAATAATGCTCACTCCATCTACCTCACTATTAGGACACTAAGATCATGTAAAAATATAATAGTTACTACTGACAGTCCGGAATGCATCTCGTTAGGTCTTCATTTAGTATGTGATCTCTTTATTGTCATTCTGGTTTGCAGTGTGTCTTGCAGGCTTTATAGAGTCAAAAGAAATGAAACAGTTGAGGATGTTTGGACTCGTGCTATGAAATGATCTTACCTATAGTTTAGTAGGTCGTTAACCTGGGAAGTCCATATCTATGTATGGTAGACTGATATATGTAAATAACGTGTAAGTACATTGAACACATAATGTTTTTTAGCTCGTTGGTTGGTTCCCAAGGTATAGTCTGGGCACTACTCTGGGTCCTTGTCATTCAGGATAGATGGCTACAGGATCAAATGTTTCTCATTGTAGCACTAAGCCCTGGTTTGCCTTCTCACTCCTTGTCTAAGAGTAAGTACACAGTAGCATTTTCTAGAGGCCCCATGACATTGCAAGGGTTTGGATGTCAAAGCAGGTGGGAGGATCTACTTGTCTTCCATTCAGCATCATGAGCCACCAAATGTAAAATAATGTCACTCTTCTCACTTAATTTATACCTACATCTGAAAAATACCTTACTTTTAATTTTTAATGCAATAAACCTCAGTGACTACAACCCCCATAAACAAAAGTCTTTTGGGGTCCTTCATCCTCTTAATTTTTAAGAGGTAAAATGTTCCTGAGATTACACAGTTTGAGAACCATTATTTAGATTGTACTCACATTCTAGCCTCAGAGTACAGGCAGAATTTTTTTTTTTCTGTAGGAAGCTTCTACTTCCTGGTCCTGTTTGGAGCTTCATCATCATAGTCCTCATTCTGCAGTCTCTTAAGTTCTTTGTGAATCATTTCGATTTGTGTGGGAACAGTTGCTTATTCATAGCAGAACCGTGATAGCAAATGCATAAATATTTCAGCCCTTCTGTCTGTAAATGAGGTCTTCTCAGGTGGCAATCTGCATTCCTTTGGTCTAGAGAATCTGCAAAATGCCCCAACCTGCCTCCTCTCCATCTGCACTGCTGTAACACAGCTCATGCCGCCAACTTAAGAGTTGCTATGAAGCAGTGGATTGATTTTATAATCTTTGACTTTTTGGCAGAAAGGAAATCACTTCTAGGGATGTGTGAACTGCAGTAATGGCACTGCTCTGCAGGAATAATTGAATTTATACTCTTCTTACATGTAGGTCCCTACGACATTCATAGCTGCTGCAAATCAGTGAATTGGCATTTCATTCTGTGACTGTGTTGCATGGTCTATAAAATCTAGTATGAAATCTGTAAAGTGCCTGATGAATATAAAGATGATAAATCAGGTTTCTTTTCTTTACTTTTTTTTTTTTTAGGGACATACTTGCGGCATATGGAAGTTCCCAGGCTAGGGGTTGAATCGGAGCTGCAGCTGTGGCCTACAACACAGCCACAGCAAAGTGGGATCCCAGCTGGGTCTGTGACCTACACCACAACTCGTGGCAACACTGGATCCTTAACCCATGAGTGAGGCTAGAGATTGAACCTTTATCCTCATGGATACTAGTTGGGTTTGTTGCCACTGAGTCATGATGGGAACTCTTTTTTTTTTTTTTTTTTTTTAATCAGGTTTCTTTTATTTTTTCTTTCTATTCAATTATTTTTTATTTTCTTTAAACAGGGTTAGTCTTGAAAGGTAGATTGCTTTGGTATGTTTTAGTCAAATCCCTAGATAGCCGCTATACATTTGGAATAATATTAATATCTACCTACCACACAGCTGAGAGTATTCTCTGCAATGGATCAAATCCTACTTTTAAGCAAATAGAACTGTACTAGCCAGATTGTGTAATAGTTATTTCCCTCATAATTTTTTTTGGCACCCCCTCATATTAGAAAATGCTGACATGTTTTTATGAATTGTCTTGCCTAATAAAAGAGTCTCTTGTCAGTCTCCAATTTATGAATGATTTACATATGCCAAGAGATAGTGGATACTCCGAGTAGGAAGCCCTACCCCAGGTCCTCATGCTCCCCACCCCGCCCCACCCCAGTTGAGGATGCTAAAACAAGGAATAACCAGCACATTTCCTACATGCTCTTTCAGAGAGATCTACGACCCTGTAGAATCCTGATCAGAGGTTCTGAAATTTCATAAGTCAGGGGAACACTACACACTATGGTCCCCACTTAGCGATCCCACATTAAAAATCCTAAAAATCCCAGAGGACAGAATCCTGCTTAATTATGTTTAGTCTAACACTTCTTCAACTTCATTGGCCACAGAAACCCTTTTATGAAAACGCATATTTAGGAGTTCCTGTTGTGACTCAGTGGAAACGAATCTGACTAGTATCCATGAGGACTCAGGTTTGATCCCTGGCCTTGCCAAGTGTGTCAGGGACTGGTGTGGCCATGAGCTGTGGTGTAGGTCGCGGACACAGCTCGGATCCCTTGGTACTGTGGCTGTGATCTAGGCTGGCAGCAGTAGCTCTGATTTGACCCCTAGCCTGGGAACTTCCATATGCTTTGGGTGGGGCCCTAAAAAGAAAAAAAAAAAAAGATGTATTTAAACAAATCCTAGGTTACTTCTCTTAGGGCAGGGCATCACGTGGGAAATATGGACTGAGAAGAAATCCAGCTTGTAAATGGTTATGGAGAATTACAATCAGAAATGTGATGGCCACAAGTGTCCACCTTGCCTACTTTCTGTACCACTTGTTTCAGGGACCATCAGTCTTACATCCTTGGCTGGCGGACAGAGTGGATTTTCTGACAGGAGCTGTGTTATGCACTGGGTAAGTCTGGCTGAACTAGTTCGTGCTATGCTGCAAATGTGTGATGCATTTTGTGGACTGCTACAGAAGAGTTGTTCTGAATTGTAAATATCTCCTTAGTAAATGCTTATAAGGTAACTAGTTAGCAAGTTGGGAACTGGTGGTACTAAATTTTACCTTAAGGTTTTTGGAGAATCAATATAAATTTAACAGGTATTTAAGAGCAAAGGAAATATTTCGGCAGAAGGAACAATTTAGGATAACAAGAAAAAATGAACCTGGAGTTCCCGTGGTGGCTCGGCAGAAACGAATCCGACTACGAACCACGAGGTTGCGGGTTTGATCCTTGGCCTTGCTCAGTGGGTTAAGGATCTGGAGTTGCCGTAAGCTGTGGTGTAGGTTGTAGATGTGGCTCGGATCTGGCATTTCTGTGGCTCTGGCATAGTCCTGTGGCTACAGCTCCAATTAGACCCCTAGCCTGGGAATCTCCATATGCTGTGAGTGTGGACCTAAACGAACAAAAGATTAAAAAAAAAAAAGAAAAGAAAAAGAAAAATGAACCTTTTTTTGTCCAATGCACTACTGAATTTGGATCACAAGTGGTAAGCTTTTTTCTGTGTGTCTTGCAGAGGGGCCAATCAGCAGCAAATACTTCTTGAAAAATATGTGGTGTATAATATGAAACTTGTTTTTCAGAGGCGAGACTATGTTGGAATATATCCACGTGAACATACATGCAGGGCTTGGAGGACCCAGGAAAACATATATTCATCCACTGTTAGTTTTCTCTTTCACATCTCCCACTCCCCACACTGGAATTTTAGCACAACTAAATGCCAAGAGTATAGATTTGTGAAAAAACTGATTGAATGTAGAACTGATGTTACATCTTAAATGTGTCTGAGCTGCCAAGTAGCCTCTGGAATGCAGCTGGCCAAACATGTTAAATGAGAGAAAGGGTACTCCAAAATTAATTTCCAGAGGTGGACTCTAAAAATATTCTTTTAGGGGCTTGTCTACATAAGTGGCTTGGAGGAACTAACTTATACTCAATAATTCAGCTATCTAAGCAATGGCATTTCTTGAGCTGTTTTGTCAGTTTTGTAAAACTTGGAGAGCATAATTTTAATTTTAAATTTATTTTAAATTTCAAGTTATTTTATAATTTTTTGCACAAAAGCAACTTCAGAATTTTTCCAAAGTTTGTTATCATTGGGCAGAAGTTCTGAGTTTCTAAGGACCCTGGGAATAAACAACAACCACCTATAGTGAATCGAAAGTATGAATCAACTAATTCTCATATTGGGACAAGAATGCAGCAGTTTGAGGTAGTTGAGCTTGATTACTTCTCATCCTGGATAGGCTTCGTGCTTTCCCTCTGTCTGCCCAACTTTAAAAGGGACATCCGAATTGTATTTTAGCCAATTGGAAAAATTAAAAAAAAAAAAAAAAAAGATGACTTAGCAGGGAACCTAAAAGGTAGTGTTTTATACCATTTAACCCTGTTCTCTCTCTCTCTTTCTTTTTGCTTTTCCTTTTTTTCTCTTAGTGGTCGGTTTCAAGATATTTACTGTGGGAATTGTAATACCATTAATTTTCAGTACCATGTAACCAACTGATTTACAATAAATCTACTTTAAATATAAAATTTTAAAGTACTTTCTTGAACCATATCCAGTCTCTTGGGATAGACCATAATGGAAGATAATATAAAAAGGGAATGTGTGTATACACACAGACACACACACACACAGACACACACATACACATATATATATAATGGGGTCACTTTGTATATACATATATATATATATATATATATAACTGGGTCACTTTGCTGTATAGCAGAAATTGGCACAACATTGTAAATCAACTATACTTTGAAAATAAATAAAGTACTTTCTCTAGTGAGAAAATTAGAAAAGCAGTAGGGAACTACTTTCTGCATACATTTCCAGAGTTGTTCATTTACTTTAATTTCTTTGACAAGTTGTAGTTCCCTGTTAAGCTCTGAATGCAGATAACCAGATTACCTGACTGAAATTCTTTGAGTCTAATATTATCCAGGGAGAGTCACAGAAATGCTCTTCCTGGCTCTGCAGACTTAGCACCTCAAAACGTCCAAAAATAAATGGTTTCCTACTCTAGCTCTTGATATCAGGTAGGTTTGCAGTGAGCATGTCTTAATGCTTATTTCACTTATATTTCCCTTTTCAGAGGCACTCCAAGGCTTACATACATTTATAACAGCTTAACCGACTTCTTTGGCAGGGAAAAAATCCCATTTTAGATATACCTTGATGGAGTACCTGTGCAAATCCCACTTTTTTTTTTTTTTTTTTTTTTAAATAGGAAGTGAGTACATATTTGTTTGAAAAGATCACTTCAAGAAAACAAGTACCTTTGCTTTGTGGAAACATCTTGAACTACTTTACTATGCTTTTCGGTCATGAAAACTCCAACCAGATTTTGTCAAACACTCATTCTTCAACTTTGAAACCCATGTGGATAGCCAGGGAAAAGCAATCTGTATGTTTCTAATTAATTTACACTTAACTCATCAGAATGTTGTTTTCCAAGAGCTATTTGATGTGTAAGACCTCTTACGAGCCTTTCAAATATGGCTTCTAAGCATTTTTCCTTTGAACCAGAAAGTCACTTTTTTTCCCCCTGAAGCAAATGGAATTCAATTCTCGAAAGGCTTAGTTTGGCTCAAAAAATTGTCAGACTCACACAATCTGACAAAACATGTTCTCTCGCTTAAATGGATTAACTCATGCAGTAGGCACTAGGAATTAAAGGGCATTTCATATCATTAGGCAAAGATTCACTTAAAGTGGCCCCAGTGTTAATGAAATTTTTGTTTATTTAGCAATTCCCTCAGATAAAATAACATTAAAATGCACTCGTGTGAATGGGCTTAGGTATTGCTGCAGGAAAATGCAAAGGAATTAAACATTTTTACCTGAAATGTTTGCACTGGCCTTTATAGTATATGTGCAAAGGGTTTTAGGTATTAACACCTTGGTGTCTCCCCTAAACTTTCCTGTTGTACACAGGAGGCTCATAGATTGGCATCGTCCAATATTGCTTTTCTCACCTTTTTTTTTTAATAGCTAGCCTAAAAACAGTGATTTCTACAGTAAATTACAATGACAGATCCAGAGTACAACCACTGCTACATGTTCCAGGTGTGTCATGTTTCATTATGTTTACATAGTTCAAGTGTATATGAGTATTATATTTTTATCTAAAGTCCTTCCTTGATATTAGTCTTCCAAGTACAGGTTTGCTTTCTATGTAGTAGCCACTTAGTTTGAAACAGCCGTATTAATTTTCAAAATCATTGTGTCATACTTACCTGACTTTCTTTTCACCTATTCATTGCAACAAATTTTGCTTAGAGACTTCCTGTCAACCTGCATATCACAGCAAAAATCTCTTGGAGTTTCCTTGAACTATTTTCTCTGTTTCCAACATTCTTGAAATAGCTATTGGCTTGTGATTTCTTCTACTGTGTTGACCCAGATAGGTTTCTCAATTCAGGCACACACTAATTCATCATCCCTTTCTAACCATTCGTTGTAATGACTGCTTATTTAGATGTTTTAGCTTCTTAAAGGACAATATCGTTTGCAGACAAGAAAACACTTGTGGTATATGGAAGTTCCCAGGCTAGGGGTTGAATCAGAGCCACAGCCACAGCAATACCAGATCACAGCTGTGTCTTTGACCTACACCACAGCTCACAGCAATGTTGGATGCTTAACCCAGTGAGTGAGGTCAGGGATCAAACCTGCATCCTCATGGATACTAGTCAGGTTTGTAACCATTGAGCTGCAACAGGAACTCCTTCACCACTGAATTTCTTTGGTAGTTAGGTACTCCGATGACACTATAGTCTAATAATTGATCCCACTGAGTGCTTATAAACCATCTAAATACTGTAAATTTCTTTTGCCAGGAAGCTTACTTTTAGTCTTTTTCCAGAACAAGTTTGGTTGGAAATAACATGAAAGGCAGTTTGAACATAATATAAAGACAAATGCAAATCTCATAGCATTAAAAATGTCTTTGTGTAGAAGTGGGCACTGTATAATTCCTCAAAGTTTCAATAAACTAGTTATAACAGAACATATTTCCTAGGCTAAACTTCCAAAATATTTTCATAGAGGTAATTTCTGTGATTTTAGAGTACATGTGGGTATTTTAAAATGAAAAATCTAGTTCATGATTGTCATTATCATTGAAACACTGGATGTTTGTTTCATCCATGTGTTTCTGGGTAGATAGATTCAGAGAATTTGGGCAAATGTGCACCTTGCCTTCACTGAGTTTTAACTGTATGACAGTCCATTTTCTAGAATCCCTACAAAGGGCAATAGAGACCTATTTTTCCTTTTTTTTTTTTTCTTTTAGTGTTCCTTGCTTGGCTTTAGAAATGAAGTTTAAAAAGTGATTGCAATAAACCCCTAAAATAAGTCTCCTTCTTTGATTTAAAGGTGACCTTAATATATCTCTCAATGAAAGAGTTTATTGCAAGAGAGGGAACTTTTAAAGACGTTGTGACCATCCTGATCCCAACCCTCTAGACTTTCATCTTTTTTTTGGGGCAGCATCCACAGTGTAAGACGAAGTGGCTCTGGAAGTTTTTGTCACAAGTCAGAGGGACATTTAATTAGATCAGGGCATGTACATTTTGTAGACTTATTCCCAGATGAGCCATAACAAATAGCTAAAGCATACTTTCCACTGGTGGCAAATTGCTCCTGGGAAACATACTGATTCACTTGTGGATTAAAAACACAGCAGTTAGAATCACTTTCATATAGGCTAACTTCACAGCTCTTGATAGTGAAGAGAAATTTTTTTTTTTTTTTTTAGCTTTCAAAAGATTCATAGATGTCTCCCTATTTCTTTGAACTGTCATTATGTTTAAATGGGGTGAGAAAACTACCAAAAATGTTTAAATCATGCGTTCCTGATGCAAACATCAGTAGTCTCTTGTCTTTTACTAACTACATTTAAACATACCAGAGATGAAATTGTTGGACTATGAGATTACAATCCCTTTTGACGGGTTAATAATCTTGCTTATTAATAGAAACAATTCAGACCAGAATTCTACCTTGCAATTTTGCTATGGGAAGTGTAGGCAAGATTTCACCAAGAACAAAACAATCTCGCAAACCAATTTGAATGATCTGAGAGCTGTGTTTGCTTAATGTACAGTTTAGTAGTGGTATCACGCTTTGGCTCTGTTGTCCTTTCTTTGAACTCAAGGGTAGGCTTGGGGGATGTTATTGGAACCACATGCTTTCATTCAGGTTGACGGTTTTCTTCAGAAGACATAGTAGGGTCTTCATGATTTGTCTCAGGTTGCAAGTCAGCTGTCCAATGATGAAGAATCATCTATATGTTTCAGTGGGTTTAGGCTTAAAAAACACTCTCAAGATATTAATTTGCCATTGTTTTAGGTATAAAAGTGAAATATTCCAAAACATGATATGTTAAAGTTTACAGTGGAAATATTTTCAAATACAACTAGGTGGTTGAATTTTCATAGTATAATGCTTTTTCTCATTTTTATCATGGAAAAGCACAAATATTTTAAATATTTTTGTGTTTGTTTTTACCAAGGAAAAACCACTCGAAAAGCAAGAGGGCAGTTTGATGTCTAAAATGGAAAGGGTAAATTGCTGCCCTATCACATAAGTGGCTTTTGTAGGTTGGAAGTGAAAAATATTTTTAATTTAAAAGTGAATTTGGAGATCTGAGCATGCTCACTGTACATCACTTTAAAATTATTAAAGTAGTTTGATTTAATAGAGTGAATCTTCTCAGGCTGAGGAGTACTTCACTTTGCACTGCAAAAGCTCAGATGTTAGAACCCGATCACTTCCCAGATGAAGAGCTTATAAAAAAATGTGAAGTACTCTAATAATTTTAAATTACTCTATATTGCACATTTTCAGGTCTCTGATCACCTCCAAATTCAAGTGCTTATAAAACTGCTCCCATAATTTTAAATTGCTATGTGCACAGTGATTTAAAATTGTGAGAGTGCTTCAAAGTTTTTTAATAAGTGCTTTAATTTAGAAGTGAGTTGAGCAATACTCCAGTATAACTTCAAGAATTTATTAAACCGATATAAAAATTTATCCTCTGGAAAGAAAATTACATTACGTATAAAAGGGTGAGGCTCCAAATGAATATATATGAGGATGAAAGTACCAAATGCTCAGGAACAATCAGTAAATGAAATGAGATCATGGGGTCGTAGGTGGGGGGTTTGTTTGGTTAATTTTGTTCACTGCTTGCCTGAGGCTAGCGTTCTTGAAAATCTAACAGGTATTTCAATTCCCTTAAGGTGAAAAATTGCATTTAGAGGACTTCATTTTCGATTCTCACCATTTTCAAAGATGTCAGGGAGTTTCTCCTGAAATTATGGGAAAACGGTATTGTTAGATGAAAGGAGCATATCTTAGAAAAGGGGGGAGGAGGAGGGAGAGAGAAAGAAAGGGAGAGGTAAAGAAAGGGAAGGAAGGAAGAGAGAGCCTGGTGGGAGAGTTTATCCCTAAGACATCTTTCCCCACTTGTCAGTAAGGTAGCTCCTGGACCCGCCTGACTCCTGAATTTCTCATTTTTCAGAGGTAAACATGGCACATTTTAAATTGTACTCAGGGATGAGGGAAATGGTTTTCATTAAAAACAGAATTCCTTTCATAAACCAATAGATCTAGTCACCCTAGGAAAAGCATGTAGATTTGGTTTTCTGACCACGATACCCCATTATTATTACAATGCATGAGGTGATTTGACCTTAAACGGGCTACCATCCTACATGGATCTAGTCTTACACTACCTGCTTGGGGAATAAAATATCTTGAGTTGTGCTAGCTGCGACCAGCTTTTCCATGGCTTCTCCGGCTTATTTTCCATGCTGTTCAGGTAAACATGGTGGTCCCCTTTGACTGAGTCACCGATTTTGTCTGACTGCACCAGCTGATGTGTCTGAAATATCAAACCGTTTGACAGGGACATGAGGCCTCTCATGTACTGAACTAGAATTTTATAATGTCTTTGATTAAGAACATGAACTTGAAACACAGGAACCATAAGGATGTTCTTTTGTCCAGTCGTGAAAAGATGGGGATTTATAATGTATGGTGATTCTTTGCACATTTTGTGAAACCCCCATAGCCTTCCTTACAGGGAAAAAGGCATTTACAGTTACTAAGTTGAAGATGAAATAAAAGTCAATTGACTGCATGTTTCAGCAGTTCCTACCTCAGAATGGAAAATTACATACATCATTGGGTTCTAAAGTGTAATAAATGGGTGGATGTTAGTTCTTGTTTCTCACTTTGCTATAAATATTACTGTGCCTCAAAATATTTGAAGTAATTCTCATCTTCATTTTTGCTGTATGTAAATATTCTTGAAAATGACTCTTATCTTCCTATATTTTTTTAAATATAGGAGATTAGTCTCTGTCTATAACACAGGGAAACAAGACTTTCTGAAATATCCCGGATACATATATAAAGGACAGAAAGGTTGTATGTGAGACCTTGAAAAGAATGTGATTTTTTTATGACAATTTATCATTTATCCTGGATCAACATTTTCTAGCACTCTTCTAGCTTTGCTAAAGCAAATTGTGTTTTATGTCCCCAGCAGAATACTCGATAACTGGTCTGGCGATGATGAGGCATAATAGGAGTTATCTGGTCCCAGGAAAGTCATTGGTTTGCGTTCACTGCCAGAGTCTGGTTATCATTGCAGGGCAGGATTATCTCATTGTTTTCTGCTGCCATGATTTTGTTTTGACTTCTCAAATCTCCACAGAACACTCATTTAGAAAACCCTCCACAGTGGTTTGTTCTTACTGGGGAAACGAAGGCAGTGGGGAGGGAAGGACAGAAGGATTTTCTTTCTTTTTCTGAGTCCGTCCTGGGCAGAGAGTAAGATGCAGTTTTTTCTTAGCGTTGTCAGTGCAAGCCTAGCCCTTTCACTGCCCAGTTTATTACTCCTATGCATCGCCTTAAGATATTGCTCCAAAGATCAATACCCTGATTTCCTTTCCATCTGCCTAGACTAAGATAATTAGGCTCTTTACTTCATTTTGTATGTAATGAAGGCGGCAACTCGTGATAGTAGAGGAAAAAAGCTATCTCCCTATGGTAAATGTATTGACATTTACAGATACCAGCGGAGCACAACATGAGGAGAGTAATGAGAAATTTCACTGCTTTCCCCTCTTTCTCTGTTTCCTGGCTAGATCCCACAGCGAATCACTAGCTGCAAAGAGAAGGGACGGCTTAGGGACCGACAATTGAGAGCATTTACAATTAGCTGCATTGATTAACCTTTACAAATGCTGTTACTTTATGAGGTGTTTTTCTCAGCCCTGGTTGAACAGTATGCGTTATTGATTCAACATACTCCTTTACGAAAGCCCTGATTTGTCCGTGACTCCACCAGTCATAATGCCTGCCTTGGTAGTCGTTTCTGCATGTTCTCGGGAAAACTTGACACGGAAGACTGATTGGCATTATGTAAATGGGGTCCACATCTTCCTTTAGGAAGGGTGTACAGCCGGCAGAAACCAGGGCGTAGACCTGCCTCCCTTCATCCCCATCGCCAGGCGCAGACACAAAGGATGCCAGCCTCGCGCCAGCCGCTTACTGCTGCCCAATTCACAGCATCACTCCTAATAAGCGGCCTGCAGGAGGAAAAGAGCCTCAGACACTCCTCCATCTCCTCTGTATTCCCTTGTTTTTATTTAGGTTTCCTGAAATAATTTGGAGTGTGTGTGCATGCGTGTGTGTATGTGTGAAAGAGAGAGAGAGGGAGGGAGAGAGAGAGTTTGTGTAAGGGAAAGGGGTGGTGGGAAATTGTCCAAAAAATTGTTTTTAGCTTAATTTTCTTCGAAGATTGTAGACCGACTTTGATTGCCGCTTTGGCTGGTGATTCCAAAATCTATGGTGGAAGGCATTTTCCTTTCATCAGTTTGATTCAGAGAAGCTCAGTGCTTAGAAATAATAAATATCACCTAGAAATGGCTGCCTTCCACCCCTCCTGCCCCATAGAACTATATGAATATAAATTGAATACTATTTTCTTTTTCTTCCTCTCTTGCTTCCCTCTCTCCCCATTTCTTCCTTTGAGCCTTCCCTTATTCTTCATTTCAAGGTGTACATTAGTATCATCTGAAAGATAAAAGGACTAAAAGCTTGAAATACTACAGAGTAAATCCATCAGCTGTTCTGTCAGGATTCCTAAAATGTATTCTGCACCCAAGACCAGTTATATGATATGCAGTGCAAAATAAAGATGCAGGGCCCCTTGTTCATAAATTATTAAAAATTTCTAAACAGTAACAGCAGAGTGTTAAACCCAGCTCTGTTCCTCTAAGAATGAGGCTTGTGTGATTGCACAGATCACACACCCAGGAAGTAGGCCCTGCCATCATCTTTGCCAACAGTTATTTCTGAAAAGATAGTAGGAGACAGGGGCCTGGGTGGGGGGAAGGTAGTATTTGTTTTCTTTCCCAACTCGAGTTTAAACTTCTCTATTGTGAGACTCATTTTTTCTGGATCATGCCAAATTGCATATGCTCCTTTATGACTTGAAATGCCACTTAGTTGGGTTTGAACTGAGAGCACCGCCTTTATGCCCATCTTCTGCATAGCAGATTCCAGCGACTTGAAGCACTTTTTCCATGCCAGAATTCTGAGACTGGAGTATTTGTCACTTTGCGCTTCCAGGAACGGCTGAAAAAAGTTTATTTTGCTTTATGTGATTAAACTGAATGTTTGTCTTGATGCAAATGCATATACATGTGCATTTATTCTAATATACATATCCAAACACATGGGATTTTTTTTTCCCGTACATACATGTGCATAACAGAATTGAGTTTATGGTTTTCCAAGACACAGCTGAACAATGATGGAAGACAGCCATTTTTTTTTTTAATGAAGAGTTGATGCATTTTTAAAGGAAAAAAATCAGGAAGCTGCTCTAACAGACTCTGCAGCATTCACAGCATGACAAACAAATTAGAAAACAGCAGATGCAGCACAAATTAAGATGTATTTAGCACAGCAGCCCATCAGATGTGTGAACGTCTTTTGTAACTCAGCTTTGCAAGGTTGATGTATTGCACTTTAGACAGCTGATAATGAACCCTCCTAGCAATTAGAAGTGGAAATACTGAGGAGTCAAAATTGTGCTGTTCCCAGTGGGCCGAAAAAGAAAAAGATAAAAAAAAAAAAAAAAAACCTATGCGAAATTTACTTCTTTATGTGCTTGCAAAACAAAGAGAATGTTTCAATTTATATACTAGCGTGTTTGAATTTCTCTTGCCTTTTAAAAATTCCTACTTCATTTTAATTACCATCCGATTCTAAAGTGTCATTAAATAAGTATGAATTCTGTTGCAGTTACACACATTTTATGGCCGATACAATGTCTTTCCTTTATGGGATGCATTATTTAGTAATCTTACATTAAGACAATAACTTCAATCATTGTGCCTTCAAATGGCAATAAGCATGGTAATGGCTTTGCTGAATGGCTTCCTGACTTTTCTATCATTGTATTTTTCCTTTAATATTAAAGCATTGTTTTTATTTCCATGCAGAGAATGTGTTTTCCCCAATTTCTCTTTTCTGACAGTGGGAAGCACTTTTGCAGTAGGGAACAAAGCATCACAGTCCATCTGATAGGCCAAATTCTATCCCAATCCAGTGTCAGTGCTGAAAATATGTCCTGCTAAAGTTTGCTTCCCCATCCCCTATCAATATTTGATTTAAGCAAGCATATCATTTCCTTCTAGTAGGAAGAGATGCCTGATATGCGCTTAACAGTAGAAGCAAATAGCCCAGCATCTTGTCAAGTAAGGGTTTGACAAATTTAGCCTGAAAGAACTCACTGGAGAATAAGCCAAACAACAGAAAGGTGGAAAAACCAGTGACAAATAAGAAAACAAAACCTAATTGGTGCATTTTGCCTAAGAAAGAGGTCTGATAGGTGATTTAAAACCTCTTTTATGTGAATAGTCGTGGATGATTCATTCTGGTCTTAGAGACAGTTTCCTTTTGGGTCTTTTTGTTGCAACCATGTTGTCAAAATCTGTATCCTTAATCTCCGACCTCCAAAGAGCATCCTCTCAGGGTCAGTTCTTTCACTCACCAGATCCAAGCAGTGTTTCTCGAGCCACAACCAATTTCCTGTGATAACTGATCCCAGGGCCGACCACCAGTCTCTCACAGGGCATCTTATGTTAACCTGTCTGCAGTGGCTCTGGGCAACACAGACTCTCCTCGGTGCCATGTGGACAATGCCCACCCAACCCCAACTCCAGCAACAGCAAAGGAACACCCTCAGCGCACTCAGTGCGCTGGATGCCGGCCTGGGAAGTTCTGCGCATGCGCGGCTCCGTCTCCCCTTGAGCACCTGCAGGAAGTCACACCTGCTCTACTTCTACAGAGACTTTTGAGACAAAAGGCGTGTGCCCTGGAGGAAATTCAGGGTGTGTGAACTGCTTCAACTCCGCTCCTGAATCCATGGTTAGAGTCGGGTCTGAAGCCACAGGCATCCTCTGAGCAGATGCCATCAGTTTCCTGATGAAGAGGAGCCGAGCACCCCCTGAGGACTGTGCTGCGGCTACTGTGCTCAGGCCACTGAAAGGTAGGAAGGATCACTGAGTGGTCACAAGCTGTTCATTCTCAGGCTCTGAAACAGAAAATGAAACAGGATTAGAAATCTTGTGACCGAGCCCTTGCTAGATCATGACCTAGCAGGATGGAGAAGGGAATAGGCCTGCAGATGTCTTTTGGATTTGTTTACTTTCCTGCATATAAAAGTTAAAGCAACAATTTTAAAATGAGGTTTTCACGTGAAGATTTGGGTTTTAGCTTTTTGATACATTAGCTAGCAGTGGGCCTGCATTCCCACGTGATCACGAAGCAGGGGTTCCTGCTGCCTCCAGGGAGGTGGGCACTCTCCAAGTTCCCACGGCTCCCTCCATTTCCCCTTCCACTGAGTTTATGTATTAGCTACTGTGAAGCATGCTGCTTACACTGTTTTCTCAGACCCCAGACTTTTCTTCCTCACCTGATTTCCTTATTTATGTTACCCGTTCAGCCCTTACAGACATTTATGTTCATGGTCCCAACTGTTCTTAGTGTCCTCGTTAATGAAATCAGAGAAGTGAGTTAGGATCTGTATTTTTCAAATCTAACAACCTATGATTTTATTTTTGTTGATATTTGTACAAGACATAAGGAGAAAATGGATTAATTAGAATAAGGAGAGAGTTAGGGTAGTCCTGAGGAAGAACTGTTCGAATAAAATGGGAAAGAAGCATTGTGGTTTTTTTTTTTCTTTTTTTTTCCTGATGAGGATTTTGAACTCTTTTTATCCTTAATGTAAAGAATGGTAATCTCTTAACATCTGTGCAATGCCATATAGTACTTTTCAAAGTGCTGTCATGAGAAAGAACTTGTTTGAAACCAAGTTATGAGGCTCTTTTCATCTTTTTAAAGAAAGGATGTGGATGATAGGTGATTGATAATCCCATCCAGGATGAGTTCCACTGGGGATGTGGTGGATAAATTAAGGGCTTTATTGTGGTTTCTTTCAGTTGTATAATTCCACGTTTTATCAAGACTGTGACCTTTCCTGAAAGAGTAGTAAATACACTGGAAAGGAGTGAAGCTATTAGAATGTGTTGGCTCCTTACAAAGAGGGTTTAACCCAGGTTCCTCCTTTTATACTGATTTATGAGGCAGGTGGTATTAGCAGTCACCAGGTTTATGACAACTTTCATTTCAGTTTTGTAAATCTAAAACACATTATGATGTGGAGAAATAGCTGGAGAGACTTGGGTTGTTTCTATTGTCAGGCTTCAGAAATGCACCATCACATGTGAAGTCATCTGGCAAATTTTATCTCCATTTCTACCTTAGTTGGGATTTGCAGGGAGAAGAATGTTGGGATGAGTTATCCCAACCTGTATGGATAGTGTGGCACCTGTTAAAGCCCTTGGCTGCCAGTTTCAGCAGCCTGGGTCCTGGGCTTGCCACTTAGCCTTTGTGTGACCTTGATTCATCTGTAAAAGGGGAGGGTTACTTCATCAAAGCCTCGCTGCCCCTCTGAGCCAGCCACCTCTGAATGGGCACATTGAATGTTTACACATGCCATCCTAACCCAGGTAACTGTTCATTCTCAAAACTATTGAAGACAGCCAGCATTTTGAAGGTCCCCTGATGAAGTGTTTGGTGCCACTTGCTAAAAGCTTTTCCAGAGACAATATTTGATGATATTTGAGCTTCCAGGAAGTTGCTTGTATTGGGTAGTGGTAGTGGGTACAGTTGGCTTCAAGGATAATCAGGAAAACAGCCACGAGGTACTACTGTATTTTTGACTCCCTTCCCCTCCACTAGTGCTCATATTTCCAGTAGTCCAAAGTCCTTTGATCACCCAGATCTCACAACTCTTTCCTCTTGAACAAGTCTTCTCCTCCAGATCCCAGCCCATTTGCTTCTTCCACTAAAATTGGGATGTCCCAATTTAGTGAAACCCTACTCTCCAATCAGATACAGCAGTTTACAATAGGTGTTAAGGAAAACAAGGAGTTAAGATCATCTAGGTCCCCCCCCCTCCCCCCGTTCCATTTGCATTCTAATCAGGGACCTTCACACCCACAATACACAAAGACACTATTGTCACTAAGGATAGAATTACAAATACCAAATAGTTGATTAGGGGCAGGGTCAGATGTCTTTCCAACAATCAGTAAAAGGCTGATAAAAAAGGGTAAGAGTATAGGATAGCACAGAACATCCTATATAGTATTAATGACATTCAAAAACTACCTTCTCAGGGATCATAGCCGCACACTTCTGGATTGGGAGGTTTTCATAGGAAGGAAAACTCTAGGTTTCTTCTTTGATTGTGCATGCGTAGGACCAGCATTAGAAAATTTTATTATTTGTAAAAGTTTTGCCCTTTTTTGGAGAATTCTCTGCTGGATTTTTTAGAATCAAGGGCAAGGCAGTCATTGCAGGATTGATTTTGTAATGATAGACTGTAATATATTGAGCTTCCTGGCTTTGAATGTTCAGAAAGAAAACCAATGATGATGACAGGACAGTCGCTATTATGAAACCTTGGATGAGAAAGGGTGGCTGTCTGTGTGGTTTAGGAGCACATTTTTAGAGTACATTTCTGTAAGATGAGCAAAATTTGTCCTGTTAAAAGCTAGTTATATCCTGAACCTACTTAACATTCAAACTGTAGCATTTGACCTTCATTTTCATGCTGTGTAATATTGCTAGTTATTAATGGTTATCACTTGATAGGATAGTTTTAAAATTAGAGCGGATATCTCGCCAAAGTACTCATTGTATGTAATTAGGAAGTGAGGAGGATTTTCTCTGGCAAATGAGGAAAATTTTTAGGCCCCTAAAAAGAGAAAATTAATCCCATTGTTTTGTTGTTGTTTTGCTTTAGTTTTAGGTGTTTTCTCCTCACTCCCATCATCCTTTGACTTACTTATCTACCAGTATACAATGTGCAATAAGAGGACACCTGAAATACAGCTGTATTTTTTATTTTTTTATTTTTTTGCTTTTTAGGGCCACACCTGTGGCATAGGAGTTGAATCTGAATTGCAGCTGCCAGCCTGCACCATAGCCACAGCAATGCCAGATCTGAGTCATGTCTGTGACCTACACCGTAGCTCACAGCAATGCAGATGGTTAACCCACTGAGTGAGGCCAGAGATCGAACCCACATCCTCATGGATACTAGTTGGATTCTTTTCTGCTGAGTCACAAGGGGAGCCCCCCAGCTGCATTTTATTTAAGGAAAAAGGACCCCCTGGTTATGCAATCTTTTCCAGATAAAGACACATATTAGTGTTTCTTTGTCGAGCTAGATTATTTTCTGCTTTACACTCAGTTCATTCTGTGCTTTTATCTCTCCACATTCTCTATGACCTCTTAGCTAACACAGGCTTTTAATATGTATTGTGTAAATACAAAAGTGTGATGCCAAGTTGAATAGGCAAAGTTATAACCCAACAATGGCATTGATAGAGCACATTTGCTGATAACAATGCTGTAGTATGCCTGCCTTCTTAGAAAGGCTGGGATAATTAAACATGAGGATTTAGAACTTTATTTAGGCTTTTTGTATTATGTTAATTTTTAAAAAACAAATAATTATTTTCTTGCATGTCTCAAGATGGATCAATTAAACAATTTATAACATTTGAATACATTTTTAACATTTATAATGTTGTCAAATACATTATTTCTTTTAGTCATCCCCACAGCTCTTTAAGTTGAATATTTTTGTCCCCATTTTGTAGATGAAAATCTGGGACTCAGGAACATTATGTCATTTTATTAACATCAAATGTCCAGTAACTGATGAATCTAACGCTTGAACATTATCTTCTAACTCCAAGTCCTGCTACTGGGAGACTAATTTCTTATGGTTCTTTACATTACAAGTCTAATAGTGATATTTTTCTTTGTTAAAACCTTGTTTTTCTTATATTTTCATCTCTATCACCTGAAGAGAATCCTAAAATAGAGAAGGATCCCCCCTTCCCCCCTTTCCCCCCCCCAAATTGCTCTTTCCCTAATGGATTATCCTCATCCATCATCAATCTTACTACTTTTCTCTTGTGTGCAAGTCTTCCTCCAGCCCCTAACAGATACTTCCTAAATGTATCCTTATGAGAAAAATATTCATAGTAGGACAAGACAAGATGAGATTCCTACTGGACTAGTGAATGTAGCGGGACCCTATTTCATCCATGCAATTAACTCAAGTCAAAGAACCATTCCTGACTTGTACACCCTATGAGGAACCATGTGGAAGGACCCAAGAATTTTTTCACATTGAAATGGGAAATCTGGGATTACCTATTTTCTGATATTTTTCCTTCACTGATGGAATGGTGCTATGGAGGACCTTAAATCCCATGCAGAACAGGCTACCTTACCCAGAATTAAGCAAGCCCCTATGGCAATGAATAAGGCTTGCAAGCAGAGAATTTCAGAGATACAGTGCTTTGGGGTGGGGGTGGGGGTGGGGGGGTTGCCTGTGGGTTGGGAGTGTTTAGTGTCGCTACAGTTAAACTCAGAGGTGGGCTGAAGGGATGTGTCTTCATGTAGTGTGTATATTCATTCAGTATATAATGATGGATGACATTATGTATTAACATCTTAATTATGAATGGGACTAGGAATTGTGGAATAGGGACTAGATCCAGAAATGCCAAGATTCTGCCTTGGTCAATTTACCCTCATCACAGGTAATATAGTATTCCTTTATTATTAGATGAAAGCCTGTTAACCCAGTGCAGAGCTCACTGGGAATCTGGGATGGAGCTCATGATTTCCCTTAAATACTAAGTGGGACTTCTTTTTTGTACCAAAATCCTACTCCTTTATGGTTATAGGGCTTGAAAGGATAATTATGGATGATTGAGGTTGATAATAGGCTGTATATATACACATACGTTTTTTGCCAAGGAGTAAGTTTACATAATTGTAGGGGCTGCAATCACGTAAAGCTATTTCTTGCAATAATTTTTTTTCCTATGTTCTGAGAAGAAAGTGTTAGTGAAATCCATGTAGTTAATTACAGTTAACTCTTACTTGTACGCTAAGTCTATCCATCTGTAAGTGTATTTCTCTCTCTCTCTCTCTCTCTTTTTTTTTTTTTTTTGTCTTTTTGCTATTTCTTGGGCCACTCCTGCGGCATAGGGAGGTTCCCAGGCTAGGGGTCCAATCGGAGCTGTAGCCACTGGCCTACGCCAGAGCCACAGCAACGCGGGATCCGAGCCGCGTCTGCAACCTACACCACAGCTCACCGCAACGCCGCATCCTTAACCCACTGAGCAAGGGCAAAGACCGAACCCGCAACCTCATGGTTCCTAGCCGGAGTCGTTAACCACTGTGCCACAATGGGAACTCCAAGTATATTTCTCTTGATGACATGAAATTGACCTAGCTAGACTGCTTTATCTCCTTTATAAAAGAACTAAGTTGTGTCGTACAATTCTGATACCAATTCAGACCATCGTGATGGTTTTTTAATTCTCATCAACAAGTCGTTCTCAGACATTATCCACCTGGAGATAGCATCAAATCTTACAGGTAAAGAGTTTCATCCTGCAAGAGTGCCCCTCTCCCTGCTTGAGATGCCACTTAAGTCCAAGTGCTTCTGACCTACGGGCTATAGATTGGAGGTTCCAATGACCTCCTCCATGGGTTTGATTGGTCTGCTGGAATGGCTCACAGAAGTCAGAAACACATTTTACTTATCAGATTAGTGGTTTACTATAAAAGGATGTAACTCAGTGACAGCCAGATGGAAGACATGCATAGAACAAGATAAGGGAAAGGGTGAAGAGCTTTCATGATCTGAGTGGGCCATTCTTCCAGCACCTCCGTGTGCTTGCCAGAAAGCTCTCCAGACCCCATCCTTTTGGAGTTTTATGGTGGCTTCATTACATAGGCATGATTGATAGAACCCTGGCCATTGGATATTAATTCAAATTCCAGCCCCCCTTTTCTCCCTGGAAGTTAAGGAGGTGGACTGAAAGTTCCAACCCTCTGACCAAGTGGTCCGTTCTCTTGGCAATCAAACCTCATCCTTAGGTGCATTTCAAAAGTCACTTTATTAACACACAAAAAACACCTGTATCTCTCTGGTCATTTAGGATATTAGGGTTTTAAGAGCTCTGTGCCAGGATCTGGGACTGGAATGAAGATACGAAATATATTACTTCTTACAAATCACAATATCATGGGTAGTTGGAAGAATGTTTCTCTGCTTGCCTCTCCCAAGGGTGCATGTGTGTGTGTGGATGTGTGTGTGTATATACACATATCTTTTTTTTTCTTTTAAGCAATTAGGCTGAAAAGCCAAACCCACTGGAAACTAGAGATACTACTGGTCCCTCTTCTTCACAGTAGGGTGTCGGAAAATCCTTCACCTCCCTCTGTGTAATTGCTTGTCAGTACGTAGTTCTTCTACAGTTATCTGGGATCAGTGATGAATTGGGCAGTTCTGGATTGCAAAGAATGCTTGTCTGATATTTTACAATAAAATCTTGAAAATAGGTCATATTAAGAAATCCATTAAGTTAATTTTGATTTTTTTTTCCTTTATTTTCCATTCTGCTTTACACCTATGTTGTCTAACCTACCCTACTCAAACAGGTTATACACCGAGCAATTCACAATTCTGGATTCCTCACTCATTGATATCAATTCAAAAAAGGTCTCTAAATTTGAACAAGATGAATATATTTTCTATTAATAATTTTTCTTAAAGATATGAAAGTTCACAATTGGAATTACATCCCATAATTCCTGTTTGTCTGCTTTAGAGCAGTTATCACAAATTCTAATGCTATTTCATTCTATTTTTTGTCTTTCTCTCCTACTAGTATGTATACTTCATGAAGGCAAGAATCGTATCTGTCTAGAGATGTCATCATATCTTTAGCATTTAAAAAATCATCTGATACAAAAAGGACTCTTAGTAAATAATTCTTGAATTATTAAATAGTTGGGTGTTTTCATGTATCAGTGCTATGCATTTCAAGGTAGATTTTAAGGTCAGTGAAAAAAAAGCTGAAGCTGAAAGACCATTTTTAAGAATGTACTATGTACCAAGCACTTTACTTAGGTGTTAATTTATTATAAAGTCATATAATGTAGGTATTATGTTACCCATTTTATAAAATACCTATTTGATTGCACTGTACTCTGGCCTCATAGCATGAGGTGAATTTTATTTTTTCTGTACATTTACTCTAGAAGATTTCCAGTAGCATTGGTAATCATGTCTCTTGCATGTTGTGGTAGAAGGTAGCTGTAAAGTGTAAAGCTTGCTTTTATATTTTTTAGGTTAAATTCTCCCAATAGTTACAGTTTTATTCTTGTTATTAATCATGTCAGTTTTGATGTATTTTTCAAGTGTTTTATTATTCTGGGTCAAATTTTTGGAGTAGTTTGTAGAATTGTTTGTAGAATTCTCTACATTTTTACCATGCATTCCAATCTCTGGCTTTTTTGTTTGTTTGTTTCATTCCATCCATTTATTCATTTTTTTTCCCCTAAAGCGGATCACTTTCTCAGAGATTTACGACTTTAATGGGCTTTTCAAGAAGTTGTTTACAGTCTTTTTGATCTTCTTTATTATAACTTTGTTTTCTAATTTATTGCTACTTGATTTTTTTGTCCATTATATCATCCTTTCTATTTTTCTAAATTCATTCTTTTTTATTTTCTGACCTCTGAAGTACTGACTTCATTAATTTTTAGCCTTTTTTCTTTCCAAAATAATACCACTTTGGTTGTATCATCTAAGTTTTATATGTAGCATTTAGATTCTTGCACTTTTAAAATTTTCATTTGATGATGAAGATGGATGGAAATATCTGACAAAAGGAATAAACAACCAAATTGGTGAAAAGATTTGCACATTAAAATTATAAAACTTTGGTGAAAGAACTTAAAGCAGACAGAGATAAATGGAAAGACATCCTGTGTTCATGGATTGAAGGAACTGTAATTGTTAAAAAGTTCATACTACCCAATGTGATCTACAGATTTGTTGTAACCTGTATCCAAACCCCAAAGTCATTCTTTACAGAAATAGAAAAACAATCCTAAAATGCACAAGAAACTGCAAAATGCCCAAATAGTCGAGGAACTCTTGAGTAAAAAGATTACTTGCTGATTTCCAGCTGTACTGCTGGAGGCATCATACTTGCTGATTTCCAACTATACTGCAAAGCTAAAGTAATCAAAATTATATGGCACCAGCACAAAAAAAAGACATATAAATCAAGGGAACAGAATAGAGAGCCCAGAAATAAATCCAAATATTTATGGCCAACTGACCATTTTGACCACAGTGGCATAATAGATTCAAAAAATAGTGTTGAGAAAAGTGGATATACACATGCATACTAAAAAATCAATTCAAAGAGGATTAAAGACAAACATAAGACTGAAATCATAAAACTTCTATAAGAAAATGTAGGGATGTTAGTCTGGACAGTGATTTAAAAAAAAATGATCCCCAAAGCATAGGCAACAAAAGTAAAAATAGACATATGGAATTACATTAAAGTAAAAGTTTCTGAAACAAACAACAGCAGAAGAAACAATTAACGTAATGAAAAGACAGCCTATGGAATGAGAGAAAATATTTGCAAACCATGTATCTGATAAGTTAATATCTAACACACATAAAGAATTCCTATATATTAGCAGAAAAAAAACCTCAAGAAACAAAAGCCTTGATTAAAAAATACAGATGACCTAAATACACATTTCTCAAACCACACGACAGGTGAAAGATATATGAAAAAGAAATCAGTATCTCTCATTATCAAGGATGCGCAAATCAAAACTACAAGATATAACCTCAAATCTGTTAGAGTGATTACTTTCAAAAAGGTAAACAATAACAAGTATTGTTGAAGATTTGCAGAAAAGGGAATACTAGTACCTTAGTGGTAGGATTGTAAATTGTTATAGCCATTATAGAAAACACGGAGGTTCCTCGAAAAGTTAATAACAGAACTACCATATGATCTAACAATTCCATTTCTGAGTAAGTATCCAAAGGAAATGAAAACAATATCAAAAAGATACTTGAAAACCCGTGTTCATTGCAACATTATTTACAATAGCAAAGATAAGAAAACAGTCTTAGTGTCTGTTGATAGATGAAAGGATAAAGGAAATGTGGTCATTTCACAAAATGTGACACACACCCAGGGACATATGGCCACACACAATGGAATATTATTTAGCCATGTTAAAGAAGGAAATTCTGCATTTGTGATAACGTGCATGAACCTGGTGGAGATTATACCAAGTGAAATAAGCCAGACGCAGAAAACTAAGTAGTGCACGACCTCATCTGTATGTGGAATCATAGAAGTGCTTTTATAGAAACACAGAGTAGATTGCCAGAGGTTGAGGGGAAGAGAAAATGGGGAGATGTTCCAAAGGCTATTAAGTTTCAGTTATATAATATGAATAATTTCTGAGTTTCAAAATACAGCCTGGTGGCTATAGGTAACAGTACCTCGTTGTATACTTGAAATTTGCTAAGATGGTGAGTCCTAAGTATTTGCAGCCCGCCACCTCATCCTACCCTCCATGCGAATGGTAGCTATCTGATGTGATGGTTATATTGGTTTGCTTGATTATGGTGAGCGTTTCACAGTGTGTACCTATATCAAAACATCAAGTTGTACACCTTATGTATATAATTTCTACTTGTCAATTATATCTCATAAAGCTGAAAAGAAAAAGAAATTCTGTATATCATTTGGGCTATACTTTTCTGGGAAGTTCTTACATATATATCATTATATAATTTAAATATAACTTTGTGGATGTTTACTCCACTAATCTGTGAGTGAACTTTGGTTAGCAAAGAATATAAACTACTCACCTTTGTATGTGTAAATTCCTGAAACATGGTAGATGCTTAGCAAATTTCATTGCACTCATGCATAAATGCTGGGGTAGATTTAAAATTGCCAAATACATTTTTTTTTCTTTTTTGCTTTTTTAGGGCCTTAACCACGGGATGTGGAGGTTCCCAGGCTGGGGGGTGAATCGGAGCTTCAGCTGCTGGCCTTTACCACAACCACAGCAACGTGGGATCTGAGCCGCATTTGTGAACTACACTACGGCTTGGAGCAATGCCAGATCCTTAACCTACTGAGCAGGGCCAAGGATTGAACCCACATCCTTATGGTTACTAGTCAGATTCGTTTCCACTGCGCCACAAGGTGAACTCCCAAATATGATTATTTTTAAGATTTCTAGACTATATAAATCCCACATCCAAACTTTTATTATGAAAATCCCAGTAAGTTTGTTTTTTGTTTTGTTTTTGTTTTTGTTTTTTGTCTTTTTACAGCCTCCCCTGTGGCATATGGAAGTTCCCAGGCTAGGGGTCAAAACAGCTGCCAGCCTACGCCACAGCCACAGCAACACAGGGTCTGGGCCACATCTGTAACCTACACCACAGCTCATGGCGATGCCAGATCCTTAACCCACTGAGCAGGGCCTGAGATCGAACCCGCATCCTCATGGATATGAGTTGGATTTGTTACGGCTGAGCCACAACAGAAACTCCAATAAAAAGCCTGATGAGTTTACTTGAATTTCATATTTTCATAACTACTGAAATGAAAAAAGAATTTGCCTCTTGGAGAATAATAATTCATCATCCAACTAGTTTGACTAATGAATATTGTACTGAAAGGATAAGAGTTACAGAACCAAGCACTTAATGAGAATGTGGGTATTGGAACTCAGGAAGAGGAGAATTAGACATAGGAAGAAAGAAGTCATAAAACTCTTAGGATGAAATATTATAATTTATTATTTATGAACCATTCACCTGGGAAACAGGAACTAATAAGTGATATGTATGTTATAAAGTGCTTAGCATGCCTCTAGCTATGCCACTAGCAAACTCAGTAACTCATAAGTAATATGCATGTTATAAAGTGATTAGAATGCTGCTAGCTATGCCATTAGCAAGCTGCTTAGCACTGTGCCAATTATTTAATCTCTTTGGGCCTTAGGTTCTGCCTCTGAGTATTAAATATGTTGACCTTACAATAGGATAGCCCCATTTATTATTACATGCCATGATTATACTTTTCTTTTTGTTATATATTCTTTTTCAAAATATTAGAAAAATAGTCCATTCAGTTTCAATGACTCAGTAATCCAGGAAAATAATGTTTTATATGTATTGGAAGTGACATCTGAAAGTTGAATGTACCCCGATAATTTAGGGCTAAAATTTATGGAGATGCAGTGTCTTTAAAGGTAATGATTATATCATCATAATTCCGGACAATTTTGTGACAGGGAAATGGAACACAAATAATGTGGATGTACTCCTTTTGAGAGGACTTGCTTTTTTCCTAAATGTGCATTCAGGCACAAGGAGAGATGAGGCAAAGTATCACACTGGAGTTCTAAGAATTTTAATTGCAGGGTTTATGAAGATTATCTAAAGCTATCCATGGATCAAAAGTGCTCTCCCTGGGGCAGTGTGGTACAGTAGATAGGTCTGAATCAAAGGGAAATGGCATTAAAATTCATCTCTCCCATTAGCTGCTAAATTTAAGGGATTTAATTTCTCTGCATCTTAATTTCTTCATTTATAAAATGGGGATCATAATACCTACATTGTATGATTTTATGATAAATAAGTAAAAAAACACCTAAGTAAAGTGGTACACAGTTAAAATTGGCCTTTCCACTTCAGTTTAATTTTTTTCATTGACCTTAAAATCTGCCTTGAAGTGTATGTACAGCACTGACGCATGAAAACACCCAACTGTTTAATAATTCAAGAAATATTGGAGTTCCCGTCGTGGCGCAGTGGTTAACGAATCCGACTAGGAACCATGAGGTTGCGGGTTCGTTCCCTGCCCTTGCTCAGTGGGTTAATGATCTGGCGTTGCCCTGAGCTGTGGTGTAGGTTGCAGACGCGGCTCGGATCCTGCGTTGCTGTGGCTCTGGCGTAGGTCGGGGGCTACAGCTCCGATTCGACCCCTAGCCTGGGAACCTCCATATGCCGCGGGAGCCGCCCAAGAAATAGCAAAAAAAAGACAAAAAAAAAAAAATTTACTGAGAGTCCTTTTTATATCAGATGCTTTTTTAAATACTAGAGATACAATGACACCTCTAGACAGATGTGATTGTTGCCTTCATGAAGTTTACATTCTAGTAGGGGAGAAAGAAAAAAATAGAACAAATAGCAACAGAAGTTTAATGAGTGCTCTGAAGTAGACAGATAGGAAGTTGGGAAAATAGGTATTGGGTAGTAGGACTCAGAAGAGAAATATATTAAATGAGAAAATATATCCAGTTTAAGTTAAGAGAAACATACTGAGGACATGCACACGTCAGCAAAATATTGTAGAGAAACAGAATAACTCAAGCAATAAAGTCAACTTTGTTGTATTGAGCAACTAAGATCAAGGAGTTCCACTTTGGAAGAAGTCTGGGGCTATATTGAAAAAGGAAAGTAGATCATCAAGGTTGTAGTCTAGATTATAGGTAAAAAAATGTCTGTAGCATGCCTGAGCACCGCAAAGCTTCTTGGATACTGAAGTTCTGCTGTAACTTTCATGGCTTGCTCAGGGGTAAATAAGTAATTTCTTTGTGAATCATGTTGCTTCCCATATTATAACTGACATGACCACTCTCCTAGGAAAATTTAGAGGGAGCGAGGAAGTTAATTATGAGGAAGATTAAAATGTGAGCAGTAAAGGGGCTTTGGGGTAACTGTGAGCAAGGTAATTTACTAACCTTGATTTCATTGAGAATAATAGAAAATTGTGGATAAAATCTTAAAAGAGTATCTCCCTGAAGGCAGCAGAGAGCTACAAGGAAATTAAAATTAAAGAATAATATCTTGGAAAAGAAAGAAACCAAGAGAGATGAGCCCACTGTTTGATTTCTAAGACAGATTTCAAATTAAAAAATCAACATATATGTCAGTGAAGCATTGCCTATAATTGTAAAAAATTTGAACAACCCAACTTAAAGGATGATCAGTAATTGAATGGACAGACAAAATTCATATATCACATGATAGTATTATATACAAAGCATACATAGAATTAAGTTAAACAGAACTACATTTATCAGCATGGGTGGATTTCCAAAATCTAACACTAAATGACGATAAGAAGTCCAGTGAAATGCGTAGATGTATTTATTTTGCAAGCATGCACAGATAATTTTATATATTTTTATGTATACAAAAGTGTTTAAGAAAGGTACAAAATAGTTTATTGCTGTGGAGTTATCTGGTAAAATTCTATGTTAAATCATTTCTGTCAATTACAGGAACTAAAAATGCGCTAGGCAGAGAAAGAAACCCCAGCAAACTAGGAACACACAATACTATTCAGACTACTAAGTTTTTTACCTCTTAAGGAACTAAGATCTCATTTGAAAATAATAGCTTGCATAAAAATCTGTCTTTTCTTCTGGATACAGATCCTTTTCCCAAATATGTTTTGATGAGTATGTTAAAGTGAAACAATGGAAAGACGTTTAGAAGGGTACATTTTAATACATAGTGGGACCAGGGACGGGACTGAGGATAGTAGATAAATGCGCACGAAAATCTGAGACTGTATCTACTCTAATATTGATATTGTTATTAATGGGAGGGTGCCTTTGATTGAAATCTCTGTATTTAGAACCCATGAATACCCATAGGAAGAAAAATACACTTTTCAATTCAGTATGTTGTTTAATTTAAAGTCTTAGGGAAATGAAGAAGAGGGTTTTCAAAGGGGAAGAAATAATTCACTCTGTTGAACTGTTTTTTTTAAGGGAAATAAAGGAACCGAGTGTGAATGAGCCAGATTAGTCTCAGACCTCTTTGTGATCATCAATTTTGGGGAAATTCCTAAAACAATAATTTCAGCTGTTTGTCACCCATGCACCTGTTAATAAACAAAATATTTATTAAATACTTATAGGATTAATTGATCAATAATCAGTATAACTTTTAAACTCTTAAAAATGTGTCATAGTCACAGCTTAAACAAAGATTTTGTTTTGTTTTGTTTTGTTTTTAGGGCCAAACCCGTGGCATATGGAAGTTCCCAGGCTAGAGGGTGAATCAGAGCTGCAGCTGCCGGCCTGCACCACAGCCATGGCAACACTGGGTCCTTAACCCTTTGAGCGAGGCCAGGGGTCAAACCCGCATCCTCACGGATACTAGTTGGATTCATTTCTGCTGCACCATGACGGGAACTCCTAAACAATGATTTAATTGGAGCCCTCACTGATAGGAAATATCACCTAATCTCCTGTAAGTCTAGGTAGTTTGTGTAATACCTGGTCGTCTCGGATAATAGATAGACTGAAAGTTTCATTGAGAGAGTATTTAATGTTTTCATTTGGTGTGTTTGCTTATCACCAGTGGTTTGCCCTGTCATACACTTGTGTTCTTCTGTGTTCACCACAGCTTACATTTGTTTGTCCTACTCTATTTTGATCTTCAATTGTCATAGCCTTTCTCAGCTCATATTTTTTGTCATGTAATATAGTACATATGGTCATTCCTTTAGTGTCATATCAGCATTTCTTCTCCTGTTTCTCTGGATTCTTGTATGATATGGTGCCATTTGTCCACTTCTTAAAAAAATCTCTGCTTACATGTGCATCAAGCTTCTTGGTTAATGTAGCCTCTCAGAATCATGTAGAATAGAGTTAACATCTTTTGCTCAGGTTGGGTGTTACTGTTGACACATAAGGGAAAAATCATTTATAGTCAAAATTATTTCTGATAATTCTCCTAAATCAGCTACAAAATGCAGTAGACGTGATGTTTGAAATAGATTACTGTTTCTTCAGTTTAGTTTAGTTTAGCCATTGGCTTATTAGTAGGCTTAAATTTTATGTACTGTATATGTGTATGTGTATTTAATACATACAGAAATATATATATATAGTATATGTATTATAATCAATACTCAGAAGGCGAGTTGTTCACTTTATAGGTGACATTCAAGAACTGAGGCCAACTGAGGAAACAGCAGAGTCACCTTCGCTATCTTATGTTCAGTGCTGGGTATGTGTTAATGAGTAGGATGGTTGGGAATCAGACACAATATTTCATTGTCTTTTCTCTTTCTCTGCATCTCATTAATTGTGTTTCTGTTCTCCCCATCTTCTGGTGCATAAAAAATGCACATATAATGTTTACATAGGCTGATGTACTGAAACATTTATGAATTATTTTTGCATTGTTAATTGTAACAGCAAGGTTTTAACTGTGAGATATGGAAATTTCAAGTTCATACAGATGAAGTAAATAAAGTTCAGATACATTGTGATTCTCAGTCATCTCTCGCTGTAAGCATTTATACATGAGTGTGGGTACTTTTCATGTAATTTTCAAGATACTGACACATCAGTATTTGATGTGATCATGTAGAAGTCATTTCCAAATGAATCTTGGAAAAAAACAGATGAATATTTATTATTTTCTGAGGGAAGATGTAGAACTGATGTTCTTTCTTTTAAAATCTCTTGTAGAATTTCCCCATAAAACAATCTGTGCCTAAAAATTTCTTTTCTGGAAGGTTTTAAACTATGTATTCCATTTCTTCAACAGTTATAAGACTACATAAATTGTCTAGCTCATCATGGTAAATTTTAATAGTTTGTGATTTTTGAAGAATTGGATCATTCTAAAGCTATCAGATTTATTTGCATGGGGTTGTTCATAGTATTCTGTTATTATCCTTATTGTCTGGGAGGTTTTCAATGATATTGCCTCTTTTATTCCTAATCTATCTTGATAGGGGTTTATCAGATTTCCTGATTTTTTAAAAGAACCAGCTTTTTGGTTTCACTGATTTTCATTTTTTTTTTAATGTTTCCAGATTGAGTGATTGCTGCTTTTATTTTGGTATTTCTTCTCTTCTGCTTGGTGTGGGTTTATTTTGATATTGTTTCTCTAGTTTCTTAAAGTTGGCGTTTAGATTATGAGTTGAAACCTTTTCTCTATTCTGATATTAGCACTAAATATTATAAAGTTTCTATGAACAGTGTTTTACTGTATCTCATAAATTTTGATATGTTGTATTTGCATTTTCCTATAGTTCAAACTATTTTATGATTTATCTTGAGACTTGTTCTTTGACCATTGATTGTTTGGGTATTTCCTGTTGTTTTTCTGTTACTGATTTCTAGTTTAACTCCACTATAGTCAGAGAACATACTTGGCATGATTTCAAGTCTTTTGAATTGGTAAAATTTGTTTCATGATTTGTCTGGATGAGTTTTCAGTGTGCATACAGTGTTAAAAATATATATTTTGATCTGGTTGGATGTATTATTCTGTAAATGGCAATTAAATACATTTGGTAGACAGTATTTTCTCAGTTCTTCTATATGTTTATTGATTTAGTGTTTACTGGTTAAATTTATCAGTGAGAGTATTGAGGCCTCCAATTATGATTGGGGATTTGGCTATTTCTCCTTGCAGTTCTATCAGATTTTGCTTCTTGTGCTTTGAAACTCTTTTATTTAAATTCATGAACATCCTTTATTGAGTAAAATTTGTATTACATGACAAAGGCTATTAAAAAAAGAGAATAAGAAGTAAGGGATTTATGTTTTAAGACCATATCACATATAGGACTTACTAGAGATAAAATGCTTTCAGTTTTTTAAATATAGCTATAGAAATAACCAAATTATAATTTGTGAAACATTTCAAATCTGAGCAAACTATGATCTCTTTTTAGTATGTCATAATGAGAATTCATGTAACATCTTCCAAGAGTTACAAAGAAACAGACAACTGATTTTTCCACCTGGAGAAGATGATTACAGTTTTAAAAAAAATGATTCCTTGCAAACTAGATTGTAAATGAAAATGTAATGAACTCCACATTAAGTAGTTCACTTTGCAAGGCTATTAAAAGTAGAAGAAAATATATGTCTTTTTCCATTTAAAAAGATGAATATTCTGGGTAAACTCCTATTCTCCATGTAAGGATTTTAGAAGTCACCCACTCCTTAAGAATAGCCTGTTAAAAATTGAATAGACTTAAAAATCAGCCCATCTTCTTGGATCTGAAAGAGAGGGAAGGACACAGGACAAACAGCTGTCCCCAAGATTGGAGAGACAACAAGTGAACACAGGAGAAGACTCATGAGTGGAAACCAGTGCCAAGGTAGGAGGAATGGTAAAGAGTAAACCGTAATTGGTGAATTGCCAGGGGTTTAGTGTGGACCAACTCTGAGACTTAAAAGCTCCAGAGATACCCGGTCATGGGGGGCTCTCTCCATGCCATAATATTTAACCTCCATAAGCTCAACCAGTTTCCTACTGTAAATATCAGAGAAAAATCTCCTCTTGCTCCTGGCCAGGGAAGAGGAAATGAAACCATCTTGAAATCTCCAGAGCACTCTGTTCTTAACAAGATCTGCCTTCAGGACAAACTAGTTAGCCAGAGTCTAATCCACTGGGATATTATCATATCCTAACTGACATAGGGGAAATACCAGACACCAGGCCACTGTAACCACCCAGTCCCACCTAAGGGGGGAAGGAAGAAACCCTGAGAAACATGTCTGAAGGTCACAGCCCAGAAGCACAGTCTCATTAAAATACTGAGACCTAATCTTAGAACTCGCTCATTTCCTGTCTCCCCAGATATCACCTTCATGTTACTAAAGTCCTATTTATAGCATTTCATTTTACCCAGGACATTGTATCTGATTATCAAAAAAAAATTACAAAGTACACCAAAAGGTGAAAAACACAACTTGAAAAGACAGAGCAAGCATTTGAACCAGACATGGCGGGAATGTTGGAATTATCATAGTGGGAATTTAAAACAACTATAATTAATATACTAGGAGTCCTATTGAATAAAGTAGACACAAGCAAGCATACATGGGCAATGTAAACAGACACATGAAAATCCTAAGTAAAAACTGGAAAGAAATGATAGAGATCTAAAAAATTGTGACAGAAATGAAGAATGCCTTGGATGGGCTTAGGTAGATTGGATGCAGCTGAGGAAAGAATCTGTGAACAAGAGGTTGTAGTAAGAGAGTCTTCAAAAACTGAAAAGCAGGGGTTCCCCACTGTGGCTCAGTGGATTAAGAACCCAACATAGTGTCCATGAAGATGCAAGTCCGATCCCGGGCCATACTTGTAGGTTAAGGATCCAGCATTACCATAGACTGAAGTGTAGGTTGCAGATATGGCTCAGATCCCACCTTGCTGTGGCTGTGGAATAGGCCTCAGGCGTAGCTCTGATTGCATCCCGTAGCCTGGGAACTTCCATATGCTGCAGGTGTGACCATAAAAAGAAAAAAAAAAACAACTTTTATTTTGCTTAATTCTGTAGTTGATCTAACACATAACAGTTTATTCAAAATAATAATGGCAATAATGTATTTGATTATGTATGCCTATGTATATCACATGTATATGTATTTTTGTATATATGCTTATGCATGCTTGTATGTAAGTAAAAGAAATGACAGCAGTGATACAGAGATGGAAGGCATTGGAAATATATTGTTGTTATTAGGTACTCATACTACCCATAAAGTGGTATAGTATTATTAGAAATAGTAAAAAATATATAAATATATATATTCATATTTATTTATATATAAAATAAAATTAAAATAAAAACTCTAGGGAAACTACTGAAAAAAAGTGAAAAAAGAAGCGTATCTGCCTCATATGCTAAGAAAGGGCAGAAAATGAGACCATGATCAATTAAAATCACAAAAGGCAAAAAAGAGTGGAAGATAGAAATAAAAAACAAGGCCAACAAATAGAAAACAAAAATGAGTATGGTAGGTAGTAATCCCATATTAACAATCACTTAGAACATCAATGTTCTAAATGCACTAGTTAAAACACAGAGATTGTCAGAATGCACCTAATGCAAGACCCAACTAAATACTGTCTGTAAGAACTGCACTTTAAGTATAAAGAACATATAAATTAAAAGTAAATGGATGGAGAAAAATATGTTAATACTAATCAAAAGAAAGCAGAAGTAACTATATTAATTTAATATAGGATTAAATTATATAAATAATTATATACATATAATAAAATTAAGACACAGATTTCGAAACAAGGTAAGTTATCAGAGAAAAGAGGAATATTATGTAATGATAAAGGGGTCCATTCTCCAAGAAGGCATATAACAATCCTTAATTTGCATTGCTTAACAGCATAGTGTCATACTACATGAAGTAAAAAGTGATGTAGTGGCAAGGAGAAAGAGATGTATCCACTATAATAGTTGGGGACTTCAACACCCCTCTATCAGAGATAACAGGCAGATCTAACAGGCAGAAAATCAAAGGACCTGGGTAAACTCAACCCACCCATCAAGTGCTTGTAATTGACATCTACAGAACTACTTCATCCGACTACAGAGAATATATATTCTCCTCATGTGCAAATGAAACATTCAACAAGATAGACCATATTCTGGGCTGTGAAAGACACCTTAAATTTCTAAAAGAATAGAAATCATACAATGTTTGGTCTCAGATCACAGTTGAGTTAAACCAGAAAATTCCCAAATATGTGGAGATAAAATGATACATTTCTTTTTTCTTTCTTTTTTTTTGTCTTTTTGCTATTTCTTGGGTCACTCCTGCAGCATATGGAGGTTCCCAGGCTAGGGGTTGAGCCATGTCTGCAACTTAAAGCACAGCTCACAGCAATGCCGGATCCTTAACCCACTGAGCAAGGCCAGGGATCGAACCCACAACCTCATGGGTCCTAGTCGGATTTGTTAACCACTTAGCCATGATGGGAGCTCCTAAATGATACATTTCTAAATAACAAATGACTCAAAGAAAACTTTCAAGAGAAATTTGAAAACACCTTAAATTGAATGAAAATTTAAAAATATCAAAATTTGTGGGATACAGTGAAAGCAGTGTGTAGAGGAAAATTGCATTGTATACAAATGTTAGAATAGAAGAAAGATCTAGAATCAATAATCTATGTTTCCACTTTAGGCAACTAGAAAAAAAGCAAATTATATTCAAAGTAAGCAGAAGAAAAGCAATAATAACTGCAAATAATGATTGTAAATAACTGAACACAATTTGAATACCCTACTGGTTCAAAAGAAAAATGGCAAACCTCTATTAGTTCTTATCTTTGCAAAATAAAATCTAAGTATTTTTCATGTACTTGGAATTTTCATTCTTCCAAAATTAAATGTTTGTAGATATTTGCCTATGTGCTTAAATTAATTTTCCTGAGTTTACAAAAGCAAAAGTAAAATAACCCTAAATCTGGTCAGCACCTTTTGTTTTTATTTTCATTATGCTATATGCTAATTTTTTTATCATAAAGTTTTTTTTGTCTTTTTGTCTTTTCTAAGGCCGCACCTGTGGCATATGGAGGCTCCTAGCCTAGGGGTCTAATCAGAGAGCTATAGCCACCAGTCTACACCACAGCCACAGCCACATAGGATCTGAGTCGTGTCTGTGACTTCCACCACAGCTCACAGAAACGCTGGATCCTTAACCCACTGAGCGAGGCCAGGGATCGAACTCACAACCTCATGGTTCCTAGTTGGATTTGTCAACCACTGAGCCATGACGGGAACTCCTATCATAAAATTTAACTTACAAGTAAATTGTATTGACATTGTCCAAAGGTTGAAAATGGATAAAGTTTTCATTTTATTTTCAAATTTTTAAGTAGAAAGTAAATATTTTCACTCCTCTAGATTTGAATAATTCCTTCTATAAATCAAGCCTAATTCACCCTGTGGATTTAGGATTTAGGCATCTCTTTTACTTAGGATGTGTACATGGAGGTTAATAAGACAAATCCATCGATATTGAATTTGTAGAAAAGCTTGCCAGTTCTCTTTAGAAATGTGATACTGGAGCATAACATTCTGTATTTAACATTCTTCAGTGATTATAGATAAAAATTAGCATATCTGAAATATGACAACCTTACACATCTTTTAAAGCTCAGCACAAATCATTTTACTATGAAATTTCTCTGATCTGCTATTATGGGTATCAGTAAAAGCACGTGGAACACACAGACACACACACAGGGAAATAAGTAAAAAAAATAAATAAAATAAACCAAGTAATCTAATACTGAAAGTGTGAAATAATTATTTATTATTACAAAACTATCTGGTACAATTTTACCCTAAATTGCTCTCAGTTACAAGAAATAAATGCACAAAAACCAGGCAGAAAGACAGAAAAACACACAAAGGAAAAAACTTACCAAATCATAGCATACATAATACTCTTCAAAGCACTAAGTGTTCTACCTCTTTCATAACTCCATTAGATTTCATTTGGAAATTGTATAATGTCTTGAGTAATAATTTGTCTTTTCATTTGGGTATAAATTCATTCCCAAACATATTATATGCTTTTGAATCACAGTATTTTCTCTAAATCTTTTTGGTATTTTCCAGAGAATATTAATGTTGGGTATAAGAGCAAATACTGTTTGGGATAGATAGAGAATACTTAATTTTTTCAATAATCCCTTCAGAAGCCTAAGCATAAAGTGAGGTCACATTTAAGGTAATGTTTGAGATACTGAGAAAGACTGTGAGGTTAAACATCAAACTTGTAGGGAATATATATTTGATAAGATAAAATGTATTTTTTAGATCTTAACCCATTGAGCCACAATGGAAACATCGTCATTGTAATTTTTGAGTTTTGGCTTGGTCACCATCCATGAGCATATGGAAATGCAAAAACTCAGTTTGAGTTTCCCTCCAATCTTAGTTAAATAGAAATAGCAGGAGTTCCTGTTGTAGCTCAGTGGTTAACAAACCTGACTAGCATCCATGAGGATGCGGGCTTGATCCCTGGCCTTGCTCAGTGGGTTAAGCATCCAGGGTTGCCGTGAGCTGTGGTGTAGGTTGCAGACAGGACTCAGATCCCACTTTGCTATGGCTGTGGTGTAGGCTGGCAACTACAGCTGTGACTGGACCCCTAGCCTGGGAACCTCCGTATGCTGCAGGTGCAGCCCTGAAAAGACTAAAAAATAAAAAAAATAAAGAGAAATAGCAAACTTCTGACCAACTTGTCAGTAATAAGCTGCCTTTCTTTGTCTTAAAACATAGATTTTTTTTCAACTGAAAGCTACAAGTATACTTTAGTTAATTTATGTTTTAAATATATTTCCTGAAGTTACATCACAAAACTTTAGGATTATGTGACAAATTCAAATATATAGAGAACTGTTTTCAGTGGATTTAAAGTATTATTATTCAGACAAATCTCTACCATTTAAAAATTAGTACCTCAGTGTGTGATGAGAGGGTATGCAAAGTGTCACAAACATATATGACTTTTATATAGTTATTGATGAAATATTTATTTTTATGCAAAGATAAAGTATCTCTTGCTACCTAATTTATAGATATCCCTAGAGATAGTGATATTTATGCTCAATTTCTTAAACTTATATAAACATTATTCTTACCTTGCTTCTTCACAGAGAAGTATATCTACACAATGTCCAAATATCTAGGTAAAAATAGTTAAATTCCATTTGTTGTACATCCACTTTAGTCATGAAGATGGCAGACATCTGGACACAGCTATAAATAGAAGTTCAACTCTTAAGAACTTTTACATTGCTCATATGTTTGTTTCCATTTGATAACCACTCCCCAAGAATCAGGTAATATACTGAGAGAGAGAGAGAGGTTGGGGGAGTGTGTGCATATAAGAGGGACTGTGTGCAAAGTTAGAGAAAGATAACCAGATATTCATGAATGGTGGTCCATGTCGGTAAAATCTGAACAAGCAAGCATTAGAATACTTTCTCACATGTTGTGAAGGAGATCATGATATTAGCTGTTAGGCCAGTGTAATTGTTCTAAATAAGCAGTAGGTGGTCATCCCTTTTTTGAATCGAAGGGACTGGATGACCCTCAGAGAAAGTCGGTGTATTTCTATGTTTAATTCAGAAAAATTGGGGGGTGGATTGAAGGGACAGCGGTTGCTCTTCCACTGGTCACTTAGATGGCTAATGTAATCTAGATTTCCTTTATTACTTTTGGACTTACCTGGCAGGTAAGGAAAGAAGTAGCCTTTAATTTACAGCCAATTTTGCTCCTCCTTCTAAGCTTTCGACTTTTATCTTCTTCCAAATTCTGGGTTCTGAAGCATTAGAATTATATTTTTTGTCCTTGATTATTTCCTTTTCTTAATTTGCTTTTAAAAAGTTTAAGTAGGAGTTCCCATCGTGGCACAGTGGTTAACGAATCTGACTAGGAACCATGAGGTTTCGGGTTCGATCCCTGCCCTTGCTCAGTGGGTTAAAGATCCGATCCGGTGTTGCCCGTGGGCTGTGGTGTAGGTTGCAGACGCGGCTCGGATCCCGCATTGCTGTGGCTCCGGCGTAGGCCGGTGGCTACAGCTCTGATTCGACCCCTAGCCTGGGAACCTCCATATGCCACGGGAGCGGCCCAAGAAATAGCAAAAAGACAAAAAAAAAAAAGTTTAAGTAATTCTAGGACCTCTGGGTAAGTGCAGCATAAGATGCTTTAAACATACACATGTATAGAAAGAAACAGGTAGAAGTACTATTAATACTTGATGCTTTTATAAACCAGTGTTGAACACAAAGGCAGTAGCTAAGATAATTCAGTGATTGTGTAGTTAAAGGCATGGATTAACTAGTGAGGTCCCTTGGGTGGGATGGCAAAGGTAATTCTAGGGTGCCCCAAAGTAAGACTTTAGAAAGAGAGGGAGAGTAAAAGCCTTATAAAGGAAGAATAAACAGAGGTCAGTGTAGCGATCACCCTGCAAACAAATTAATCTCCCATCCCTGTGATGAAATCTGTGTGCATCTAGCAAGCTGGGATTCAGAGGGTGCTACATGACAATCTGCTCACAACACTTGTGGTACAAGAATTTCTTGCATTTAGCAAACATTGCAGTATACTGAGATGGTTTGGGGACAGTCTTCTGGCTTGTTCTGATATTTGATGTCTGTGAGGGCTGATTTTCCTGCAAATTACACTTCCATTTTAGATGCCTTTAGCACCAAGTTTAGATAAAGCCAGTGTCTCCACCTTCAGTGGCATTCTCCAGGTGCTTAGAGTCATGCCTATATAACATCGCTAAATAGTGAGCATCAGGTGATCCTAGATTGAAGGTTGGATCACCATCATTGAAAGTATGTATATTTCTTAGATGATTATGTTGCTTGCACTTCAAGTTTCCCATGAGAATCTCTGGATGAGAAGAAAGACAGATTCTGGGGTAAGGTGCAGGAGAATTTTTGGTGTACATATATCTATATGTATTGTACTTGATAAACTATATTCTGTGATGCACATTTCTTTCACTTGTTTCATATGATTACTGGAATTTTCATGTGTCTTGCTGTTAACGTACATCTTTAATGTAGTGGTGTTTTCATTTTCTTCAGAGCTGTTGTCTTGGAATCACACAAAGAGTATGCATAACTAGATATAAGGCGATGCATTCCTATACTCATCTCTGTTGAAGGTGAATAAGAAAAAACATCTGCTGTTAATCATGTCTAGTTGTAGATTTTTGAACCCAGACAGTGTATAGTTGGTCTTCTTATACTGTTTCTTAGAAAAAAATATTATATGTTCTTACTGTTATAGATAAAGACAGCGAAGCTAGGAGAGAAAGAGATTGGTTCATGGAGTCAAGTGATTCAAGTGATTGATTTTCACTAGGAGGACAGTCCTGCTGCTAATTGGGTCCTTCAGTCTCCTTATTTATGCTGTTGTTGTGTGATCTCTGATTTGGATGTAAACTATTTGGGATCACTGTATGTTGTGGATTACTGTGGGAGGAGGGGTTGTTGCAGCAGAAAGGAAGGAACTTCCATGGATAAGGAGTTATTATGAATAGGCATTGGTTCTTAGGTGGAGTTGTGGTTTGTGCAGTGGATTTTTTTTTAATGGCTGCATCTGGACATATGGAAGTTCCCAGGCTAGGGGTCTAATTGGAGTTGCAGCTGCAGCCTGTGCCACAGCCATGGGAACACCGGATCTGAGCTGCATCTGAGACCTAAACTGCAGCTTGCAGCAATGCTGGATCCTTAACCTGCTGAGCAAGGCCAGGGATCTAACCTGCATCCTCATGGACACTCTGCCAGGTTCTTAACCCACTGAGTCACAACGGGAACTCCTTTGCCATGGATATTTGAAGGAGTTGTTGAGATGGAAAGAAGAGCAAGGACAAGAAAACTAGTTTAGAACTGTGTGACCCCTTAAGGGAATCCCCTGTGAAAGATACAGCATTTTAATGTTTTTTTTTTGTTTGTTTGTTTGTTTTTTCTCTATTTCTACTATTACGTAATATTGGGAAGAATCAAAACACAATGTAGGGCAGGTAAATGTGTCCTGTCCCACATTTGCCAGACCTTTTATCAAAGAGTTTGGAGTTGCAATAGTAAAGCCCTCTTTAGGCTCCTTTAGGACCTCTGGTTAGTGCTTAGCAATGAAGTTGGCATTGACCCTCAGTGAACCTGAGAATCTTCAAAAAATGAGTTTTCAGGAAACAGAATGAAGAGACCATTTTCACACAGAGGCGTAGCCTCTCCTCTCTGGGAGCCCACTGATAGACCTCATTTTGGCTTAGGCTATTCTTGCTTTACACCTTTTTGCTTTTTGCTTTAACAACCCAGGGATTTTTTAGGAAGTTCCAAATTGTTTCTGTAGAGATTCCTGTAGTTCTCTCAGCTTTGGATTGAGGGGTGGGAGAAGGGAGAGGGGAACACAGCAAGGTGGTTTATGGTTACTAATAAGTGATTGTAATGCAAGACCACCCCAGGCCCTTCTAGCCAGAAAGGTCTTAAGAAAGTAGCTCTTTGGGAGTTCCCGTTGTGGCGCAACAGAAATGAATCTGACTGGTAACCATGAGGATGCATGTTTGATCCCTGTCCTCGCTCAGTGGGTTAAGGATCTGGCATTGCCATGAGCTGTGGTGTAGGTCGCAGAGCTGGCTCGGATCTGGCGTGGCTGTGACTGTGGTGTAGGCTGGTGGCTATAGCCCTGATTCACCCCCTGGCCTGGGAACCTCCATATGCCACAGGAGTGGCTCTAAAAAGACAAAAAAAAAAAAAAAAAAAAGAAAGAGAAGAAGAAAATAGCACTTCACTAATAGGCTACGAAAATGAAAATGAGATTCAAATAAATTGAGATATACTTGAAAATATCATTATTTTGTGGAGTACTCAAGTTTGTGACTCTTAGAAATTTTGGAGACAAAAAAAAAAAAAAGGAGTTCCCATGGTGGCGCAGTGGTTAACGAATCCGACTAGGAACCATGAGGTTGTAGGTTCGATCCCTGCCCTTGCTCAGTGGGTTAAAGATCCTCCGGCGTTGCCGTGAGCTGTGGTGTAGGTTGCAGACGCGGCTCGGATCCCGCGTTGCTGTGGCTCTGGCGTAGGCTGGTGGCTACGGCTCCGATTGGACCCCTAGCCTGGGAACCTCCATATGCCACGAGAACGGCCCAAGAAATGGCAAAAAGACAAAAAAAAAAAAAAAAAAAAAAAAGAAATTTTGGTGTTTTATTGACTATTCTCTCATTGCCAGTATTTAGCCTGATCTATTCTTCAATCAGGTTTGGTACAGTCCTCATGGACCTGATATTTAAAAATATTACTTAAAAATCCTACAAAGGTGATTATCTCCATTTAGGTTTATGTATTATTCTGGTAATAATGCCAAAAGACAAATTCTGTACTAATTTTAAGACTCAAGATATTGCACCTCTATTCTATAAGTATGTGGAGTCTCACCCCTGAAAAATTTAATTGAATCCCCCCTCCCACCAAACCCTAGTATGACATTCATGTACTGTTATGAAAAATCTTCCCACATGGTTCTGAGGCACAATCAGGAGAAAGAATGGTTGATTTACTAAATTATGCTGAACAAATTAAGGATGTTCTAACCAAATGACAAGTTACCTCCCCACAGTTAGACTAATCAATATTTTACACTAACATTTTATATTAGAGAAAAACATATCTACTTAGAAAATGTAAAATGTCCTGATGTTTCTGTCCTTTAAATCATTCTAATCTGAGAAGCTTAAAGTGTTTAATCTTCACAATTCTATGCAGAAGAAAGAGATAATCAGAAGGACAGGTCAAGTCAATTACTTCAGTTCTCTGTGAGCCCTAACCTTGAGAGTTTTCTGCTTCCAACTTCATTGCTTTGTCCAATTCTTGTTTTTTTGGAGGTTGTTGCGTGTGTGTGTGTGTGTGTGTGTGTGTGTGTGTGTGTCTTTCACATGCTGTTAGTTTATTTGGATGACCTAAAATCATTCAATCTTAAGGAAATTCATAGATATTTTTTAAAAAGTTTAAAACCAGAGATAATAGTACAGAGAGACTCACAGACCAAATTAACACACTCAAATCAAATAGTTTATTTATTCAATTTCCAAAATGACCCAAGATGCAAAGGCCAAGTATTGGTGTAGGCTAACACAGTTCCAAAACTAGGATGCATCTGCAGTGAAAGGAACACTGTACCTTAATCCTGTTACCCAGGGTTCACATGCCCATCTCTTTCTCTCCCTCTGCATCATCAGCCTTCTCTGCTGACAGTGTCGTTACAAGGACCAGAGTTGAGGTTTAGAAAGGGTGCTTAGCAGATACAAGGTCCTCTGACCCATCGCTTGCTTGTTCGATTAGCGAGACCCAGGGGCAAGCATGCCTGACCAGTAGCTGTAGATCACTGATGACTTGCTGAGCAGCTATGGATTTTAGCTGCCTGTCTCTGGCAGAGGTCACATAGGACCAAAATGGGTGTCATCACTGGGTGACAGTGTCACAATAGGGATCACATTACTGACAACTGGGAATAATATGATCCCTGATTTATGAATATTTAAGGTTTAATTGGTCCTTCCATCCCTCTGTATCTATAAGTTAGCACTCAGTTGTTCCATCATTTTTATCTGTGTTCAGTTTTATGTGGGTTGTTTTAGTCTATTGTAACATGTCTTACAGGTTAGCAACCTAGTGGTTATAGTTAGCAGACCATATACATTTTGTCCATGTCATTTGTTTATCTTGTTCTCCTAGATGATAATTGATAATAATATTTTAAAATAATGAAAATATGATCATAATTATTTTAAAATGCTGTAAATATGCATTATAGCCTGCCTAGGGTCTTGTGTTGTATTTTCAGAATTTTGATACATTGTGTCTTTATTTCTAGAAAAGCCACCCCAAATGGGAAAGGCAAAACAGTCTGTTGTCTTCAGCAATTATTTTGCAGTAAAATCATAGGTGGAGAGGTTGGCAAAGGCTAATAACAACAAAAAAGGATAATGATCTCGACATACTCTGTGTGTAATTACCTTCCTTTGTCCTCCTCATTCCCTCCCCTCTTTTCCTCCTTTCCTTTCTTCCTTCTTTCCCTCCAGTATATTCATTAATGATTGATTTATGATGTGTTAAATTATATGGTGGTTTATACTTGCTTTGGGATCCAGAATATAGTCATTTCTAGTGAAATTACCATGTATACTAAAAATGAGTATGTGTTCTGAAGTAACAGGGAATAGCGTTCTTTAAATTCCAATTAGGTCAAGTGGTTGATGGTATTTTTTTAAGATAATATATGTCTTTAATGATCTTTTGATCTGATAAAAGGGGTGTTAATATGTAATTGTGATTTTTATCTTTTCGTTCTTTCTGTTCAACTCTGAAGCTCTGTTTTAAAGTATACTTACATTTATGATTGTTATGTTATGCCTGCTCTACTGATCATTTTATTATTTTTAAATGTCCCTTATTATTGCTAGTAATACATTTTTTCCTTGAGGTCTATTTTAACTTATATTAAAATAGCTACTCCAGGCTTCTTATACTCATTCTCTATATAAAATATTAGCTTCATCTGTTTACTTTCAACATATCTGCGTCTTTATACTTAAAGGTCAAACTCTTTTGAAGCAATGTAGTTTGATTTTGTTCTCTTATTCATTTTGGCAAACTTTTGTCCTTTAATTGGAGCGTTTAATATATTAGTACATTTGCTACATTTATATTTAACACAATTACTGATATGTTTGAATATGAGTCTGTAATTTATTGGGATTTTTTTTTACTTGTTACTTGTTTTGTTTTTGTTTATTGTATTGTCACTCTTCTTGTGATCTTCCCTTTATTTGGATTATTTGAATATTTCTGTGATTATATCTTACTTTACCTACTAGATTTTTACCTTTACCTATTTTCATTAATGTTTTCATGGTTGTTCTACCAATTACAATATAAATATTTAACTTCTCATTCCACCTAAAGTTACTGTTCTACCATTTCACATAAAATGTAGCAACTTGCATCCATATAGTTGTCTTTACTCTCTGTCCTTATTCTACATATTCTATATATATCTGCATACCCCAAAACTATTAGAACTAATAAATGAATGCAGCAAGGCTGCAAGATACAAGATTAATGCACAGAAATCGGTAGCATTTATATATACTAATAATAAAGTATCAGAAATAGAAAGTAAAATAGTAACCCCATTTAAAAATTACATCAAAATACTGAAAAATAGGAGTTCCCATCGTGGCTCAGTGGTCAACAAATCTGACTAGGAACCATGAGGTTGTGGGTTCGATCCTTGGCCTTGCTCAGTGGGTTAAGGATCCGGCATTGCTGAGAGCTATGGTGTAGGTTGCAGACACGGCTCGGATCTCGCGTTGCTTTGTCTCTGGCGTAGGCCGGTGGCTACAGTTCCGATTAGATCCCTAGCTTGGGAACCTCCATAAAATAATAACTCACAACAATTGGAAAGAAGAAACATGGATTTTGGTAATCTAATACCTTTCAAAATAGATTCAGTATATAATTTCTCAAATATATGTAAGATAATAGTGTCATAATAATACTTTTTAAAGTCAGAAATGTATCTGATAGTAGCTGAAAGTCTGGAAATTTTAAAAGTAGTGATTTTTTTAGAAAGTGAAACTCAGGTTATGAAGGGTAATGCCTGGCATTGCTCCTTTTCATCATGAAGATGAAAACTTTATTTCATTTAAAAAATCTGTTAATGTTAAAACGTAAAGAATCATGTGGTTTAAAACTATGTAAGGAATTAGTAATGTAGCTGTGACTGTGTATACTACTCTCAGTTTGCAGAATTTCACCAGGATCTGCCACAGAGTTCCCCATGAAATTATTATGTCATCTTTTTTCTTCTTCCTCTAGAAAGTTTCTAGCACAAATCCAGTGTAGATACTGTTTTTGGGTAAATCAAAACTCAGGAAGCACCAAAGGGGATTTAAGTCACAAAACCTGAAATTTTTTCTTTCTTCCTTGTGTTTAATGTCTAGTAATTATATTTCCATACCTAGTAAAAATTAGTGGGGTTTTGGAGTCAGACAAACCTGTTTTTTAATTCTTGGTTGAACCAGTCATTAGTTTTGTTTTTTAGAAACTTTTTTTGAGTCTCAATATTTCCATTTATCAAAAGGGAACTCTCTTAACAAACTTCATAGGAATTTTATCGCTGTTAACTAAAATGACATATGCAAAGTGTTTGGCACAGTGTAGATCTACATATATTTTGTCCTTTATTCTATACCTCTCTAGTTCTTTTCTTCTAAACATTTTTTTCTATGTAGCACAGTTAGTTTTAATGCAATGTTCTTGTCATAGAAAATAGTTGAATATTGCTGAAATTTCTAGGCTTGGTTGAAGTCAGTTCATATTTCTGACCTAAAAGTAGATGATTTAAAGAAATGAATTATCCAAAGCAAATCATTATATCACATTATACTCTAGCTTCTTCTAGTGTCAATTATTAGTTTTTGCTTTTATGAGATTAGTTTGTCTCTATGGGTTTGTCATAATTAAGTTTAATTGTTTTAATAAAAATAACTGTATTTGGTATCAAATACAACTATAAAACAGTTTTATGCTTAAATATAAGTATGAAAATCATAAGAAAAATATTTTTTGACTTTCCACAATTGTATCTTATGGTGTCTTTTCTGGTCTAGCGAGTTTTTAAAGGGATTCTTCTAAGCATTATTTGTAAATTCCTCAGTAGCATTTGTATTTGGGATAACACAAGTATTTTGGTAGAAGTAAGGGTTTTTAAAAGTATTTGGTCTCTTTATCCAGTTTCATTTTGCTCTTATTTTCATTTCTCTTGTAAATCACCTTAGAGTAAACATGACAACCATGTCAAATTCTTTGCTTTCAGATTTGGTTTAGGCAGGCTGAAGAAAAATATTTTCTGTTGAGCTTTCCGAAGAAGCTCTAAACTCCTTGTTCAATTAGGAGGCACACAAAAAAATAGTGAACTTTTAGATTCAATGTAGAGATTTATTTTTTAGAGTTAATCATGTATTAACTTATCATTTAAATATAATAGGGTCATTGGTGGCCATATACATATTAATAAATAAAACCATTACTAGTAGCATGAAGCTGCATCTTGAATCATTTAGAAAGAAAAAAAAAGAAATATAAATATTTATATAGGTAATAGGTAACTGTGCATCATAAAATAATAAAAATGTAAACACACAATCCCATTCTTGTTTGTTGCTTCTTTCCTCTGTGGGAGCCTGACAACCTTTTGATTAAAGGGATACTTGTCTAGTCAAGGTAGGATAAATTCTAGTCACTAAATTGATTGTCATGAATCAGAGGCAGCTAGCAAACTCAAGGCTTAAAATGACATTGATCTCTGCTCACTCCTTTGTTTATTTGACCATGAAATTGGAAGTGGTCACCTCTTCTAGCTATGGGTATTGGCATAGAAATACTTTTTTTTTTTTTTTTTTTAAGAACTAAGGAGCCATTTACATCTTATATTTCCAGTTTAAGTCAAGAAACTGTTTCCCTTGGGGGATCACTCATAGCTGTAAAATAACACTTGAATAGAGTTGAAGGCAATCAGGGAAAACTCAGTTTTCGCTAGATTCATATGAATTTTCAGTTATAATGAAAATTACCTTTGGAAAGAAATATACAAATAATCATATGCTGATTTATTTTTGGTGATATAACATGCCTTTGTAGCCCAATCAAACCATATCCATAAAGCTACTGATAGTCTCAAAGGTGCCTCATTTGAATAAGGTAATATTATATATTCCAAAGTAATAAAGGAGAGATTTTGTAGAACAACAGCAAAGTAATTATAAGTAATTTTAAATAATATAACTTTGAGTTGAATTCACTAGTTTCCTAGTCCTAGACAAGTTAACTACTAGCTCCTTATTGCCTTAAATCAAAGACGGAAGATAAAAATTGATGGGAGATAAGGAATTCTCCTCTTTGGAAAATTTGAAAAGAAGCTTGGGGCTCAGAGATGGTAGGAATGACAGACAGTGCAGGTCAGGTACAGGCATTAGAAGGAGGATTAAATGCAAGTTTACAGGCATAACAACCAGAATCCAGCCACTCCATCTCTGCCTCATGTGTAAGCACCACCAGCACCTGTCTCTCTATTGAGCAGGATATTGGAAACTTTTCCCCTAAATAAAATAGCCAAAAAGAAAGCATCTCTTTTGTGATGACATTTTTGGGGTATGAAAATGAAAATATGTAATTTTTACCTATGTATTTTAAAGGTTTAAAATACAAATTAGGTAGAGGAAAACCTGGAAAATACAAATACAAAAAAGGCAGAATGATTATTATTAATATCAGATGAAATGTACTTTAAAATTAAAAGCTTTAAATAAGTTTTAAAAGTGTGTCAAAAGGGTATAATATTTATAAATCTGTATGTAACAACTAACAGAGCAGTTAAACATACAAAACCTCAACACCTCTTGGAATATCACCAGTAGCGTTGCTTCAGGTAAACAAACTTTTCTAGCTTCCCCTGAAGACTTTGGTAAGATGTGAGAAGTTTCAAGTTGAAGTTTGGAGTTTCAGAGAAAAGTCTTTGAAGTAGCCCTACATGGTTTGTTTGAACCTTATAAATTCATTTCCTTAATCCTTCTTCTGACTAGACTGTGGGTGAGATGGCTAGAAATCCAGCAGCTGTCTTGTGAAAATGAGGTGGCTCTGAGTTGACCCTGAGCATGACAAGATGACTGTAACTACGTTTTGACTCAGGGTTATATCTGACTGCTAAAGGTTGAAGAGCAGAAAGATCGAAGGTACCAGGTTTCTCACTAATGCATAGAACTGCTGTGCTTGTCCTAGATTGCAGATTTGTGAGAAAAAAATAAATCCCTATCTTATTTAAGAATGTTATTTTAGGAGTTCCCGTCGTGGCGCAGTGGTTAACGAATCCGACTAGGAACCATGAGGTTGCGGGTTCGGTCCCTGCCCTTGCTCAGTGGGTTAATGATCCGGCGTTGCCGTGAGCTGTGGTGTAGGTTGCAGACATGGCTCGGATCCTGCGTTGCTGTGCCTCTGGCGTAGGCCGGTGGCTACAGCTCCAATTCAACCCCTAGCCTGGGAACCTCCATATGCCGCGGGAGCGGTCCAAGAAATAGCAACAACAACAACAACAACAAAAGACAAAAAGACAAAAAAAAGAATGTTATTTTAGAGATCCTGCTGTATGGCACTGGGAACTATATCTAGTCACTTCTAATGGAGCATGATGGAGGATAATGTGAGAAAAAGAATGTATACATATATGTGTGACTGGGTTACTTTGCTGTAACAGGTAGAAAATTGACAGAACACTGCAAACCAACTATAATTGAAAAAATAAAATCACTTAAAAAAAGACTTGTTTTAGTTCTTTGTTATAAGAAACTTAAAATAATTTTAACTGATAAACAAGGGAAACTTGATACAAATACAAGTAAAGTGGGAGATTTTCAAAGCTCTCCCAACTATGAACAGATAGAGTTGAAACACAGAATTAAGTAAGTATAGAGAGATTCTGAATAAAATTAATTTCACTTGGTATACATACATACACTTCTCTCTTGTATACAGTAAATGTGTATGTATTGTCAATGAAGAGAGCTTCAGCCATAGAATTGTTATTGTTAATATTACTCTTAAAGTATGAAATTTATTTGACATTATGTAATTTTGAAATATTTGTGTATATAGGCCATATGACCTCTATGGAGGACGCAGGAGTTTTTATTTTAATTTAAATTTATAGGACTCTGTGTATTTTTTGTTTCCTAGTAAAGATCTTACTAAGTGTAGCTGATAACTGGTCCCCATTTTACAGTTGTAGGTCATGATTCCTCTCTCCCTTCCTTTCTTTCTTCCTTCCTTCCTCCGTTCCTCCCTCCCTCCCTACAGATGGGCTAGGGAGAGAGGGAGAGCTCCCTTCCTACCTTCCTTTCTTTCTTCAGCCACACCTGTGGTATATGAAGTTCCCAGGTTAGGGGTGGAATCAGAGCTGCAGCTGCTGCCCTATGCCATAGCCGCAGCAGTGCAGGATTCAAGCTACATCTGTGACCTACACCACAGCTTGTGGCAACACCGGATCCTTAACCCACTGAGTGAGTCCAGGAATCGAACCTGCATCCTCATGGACACTCGTTGAGTTCTTAACCTACTGAGCCACAACGGGAACTCCATGTTATCTTTCAAATGGCATTATATCAGCCATTTCCAATAAAACCCAGTACCCTCCAAATCACATCGCAAACTCTTATAGTTTATATTTAAGCAAATTCTCTTGGGTTTCAATAATGGTAATATTAGAAGGGTTTTTGTGTGACATATTTGAAGACCATTATATTATATAGTATTAGGTAGAGGACACCGGCAAAAAAAGATAGTATGTAAGTTAGTTTTAGCATTTATGATCTTAGATGAACTGCATTGACTATGCATTTTTTCCTTGTCCTCTTGGTTGTTCTTTTTAATCTAATTTTCATATAGATTTGTGCCTCATTGTATTCTAAATATAATGTAATTCAAAAGATGTCTTGTGGTTGATACCCAGGCATACATTAAAAGATGGGAAGCATTAAGCAGTGTGAATGTACATATTCATAATAGCTGTCTAACTATGTTTTTTTCCCTTCCGTAGACTAAGTCATACTGTATATTTTCTATCCTACTGAAATATTATAAATCACTTTTTAATATCTTTTTATCTGAACAAGAAAAAAATCATTTGTATTACAGACATGTAAATTTAACTTAAAACTACAAAACCTAGTTTGAGGCTTGATACTGTGGCCATAAATCATATACAATAACATTGTAAATGAGATAACTGTAACATTATATTCTCTGGGCAAGGTTAATAGATTCAGTTCAAGTCTAGCAAGAAATTGTAGCTGACATTTTCCCATTTCTTTCAGAAAAGCCTTTATAAATCCTCAACTTCTAAATTGGACTGGATTAGGTCCCAGTGGAGAAAATCCTAGATTTAGTGTTTTTAATTTCCTAAGTTACTGACTAGGAACCAACTTTATAACTATAGTCAAATATGGCTAGAGGACTTTAACAGTAGGGTTATTTTTGTTATTCCTATCCAATTCTGATAATAAAACTAATCGCATTAATAATAGCAAAGGAAAAATGATGGTAAAAGTAATACTAGTCCATTTTTAAAAACCCTGTCAATTTGGTTAACCCAAGTTGGCAGTGGAAAGAAATAAAAATAAGAGTTTTATTCAAGCTTTCCCTGGTTGACTAAACAAAACACAGCAGGTCTACTACTTTCATTTTTAACTCATAGCTCTTTACCCTGGTAACAGAATATTTACATTCTACTGTGCCCTGTTTCTTGCTGCTGTCAGACTCTCCTCTGGGACTCTGGGAACTGGCACAATGGGTGATCTTTTTTTTTTTTTATTGTTATTTCCTCCAACACACTTTTTTTTTTTCCCACTGTACAGCATGGGGACCCAGTTACATATACATGTATACATAATTTTTTCTCCCATTGTCGTGCTCCGTTGTAAGTATCTAGTCATAGTTCTCTGCTACACAGCAGGATCTCATTGTTAATCCATTCCAAAAGCAATAGTTTGCATTTGTTAACCTCAAGCTCCCAATCCCTCCCACTCCCTCCCCTTCTCCCCAGGTAACCACAAGTCTATTCTCCAAGTCCATGATTTTTTTTTTGTGGAAAGATTCATTTGCTGTATATTAGATACCAGATATTAGTGATATCATATGGTATTTGACTTTCTCTTTCTGACTTACTTCACTCAGTATGAGAGTCTCTAGTTCCATCCAAATTGCTGCAGATGGCCTTATTTTGCTCTTTTTATGGCTGAGAAGTATTCCATTGTGTATATATACCACATCTTCCTAATCCAATCATCCGTTGATGGACATTTGGTTGTTTCCATGTCTTGGCTATTGTGAATAGAGCTGCGATGAATAGAGAACGCAGAAATAAACTCTGACACCTATGGTCAATTAATCTTTGACAAAGGAGGCAAGAACATAAAATCGGAAAAAGACCGTCTATTCAGCAAGAATTGCTGGGAAACCTGGACAGCTACATGCAAATCAATGAAACTAGAACACACCCTCACACTATGCACAAAAATAAAGTCAAAATGGCTGAAAGACTTAAATATAAGACAAGACACCATCAAACTCCTGGAAGAGAACATAGGCAAAACACTCTCTGACATCAACCTTATGAATATTTTCTCAGGTCAGTCTCTGAAAGCAACAGAAATAAAAGCAAAAATAAACCAGTGGGACCTAAACAAACTGACAAGCTTTTGCACAGCAAAGGAAACCAAAAAGAAAACAAAAACAAAAAGGAAACTTACAAAATGAGAGAAAATAGTTTCAAATGATGCAACTGACAAGGGCTTAATCTCTAGAATATCCAAGCAACTTATACAGCCTAATAGCAAAAAAGCCAACTACCCAATGGAAAAATGGACAAAAGACCTGAATAGACATTTCTCCAAGGAAGATATACAGATGGCCAACAAGCACATGAAAAAATGCTCAACATCCCTGATTATTAGAGACATGCAAATCGAAACTAGTATGAGGTACCACCTCACACCAGTCAGAATGGCCATCATTAATAAGTCCACAAATAACAAGTGCTGGAGGGGGTGTGGAGAAAAGGGAACTGTCTTGTACTCTTGGTGGGAATATAAATTGGTACAACCACTATGGAAAACAGTATGGAGGTACCTTAGAAATCTACTCATAGAACTACCATATGATCCAGCAATACCACTCTTGGGCATATATCTGGACAATGGGTGATCTTAATCTTCTTCTACTATGGGAAAAAGAATGTCTGCACCATGATACCTGGAGGCCCAGAAAACTCAGCTGCTGAATCTTGCCTGTGCAGGGAAAATTTTTCCAAATGCCCTGTTGTCATTGGGCATCAGTTTATAAGAGCTTCAAGACACTGTTTGCTGATGAAGGTAAAAACTGAATGATCTGCAAGGTGGTGGGGTTGTGTAGGTTCCCCCATAATGTGGTATTTCCTTTTCTTGCCTTTTGTCAGAACCCTGATTTTTATCCCCAAATACCAAGATTAACTAAATAGTCTCTTTCCTGCTAAAAGTTTATGTGGATTGTATTTTACTCTGTATGCCCTTGCAGGATTATTATGCTAGGAATTCCATTTCATTGCTTCATTCTGGTGTCCAAATCCTATCAGGCCTTCTTGTCCTTTAGGGATAGAAGCATGCTTTTCTCATTGACCTTTCAGATCTGCTCATAATGGGCTCAACATACCTCTCTAAATTTTTGTCCTCTTTTGGTTCTGTTTTCATTTTCTATCTTTATTCCTACTCATCTCCTTAACTTGGATGTCTGCCAAAACCAAGGAGAACCACATGCTGTCCCATGGGAGAACATATGATGAACACATGACTCAAAACCCAGTTGAAAAGAAATCCTATCCCCTGAGCCTTTATATGGCTCATTCCTTTCTACTTTGACTTTCACTTATTTATCTTTCCTATACATATGCCACAATACTGTATATTACCTTTAATTTCCTTAAATAGCATTCTGGTTATTCCTTGAGGATTATTTATATTTCTTCGACTAGACCCCAAGTCCCTTCAGGTGAAGAATAATACTTTTTACCTTCTTTACATTCTTTATAGGTTCAGTGAAGTTTCTAGGTGTAGAGTGAATAGTAGTTGAACTTAAGTCAGATTTTTTAGCCTTCTTCTTAAGGGCTTGACCATTCTGTGTTTATTTCAAGTAGAATATGCTTCCCCATTTTCTGCTGTAACCAGGTTGTGTTAATATAATAACAGATTTAATATAATAAATCTTTCACTTGTTATTTCACTGATTGAATTACTGTTAAAACTGATTAAATGCTATTATATTATTCTTTCAGAATGATTTGGGAATTGGAGTGGTGCTATCTTTGCACATTTTGCCTCTTTACACAAAATAGTCATCTCTCTGAAATGCACCTCCTGCTCTGTGCACAGGGGATGTGCATTCTCTAAGTCTTTTGTACCGTTTGTAATATTGTTTCTTCTGTTTGGCAGCTCAAATACTGCCTGACTTAAATTCACAGCTCCTAAAGGGTAGAGACTATTTAGTCATACTTTTTCTATCTTTGCAGTGCAAATAACACATATAATAAATGTAGGTATTTAATGTTTAAATCTCTGATGCAGGGATTCCTATATTGTAATTATGTGAACATAATGCCCTGAGGCTCCTGGCTCTTACTTTCATAAAAAGATTGGCTAAGAATGAAGGATGATATTAACATCTGCCTTACAGAATAAAATATTACAATCCGTCTTTCAAATATTAGCCTCATAAAGTAAGGAGGATCATATCACTGGTAACACAAATTATACCCTACTCTTGAGAATTATAACCATTTTAAGCTTCTAATTTCTCAGTTCTTATCATAGATACAGTGAATTGTCATATGATAAGCATATCTTACATGATTGGCAGAAACATCTACTAGGTTCTGTGTTTAATTTTTATTGCTAAAATTAATCCCATTAAAGGGTCGTCTTTCTATAAGTCTTTTGTCACTGTGTCTATATGGCATGAGGTCATTTTGTCACTATGTCTGTATGGCATGAGGTCACTGATCAGTCATTTTAATAGCTTCAATTAGTAACTTTCAGTATGATTTCAAGTGAGTGGTTAAAAGATTAATAAATTTATTTTCTCGTTTTCAATAATTTGTTGTCGTTAATATGAACTGGATTCCTCTATTAGTAGTTACTCATTTTGACTGTATATAACATGCTTCTCTGGATGCTTTGTGGAGTACAAAGTATAACACAATTAACAGCGTATTGGAAATGCAAGGCTCATATGTGCACACACACATATATGTACAGGTGAAAGACTAACAAGAGGTTAACGTCTACTTCTATGAAACAATACGAATGAGTAGTATGAGTAAATGAGAAATATGAGTAAGTATTATGCATTGAAAGAAGATTATTGTTGGGTAGAAGTTATCAGGAGAAAACATTTTCAGATGAGAGCTCTGCTACAAAGTATACCATTGAAATCATTGTTTTATCATTTTTAGTTTCTACCCTTTTCAGACAATTCCCCAAAGATCCACTTTACTTGGATTTGTACTTTTGCCAAGGGAAATTCTGTATCGTGTAGTTTATGAAGTTAATGTAGGAAGTGAGGTTTGCTGAAATGCCCTTCACATCCATCTTCATTTCATTTTAGCTTTCTGATTCTGTATGGTGGTTTTTTCCAATTTGGGATTCAAGAAGACCTTGAATGAATTATTATTCTTGAGTATTAAATCTTCTCTGTTATATGCTCCGTAACTGATGTATGTTTTACATATTCTCACAACACATCAAATCACAACTTTTTTATTCTATTGTTTGGTGGGCAATTAGGTTGCGTCTATGTCTTGGCTATTGTATATGATGCTTCAGTGAACATGGGGGTGCATATCTGTTCTGATTGGTTTTCTTCAGGTAAATAGAAATGGAATTGCTGAATCTGAAGTATTTCTATTTTTAATTTTTTGGGGAATTTCTGTAATGGTTTCCATACTGGCTTTATTGCCGCCAGCAATAAAGGGTTCCCTTTTCTCCAAATCCTTGCCAAAACTTATTTGTGGTCATTTATTTTTTTTTTTGTTTTTTTGTCTTTTCTTGGGCTGTTCCTGCGGCATATGGAGGTTCCTAGGCTAGGGGTCGAATTGGAGCTGTAGCCACCAGCCTATGCCAGAGCCACAGCAACGTGGGATCCGAGCTCAATCTGCAACCTGCACCAGAGCACACGGCAACACCAGATCCCTAACCCACTGAGCAAGGCCAGGGATAGAACCCACAACCTCATGGTTCCTTGTTGGATTTGTTAACCACTGAGCCATGACGGGAACTCCCTTGTTGTCTTTTTGATAATAGCCAATCTGATAGGTTTTTGTTTATACCGCATTTTGGTTTTGATTTGCATTTCCCTTATGATGAGTCATGTTGAGAATATTTTCAAGTGCCTCTTGGCTGTCTGTATGTCTTCGAATTTTGTTTGTACTTTTTCTAGTTTCTTTAGGTGTAATGTTAGGTTGGTTATTGAGATTTTTATTATTTCCTGAAGTAGGCTTATACCACTATAAATTTCCCTCTTAGAACTACTTTTGTTTTGTTCCACAGAGTTTGGAACATTGTATATTTTTTATTTCTTATTTTTTTTCTCTATGTTCCATTTGCATATTCTTTAGCCTCTGTGTGTTTGTGGGTTTTTTTTTAATAGTTTTTTCTTAGAGTTTATTTCTAATCTCATAGCACAGTGGGGTTAGAAAAGATGCTTGATATTATTTCAACTTTCTTTAATTTACTGAGACTTTTTTTAGGCCTAGCGTGTGATCTATTCTTGAAAATATTCCATGTGCCCTTGAAAAGAATGCATTTCTTTTGGATAGAATATTCTATGTAAATATTAATTAAGTCCCCTGATCTGAGTGTTACTTGAAGCCAGTGTTTTCGTATTGAATGATCTATGATGCAAGTAGGGTGTTAAATTCTCTTATTATTTATTCTCAGTTGCTCCTTTTATATCTGTTAATAATATTTGCTTTATGTACTTTGGTGCTCCAACAGTATTCAATCATTATATCTTTTTCTTGGATTAGTGTCCTTTTTTGTCTCTTGTAACAGTCTTTATTTTAAAGTCTATTTTTTCTGATATGAGTATTGCTTTTTGACTTCCATTTGCCTGTAACATCTCTTCCATTCCCATACCTTCAGTCTGCATGTATTTTTACATCTGTAGTGAGTTTCCTGTAGATATCACATATACAGGTCTAGTTTTTCTATCTATTCAACCATTCCATGTCTCTGATTGGAGCATTGTTCCATTATTATTTAAATTTACAATTAAAGTAATTACAGCAAGATATATATTTCATGCCATTTTGTCAGGTTTTTTTTTTAAAGTTGTTTTTTGTTCCTTTCTTTTGTTCACTTCCCTTGTGATTTTATGACTGTATTTCTAGTGCTCTTCACCCCTTTGTATAGATTCAGATCTCTTTATCACTGTTCTTCTGCCTCAAGAAGTTCAATTAATGTTCCTTATAGTGTAGATACACTGTTAATGAACTTTTTCGTCTTTTGAAAACCTGAAATAGTCTTTATTTTGCCCTAATTTTGCAAAAAGTTCATTTCTTAAGAATTCCAAGTCAATAATTTCCTCCAAGTAATTTAGTAAAATCCACTTTCTTTGGGCTTACATTGTTTCTACCAATAAGTGTGGTGTCATTCTTTGTTCTTCTGTTTGTAGTATATCTTTTATTTACACCTCTCTAGCTGCTTTTGAAGTTTAATCTTTTTTACTGGTTTTAGGTAATTTCATTGTAATGTATTTTGGTATAGTTTTTTTTTTAATGTTATTTTGTTTGGTATTCGTTCCCTTTTTTGGACCTGTGGGTTTATTATTTACCAAATTCAGACAAAATTTTAGCCATTATTTTTCCTGTTATGCATATATTTGAACCCTTGATAATATATAAAAGCTTATTATACTCTTTAATTTTTTTCATTCTTCTTTCTCTGTGTCTTATTTTGTATGTTTCCTATTATTAGGTCTTTGAGATCACTAAGCTTTTCTTTTGCAGTGATTAATCTGCTATTAATCCAATGCAGTGATATCTCAGGCATTTTTAAAGGTGTCTTCCATATCTCTTTTTAAAATGCTTATAATGCTTTTCTCTGTCTAAACCCTATTTTCCCATAGTTAGTAGCTAACTCCATTTCGCCTTCTGGGATTTTTTTTTTTTTTTTTTTTTTGGCTGCCCCATAGCACATGGAGTTCTCAGACCAGGGATCAGTTCCAAGCCACAGTTGTGACTTAAGTTGTAGCTGTGGCAGTGCTGGATTCTTAACCCACTGGCTGGGCTGGGAATTGAATCTGCATCCCGGTGCTCCCAAGATACTGTCGATCCCACTGTGTCACAGAAGGAACTCCTGCCTTCTGGGATATTAATACTATCTGACTTTCTACACTTAGGTGCATTTTCCACTTCAGTCTCATCATTGACCCTTCTTCCTAAGAATGCCAATTAATTTCCCAGTATCTTTCCTTGACTCTCATTCCTGCTCTCTGTAGATGATTCCATAATTTAGGCTCTAATCTGATGATTTAACCATTTATATTACTAGAGATTTCTCCTCTAAGTTTCAGAATGAGTTTGTTTGATATCTGGATATCCAGAGTATCACCACTTAAACTAACATGTTAAGAATCAAATTTATCTTGGCCTACCCTGATATTCCCTGGTACCTCTCCTCCCTAATAACTGAATATGCTTCTTCTTAACTTTTTAATTTCTGTAAATGCCATGCTATTTATATACTTATTCAAGCCACTTCTTTGGGAATCATGCTCCTCATTTCTTTCTCTTGCTGCCTCCATATTCAAGAGTTAAGTGCATTATGTCAGTTTCCTGCCCCCTGCAACCAAAGTTCTGTAATTCATCCATTTCTCCTCATGTTTATTTTAAACTACTCAAGAACAGGCCATCTTCTTTCTTACTTGGGCTTGTGGTAAGATATTTATTACCTCTCCCTAGTCTTCCAGTTTTGCCACTCCACAGAAAAATAAACTGAAGAATATCTCAGGGATATCCAAGAGAGTATCTTCTCTTTAAAGTTTTTTATGCATACAACTCAGCCTGGGATGTCTTTTCCCTTCTCCTCACCTAAATAACTCCCATTTACCATTCAGTGCTTATATTACTAGTCATCTAGGAGGCCTTGTCACACGCCCAATGCTGGATGTTTCTCCTTGGGCATGTTCCTGTCACAACAGTTATAATGTCATGTTTTGCCTGCAGATAGCCTAACTAGACAGAATGCTCTTTGAATGCATGCATATATATTCAGTGCATGCATATATATATAGGGGGTCTTGAACACAGTAGACACTTAGTAAATATTTGTTATATTTCAAAGAAGAGTAATATTCCAAGTTTCTATGTTCTTGTATCCAAAGCCAGTGAGATGTTATTTTGGTAAATAATATCTCCCATTTCAAATATTGTTAAAAACATAATATATTCTGTTTTAATATTGATTGTAGTTTAGCACAGATGTATCTTGAAAGTAGTCATGAAAACTACATTAAATGCTTTATTTTGGAGTTCCCATTATGGCTCAGCAGAAATGAATCTGACTAGTATCCATGAGGACACAGGTTTGATCCTTGGCCTTGCTCAGTGGGTTAAGGATCTGGTATTTCTGTGAGCTGCGGTATAGTTCGCAGACGCAGATCAGATCTGGTGTTGCTATGGCTGTGGCGTAGGCCAGTGGCTATAGCCCCAATTCGACTCCTAGCCTGGGAACCTCCATATGCCACAGGAGAGCCCCTAAAAAGACAATAACTAAATAGATGCTTTATTTAATATTTGCTGTGGAGTTTAGTTATAGTTTCTGTTCAAGGACTTGACCAGTGGCTGATTATCTAGAAACAAAATGGTCTTTGTGTATTTGAAATTTTACCAGTGTAGCCATTGTGCTGATTTTATAAACTATACCAAAAATAATAAAGTTATGTGCTTTACTATGTAATGGTCCTACATAATTGAAGGAAATACTAGGAATTTGAATGCAAAACTGCTATTAATTTCTCTTTCTGACTATTTTAGGAGTGTATATGACTTTATTTTCATGAATACTGTAATTGATTTCAGAGAGTAATTCTTCAACATAGGGAAATATTTTAAATAATCTTTAGATTATTTCACATGGAAAGACTAATTGTTAACATACATTACTATGGATGGCAACTATATATCAAAGTATGGTAAGTATGGACTTTGCAGTTCTTTTCCTTAGATCCTAAAATGAGTACAGTAAATCAAGTGTTTGAAGGCAGCATCATATGAAGAATGCCAGAACAAAATTAAGCAAAATATTTTGCTTAATCTCTGTTAAAATATTTTCTTGAAAATTAATCTGTAAGACATTTTAATAGCTATATTGGATATTAATATTAGGAAAATAGGTTTTGAGACAAGAAATATTACCTGAAACAGACTCATTTCTTAATGGTATGAGTGTCAACATATCAGGAAGATATAACAGTTATCTAGACCAGAGGCTCACAGTACATGAAGCAGAAAGTGAAAGAATTGAAAGGGGGAATAGACTATTCAACAATATTAGAGATTTTGATACTGATTCTCAGTAATGGAAAGAACAACTAGATAGAAAATAAGCAGTGATATAGAAGGCTTGAGTAATACTGTCAAACAACTTGACCTTTTTGACATCTGTAGACTGATTCTCTCCAACAACAGCAGAATGCATATCTTATCAAGCACACATGAAAATTCTCTAGACTATATGTTATGCCATAAAATAAGCCTCAATAAATAAAAAAAAATATTGGGAAAAAAACCACCATCATCCAAGACATAACAATAAGAGCCAAAAGAAAAAAAAAAAAAAAAAACGAAACAAAAATTCTCTCTCAAAACGAGTCTTTAGGGAATTTCTTGGTGGCCTGATGGGTTAAGGATCCAGTGTTGTCACTGTGGCACAGGTTCAGTCCCTGGACTGGAAACTTCTGCATGTTGTGGGCATGGCCAAAAAAAATGAGTCCAAAAGTCAAAATTCCACAATCCATTAAATCATGCAATGCTGAGAAAGAAAGAAAAAGTAAAAATTATAGCATAAGTTCACTGCAGATAATGTTACTGATAAAGAAGTCAGATCAAAATGTAAAATATTTATTTAGAGTATTCAAAGGTAAAAATGAAGTAATAACAGTATTAAAAACCAATAAAAACATAAAGCAAAAGTTCTAAAATGAGTGAAAATAAAAAATAAGTGGTGTAAATTATTGAGGAAAAATTATAACATAATCATTGCAAATAAAATATTTTCAAAGGAAATTGATAATAGTAATAAGTAATTCACCTAAAATGGTTGTATTTCCCTTTTCCATTCATTCTTCTATGTTGATAGAGCATGTCTAGAAATAGTGAAAAGTTTGTTTTGCTTCTTATTCATTCATTCACTCAGCAGATATTGATAAGCATCTGATGTGGCAGGCAGTGTTTTAGATGCTCTGATGGAGCTTACATTCTAGTAGAATGAGATGTGCATTAGTTAAAAAGTAAGATAGGCGTTCCCATCATGGCTCAGTGGTTAACGAATATGACTAGCACTCATGAGGACGCAGCTTCGATCCCTGGCCTTGCTCAGTGGGTCAAGGATCTGGCATTGCTGTGGCTGTGGTGTAGGCCAGCAGCTGCAGCTCTGATTTAACCCCTAGCCTGGGAATCTCCACATGCTATGGGTGCAGTCCTAAAAAGAAAAAAAAGAAAAAAAAAAAAGAAAGAAAGATGATTTCGTTGCATAGTAAGTTATGTTAAAGAAATAGTAGTTTCCTCTCTGAATTTAGTATGGCTTCTTTCTACAGAGAAAGCTTTCTTGGAAGTTTATCTAGGTCAGTGAGTCAGGATTTGTCTAAGGTTATTCAGCAAGTTAAACAGCCCCAATAGTGAGTGTAGTCTAAGATCTGTGCTGGAAAATGGATGAATCATTATGGTAGCTGTTTAACAGTGATTCGGTAGATTTCCATGATACCCAAAGCAGATGGAGAATTAACTGAGGAGATGAGAAAACCCAAGTAAGAGCCAGGGAAACAGAATAGAGAGAATATTTAAGTAGGTAGTGTTCCTTTTGTTTTTATTTTCCTCACTTTATTTAAGCTGGTACTCTAAGGTCATAGATTTCAAGATTGACTATTCCATATATGAATAACTATTTCCCTTATTTTGTACTGTGCTTGTTTATAAGCCCCTTATTCCAGCAAGCCTTGTGACTATTATTGCCCTTGTAAAGTTTATTTTAGAGAAAAACCTCACATTTTATTTCTTTTTTTAAAGTAATTTTAATGAAGTATAGTTGATTTATAATTTTGTGTTAGTTTCTGATGTACTGGAAAGTGATTCAGTTATACATATGTATATATTCTTTCATATTATTTTCCATTATGATTTATGACAGGATATTGAATATAGTTCCCTGTGCTGTATAATAGGACCTTGTTTATTCAATATGTAATATTTTGCACCTGTTAATCCCAAGCTCCCAATCCATTACCCCTCATTTCCCCTCACCTTTGACAACCACAAGTCTGTTCTTTATGTCTAAGTCTGTTTCTGTTTCATAGGTAAGATCATTTGTGTCATATTTTCTCTTTCTCTCTTTTTTTTTTAATGGGGTCACACGTGTGGCATATAAAAGTTCCCAGGAGGAGTTCCCGTCGTGGCGCAGTGGTTAACGAATCCTACTAGGAACCATGAGGTGGTGGGTTCGGTCCCTGTCCTTGCTCAGTGGGTTAATGATCCGGTGTTGCCGAGAGCTGTGGTGTAGGTTGCAGATGCGGCTCAGATCCCGAGTTGCTGTGGCTCTGGCGTAGGCCGGCAGCTACAGTTCCGATTCGACCCCTAACCTGGGAACCTCCATATGCTGCGGGAGTGGCTCACGTAAAGGCAAAAAGACAAAAAAAAAAAAAAAAAAAGTTCCAAGGCTAGGGGTTAAGTTGGAGCTGTAGCTTCTGGCCTTCACCATAGCCACAGCAATTCAGGATCCTTAAACTACTGAGCAGGGCCAGGGGTCGAACCCATGTCCTCATGGATACTAGTCAGGTTCATTACCACTGAGCTACAATGGGAACTCTGTGCCATATTTTAGATTCCACACATAGGTATTTGTGTTCCTCTTTGTGACTGACTTTATTTAGTATGATAATCTCTCAGTCCATCTATGTTGCTACAAATGGCATTCTTTTAACTTCATTCTTCTTTATGGTTGAGTAGAATTCCATTATATATACGTACCACATCTTTATCCATTCATCTGTTGTTGGATATTAAGTTGTTTTCATGTTTTAGCTATTATAAATAGTGGTGCTATCAACATAGTGGTGCCTGTATCTTTTAAATTAGAGTTTTGTCCAGATACATTCAGGAGTGGGATTGCTGGATCATATGACAGCCCTATTTTTAGTTTTTTAAGGAACTTCATACTGTTTTCCATAGTGGCCACACCAGTTTACATTTCTATCAACAGTATAGGAGTCCATTTTCTCCATACACTTTCCAGCATTTGTTATTTGTAGACTTTTTTTTTTTTTTTTTTTTTTTTTTTTTTTTTTTAGGGCCACTCCTGCAGCATATGGAAGTTCCTGGGCTAGGGGTTGAATTGGAACTGCAGCTGCCAGCCTATGTCACAGCCAGATCCGAGCCTTATCTGTGACCTACGCTGCACCTTGTGGCAATGCCAGATCCTTAACCCACTGAGCAAGGCCAGGGATTGAATCTGCATCCTCATGGATACTAGTGGAGTTCTTAACCTGCTAAGATACAATGGGAACTCCATTAGAATTTTTAATGATGGCCTCTCTGACTGGTATGAGGTGGTACCTTATTATAGTTTTGATTAGCATTTCTTTAATAATTAGCAATGATGAGCATCTTTTTGTGTGGCTATTTGCCATATGTATGTCTTCTGTGGAGAAGTGTCTATTTAGTTCTTCTGCCAATTTTTGGATTGAATTTCTTTTCTGCTGTTGAGTTGTATGAGCTGATTATATTTTTGAAAATTACACCCTTTTTGGTTGCACTTGCAAATATTTTCTTCCAGTTAATAGATTATCTTTTCATTTTGTTTATGGTTTCCTTTGCTGTGCAAAAGCTTTTAAGTTTGATTATGTCTTGTTCATTTATTTTTGCTTTTATTTCTGTTTTCTTGGGAGAGTTACCTAAGAAAGCATTGGTACAATTTATGTCAGAGAATATTTTGCCTAAGTTCTCTACTAGGAGTTTTATGGTGTCATGTCTTATGTTTAAGTCTTTAATCCATTTTGAGTTTATTTTTGTGCATAATGTGAAGATGTGTTCTAACTTCATTGATTTATATGTGGTTGTGCAATTTTCTCATTGCTGCTTGCTGAAGAGACTTTTTCTCATTTTATATTCTTGCCTTCTTTGTCAAATATTAATTGACCTTGGGTATGAGGGTTTATTTCTGAGTTCTCTGTTTTGTTTCATTGATCCATATACCTATTTTTGTGCCAAGGTCATGCTGTTTTGACTTCCATAGCTTTTTAGTATTGTCTGAGGTCTGGGAGGGATGTACTTGCCGCCTTTTTTCCCCCCTCAGGATTGCTTTGGAATTTCTGGGTCTTTTATAGTTCCATATAAATTTTAGGATTATTTGATCTAGTTATGTTAAAAATGTCATGGGTAACTTGATAGGAATCACATTAAATCTGTAGATTGCTTTGTGTAGTATGGCCATTTCAACAATATTAATTCTTCCAATCCAAGAGGATGGGATATCTTTCCATTTCTTTGAATCATCTTCAATTTCCTTTATTAATGTTTTAGAGTTCTTAGCATGTAAGTCTTTCACTTTCTTGGTTAGGTTTATTCCTAAGTATTTTCTTGATATGATTTTAAAAGGGATTTTTTTTTTAATATTCCCTTTCTGATAGTTCATTTTTAGCATAAAGAAACACAACTAATTTCTGTAAGTTAATCTTGTATCCTGCTACTTCTCTGAATTCCTTTATCAATTCTAGTAGTTTTGTGTGAGTCTTTAGGGTTTTCTATGTATAGTATAATGTCATCTGCATATAATGACAGTTTAACCACTTTCTTAATAATTTGGATACTTTTTATTTCTTTTTCTTGTCTGGTTGCTGTGGCTAGGACTTCTAATACTGTGTCACATACAAGTGGTGAGAGTGTATATGTTTGTCTTCTTCCAGATTTTAGCCAGAAGATTTTCAGCTTTTAACCATTGAGTATTATATTGGCTGTGGTTTTGTCGTAAATAATTTTTGTTATGTTGAGATACATTCCCTCTATACCCATTTTGGTAAGAGGTTTTTTTTTTTTATCATGAATATATGTTGAATTTTATGAAATGCTTTTTCTTTATCTATTGAGATGATCATGTGATTTTTGTTTTTTCTTTGTTGATGTGGAATATCACATGGATTGATTTGCATTTGCATATGTTGAACCACCCTCACTCATGACCCTGAAATAAATCCAGCTTGGTTTTTTTTTTTTTTTTTTTTTTGCTTTTTAGGGCTGCACCCATGGCATATAGAAGTTCTCAGGCTAGGGGTTGAATTGCAGCTGCAGCTGCCGACCTATGCCACAGCCACAGCAAGCAGTGCTGGATCCTTAAACTCCTGAGCAAGGCCAGGAATCAAACCTGCATCCTCATGGATCCTAGTTGGCTTTGTTAATTGCTGAACCATGAAGGGAACTCTCAACTTGGTTGTTAATGTATAATCTTTTTTTATGTGTTTTTGAATTCAGTTTGCTAATATTTTGTTGAGAATTTTTGCATCTATATTCCTAAAAGCTATTGGCCCATAATTTTCTTTTTTAGAAGTATCTTTGGTTTTGGTGTCAGGGTGATGCTGACTTCATATAATGTCTTGAGGCATATTCCCTCCTCCTCAGTCTTTTGGAAGGGTTTGAGGAGAATTGTTATGAGTTCTTTGTATGTTTGATGGAATTCACCTGTGAAGCCGTCTGATCCTAGAGTTTTGTTAGTCAGGAGTTTTTTGTTGTTGTTGTTACAGATTCTATTTCACTTCTAATGACTGGTTTGTTAAAATTATCTATTTCTTCTGGTTTCAGATTTGGTAGGCTGTATATTTCTAGCAACTTTTACATTTCTTCTAAGCCGTCCAATTTATTGACATATTGTTTGTAGTATTCTCTGTCTTTTTTTAATTTCTGAGGTATTGGTTGTTATTTCTATTCTTTCATTTCTTATTTTATTTATATGAGTCTTCTCTCTTTTCTTCTTGGTGAGCCTGACTAGAGGTTTGTTAATTTTTTTTATGCATTCAAAGAACCAATTCGTGGTTTTATTGATTTTATTCTATTTTTTTTTTTTGTCTTTTTGCTATTTCTTGGGCCACTCCTGCAGCATATGGAGGTTCCCAGGCTAGGGGTCGAATCGGAGCTGTACCCACCGGCCTACACCAGAGCCACAGCAACGCAGGATCCGAGCCGCGTCTGCGACCTACACCACAGCTCACGGCAACGCCGGACCCTTAACCCACTGAGCAAGGGCAGAGACCGAACCCGCAACCTCATGGTTCCTAGTCGGATCCGTTAACCACTGCGCCACGACGGGAACTCCAATTTTATTCTATTTTTAATCTCTGATTTATTTATTTCCTCTCTGATCTTTATTATTGCCCTCCTTCTGATGACTTTATCCCTTTTTATTTATTAATACTTACAACGTTTCCAACCAAACTGTACAAAAAGAAGATTGTTTTCCTAATTTAAAAAAAAGTTGCGTCGTCTTATATTCCTATTCTTGCTTTGAGATCTAGCAATTCTCCTGCTCAATAACCTACTACCCTGCCAGTGCCTTGCACAGTAGAGTTCAAACCATCAGATTAATACTTAAGGCACCAATTGATTTAGCCCAAGCTATTTTCTTGGTCTTAAACTTCCTGTTCCCCATGCCTCATCTGTCTCCCACAGCACACTGCACTGAGTTACTCCTACTTTCATTAACATACTCTTATCTCAAAATATCCAACTATAAATTTGCTCATATATTTTTAATCTAATGTATTCCCCATTCTTGCTGCTTATGAAAATCCTCCACCTGTGCTCAAAGCTCACCTGGAGGTGATCCTTTCTATGAAACCTATTCTAGCTTCTGTAGTTGAAATTCATCTCACCTTCCTCTCTGCTCCCATGTTTTTAAGGACTTTTTCCATGTCATGCTTTGGTATTTAGATAGTTATCCACCTGATGGTCCTACCCAAAGGTTGCATGATCCTTAAAGCAAGAGAGCCTGATTTGTTCATCCTTGTTCCACTGATAACATCTAACAGTCTTGAATATTTATACACATAAATTGCCAAGAAAGACCTTTTCATAAAAGAATGAGTTCAAGAGAGGGGTTCACAAGAATGATCATTCTGGGGTTCACAAGAATGATTATCTGATAATGAGCAGAACCTTTTGCTTTGTCTTATTCATTCACACACTCACTTTCTGGTTAAATAGCAGAAAATTAATACTCATGAAGAAGAGACAGCCAGGGAAGTATATGTATGTAGTCAAAGATGACTATGAATAACTTTTCTTTTCTTTTTTTTTTTTTTTTGTCTTTTGTCTTTTTAGGGCTGCACTCACGGCATATGGAAGTTCCCAGGCTAGGGGTCCAATCAGAGCTGTAGCTGCTGGCTTACACCACAGCCACAGCAACACCAGATCTGAGCTGTGTCTGCGACCTGCACCACAGCTCACGACAATGCTGGACCCTTAACCCACTGAGCGAGGCCAGGGATCAAATCCGCAACCTCATGGTTCCTAGTTGGATTCGTTTCCACTGCGCCATGACAGGAACTCCGACTATAAGTACCTTTTCAACCAGAGTTATGGGGGAATATTTGTTCACAGATGTATCCTCAAGGTCATTGTCTCTGCCTAGATGGCATTGTTTTTGTGCATCTCTTCAGTCAGTTGCCCAAAGTAGTTTCAGCCTACATTTCTCTTGCCTTTATTCTTCTGTTTGTTAACTGGTACTTGAAGTTCAGCTTCGGCCAGATATCTGAGAGCACATAAATTGAACTATGGTCAGAACTGCTGATCAAGGATATTTCCACCAGGATTACCTCTGTCACCACTGCTTTAAGGTTAATATTGAGTGATCACCTCACAGCAGTATAGCTGCTTCCCATTCTCAGATGCCTTGAGGAGATATTTAGAGTAAACAGTGAGAAGGCACCAGAAAAAAAGAACAGATGGGGAGAGCTCCACAGGAATTTCTTTCCCCTATTTATTTTCCTTTGCTTCATCAGAGGAATGCAAGTCTAACAGAATAGTTTGAGATTATTAATATATTTTGTTTTGCATTTTGTATTTATGCACATGGCATTCTCCCTGTCAGCTAGTTGTTGTTCAGTCTTGATCGATAATGTGAAGGTAGATGGGAGTGGTAGATTAGGATTGCTGTAAGAGAAATGCTGAGAGAAGAAAAAGATAATATTTTGCTTTAGACATTCAAAAGAAGATTTACAGGATGGTAATAGTCTGGGATGCCAGATTTTTCAACAAGTCAACGCCTCCGACCCCTGATCACTGCCTAGTCCCTGTATCTCCTCCATTAGCATGTCAGTAACCACACCAGTTGAACAGTGAGCTGTATGTGTGGTAGGTCCTGATCAGGCAGGAAAAAGGGGAAATCTCATGTTTTGGTTCTAGGATACTTGGGTAATATTGGGAGATGGCAGCTGAAGATGAAAGAATGCATGTGTATTGTCTGCCCGACCTGAGATAGAAGTGTTGGACAGAATGCCTAGAGAAAGACGTTTGTTTGATTCATGGTAAGGAATATGGAAGGAGTTATCTCTCAGGCTGCCTCTCACCTTTGTCTATCTGGGAAGTGACCCTGTCAGGTATAGTCAGTGGAATACGATAGTATGGCAGAAGAAGGCCAGATATATATAGATACACACACATATATCTCTCTTTTCCCCACCTATCTTGGTGTTGTTTTTTCCCTTTTGTTGTAAATATTTTGATCATCTCATTTTGAGATTCCTTTCAGAAGGAATTATTCCTTATGCAGCTGCACATTTGTTGTGTTTGTGGGTGCAGGTGAGTTCGGAATATTCTCAAGCCACCATCTTGAAGCCTTTCTTTGAAATTTTTTATTTTTGTTCATTTTTATTAAGATTTAAATATTTCTGCTATGTATACATTTCATTTGGAATGTTTTTTGCTCTGACTCCTATCTATGTTATGTGCATCCTATCTATCTGTTGTATATGTGTGTGCGTATATATACACACATATATAGTATACATTCTTAAAAGATAGAATAAAATAAATATTAAAAAATTTTATACTTATCATACTGTTCAAGATAACCAGAAGACAAAATGAAAAACTGAGTATGTAATGGCCATAACAGACATTCCAATAATAAACTATTTTACAAGTATAGGATGAAATTATCAAAACCAATGGCTACTGTAATCCAAAAACTGTTAGGAAAACACACAAAAAGGAGAAAAAAAAACAAATATCTGAATTTAGTCCTTAGGATATAACATGTGATGAATGTTGGTCTGTAGGTCTCTGTTTATAAGTTCTGAACGTCTGTGCTGACCAGATTTCTGTCAATTCATGAATCCTTCACAATAATTTTTAAATTTCTTGGACAGAGATGCTAAAAGTCACTTCAAATGCAGTTCTATTGACTAACACCCCCACCAAATATGTACCCTCACATACTAGTCAGGATGTCTCCATAGTTGTAATCTTTGGCTAGGAAAGTGTCTGATCTAAGCAAACAAAAAGAAGATTAAGGTACCTAACCTAAAGAAATTGGTATTTTTTCATACCCAGTTCTCACTTGAGTTGAGTTTTGAAAAACAGATGAAGTTCACTGTAATTACCAAATTGTTCTTCTAGAACGATTTTGGCATTTGTACCCTTTTTGCTCATCTTTCTGAATAATCTGTAGTCATTTTTAATATTTCTAAAGTTCAGGTACATCTTTGACTACTTCCCTAAGAATGTTGCTGAAGTTTGCCACTTATTCATCTTTATCCAAATGCTCTATCCTACTCTTCCACCTTCAAGTTTATTAACCTTCCCATAGATATGTATCCTCTTGGTATATAATTGACCTTGCTTATCTCCCCTATCCATTTGATCTTTTGCTAAGTATGCCTGAATCAAAAAGTTTTTGCAGGTAGCATCCTGGCCAGCTAGGAGGGTTCATCCTAAAACATAGCAATCAATCAAAATACAGATACTCAGAGATTCCACTTCGGGAGTAGGGGGAGAGTTAAATCATTGGTAATACTTTTATCTTAAAAAAATACCATATAATTTGAGCTGACATAATGCTTGTATAAACTAAATTTTATAGTCCGTTTAGGATTGCCCTTCGTGTTCATTAGCATAATCAAGGAATGCCATGAGGAGAAAAAGTCCCCTTCCAAATCATTCCCCACGTTGTTTACAACATTTCTTTACATAAGGGTAGATAATATTTATAAAACTACCTACTTGTTTTCAAATCACTCTCCTGTGAATGATTTGCCAACACCCCCCTAAGAGTAGAATAAGAGCAAGTTCTATTTATATGCTTGACAAGAAATACAATAGAGAGAATATCACATTTCTCTGAGTGGTAGATTTATGATTTACTCAAAGATTTTTGACCTTCTGCATGTTTAACCTTTTATGTCATGATACTTAAGTTTGTTTACTACAGGTCTGCCTCTGTGTAACTCATATGTCTTTTTTCCTCCTGATTTGCTCTGTTGGACCACTTGTTAAGTCAACATTTGATGCACACCTTGTATGTGCTAGCACAGATTCTCCCCAAGTGATGGGCATATCACTATGTATAGAGTGGGTTGTCCACATGGTTTCATTGCCTTTCCCTCTGTTCATTGTCCACACTGGAATTGAAAATGATTACTGCTAAATCCCTTTGCTCTTTTAGCTAACCCTTCCGGACTCTGGTTTCCTTATAATACATTTTATTATAATTTCCTCTTCGCAATAGTCTTAGAATTATTCACATACAGTATACCAGTGTTGCCTAAAATGTAGTCTCTGAAGTACTAGTATCCTGTGAAATGTTAATGAATATTTCAAAAAGTTCAAAACAGAATTATGTAGATAAGTCAATTTGGAATGTTTGGGTTAACAAAGCTAAACAGAATTTTTGACTCAGTACTGGTTGAAACATTTAATAGGTTAAAGTGCCAAGTAGTTTTTCAAAGAGGTACATCATTTATGCAGTTTTCCCAAAATTATTTGATTTAATTAATTTGTTTTTCAAGGAATATTTACGGACCCTGGAATTCTTCAATACACATTTTGTTGAAAGCTGTTCATAGTGTCTGTTCCACTTGTTAGTTTGATAATTCTCCCCTCTTCGGGGAACAACTATTGTTTTACAGTATTATATCCTGAAAACACTTCATAATTTCAGTGGCCATAATACTAATTTAAACTCAATCTTGGAGCCCCTTGTAGGTGCCTTCTGTATGTTCCTTAAACATAAAAATATATTTATATTTTAAAATATTTTTATAAATTCAGGAAACATGAGAATTTTATTGATTTGCCAGTATTATTTATGACACAACTCCTGGACTATCTGGACTGCATTTATTTGTTATAGAAAAAATCCTGGACTGGAATGTGATTTTTAACAAGCTTAATTGTCTGATACAGAGATCTTAAAGCTTAAAGTGGACCACTTATCGTTTTGACCTAGTCTCTCTCTTCTCCAGCATATGTATTCCAATCAGCTGATAAAACTCACAGAGATCATGTCCAAAGCACAGCTAGACCATTCACTGAAGAGGCTAGAAATGTTCATAGTAAGTTCTTACTAAATGCTTCTTCTTGATGGTAATGGTGATACAGAATTTATCATTTACAGGTAACTTCTTGCAAGATGTTGACAGAACTTGCAATAATAGTGGGGGCTAGTGCTTCCTATCTGGCACTAATCACTATGACGACAAGACACAAGGCTCTGACAGTGGCTAGCAGGCAGAAATTAGCATGAGAACAGTCCTTTTGTGAACATGCAGAGAGGTCAATAAGTACATGATTATAAATTAGCTTGGTGGACTGGTGTGGTCATTAGCTCAGTCGAGTGTTCCTATTTCATATAATTGTTTGCTGCACCTGAATTAATTTGAGTGTTTAAATCCTGCATATTAATTCTGTGCTGCAGGATGTAAAGCTTTGGACTAATCCCTATAATACTCTTTAGTATAAACACCTTAATCAAGCAACAGCTTTATAATTAGTTCTACTTACAGGCTGGATATAATTTACTAGTTTTACAGCTCATAAGTAACTGCAACTTTTTAATCATAGTAATTATGCTTCAGAATGTAAGCATAAATGGACTTTTCTAGTTTATTCCAAGAATGAAACCAAGGCCGTCAAAATCAGGAGATTAATAAAATCCAATATATGGATACACTTTGTATTTTTATGGCAGCTCAAGATCACTCATCCTTGGAATTTAATCACCAGATTACGGGAGGCTATTGAGCTGAGAAGGTGATTTTTTTTCTTTAAGGGGAAGTACAATTCTCTATTTATTACATATTTCTTTTGTTGGGTGTGAAAAATGCTGACGTGATTTAATATTATCACAGCAGTGAGTATTCTGACAATATCCCTCTTGTGTACTAAACCTAGTAAGTAAATAGTGGTTTAGCTTCTAAGGATGTGCTGATCCATTTTTCTTTTTATCTGTTTTTCCCTGAGGATTTTAAAGTACAAATCATTTCTGGCGTTAAGAACATTTGTATGGTCAGGCTACACAGTTTAGAGAGCAGTGCTTTAAATTAAGTTTTAAATAGGCATTTAAATTAAATTTATTAAGATAGTTATTTATATTAATTACAGTAAAATTAATTATTTAAAATCATTGGGGTTTAGGAATATTATAAAAGATAAGACTCTCCTACATTATTGCTAAACTTCAGTGAATATATATTAATTGGTTGATCCATTTTAAGTGTATAATCCCTGTCTTCACCTATCTTGCTGGAATATTTATTTGAGATTCTGATACAAGGTCAATATATAGATGATTTTTTGAGAAACTTCATTAAAAGAGCTAAAACCTTTAGGGATTAATCATAAAGTCTGTAACTATATGAAATAATATTTACATATGTATATGTATAACGACGAAAACATATGTATATGTTTATATATGTAAACATAAATAGGCTTTATTATAATGTAATGAAGTCAGTGGTTAAGTCCTTTATTTTGGTCATTCTAAAAAATGGTATTGATTCGCCTATGGTTAATGTAGTAATAATGAATCATATTATAAACATGGTCAAAATAACTGACGGTAATGTTGTATGCTGAGTGAGAGACTGAATGATTTATTTATTTATTTATTTATTTTTGGCCATGTGAAGCCTGTGGAAGTTTCTGGGCCAGGCATTGAACCTGAGCCACAGCAGTGACCCAAGCTGCTGCAGTGACAACCCAGATCCTTTACCCACTGCACCGCAGGAGAACTGAGAGGTTGCATATAAACATGGTTACGTTGAGGGGGTTCTAAGACTGTTTACAATGATTAAGTGAAATACCTTTTGCATAACATAGTCATGTTTTTAGACAGTTTATAATTGATTGGGGAGTTCCCTGGTGACCTAGCAATTAAGGATCTGGCATTGTCACTGCTGTGGCATGGGTTCAATCCCCAGCCCAGGAACTTCCGCATGCCATGGGCATGGCCAAAAAATAAAAATAAAATAAAACTCACAACAGTTAAATAATAGTAATAATAATGGTTGATTGGTATTATGGACATTAGTTTACCAAACAGTTTTACTACTGTAACTCAGGACTTTTAGCTGCATACAAATGTTTGAGGAAATTTTCAGAAATGGAGCCAAGTCCTTTAGGATGGGGAACACACTGGGGTGTCACCAAATTCTAGAATAAACAGCCTCGCCAGAGACAAGCTGAAGCTAGGTGGAATCTTGAAGACCATGGAAGGCGGACATGACCTGCAAGAACCAAGGCATACCCAACTCATCAAGGGAACTTTAGGCAAACATCCCTGGCTACAGGGAGTAGGGTGTCTGAAGAATCTGTTAAGTTACCCATTAAAATCTTAAACCTGTGATAGGCTCAGAAAGCACTACACCAACATTCCAACCCTGGAGACATCAATATAATTGTCATCCAGTGGGACTGATAGTGAACTAGAAGGAAGAAAACACAGGGCCTTTGCCTTGCCATTTTCACCCCCATGGCAGGCCACAGTTGGAAGAAGGTGAGAAACCTCACCTTTGAATGAAGATTGAAAAGGTGACGATCCTATGGATCATAAAAGAAAATATATTCAGCACTTCTCTAAGTGAGGTCTGCAAACTCTGAGGGGGTCCCCGGAGAGACCCTTCCACGGAATCTGAAAGATCAAAGCTTTTTTTCATACTACTAAAACATCATTTATGTTTTTCACCATGTTGACATGTGCAGTAATGTTCCAAGAGTAATAGAGAGTAAACTCCTGACTCATTAGCCTGAATCAAGGCCATAGCGCCAAACTGTACTAAGTCCTTATGTGCTTCATCCTCACCTACCAGCAACTAATCCAAAAAAAAAAAAACAAAAAGGCTACTGTCAAGTCATCTTTCCTTCTGTTGCCTTTATGACTAAACATGTCTTACAGCCAGATTTAGCATTTTTTTTTTCTTCTCAACATTCAATATCTCTTTGTTTCCTTCCTCCCTACCTGGACTATTTCTGATACAAAAGTTCCATGCTGGAGCTCCAGGTGTTCCTGTCACTTCCTTCTTACTTCCAGTTGCCCTCTACCTCTTCTTGAAAGATTTTGCAAGTCTTGACCTCTTCGAACACAGGTCTTGAACTCTGGGCCACTCTCCTGCTCCAAACTAACCTTCTCCAAGGAACCTCCAGTTCCTTTTAGATGCCATTTTCTGATACCTGAAGTAACAGCTAAGTATTCTGATATGATTATTTTTAAAGTATTAGAGGTTGCATAATATTTCTATTGATTTCCTCCCTCCTACTACATGTCCCCTTACTTATTTAGAAGGAAGCCATACTCACTCCTTAAAGAATTCTTAGGGCAGGATGTGGCTAAATTACATTTTCAAGGGTTTTGAGACACTGAATAAAAGAATGGTATTCCGGATAAAAGTGGTCATGGGTCTGATTCATTCTTCTCCTTACAGGCAATATCCAGGGCTTCAGAAGGAATAAGCATGTAACATTTTATTATTAAGGCAACGAGGGCTTAGCCATCAAAAAGGAGACCCAAAGAGGTACTTTTAGCTGAGGCAGAGTTGAAGGGCAGTCTTGTGATGCCTGGCTTACAGTGGGTGGGCAAATACCACACATGCCCGCAAGCCTACACACAAGGACCATACCCACCACTGTGTGGGTAAAGTTTCTGTCTTCCCACTGACTGCCCAGATCTAAGGTTTCCATTTGGGGTAGTCAGTGCTATTTTAACACTGTAAGTATTTTTATATTTAGGAGATTGGAATGGAATACTAAACTTAAAGGATTTAACATGAATTTATTGTGGGTTTTGTTAGACTCTAAGGCCAAAATTAAAGTGAGGGAAACTTGTTTAACTTTGTATAAGCCTTAGTTTTAATACACAAACTGCATTCTTTTATACATTTTGCAAATTGACTTTTTGAATGTTACATTTTTCTGCTATTGTCTCTTTTTTGTTCCCAACTATGTATGAGCTATGAATGGGAAATGAAGTACAAGGGACAAACTCCTAAAACTCCATTTTTATCTCTTTTGATTTCCTTATTGGCAAAGCATTATCTAGTCACGAAAGACACCCTCCAGCAGCCTTTTGGGTGGTGTTCTTTGTTACAAGAAATCTTTTATTTTATTCCAGCAAAGAAATGAACCAATTTGATATGATCCTTTTATCCCAGAGAAAGGGCACAACTTCTTTATTTTCAAGGTTGTGCATTTTTTTTCAACTGTAAAACATACTCCACTATTGAAGCCATAATTATATGCACTTGTCAATCAATCTTAACCTACTACACTGTGGTTATGGCATTTTATCTAAAAAGAAGAGGATTAAAGGCTTTGCGTGAAATGAAAGGTACACACAGTCAGGGAAGTATAATGCATGTCATTAGCTATCTGGGAAGAGAGAAATGGACAGAGACAGATTACCAATATTTGATTTCTCGTAGGTATTAAAGAAGTATTTAAGGCTACCTACAAAATAATGTTAGGGAATTTGACACTTTGATTCCTATTTGGTTCTCTTGGCAATTATTTAAAAGAGCTCGTTCATCCAGCAGCTACATCAATCAAATTTGAAAAGGATAGCATTTTAAAGGGAGATTGATAAAGAAAAAAAAAAGGTCTTATTTTAACTCAAGTGCCGCAATTTCAGGAGATTTCACATATTATTTTTTTTTCAAATACAGTTTATATCTTTGGATGCAGTTTTATGGTGGGTGGGGTATCTTGAATTATTTTAAAATACATTTGCTGTCCTTTGAGCTTCTGAGCAGACTTTGGTAGCTGGGAAAGAAAAGCATCTTAAGGGAAGACAGCAGAAGGGAAGCCAAGACTGAAGTGGTGAACTTATTTTCCCCGCAAGATTGGTGTGATGGGAAGTGCCTGTTATGCGATACATAAAAAAATATAGGAAAGACACTAGTCACAAGAACTCAAGAAGCAAGATTATATCTGATAACCTCAAGGTTTGTGTTTTGCAACTGAACCTTGCTGCTCTGCAGAACAATTTAATTGCACTTAGAAAATTGAAAATTATTAATAAAAATGTGAGCAAAAAAACTGCCTGTGTAATCCCATGAAATGAATTGTGTGGTTGAAAGAAACTATTCCTCACTGGAAAAAAAAAAAAAAAATGAAGCCCATACTAGCAGTCACAACTAGTCATGGTTACTCGATTTGTCTCTTCTGTGTGGAGTTTTAATAAAAAACTTCAACAACCCAATCCAGAAAACTGGGAAAGGTTTGGGAAATCCAGACAAAGATGATGGAAATTGTGATGTGGAAATGCAAAAAGATGACTTGAAGTGGTCAGTAAGCTGATTCCAAACAGTGTTGGGGACAGCATAGAAAAGGCTAGTAACTTAGAGGTCTCATTTTGCCTCAATAGAAGTGAACCCCATTAGTATCCATGAGGATGCAGGATCAATCCCTGTCCTTGCTCAGTGGGTTAAGGATCCGTTGTTTCTACAAACTACTTTGTAGGTTGCAGAGATGACTCTGATCTGGCATTGCTTGGCCATGGTGTAGGTTGGCAGCTGTAGCTCTGATTCAGTGCATAGCCTGGGAACTTCCATATGCCACACATGCAGCCGCCCCGCCAAAAAAAAAAGAAAGAAAGAAAAGGCTTATAACCCATTTACCCTCTCCATGGTGTGTTGCTTAGAAAAGTAAACTGTGAAATGGTAAAACTCGAGAAACTTCATAGCGAAGGCTGTAGTTTTGTTATCAACTTGGGTGTGAGGACTCTTTAATCAGTAGAAATTGATAAAAGGCCAGGAGAGGAATTCAAGCAAGGCTTTATCAAGGCTCCTGCTGCAGCACAAGGGAGGGAAAAAAGAGGAACAGTTTCCCTTGCTTGCTCCTTACTTCCAGAGAAGGATGAGCTCATTCTTCAGTGGGTGATGTTGGGGGCAGATCAGTAGGTTGGGCTAGAGGGGTAGCTTAGGTGGTTTGCTCACCCCCTTGGTTCTTCTATGTGCAGGGATTTGTGTGTGCACTATCCTGCTTTTGCTCCTAGCACCTCAGAGGTTGGCCAAAAATATATCTTATTGTTTGTAATTTGCCCCAGCCATGCATGTATGCAGTTATTTCAGTCCCTTAGAATTTCTTTGTATTGTGCTGCTTGAAGAGATATTTGTCCAGGTTCAAGCACTCCGGTAAAGGCTTTCAGGTCTCAGCCTGCCTCGGTTTTGGATAACCTTTGTGGATAAGGCAGATGCTATATTCAGTCCTGATAAATATGAGCCTCAGAATGTATTTAAAAGTCAGAACTTCTAAATGATGAAAAATTCTTATAGGCAAAAAGAATACAATAATAATCAGTATGTTGGCTTCTATGCAGATCAGAAACTTCAGGGATGGTCCATTGATGGTATCTTTGCATTAAAGTATATCCCGTAAAACTCTACTTGAATTAATACAACGGTACCACCATTCCTTTTTCATAGTCCTCTTGTTTTCTCATGTTTCCTGGGATATATTTTGGGTAAAGGTAAAGCCTATCCTTTTCCTTATGTGGACTCTTCATAATATATCCTTCTGGTGACCTTGCAAGGGAGGAAACATAATTTTCCCTCTAGCCCTCTGAGTTCCTGGCTGAGACTCCTATTATAAAATACAGATTAACAAGATAAAAACAGACAAGTTTAGTGGCATATATACCTCATGTCAGCATGGAAGATACCAGGGAAAAAACAAGTGATTCCAAGAGATGGCTTTAAAACCCAGGATGAAATCCTAAGAGGGAAAGAGGAGAGGGTGTGTGAGTGTCTTAAAGGAGAGTAAATGATTTGGGGGAAAGCTGAAGGGCCATAGAGGAATAGATGGGAGATACAGTAGCCTGTGACAAAGTTTTTCTGGGTGTGATGTGGGGTTCTTGTTTCCTCTCCTGCGATAAGAATCAATCCTCCCTCATGGATGAAACTTATAGGGGAGATTTATGACAATTGACTTCCTTTTGCAAAATTTATCTTCCAAAGATAAGGGGATGAGAGGAGTTCAGAGAAAGCCTCTGCCTGCATTTGCTATTTTCCAGGTGTGTACAGCTCAAAGTAATCAATATACCAAAGTGGCATAATTGGGGTGACATATCCTGCTACCCTTCAGCCTTCTGTAGATTTGGCAATTCTTTACCCTTTAGGTCCCCCATACTGTTGAGTGTGAGCTATCAGCACCACAGGTGAACTTTCTGAGCACTTATTTCCAGCTTGCTTCTGTGCTTCTTAATGTTCCTGTAACATAGGATTCTGTAATTCCAAGTTCTATGGGTTTTTCTTTAAGCTTGAGTTTAAATTTGTAGTATTTAAAATTTTATAATGTTAAAACACATGGAATGTCAGCGAGGCTAGAGTTTACACCCTAGTGAGTTGCTTGCCAAAATCTGACCCAGAGATGCCTTGTTTTGCTTGGTTTGTGAAGTACTGGCCTATGTGATTTTTCTTACTTTAAAAAAATCACTTGTCCATATTCAATTATCAAGGAGATTTCATATAAAAACTGAGATTTATGGGAGAATTAAAAAATCCCATATAGATTCCTTCTCTGCTTTCTTTTTCTTCAACTAATTTATCGTAATCTATATTTTTTCATATTTATTTGTTTCTAGTCTATCTCCTCCAACTGGAATGGATTTAGTTACTCTTTCTGCAAATTAGGATGATCTTTGCTATACAGAAGGCAACTGAGAGATTACATATAGGTATTATAGATATTACTGGTTTTATAGATAATAGCTTATAATTATGGCTTTTTCTTTACCCTCTGGTTCTTGAAATTCATTTAACTAAGGACAGAGTGCCTCATTTTATCATCAGAAATAACGCTGGTATTAATTTACTGATTCATAAATTAATAAATCAGAAATGACTGGTATAAGATCCTACTGGCTCTTCATAATTTAAGGCAGAAATAACTCACATAAGATCCTATTGCTCTTTATAATTTCCAAAATGTCTTGGAGGAACATGTTTGGTTTTCCATTATGTTACATTTCGTTCTCATTTGGGACATGGAAAACGGCATCAATTTGGCTTCAATAATGAATGTGGTTTGTGTACATAGTCAGAATGTTATATTTTAGATACAGTATTCTGGTTGCTGCTTCCTACTTTACAACCCCAGACACTACATAAAATTTGTGATAAAAAGAAAGTATTTTAACTCTTCTGTTAGATTACTTCATTCAACAAATATTTAGATTTCTCTAAGGTAAAATATTCAGCAAGACATTGCCAGTACACATAACTCAGAGTTTAATTTTCAAAATGTTTGTTTTAATATCGTTCTTATCACACATTACTATGATAAAAATATCATGCTAATAATTTAACAATACTGCATGATTAGCTTGCTAAGGGGATTAGGATCTACATTAAGTATTGATAAGTATATTTCTGAAAGCACTTTGAAAATTGCAGTAAAGGGAATAGGAATTGAGAAAGTGATTTTTTTTTTAATCTTGTAAAAATTCCTGAGGTATCATCATCCCACATGTTTGTGTTTATTTTCAAAATATTCGATGATTTCCTTACACCATGCTTTTATGCCGTTATATGTACCATTCAGAAATAGAGACCATAGTAGAAGTATGTAACTACTTTTTAAATTTGAGAGATAGTTTATTTACAATATTTTATATAGCAATTTATTATATATTCTTTTTCAGATTCTTTTCCATTTTAGATTATTGTAAGGTAATGAATAAATGAATATAGTTCTCTATGCTATACAGTAGGTCCTTGTTGTTTACCTATTTTATTTTTTTAAATTACTCAGTAAATCTTGTTACATATATAGTTGTACAATGATCATGACAGTCCAAATTTTATAGCATTTCCATCCCAAACCCTCGGTGCATCCCTCTACTCCCCAGCCTGTCTCCTTTGGAAACCATAAGTTTTTCAAAGTCTGTGAGTCAGTATCTGTTCTTCAAAGCAGTTCATTGTGTCCTTTTTTTTAGATTCCATATGTAAGTGATAGCATATGATGTTGATGTCTCACTGTCTGACTGACTTCACTTAGCATGATAATTTCTAGGTCCATCCATGTTGCTGAAATGCTCTTACTTCTTTTCTTTTAATGACTGAGTAGTATTCCATTGTGTATGTGTACCACATCTTCTTGATCCTCTCCTCTGTCGATGGACATTTAGGTTGTTTCCATGTCTTGGCTATTGTATACACTGCTGCAATGAACATTGGAGTACATGTATCTTTTCGAGTCTTGGTTTTCTTTGGATAGATGCCCAGGAGTGGGATTGCTGGATCAAATGGTAATTCTATTTTTAGTTTTCTACATACTGTTTTCCACAGTGGTTGCAGCAATTTACATTCCCACCAACAGTGTAAGAGGGATCCCTTTTCCCCAAACCCTCTCCAGCACTTATTGTTTGTAGAATTTTTGATGATGGCCATTGTGGCTGGTGTAAGGTGGTACCTCATAGTGGTTTTGATTTGCATTTCTCTAATACTTAGTGATGTTGAACATCTTTTCATGGTACTGGGACAAAAACAGAAATATAGATCAGTGGAACAGGATAGATAGCCCAGATTTAAACCCCTGTACCTACAGTCAACTAGTGTATAACAGAGGAGGCAAGAATATACAATGGAGGAAAGACAGCCCCTTCAATAAGTGGTGCTGGGAAAACCAGACAGCCACCTGTAAAAGAATGAAATTAGAACGTTTCCTAATACCATACACAAAAATCAACTCAAAGTGGGTTAAAGATGTAAATATAAGACCAGATACTAGAAAACTCTTAGAGGAAAACATAGTCTGAACAGTCTCCGACATAAACCACAGCAATATCCTCTCAGGATCTACCTCCCAGAATAATGACAATAAAAACAAAAATAAACAAATGGGACTTAATTACACTTAAAAAGTTTCTGCACTGCAAAGGAAACCCTAAACAAAATGAAAAGACAACCCACAGAATGGGAGGAAATATTTACAAATGAAGTGACTTACAAGGGATTAATTCCCAAAATTTATAAACACCTTCTGCAGCTCAATACCAAAACAACAAACAACCCCATCAATAAATGGGCAGAAGATCTATACAGACAATTCTCCAAAGAAGACATACAGATGTTTATATATTTTACATATAGTAGTGGATATATGTTAATCCCAAACTCCTGATTTATCCATCCTCCCACCTTTGGTAACTATAAATTTGTTTTCTATGTCTATTCTGAGTCTATTTATGTTATATAACTAAGTTCATTTGTTTATTTCCTTTTAAATTTCACACGTTTGTCTCTCTCTTTCTGGCTTATTTCATGTAGTATGATAATCTCTAGGTCCATCCATGTTGCTGGAAATGGCATTATTTCATTCCTTTTTATGCCTGAGCAGTCTACTGTATGTGCGCTTTATATATATATATAAATATATATATATACCTCATCTTTATCCACTCAACTGTCAGTGGACTTTGAGGTTGTGTCCATGTTTTGGCTATTGCAGACAGTGCTGCTATGAATGTATGTGTGCTTATCTTCTTAAATGAGGGTTTTCTCTGGGTATATGCCCAGGAGTAGGACTGATTGCAGGATCATATGGCAACTCTTATTTTTGTTTTTTTTTTTTTGAGGAACCTCCATACTGTTTTCCATATTGGCTGCACAAATTTATATTCCCCCCAACAGTGTGGGAGGGTTCCCTTTTCTCCACATTCTCTCCATTATTTATTATTTGCAGACTTTTTAATGATGGCCATTCTATCTGGTGTGAGGTGATACCTCATTTTAGTTTTCATTAGTATTTCTCTAATACTATTATTTGGAGCCAGATGACTTAACTTTGTGTTTTAGTTTGTCTGAGGAACTGCAATTAAAAAAAAAAAAAAACCTTGTGTTAGACATTGGGTTAATCATTCTCTCTAATCTTCCATTTCCTAGTCAAAAATAAAAGGGGTAATATTGTTTCATTATTTAAATACAAGTATATTTTACGTACATAGAATTAACCAATTCTAGTTAGACTATTTGATAAGTTTTTGCAAATATGTATTTTATATAACATTAACAAAAAGAATTAAGCTCTCCCTGTCATGGAAATATATAATGTAATCATAAAATGGAATACTTGTTTTTTTAAGATGCTACTTCTCTACAGATTCATCAAATGCAATCACAATAAAAATTTCAACAGAATTTTTAATTGAAATTGGCAAGCTGTTAGAATATTTATGTAGTTTACGTGCTACATGGAGAAAATGTAGAAAAAGCACTTGGCAGAATTCAGCATCCATTTATTTATTTATTTTTAAAGAAAACCTCTGCAAGCTAGAAATAGATAAAAGGCACCCAATAAAACCTATGGCTAGCATTTAACCTAGTGGAGAAATACTAAATACTTTTCTCCAAAGATGAGTAACCAGGAAAGAATGCCCACTCTCACCACTTCTTTTTGACAATGTACTACTGGTTCTAACCATTGAAATAAAGTTAATAATAAAATCCCTAGAGGTCAGAAGAGATGGAGAAAAACTGCTTTTATTTGAAGATGATTTGATGGTTAAGTAAAAAAACCTAAAGTATCTAAAAAGCAGCAACGTGAACTAATATTGAAATTAGTAATGTCACAGCAGATAAAAGGATATAAAAATCTATGGTGTTCTTACATAGTATGAGCAAATGATTGGAAAATGAAAATAAAAATTGTATCTATATTAACACTAAAATTATAAACTAGAAATCACTTTAACAAAAGTTGTTCAGGAGCTTTTCATTGAAAACTGCAGGAAATTAGTGATAAAGATTAAAGAAGTAGGAAAAAAAAAAAGATATCAGTTCTCCCCAAACAGATGTATAGATTAAATGCAATCCAATCAAATTTCTAGCAGAAGTTTTTAGTAAAATTTGATAATTTTAATATTTATATAGGAAAGCAAAATACACAGATAAACAATTCTTTTAGGTGCAAATTGGGAAGATTTGCACTACTTTATTCAAAGATTACTATAAAGGTATAGTAGTCAAGGCAGTGTAGTATTGGTGAAAGCATTGACATGTACCAGTGGAAAAATATAGAGAATCTAAAAATAGAAAAGTACAGAGAATCTAAAAATAGAAAAGTACAGATATACTCAATTAATTTTAGACAAAAATACCATAGCAATTCCATAGGAGAATGATTCTTCCCAACCAGTAGTGCTGAAACAGCTGCATATTCTTATTCCATCAAAGTAAAAATAACATCAACACTTATCTTACATCAGATACAAACCTTAACTTGAAATGCACCAGGATTTGAAAGTAATGAGTAATGAAGAAAATATAGGAGAAAATCTCTATAACTTTGAAATAGGCAAAGATCATACATAAAAATCACCAAACATGAACTAAAAAAGAAAGGTACTTTATCGAAATTAAAAACTTTTTGTTCTTTCAAGAATTCCCATAAAAATGAAAAAGATAACTTTATAAAGGAAAACTGTTTTTGAATTTATTAACAGCGTATACCCAGTCATTTACCTTCTGGGTATTTACTAAATTCCACACAAATTCTTTTACACAGATGTTTGTACACTTTTGTTTATGGAAGCCTCAAACTTGAAACTCAAATATCCATCAATAGGTAAATGTTCAACCAAAGTGTGATATATTCATTCAGTAGACTACTTCTCAGTACCAAAAAGAAATGAACTACTGATACATCTAATAAGCTAGATGAATCACAAAGTCAGTATGTTGAATGACCCCAGTTTTGGTCTTTTTGGTCATTGTAAATTATTTTTCATCTTAAAAACATACATATGAGTGAAATCATACATCATATCTACCTAGAGATTCACCAGTTTTATATTTTTTCAAATCACCGTTTCTTGTCTTGGCTGACTTTCCTCTAATTTTGTCAAGTTTTATATTCTATTGATTTTGAATTCTAATTATTTTTAATTGTTTATTTTTATTATCTTTTTTCTTTTTCTAGCTTCTTATGAAGGTAACTTTATTCTTTCTTAGTATAAGCAGTTAAGGATATAAATTTCCTTCTTATAACTGCTTTCAAAACATCCCAGGGAGTTCCCACTGTGGCACAGCTGGTTAAAGACCTGGTATTGTCTCTGAGGCAGTGCAGGTTCAATTCCTGACTTCATGCAGAGGGTTAAAGATCCCGCCTTGCTGCAGCTGCAGTGATAAGTTGCAGCTGCACCTTCAGTTTGATCCCTGACCCAGGGAACCTTCCATATGCCATGGGTAGAGCCAAAAAAATAACCAGAAACATTCCATAAATTTTGAAAAATTATGTTCCATTAATATTCAGTTATAAATATTTTATAACTGTTTTCTGATGGGTTTTCAAATATTTGGAAATTATCTAATTATATTGTTGTTTTATAATTCAATTTCATTATGCTAAGAAAACATTCTCTGTATGATTGAAAGCCTTTGAAACTTATTTTATAGCCCAGTGCATGGTCTCTCATGGTGGATATTACATGTATACTTGTAAAATATGTGAATTATGGAATTTTTGTGTGTGTTCTATAAATATAGTTTAGTTCAAGCTTATTGATAGTCTTGCTCAAATCATTGATATTTCAGCTTAATTTTTTCCCACTTATTCTATTGGTCACTGGGTAGTAGAGTGTTAAAATATTCTACCATGATTTTGGGTTTCTATATTTCCATTTATTATTACTATTATTTTCTTTTAGATTAATTTATAATATTAGAAAGCAAAAATTTTTTATCTGTGGGTAATACTCTTTGTCTTTTATCTTACTTTTTCTTTTTTGGCTGTCTTGCTTCTGGGCCAGGGATCAAATCCAAGCCATAGTTGCAATCTAAGCTGCAGCTGTGGCAGTGCCAGATGCTTAACCCACTGCTCCGGGCTGGGGATCAAACCTATGTCCCAGTGCTCCTGAGATGCCACCAATCCCGTTGTGCCACAGTGGGAACTCTGGTACTCTTTGTCTTAAGGTATACTTCTGTGCGATTAATAGAACCATGTGAATTCACATGTGTTTGTATGGTATATCTTTTCCCACATGTTACCTTCAGTCTTTTTACTTCTACTCAAAGTCATCTTTTGAAAACAGTATTTAGTTGGATAATGATTATTTTTTAAATCAATTTTACCTTTTAATTGAAGTGTTTATTCTACTCATATAAATGAACAAATTACAAATATGTGTAATTGGATTTATCCATAATCTTTGTTTTTTATTTGTGCTTTCATCCCCTGCTCTTCTTTCTTTTCTCCTGCCATCTTTTACACACACACACACACACACACACACACACGTATACACATTTTAGTATTTCTTCTCTAAGGGCTTTTTAAACTGTAGCTCTTTATATTCTCTTTTACAATTGCTGTAGTGATTATAATTTATTTTTAATTTTTCAGTCTTTGAATTAATATTTTACTTCATCACATACAATGTAAGGATACTACTTTAGAATAGTTCCATTTACTCCCTTTTTTCCCTTGAGAAATTGTTGTATATTTTATTCATACTTATGCTGTGAGCTCTACAATGTACTAACGTTGTTGGCTGAACAATCAATAATCTTGAAAAGAGAAAAGGAAGAAAATTAGTCTAAGTTTATCCATGTATTTACTGTTTCTTGTGCTTTTCATTCCTTCTTGAGATGAATTCTCATCTGATACTATTTCCCTTCAAAATGACACATTTTCTTTAGCATCTCTTATGAATCTGCTGGTGAATTATCTTAGCTTTCTGTTATCTGAAAACAGATTTTGCTTTCATTTTGTTAAAGATATTTTCACTGGATATTGAATTCTTGTTGACAGTTTTATTTTTCTTTGAGCATTGAAAAGGTGTCATTCCATTGTTCACTGGATTCCATTGTTTCCGATGATATCTGTCATCATTCTTACTGTGTTTCTCTTGAATATAATATTTCTCATTTCTAGAGCAGCTATGTTTTTCTTTTTTCTTTGGTTTCAACAGTTTGACTTTGAAAAGTTTATTTGGGGATCTCTTTGTGTTTATATATATATATATTTTTCTGAGCTCCTCTAAATAGGTGGGCTGCTGTTTTGATCATATGTAGAAAAATCTTAGCTAATGTTTCTTCAGACATTTTTCTATTTCATTCTCTTTTTAGACTCTTTGTAGGACTTCACTTACACAAGTGGTAGATCACATGACACTGTCCCTAAGTCATTGGTGCCACATCCTCATGGATACTAGTTGGGTTCGTTACCACTGAGCCATGATGGGAACTCCCAGATCTTCTTTTCACTGTTGGCAATATTTTCTTGTTTTTTTGCATGTCCAGTGATATTTGATTAGTAAACATTGTGGATAATACACTGAAGAGACCTGTTACTTTTCTTTTCTCTCTCTCTGAAGAACATTGCATTTGTGTTAACAGGCAGTTAAATTACTGGGAGATCACATGATCAGAGAAAGTCAGTTTTGGGATGTGATCTTTACTCCTAATTTGTGATCTTAATGGGATTTCAATGTATAACTCAAGGCATTTATCAAGCCCTATCAATCTGGCTGACTGAATTCCTAACTCTGTGTCCTAAGTGGCAGCTTCTGAAATCCTTTAAATTTATAGCTCTTGTTGTCCCTGAAGCTTTTAGAATTTTTCTGTAGGCCCATGCATTTCAAGAGTCATCCAAGTACTTTAGCAGTTTGTATATTCAGATTTTGCATCTTCTTGTTTGTGGATCCCTTCTTTAGAGGGTTTCCCATTCAGTTTCATACTATTTCAGAAGCCTTCACCTCCAGCCTCTGACTACTCATCCCAATAAAACTGTTATGTTCTGTGAAGCTCCATCATCTAGTTCAGCAGATCTGGAGACTCTTCTCAAGGGTAAAAGAAAAAAACAACAACCATAAAACATATAAATGTGGGTCTCCTCCTATATAATTACTTTTTTTGCAAATGTCCTAATTCTGCTACTTACTACCTAGTCTCCAGCATTTTTAAATAATTGTTTTATAATATTTTGTCTAGTATTTTAAATTGTTATTGGAAAAAAACTGTTAGTGGTAAGAGAATTTTCTGAAATAAGCTACTCTGCCATTACCTAAAACCAAAAGAGTTTTAATATTTTTGTTATAGAGTTTTGAGTGGACTCAGAATGGAATAATCCATTTCTTTGAGTCTTTTCTTCCTTTTGGCCTTTCCTTTACTCACCCTTTGTAGGGAGGGAGTCTTTCAATCTAATCACACACATTGAAGCCATGCTGAAGTAGGGATCAATATAAGCAAAAGAGCAGTGCTACTTTCTAAAAAAAACCAAACCATGCACATTAATATACTGGGAATACATATCTTTTTCAATCTTTAATTATGAGGGTGTCATGAATTTCTCTAGCTCTGAAAATAATAGTTGGTAGTAGGTTAAACCAAGGCTCTGAACAGAGTAAGTTAAGAAAAGGAAGACTAGAAGGAAGCCAGAATTAAAACATTTTGGGGACACTGGCTTTGATAAACTTTGTACAGATTGAAAGGTGAACAAACAGAGCAATAAAGACATATTAAACAACCATCTGCATTCAAGTAAGTGAATAACATAGGGGTCTAGGAATTGAATAAATATCTATCTGGGGCATCACAACTATTTGTAGGTACAACATCACAGTCAAGTTCAGAGACTTTACATCAGATAGTATTGTGTTCACATTTAAGCTCTGTCACGAACTGGCTATGTGAAATTAGAAATTCATACTCAGTTTTTTTCTCATCTGTGAATGGAACTAATTATGGTATTTGGGTTATAAAGATGTTATCAAGAGTAAATTAGATAAAACATGTAAAAATTTTAGCAGAATGCATAATTGAGTAGCAAATGATCAATAACTCTGATCTTCAGTTACCATCATTGTTATTATAATCCACATAAATTTCTCCACTTCTTTCATGTTTTTTTTTTAAACATTTTTATTTCAGGTGAGTTCTTTTGCTACTTCTTAGTTTTTTATTTCCCATCATTGCTTGTTTTATTCATAATATTCAACATTATTATACTACATTTCACTCACTTATATTGTTTAATTTTTGTCTCCTATCACAAGAGTATAGGCTCTACTGGGGCAGGAAATATTTTGTCTATTTTACACATTGCTGTATCCCCAGAGACTGTAATTTGGTACATAGTAGGCACTCAGGTGTTCATTAAGTATTTGTTGAATGAATTATAATGAATGTTGGTGTGTGATGAGATGGCATAGTTCTTTCTCTCTGATTTGCACATATTTTTTAAATTTTCATTGGCAGCTGAGTTCTCTCCATTTTTCTTCTGTTATGACAGTTATGTTACTTTCCTTTTAACAGCAAGTCCCTTACATTGTATTGGGATAATATTTTTAAAATAATAGTTGATGGCTTTTCCTTTTGTATTTCTTATAAACCTCACCTGTTTCCCATTTGGTCAGGAGCCAGAACTTGCCACATATATGCTTTAGGAAAAGATTGTTACAATGAAAAGTGGATTAATGGTTTAGGTTTCAAAATTATGGGACCCAAGGGAACTCAAAGCCATGAAAACATGTAGCAACTGAGAGGAAGGCTTCCTTCCCCTGTATCTAAAAAACATTCCCTGAGCTATAGGATGCTAGAGAGTTGGGGGTGGAATCAACTATGATCATGAAAGGAGTTCTTGAAAGGAAGCCTTTTATTCTAATACTTACCCAGGCTCTGTCTTAGTATTGGGGTTAATAGAAATTCAGATATGATGATTTAAGTAGAGAGAGTACTTTATTCTCTGGGTAGTGATTAAGGAGGCACAAAGGATCTAGAGTAGAAATGGCCACATGGTAGATATAGGAAGATGAACCTCAAAAAGCCTGAAAACCTGACCCCATCATAATATGACTGTGATCTTGGCAGACGTTCTCCTCCACCTCCCATACACTCTCAAAAACAGCTTTCAAGACACCACCACTCTACCTTGGCACATACAAGCTTTTGTAAACTACTGTTTTTGCTAACTCAGAGCTACTGAAGATGGTCCTTCTCTCTGTGGGAAGTGAAAATGGCTCTAATGTCCTTATGTGTACATATCATGTTCATTGACACTAAATCATATTTCTTGAAGGCACTTCTATTTTATGAAAATCTCTCAATAAGGTCTGTTCAGTCTTTACCTTTTACTCCTGTGTGCCTGTTCCTTCTTGACAAGAAAAGTAGAGAAACAGCATTTAAGATAGTTGGGATTTTTACTCCATCGTACTCACTAGACTTAAACTTTTGTGCAAGTTCCTCTCTTCTAGTGAGCTTTCCATGTATATTTTGCATTCTATCTCCTGGAACTTTCTTTCAACCAGAACTCTTTGAGTGAAAATATCTTTTTTTTTTTTCTACACGTTAAAACCTTCCCTCAACAGAGAATTATCTAGCAGTCTGTGTCCCCAGCCTATCGTCAAAGCCTCATTGGGTTTATTGGCGGGTAAAATGGCTTGCAGATCTTAGGATGTAGAAGAAATGGCTGATTTTTCTGTCAACTGTGTCACGGTGTCCTTTCTTCATTTTCTGGTTCATTGTGAACTCCTTGCCTTGTTGCCTTCCAGTTGGGGCTCGGGAGTGTCAAGATAGCCAGTTATTTCAGCGGTTTACTGTGATTGGATATGCCACATTTCTACCAGGGTGCTAAATCCCATCCAAGTTTCTTATCATTACAGCACTAGTTGGGGGTCATTTTCCACTAGTTGGCTAATTGTTCTTACTGAGAAAACCCAAAGTTTCATGCTCAAACTTTGCTGAGTGGTCATGTTAACACTCCCCAGCTACCAAAATCGCTGCATCGAATAAACAAGGCTCGAAATATCTGCATCTCAACAATGTGACTCCACGGCAATAATCCAGGCAGATCTGAATCAAGGATTTCTGAAAAACAATGGCAGTGTCAATTGTGTAGAGAGCACATAGTAGAAAGGATATTAGAAGACAAAATTGAAAAGGATTTTATCAAAATGTTGAGAGAGAATGTTGACTTAAAGTTTTTGTATTTATTATTTTAGCCTCAGTAATGAGGTGTATGTTAGTATTATTATTAAGTAAGTAAAATGCAAAGGTTGAATAGGTATGTGTCAAGCCAGAGAAAGATGAAGTATTTTTGTTCTGGACTATAATCATGTGTACATAACAGTAATAGCCAAATTAGAATGCTTCCGTCTCCCTGGGTTATATAAATAACTGATTAGAATTATGGAGAGCATAGATGTTTGGAAATTGTTTTAAATGTACCTGAAAGCAGATTAAGTGACTCAGCACTGGGGAAGTCAGGCGTCACATATAAGCACACATGTTGTGACATTTTATTAGGCAGAGTAATTTAGATGTAGTAGAATTGGCCTCTAAACATCCCTGGTGCTCTCTCAGCCTTTACACTATTGATGTAATATGAACAAGATTAAGAGCTTAAAAAAAATCTCCTTGCCATGAACATATGAAATCAATAGATCAAGACAAGTGAATAGTTTCATCTTTGATTTGGGCTTTAAGTTCACATTTCCTCTTTTGAAATTCTGTAGAGGTGCTTAGCTAGATCCCTGCACAAAGAATGACAATTTAAAATGATCAAAGGTCGAAAGCATCTACCTTCCTTGGGCAAAATTCTCAATGACCTTTCAGATGTTAACATTTGTTTAGTTTCCATAGTAATATGGTTGTGCCTAGGTCTGCTTACTTTTCTCTGAGTCTCTCTTTACAGATCTTTCTATGTATTAGCAACTATGTATTTATTTATGTCTGTTCGTTATGATTCAGATGTGAAGAGAGGTTCACATATCAGCAAATCAGATAAAGGTAATTAGAGGAGCAGTGAGCATTTTCTTAATCCTGCTGCTTTTGTGCAGCTTCCATAAACACTGCAAAAGTCAGAAGCATCCTTTAAAACTCCACCCCTCCCATTCTCCAAAGTGGATAAGACAGCTCTTATCCCTTTTGTGTTTCTATATTTTTATTTTTTATTTTTTATTTTTGTCTTTTTGCTATTTCTTTGGGCTGCTCCCGCGGCATATGGAGGTTCCCAGGCTAGGGGTCTAATCGGAGCTGTAGCCACTGGCCTACGCCAGAGCCACAGCAAGGCGGGATCCAAGCCGCATCTGCAACCTACACCACAGCTCATGGCAACACTGGATCCTTAACCCACTGAGCAAGGGCAGGGACCGAACCCGCAACCTCATGGTTCCTAGTCAGATTCGTTAACCACTGCGCCATGACGGGAACTCCTCTATATTTTTAAATTCAAATGGGAAACCAGATGATGTAATGCGACAAAATCCTGAAATTTTGTGTCATTTAATAATAGAAATAAAAGACAGGGCAGAAGTCAGTGACTAGAATGCGTTCAAATCAAATATTCAACAAATATTTATAGAACAGCCACTCTCTGCAAGCACTATTCTAATTGTTGGGGGTAGTTTAATGAATAGAACATACAAAGATCCTTGGCCCCAAGGAATTTACATGCTAGTGAGGGCCATCCATAATAAAACGTGAATATAACTGCCAACAGAATATAGAATATAGAATATAACTGCCAGAAGAATAGTCTACAAGATCACCTTCATCTCTGACACCAATTGCAAGTTTGGGACCCAAAACACTCTTGGATTTGGTAATTCTGTAGAAAGACTCAAAGAACTCACTGAGAGCTGTGATGCTCACAGTTATGGTTCACTACAGTGAAGGATACAGATGAAAATTAGCAAAGGAAAGAGAAGGATGGGGTGATGTCCAGGAGGCTTCTAAATGTAGATCTTCCATTTGTCCTCTCTCACTGGAATCATAGACATGGTTAACTCCTTCCGGCATTGATGGATGCATCATAATCAACACAGGGTATTGTCAAGTAGCAAAAGCTCATTTGAGACTTAAGGTCTAGAATCTTTATGGGGGCCCCATCACACAGATATGGTCTGCTTGCCAACATAGTTCACCTGACCTGAGACTGTGTGAATCAAAGTCCCCACCTTAAATCACGTTATTAGTCTTTCCTTCATGGCCCAGAGCCCCCAGATAAACAGACACTTTCATCAGTCAGAATATGCAAGGGTTTAGAGATTACCTCTCAAGAGCTGAAGACAAAGGCCCCAGATCTCTTTGGGCAAGGATAAATTCTTTACTACACAATAACACATAAGTATGGAATATTGAGTGTTAGATGATGTTAAGTACTAGGGAAATTTTTGTAAAAAATAGAATAAGGTAAAAGGAATAGGGGTTGTGGGTATAGGTAATGGGGAGCAAGGGCATTTTGCCTTATTGAATACCGTATTTAGGATAAACCTGTGGAAACGGTGACATTTGAGCAAAGAGTTGAAGCATGTGACTTGTAAGTAATGAAAGCAAAGCACAGAAAGGGAAGGGACTTGTCCAAGGCCAGCTCAGATCTGGTGTTTGTTACAGGGAGCTAAGCAAAGATACTGTCTAGCAGTGTGCTGTACCATTTTCCAGGCTGTATGATAATGGGCTGATTTTTATTCTAATCAATGGCTTTTCCATAGTTGGATCACAGAGATGTCAATAATGAAATCTGGCCAAGAGAGTCAGGAGCTAGTCCAGGAGAAGTCAAAGTTCTGAAATCTAGAGGAAAGCGAGGCAAGAAGCAGAAGGAGCAGCTAGGTGTCAGACATAGAATACGGCCTGGGTTAGTTAAAAAAGTGTCAGATAATGTTGTGTCATTTGTGTTGGGATCTTTATCCACAGCATATCCAGTTAGTCTCCTTCTGTGGCTCCTGTGAGGATAACCCCAAATGTCATTAACCCTTTTCCTGTAATGTCCTACTTTACCCCTTTATTCTGGCAAATTCATATTTTTCTAACAAGACCCATTTCACATAATCTTCTCTGATTATTCCCTCTTCCACTCTTCCTTAGCTCCTTAAACTCACTTTTGTAGCACTCAAAGCATTGAATTACGGTCTTTTGCAGGCTGTTCCAATGACTAAACTGTAGGCTTATAATTAGTAAGAACCATATTTCATTCATATTTGTATCGCTAGGACCTCTTACCTAGTATGTGTGCGGAGTAAATAAATAAGTGAATTCTTGAAGCCATGAAAGACCTTAAAGTGATTGTCATTTGTTATACACGTCAGATATCTCAAAAAACAAAATACATTGATATAAACACTGCTTGGTGTATGAGGATATGGAATCAGAGTCGAGAGGACATAAACCTGGCAAGAATAGAGAAGAGGTGGTTAATTCTGGCAAGGACTGTGGTCACTTTTCTGTGGTTAATTTCTTGCTAGCAGTTCTAGAATAATTTTGGATTGGATTTTTGTCTGAGTCCTCCTTTTCAGTCTTCTAGGATGAAGAAATTACTTTTCGATGTGCTAATTCATCTATTTATTCATATAACTATTCTTTTTAGTAAATCAGGCATTCTTTTAGGTGCTAGGGATACAAAAAAATGAGCAAGACACAATTCCAGTCTTTTTTTTTTCTTTTTTTGTCCTTTTAGGTCTGCACCCATGGCATACAGAGGTTCCCAGGCTAGGGGTCAAATTGGAGCTGTAGCTTCTAACCTACACCACAGCCACAGCAACGCCAGATCTGAGCCACATCTGTGACCTACACCATAGCTCATGGCAATGCCAGATCCTTAACCCACTGAGAAAGGCCAGGGATTGAACCTGTGTCCTCATGGATGCTAGTAAGACTTGTTTTCACTGAGCTACGATGGGAACTGCAATCCTAGTCATTTTGAAGAGCATAACAATTTAGTCGTAGATTTTAAGGGGACAGTTGACATGAAGTCAATCACAATATAGTATCATATGTATAAATGAGGCAGAACCACAGCCGTAAGTGTAATTTCACCCTCTTTTTGTAAAAAAGCCTACTGAACAGTCACATCCAATCACATATAAAAACAATGGCACTGAATGCATAGAGGAAAAGCATTCTGACTTTTCTAATCTGGTTCTTTTCATCCAGTTAAATTCATCTAAACTGAATTTTAGCTCCTCCGCACTAGCTCTGTAATTGTGAAAAACTGTTCTAAGCCTTGGTTTCCTAATTTATAAAATAAAGATAGAAATGTCTACCTCCCGAAAACTTTGGGAAGAATAATTTTGAGAACATTTATGTAAACTCCCAGAGTATAGGTAACAGACTCTAAGCTGGGTTGTTTATTTCACACTATCTTTGATATTGGAATGTTAAAATTTAGAATTTGCAGACCACAGATCATTATGAAAATTTTATTTCATTTTCATAATGTCCAAATCTCTCACATTTCTCCTGTATAAGAAAAGTCTTTCTGTGACTGGGAAGATTAGGGCGTTCATGTTCAAAGTACATGTAGTTATATAATCCCATGCCCTGCAGAAGAATCCTTTTCTACTAGTGTGTGTCATGTTCTGATAATATGGAAAACATCATTTTGGCTTTTCTGTCATCAGAGAACATTGTACAAAAAGATGTTACCTCCTAGTAATGTCCTGTACACTTCAGAGGTCAGATCTCTGTATGAATTTGTCATACGTGTTCTTTCAATTAGGGTATGCAGGCCTTGCTGCATAAACTGAATTTATTTTAAAAAGTGGTCCTGATTCATTCATGAACTAAAAGCAAACAGAGGCATAGTGTATAATAAAAGGTCAATTTTCTAGAGGTCAGAGGAAAAGAAAAATGTCACATTAATGGTAGTTTGGGGAAAATGCATTTTTAAATCCTCCATGTCATGCATTTTAGAGCTGTTATAATTTGTTCGAGTAATGTATTCTTAAAGGGAGCTGAATCATATGTCCTATGGTAAAACATTCAACAAAGCTGGTTTTATGAAAAGCTTCTGTCATTGGCTTTTAACCCAGCAAAATCCCAACAATTGTAGTTTTTCCAAGCCCAAGTTCACAGTATTTGAGCAACTGTTATATACTTATCCACATTTATATATTCTTTTTTGAGTGGAAAATGTAATTTATGTTTCAAATCAAATTAAAATATGGCCTTAAAAGGTATTTCATTCTTTGAATAAAAGCCCAAAAGAAAACATTAAATTGCAATTGAAGACTATTTCAGGAGAAGACAGTTTATTTGGAAAACTTCCATGAACTTATTATTTTTGTTAAGATATTCCAGCTGCACTTTTTAGGAGTGCTAGACATACTTTTCTGATGTTCACTGGGCTTAGTGGCACATGTCGTGCCTTGTATTGTTTTTCAATGTCTGTTGCATTACAAAAAGCTGAGTTGATCCTCGCGTGCAGTGTAGTTTGTCTCCTTTGAGCTCCCAGGCAACAGTAACCTCTCATCATGATTACAGAGTCTTTTGCAGAAAGATGGGCCTAATCCCTGTGCTCCATCAACTCAGTAATCTATTCCAATCAGTGTTTGATGGATTTGACAGGCCATCTCTAGCCAAGTGAGACAGACTCAGGCAGGTCAAGCAACTTAGGTCTGCTGCAAAATGCTAGGGAAAATCTTTGAGCTACATCAAAAATTACATACACTAAAATTGCTTCTGGCCTCTTCTCTTTTGACAGAGAATGGATATAAAAAATTTCCAGATTTATGGTTCAAAATACCCCTATTATTTTACTTATTGAACGCATTCATTCAACATTACAATAAATAACCTGGTATTATATTTAACCAACAGCAGTAATACAAGGTTATTAAAAAAGCTAATTGTTCAATGCATGATTTGCTTAATATGTTTTGTTTGTCTGACATAGACATGAACAAACCCCCAACTTCTGAAAGTCATAAATCTGTTCTCACAGTTTAGCTTGGAAAGGCATAAATCAATCAGTAAATATTTTTAAGGATATAGTTAATCTAAAACAATGAGCATCATCTCCTTTTATGTGTGTTAAATATAATGACAAAAAGGGATCATGTTCTTGCCCTGGTTGTGGGTTAAGCATCTGACTGCAGCATTTCAGGTTGCTGCAGAGGTGCAGGTTTGATCCCCAGCCTGATGCAGTGGGTTAAAAGAATCTGCTTTGGCCACAGCTGCTGCTTACATTGCAGCTGTGGCTGGGATTCAGTCCCTGGCCTGGGAACCTCCATAGGCCATGGATGTGGCCATAAAATTAAAAATATAGAAAAAAAGAAAGGGAGGGAGTCATTTAGAAAGTCGATTATGGTGTATTTCAAATCCAGATCTTTGATCAGTTGTTCTCCAATTTTGAAGGCTGGGAACCATGGGAAAAAGCTCTTCTATGTAATATGTCATACTTGAGCACTCCATATTAACTAGCGAATATTAGTTTCTCTTATATATTTTCTCTTTCTTATATTAGCATAAGACAAGAATAGAATTTAAAACCTGCGATTTGGAGTTCCTGTCGTGGCGCAGTGGTTAACAAATCCCACTAGGAACCATGAGGTTGTGGGTTCGATCCCTGGCCTCGCTCAGTGGGTTAAGGATCCGGTGTTGCCGTGAGCGGTGGTATAGGTTGCAGACGTGGCTCGGATCCAGCGTTGCTGTGGCTCTGGCCTAGGCTGGTGGCTACAGCTCCGATTCAACCCCTAGCCTGGGAACCTCCATGTGCCAAGGGAGCAGCCCAAGAAATGGCAAAAAGACAAAAAAAAAAAAAATGGTTTGGCTCTGTGGCCGGTGGCTACAGCTCCGATTTGATCCCTAGCCTGGAAACCTCCAGGAGCAGCCCTAGAAAAGGCAAAAAGACAAAAAAATAAAAAATAAAAATAAAAAAAAAAATAAATAAAACCTGTGATTTGGCAATACACATTGCTATAGCTGCTGCTGCTGCTGCTGCTGATGATAATAAAATAACAACAAAGTGCTAATTTTCTTCTAGAGAGACAAAATCAAAACTTAAATAATAAACACTGATAATAAACAGTGTTTTTTGTCTAGGGACAAGAATGAGCCATGTTTTTTTTCTTTTTAGGACTGCACTCACAGCATATGGAGGTTCCCAGGCTAGGGGTCTAATCGGGGCCACAACTGCCCGCCTACGCCAGAGCAACAGCAACACCAGACCCGAGATGCATCTGTGACCTACACCACAGCTCAGGGCAATGCCGAATCTTTAACCCACTGAGCGAGGCCAGGGATTGAACCCTCAACCACATGGTTCCTAGTCAGATTCGTTTTCCTCTGTGCCATGACAAGAACTTCGAGCCATGGATTGAAAGTGTTTCTTGAGATAAAATAGAAGTGATATATAATAGTTAAACATTACTTACCCTATTTTAGAAGCCTTTATTCTTTTTAAAATATATACCCTGGAAACATTCATTAAGTTTGGTTGGTTTAACTACCATTTGAAAGACTTCAATATATTCCAAATACTAGAATGAAAACAACTTAGTAAATGTTCTCTACTTTTAATGTCTGATGAAAGCAGATCTAGTTAAATTTATGAGGGGGTGTCAATTTGAAATGATTACTTTTCTTGCTCTTCTGTTTCCTAAGTTTTCCCCCTAAAAGTTCAGCTGGCTCCTGTTATTTAATAGGAGGATTTCAATAAAACAAGAAATCCTGATCTTAGCATCCTTCTTTGCCTTAAGGCTAGACCATACACAGTAGCTCTTAATCTAAAAGTTTTATCTAAGATTTCAAAAAGTACCTTCACATGTGGTATAAAAATAGCATAACCTCAAAACACTAAAAGGGATTTCCATTTCATCTTCAGGAATGTAACTCGCAGAAGCAGAACTCTTGTACAAATATACCTTGAGTCTTCAGTGGCCACATAAGTGTAAGTGGCTGCATCTTAATACAAGCCTCTGTTCCACAGCTTGGCACGAAGTGGGTGGACTTGTTTGAGGTAGCTGGAGGATGTTTGGTTAAAAATATTTTGGAAGCAAACTTCTGTAGTAGTATTGAAATGGATCTTCTGTTGTCCTTTACCTGCATAACCTTTTTATGTGCTAAGTCCTTTGTCACTGGAGTTCTGCCCAGGAATCATTCAGCTGGAGACTGTTCTTTGGGTTGGATCAAGTTTGGCAATTTAATCACTGGCATGCATAACCAAATTCCCTACTGCTTGTAAGAAAGGAATTAACTGGTTTTAAATAAAGGACCTTTCATATTGTGAAGGTAAAACTTAAGAAAGCATGGTAATAGGCCTAATTTGGTGAACACCAAACAGATTTTTGTTATGACTGGTAAAGTAAGAATATGTTGAGAAGCTATTTCATAAGATCCATCTGAGGCAAGCATGAAAAACAAAGTGCCACAGATTATGGCACATCTGCCCTTGTTCTTTTCTAATCCCAGAGGAGAAAAATGGCTTTAAAAGGGTTTTTGTTTTTAACTGACTGACAAAGAAACATAAGCAACTTTTTCCTTGGACATTTTATCCATCATTTTAGTGTTCATTAATGTTCCTCATTTTTCATAGATGCAAGTTGTGGAACAATTCTTGGAGCTCTCATATGGGCAAAAGTTAGATATAGCTCGTTACTTAAAATTAACCACTTAATCACTTCCACTAAAAGACTGAGAAGATACTGGAGGAGAACAGCTGTCCAAGTTCTCTGAGCTGTGTAATTCTGCCCTTAACCACCCGTGGCATTGCAGCCTCACAGAACCTTGAACTGTGCCTGCCAGGAATCTGCATTAAGGTGCTACACTGGCTTCCCCTGCTTTTCAAAAAGCTCTGCGGGAGAGGACAACTGAGATTAATATGCGTTGAAAAATAAAATGCCCTTACCACATTTTTGTCTGACCTTTGCACAGTTAAGTGAAAATATTTCCTCACTGGGAGTTTTTGGCTTCATGTCAGGTCTGCAGAAGGAGAAAAAAAAAAGTCCTTGCAGCATAGGGAGGAAGGGATGTTCATAAATGAACCTTGACAGATATTAGTAGAGAGGTGATTCTGGGCAGGCTTCTCTCCCCTTCCTCCCCTCTGCACTTGGTGTTCTACCCTGGGGCAGAATAACTGATGGAAAATTACATCTATAGGAGAGTTGAATATGACTTTAAAATGCCAATAGGACAAACTTGGGAGCAGACAATAGCAGCTTTATTTCATTTCATTTTATTTTGCCGTAGAATGCTTTATATGCCAAAGCTCTGGGCAGAGCTGGGTGCGTGGGAGGAAATCAGACTTGTAAAAAGTTAACCTTGAACAAAGAAAACACCAAAAGCTTCGTGTTGTCTGCTCTGCTGAAAGTTTTTTTCAGGAACAAAGCCAAATCAATTGCCATGAAGTCTGTGGATAACACACATGCGAGAGACTTTGCTCACTTCTTCCTCTCCACAAAGGTTCTTCAGAGTCTGTTTCTTCATTTTTTTGGCCAAAATGCCTGAGGGAAGCAGCGCTTGCTCTTAGCAAGAGACTTACATTCCCTTTGTCCTGTGAATATTGCACTGGCTGGAAGAGCTGAGCTTGATTGACCCCAGTGGCCTGGCTGTTTCTTTTCTTCTGTCCAATCTCACCATTGGAATTTTGGGGGAGTCTATTGTCACTTTCTTCTGAGGGTGTGCTTAGAAAAGAATAAGTAATGAATGAAGGTCACCATGTGTGGAAGCCTTGAGGAAAGAGGGTTAAGAAAAAAAAAAAGTCCTGGAAATAAATTATGTTGATCTGAGAGAATATAGCCCTGAGAAGAGCCAGATAGGATGCGCTGAGGTTGAATAAAGCAATGGGGAATCTCATTGTGTGGTTGGAGTCAGAATTTAGTCTCTGTCCAGACTGATGGCCTAACTTTGGATTTGTGTGGGGTCAAAAGGCCTGAGCACAGCAAGCAGAAGCTGGGAGGTGGCCCACATTTAGTGCCCTGTAAAGAGTTGGAAAAAAAGAGCAAGAAATCTCTCAGTGTTGGGAGGAAAAGCAATCTCATTTTGAATAGAATTTCACCTTGTTTTGACTGTTAGAGGAAAGCCAGATAAGGAAAATGATTTTGGTTCAGCCTTTTCTTTTTGGTTTCTTTGGTCTTTTTTTTTTTTTTTTTTAAAGTAATAGAACAAGATATTCTGTTCTTGATAGAGAAGAAGGTTGAATATACCTAACCAGTTCTAATGGATGCTCAGTCTTTCAAAACATAGACGTTTTGTTGATCCATTGTAGTTGATTATTTGATGTTTGTATGTGTATGTTTTTGTCTCTCCATTCAGAGTCATCACAGGATGCTTCAGTTGAATTCCTTTTTCTTGTAAAACATCTCTGGGTCCATTTGATGAGACCTCGGAATAAAAAGTAATGTGATAAGATAAGCGCTTCCCTGGCGTTGACTTACGTAAACAGTCGAATTCGCTTTCCTATCAGGAGAAGAATGAAAGCTAGAGCCACAAAATGTTACTCCACCAGCAGCCTGAAGAGGCCCTTGATACACTCAGATTATTAATAAAAAGATGTCCAGCGCTGCTGTTTGAGTTGTTAGGTAATGTGAGGATGATTTGATTTGTTTCCTATGGAAAAATGTTTACCAAATTAGAAATGGTTGGTTTCGTGAAAGGATTCCTCCTCCTCATTAAAATAATTCATATTTATCCACACGACTTTAAAAGAGTCAATCGAACATACGTGGGGCTAATTAATAGGGAGGAATTGCTTCATAGACTGAAAAGAAAGATTTTGCTATTTCCTCTTTTCTTTTCAAACCCGAGTTATCTTCTCAAAAGGATTGATTCTGCCAGCGTGGATCAGCGGGCTCTCCTTATTTTTTCCCCCTGAGGAAACATTAATCAGATTCTGATTACTGTCTTCAGCTTGTCAGGAGGTGAATGGAAATTTCAAGAAAAGTGTAAGAGAATTTGTAATCTCTAGCTTGGGGAATTGAGTAAACACTGTAAATGTGGAAAGTTAGTCACCAGGGTAATGGATTAGAAAGGGCATTTAACTACATTCTGTTAAAAATAACTTTTTTTTTTTTTTTTTTTAAGGTGCTCAGAGAAACATGTGGTGCTTTAGCCAAACTATCTGCATTTCTCTTTTCCTCAAAATCTGGGCTGTTAGTATATATGGGGACTAGCAGCTTTACATAAAGCCCAGAGAAAAACAAAGGTTTATATAATATAATAAAATCTTTAAACGTAATAAATGAGAAAGAGGGATGAAATTGTCTACAAACTGCCACTGCTGTATCTCTTTCTGCTCAGTGATATATGGCTCGAGTCAGTCCCAGATCCAGATGTTTTTTTCTGAAGTTATTTCTCTTAAGTTAGAAAATTATCATTCATTTTTATAGACCATTGAGAATGTCAGCAAGTGCTCGTGCCTCTGTAAGGAAGTTCTGCATATTTTCAGATCAAACATTAATCTGAAGTTATAGAGTCCTCACAGAAGATACCAAGACAGTTTACATAGTATATTAAAAATATGGAAGGTTAAAATGTTATTAACTTGAGAGACAGAAGCAATTTTATCATCAGTTTACACCTCGGTTATAGAAAGCTTAGAAGCATATTTCTTTATGCGCTGAGTGTAGTTTGTGTATTGCCCCAAACGATTGTTGATTTCTTTCACTAAGTTGAGAAAATCGCTTAAATCTGGAGTCAAATCCTAGATGATTGAAGCATTTGTATCACAACTCTTCTTTCTTAAGAAACTTTATTACATATCAAATAAAAAGTTTTTCTCTTTTAGCCTTTAAGTCATAAATCGAAATTTTTCAAGATTTCGTTGTGTTGCTGAGCCTTATCACTTGAGCAAGCCAACTGATACTGTGGAAAATGTGCTCACCAGAATGATCACCATCATGCCGAAATGCCTTCATCATTTAATACTCACTTCACAAACTCTTACATGTACCATTCTGCTTGGTTGCTTCATACTTCTGCATTACCTCACCATCTTTGTTTTTGTTGTTTTTGTTATACACAGTACCTAAAAAGTATATATTAAATGGCTTTGATTTTTTTCTTAGTTTTACCATGTATTCAATACTAAAATAATATCAGAAGGTGTATATTGTTACTAAAACAGTAGAGCAGTGAAAGGATTGACATTCAGACACAGTCACGTATTATTCATTGGACAACACCTGGCTTTGTTATCACATAACTACTTTATTGATTACAGTGCACATTTCCTAGTCTGTAGCATGACTCAATACAGCTGTTAGCTAAAAAAAAAAAAAAACTCTTCTTCCATAGCTTGGGCTTTTTTTTCTTTTTTTTTGTCTTTTGTCTTTTTAGGGCTGCACCTTCAGCATACGGGGCTTCACAGGCTAGGGGTCTAATCGGAGCTGTAGCTGCTGGCCACAGCTACACCAGATCTGAGCCACGTCTATGACCTACACCACAGGTCTTGGCAACGCTGGATCCTTAACCCACCTAGCGAGGCCAGGGATCAAACCCGAAACCTCATGGTTCCTAGTCAGATTTGTTTCTGCTGCACCACAACAAGAACTCACAGCTTGGGCTTTTGAAAGTACCTAAGACAATGTTTGTCAAGTACTTCATACCTACCACACTTATACCGAGAACTGTGTTATAATGTTAACATTAGTGGTTCTATCCAAATGCAAAGCGAGATATCTAGTAGTATGATTTTTTAGCATTCAGAAACGGTGATATGTGGAGTTCCCGTCATGGTGCAGTGGGAACGAATCCGACTGAGGTTGCGGGTTCTATCCCTGGCCTCGCTCAGTGGGTTAAGGATCTGGCATTGCCATGAGCTGTGGGGTAGGTCACAGACGCAGCTCGGATCTGGTGTTGCTGTGGCTGTGGCATAATCTAGCAGCTGTAGCTCGGATTAGACCCATAGCCTGGGAACCTCCATGTGCTGCGGGTGTGGCCCTAAAAAGCAAATAAATAAACAAACAAAGATATGTGACATCCCATAATTGTGTAACATAAAAATCTCGCCAATGTTCTACTTTACTTTCTCTCATAGGAGGATATTTTCCATTTAATTATTGGATGCCTTTTTTGTTTTGTTTTGTTTTGTTTTGTTTTTTAGGAACAGCACAACTTTGAATGATGCCCCATGGTTTTAATTTTTTTCTCTCTGCCTTTAGTGACAAAAGTCATACATTTCACATTAGAAAGCTATTTAGGATTTGTTATGTAAAAGTTCAATTGTTTACCAGAAATTTTACTATGTTCTGCTGGGAAAATATGGAAGAAAGGCTGAATGATTTCATTCCTTTAATGGGCCTTAAGAAGTGAAGCACTGGTAGCTTATAAGATCAGTGAGTGATATAAATATGGTCTATGTTCTTGGAGAAGGCATATAAAATACTGCTTTTTAAATAATGGTGCATTTGCTAAAAAAAAAAAAATAACCTGGAGGTGCAGGCCTTGTTACCATTACGCTTTCCAGCTACTCCCATGCTTCTGAATAAGACTGTCTAGAGTAACATGACCTAGTTCTTCCCAGAACAGTTAGGGAAGTTCCCAGATCTGTTTTAATTGAAATGAAACAGCAATATTGCTGTTGTGACTTGGCTTGAAGGAGTTCAGAACATGCCATCCCCAAATATGCCACTTTGGCATATAGACTGTTTTGACTTAAAGGCACTTTAACAGCAAAACAGCAAATAGAAGAAATACACACTGACCTTCCTTTTTTTCTTTCTTAAAAGCATGGGATGAAATTCCTATTTGAAAAATGTCCTCCTTATACCAGAAAGCAAGTAACAGACTTGTCATCAAGGATGAGAGGATGAGATGAGAGCATTCTGTACAAACAGATTTTGTTAAAATAATTCTGATCTTTCTTCTCCACATAATTTAGTCACTTTTCCATAGTAACCCCTCTTGGTGCAACTTAACATTAAAGCAAGTAGGTTTTATCATTTCTTTGGGTCTTCATTGCTAATGAAGGCTCCTAAGGCAAGTGAAACTAGCATTAGGTAAATTTGCATGCTTTTTTCTTTTGATCCATCGTAAATCCATTTACTTCTCAGGCCGAGCCAAAAATAACCCTAAGAGAGTAAAGGTAGCCTCAACTTTATCGTGGGAAGATTGAGTACAAATACATTATAAGCCTGGTTTGAGTACGTGAATTGGTTCTAACCCTAGTTGGATCATTTATTAACTGTGGATATGGGTAAGTTTCATCCCTTTATCTCTAGAGTGAGGACAACCGTACTTACCTTGGAGGTAGTTGTAAGCATCACCTACTTAAAAGTATAAATTTCACCCCATTTTAGCCACACAGGTGCTCTGAGAGGCTTGACTTGCCAAAAAGAGCTAAGCTGATGTGGAATTGTAATTCATCTTGTGATTATATTTATGACTTTATTTTATAGAATTCCATAAGAAAGCTGCCAAAATAATTATCACATGGCATTTAATTTAGGTTTCTGGCCCTAATGTTACTAGTGAAAAGATGTGTTTGCTTAAATAAATTGAAGTTAGATTTAGAGGAAAAAAAAAAAACAAAACCTATCAGCTGATAGGAGTGTTGGTTTAAGAAGGCAGAGTGTTTTTAGCTGGATAGGACATTTAGAAAGAATTCAAGTAACTTATTTTTCAAATAAAGACATTGAGGCCTGAGATGTTTATTGACTTGAAGTCTCTCATGGGGACCAGTTTAACTCAGTGTTCTTCAGTCATAGCTATTAAGGAAAGCCTGTCTAGGGAAAAAGTTAGAGATGTTGTAACTTGTACTCTCTTTTGAAATATTAGGCGAACAAAAATTGCCAAGTGAACTCATGAAAAACATCTCTGAATGTAGCAGAATTTATTCATTTACTTTTCATTTAGTTGTCCCTGTTTGTGGGAGAGATGTGTAATCCTTACCACAATCCACATGCTCCCTCTCATGCTCCAGCCCTCTTGCAGATGGGAAGAACAAAATGATCCATTTGACCAGTGGATTAAGAGTAGAAGGGGCATGTGTGACCTCTAGGCTAAGGCAGTAAAAGCCACAGAGAGCCCTCCAGCTTACTTCCCCCTGATGGAGAGCTGGAGAGCAACCTCACGATGTAAACAGACTCTCATCACTGCTTGGCACGTGCTTCCCTGGAGAGCCACCCACAGATGTGAGAAGTAAGCAACTGAGATTTCAGGATTCGGATATTCCTGCTAACAATCTCTAGCCTGACCTGACGTATGCACTTTTATTTTTTTCGTATTATAGAAGTTATATTAATCCACTCAAGGAAAATCCAGGAATAAACATTAAAACTATCCACAATCCCCCTACTCGGAAAATGTCGCTCGAAAAAAATTTGATGAATATTTGGTCAGAAACATATATTTAATATAGTATATATTATATACATGTAATATAAAACAGGTAATATAATATGTAACACAAATATGCATGTTGTATAATAATGATAATTAACATTTATTAAATACTATATTAATGCATAGTGCTAAAAGTGTTATGTGAATTATCTCAATGATATCTTACAAAAGCCATGTACATTTGGAAGTTTCTTAAGCTCATTTTATAGATGAGTAAACTAGATTTCAGAAAGTTTAAAGTAAAGGTTAAACAACCTAAAGATTACACAACTAATACATTTTTTTCCTTTTTTTATTATTATTTTTTTAATAGTTATTTCCCCAATATAATTTTTTTTCCACTGTATAGCATGGTAACCCAGTTACACATACATGTACACACTCTTTTTTCTCACGTTATCATGCTCCATCATCAGTGACTAGACATAGTTCCCAGTGCTACACAGCAGGATCTCATTGCTAATCCATTCCAAAGGCAGTAGTTTGTGTCTATTAATCCCAAGCTCCCCAACACCCCACTCCCTCCCCCTTGGCAACCACAAGTCTATTCTCCAATTCCATGATTTTCTTTTCTGTGGAAAGGCTCATTTGTGCCTTATATTAGATCAGTGATATCATACGGTATTTGTCTTTCTCTTTCTGACTGACTTCACTCAGGATGAGAGTCTCTAGTTTCATCCATGTTGCTGAAAATAGCATTATTTCATTCTTTTTTATGGCTGAGTAGTATTCCATTGTGTATATATACCACATCTTCCTCATCCAATCATCTGTCAGTGGACATTTGGTTTGTTTCCATGTCTTGGCTATTGTGAATAGAGATGCAGTGAACATGTGGGTGCATGTGTCTTTTTTAAGGAAAGTTTTGTCTGGATATATGGCCAAGAGTGGGACTGCTGGGTCATATGATAGTTCCATGTATAGCTTTCTAAGGTACCTCCATTACTGTTCTCCATAGTGGTTGTACCAGCTTACCTTCCCACCAACAGTGCAGGAGGATTCCCTTTTCTCCACACCCCCTCCAGCTTTTGTTATTTGTGGATTTATTAATGATGGCCATTCTGACTGGTGTGAGGTACAACCAGTAAATTGTATGGCCAAAACTGGAGTTCATTTATCCAACTCTAAACTGGGATTTTAGTTACAAAACTATATTGCTGCCAAACTTGGATCATATTCTACATAAAATTTCAATCTTCTTTTTTAACTATACTACATAGCACAGATATTTCCAATGACATTATTATTTATTCTCCTATAACATATTTTAATATCTGTAATGTTATACTATTAAATAATCAACAAATCATCTATTATTGCATTCTTGGGTTTCATATTTTTGTGTCATTATGAATAATAAAGCTAAGGACATATTTGAAAGTAAATCTTCGCATACATACATACATAATGGCTTTATTGGGATAAATTCTGATATGATGGTTTTCTGAATCAAAAGAAATACATGTCTATGATTTTCTTTAAATTATTTTCAAATTGAACTGCATAAAGGATGTTATTAATTTAAATTCCATCAATCCTGTGTAGGCGTACATATTTCTCTAAAATCTAAAATGTTGGCTCCCTTATTTAGATTTGCATTCCTTTTTTTATTTTGTGAAGTTAAACTTTTTTCTAATATGAATAAGCTATTTGTATTCCTTTTTATTAATTGGTTATATATGTTATTTACCTATTTTTCAGTTTGGAGATCAAGATATATTTTTTTTTTGTTTTTTTCTTTTGAGAAAAGAAAAGTTCCCAGGTTAGGGGTCAAATCAGAGCTGCAGCTGCTGGCCTATACCACAGCCACAGCAATGACCTAGAGCAATGCTGGATCCTTAACCCACAGAGCGAGGCCAAGGATCAAACCCACATCCTCATGGGACAGGAACTCCAAAGATATGTTTTGAAAATAATTATTCAGATATCATGCTGCTTTGGCAAGCTCTTTTAGGAAAAAGTAGATTTGAAGCTATAGTAGGTATTAAGCTTTTTATGGTTATATAAACCATTTAGTTTTTAAATTTGCAGAACTATGATTTTTTAAATTTATATTTCTGGACATTGCAAAAAAATTATGTTTTCTAAGGCTTATATTGTGGAACACTCTCTAGCCATAGGACTTTGATAAAAAGAAAATGTGTCTGTTCTAATTCACCATTTTCTCTGACTCTAAAACACAGATGATATCTTTGTGAATTACCTGGAAGGGGTATTTAGAGCTGTGACAGAGATAATACCTAAAAGCAGTGGTTTACAGTTTTTAAGTTATGATAATTTAAAATACTATAAAATTTAAGCCATGCTTCCTTTGTAATATATTTCTCTTAATCGTGAAAAAGTCTAAATGATTTAGTGAAATTGGGCAGTGGAAAAATTTAGTGAAATTTTGAGTTGGAAGAAGGATACAAACAAACATCAAACTTCTGAGGGAACATTTGGTAGACAGGTAACATATAATATTCATGCACTATTTACCTTTCCATCAATTGCATTTTGATTTTTACTGCAGCCTTCCACGTTATGTATAAATCTATATTTTACACACACACACAACACAAAGAGCACCTGTAATTAATTTAATAGCAAGAATGACCTCTCTTGGTAATAAAAGTCTTCTTTTTTTTTTTTTTTTTTTTTTGCTGTAATTGTGCGGAAAACGTAGAATTTTAAAATAAAACGTACCATTTAAGTCACTGTAAATATGTAAAAGAATGTAGGCAGCTAGGCATAATTTTGGGCATGATTTCAGTTTGCTCTAATCACCTGTAAATCTCAGATTTTTTTTTTTTTTCCCACTGTACAGCAAGGGGGTCAGGTTATCCTTACATGTATACATTACAATTACAGTTTTTCCCCCACCCTTTCTTCTGTTGCAACATGAGTATCTAGACATAGTTCTCAATGCTATTCAGCAGGATCTCCTTGTAAATCTATTCTAAGTTGTGTCTGATAAGCCCAAGCTCTGGATCCCTCCCACTCCCTCCCCCTCCCATCAGGCAACCACAAGTCTCTTCTCCAAGTCCATGATTTTCTTTTCTGAGGAGATGTTCATTTGTGCTGGGTATTAGATTCCAGTTATAAGTGATATCATATGGTATTTGTCTTTGTCTTTCTGGCTCATTTCACTCAGTATGAGATTCTTTAGTTCCATCCATGTTGCTGCAAATGGCATTATGTCCTTCTTTTTTATGGCTGAGTAGTATTCCATTGTGTATATATACCACCTCTTCCGAATCCAATCATCTGCCGATGGACATTTGGATTGTTTCCATGTCCTGGCTATTGTGAATAGTGCTGCAATGAACATGCGGGTGCATGTGTCTCTTTTAAGTAGAGTTTTGTCTGGATAGATGCCCAAGAGTGGGATTGCGGGGTCATATGGAAGTTCTATGTATAGATTTCTAAGGTATCTCCAAACTGTTCTCCATAGTGGCTGTACCAGTTTACATTCCCACCAGCAGTGCAGGAGGGTTCCCTTTTCTCCACAGCCCCTCCAGCACTTGTTACTTGTGGATGTATTAATGATGGCCATTCTGACTGGTGTGAGGTGGTATCTCATGGTAGTTTTGATTGATATGGCCTCACATAAGAATGAAATGCATAGCTGGGTTTTAGAACACAATGCTTGGGACAAAGGGCATGTGACTTCAGTATCTCAAGGGAAAAGGTCTTTACTTTCTTTTTTTCCTTAGCTTTATAGAGATATAATTGACACAAAATTATTTAAGTTCAAGTATCCAATGTGTTGATTTGATCCACTTATACACTGTAAAATGATTACCACGCTAGGTGTAGTTAACCCCTCCATCATTTCACGTAATTACCGTTTTTTATTTAAAGTGAGAAAATGTAACATCTACCCTTTTAGCAACTTTCACATATTTAATATGGTATTGTTAACTTTAGTCATCCTGTTGTCGATTAAATTCCTGGAACTTATTTTTCTTGTAACTGACGTTTGTACCCTTTGACGAGTACTCTTCTATTTCCTTCCTGCTCTCTTTCTATGAGTTCATCTTTTTTAGATTCCATACATATGTGATATTATAGAGTATTTTTCTTTATATGACTGACTTATTTCACTTAGCATTATACTTTTGAGGTCTATCCATGTTGTAGCAAATGGCATAATTTTATTCTTTCTAATGACTGACTAATATCCCACTGTGTGTTTATGTATGTGTGTGTGTGTGTGGGTATGTGGGTATGTATGTGTGTATACCATTCTTTTTTATCTATTCACCTGTAGGTGGACACTATATGGCTGTTTCCATACCTTGATTGTAGTGAATAATGCCAAAGTGAACATGGGAATGCAGGTATCCCTTTGAGGTCCTAATTTCTTTTTCTGTATGTTTATATGAAGAAATGGAATTAACTGGATTACATGCAGTTTTATTTTTAATGTTTTGAGCAACCACCATACTGTTTTCAATAGTGGCTACACAAATTTGCATTCCTAACAAAAGTGTAAAACTGTTCCCTTTTTCCATATTCTCACCAACACTTGTTATTTCCTGTCTTTTTCATCATAGCCATTTTGACAGGATGTGAGATGATATCTCATTGTGGTTTTGATTTGCACTTTTCTAATAACTAGTGATATTGAATATCTCTTCTCAAACTTGTTACTTTGTCTCCTTTGGAAGAAAAAGCTTATTTAGTTTTTCTGCCTATTTTTAAATTGGATTATTTGGGTTTTTTTTTTTTTTTTTCTTCTTTTTTTTCTTTTTTTTTTTGCTATTCAAGTGTGTGAATTCCTTACATATATATATTTGGAATATTAACTCCTTATTAGATATGTGATATGAAAATGTTCTCCCATTCTATAGATTGCTTTTTCATTATATTGAATGTTTCTTTTGTTTAGAAGCTTTTTCATTTGATTTGTCCCACTTAGTTATTTTTCCTTTTGTTGCTTGTATTTTTGGTGTCATATGAAAACATTTTTGCCAAGACCAATGTCAAGGAGATTTACTCTATGTTTCCTTCTAGTTGTGTAGTTTCAGGTCTTATGTTTAAATTTTTAACCCATTTCAAGAAAATTTTGTGTGTAGTATAAGACAAAGGTCATTTTATTCTTCTGTGTTGTATCACTCAATTTTCCCAGCACTCTTCATTGAAGAGATTATCTTTTCCCCAGAGGGTATTTTAGACTCCATTGTCAAATATTTGTTGACTGCATGTATGGCAGTTTATTGCTGGGCTCCTGATGTCTATATATCTATTTTATTCCAGTACTCTGCTATTTTTATGAACATAGGTACCTTTGTAGTATGTTTTGAAGTTAGGAAATGTGGTATATCCAGCTTTGTTTTTCATTTTCAGGATTGTTTTGGCTTATGTGGGCTCTTTTGTGGTTCCACACAAATTTTGTGATGGCATTATCTATTTCTGTGAAAAATTACATTGGGATTTTGGCAGGGATTGCATAGAATCTATAGATGGCTTTGGGCAGTATGGACATTTTAACAGTATGAATTCTTCCAACCTGTGAACTCCATTTTTTGTGCCTTCTTCCGTATCTTTCGTCTAAGCCTTATCATTTTCAGTGTACATGTCCTTCACTTTTTTGATTAAATTTGTTCCTAAGTAGTGGCGGTCACCTCTTCCAGGCCTTACTAACTGACTTTGGAAGAGAAATATATTTCATCAATCTTGCTAGAGATACTGAGGCTTTCTCACATCCTTTATACCTGCTCCACACTTCTCACGCCCTTTCGTGGTTGAATTCTTAAGATTGTATGCCTTGTCTCAATACTTCGTTGTATCAAGCTGGGTGCTGAGAGCATCCTTTTTGCTTTTCCAAGGGTGAAGCTAAAGCTCAAATTTGTGGTCCCTCCTTGGCTTACAAATTTGGTCTCCCCACTAGCCATCTGTGTGCTAAAGATTGCTCTTGTTCCCATTGAGGGTGCACTCAGTGAGCCAGCCACAGGGTTGGGGTGTTTGTACTTGAGATACTCAGAGTGCTGGGGTGCCTGTGGGCCATTTGGGGGAATCTGCACTGATGGCGACCCCAGTGACTTGTGAAAGGGCTTCTCGAAGAGTCCTCAGTACAGTTACTAGGGTCTGCGTTCCTTTAGTGTGCTCTGAGAGTCCCATCTCCCAGGCTTTTCCTGCTCCTCAATCATGTAACTTATGACTCAGTACTCTGGATGGGGGAGTGAGAAATAGGTCTCTTTGGCAAAGTCCAGCACAGCTAGAGAAGCTAGTTACTCACTCATATATTCTCACTCACCGCCCCCCATGGGAGAAATCACAGCCTAAGAAAATCTTTCTTGGCATCCAACTGTGCTACCTTGAGGGGAACCGACAGGCGCGAAGTCAAAGTATTCCTTTTACAAACCTCTCCAGTGCATCCAAACTTCCATTCTTTTATTGCAATTTTATGCTGGAACTTCTCCACTGGAAACTTGGACTTCCCTAAAGCCTTACTTGTCTGTGGGTGATTGTCTAAAGTGGTGTTCTCTGGAGGCTCCCAGATCACTGCCAAAAAGGGCTGGAGCTGGCTTATAGGCCAATGTCTGTCACCAGGATTAAGGTCTGTATGCCTGTCCAATACGTGGGTGAATGAGACACGTCCCAGGTCCTTTGACATATGGTGTTTTATCCTGTAGTTCCCTCAAATGCCCTTTTGTCTGTGGATGGATGCCAAATTATTATTATTAAGGGGCGAGTACAAGTGAGGAATTTGTTATTCAGCCATACTGCTGAGGTCACTCTGGAAAGTCGTTCTTGACTCCAGTCTCAGTTGAAGCAGTGGTCCTCAATTCAGTTTTATAAGAAAAAATATTTTAGTGGTAATTCAGCTTAAAATTCATTTTGGCCATACACATCACTGGTATAATCATATTTGGAAATTCTCCTGGTGTATTTAAACCTGATTAACTTAAAGACCTTCTAATTAAGTTTGATTCCAAGGGAAAATGGTGATCTTTTGAGATTAAAATGTACACAGAACTTTGAAATTATACTAGCTATCCAGTATATGACATTTATAAATGTTATTGCTTTATTATCATTGCCCTAAAGCAATGTCTTTTTTAAAAACAATGCTACAAAAACAGTTTCTATACACAGTTAGGGTAAGACCTCTGTGATTTCCCATTCTTTGAAATGTGTACATTAAATTTGTATCCTTTGATTCCGTATTTGTGGTATATTTATATTTTCACTTAGAATTAAACTTGTTTGTGAGTATAAAGAGTATTTTTGAATGGCTCTGACCTCTAGCAGACACCCTTCTTTCTAAATAGTTTGCATAGACTTAGATATAACTTCCAAAAGGGAAAGAAATATGTGTAGTTAGGCCTTGGTTACATCTTATATTTTAAGAGAAATCAGTGCTATAGTTTCCCAACAGTATATCAATTCAATGTAATATTTTCTAGGGCATTTAACTTGGTAACTTCTTGAAAGAGATGTGATGGACGTATTTGAGATGAATGCAATCTTCAAGACAACCAGCTTGTGCTACCAATGTACTAATATTTTGAAGAGCTAAGCACCTGTCATGAGTAAAACTAGGGTTCAGTAAGGAATGTCAAAATCAGGACTCACAGGAAGAAGAGTTTGTGATTTCTGTAATGCATATATTTAGATAAATTACCTGTCGAAGAAACCTGAAAAACAAGGGTAAGAAAGAAAAATAGGAAAGGCAAAGATGGAGAGAAAAGACTCCACTATACACATCTCAACAAATTGACTCAGTGAAGGTCCTAAGAAGAAATAATGGTGGAGATGAGGTTGAGGAACATTAACTGAGCTACTTAGCTAGTGTTTTACATACTGATCAGAGAGTGCCAAATATGCATCAGGTGAGGGGACCTGTGCCGCAGATAAAGTGCATCTCATGTTTCCCTCTTAGAGAATCTAGATTGGAGATTCAATCTAGGGGGTAAGACACAAGTACATAAAATACAGAGCAGTAAGAGCTATAGTAGAAAGTTATCCTGAAGGCTATAGAAAGACTTGGAATGATTTAAGAGAATGATGTAATCTTGATTAATACTTTAAAAAAATCACTTTTGTGGCCATACAGGAAGTGGACTTGGAAGAGAAGAAAGGAAGATGAGAAGAAGGAAAGATAAATAGGGAATCTAGGTAAGAAAAGATGAGGCTCTAACATAAAGCCAAGGCAGGAATAGCAGAGAAGGGAAGTGCATCGTTAGGTATATCAAAGGCAGAATCGACAAAATGTTGAAATGGAGTGAATGTAGGGGGAAGTGAGAAATGTAAAATGACCTTTAGATTCCTTGGTAAACTGGCCATATGATGGTAGAAGCCTCCAAGACAGAATTAAATTTCGTGAGTTATTGAGCGGGGGTGGAGGGGTATGCATAATGTTGTTCTGGCCAGATTATATTTGAAATGCTGTCCAAGTAGTCTTTTCAGGGAGTGATTATATGGGCCAGTAGATGGAATCAAATGCCGGGCTGGAGACATAAGGATTACTGTGGATGTATGTCGGACTAACCCATGTGCGTTTGTTGAATGAAAGAGAAGTGAAGGTAGAATAATGACTCTGCAGAAACAGCTGAAAGGCCAGTCGAGTTAAAATCCCTCTCGTCCTGACTCGGAAGAGGCGACACCCCAAATCACTCACGAGAAGCGGTCTTGATGCAAACAGCAAGAGGATTTTTATTCCGAGCGCGCTGGGGCCCACAGTCGTACGCCACGCAGGGGTAGAGGACTGCGGCCCCGAGTGTGGAGTCGGGACAGCTTTTATGGGGTTCACAACAAAGCCCGCGCTTTTACAAACTAATCATTTTTAAAATATCGCAAACCAGTCAATTCAAAACTTCGAGAGCCCGCGCTTTGTGGACCAATTAATTTTAAGTTGTTCTGGAGTTACATGTTTGTGCCTGTCTCTGGGTGGGGGAGACATATTGTCACCAAGATATATTTATCAGGATTTTCAACATTTTGTGGCACGCCCGATCTTACTGGGGTCGGTTAGGCGATTGACTTCTCCTCTTTTTATCTTATGCAAGCAGGTTTACAGAAGCCAAACAAGCAGTTAGGAGCAGTTTCAAGAAGTTTCAAGCATAGAGGCACATACTCAGGGGCCTGTTTTTCCCCTTCCACAAAGTTTTGTACAGAGCAGAAAGCAAGCCCTAAAACAGCAAAAAGTATGATCTTTTACCTATAGGGAACAGGGTCTGGAATTCGAGGGCATTTAGAGCTTCTTATTAACTTCCTGGGTTCTGGGAGAGTCAGGTTGCATTTTCATCCTTTCACAGCCATATGTAAAGGATCTCATGGATTTCAGTCAGGAGTTGGAGAGGTAGAAGGAGGATGAGAAGGTGGTGCTGTTAGAAACTCAAAGAGGAGAATCCCAGGAGAAGATGATCCACATTTTCAGATGCTGCAAATAAATCTGACAAGTGTTTATTCGTCTTTACAAGAAAGAAATCATTGCTGACCAGGGAAAGAACATTTTTTAATTGAGAGGTGGGGGTCAGTAACAAGATTTTGTATTTAGTAGAAGAGTAAAAGTGAGAAAATAGAGACAAAGGGTGGTCGTATTCAAGACTCTTAGATAAGAATAAAGGAGCCCGGAGAAAGGCTTAAGGTTGAAGGAAGATTTTTTTTCTTAAGATAACATACTCTGAAACATATTTATACATTGGTGGGGATAAAATCTAGAGAAAGAAGAATGAAGGGGAAAAGATAAATGGAAGGAGGAAGATAATTATTTAAATAGGATAAAGTGAGATCCATCAGAGTTTGTGAAAGTAACTGTGAACCAGCAGGAGGGAGATGCCTCTTCTCTGAGATGGAAAAGAATGAGCTTAAATGCAGTTATATTAATACGGGGTACAGAGCTCGGGGGAGATGGTAAGAAGCTGAAGCAGGTCTCTGTTCAGGTGAAAGACAGAATACAGATTCAAGTCATGGTCAAAGTGAAGCACTGTTAAGGGCAGGAAAAAAAAAGCACTATTTTTGAATGAGGAAAAAAAAGAGAGGAACTTAGCCAAGTCCTTAGAAAAAAAGAGAACTAACAGCACTAGTTTCTCGCAAGATTGGAGCCTAGAGGCTGGCCGGAAAATTCAAAATCTAAGTAACAAGATAAATGTAAAAGATGCAACTTACACAGTACTTCTGTGTGTCAGCTGCTCTATTAAATACTTTGCTAAAATGGGTTTTGTTGTAATCCTCTTAACCCTAGTTAATAGGTATTATTATCTTTGTTTTCCTGATGAGAAAATTGAGGCCCATTAAAGTTAAATGACTTGTCCAAATTCACACATTTACAAAGTATCACGATCAATATTCTAAACAGCACCTGTGTCTCCAAAGTATACACTTCTGAGCAGTGTTCTATTTCACTTGCAAAGGACTGCCAAGTACTTTAAACCTTTCCCAAGCTAACAGAGTAACATGCGAGGATTTATTTTAACTTTTAATTCATCTAATTCTAATTTCTATGAGTTCTTGCATAATTCAGTAATGATTACCTTTGACCTTGTGTGTGATAAACTGATGGAAGGAAGAGGATTCAGTGGAGGAAAAAAGGATGTGGGAAAAAGCCACAAACCCCAAAATCCAAGTTTTAATCGAGAAATCTCCTGTTTTAAAAGCTAAGGGAAGTCCCTGGAATAAATGCTAAGCCCAGATGGCTTTCTCTGTGGCTCTGCTCTTGTGGTCGGTTTTAGTTTCTTGATAGGTCTCTTTACCTGGAAATACCACATTCTGAGGTTTTTTTTTTTTTCAGCATCATTCTCCTAATAATTCCTAAATCCCTTTATTTAACTCAATATGTAGCTGTAATTTTTCCATTCTGATTTTCTTTCCAAGTAAAGTGTAATGTTCTCCAGTTAGTTGTCCAGCAGACCTCTTCCAGTGACATATATACATAAAATATGTGATAGATTAAAAATAAAAAAAATAAGACTACAAAGACCTACATATTCCTAGATGTGCTGCTGAATGGGAAACTATTGGTAGTTTTCAGGTAAATTTTAATTCTTGTGAAATTAAATGAGCAAAATTATCAAATTATCTTAGAATTCCTGAATGACCTTTGCAAACATATTTGGTTAACATTTTCTCTTAGTAGAGGAAGAACTTAATGTGAGGATGGCTGTTTACTAGCCTTACTAGTTTCAAACTTTTGAATAAAGTTGGTGTCTACTAGGGAGCTCCCATCATGGCACAGCAGAAATGAATGTGAGCAGTATCCATGAGGAGGCTGGTTTGATCCCTGGCCTTGCTCAGTGGGTTGGGGATCTGACATTACTGTGAGCTGTGGTGTAGTTTGCAGACATAGCCTGGATTCTGCATTGCTATTGCTGTGGCTGTGGCTGTGGCTGTGGCTGGCAGCTATAGCTCCAATCGACCCCTAGTCTGGGAATATCCAAGTGCCATGGGTACAGCCCTTAAAAGCAAAAAAAAAAAAAAAAAAAGTAAGATGGTCTCTAATAATAATTCCCCTTGAGAAATTTAGTCTCAAGAATAAACGTCAACTACAAATTATTTTTAAAGGTTAAAAACCTAGATGGTTGGATCAATATCAGAATGTGGAGAGCCTATAATTTTTCTCCCTTTTCATAACACAACAGCAAATAAGGTCATGTCCCAACATCTTACCTTCCAGTCCAGCAGCTGCATAGACAACACAGTTATTCTAATCGTGGTTTTAAGAACCACAATCGAAATGACAAATCCTCACATTATTTGACCATGTTTGCAAGTGATTCGGAAATTCCTTGTTAACACTGGGCGGCCACCATGTGTTCTAGGCACTGTTTGTGAATTTGTCCATCTGATTAGTTTGTGTTCTCTCTAATAACCCTGATAGCACTGAACATATGTTGTGGGCAAAAGCTGTCAAGCAAAAAAAAAAAAAATGGAGTTAATCCCATCTATCTCTGTCACCTTCAATACGCACTCTTTTCAATTGCTGAATAAGGCGGTGAAAGATTTGGATTATTATACTTTTAGTATTTTCACATGTAATAAAAATAGTCTGATGAATTTGAAATGACTAGAAGGAAATCATAAAAAATGACCACTCATTTTACTCAATTTAAATTCATAGCCTTGAACACGATGGCTAATAATTAGCTGTAGCTAATGAAACAAGGCACATGTAATCGACAAGGCTGTGCTGGAGAGGCATACTTTATCATTTTCAGATACTGTACACTGCATATGCCAGGATTTTATGAAAAAAAGAAAGCTTGAACAAATTAGGATCTAAAAAAGGAAAGGGAAAAACATCCTTCCATTTTAGAAACACATGGTAGCTTTATAAATTCTTTATGTGATTTTTAAATGTGCCTGACATTTTTATTAATATGTTTAAATAAATGTTTACCTAAGCAAGATCATTCTCCAGTACTTTTTGCTAAAAGTTCTCCATTAACCACGTGTTTCATCTGTGAATTAAACAATCTGACAATAAAAAATTTCAGAATAGTGTGTTGTGCACACAGGTTTATTCAAGCACAACTGTTAAGATCACCTGGGGCTGCTGAGTTCTCAGTACAGCTGGTTTGTTGTAAATCAATTACAGTCATTTCCTAAGGATTATGAATCACACTTGAAGAATGTGCTCTTATGTGTCTTAATTTGACTTTAGTAAAATTCCACTGGATTAAAGAGACAATGTAGGGTTTTATTATGAGTCTGAGATGAACCTTATTAAAGGGCTAGGGTATTTATTATTCATGTCATGTCCACACTTCATGAGAAACTGTATAATGAATAACTTACTCATAGTCAGCACTGATTTTATAACATCTGAAACTGAACATCAGTACCAAGCAGAAGATGGGAGAAATAATTTGTTTAATCCTTAGGTCACCCTTCAGAAAAAGAAACTGTGAAAAGTAGATAAATTATTTTAAAAACGAGCATGAATAATAACCCTGTAAGACTCATCGTCCCCAGACATAGTTCTATGTTAATCATGTTGATTTCCGTAAAGACATATTTCAAAATACCGAAGCTGCCTTAGATATGTTACGTGAAGAAAAAATTAGAATGATAATAAACTGTGGCTCTTAAAATTTTGGAAAGTATAAAAATGATAGCACAGATATTTCTCCTGCAACCTATATTGTGGAACTTTAAGTAGAGGGAAAAAGACAAACTAAAAATGAATAGATAGCCAGAAAAAAAAAAATACTAGCATGGTATTCAGTCTGTACAAAAGAGCACAGAAACTTATGTTCAGAGCAGCCCTAGAGAACCTTTGATTTTACAACCTGAGAAGGCTACATAAGAGGCAGAGTGTTGAACAGGGGTATTACAGAGTACTCAGGGTCAGTAGTCATCTGCCTGACAGAGTTAAGCACCAATATTTACAAAGAATCTTTGTTTCCCTCCTTTTCTTTCAGCTATTGTCTTTCTATAGCAAGGAATGTTTGAAAAGGCTGCTAGCAAAACCGAGTGGAATGCTCTTCTAGCTCGTGTTCTTGACCTGAATTTATCAAACCATCTTTATAAAGATGTTATTACTGTTTAGTGGTAATTTTAATTGCATGTTTTGCTGTAGTGCAAGGTGCAGGTAGAGTAATTTTAGGCTTTATTAGGATGTCTTTTAAAAATAACTGCAGAAATGCATTATTTACTATAGACTTCATGTTTACAGCTAATGAACATCACCACATGACGAGAGAATTTCATAGGTCAACACATCTAAGGAAACATTTTGATGTTACTACATTTTAAACAAAAATAAATGCTCTGCAATTAGGATTTTATTCTAAGCATGGAAAATAATATATTTAAATCCAGTGTTGCATTTTTAAATGACTTGATAGCATTTTTAATATTACAGACTCTGCCGATACATTTATCTTCTGTTTTACCTGAGGTAAACTCTGTTAATATTTTGAATATGTTTTAACTTAACAATGAGCAAGTAATAATGACTTCAAGAATCTGTTCAATTTCCTTTGACTCAAGGATAAAGGGCTTGAGAAACTTGAATTCATGATTTTTCATGATCCATGGGAAGCCAAGGATAGCAGTTGAGCAATTTCATCATCTTTAAAAAGGAAGATATATCCATGGAAGCTATTCTCTAAGAGTAATTTATGAACTTTTGTTAGGTCCATTTATTCTTTTTGGGTTATTAAGAAACCAATTGGTAAGTAGCCACTGTAGTACAATAAAATTTTCTTTTACAGCATTTTGTTAAATGTCAACATTTATATTAGTGTTCATCATTATGGTCTTTCTCTTTCAGTATAAAACTGTCAGAGTATTAATTATCATAGAGCTCAATTTCACTCTTGAACCATAAATTCAAGAAAATGGTGACACAGTGACAACAAGAATATTTAAAACTACGATATTTTGTAGATGTTTCAGCAATGCTAAGATGTTTAAATCTTAGCCCCAAATCTTAAATGTTCTATAGTCTTATGTCTTGAAGGCTATAAACTTACACTAAATATCAAGGGATTACAAGGCATGTTATAATGAGGAAATTTTATCTTCTCACAATTAAGATTAAATTTGTGCATATGGAATTAGGGCTACTAATGTATGTAGATTAGATAAACAATATTGAATTTTGTGTTTATGTTCCCCATAATTCCTCAGCTGGCAGTAATGCCCTCTATTTGGCATCAGGACATAAATCTTTCCCTAACTCTTGACTCCTCAATTCCTTTCCCCTTTGTACAGCATTAACTTCTGTTTCTGGATTTTAGTCTTCAATTATAGTTCAATATTTATTGCTGATTTTTTATGATTCTGTTTATAAATCATGCTCATTATTTTTAGCCTATTATTTCATCACTGTCTGTCAGATATTGTCTTGAGTTTTGTGTCTAGTTTGACCCTCCATTGGCTTTACTTTCATTATCTGACTCTACCCAACTCTGTTTTGTATAGTTGTTCTGATCAGTCCTTCTGTGTATGTTTTGTTGTTGTGGTGGTTCTGCTTCTTGTTCTTTGTCAGTCTAAGTGCTTTTCTATGTCAGTTTTTCTTCAAATGTTGCACATTGGTGCTGGACTTTTGAGTTTCCACTTCTGTTTTGCATTTCACTTTACTCGTAAAACCAAATGTGTACAAAATCAGGAATATGCATCAGTAGCATGCAGAAAAGAAGGATAAACAAGCTGCAAAGGCCCTCTTCAAACAAAACATGACTTAAAATGCATTAATTCAAGTGTATTCATCATTAAATATCTTAACCATGTCTCTGTGAATTACCATGTGATTTAAAAAATATGTTGAAATATGATGAACACAGGAATAATGTAAAGAGCCTTTTGCTTAATATTTATCAGTTTCAGAAATAATGTTACTGAGGAATGCATTTTGGGCATACTGAAAAAGCTGGCTACCTAAAGATGTTTTTCATGGACTTATATTTACTGTACTGCCTATTTATGACAAAATTGATAGTAATATCTTAAGCCTGACCCCTTACTGTCCATATAAAATAGAGCTAGAGCTTTTCTTTCTCCAAAATATGTACTTCATTGATTTTTTAATTCTACAAAATTATGTACATGATAAATTATTTTTTAAGAAAACAAAATAGAAAGTAGTGATTATCCTATGACTAATCTCCATTCCCTTTAGGCAGACAGCACAACAGCTTCTCTTTTTGGTTCTCCAAGGACTTACCATTACTTCCTTTGTATAATATATATATATATATGTGTATGTGTGTGTGTGTGTGTGTGTGTATTTATTACATATTACATAATATGTATAATATTACATTATCATCACATATAATTATATATTATTTATATGTTTGTTATACTTATTTATGTTATTTGTATATTTACTCTATTTCTAAATTTATCTACTCTAGAAAATAAATATCCTTTTTTGGAAAGCATGAGGAATTTAACTCACACAACTTAGTGCATTTTCTCCATTCTCCAATTTCAGACTTATTTATTTATAACTTTACTTTCTTCTTGTGGTTTATGTTTTATTAAGTCACAAGCTAATGCTTGATTTATCAACAGTATCTATGGATTTCACTGCATTGAAAGATGATAGAAATAGGGTACTTACCCATTCTTGAACCTCTCCTCTGTCTTCCTACACTCTTTTCGAAAACAATGTTAATTTTAAAATCATCAAGCCTGATACCATTGAGTTCTATTTTAAAGTAAGATTACATTGCCACTCTTTATTTAGATACTGATTTTTAAAAGAAGAAAACCAATATAATACATTTATAATATTATATGTAAGTTTTAGTCATTGTGTTTTAAGCCATATAGAGGGTAAAATAATTTTATGCTTTTTAAATTTTACTGAGAATCTTTTACCAAGCATTCAATCCATATTCCTTTGGTTAATTCTAGTTCTCTTCACATTTTCTGAATATTCAATTTCAATCACAATTTATATTCCCTATTGCCTTATTTATTTATTTATTTATTGGCATGTGTAGACAGGCTTAAACCACAGACATGTATTTCCTCACATTACGTAGGCTGGAATTCTGAGATCAGGTGAGAGCACGGTCAGGTTCTTGGTAACAGCTCTTTTCCTGACTGGCTGATGGCTGCCTTCTTCTTGTGCCTCATATGATGGGAACAGAGAAATTTCTGGTCTGTTCTTATAAGTATGCAATAATGCTATCATGGGGCCCCACCCTCATAACTACATCTCAACCACATAAGCTTTCAAAGGTCTTACCTCCAAATCCCATCATTTTGGAGGTTAGGTCTTTAAGAATGAATTTGGGGGGAACACAAACATTCACTTCATAATAGAGGAGGAAAAAAGGCTGGGTGTTTTTATTTTTATTAAAAATTAAATTTTAGTACTATATATGTTCTCTTCAAACTGTCTTCTTGATTCAGCCCTGGCAGTTTTCAAGTTTCTAGAAATCTGTTTCTTCTACATTGTACAATTTTTTTGGCTTATAACTATAGTATTCTCTTAGGATTTTTTGTATATCTGTGGTATCAGTTGTTATTTCTCCTCTTTTATTCTTATCTTGTTTAAATGAGTCTTCTGTTTTTTTTCTTCTTGGTGAGCCCAGCTGAAGGTTTGTCGATTTTGTTTATCTTTACACAAAAGCAGCTCTTGGTTTCATTGATTTTTTCTATTGTTTTTTTTTATTTCCTCTGTGATCTTTATTATTTCCTTCTTTCTGCTGACTTTGGGCTTTTCTTTTTTGTTCTTTTTCTAATTCATTTAGGGGTAGGTTAGGTTGTTTCTTTGAGATTTTTCTTGTTTCCTGAGAAAGCCCTGTGTCACAATAAGCTTCCCTCTTAGAACTACTTTTGCTGCATCCCACAGATTTGGAGGTGTTGTGTTTTCTTTTTCACTTGTCTCAAGTAATTTTCTGATTTCCACTTTGCCTCTGAATTGTCTCATTGATTGTTTAGTAATGTGCTGTAATTGATTTCTAGTTTCATACTGTTGTAGTCAGAAAAACACACTTGATATAATTTCTGTACTCTTAAATTTGTTGAGATTTGTTAGTCTAGCATGTGATCTTTCATAGAGAACAGTCTATGTGCACTTAAAAAGAATGTGGATTTTGCTATTTTGTATGGAATGTTTTGTAGCTATCAAATAAGTCCACCTGGTCTTTTGTGTCATTTAAACCCGTTGTCACCTTACTGATTTTCTCTCTGAATGGTCTGTCCATTGATGTAAGTGGAGTTTTAAAGTTTCCTACTATAATTATGTTATTTTTAATTTCTTCTTTTATGTCTGTTTGCTTTATATATTTATGTGTACCCTATTGGGTGCATATGTGTTAATGATGGTAATATCTTCTTCTTGTATTGATCTCTTTATCATCATATAAGGGCCTCCTATGTCTTTTGTAGTAGCCATTGTTTTAAAGTCTATTTTGCTACACCTGCTTTCTTGCCATTTCTGTTTGCATGAATTTTCCTTACCCTCACTTTCAGTCTGTGGGTGTCCTTAGCTATGAAATGAGTCTCTTCTAGACAGCATATAAAAGGGTATAGTTTTCTTATCCAGCCATTCTATGTCTTTTGATTGGAGCACTTAGTCCTTTGCCATTTAAAGTAATTATTGATATGCTATACTTACTGCAATTTTATTACTTGTCTTCTGATTGTTTCTGTACTTCTTTGTTCATTTCTTCTTCTTTTTTGTCTCTTCCCTTGTGGTGTGACGATTTTCTTTAATAGTATTCCTGTGTTCCTTTCTTTTTAATTTTTGTATATCTTTTGTTAGGTTTTTAATTTGTGGTTACCATGGAGTTCATATATTTTGGCCTGTTACTACATATACTTGTTTTAAACTATTGGTCATTTAAGTTCAGGCACATTCTAAAAAATCTGACTTTTTAATTCCCCTCCCCCATATTTTGTGTTTTTGATGTCATATTTTTATATCTTCATGTTTATCCCTGAAATCTTTATTGTAGATATAGTTGCTGTTACAATTTTTCATCTCTTAATATTTGTACTGCCTTATTTAAGTAGTTGATCCTCAGCCCTTCCTATATATTTGCCTTTCGTAGTAGGATATTCCCTTTTCTATAGATTCTTACTTCTTTTCCACTTAGAGAAGACCCTTTAACATTTTTTTCAGGATAGGGTTAGTATTGATGATTTTTTTTTTTTTTTTTTAGTTTTTACCTCTCTGAAGTTCTTTATCTCTCCTTTATTCTAAATAATATGCTTGCTGGGTAGAGTATCCTGGGTTGCAGGTTTTTCCCTTTCAGCACTTGAGTATGTCATGCTACTCCCTTCTGGCCTGCAAAGTTTCTGCACAGAAGTCAGCTGATAGTCTTATAGGGATTCCCTTGTGTATGACTCTTTGCGGTTTTTGTTTTTGTTTTGTTTTGTTTTTTGCTGCTTTTAGAATCATCTCTTTAACTTTTGCCATTTTAATTATAATATATCTTGGTTTGGGTCTGTTTGAATTTATCATGTTTGGGACCATCTGTGTTTCCTATAACTGGATATTTATTTTCCTCTTCATATTTGAGAATTTTTCAGCCATAATTTCCTCAAATACATTTTTGATAAACATCCCTTTTCTTCCTCTGGGACCCTTATAATGTGAATATTGGTATGCTTAATGTTATCCCCAAGAAATCTTAAATTGTTTTCATTTTTAAAAATTTGTTTTTCTTTTTACTCTTCTGATTCAGTGATTTCCATTATTCTTTCTTCCAAATCATTTATTCATTCTTTTGTATCACTCATTTTGCTGTTCATTCCTTCTAATGTGTTTTTTTATTTCAGCTATTGAATTCTTTTTTTCAGTGTTTTCTTTTTTAAAAGTTTTTATTTTAGTTGATTTACAATGTTCTGTGAATTTCTGCTATACAGCAGAGTGACCTGGTCATACATATACATACATATAGATGTGTGTATGTATATATATACACATTCTTTTTCTCACATTATCCTCTATCATGTTCCATCACAAGTGATTAGACATAGTTCCCTGTGCTATACTAGGATCTCATTGTTTTTTCATTCTAAATGCAGTAGTTTGCATCTACTAACCCCATACTCCCAGTCCATCCCACTCCCTCCCCCTCCCAGCTATTGAATTCTTTATTTCTTTTTTCTTTTTCCTTTTTTAGGCCACACTTGTGGCATATGGAAGTTCCATGCCAGGGATTGAATCTGAGCTGCATCTGTTACATAGACCATAGCTGCAGCAACTCCAGATCCTTAACCCACTGTTCCAGGCTGGGGATTGAAAGCAACAGTGCAATAGAGAGAAGTTGGATCATTAACCCACTGTGCTACATCAGGAACTCTAGTTCTGTGTGAAGATTTTTGTTGTGTACATCCTTTCTTTTCCATAATGTAGTTAACATCTTTATTACTGATGCTTTGAATCTTAAGTTGGTCAATTTTGTATTTCTGTTTTATTACTCATTTTTTGGGGGGGGTTCTCTTGTTCTTTCAATTAAGTATAGTTCCTGTACCTTTTAATTTTGGTCAACTTTCTCTCCCTCTGAGTTTCGGTGAATCAGTTACTGTAATCTTGAGGTGGTGTCTTTATGTGAGAGAGTCCCTTTACATAGTGTTGTGTCCAATGCCTTTGTTAGGAGAGCTGGATTTGACATGGATGCGAGCCATGGCTTCCCTCAGGGTGCACTGGCAGCTGTCACCTTCACAGGGTATGGGCTGGAGGGGAAAGGACTAGATCTGGAATTGGGTGTGAAATGGGACTTTTCCTCTACTTATTGTCCTTCAGCACCCGTATTGGAGATGGGGTATGATCCCAGGCTACTGGAGTAAGAACATTGAGGGCCAGGCCCAAGCTGTCTCTATTCCCTTTAAGTGCATGCTTTCTACTCTGTCCACACCAGGATTCTTGCCCAGGGTAGGGTAGTGCTAAAGCAAGGAGGTATCTCTGTGCTCTCAGCTCATGTTGGCTGCAGGTAAAGGGCTGAACTGCTGTCTGGTGCACTGCCTATGCAGGTGCCTGCACTTGTTTCCCTCACTCTGCTCAGGTGCTGATCTCTTCTGGTTGTCACAGCTGATAACTGACCCACCCTCAGCCCTCATTACACCCTGTTGTTGAGCCATACCACAGGGCTGTGGGATCTGTGTGGACTCTTGCCATGTGTTTAAGGATGAGTTTTGGTGGAACAAACTCTATGAAAGACCAGGGCTGCTTCTGAGGCACTGCTCGAATAAGAACCAACAGCAGCCACCACAGGGCAGATTGTGCATGAAGAGTGACTGCTAACAGGTAAAAGGGATGATGAAAATATTCTAAAATGAAATTATGAGATTTCTGCACATTTTGTAAGTATACTAAAAGTAATTACACTGTATACTTTAAACAGGTGAAATTTATATATGCAAATCTTATCTCAATAAAAATGTTAAAAAGGAGTATTCTGACTAAAAACACAAATTAATGCCATTGGAAAACCTCAAAGACAAAGTACAGTAAACTGTATCCATGTGTGTTAATTCCTTTAACCTACTTTAGGAATGTATATTGTTTGTGTGCTTAAATGTGCATTTATGTGTTTATGCCCGTGTGTGTGAGAGGGAAAGATAAAGAGAATATATTATGTACTTTGATTGTCATAAGTAAGCTGTCGTCCTTGGCTGTAACTTGGATATTTATAATAAATATAATTAAATATATAATTATATTGATTAAATATTAAATATTATAATTAGTCTTACTTATTAAGTTATAAAATTTAAGTTAAATTGATTAAATATATAAATATTTATATTTATATTACATTATATTTTAGCTATTTAAAATAAAAATAGCAAAAAGGAATATAATTAAGATATATATATATAGAGAGAGAGCTATCTATATACCCTTCATAATAGGAAGGATGAATGTAATGAAAAAATTGTAGAAGTACTTATTCTTGACTCCCATCCATTTCAAACGATATTCAGAGTGTTTGGATAGGACAGTGTTTTCATGTGTGTAGATGGTTCCCTTTCTGTCTCTGTGACTGTATGTCTCTAAGTTGCTACTTGATGCCATATGTTTTCTTTCTCTCTCTCCCTCTTTTTTTTTCTCTTTTTAGAACTGTGCTTGTGGTATATGAAAGTTCCTAGACTAGGGGTCAAATGAGAGCTGCAGCTGCCTGCCTACTATGCTACAGCCAAGCAATGAGGGAGCCCGGCCACATCCCCAACCTACACCACAGCTCATGGCGACACCAGATCCTTAACCCACTGAGTGAAGCCAGGGATCAAACCCACATCCTCATATGTACTAGCTGGGTTCATAACCCAATGAGTCATAATGGGAATTCCAGCTATATGTTTTCAATCCAAGTTATAAATTTTAAAAATCTGTGCTGTCTTTCTCAGAATTATCTTCATCTTCAGTTTTCTGGAGATCTTTACATGGAAAGATAACCGTGTTTAATTAAACATATTTCATTCTTGTATGATAAATAATACATAGGTGTATTTTAAAAACTAATATTGAAGTTTGTTTAAAATATCTTTAAAATATTAAAGAAGAAAGAATTTAAGATATATTTTATAAAGGTTAAGTTACAAAAACTGTTGCCAGCCTCATCCCAGTGCGATTATTCCTATCTAAATAATACAGTGATTGAAGAGGAAAATATAGGGTAGAGTGAAATGATATTAAGTGCAATTGCCACAAGAATCATTTTTTATTGGATAGATATTATTGTCAGACTTGATAAAGGCTTCATTGATCACCCTCTGGCACATTTTCTCCTTTATTTCCCATGAAAGGAAGAGCAAATAAGATAAACTAAAGAGCATTTCAGAAGTAAGTCACACAGTTCTTGGAAATCCAGATATCAAGAAAGCCAGTTTACTCCCTGGAGACAAATGGTTAGAAGGTTCAGCAACAACTGTGAACTGCATCAATAGAGTTCTCCAGGGATAAGCCCTTATTTTATAAATGTAAGACTGAAAATCAGCATTTTGAGTCTACCGTACAGGCTCTGAAAAGCCAGAATATACCATGGATCTGTGGTTTAAGAAGCAGAAACAGACCCGGACTGTAAAGTTTAAAGGATAGAAATCTAAAGAACTCACACTGTAGCAAAATATAAATAGACAACAATAAATAAAGCTTAATGTAAAAATTATTATTATAATTATATAGATCGTTACATTTGTTTTGTTCTTGTTCTATATTTTAGTCCCTGCATTATATCTATTGATTGAAATTAATTGAAATTTATACCATTCATACTTAGTAAGTATACATCTAATAAGCAGTACCATAATAAACATGGAGAGCAGCCATTATAATTGCATTTATGAGACAGACTAGGGTATTAAACAATCAATTTAAAAAAGCAGTCTAATAGAAGTTCTCACTGTGGCACAACAGGACTGGCAGTGTCTTGGGAGTGCTAGGATGAAGGTTTGATCTCCAGCCTTGCACAGTGGGTTAAGGATCTGGCATTGCCATAGCTGCAGCTTAGGATGCAACTGTGGCTCGGATCTGATCCCTGGCTTGTGAACTCTATATGCCATGTGGTGGCCAAATTTATTAGCCATGGTATATATTATATGTAGCCTAATAAATGTGACAATATGGAAAGCCCAGGAACGGATAGCAGGGATACCTCACTGAGGCTGAGAGTGGGGTGTGGTTTTGGAAAGACTTCTTAGAGAAAATGGTTAGTAGATAAGTGAATTAAGAAAAAGAGCCAGACAGAAAGTCAGGAGAGGTAGAAAGCTAAATAACAGTATTTCAAATAAAGAAAACAGCATGTGCACATTCTGTAAGAGAAAGTATTGCACATTCAAAAGGTAGAAAGGAGTTAGTTATGACTGAATAAAAGGGTGTAGGGAAGGGAAGAGCAATAGGAAAAGCTACTTAAGCTTTTCAAGGCCAGATAATAAAGGGATTTTTGAATATCCTAAGGGATTTACTTGATCCTAAGGGAAATACCAAGCCACTGAATGGTTTTAATTAGAAGATTGTCTTCACTGGGTTTGTATTTCAGAAAGATCACTGTGACTGCTACATGGAAAATGTGGTATGGAGAAGTAAATGGCAGGAGATGAGAGCAGTTAATAAGCTTTTATTGTAATCCATGTAAGATATGACATGGTGTGTGAGACTGGTATAGTAGCAATATGGGTAGAACTGTTTGGCCAAATGGGGAGACAGAATGTAAAACTTCAGAGGATTTGGTAATTAATTGTATAAGGGAGTTCAGGGAGTGCCAAACACAGAAAAATCAGTCAGTCGTGGCATCTAGATTTTTTTTTGTCTTTTTAGGCCCACATCCATGGCATATGGAGGTTCCCAGGCTAGGGGTCGAATCAGAGCTGTAGCTGCTGGCCTACGCCTCAGCCACAGCAACGCCAGACCCGAGCTATGTCTGTGACGTACACCACAGCTCAAGGCAATGCTGGATCCTTAATCTACTGAGAAAGGCCAGGGATTAACCTGTATCCTCATGGATGCTAGTCAGAATCGTTTCCGCTGAGCCATGACGGTTCCGCTGAGCCATGAATTCATTTAAACAAAACCTCTGTCCTATTCAGAATGAAAGAAAAACAGAAGCATAGTCTTTTTGCAAAATCCTGCTATATTTTAATATAACAAACTAAGTAACAAAATATGGCAAAATATGTATAATTTTTGATACTGAAGATATATAACAAATTATATTTTTTTACTTCATTATATATCTTAGGAGAAGAATGAGTACAAAAATTGTTTTATGATTACTATAGTAAATCCTTTATCAAATGTGATCACCTATGTATGGCATAAGAATTAACTTTATCACTGAGGAGAAAATAAATTGCTGATAAAGCAGGTTAATCATTCAATACTCAGAATATCCAACAGATAATTGATCTGCATCTTTATTTTCTTTCTACTTATAAGAATAATTGTCCAGAAATGATAAATGTTGCCAACCATTCTTTTTCCTAGACAATGTAATTGCAAAATAGCCAATTAGACTTGGAGTTTCAGATCAATATTTTGATAGCTCTTCAAGATAAAGCATTCTTTTGATAGTGGTCAAAATTAAGGGCTACATCAAGAGGAAGATTTTCAATAGTGATTTAGCACTGTGTCTAGCACAGTCTAATTAATGATATGTCTATAACACTACCAGAGCATTAAGTGGAATTTACTAACAAATGCTGTCTCATTTTCATCATGCTTTGCTGATTTGCTTTACATTAATATAAATGAGGTAAAATTAACACCAGCTCATAGTATAGCAGCCCATTTAATTTGGTTGAATGTTTTTCAACCTCTTTCATGTGATGCATTTTATTTCAATCATAATGAAATCATTTATTGTTTTTTAGTTTAGAACAAATAATTTTATGTATATTTTTAAATTTCTTATCAATTTCTGCCATTCTTTCAGACTCAAGGCAAAATGTCTTAAAATATTGTAAAAATCAGGTCTCAGTAAAACTTTTTTCATGTACAATAAAATAAAAGATAGACGTCCTGAGAAAAATACCATTTATTTTCTGGAAATAAAAAGCACCCCTTTCCTTTGTAACTAGCAGTATTACATTATATTTATCATTGAGCATTTCTACTTGCCTTATATCAGAAAAGTGTATTTTGCTCATTTTTTTCTCTTGTGTGCTTACTGAGAGAAAATTATATTTAGTTTAAATAGAACCTGTTACTAAACATTAGGAGTCACTTGGAACGGAGAAATCATCTTTCTAAGAACTTCTTATTTTGAGAGGGTCGAGTGCAAAATATTGACCAAAATGAAAACAAAACCAAAAATCTTTGGGTTGCTATTTTAAAGCAGTGTAATATAAAGTAGAAAACATATAGCTGATAAGCAAAAAGAGTATGTGACATTATTACTTAAAGGAGTGATAAGTATGGGTAAAGATGATTAGGAGGGGTTTGAGGAAGAGGTGTATATTACAATGAGCTAGTCATAGCAGTAGACGAGGGTTGCAAAAAGTGAGGGGCAAACCATTCCTGTGCTGAATTGCCAATGTGCTTCTAAATTGAAAAGGTACATATGTTGCATTTCTTGGGGGGAAGGGTGCAGTTTGAAAACAAAGTCATGAAAGTGTAGGAAGGCATATTCTTTTTTGTCTTCATTATTTGCATTTCTCCAGCATCCAGTGTCTAAGTATTCAATAAAAATTGATGCATATTGATTTTGACTCACAGCTTTGGAAAGCAGTCGGAAGGAAAAATCATCAGCACCAGGCTGAAGTAGGAGGCAGGCAATATCTTTGAGGCACACATTTGCAATGCTCTATTCTTCTGTTATAAGGACCAGGTGAAGGTAAATTCCTGCATGTTTGGGTGAAGGTATACCTTATGCAACAAAGAACTAAGGAGGCTGATGTCTTTCTCAGGGTGGGAGGAAGATGTGTGATATGGATAATAGGCATATTCCAAATGGAAAGTTTACACTCTGCTCTCCTAGCTTATGAATTTGCCCCTTGGAGGCATTCTGAGCTCATTCCTTACGCTGTGCTGACAGGTGTGTGCACTGTACCCTGCTTTTATGGACTTTTAAGGAAGAAAGATAGTCTCGGAGGAGAGGAAAAGACAGTGACTGGAATGGGACCTCTTTGTTTTCTCTGATTTGACTGCGGAGCCTGTAACCTTTGGTTGCAGCCATAAGACTGATCTAGCCCAGGCTACACCTTCTTGGGTTGCTGTCAATGAGGAACATTGCTTTACCTAGTGCACAAACAATGTTTATGGTTCTAGTGCTCTCACCTATGTATAACCTTGAAGATGTGTTGTAATATTTTTAATAGTTCCCTGTGGGATGTTGGGATCTGTACTTTGAATTGTTCTTTGTTTGTCTTAAATGGGAAGAGTAGTAGCCAAACCATAGTAGCCAAAAAAAAAGAACAAAATTTCTTTCTATAAAAGTTGTCATGGATTTTTTTTTAAAGAATGCAACACCTTTCTCACAAAAGGGTTAAACCGATTCTCTTTATTGCTCACTATTTCTCTCCCCATTAAGAGGATCTTATTATACACATGTAAAGTGCCTGCAGATGAATAACTCCTGGCTCCCTGAATGCTTTCTAGTCTCTGGGCTTCACTTTTGTCTTATACCTTCTATGGGACACTGATTCCACCTTATGCTTGAGTACTTCTTATTCTTATTTCAAGGAGTGAGGTAAACAGCTGACACTCTTAGAATCATGTTTAAAGACAGTCTGTGATACTGTGGGTAGAAATGAAAAGCTTATTTGAAATTAATTTGCTTCCCCCCAAGATTTTAGGGCTGAATTTTATTCTATTTGGAATAAGATCTGTGGGAAAGAACCTAGATTAAACTACATCAGATCATACATGGTCTCAATTTTGCTGTATTTAGCTTAATCATGTTATCAGTTTCATCTCATAAGCCATGTCCTTTTAAGAATTCATTTTAAAAAATTGAGGTGGCATAGGTTTATAGCCTTATGTGACTTTCATATGTACAGTATTATAATTCATCTACAGCATGTTCACCACCAAAGTATAGTTTCCATCCCTCGCTATACTACCAATTTCCTTTACCCATTTGATTCTTCCCCAACCCCCCTTCCCTTCTGGTAATCACCAATCAGTTCTCTGTATCTATGTGTTTGTTTTTGTTTTTCTTTGTTTATTTTGCTCTTTTACTCTTAATGAGAGGAATCATATGGTGTTTGTCTTTCTCCCTCTGTCTCATTTCACTTAGCCTAATACCGTGAAAGTCATATTGTTGCAAATAGTAAAAATTTCATCTTTTATGACTGAGTAGTATTCCACTGTGTGAGCGTGTGTGTGTGTGGGGGGGGGGGTAATGTGAGAGATGTCTTTATCCATTCATCTATTAATGGTTACTTCCATGTGTTGATTATTATAAGTAATGCTATAGTGAACATAAGGGTGCACTTATTTTTTTGAAATAGCACATTCGCTCTCTCTGGATACTCCATATGCAAAAGTGGAATAGCTAGATCAGATTGTAGTTCTGTTTTTAATTTTTTAAAGAATATTCATACTGTTTTCCATAGTGGTTGCACAAAGTTACATTCCCATCAACATGTATAAGATTCCCTTTCTTCTACATTCTCTCCAACAGTTGTTATTTCTTGTTTTTTGTTTTTGTTTTTGTTTTTTATAATTCTAGCAGTTGTGAAGTGATCTCATTATGGTTTTGATTTGCATTTCCCTAAGATGTTAAACACCTGTTCATGTGCTGTTGGCTTTCTGTGTGTCCTCTTGGTAAAATTTTTGTTCAGATCCTCTGCCCATTTTTAAAATCAGTTTGTTTTTTGTTGTTTCTGAATACTATGAGTTCTTTATATATTTTGGACACCAACCCCTTTTTGAATATATGATTTGCAAATAGTTTGATGTTCTCCCAGAACCATTTTTTGAAGAGACTGTTTTCTCTCTTGTATATTTTTGCCTCATTAGTCATAATTTAATTGACCATAAGTGTCTGAGTTTATTTCTGGACTCTCCATTCTGTTCCATTGATTTATGTGTTTCTGTGCAGGTATAGTACTGTTTTGATTGCTATAGCTTTATAATATAATTTGAAATCAGGAAGTGGGATACTTCTAGCTTCGTTCTTCTTTCTCAAGTTTATTTTAGCTATTTGGGATTGTTCATGTTTCTGTACAAATATAGGAATTATTTGTTCTAGTTCTGTGAAACATGCCATTGAAATTTTGATAGGGATTGCACTGAATCTGTTTTCTGTACTATGGACATTTTAACAATATTAATTCTTTCAATCTATGAGCACAAACTTTTTTTCATATTTTTGCCTTTTCAATTTTTTCATCATTCTTAACAGTTTTAATGTGCAACTTTCACTTTCTTGATTTTTTTAAACCATGTTGAGAAATTTATTTTTTATTATTCCTAGATATTTTAATCTTTATTAATTTTCTTAATTTCTCTTTATGCTAATTTGCAACAAATATTTGTATATTGATTTTGTCTTCTGCACCTTTATTGTATTCTTCTATTTTTTCTAATAGTTTTTCAGAGTCCTTAGGGCTTTCTATGTATAGTATCATGTCACCTACAAATAGTGATAGTTTTACTTCCTTTCCAATTTGGATATATTTTTTTTTTCATTTGGATAATTTTATTTATTTTACTTGCCTAATTTTTTTGGCTAGGATTACCAGTACTATGTCAAATAAAAGTGGCAGGAGTGGGCATTGTTGTCATGTTCTTGATATTGGAAGGATATTTTTCAGTTTTTCACTGTTGAGTGTAATATTAACCATGTATTTGGTAATACTTTATTATACTGAGGTATATTCCTTCTATAACCATTTTATTGAGATTTTGTATCATAATTGATGTTGAATCTTATCAAATTTTTTTTGCATCTATTTATATGATCATATATATATATTTATTATTATTATTATTATTATTGTTATTGCTCCTTAGGGCCATACCTGTGGCATATGGAAGTTGCCAGGCTAGGGGTCAAATTGGAGCTGCAGCTACAGATTATGCCATGGCAAAAGCAGCACCAGATCTGAGCTGCATCTGTGACCTACACTACAGTACATGGCAATGCTGGACACTTAACACTCCGAGTGAGGCCAGGGATTGAACCTGCATCCTGTTGGATACTAGTCGGGTTCATTACTACTGAGCTACAATGGAAACTCCAAGATGATCAAATGATTTTTATTCTCTGCTTTGTTAATGTGATGTATCATGTTGACTGATTTGTGGTTTGAACTATCCTTTGCATCTTTGAAATACCACTTCATTATGGAATATGATCCTTTTAATATATATCTATATTCCTAATATTTTGTTGAAGATTTTTGTGTTTATCAGACAGACATGAAACATGTGATTACTTTTTTTGGTATTGTTTTTGCTTTTTTTTTTTTTTTGGTTTTAGGTAATCTTGTGTTAGGAAGAATTCCCTTATGTTCAGTATTTTGGAAGAGTTTGGGAAGAAGAAGTTTTATATTTTCTTCGAATATTTGATAAAATTCACCAGTGAAGTTGTATGGTACCAGACTTTTGTTTTTTTGGGTAGTTTTTGATTAATGTTTCAATATCCTTAGTAGTTAGCATATCAGTCTTTTCAGATTTTCTGTTTCCTCATGATTATATTTCTAATAACATATCAGTTTCCTCTAGATTGCACACTTTATTGGTATATAATTGTTCATAGTCATCTCATAACCTTTGTATTTCTGTGGTATCCATTGTAACTTCTCTTTCATTTCTAGTTTTATTTATTTGAGGCTTCTCTTTTTCTTAGTGTATCCAGCTAAAGGTTTTCAATTTTGTTTGTCTTTTTTGAAGAACCAGCTCTTAATTTCTTTAATCTTTTCTTTTGTCTGTTTATTCTTTGTTTCACTTACTTATGCTCTAATTTTTATTATTACCTTCTTTTCAATTATATTGAGTTTATTCTTTTTTCTAGTTCCTTTAAGTATAAGGTTAAATTGTTTATTAGAGATTTTTCTTATTTCTTGAGCTACCCTGTATTGCTATAAAATCCCCCTTAGTACTGCTTTTGCTGCATTCTCATTGGTTTGATGTCATATTTTTATTTTCATTTGTCTTCAGGTATTTTTGAAAAATCCTCCTTTGATTTCTTTGTTGACCACATGGATAGCACTGTTTAGTCTGAATATTTATGATTTTTTCCAGTCTTCTTCTTGTAATTCATTTCTATTAATTTCATACAACTGTGGTCAGAAAAGGTGCTTAATATGAATCAATCTTTTAAAAAGGGATATTAAATTTATTATTTTATGCCAAACATACAGTTGATCCTTGAGAATGTTCCATTTGCATCAGGGATAATATATTCTGCTGCTTTTTTGTAGAATGTACTATGTGAAGTTGCTATCCATCTGGTCTAATGTTTCATTTAAGGCTCTTGTTTCTTTGTGGACTTTTCAGGTGGTCTCTCCAATGATGTAAGTGGAGTGTTGAAGTCCTCTACTGTTATTGCATTGCTTGGCATGGTAGCACACCTTTTTTTTTTCTTTTTTCACCTGAACTGCCTGTGGCTACATTTGAGAATCAGCACTTTCTACCCTTCGCTGCCTCGGCCAGAAGTGTTGCTTGTTCCCCTGTTGTTGCTGTTTGTGCCTCTGGTGTCACTGGTGCCTTGGTGCTGCTGTTGCTGGATTTTTCATTTGGGGGGACACCAGGATAGTGGGTGTCTCGATTGTGCTTGGGGTCACCTGAATCATGAGCACTGCTGCCATGATGGTGGAAGGGGGATAGTTAGGGGAAATCTGATTTGTGAGTGCCTTTGCCATGTCTAGGGTTGTTAGCTTTGTAGGTGTTGCCACTATGGGCAGGAGGCTCAGAGTTGTGGGTTCCACGGCAGCTGGAGGGATTGAGGGTAGCAAGTTCCACTGCTGCTGATGCTTAGTTTACTATGGACTGTGAGTACTGATGCAACTGGGAGACTGGAATTGTTCACACTGCCTCTGCCACTGATGCTAGGTTCTCTGTGGCTGCAGCCTCAGTTGCCATGGTCAAGATCATAGGTACCACCTCCACTTTTCCCCCAGTTCTGCCTGCTCTATGTGATTGAATCCACTTACCTATAAATGGACCAATGTGTAGACCTCTCTAGCATCCTGGTATGTTGGGTAGAAGAACCTTTGTTGAGTTATGGATGTTTTACTAGTTGGAAATTGAAAGGGAGAGACAAAAGGGGGCATCATAATTATGCCATCATAATACTGATACCACTCCAATAATTCATTTTTTAACTGAGTTTGTAGCAAAAATTCTGAAGAACTGCTGTATTTTTTCAAATGGCTAATGAGTGGAAACATTTATATTGAGACACTTTCAAATTAACAAAAAAGTAAGTTAACAGTGTCTTAAATTGTGAAAAACATAAGGGCATGTCACATGACTGATTAACAAAACTAAATTACTCAAAGTGAATATCTTCTTAGGGAATACTGGCTTCTGGAAGTGGGCTAGGCAATTTAAAGTTGCTTTATCAGTTTTTCAAGTGCATGAATGGATGAATTAATTATTTATGAAAAATTGAAAGAAAAGCTTTATAGTCAGCAAATAGTTTGGGGATAAAGATAAAGATTTCTACATAAATTGCCATCTCAGAAAGTTAAATCACAACATATCTATGTAAGTGAGTTAAAGCAGGTTGTCGATATGTATCACATAACTCTTTGTGAAAGTGCTAATTAGTTAGCATTTAGGAAATCTGACTTTAACTCCCAGCAGGCTAGGTAACCTCTCTTTTCTTCAGATTTCTCAGCTGATATTTCAGTCCCTCAGTATTTTAAAATCTATAACTTTATTCAGTTTACTATAAGCTAAAAAAACTGGCTCTATTTTTGTAATGATTTAATGGACATATTCATCATGAAATAGATACAAGATGAATATTGCAATGTCTGCAAATTGTATACACTTATCTATATGTTTACTCTCTTCTATTTAGCTCATAATATAGAATTCCTTTGAAGATAATGGTCCTTTCTTACTAAAACTTTTTTTCCCTACAATGTGTAACTTAGTAGATGTTAAATTAACATCATAGGATTGGATTGAATATTTTCTATCAGTAGAGGATTGAGAGGGGTTTTGTGTCATGGTAGCTTGTAAAGTACTTTTATAGCAGATGTTAAATATTTAAGTATTCAGGTAATTTGATAGAATTTTCCTTATCAGTTGAAGGATTATGATAGATTTCAAGCCATGGTTGCTTGTGAAAACACTTATTGAAGGTAGGATTTCTGTGGTCGTAGAGATACATGAACTCAGTATTGTAAAAGTCATAAGCTGTATAAGCTATGTTCACTCTCTAAAGTGGTTAGGAAACATGAAACAGTTATTTGAATGTATGATTCAATCATAAATATAAACAATATCATATGTATCTGCCCAATAGGTATTTCTAACAGTATTTAAATGTTATTCTTAGTTTATGAAGAAAGGAGGAAAATGGCATTAGTATTTAATCTCATCTATTATGTATCTGATACTTTATTAGCAACTTTATCACATCATCTCATTTATGTCTCACAGGATTCTGTGTTTTATCTCTTTCAATTTCTATTGAGGAAACTAAGAGAAGTTAATAAATTGCCACAAGTCAAACTAGTATTAAGAAGCAGAATCATGATTTAATGTAGTGAATCTGCTCCAAAAGCACAAAGATCCACCAAAACAGAGAATCATATGCTTATAGTTGCTTAAAAGTCATTCAATAAATCCCCAAATGTGGTTTCTTCCATTTACTATTTAGTAAGAAACTCTGTCCTTGGTGCTGGATTGCAAAAAAAGGTTAAAAAAGACAAGGTCCCAGTTCTTGTGGAACTTACTGTCCAGTGTGGGGTGAGCAAGGAGAGTCAATTCATAAATAAGATAATTTCAGGTTTGTTCTTTTATTTAAAACAAAGACACAAAAAGTATTACTGATAACTATTATTTCCTTGGCTTCCAGTAACTAAAAATGGAAAGCATTTCCAATAACTTGGTAAAGTAGGTAACATAAATGTCTACCGAAAACATCACACATAATGGTAAAATATTTTTAAAGTTTAGTTTTATTGAAGTATAGTTGCTTTACAATGTTGTGTTGATTTCTGATGTTTAGCAAAGTTATTCATATATATGTGTGTATATATATAATATATACATATACACACACACATACACACTCTTTTAAAAAATGTATTCGTTTCTAATATGGCTTATCAGAGAATATTGAATATAGTTCCCTGTGCTATACAGTAGGATCTTGTTGTTTATCCACTTTATATATAGTGGTTTGCATCTGCTAATCCCAAACTCATTTTCCATCCCCTCCCCAACTTCTTCTCCTCCTTGGCATCCACAAGTCTGTTCTCTGTTTGTGAATCTGATTCTGTTTCATAGAACAGTTCATTTGTGCAATATTTGAAATTCCACATACAAGTGATGTCATATATTTGTCTTTCTCTTTCTGACTTACTTCAATTGGTATGATAATCTCTAGTGCCATCCATGTTGCTGCAGATGGTATTATTTCATGCTTTTTTATGCCTGAATAGTATTTCATTGTATTGTATAGTATAGTATTTCATTGTATAGTATTTCACTTATTCTTTATCCACTCCTCTGTTAATGGGCATTTAGGTTGTTTCCATGTCTTGGCTGTTGTGAATAGTGCTGCTATGAACATAGGATTGCATGTATCTTTTTGAATTATAATTTTGTCTGGGTTTATGCCCTAGAGTGGAATTGCTGAATGATAGAGAAACTCTATTTTGATTTGAAAGTTGGCATCTGAAAAGAAAAATAAGAATAATAAATAATTAAAATTTGAAGAACAAAAAAAGAAGAAAAATACTTGTCTGGCCTTGCAATGCCAGATACAGGCATACCTTATAATACTTTGCTTCACTTTGTTACATTTATCAGATATTGCTTTTTTTTTAAAACAAATTGAAGGTTTGTTTTCAACCCTGTCTCAAGCCTCCGCATTTTTTCCAACAGCTTTTTCTCATTTCATATTGTTTTGTCACAGTTTGGTTAATTCTCATGATATTTCAAACTTTATTTGACATTTAAATATTTTTTCTATTTTATTTTTTATTATAGTTGATTTAAAATGTTCTGTCAATTTCTTCTGTACAGCAGAGTGACCCAGTTATACATATCTGTACATTCTTCTTCTCATGTTAACCTCCATCATGTTCTATCACAGGTGATTGGAAATAGTTCCCTGTGCTATATAGCAGGACCTCATTGCTTATCACTTTAAACACATTAGTTTACATCTACTAACCCCAAACTTCCACTCCCTCCCCCTCCCTCTTAGCAACGACAACTCTGTTCTACATGTTCATGAATTAGTTTCTTTTCTGTAAATAGGTTCATTAGTGCCATATGTTAGATTCCAGATATAAGCGATATCATATGGTATTTGTCTTTATCTTTCTTACTTCACTTAGCATGAGAATCTCTAGTTCTATCCATGCTGCTGCAAATGGCATTAATTTTTTTTTCTTTTTTATAGCTATGTTGCATGCCATTGTGTATATGTACGGTATCTTAATCCATTCATCTGTCATTGGACGTTTAGGTTGTTTCCATGTCTTGGATATTGTGAATAGTGTTGCTATGAACATAGGAGTGCAAGAATCTTTTTCAATGAATGTTTTGTCCAGATATATGCCCAGGAGTGGGATAGCTGGCCATATAGTAGTTTTATATCTAGTTTTCTGAGATACGTCCATGCTCTTTTCCATAGTGGTTGTACCAGCTTACATTCCCACCGACAGTGCAGGATGTTTCCCTTTTCTCCACCCCCTCTCCAGCATTTGTTATTTGTAGATTTATTAATGATAGACATTCTAAACAGTGTGAGGTACCTCATTGTAGTTTTGATTCACATTTCTCAAATAATTAGTGTTGTTGAGCATTTTGTGTGTGTGTGCCTGTTGGCCATCCATGTGTCTTCTTTGTAGAAGTGTCTATTCGGGTATTCTCCCCATTTTTCAACTGGGTTGTTTTTTTTTGCTGTATAAGTTTTTTGTCTATTTTGGAGATTAAGCCCTTGTCCATTGCATTGTTTGAAACTATTTTCTCCCATTTTGTAGGTTGTCTTTTTGGGTTTTTTATAGTTTCCTTTGCTATGCAGAAGCTTTTCAGTTTGATTAGGTACCATTAGTTTATTTTTGCTTTTATTTCTCTTGCCTTGGAAGACTGTCATAAGAAAATATTTGTACAGTTGATGTCAGAGAATATTTTACCTATGTTCTGTTTTAGGAATTCTGTGGTGTCTTGACTTATGTTTAAGTCTTTAAGCCATTTTGAGTTTATTTTTGTGCATGATATGAGGGTGTTCCACTTTCATTAATTTATATACAACTGTGCAGTTTTCCTGGCACCACATGCTGTAGATACAGTCTTTTTCCCATTTTATATTCTTGCCGCCTTTGCAAAGATGAATTGACCATAGGTGTCTGGATTTATTTCTGGGTTCTCTATTCTGTTCCATTGGTCTGTATGTCCCTTTTAGTACCAGGAGCACACTGTCTTGATTACTGTAGCTTTGTAATATTGTCTGAAGTATCGGAGAGTTATATCTTCTGCTTGGTTTTTGTTCCTCAGGATTGCTTTGGCAATTCTGGGTCTTTTGTGGTTCCATATAAATTTTTGGATTATTTGTTCTAGTTCTGTGAAAAATGTCATGGGTGAGAGTGGTGAGAATGGGCATCCTTGTGTTGCTCCAGATTTTAGTGGGAAGCCTTTCAGCTTTTCTCCATTGATTATTATAATTTCTGTGGATTTGTCCTAAATATCTTTTATTATGTTAAGGTATGTTCCTGCTAGACCCATTTTGGTAAGAATTTTTATCCTGAATGGATATTGTATTTTGTCACATGCTTTTTCTGCATCTATTGAGATGATCATGTGATTTTGGACTTTTCTTTTGTCAATGTGGTATATGATGTTTGATTTGCATATGTTGAACTATCCTTGTGAACTTGGGATGAATCCCAGTTGGTCATGGTGTTTGATCTTTTTTATGTGTTGTTGGATTTGGTTGCTAAAACTTTGTTGAGAATTTTTGTACCTATATTCATCAAAGATATTGGCCTATTGTTTTCTTTTAATATTACCTTTGGTTTTGATATTAGGGTGATGGTGGCTTCATAGTATGTCTTTGGGATTCTTCCTTCTTCTTCATCCTTTTGGAAAAGTTTAATCAGGATGGGTATAAGTTCTTCTTTTATGTTTGGTAATATTCGCCTGTGAAGTCATCTGGTCCTGGACTTTGGTGTGTAGGGAGTATTTTTATTACATATTTAATTTCATTTCTAGTGATTAGTCTGTTCAGTTGATCTATTTCTTCTTGATTCCGTTTTGGCAGACTGTAAGTCTCTAGAAAGTTGTCCATTTCTTCTGGTTGTCAGATTTGTTGGCATATAATGGTTCATAGTATTTTCTTACAGTTTTTGTATTTCTGCAAATACAAAAATATATGTTTTTTTATTCTCAACATTGTATCTTTTGAGATTTCTCCTTTTTTACTTCTTATTTTGTTTGAGTTCTTTCTCTCCTCTTCTTGATGGATCTGGCCAGAGGTTTGTCAATTTTGTTTACCCTTTCAATGAACCAGCTCTTGGTTTTATTGATTTTTTTCTTTTTTTTTTTTTGAATCTCTATTTTATTGATTTCCTCGCTGATCTTTATGACTTCCTTCCTTGTGCTGACTTTAGGTTTTGTTTGTTCTTCTTTTTCTAATTCATTTAAGTGGTAGGTTAAGTTGTTGATTTCAGATTTTTCTTCTTTTTTGAGGAAGGCCTGCATTGCTATGAACTTCTCTCTAAGCACTGCTTTTGCAGCATCACATACATTTTGAAAGGTTGTGTTTTCATTGTCATTTGTTTCAAGGTATTTTTTATTTTCCCTTTTGATTTCTTCATTGACCAATTGGTTTTTTAGTAGCATGTTGTTTAGTCTCCATATAGTCTCCATGTAGTAGACTGACTTATTCCATGTAGTCAGTTTCCAGTCTCTTTTGTCTGATATGAGTATTGTAACTCCTGTTTTCCCATCATTTCCATTCTCATGAGTATCTTTTTCCATCCCTTCACTTTCAATTTATATGTTTACTCTAAATTGAGTCTCTTGTGGGCAGCATGTGGTAGGGTCTTGTTTTTTTTAATCCAGTTTGCCACTTTATGTCTTTGGCCACTTTATGTCTTTGGCCACTTTATGTCTTGGCGCTTTCAGTCCATTGACATTTCAGGTAATTATTGATAATTGTGTATTTATTTCCATTTTAAACATTGTTGATTCCATGTTTCTCCTTTGTCCCTTTATTTTGTTGCTTGGATGATTTCCACCTATTTTATGCTTGTGTCTTCTTCTTTTTAGTTTTTGTGATTGCATCATTTAGTTTTGATTTGTGGTTGCCTGTTTTTCAAGTGCTAACCCCTTCCTATATCTGTTACTTTTAGCCTGATAGTCATGTAGGGTCAAACACATTCTTAAATTAAAAAAAAAAATAGCCTGGATTTTTTCTTACTTTTCTTCCCCACATTTTGTTATTTTGATGAACTTTTTGCATCTTCATCTTTATTCTTTTTCTGTTCCTTGAGTTTATCATCACTTTTACAAATAGTTATTTTTTCCTTTTTAGACTGTATACTGGCTTATTTAAGTTATTACTTTCCAATCATGATTTCCTCCATCCTATATCTTCTTACTTCTTTCCTGTTTAGAGGAGACCTTTCAGTATTTCTCTTAGAATGGGTTTAGTATTGCTGTACTCTTTTAATTTTTGTTTGTTGAAGAAATTCTTTATTTCTCATTTATTAAAGAATTCTTGCTGGGTAGAGTATTCTTGGCTGCATATTTTTATGTTTAAGAACTTTGATTATATCTTGCTACTCTCTTCAGGCCTGTAGTGTTTCTGTAGAGAAATCAGCTGACAACCTTATGGGGGTTCCCTTGTAATTAACTTCTTTGCCTTTTTCTTGATGTCTTTAGAATCTTCTCTGTGTCTTTGCCTTTTGCCTTTTTATTGTAATTTGTCCTGGTGTGGGTCTGTTTGGGTTCAACTTGTTTGGGACCTTCTGTGCTTCCTATATGTTGATATCTGTTTCCTTTAGATTTGGAAAGATTTCAGCCATAATTTATTTAAATATATTTTCAATCTCCTTTTCTTTTTCTTCTTCTGGAATCCTATTATGCGTAGATTGGCCTGTTTTACATTATCTCAATGATCTATTATATTGTTTTCATTTTTTTTATTTGGTCTTCTGCCTGCTGTCCTAATTGGGTGATTTCTATCATTCTGTCTTCCAATTTACATATTCATTCCTCTGCATTTTTCATTCTGCTCTTCAGTGTCTTCAACTCAGCTCGAGTGTCCTCAAATGAATTTTCTAATTTTTCTTGGCTCCTCCTTTTATTTTCTAGCTCCTTTCTAAAATACTCTGCATTACTGTTCATATCCACTTTTAGTTCCTTCATATTCACTCTTAATTCTTTCAGTATTTTCACTATCTCCTTTTTGAACTCAGTATCTGTTAGATTGCAGAGGTCTGTTTTATTGTTTTCTTCTTCAGGTGAATTCTCCTGTTCTTTTAACTGGGAATGGTTCCTGAGCTTCTTCATTTTGCTTATATTTTTCTTATTCTTTGAGTTTAGGGAAAACAACTATTGTAGCCTTGGAGGACTATTTATATGCGAAAGTGTCCCTAGGAATTTTGTGAGGGCTTACTAATTTTTTTTTTTTTTTTTTTTTTGGCCTGAGGGCTACTTTTAGTTTGGACGCTGCTGTATCTTTCCTCATGTATGCAGGCTGTTACCCCCTTAATGGGGGTCCTGGTGTATGGTCTGTGTGTGCTTCCAGGGAGATGGAGGCAATGGGAATGTCTAGTAGTCAGGGCCTTGTTGCTGGGCTCTTGCCAGTGGCAAGGATCCATTGGGAGGTGGTGCTGTCTACTCCTGAGTGCAGGGACCTGGGATGTTGCAGTGATCCTTAGGCAGGTGTAGGCATTGCCCAGAGCATTTGACAGTGGCTTCATCAGGATTTGTGTGCTCCCAGAGGAGTGAGAGCAACAACACAGCAGGTGGTGCTCAGTTACAGTTCTTTCCTCTGTGGCTTCTCTTAAGGTAACTGGGGCAGGTGGTTCCTATTCACAGACCCCCTAATGATGGCAGGCCATGCCCACCTCTGAAGTCTGAGATGGCTGTGGTGATTTTCTCCTGCTGCCTGTAGATCATGCAAGAGGCCCCCTGCCACCCATAGCCCTCCTAAGAGGTGCCCCACCTCCTGTAACCCTTGCCAAAAGACACCCTGCTGCCTGAGCACCTGCACATGCTCAGAGAAAGATATTCCTATGGCAGTTCCTCCCCTCCTCTTATCACCATCCCCAGCAGTGGCTCCTTGCTTCTCCTGTGAGCCCAGACCTCTTCCTAGGTTCCCTCGCCTCTGGTTCTCTGCTCCTCAAGCTGTGGCGCATTGCTTCCTAGCCCCTCCAGCTGTCTCCAAACATCCCACCCTACTCTCCTCCCTGGACCTGACCTTCAGAGCCTGTGTCTCATTGCCCAGACCTTGCCTGAGCATCTCAGGCTGTGGTATCTGGAGGTGGGGGTAGTACCAGTGGTTTGTGTGGCTCTCTCTCTACTTTGCCCTTCTCAGTCCGGCTGCTATGCTTTTCTCAGAGGCTTTGAGGTCCATTTGTCTCGACTGATCTCCCCATCAGTTGGGTAGCTTCCCAGGGTGCAGGTTTCATTCCTCTTTCACATCTCCCTCTTAGGAATTCTGGTCCCATGCTGATTCCTTTTTTCTCTCTTCTCTCTCTCTTTTCCTTTTGTTCTACCCAGTTTTGTGGAGTTTAAGGTCTTCTGCCAGCATTCAGTAGATGTTCTGTGTGAATCATTCTACATGTAGATTTTTTTTTCCTGTGTTTGTGGGAGAAGGTGGGCACCATGTCTTACTCCTCTGCCATCTTGATCCTGCCCTCTCAAACATTTTTTTATTATTTTAATATTGTTATGGTGATCTCTGATCAGTGATCTTTGATGTTACTGTTGCAAAAGGATTACAATTAGTTGAATGCTCATATTTAACTAGCATATTTAGAAATAAAGTATTTTAAAATTAAGTTAGGTATTTTTATATACATAGTGCTATTGAATACTTAATAGACCACAGTATAGGGTATATATAAATTTTATATACACTAGGAAACCAAAAAAATTGTATGACTCATTTCATTGCAATATTCATTTTACTGTTGTGGTGTGGAACCAAACTTGCAATATCTCCAGTGCATGCCTGCATAAAGTAAACTGCAAAACTTTAGAACTTAAAACAATGTGATATTGGTAAAAAAAAAAAATAGGGTATTTGGTACAGAAGAAAACCCCAAGAAAATAGGGCCATATATGAACAACAGTTACATTTGCAATAAAGGTAGCATCTATGTCAGTGAAGAATGATGCACTGCTTAAACAAATGGTTTTTGGGACAATTAAAAATAAAGTAGGAGAAATCTAATTAGATGTAGATTTTATCTCACATAAACTCAATCACACACACTCCAGATTGTTTTAAGAACTAAACATGCAAATAAAATTATAAAGATTATATAAAGAAATAGAGGTGAGCATTTTAATAACCTTGATGTTTTGTAAACTCGACCTGAAATTTGTATGTGTATATGTGTGTGTACATCAAATGAAATCTATATTCTACATCTAACAGTTATAATGAAAGACTGATAGATTTGACTATGGTGAAATTTAAATTTTTTAAAGGACAAAAAATAAAATCACCATCAGTACAACTGAATGACTGAGGACTGACAAATGTGACTTATTTGCATCATCTATAAGAGGTAAAGGTTAAGTTTTTGTTTTTTGATTTTGTCTTTTTATGGCTGTACCTGCAGCATATGGAAGTGCCCAGTTCAGGGGTTGAATCAGAGCTACAGCTGAAGTCTGTGCAGCAGCTTGCAACATCACCGGATCCTTACCCCACTGAGCAAGGCCAGGGATCAAATCTGCATCCTCACTGAGACCATAATGGATTATTAACCTGCTGGGCAACAGTGGGAACTCCAAAGGTTAAGCTTTTTAAAAATAATATACAAATCAATTTTATAATGATAAGCATTTGGGAAAAAGATCAAAGGCCATGAAGAAGTAATTCACAGGAATAAGAAAAGATATAAAAATATATTCAACTTTGCTAGTTATTAGAGAAACAAATCAAAATGAAATGTTTCTTTTTCCACATACTAATAAAATATTTTAAAATTTAAAATCTGGAGGTTCCCACTGTGGTGCAGCAGAGATCAATTGGACTAGTATCCAGGAGGATGTGGGTTCAATCCCTGGCCTCACTCAGTAAGTCAGGGATCCAGCATTGCTGTGAGCTGTGGTGTAGGTCATAGCTGCAGCTCAGATCCTGCATTGCTGTGGTGTGGTTTAGGCCACAGGTGTAGCTCCAGTTTGACCCCTAGCCTGGGAACCTCCATATCCTGAGGGTACAGCCCTCGAAAGAAAAAAAAATAAAAATAAAAAATACAAAAATAAAATAAAATTTATAAACAAATTTATGACAAAGCAGAAAATAAAGTCTCATAAACTGTTCATGATAGTGTAATTTGGTAAAGACTTTTTTTTTGGGTACTTGTTAATATCTATCAACCTGAAAATTCTCTTGCTATGAGAGTTAATAATTCTATTATTATTAGTTTGTATTATAAAATGTGTTGGTTATTTAGTGGTCAATACAGCCAAATATTATGATTCCCTTTACCTGTAAGGTACTAGGAGTGAGGCTTGGTAATATTTCCTACATGGATAATCAAGAACCAGGAAGCCCACCATTGGGTTAATCCCAGAGAATATTATTTATCTGGTAATAATTATATAATGAATATCGAATTTAATCCATTTAAAAATTTCAGTGAAAATGGTAAAATGTAATATAATTAGAAATTTTGAGAAATAAAACTAAATAATGTATAAAGGAATTTATGTGATAAAGTTTAGATTATAAATGCTCTGTGAGGTATTTAGCACAAGATGTGTGTCAATATTTGACATTTTTGGTGTAACATATCTAATAACATTTTATAATGGCATGATATTATCTTCATTTATGAATTTTACAACAAAATCATTAGAACTCAGTTATTCCAAAAGATTTCCTTTTTGTTTTAATAATGAAATATTTTTTTGAAACATCTCTCATGTAAGCATAGGTGTCAGTTTCCTCTTCTATTTATGTTTACTGTTTCATCTATGCCATATCTCCATTGTAATTGTTTTTGTAATTTTGGCATTTCTCCAATTTCAGTGCCTGAAACATATTTCTTTGTGTGAAATTTGTGGTATCATGTTAAAAATTGGTTTGCACTAATATTAAATACTATTCCAGAGAAATAGATTCAATTGTAGCATTAAGTAATGAAAAAGAGACAGATGATAAAGAGGTTGTGGGAAGGAAAGATGCTAGTATTGCATAGTGAAGAAAATCTGAGAGAGGACTACTTTTAGGAGTATCATTTCATTACTTAATATTTTTGTATATCAACTTCTCCTCCATACACAGTAAGTTGTGGGTGTAGATATTAACATTATTCATTTAGACACATGAATTACTCTATAGTTTGTAATACTGCAAACTTTTGATGTGTCTCAATGTCCCTTAATAAAGGATGGATTAAATGCGTTATGGTATATGGCATGAATTATTCTTCACTTTCTAATTTACTCATTTATTTATACATTTGATAAGCATTTGTTGAGTTCTTGTTAGGTACCGTACCCGAAAGAGGCTATTTCCTGGAATCATCAGTCAACTGGATTTCTGACATTTACAGAATACTTCAATCAGCAACAGCAAAATGTGATTCTGCTCAGGCTCACATGGGACATTCACCAAGATAGACCACATTCTAATCCACAAAATATACCTTAACAAACTTAAAAGAATAGAAATCATACAGAGTATGTTGTCAGACCATAATGGAATGTGGTCTGGTTCTCAGACCATAATAGAAATCTCAAATCATTAATAGAAAAATAGCTGGAAAATTTCCAAATATTTGGAGATTAAACAGTATACTTCTAAAACCACACGGGTCTAAGAACAAGTCTGAATAGAAATTAAAAATATTTTCAACTAAATGGAAACAAGAATACAACTTAACAAAATTTGTGGGCTGCATTGAAAACAACTTTGACAAGGAAATTTATAGCACTGAATGTGCATATTAGAAAATAAGAAAGATCTGCAATCAGTCTTCTAAGTTTCTACCTTAAGAAACCTTAGAAGAACAAATTTAATCCAAAGCAAGATGAAGAAAATAAATAATAAGAATTAGAGCAGAAGTCCATAAAGCTAAACTCAGGAAATGATAGAGAAAATCAGTGAAACCAAAAGCTAGTTCTTTGATAAGTATAATAAAACTAATAAACTTCCAATGAGCCAATCCAAGGAAGGATAAAGAAGAGGCAGATAACTAATATCAGAAATGAAAAAGAAAGCATCACTATTGGCTCCATGGACATTTAAAAAAAAATAAGGAACATTATGAACAACTCTGTGACCATAAATTTGATAACTTAAATGAAATGTACCAATTCTTTTGGAAGACACAATCTATTAAAACACGCACAAGTATAAATAAATAATCTGAGTATGTCCATATCTATTAAATGATATAACTATTAATGATAGCATCCAAAATAAAAAGCACAGATCATTTCACTGATGAAATCTCCCAAGAATTCATTTCAAGAAGAAATTATTCCAATTGTCTACTATATGTTTCAGAGAAGAAAATCAGTGCATACACTCTCCTCTTTCTATTAGATCAGCATTACTCTAATCCCAAAACTAGATGAAGATATCACAAGAAAGGAAGATTAGAGATCATGGACATACATCCAAAAATCCGGAACAAAATTTAGCACATCAAATCTAACAATATATAGAAGTAATTGTATACCATGACCAAGTGAGATTTATCCCAGGTATACAAAGCTAGACTGTTGTTCAACATTGGAAAATTGATTAATGCCATCTATTTCCTTTTTTTTTTTTTTTCTTTTTAGGACTGCACCTGGGGCTTATGGAAGTTCCCAGGCTAGGGGTAGAATCGGAGCTATAGCCATCAGCCTACATCACAGCCACAGCAATGTGGCATCCAAGCCATGTCTGCAACCTGCACCACAGCTCACGGCAATGCCAGATCATTTAACCCACTGAGCAAGGCCAGGAATTGAACCTGTGTCCTCATGGATCCTAGACAGGTTCCTTTCTGCTGAGCCACAATGGGAACTCCCATCTACTTCTTGATCAAGAATCTAAAGAAGAAAAATCATATGGTCATATCAATAAATGTGGAAAAAGAATTTTGAAAAATTCATCATCTCTCATGGTTTAAAACTATCAAAAAATTAGGAATAGAAGGAAACTTTCTCGATTTGATAAAGAATATTTACCAAAAAGTTGGCAGTTAATATCAGACTTAAAGGTAAAAAATTATATTCTTTACCCCTGAGGTCGGGAACAGAGAAAGGATGTCCCCTCTCATGACTCCTCTTCACCATCATACTGGAAGTTCTATCTAATGAACTACGAAAAGAAAAGGAAATAACTGATGTATAGATTGAGAAGGAAAATGTGAAACTCCATTTGTTCACTAGCAGATGACACGATTGTCCTTATAGAAAGAATCAGCAGTAACAACAACGAAATCCTAGAACTAATAGATTATAAAAATGTTACAGGAGACCAGGATAATATATAAAAGTCAACTGTTTTCCTGTATACTGTAAATGAACTTTTGAAATTTAAAATTAGTGATATAATATTTATATTAGCACCAAAAAGTTATATACTTAGGAATAAATCCAAAAAAAATTGTGCAAGATCATATAAGAAAAACTATAAAACTCTGATTTAAAAAAATCAAAGTAGGTGTGCCTATTGTGGCTCAGTGGGTTAAGAATCTGACTAGTCTCCTTGAGGATGCAGGTTTGATGCCTGACCTTGCTCAGTGGATTAAGGATACGGTGTATGTAGGTTGCAGATGCAGCTTGGATCCCTGTTGCTGCAGCTGTGGTGTAGCCTGGCAGCTGAAGCTCTGATTAGACCCCTAGCGTGGGAAGTTCCATATGCCACAGGTGTGGCCCTAAAAAGAAAAAAAAAGAAAGAAAAAAAAGTAGATCTAAGTAAATGTACAGACATTTTATGTTTATAGGAAAACATTTATTAAAACATCATTTCTTTCCTACTTGATCTATAAGTTCAATGTAAAGTCAATCACAATACCAGCAAGTTATTTCTGGCCTCTCAACAAGCCAGCTTTAAAGTTAATGTGGAATGGCAAAAGACCCAGTTAGACAATTCTGAATAAAAAGAGGAAGAACCAAATCAGGAGACTAACACTACCTGACTTCAAGAATTGATGTAAACTGCAATAATAAAGGTGTATGGTATTGGCAGAACAGGCAAACAGATCAATGGAACAGAATGGAATGCCTTGAAAAAGACTCACAAGTATAGTCAAATTATCTTTGACAAAAGACTAAAGGCAATTCTGTGGAGAAAGAATATTCTTCAATAAATGCTGCTGGAACAAATGAACCTACATGTGGAATTAAAAAAAAAAAAGAATGTACACAGTGACTTTATCCTGTTTTCAAAAATTAATTCAAAATGGACCGTGAAGCTATATGGACCTGAATGGAGCACAGACTGAAATGTAAAATGCAAAATCAACATTGATTCATTAGTTGTAAGAAATAGACATCACTAAGTCAAGTTGTTAATAGGGGGAACTGTGTCCTGGAATAAATGGAGTATATGGGAAGTTGCTATTATCTGCTCAATTTTCTGTGAACCTAAAACTGTTCTAAAATAATAAAGTCTAATAATTCAAAAAGTTAAATACAAAGAAAGAATCCATAAAACAAATATATACTTTAATGAACTGTTGTAAGTGAAACATCCTTGAGACAGCCACCCGGACCAAGGAATGGAACTTTGTCAACCACCGGAGAAGTCATACTATATATACACATCCCATTCCACAAAAGTAATCACGATCCTGACATTTATGGTAATCATTTTTCTTGTGTTTTTTCATAGCCTCTCATAAGCATCATAGTTTAGTTTTGCCACTCTAAAAAGGTTGATATATTTGAGTTTGTAAAAATTTATAGCTGGCAATATTTTAAAAATATTATTACATCTGCTAGAAAACAGACTACTTGCAGTGCAGAGATGGAAACAGAAAGCATCAGTAGGGGACTATTACAATGGAACATTGGACAAGGGTGACAGAGGGGACATATAGGAGGAATCATTTACATAAGGAGATGGAACCCAAAAGATTTGGTGATGGATTGCAGATGGAGTGTAAGAGAAAGGGAGGAATCTAAAATGACTAGAAGGAAAAAGTTGCCATTTGCAGAACGGGAGAGAAGCTGGAGCAGTTATTTTCAAAAACAATCATAGACAGATCCATATTGGTTTTGAGGATATATGTTATATTATTAAACAACCAACATTTATTATAGAAGTATAATGATGCATTGAATAATATGTGTCCTCTTTTTATCTTAACAAAATCATATGTATATTTGCTTTGCATATTTTTATAATAAAAATGTGGAAAATAATATAAAAATGTACACAGTTGGCTACATGAGAAAAAAACGCTTTGCACTGAGGTGCGAGGGACTATAAATTTTCTGTATTCTTTTGTTGTTGATATGAATTTCTCTAATTCAAGTAACAAAATTAGGCATATGTATACAGATTTCATTTTGAACTTATCAGTTTTTCCTCATCATTAACACATGGTTAATACATTTGCAGTTATAAAATAGTTTTTAATATCATGATTTCCAATTGCAGGCTGCTGAGTGTGAAAACATGATTGAGCAGGGGCTCACACACAGCCTTCTGAAGTCCAAGGGAGGAGGTGATAATTATGCTAGAGTGAGTTCTGCATTCCCACGCCCCACAGAAAGACTGTGGAAGTGCTCAGAGGAATGGTAGATTGCTAAGAGGATGACTAGTGACTCTGGCCTCTGTAGAACAGGGCGGGACTATGGACCTCCGTTGTTATTGCTAGCTTACCATGAAGAGCCCCAGATGGGATGAAATACATAATAGGATAAACTGGATCTCTTCTCCCAAAATAATGATAATGGCAAGCCCTTCAAATGCTAGATGAACTCCAGGAAGAATGACAAAAGGGGTAGGGAAAGAGATAATCTAGAATTGATTCATAATAAGTCCAGAATTAAACACAGGTAAATCACGCCTGTTTGGGAAAAGAAGGTGCACACGCATGTGTTCATACACACAGACACATATGCACATACACAACGTGACAGAGGGAATGAGAGAGTCAGAGAGAGACAAAAAAAGAAAGACAATGAGAAAGAGAAGGAGATACTGTGGATGACGGCAAAATATAATTTTGTAGGAGCATTTAGTTAAGTGACCACTAAACTAAAGCAGTTTGTTTATTTCCTTCTTTACTTATTTATTTGCTTTTTAGGTCCACACTCAGAGCATATGGAGGTTCCCAGGCTAGGGGTCCAGTTGGAGCCATAGCTGCTGGCCTATGCCACAGCCACAGCAATGCAGGATCTGAGCCGCGTCTGTGAACTACACCACAGCTCCCAGCAGTGCTGGATTCTTAACCCAATAAGCGAGGCCTGGGATCGAACCTGCAACCTCATGGTTCCTAGTCAGGTTCGTTTCCACTACGCCACTGAAAGGAACTCCAACTAAAGCAATTTAAATTTATTTATTGCAAATACATATTTAAAAGTTTCATATTTATAGTTTGATTTTTTTTTACAATTTCGGTATGATTTTATTCCAAAGGACTATTTCAATTTTATTTGGGTAAACAAATAAATAAGAATGCAATGTGTTTTCAGAGTAATTAATGTTTTATGAAATGTCCAGGTTAACAGAAAACTATTATTGATTTGAAGCTCATATTTCAGTGTAAAAGCAGTCTGTTTAAAATACACCTGAAAAGAATCTCACAAATCTCTTTTCTTTGTATATATCAAAAACAGCAATGGTATTCTTCAGTGTTTTCTGGTTATTGGGTACTATATAGACAAAAGCAATCATATGATGGGAAAAGCCATTTGTTATATAAATGGTGGGATAAACTCAAAGGGAAATGATGAAAATACATTGAAAATCATGCTCTGAGCTATATTTGCTTTGCAGTCTTTGCAGATTGACATTTCAAATTGTGACTAGAGAAAATAGGAAATAATTGCATTTGGTCTTTTACAACTGTAGGTGCTGGTGTTCCATAGAATGATGAAGGTTGGGCAGTACATTAGTATGGATCCATTTGGATGGATTCCTTCCCTTTTTAATGGCATCAGTGAGTGGCAATTTCAGATCTATTGTCTACAGCCCAAGCCCAGGGCAAGATCCTGCTGCGGTGCAATGACCTTTTTTATTTCTTTCTTTATATTTCCTTTAGTCTTTTTAATCGGTCTAATGCGACAAGTTTATGTCAGCTAGCATTGTCTTAAACTGACATTACTTTGCCAGAATTTTCCAAACAGTTTAGCAATTTGCCAGCTGTTGCTTTTCATAATAAATAAAAGGTTGTATGTATTATTCAACTGACTGTTTCAGGAAAAAAAAAAGAAAAGTATGCAATGCAAATTGTAACTTTCCAGCCCTCGTAATTTTAACCTTGCTTACATTTTCAGGGTACTGGTACAGGGTGAAATAATTGAAGAAAGAAAGAAAATGATAACTTGGGGGTATTTCCTGAGATTACTTAGCAATCATTTTCCTTTTAGAATACTTTACATTTTATTACTTGAAATCAATTTCTTTTATGTGAGAAATTAATTCCTGCACACTAGTCTTTCATAAACATATATACACATGTGCATGTGTGTACATACACATGTCCCCATTTGAAGCTTTCCTTCTTTTCTTGTTCTCTGCTGACCCCAAATGCTTATACTTTCCCAAGTATCAGTTATCATGGTGCTTCATGGTAATTGATAGCTGTTATGAATAATGAAAATAATCTGTTTACTCAAACAACTACTAGCCCTATATTGGCTAATTCTGATGGAGTCACACAATTATATTCTAATAGAATATAGAATAGTAAAATGATGCCCCAAATCTACAAGTTTAACTGACATGGAAGTAGAATGTTACTGTAATACATAAATGTTACTATAAAAGTATTCAGCTATATGCTTGGGGAAAAGTAGAAAAAAAGTCTGTTTTTAATAGACAGCCATTTTCCATCAATTTCAAGCTTTTGTAGCTGACAAATACTGTATTCTCATCACTAGACAGATGCTAAATGTTCACATAAAGAGAGTATCTGTTCTAAGAAACAATATGGCTGATCTGTGTTTGTGTATGGAAAGCCACGATGGAGCACTTAGAAAATACTAAGAAATCAAGTTCAAATAGGAATCTATCAGATAAATGCAAAGTTCAGAAGCTCTTTAAATGTTGTAGAGATGGGGTTGTACAGGTAGAGGTTGTATACATGGGGAAAGGAGACTTTACATTTTTATCAAGTTGTAAGTAAAATCTTATTTAGAGGTGACTAAATCAGGTAAGCAGTACTTTTTACAAGTCTGTACGAACTAGAATTTTGTTATCATGGGGTCAAGAAGAAATTTAGAGAATTTTCAAAAGGGAAAGTGATAGGTCTTGGATATTCTAGAAGTTTATCTATCGATGACACAGTATAGTTGTTTTTTTTTTAATTTCTTATCTGGCACTTTCCAGTTTAGGAACAACAATGATCTCTTGTTCCTAGGATTTACATCTGCCACAGCAGGAATGAAATGAGAAGGTTAAACTACCCAAGAGAGTGATTTCTTTCCTTTTTCAACATTTCCTTGTTTTTGACTCCTTCTTCCTGGACTTTTGACTCCTGTCCTTGCTCAAGATTAGTAGTTCTTCTATTGCAGAGTCCTCGTTACTGATATGGATTCTCATACCAGGCCACAGTAGTGTACTTTCTGCATGCTTCTTGGATTTTATTTATTACTTCTTTACCCTTTCTCCCAGTCTTAGCCCCATCTGATCTTGGCATTCTTTTTGTCTGAATGACTTGAAGAGATATACATTAAAAAGTAAAAAAAAAAAAAATTGGGGGCAGGAAATACCTTGTTCTTAGCTGTTTATAAACAGCTACAATGATACTTAGTAGTGATACTTGGAGTAATGACTCTTTTGAGTATATCCTTATTTTAATCCCTGGAACCTCTGGAACCTATGAATGTGTACTTTTATGACAAATGGACTTTATAGATGTGGGTAAGTATCTGAGATGCAAGATTACTCTATGGACCCTAAATGTAATCACAAATATTCCTGTATGAATGATGCAAACGACTATAGTAAAGAGAAAGACAGTGTAACAAAGGAGCAGGATGGGAGCGATGTGACTAGGAGCCAAAGAATGCTGTTAGCCTCTCTAAGTGAAAGAAGCAAGGAATAGATTCTCCCCTGAAGCCTCCAGAAGGGACTAGCCCCTGGTAAAACCTTGATTTTTACCCCAAAAAACTAATTTTAGACTTTTAACCTGCAGAACTACAAGAGAATAAAATTCTCTTGTTTTAAGCCACTAAATTTGTGGTAATTTGTTACAGTACCAACAGGAAACTAATACAGGTTTTGGTACCTGAAAAGTAAGGTGCTGCTATAACAAATGCCTTAAGTTGTAAAAGTGACTTTGAAATAAGAAATTGATAGAACATGCAAGAATTGTAAGGAAAATGATAGAAAAACTCCTAGATTTCTTTCAAAAGTCTATTAGTGGAAGTACAGCATTTAAAAACAGAGGGCTCAGAAAAAGTGAGAAGAATACTATTAGACACTGTAGAAAAGGGAACCGTGTTATAAAGGGGCAGAAATTTTAGCTGAATTCTGTTCTAAAGTTATATTGCAAGCAGAATTTGTAAGTAGTGAATTTGGATATTTAGGCTGAGGGTATTTTGAAGCAAAGTGTTGAGGGCGTTACTTTGTTTCTTCTTGCTGTTCCTAGTAGAATATGAGAGGAGGGGATAAATTGAAGGGAAAACTATTAAGCAAATGGAATATAAAATTTGATAATTAGGGGAATTCTTTATTTTGAAAGATGTTAAAATTAGAATATTCACTGTCAAGAATGTGCTCTAAAGAAGACAACCTTTTGCTGAAAGGATTAGGGGCATGACTTATTGATCTACCTTAGCATCTCAGCAGAAGCCTGAAATAGAGGTGAGATTATCCCGGAAAGATCTGTGAAGGAGCCTCTTCTCTAATGGAGTGATACTCTGGGATACAGGAAACCCACAGGGTTTTTGAGAATGTTTTATCAGAAACTTTAACAAAAAGGAAATGAGCAGGACAAAATGAAAGAAAATGGTCAGACTACCAAAATTCTATAGGCACAGACAGTCCGACAAACTACTCAGCTGAAAATATGTACTACTCTTTAAGCAAAAGGAAAAATGACTCCCAAGGCAGAGCTTTGGGAAGACAAACAGATTATTTCCAGGCTTAGAAACCTGTTGGAGTTTGTCCAGATGGATTTTGAAATTGTTTGGGACCAGTGACTCCTTTCTTCATTCCATTTTTTTTTCCATCTTGGAATGGTATTGTCTATAATTGTTATCCTATGCCTGCCTACTTTACCATTTAGGGACCAGATCATATGTTGTCTAGTTTCACAGGTCTACATATAGACTAGATTTTTTTTCCAGGAATTTATCATAATGAGAGTCTCAACCATACTTGATTTGAGACTTTTAGTTGATGATATTTAGATATTTTAGGTGATTTGGGCCTTGAGTTGATAATGTAATGTGTTGATACAAATTACCTCATAAGAGAGAGATAGAAGTGATTTGACTGGGAGCTCCCATTGTGGCTCAGCAGAAACGAATCCGCCTAGGAACCTTGAGGTTGTGGGTTCAATCCCTGGCTTCACTCAGTGGGTTATGTATCTGGCATTGCCATGAGCTGTGGTGTAGGTCACAGATGTGGCTCAGATCCTGTGTTGCTGTGGCTGTGCTGTAGGCTGGCAGCTGTAGCTCTGATTAGACCCCTAGCCTGGGAACCTCCATGTGCTGTGGCTGTGGCCCTAAAAAAAAAAAAAAAAGACAAAAACCAAATGAAAAAAATAAAAGAAGAAGTGATTTGACAGTAGTAGAGAAGATGATGTGACCTTGAAAGCAGAGATAGGGTGATGTGCTCAGGAACCAAGGAATGTGAACAGCCTCTAAAAGTGTAGTAGACAAGGACAAGGAACATACTTTCCTCTGGATCCTCCAGAAGGAACCAGCCTGCTGACTCTGATTTCCATTGCTAAGACTCATTTTGGACTTAGCATCTGTAGATCTGTAAGAGAATAGGTTTGTTGTTTCAAGCTACTAAGTTTGTGGTAATTTTAGTGGTGATAGGGAACTAATATACATATGTATATATATATATAAGCATTCAGTAAATACATGATGAGTGAATAAATGAGAGTGAAATAAATATTTGCCTTTATAAACCCATGCAATTTCCAGAGTTATAAGTTTTGAAATGGGAGGCCAGTTTAATTGAAAAAAAAACCTATGTATTAATAAAAATCTATTTTGGTAAAGAAAATAAATTCATTTAATACATGAAATTGATGTAAATATAGACTTAATATTGATGTTGAAAACTTAACTAGAGTTTTCTGGCATCTTTAACACTGATTTCCATTGATATGACTGTTAGTTTCTTGTTACCAAGTTTTCTCTCATTAACTATGATGCTTAGTTTTTAATTTTATCAATCCGCTTTGGTGTTAAAGAATTTAATTTTGATATTCTACATGAATATAGACTTCTAACAGATGTGATAAGAAGTATAATTTAACCACAGATAATAGAGGATGCCTATCCTCACTGCCAAATAGGGGATGTTAAGCAATAAATCTTAGCAATGCCTTGATGTTTGTTCCTTGGGCTTTGGTAGTGTGAACCTTAGTATTCTGTTGACATCAAGGAGACACACATCTGAAAATGGTACTAGTGGATGCTCTAGGACCATCCACAGAATTTTGAAAATCAGAAACAGGGCAATTTTTTACAAAACTAACTCTATAAACAGTCTTCTTCAAGATCTTTAATATGGACTGAATAATGAAGAAGCTTTCCGAAGAAGAAATAACATCAAAGGAATAGTTTTTCTTAGCTATACCCCCAGCCGGATACATGCTGTCTTGCTTCCAGCCATTATGCTAGTGAAATTGAGCTAATCCTAGTTGCTTTAAAATGACTTCCAGCTTTGTTTAAATCTCATTTTTATTTTTTTGTGCATATAGCCCAGAAATCCTCACTGATATGCCTACATAGATAATTTCAAGCAGCTAGGAAGAAATTTCAGTCACTATAGGGTGTTGGATCTTTCTGTAATACCTATTTTTTTTTATAAACCTTTATCATGTTATTTGGCCATGGTACTTTTCTGAAATTGTTGTCATGGCTATAGTAACTTGTTGTGGATGAAGATATGAACAATAATTAAATCTTGAAAACCTTTTAAGAAAGTTATTTACCTTTGGACTTCTCTGCTCAAGGCTGAAATTGTGAGATCATGGAGATATTAAATCACAATTCTTTCAGTAACAGAAACAGAGAGTCCTAGTCTTTACAAACATAAAAAGTAAGTGATAATGCTTTCTAAAGGGAAAGAGATATAAAGCAAATGTTTTGCAGATGTAATATTTTGTTAACCTTTATTGAGGGAGCACAAAATTCCTGGCACAACTTGCTGCAGAATATTGGTCATGGCTTATTAAAAACTTCTGTTTCTGTGGGAACAATGTGTTGTTAACATGGCGACTGAGTCTTAGGCTTCCCCCCCCACCATAAATTTTTGTCCAGGAGTCTCTGACAACAGCCTGTAAATAGGAAAATAGGATCATACATACAAACACACACACATTACTGAACTACTTTCAAACTTTATTACCAGAAAAGTTAAGACAGGAAATGCAAAGATAAGGCAAGAATGGGAAAGGAGTATATTTTTTTAGTGATGGTGATATTGATATTTTGATTAACTTTTTTCTCCATTTTATCTCATGGTTATTCACATTTATGAAGTGATGTAAATTTCTTGTGGACTTAAAATATAAATTTGACTTGGTGAATTTTCATTTGTAGATGAGCAGTATGCACTTGTCGATTTCAAAATGTTTTAATGTCAGTTTGAAAAATTCTAAACATTCTAGAGGCATAGAATGATCCTGGCAGACAACTGTAATCTAAGCATAAAATATAAGGCATGTTTGCATGGCGTTATTTCTCTATATTGTCCATAATTACTTCTAGATTAGTCTTTTTGATTCCTCAGTTTAGATAGAAAATATTTCTTCTTTTGGTGGTGCCATAACACTTCTCAGGAAGAGGTATGTAAATGTCGAACCTTTGTAAATTTATGAAATACTTATTTTAAAAGATTTGATGATAATTTTCATGTTTTTTATTACCTACAACTCCATGAAATTCTACTTCCACCCAAGCTATTATTGCTTGCCCTAATTCTTGCCTCCTGAGATTGTTTTTACAAATGACTGTTAGGCTTTTATGTTAACAAAACCTTTCTCATTTGGTTTAAGCTCTGTCATTTGAAGCTGTCATCACAAGTTTTATTTGACAGAGAACTAACTGATTTTATTTCATAGCTACAGGATGAAACTAGCCCCAATTAGCAACTTACAAATAATGAAGTGGAGAATGGGAGAAAATTCAGAGAAATCCCTATCAGTATTGAAAATTACAATAGCTACTATTATTTGAGCATCTCTTATGGGCCAGGTGGTGTCCTAGCCATCTTTCATATGCTATATAATTTTTACAGGTTGAGATTACTCATATTTTATACATAAGAGTCAGAGAGATTAGGTCACTTTCTAAAAGGCATATGTATATCCAATAAGCAAGCCTCCATATCCTATAATTTCTCTGTTACGCCAAACTGCAAATATCACTGTTCATAGAACAATATTGTTGAATCAGCAGCAGCATCTTCATATGTGAGATTTTATAGGCTACGTATTTATGTTTAAATAAAAGTTCATTAAATAAATAGTGGCATCATTGAAATGGTATAAATATAGCTTCAACACCTGGTCTTTTACCCTTTAGAACCTGAAATGAAAGGGGACAAAATAAGGATGAATGATTCCTTCAACATAAGTGTACATTGTATTTTATATGTGGGTAAATTAATCAAGGGAAGGTATAGTCCTTATTCTTAACACAAGGCATAAAGATATGAAACAAATATATGATGATCCCAAGCCATAGTTTTATGTCAAAATAAGTTATAGATGCACAGAGGAGGAGACAATGTAAAAACAAAGTGACTCAAACCATCAGGTAAAGACTTATGGAGTTGGTTGATTTGAGTTAAATCCTGAAAGATGGAAGAATTTGGCAGTAAATGGATTAACAAGATCATTCTAAGCAACTGGACAGGCATAAAAATGTGCTGAAGCACTGATTGAGTATGGTTGTGATGTATTTTGTGGTTGTTGGGAAATGTTCCTCTTCCTTCACCTTGTTGTAGGGTTGTTTCTCTGCCCTGCTGGTGGGAAATTTGGCGTTGTGATTTATTTTGCCCAATGGTATGTGACGTATGCGATATTAGTCCATCTGAGCAAAAAATTTAAATGGGACTATTTAATTCAACTTCCGTCTCTCCTTTGGAAGAATATGTAAATACCCTATCTGACCCCTGGCCTAGAGCAAAACTATAGTCAAGCTGTAGTTTATATGGAACTGAAGGAAGAGATAAACATTTTGTTGTTTTAAGCCAGTAAGATTTAGAGGTGAATCCTTATGCAGCAAAGGCTCTTAAAAGCTGACAAATAATGGCATTTGAGGGTGACCTATAAGGAATCATGACTTGAGAAGATTTATACTAGATTCTAAAGTTAAATTAATGAAGTCATAAATTAATGCTTTGGCCTTTATTTTGTAGTACCTAGAATTGGTTGTCAATTTTGATATTTATTCCTATGTATTTTTTTTCAAAGTGTGGGTTCCATGGAATAATATTGTTCACGAGAGTCATTTTTTTTTTTTTCTCAGACAGTGATCAAATGTGTGTGCTTCTCATGGATTTTTTTTTTTTTCGTATGGCTAGAAATTAATAGTTTAGCAAGTAGATCATTTGACTTTGTTTTTACTTTCCCAGGCAACATCTACCCTCCCTCACTAACCACTTCTCATCTGGGCTGTCACTGTAGAATGTGTGGGATCCAGAATCCTTCTATTAAGGTAAGAGTCAGTTGCTCTGGCATATTATTGAACTAGGCTTTTCATGGTTTTTGTATGCTTTCCTATTGAATAATGGCCAACAATTGGCAGACATATTTAATTTTTATGAATTTCTCTTTTTATTTTGATATTGTTTAGATAGTGTTTCTTCAAAAAGCTCTTCAAAGTCTTTAGGTAGGATGCTGAAAGAAAGTCAAAATCTGCATACAATCTTATTAACTTCCCCATAATAATAATGGCGTGACCAAGTAATTTGTTATCCAAATAGGGATGCTTTTGAGACCAAAATGGGACTCTTCTAATAACTGTGCTGAGTGAGTAGACATAAATTGAAACTATATGGGCAAACCTAGATCAGTGATTATTGACTATATGAAAGAAGCAAACGATCCCACTCATCACTGTTCCCTATTTGCTGGAAAAAGTAAAATGACAGAAGACATGACTCGTGACACTGCCCCTTTTCTATCAATCCTCTGTCATATACACAGGTGTTGCCTCTTTGTCTCCCTCATCTCCTGCTCACTCAACCAGCTCTTAAAAGAAGTGAGAAAAGGGTCAGGTACTGCTGCACTCTGAATCCAGTGGTTAGAAACTCCTTCCATAGCAGAACTTTAGTGAACACATTAAAAATTTAAATTATCTTCAGTATTAAAAGAAGAATAATGATTAGTGTTCATTTCATCTGATTTCTAGAAAGCATGGGAAGTAATGTTTTTTGATTTTAAAGAATTTAAGGTTTTTTAGCCAATATTTTCTTCCTTCTCTAATATGGAATGTAACCGAAGTAATATTATTAGTGGTGCTAAGTAAACCGTCGTTATGAACTGTTTTAGCTAAATTTGATTTGCCATATGCTTCAAAGTGCATTATTTGCAGTGAAGTTATGAAAATTAAGGAATTCTACTTGATATTAGCTTTTCAAGGTCAGTAAGCATATACTTTTTATCTTGTCATCCCCAAGTCCTAGCATAATTTTGAGTACAGATTCAAAAGTATTTGTGAAATCAATGAAAAAATGTAAGGGTAAATCTAACTCCATGTGAAATATATCAGAATAGATGAAAAATCAAGAATCTTTTTAGGTTTATCCAAAGAAGTAATGGAAAACTTTCTGGTGATAAAGAGATATTCCCATGACTTTAAAAAATTGGAACAATGCTAATACACATGGGAAGTTGAAAAAGGTGTGAAAATAGTGAATAAATACTGAGAAGTGAAAAAACATTTCACTGGACACTGAAGAAGTTATTTAGAGTGAGTAAATATGTTTTGCAGAAATGATAGTTTGGGGAATTCTGTAAATGTAATTTCACATGTCACGAAAAGAAAAATAATGATGTTACATATGTATATTACTGAGTTTGACTTATTATCAGTAATTTCTAATTTAAAAATACTTTTGGAGTCTATTTAAATTATATAATGATCTTTGCCTTTTCATAATGAAAAAGGATTCCGTTTGCTTTGTCTAGGAGTGGATTCCAGAATCCTAAGAAAATACTGATTCTATGTTTATCAGTACACACAGAGTTACCATAGGAAATGAATGTGATGTAGCCATCGATTGCTTTTGACTACAATCAGAAGAGAATCATATGAGTATATATACGTGGGCAGTTCTAAGATCAAACCTACTTTCTTTATCAATTAAGTGTAAGGAGCTAAATTCCTCTACTTATAGAAAAATTGTTTGAAAACCTAAAATATACATATACACATACTTATATACATACACATGTAACTACACATGCATGTAAATGATTCATCTCAAAGTAACTCAGAAATATAAAATGAAAATATGTGTGAAGATATACTAGGAATATTTAAATTAAAAAGACTAAAATCACATTCAGAATTGCCAACAGGAGTTACCTTGTGGGGCAGCGTGTTGGAGATCCACTGTAGTCACTGCTGTGGTATGGGTTTAATTTCTTGCCTGGGAACTTTTGCATGCCATGGGCATGACCCTCCCCCCAAAAAAACAGCCAACATATTGAAAGAGTCAGGGCAAGTAATATTCAACTACAATAATAAAAGGAAAGATAAGGCTTTTTTCACTTATAAAGATCTTTGCACCAGATAATAGTTCATGAAAATTTGTAAATTGAAAGCAACAAAAATAGAATTCATAATGAGTAGCATATTTTGATTGATCCCCTTTACCCCCACCCCCCAAAAAATTAAGTGGATAAAAGACGTGTAAACCTAGCAAAAACCTTAGTAACATAATAAACATAGTACACCTAATTGGTATGCACTGAACCCTGTATCTTAAAAAACATTCTTTTCAAATGTTCCTAGGACATTTTTAAAAATGACTTTATTGGTCTGTCCATTTATCAAGACACAAAACAGCAGTAAATAGCCACAAGTAGACAGCACAGGCAGCATCTGTTAATGGAAATGAAATAAAACTGTAAATTCAAAATTGTATTAGTTATATATTGTTGCATAATAATATTTCCACAAGCTTGCTTTAAACATACACATTTATTATCTCACAGTTTCACCTGAATCCTCTGCGATGTTAAAATATCCAGGCTTTGACTAGAGAAGCAGTGACTTCTAAGTTTATATGGTTGTTGGCAGAAATCAGTTCCTTATGACATGTTCCTACACATCAAAACTGAAGCAACTTTGTGGAGGTTATTTTTATTTTTGACATTAATTAACAATATAATAAAGTGGCTGGCTGTAAGATAAACATATAAAACCCAATATTTACTTTTTATTCTAATAATTAGTCTATAGAAGTATAAATTTTAAATGTTTTACATTCATAAAATACCATGATATACAATTGGCTGATAAATTTAGTAAGAGGGTCATGGAGCCTTGATGATTAAAACTATGACATGTGTCGAAGAACATAAAACAATATCTGAACAAATGAAAATTCATAACCTGTTTTTTGGTGGAAAGACACAATGTAAGATTTAACTCTCCCCAAACTAACACATAAATTTAAAGTGTTTCTTAATTGAATCTCAAACTTTTATAACTAGGTACATTTATAAAATATATTTGAAATAATATATACCCAAGAAAAGCCAAATATTTGAAAAAGAATAAGAGGGGTTTATGTTGCAAGAATTAGAATATGTTCTAAAATCCCTGATAATAACATAAATCTGGTATAGAAAAATCAATAGGTAAATAATTCACCTGAATAAAATAGATAATTAAGGCATTGATCTCAATATCAGTGAATTAATATATTACACATTTGTAATAAAATTGTTTTAGTATATAAATATATATGAACTAACATGTTTGTGCCATCATTATTTATAAAGGTAAAATCTGCAATCAAAGTACATATTCAGCAGTAGAGGATTGATTAAATAATTTGTATTTTATGTAGCAAATGAGAAATATATAAATTAACACCAGGCCACTTCTTTTAGTTATAATTATGTATGAAAATCAAAACATAGAAAGAAATAAGTAGTATGATCACATTTTTGTAGAACAAAGTGACTGTGTATATATATGGGCACATGTTTATGTATATATATTCTGTATAATATTATCTGAGGATGATGAAAAGTAAGAAAGGACAGAATTTTTTGGCAGGGCCTCTGAGGCTGAGGTGAGCAGGGCTTACGTAAGTGAAGGGTAAAAGAAGTGGGCATCATTATTCTATATTGCAAAGAAAAGATGAAATTCAAATTAAAACTAAAAAGTGGGTTTTTTTTTTAACCTTTTAGATTAAGAAAGGTCAGGATATTTAAAAATAAATCTGTTAGAATTCTGGGGAAATAAGCATTCTCATACACTAATTTTGTGAGTCAAATTTGACACACCCTCTATCGTTCTATGAAAAACATTTCACAATACCTTTCAAAATGTGTAATGAATATACTCTTTTACCCAGAAGTTTCACCCGTAGTTTACCTCACAGATTTACTCATTAATGTGTGAAATGTAAAAGAATATTAATGTCAACAGCGATAGTACTTGCAAATGATTAGAAGTAATCTAAGTGAACAACAATGGAGGACTAATTATATGAGTCATGACATACTCATGCAATACAGTACTTTGCAGCTGTTCAGCAGAATAAGGCACTTCTCCTTGTTCAGGAGTAATTGTCAAAATATGTTGTTGAATAGAAAATGTAAGTACAGAAAAATGTATACAGATTTATACCATTTATATTTTAAGAAAGTAGGTGTATGTGTGTCACTGTGTGTAGTTTACAAACAGATCACCTCTGGAAACTCTATGAAGCATGGACGGTAGAAGGTTGTTTTTTTTAGTAGGGATATGAAATAGCTGAGAGGTTGGGTTGAACTGATTCCTTTTTGTGTCTTTTGAATTTAGTACCTTGTGCCTGAATTATTTATTTAAAAACTGAATACTTTTAGAATTATTCTTATTGACTTATACAAGAACAAACAATGTATTCAAACACCCTAGCTAAGTATGAGAGACCGTATTATATTAGTTAGTAAATTGACATGACCTTCTAATATTCCCAAGTAAATTTTTATTTATTAAATGTATTCTTCACTACAAAACTGAACATTTTGTGAAAGAAGTCTTTTTTTTAATTTCAAAGAGATATCTTAGAAATCATTTGAAGTTAAAAGCATTCTTTGAATTAGAACTGAAAAAGAAAATACTACTGGTGTATTGAAATGATTAAAAGATGTGTAATAATGGATTTCCTGACGTTCACAGGAGTATGTGCTTGGTTAGATGATTTTAGCTGAAACTGAAGCAGAAAAAGATATAACTCCAAAAGCGGTTATTCATTCTCAGCTTTCTCTCACCAAGCCATGACACCCATGGGGTTAACTCCTCAATACCCCCAGATAGGGATTGGACAAACAAATGCGTTTGGTAAAGATTTTAATTAAAAAATTCTCAGCTGTTTTCTACAATGTAAAGATGTTTGTTATAATATTCTGAATTGCTTTCTAAAGTATAGCTTGATGTCAAAAATTTCATAATTCTCTAGTCAGTACTGTATTTTTTTTTTTCTTCAGGTTGTATTTAGTTTCAGAACAGGCATAGTTTGTGTATGTTCATTTTCTGATAAGATGATAAATATGACAAGTTAATACTACGTACTGGCATAAATAATCAAATTACCTTTCAGGACTATTTATTTTAATTGTATTTACTAATGTGATATTTAATAAATTCATCATAAAAACTCCTTTGAAATGCCAATTAAATTTTCAGGTTTCATTTCCAATTTCTTAATGATTAAAACTACATTAATACTGGAGTTTCCATGGTGGCACAGCAGAAATAAATCCAACTAGTATCCGTGGGGATCCCAGTTCGATCCCTGGCCTCGCTCAGTGGGTTGGGGATTCGACGTTGCCTTGAGTTATGGTGTAGGTTGCAGTTGCAGCTTGGAACGTCCATATGCTGTGAGTGTGGTGCAGGGTGGTGGGTAGGGGAGGGGACAGACTGTATTAATACTTCCTAAGGAAGTGAACTATGTTATTCTTAAAACACTAATGTGGTCTTAAACTTCTTATTAGAAAACATAGTTTAAAATAAAAAATATATCTAATTTTAAAATGATTTCTTCTTGTGGAAGTTACCAAGTAGTAAAAATGAGTGCACAAAACAGAAACCTGAACTCCATTTTCAATGAAATTAAATGATCTGAATAACCCCAAACTACAATGAATCAAATGAATGATAAAGAGATATCAAATATTGTGAAGATTAAGCAGGCTAGCAAGTATATTAAAGTAGGCTATCCACTCTTTGCTGTAGAATTTAGGCAAAGCCTAAGTAAATGGCACTGTGGTGCAAAGTCACTCTTCATTTATTTAAACCAGTGGAAATGTTTTTATGGTCTGATAATGGGTGAAGTTTTTCAACTAGTTTTGTAAAAAAAAAAAAAAAAATCCTTAGAAGCAGAGAAAGAGGTACTAAAGGGAGAAACATACTTGCATCCATATTTGCAGGAAGTAAGCTGTCAGTAAAGAAGTTCAGAGACAGAAGAAGCAGTTTTTTATATGACTTCAAAGTATGAAAATAATATTCAAGAGTAAAAATAGGAAGACAATGAAAATAAATAAAATCCAAGTTTATAGAAACCATATTTTTTTAAATGGAAGAAAAAATGGCAGAAGTAAAGGCTAGTTGAAAGTTACTGAAATGACATAGACTGTTGAGATCAGTTGGAAGTGTGAAGGACAAGGCAAAAAAATGTAAGGAAAAATTTTTTGAAAGCTTAGTTTTAAATAGTTGCAAGTCATATCACTTCTCTTGTTCCTGATATTGGTAATTAGTGTCTTCTTCCCCTAGCCCACACCCAGCAAAAGGTTTATCAGCTTGTTTTCTAAATGAACAAAGTTTTGGTTTCATTGATTTTTCTCTAGTGTCTTTTTGTTTCTATTTCATTTCTTCCTTTCTTCTGCTTACTTTGAGGCTCATTTGCTTTACAAAAAAAAAACTCAATGAATTTTATTATATTTTTAGTTGTAAAACCATCATCAGGAATTTCTATCGTGGCGCAGTGGTTAACGAATCTGACTAGGAACCACGAGGTTGTAGGTTTGATCCCTGGCCTTGCTCAGTGGGTTAAGGATCCGGCGTTGCCGTGAGCTGTGGTGTAGGTCACAGACATGGCTTGGATCCTGCGTTGCTGTGACTCTGGCGTAGGCTGGCAGCTACAGCTCTGATTTAACCCCTAGCCTGGGAACCTCCATATGCTGTGAGAGCGGCCCAAGAAATGGCAAAAAGACAAAAAAAACAAAAACAAAAACAAAACAAAACAAACAAAAAAACCCATCATCACACCCAGTTTTACATTTCCATCCCAAATCCCCAGGCCACCCCTCCCCCTCCTGAACCTGTCTCCTTTGGTAACCATATGTTTTTCAAAGTATGTGAGTCAGTTTCTGTTCTGTAAAGAAGTTCATTGTATCCCTTTTTTTTTTAGATTCCACATGTAAGTGATAGCACATGATGTTTGTGTCTTACTGTCTGACTATCTTCACTTAGCATGGTAATTTCTAGGTCCATCCATGTTGCTGTGAATGCCATTATTTCATTCCTTTTCATGGCTGAGTAATATTCCACTATGTATATGTACCACATCTTTTTTTTCCCCTTTTTTTTAGGGCCACACCTGCAGCATATGGAAGTTCTCAGTCTAGGGATCAAATTAGAGATACAGCTGCTGGCCTACACCATAGCCTCAGTAATGTGGGATCTGAGCCACATCTGCGACCTACACCACAGGTCATGGCAACACCAGAGCCCTGACCCACTGAGCAAGGCCAGGGATCGAACCAGCATCCTTGTGGATACTAGTAGGATTCCTTTTCGTTGTGCCACTAAGGGAACTCCCAGTACCACATCTTCTTTGTCCTCTCCTCTGTTGATGGACCCCTAGGTTGTTTCCCGGTCTTGGCTATCATGTATAGAGCTGCAAGGAACATTGGGGTACATGTATATTTTTGAGTCATGGTTTTCTCTAGATAGGTGCCCAGGAGTGAGATTACTGGATCAAACGGTAATTCTACTTTTAGTTTTTTTCAGGTATGTCTATACTGTTTTCCATAGTGTTTGCACCAATTTATGTTCCCACCAACAGTGTAAGAGGGTTCCCTTTTCTCCACACCCTCTCTGGCATTTATTGTTTGTGGACTTTTTGACGATAGCATTTCTGGCTAATGCAAGGTGGTACCTCATAGTAGTTTTAATTTGCATTTCTCTAGTAATTAGTGATGTTGAATATCTTTTCATTTTTTTTTTTTTGCCATCTGTATGTTTTCTTTAGAGAAATGTCTGTTTAGACCTTCTGCCTATTTTTTGATGGGGTTGTTTGTTTCTTTGGTATTGAGCTGCAGGGATGTTTATATATTTTGGAGATTAATCCCTTGTCAGTGCCTTCATTTGCAAATATTTTCTCCCATTCTGTGGGTTCTCTTTTCATTTTATGTAGTTTACTTTGCTATACAAAACCATTTAACTTTAATTAGGTCCCATTTGTTTATTTTTGTTTTTATTGTCATTATTCTAGGAGGTATATCTGAGAGAATATTGCTGCATTTTATATCAGAGAGTGTTTGGACTATGTTTTCCTCTAAGAATTTTATAGTATCCAGTCTTATATTTAGGTCTTTAATCTGTTTGAGTTTATCTTTGTATATGGTGTTAGAGAGTTTTCTAATTTCATTCTTTTACATGTAGCTGTCCACTTTCCCCAGTACCACTTAGTGAAGGGACTGTCTTTTCCCCATGGTGTACTCTTGCCTCATTTGTCATTATTATTTTTATGATTTTTATTTTTTCCATTATAGTTGATTTATAGTGTTCCATAAGTTTCTACTGTACAGCAAAGTTACGCAGTTACACATACATGTATACATTGTATTTTCTCACATTATCATTCTCCATCACAAGTCACTGGATATAGTTCACAGAGCTATACAGCAGAATCTCATTGTTATCCATTCCAAATGCAATAGTTTGCATCTATTAACACCAGGCTCCCAGTCCATTCCACTCCCTCCTCCTCCCCCTTGGCAACCACAAGGCTGTTCTTCAAGTCCATGAGTTTCTTTTCCTTAGAAAGGTTCATCTGTGCCATATATTAGATTCTAGGTATAAGTGGTATCATATGGTATTTGTCTTTCTCTTTCTGACTTACTTAATATGAGAGTCTCTAGTTCCATCCATGTTGCTGAAGATGGCATTATTTTGTTCTTTTTATGGCTGAGTAGTATTCCATTGCATATATGTACCAATTTTTTTTTTTCCCGCTTTGGCCACACCTGTGGCATGTGGAAGTTCCCAAGCCAGGGGTTGAGCCATAGCCACTGTGGAAGCAACACCAGATGGTTTTGTTGTGAGCCACGTGGGAGGCCCTATACCACATTTTCTTAATCCATTCATCTGTCAGTGGACATTTAGGTTGTTTCCATGTCTTGGCTATTGTGAGTTGTGCCGCAGTGAACATACGGGTGTATGTGTCTTTTTCAAGGAAAATTTTGTTTGGGTATATGCCCAAGAGTGGGATTGCTGGGTCAGGTCGTATGGTAGTTCTATATTTAATTTTCTGAGGTACCTCCATACTGTTTTCCATAGTGGCTGCACCAATTTACATTCCCACATGCAGTGTAGGATGGTTCCCTTTTCTCCATACCCTCACTAGCATTTGTTATTCGTGGACTTATTAATGATGGCCATTAATGGTACCTCATACTAGTTTTGATTTGCATTTCTCTAATAATTAGTGATGGGCATTTTTTCATGTGCTTGTTGGACATCTGTATATCTTCTTTGTAGAAATGTCTATTCAGGTCTTTTGCCCATTTTTCAGCTTGTTGTTGTTTTCTTCTGCTATTGACTTGTATAAGTTGTTTGTATATTTTAGAGATTAAGCCCTTGTCATTTGCATTTTTTGAAACCATTTCTCCTATTCTGTAGGTTGTGTTTTTGGTTTTTGTATAGTTTCCTTTGCTGGGCAAAAGCTTGTCAGTTTGATTAAGTCCCACTGGTTTATTTTTGCTTTTATTTCTGTTCCCTTGGGAGACTGACCTGAGAAAACATTTGTAAGGTTGATATCAGAGAATGTTTTGCCCATGTTCTCTTCTAGGAGTTTGATTGTGTCTTGTCTTGCATTTAAGTCTTTTTAAGCCATTTTGAGTTTATTTTTGGGCATGATGTGAGGGTGTGTTCCACTTTCATTGATTTATCCATGGCTGTTCAGTTTTCCCAGCACTACTAGCTGAAGAGATTTCTTTTTCCCATTTTATTTTCTTGCCTCCTTTGTCAAAGATTAATTTACCATAGGTATCTGGGTTTATTTATGGGTTCTATGTTCTGTTCTATTGGTCTGTATGTCTGTTTTGGTACCAGGACCACGCTGTCTTGAATACTCTAACTTTGTAATATTGTCTGAAGTGTGGGAAAGAGTTATGCCTCCTGCTTTGTTTTTGTGCCTCAGGATTACTTTGCCAATTCTGGGTGTTTTGTGGTTCCATATAAATTTTCAGATTATTTGTTCTAGTTCTGTGAAAAATGTCATGGGTAATTTGATAGGGATTGCATTGAATCTGTAGATTGCTTTGGATAGTATGTCCATTTTTACAATATTAATTTTTCCAACCCGGGAGCATAGAATATTTTTCCATTTCTTTGAATCCTTTAATTTCCTTGATTAATGTTTTATAATCAAGTGTTTCACCTGCTTGGTCAGGTTTATTCCTAGGAATTTAATTTTTGGTGGGTGTGACTTTAAAAAGTGTTGAATTTTTGTTTTCCTTTTCTAATATTTCATTGTTAGTGTGTAGAAATACAACTGATTACTGAATTTTAATTTTGTATCCTGCTACTTTGCTGAATTTGTTGATCAGTTCAAGTAGTTTTTGTGTGGAGTCCTTAGGGTTTTATATATATAGTATCATATCATCTACATATAGTGACAAATCTACCTCTTTTCTTTCAATTTGGATACCTTTTTTTTTGTTGTTGTTGTTGTTTGTCTGATTGCTGTGGCTAGGACTTCCAATACTATGTTGAATAAAAGTAGTGCAAGTGGGCATCTTTGTGTTCCAGATTTTAGTGGGAAGGCTTTCAGGTTTTCTCCACTGAGTATTATATTTGCTGTGGGTTTGTCATAAATGGCTTTTATTATGTTAAGGTATGTTCCTGCTAGACCTGCTTTCATAAGAGTTTTGATCATGAATGGAAGTTGGACTTTGTCAAATGCTTTTTCTGCATCTATTGAGATGATCATGTGCTTTTTGACCTTTCTTTTGTTAATGTGGTGTATGACATTGATTGATTTGCATATGTTGAATCATCCTTGTGAACCTGCAAAGAATCCCACTTGGTCATGGTGTATGATCTTTTTAAGATGTTGTTGGATTTGGTTCCCTAAAATTTCGTTGAGAATTTTTGCATCTATATTCATCAAAGATATTGGCCTGTAATTTTTTTTGTTAGTTAACTTTCTCTGGTTTTGGTATTAGGGTGATGGTGGCTTCTTAGAATGTCTTTGGGATTCTTCCTTCTTCTTAAACCTTTTGGAAAAGTTTAATCAGGATGGGTATAAGTTCTTCTTTGTATGTTTAGTAGTATTTGCCTGTGAAGTCATTTGGTCCTGGACTTTGGTATGTAGGGAGTGTTTTTATGACATATTCAATTCCATTTCTAGTGATCGGTCTATTCAATTGATCTATTTCTTCTTGATTCCATTTTGGCAGACTGTAAGTCTCTAGAAAGTTGTCAGTTTCTTCCAGGTTGTCAGATTTTTTGGCATATAATTGTTCATAGTTTTCTCATGGTTTTTTGTATTTCTGCAGAATTCATTGAAATTTCTCCTATTTCATTTCTTGTTTTGTTTATTTGGGTTTTTTCTCTCTCCTCTTCTTTGTGAGTCTGGCCAGAGGTTTTTCAATTTTGTTTACCCTTTCAATGAACCAGGTCTTGGTTTTATTGATTTTTTTCATCTCTATTTTATTGATTTTTCCCTCTGATCTTTATGATTTCCTTCCTTCTGCTGACTTTAGATTTTGTTTGTTCTTCTTTTTCTAATTCATTTAAGTGGTGGGTTAAGTTGTTAAGTTGAGATTTTTCTCCTTTTTTGAAGACCTGTATCACTATGAATTTCCCTCTTAGCACTGCTTTTGTGGCATCTCATAGATTTTGAATGGTTGTGTTTTCATCATCATTTGTTTTGAGGTATTTTTAAATTTCCTTTTTGATTTCTTCATTGACCCATTGGTTTTTTAGTAGTATGTTGTTTAGTCTCCATGTAGTCAGTTCTTTTTCTATTTCTTTTCCTGTGGTTGATTTCTTGTTTCTTGCCTTTTTGGTCAGAAAAGATGCTTTAAATAATTTCTATACTGTTAAATTGGTTGAGGTTAGTTTTGTGCCTTAGTATGTGGTCAATTCTAGAGACTATTCCATGTGCAGTTGAAAACAGTGTATATACTGATTTTTTTGGATGTCATGTCCTGAAAATGGTGATTAAGTCTAACTTTTCTATTGTGTCATTTAGGATCTCTCTTGCCTAATTAATTTTCTGTGTAGAGGATCTTTCTTTTTATGTGAGTGGGGTGTTAAAGTCTAGTATTATTGTGTTGCCATCAATATCTCCTTTATGTCTGTTAGTATTTGTCATCTGTGTCTAGGTGCTTCTATGTTCAGTACCATACTGTCTTGATGACTGTAGCTTTGTAGTATAGTCTAAAGTCAGGAACTCTGATTCCTCCAACTCCATTTTTCTTTCTCAGGATGGCTTTGTATATTCTGGGTCTTTTGTGCTTCCAAACAAACCTCAAAATATTTTGTTCTTATGTGAAAAATGCGATTGGTAATTTGGTAGGGATTGCGTTGAATCTGTGGATTTCCCTTGGTAATATAATAATTTTAGGAATTTGGTTCTTCAAATCCAAGAGCATGGTTTATCTTTCCATTTGTTTGTGTCATCTTTGATTTCTTTTATCAATGTCTTAGAGTTTTCAGAATACAGGTCTTTTGTAGGTAGGTTTAATTTTCTTAATATTGAAGCTGAGATCATTGATATGATAACTTTCTTTTTATTCTAATGTACACAGCCAGGGCTTTACATTTAGCCGTAAGTGCTGTATTAGCATCATCCCACAAATTTTGCTATTTTATGTTTTTTATTTATTCCCTTATGTTTATTCCATCCAAATTATTTATTTTCCTGGTTGATTTCTTGACCTGTAGATGATGATGATGGTAATGATGATATTGATCTCTAAATTTAGGGGAATTTTCCAGAGATCTTTATGTTATTTTAATTTAAAATTCCATTATAGTCAGAGAACATAGATTTTATGGCTTGAATCATAAATTTATTGAGACTTCCTTTTTTATTCATAATATGATTATCTTCGTAAACGTTATAATACATTTAGATGGAATATGCATTTGATTATTGTTGGATGGAGTGTCCTATAAATGTTAATTAAGTCAGATTGGTTGGTTGTATTTCTTCTATATTTTTACTGGTTTTCTGTCTACTTGTTCCATCAAGTATTGAAAGATGAGTATTTAAATGTCCAACTATAATCATGGGTTTGTGTATTGCAAAATTCATTCTTACTTGGAGGGAAAAAAGATTGAAAGGCTAGATCATGTTGATGGCATCAATAACATACGAAATAATAGCCACAAATGCATTTAATTCATATTGGCTACAAAAATGTCCACCAGTCTATGAATCCATGTCAGTTACACATGGCAACCTGGTTGCCATGCAAATCATTTGTTTTATCTGGTCAAGGGGTATTTTGAAAACTGGTTGACATGGTGATAATATTTCTGTTATGCAATTGACATATCTAAAAACAGAATTGCAAAGAATAAAACTCTTTGAAATCATCTTTCTAATACTGTTTTCACTGAAAAAGTTACATATATTTGTATCTACTTATTTCACATTCTAGTTAGTAATAATCACATTGAACAAACCAGCAAAGACACACTATTATTATTGAGCTGAACTATGCTGCTGAACTAAAGACCCCCTTTTTCATTAAGGGAACATGGTTTTATTTGTTGAAATATTTATGCATAAAAAAGAAGTAGATATATAAATGAAGATGAGATATGCTTTTAACCTGTAATGCTGCTAAAGACTTGTAAAGATTAACTATAGATTTTCAGGTCAAAAGAGCAAAGATTTACCAAAGTACTTTTGGCAGAAGCAATGATATACAGAGTTATATTTGAACTTTCTAAATTATAAGTATCAAGAAGAAGATTATATTGCAACTATGAAATATGGATTTTCAATAAATGCAGTTAAAAGTAAAATAATTTCTTATTCATAAATTTATGAATGATAGTCTTTATCTCACATATAGTAAGTAATGAAACGATAGATTATATAACAGTCTTTAGTTTTTATTCTAAGTAAAATAAATCGCTATCTGTAGAAATAAAACCCTAAAGTAAATAGATAAAATTCTAAAAGATAAATAAATTAAAAAGTAAAAAGCCTTCCATGAAGATAATTTTTTTCTTAATCATTTTATGGAATTATAGAGATTTCCTTGGCTAAAGTTTAGCATATTTTAGTGTAACAAAGATTTTTGATAAAGCCTCAATTATGACCATACAGTGGAAATAGTAGAAAGAAAACTAACTAAATGTTTCCATTTGCTGCACATCGGTTTACAGTGGAGTAACCACCTCACAGTGGAGTTCTTCATCCATCTAGAAGCTTAGGGTATTGAGATAGCTTACCTAAATAGTGTGTCTTATCCATCCAGTGTTCTTACATGTCAAGTTGCCAACATTTTGTAGAATTCCTCCCCAAATCACATATGCAGCGCTGCTTTCTGGAACACATTGTGGTCATTTGGAAGTTCATTCTCAATACCTGACTTTGCATTTGCAAAATCTCTGTAAATAGTTCAGCAAACAAATCTGATAAAAGGAAACTAAAGGTATAAAACATGCTTAAATGTAAAAAAATGAATTTTATCTAAAAATTACATTAAAAAATCATATGCAATCCTCATTCATTTTAAATATTACATGAGTCAAATCACAAAGTCTAAATTTGACTAAATTTGTTAGTAATATGCTTGTTCCTTAAACAAGATGCAATTCATAATAACCACATGCTTCTAACCTGAATCTTGAAATAAATTGAACACAGTAATTTGGATTTCAGTGTACCTATCTTCCTCTGCAAAACTTTGAAGACTTGAAGAAATAAATCAAAGGTGTGTCATGGGCCCAAAATGTGCTTATGTCACTGGGAGAAATCAGTGGGAAACCAGGCTCAAAGTTGGCCACTTTGGATCATTAGCACTGTTCCTCAGAGTTAGGCCATCACTGCCCAAACCCTGCCTATCAGCAGAGGCCCAGAAGAAGCAGAAACTTGCACTATTCACTGAATATGTTTGTTGAATGTGCGTTTGAAACTATTGCTCAGGAGCAATAATTAATGGAAAGAGTTTTATGAAATTATCCTAACACTTGAAAACCTTTCAGAGATAGAAATAGGCTTTGTAGAAATATATAACTATAGTTTGCATTTATAAATCAGGACTACCATCATTTCTCTGAGCTAAGATCGATTCAGTTATTTGTGATTAGGTTCATTAGCCATTTTAATTCCATGATAATACAGTTGCAGACTATAGTCTCTTCACATCAAAGAATAAAATGAAAGTATGAATAATAATTAATTTTCTATAAAGTTCTAATCATGACTGATAGTATCATTAGGATACTTGGGGGCTGCAACATAGAACTGCATCTTAAGATGGCTTAAAATAGGATATTTATCTTAAATGAAATAACCAAAGATAAGGTGATCTCCAGACTTATCTGATGATAATTTCAAGAAGTAATCAAGTTCTTTCATCTATAAGATCTGCATCTTTTAAAAGTCAGCTAGGCTGACTTCCCCCAGGGGGTGTCAAGATGGTTCTAGAACTTCCCTGAATTACTAGATAAAGTTTAGAGAAGGAAGAATAGCATTCTTTGTTCTAAGCTTTTTTCTCTTGTTTAATGAAGGAAGATTCTTATCTGAAAGCCCCCTCAAAGACTACCCCATATATATATCATTGGCCAGGACAGGCTGACTTACCTATTTCTAAACTATTCACTGGCAAGGGCAATAGGATACTATCATTTTGTCTACACTAATCTTTAAGGATTAAACGAATTAAAGGAATTGAACACTGGGCTCAATATTTGCCTAAAAACCATGATGCATTGAAATAATTAGAATATCATAAATTAATAAAAAATCTAAATGCAGTTCCTGGCTATTTTGCAGGAATATTTTGTAATATCCATAAAAGTCAATGTTGAGAAATGTGACTACTGCCTATATCATTGCACTTGTTAGATTTTACAAACATTAAACGTACCTGCAGATGAAAGTAAGGATCAAAATGGGGAAAGCATATCAGATATATATACAGCTCCCTGGCCCTAAGCCATTGTCCATCCCCAAAATGTAATTGGTTCACTTGCCTATTAATTATTTTTCATTTATTTTCTCTATTAACCCTAATTCTAGAATATTCATATAACCAAAGTGAAGAATAAATAAGCTCTTTCTATGCATAGAAGCTTTTTTCATTTAAGATTGTGGATGAAAGATGCATTATGAATAGTATTGATTTTTTTTTTTACCTCAGTCAAGTGACATGAAAGCTTAACCTAGATTCATCTTCTTCTTACATTTGTCCTAAATCTCTGACATGTCAATACTCTATATTTGAATGCTTTATGCACATTAGCAATATTGTAAAATCATATTGTATTGTGACAAGGCACTAAATTTATTTCAGAGAAGGTCCATTTTAGCACTCTATACACTATGAATAATAAAGCAGATATTGATTCTAATGACATATTATCACAACATTAATAACTTAGTTGAAGAAGACCTTTTTTCATTTGAAATTGGAGAGAGAGTAGCTAAAGGAAAAAAAAAATCAGCACCCCAGTTAGTTTTCTTTGTATTAAATGATGTTGTTCCTCATAATTACATGGTGTCAGTACACATGTATACATGGGTCATATTGAGTTCAGAAATATAGGGGTACAGTCTATTTTAGTCATGGCTATCTAAATCTTTAATTCTCATTAGTGATTATAGGGCAAAGTTTGTAAATTTACAATTGTTTCTCTCTGCTCAGATGAAAATGGTTATGTATTCTCTCTCATCCCTGGCAAGACCATCCATCAAAAATGATAACAATGATATCACAGTAAAAAATAAAATCAGGAGACTTGTCTAAAGAATTTAGATTTATTTAAATGAAATGTAAATGTAGTTTAAGGCAGCTGCTTATCTTTAATTGAAGGTATTTGAAGTCCTAAGTAACTATGAAATTTTGGCTATAGGACTGCATATATGAATAGCTGAGTCATTAAATGAGTTTTGGAGTCTTAGGATTTATGACATATATCCCTGTTAATAATTGTACTGAAATTCCACACATAAAAAATTAATCTATTCTTCATTTTAAAACTGTTTGTCATTACTTTGTCAAATTAGACCAGGATTTGCCTTCAAACTCAGGCACACAATGTCCCTTTTAAAATTCACAATGTGATATATCTAAAATATATATCAGATATATTTACCAGAGAGAAACACATTCTTTCACTTTTAGTCTTAGTGTAATAAGTACTAGTTAAGAAAAAGTGTCCCAGGGCTTTCAATCTAAGATGGGAGTAAAATCATCTTTGATCCAATCACTCTTATTTCTGAAGCCAACTCCAGGTTTAAGAAACTGAAGAACAGAAAAGGTCTATCTATCTCCCAGGTAAATATAAAATACCTATATTCCTGAATAACAATGTATGAAAAGAATGCTTTAGTAGTGGAAAACAGAGTGTTGGAAATCATTGACACTGAACAGAGAAAAGAATAAAAAGAAATGAGCACACTTTATGTGACCTTCAGGGACAACATGAAGCATACTACATTTGCATTTATAGAGGTCTCAGAAGGAGAATGAGAAAGAGGCAGAAAACATATTTGAAGACATAATAGCTGAAAACCTGGGAAAGGAAACAGATACCTAAGTCCAAGAAGCACAGAGTCCCAACAAGGATCAACCCAAAGAGGTCCATACCAGGACATATTGTAATAAAAATGGCACAAAATAAAGATAAGGAGATATTATTGAAAGGAGCAAGGGAAAAGCAACAAGTTATATAGAATGGAACTGCCATAATTCTATCAGCTGACTTTTCAGCAGAAACTCTGAAGACTGTAGGGGAGTGGCACAACATATTTAAATTGATGAAAGAGAAAAGTCTATAACCATGAAAACTCTCCCTGGCAAAGCTCTCATTCAGATTTGATGGAGAGATCAAACGTTTTATAGACCAGCAAAATTTAAAGGAGTTTAGCACCACCAAACCAGCTTTACAAGAAATGTTAAAGGAACTTCCTGAGTGAAAAAGAAAACAGCCAGAACCTTGAAAATTATGAAAGGAAAAATGCTCATTGGTAAAGGCAAATATATAATAAAGGCATTCAATTAGTCCCCCAAAAATATGGTAGGAAGGTTAAAAGACAGAAGTAGTAAAATCATCTATATCTGCAATAAGGACTTGAAGGATACACGAAATAGATATAAAATGTGTCAAAACAGTAATTTTGAGCGTAGAGAGTAAAGATGCAGGGTTGATAAAATGCATTTGAAATTAAAAAATCAACATTTTAAAATTATCAAATATATATAGAGAGAGATTGCTATAAACCTCATGCTAACCACAGAGCAGAAATCTATAATAGATAAACACACATAATAAAGAATCCAAATGTAACACTGAATATAGTCATCAACTCACAAGGGAATGAAAAATAATGACATAGAAATCCCCTTAACAGTTAATAAAATGGCAATAAGTACATACCTATCAATAATTGAGTGTAAATGGACTAAATGTTCTAGTCAAAAGACAGAGTGGTTGAATAGATACAAAAATAAGACCCATAATATGCTGCCTACCAGAGACTCACTTCAGATCTAAATACACACACAGACCAGAAGTGAAAGTTTGAAAAAAGGTATTCCATAAAGGAAAACAAAGCCTTGTAACAAATCTTACATCATACAAAATAACATTAAACTAAAGATGGTTATAAGAGACAAGGCAGTGCATTATGTAATGATCAAAGGATCAACCTAAGAAGATATAGCAGTCGTAAAGGTATATGCACCAAATATAGGATCACCTAAATATATAAAACAAACATAAAAGGGGAAGTTGACAGTGATACAATAATAGTAGGAGACTTTGGTACCCTACTTATATCAGTGGACCGATCATCAGTGAAGATGATCTTCAGTAACGAAGAAAGTCAATAAGGAAACACTGGCCTTAAATTATACATTAGAGAAAATAGACTATATATATCCAAAAGCAGCAGAATACATGTTCTTTTCAAGGGCATATGGAACATTGTCCATTTTTAGATCACATGCTAGGCCACAAAACAAGTCCTGGTAAATTTAAGAAAATTAGAATCATATCAAGAATCTTTTCTGACCACGATGTTATGAGACTAGAAATCAATTAAAAGAAAGAGAAAAACTGCAAAAAACATAAACATGTGGAGGCTAAATAATATGCTACCAAATGACCAGTAAATCAGTGAAGAATTCAAAAAAGAAACCAAAAAATACCTGGAGACAAATAAAAATAAAAACACAACAATCCACAATCTATGGGATGCAACAAAAACAGTTCTAAGAGGGAAGTTTATGATAATACAAGTTTACCTCAGAAAAGAAAAATCTCAAGTACCACCTCTACATCTAAAGGGACTAAAAAATGAAGAACGAATAAACAAGAAAACCTCACTAAAGTTAGTAGAAGGACAGAAATAGTAAAGATCAGAGCATAAATTAAATAGAAACCAAAAAAAGTAGAAAAAAATCAGTGAAACTAAGAGCTATTGCTTTGAAAAAATAAACAAAATCAGACTTATCAAGCAAAAAAGAGTCAAATCAATAAAATCAGAAATGCAAATGGAGAAGTTATAAGCAACATTATAGAAATACCAAGGATCATAAGAGATTCTACAAACAACTACATTCCTATAAAATGTACAGTCAAAATGAAATGGACAAATCCTAGAGTTGTACAATTCTCCAAGACTGAACCTGGAAGAAATAGAAAATATGAACAGACCAATTACAGGTAATGAAATTGAATCAACAATAAACTCCCAACAACAAATTCCAGGAGTAGATGGCTTCACAAGTAAGTTCTACTAAATACTTAGAGAAGAGTTAAATATCTTTCTTAAAGTATTCTGAGAATTTGCAGGGAAAGGAGCACTTGTGACATCATTCTATGAGTCCAGCATCACCTGATACCAAAAACTAAGATACCACAAAACAAACAAAACAACAGGTTAATATCCCTGATGAACATAGATGCAAAAATTCTCAACAAAATATTAGCAAACTGGATCCAACAATACATTAAAAAGATCATACACCATGACCTAGTGGGATTCATTCTCTGGATGCAAGCATGGTTCATTATTCACAAATCAATCAAATTCATACATCACATTAGACTGAAGGATGAAAACCATATGTTTATCTCAATAGATGCAGAAAAAGTGTTTGACAAAATTCAACATCTATTTATGATAAAAACTCCCTATAAAATGAGGATAGAGAGAACCTACCTTAGCATAATAAAGGTCATATATGATAAGCTGACAACTAACATTACACTCAGTGGTGAAAAGCTCTAAGCATTTCCTGTAAGATCAGAAACAAGATAAGGTTGCCCACTCTCTTTAGAAATCTTAAAAAATTAGGCAAATTAAAATAATAATTTTGTATTATGACATCATTGAATGTGCTTATATTCTTTAATATATGAATAAGAACTAACAAGTCATTTAAAAGTTGACGGCAGATATTAAATGGCAATTGACAGGAAAAAACTATATGCCTTTTTAAGTATACTAAAAATAACATTTTCTCATACTCATAATTAAATAAAAATTTAAAGTAAAGTAATATTTTTTAAGCTTATCGTTTTTGGAAAAATCAAAATGTTTGATGATGGTCTTCCCTCACTTTAAAGACATTGTCGTACAATGTCCTGTCTGATTAGCTACTGTCAGCCTCTGGGAAATCCTTCTTCTGCCCTGTGCTCCCCTCTTATGCTCTAGCTGGGCTGGTCTTCATGTTCTACTTTGAACACTTCCTGTAAGGAACCACCAGAACTTTCTCCTTGTTCTCCCTCTTTCAGAGTGGCCCTTTCAGTATCTTTGTCTCGCCTCACCTCATTCAGCTTCTGCTTTATTGTCACCTTCTCCTCAAAGGTCTTCCTTGACCACCCTCTTAGGTTCTTCCACCTCCCCACTTTATCCTCTTTTTCTACTTTATTTTCATTGTACCTTTTACTTCCTGGAAATGTTTTATCAAGGTAGTTGTTGACTGTTTCTGGTGGTCTCATTCTTGTTTGAAGGTGTATAAGCTAGTGCAACCTAATTAGTGAACTATTAATATGTGCCCCCAATTCCCTCATCAGTGTGGAATTCCACATCTAGGATTGAACTTACTTCTTTGTGTGAATTTGACATAGTTAACTTGGATTTATTGCAGTAACTGTTAAGAACAACACATTGAAAACAACTTAAATGCTTGTCAGTAGAAGATGGCTAAATAGTGGTACACTTCCAGAGAGTTATTATGCAGCTATTAAAATGATGTATATGTGTGTCCATGTGGGTCCACATACATACATGTACGTGCTACTCTAGAACAATCTCCTAAATACATTATTGTTTATAAAAAAACAAAGTGTAAAATGATGTTTATTATTTTTTGACTTGGAAACATCAACATGCATATGTGTATATATGTACATATTTGTAAACATAAAAACAACTGATGATACTAGCTTATTGTAGGGAGAGAGAGCGAGCATACCTGGGGGATAAGTATAGGAAAGAGAATAAAGAGAATTAATTCTCACTGTAAGCCCTTTTATGCCATACTTTTTTCCCCCATAGTGGTATTATTTACTTGGTGAATTTTTTAAAGTATGTTAATAAAAGAAATTAGTTTGCCTTTTTCTTTAATATGTCAAGTGATTTTTCTTTATGTTTTCTTATATGAACAAATGCAGTTTTGACTTCTTTAATTATATTTTTATATAAAGTTTTCCTGTTATTAAAGTGGAACATCATTATTTTATCTATCTGATTCATTAGAGCTAATTTTTTTTTGGAATATTTACCACAATTTGTAAATTTTCACAAAGAAGCAATGCTGCAAAAAATTCATTTACCTTAACATAATATAATGCCTTTTCCTTTCCATACAGTAAGAGCATGTAGAAACAGTGTAAAATGGCTTTATACTTATTGCATTGATGATAATGGAAACGGATGCTTTTTAAACCATGGAACTGTCTACAGTGCTTTGAAATAGCCAATTAACTTACACTCCATTTTCGCTTAAGTGATTTGATAACACATGGAGTCAGTCCATCAATCCTTAGTCATGAACCCCTGCTCCCTAAAGGTTAATGCTCCATCCTACTTCATTGATTCGAATGTTTCATCTGTTTATGTATTAAAGCAAATATATATTTTAAATAGCATTTTATTTAGTTCTCGTTTATGTGAAATGCAATGAGAATAAAGTTGTTATGAAAATGGAATGATGTAATAAATAGTTTCATTATGAGATTATTCTGCCCTTTCTCCCTAAAATGATAAGACAGTATTCTATGAAAGGAAATTGTAGACATAAAACACAGCATTCTCTTTCCATTACTTTATTCCTAATGTTTAGCAAGATTTAATATGCAATATTTTAAAGCTCTCAGCTCAAGCTTGTAAGTTACAAAACACCACAGGGGAGAGATGGCATGAGCACTATTTTTTTTCTCTTGGCTATTGTAATGAAGCCCTTATAGGCTGACAGAATGTATTACTTATTTTTCAATGTTACTGTGATTTGGGCTGGAATTTCCTCCTTTAGTAAGTTTGGCAGAATTATTGTTTCAATGTGTATAAGAAATCATCTTAGAGAAAGAGATTTTATGTGCATGAATTCCATCTCTAAAACCTGTCCTGCTCAGCCACTGCTGTTCACAGGGTGATTGGACAAGTGCCCAAGGGCATAGGCGCCAGGCAGGGATGTTTCACTAAGACAGTTTGTTCAACACAGCCATTGTCATCCCATTAGCAGGCATAAGCATTTTTGCCACATGCTGATTAACAAAGTGGTACCTGGCTCTCACCATGTCATCCTAAGGATTGGAGTTGGACTTATTTTGCTTTCCTCCAGGCTGCGGGCAATTAAATTTCATGACATAATTTGACAACAGGGTCTTTCAAGGGGTCACCTGGTTCAGGCTCCTGTTCCTAGGCTTATCAATAGTTAAATATTGAAGATGAATGAGTTCCCGTTATATTCAAAAATAGATAATGGTGTGGTGATTCTACAATTTGTAACTAGCTTCAGTATTTAATCAGTCTTTCTAGTGCAGTGGGATGACTTTTTTTTTTCTGTTGTACTTGCTAGGCTTTTCTACCTCCATTCTTAGATCTCAACCTTAGATCTAGGCAACCTTAGAGGATCTCCCAATACCAAGAAGAATAATTTGTATGGTCCCTTTAACTTGTATAACTATGAAGCATAATTTTTCCTAGAGCATTTATACCCATTGCCCAGGTTGGGAGACAGTGACAGAAGTGCATAGGGAGCCCAGAAGCCACCCATTGAAAGGAAATTACATGCTGCCTCACTTCTCTTTTTATTTTTAGTAGTTATTGGAAATTACTGTTGAATTCAGATCTTCCCAAGTGAGATCCAGTGGTCCAAAGAAACAGATGTCTCACACGAAGAAATTACCATGGGCAGAGAGGGAGCCTATTATGGGCTGAGTTGTATTCCTCCAAAATTCAGTGAAGAATAGACTTCCAGTACTTCAGCGTTTGGCCATATTTGAGGTAGGTTCATTAAAGAGGTAATTAAGTTAGAATGAGGTCATTAAGATAGGTCCTATTCCAAAATGACTGGTGTCCTTCTGAGAAAAGGAAATTTGGATGTAGACAGGTACAGACGGAAGATCATGCGAAGACACAGGGAGAAGGTGGTCATCAGCAGGCCAGGGAGAGAGGCCTTGGGGGAACCAACCCTGACAACACCTTATTCTTAGCCTTCTAGCTTCCAGAATTGTGAAAAAATGAATTTCTGCTGTTTTAACTCCCCCGTCCCAGTCTGTGGGGCCTTGTTAGGGCAATCCTAGCAAATTAATAGTTTGCTGAGTGTGAAGTCAGTGTGATTAGCCAGAGCCGATGTGTTTAAAGACACGTCATGTAGCTGACATTGGAGGGCTCCTCGGACTTAGTCATGCCAATACAGTAGGTATCTTTGGAAGGACTCATTGTACCTGAGAGTGAATATAGGGTCTACATTGGCTTTAAGTGCCTGTAACTGAGCATGGTGCTGAATAGAGGAGTCCTCTCCCTCTCCTGTCTTATCAAGAGCAATTATTTCCAGACCAAACATAGAGATGTACCTCTGCCTCTGAGGGATGACATCAGCTTGGACATGACATCAGCATGAAGGTGAAAGCGACAGGGAATTCTTTAGTCTTCCTCCACCTAAGAGACTAACACAATGAACACTTACTTCCCACCTGTACACTAAGCACCACGTGTACATTTAATGTTCACAAAGTAAAATAGAAAATAACTGTTTTCATAGGAAGAAATTGGACACAGCACACTCAAATTGGGATAATTTGAGTTTATCATTGTCATTTATTCTTCTTTTCTTTCCTTTATTTTTTTAAACAAAAACTATCTACAAAGCTGTGAAAAGAGAGTTGGGGAATTAATAAGAATTGGGCAGCAGCCTGTGGTTGAAATAACTGAGGAGGAGATACTGCCAAACCAAGAAACAGATAGAGAAGGTGTCTTGAGAATGGATTTATGATTTCAGTAGGGATAGCCCATCTAAGGCAACACCCATTATAGGGAGAATCAGTGTCATGGTTTACTCTCTTCCTCTCCTCTACAGTCTTCATGAGATTCTCCATTGGCTGAAACCAGTGTCAAGTTTGAGCACACATTTTGCATAAAGGTCTGTTTCTCAGGGGAAAAGAGTACAGGGACAAGGGTGAAGAGTGGAGTTGGAGAGGCAAAGAGAAAGGTTAAGACAGTTACCCAGGGTCACATGGCTAGTAGGAAGAAGAGATGGATCTTGAACCCAGTTGTGAGGCTGTGAAGTCCATGTTCTGATTTGGTAGCCAGTTGTTGAGAACCAAGAGTGGCCATCCTCCTACAGATGATGTGATACTCTGGCCCCGACATAATATGCTCTTGAGGTCTGTGTGGGACCTTGATTTTCAGGCTGTCAACTGGAACGCAAGCTGGAATTAGGTCTTCCTAGTAGCATAAATGCTCTGCTTGGCACTCTGTATTATAGAATATGAGATCCCAGAAGAGAAAATCACATTTCATGATAGACTTGATGGATATGATTTGCTTCATATCTGAAGACAAAAAATGACACTTTATTTGTACATAATGTGTAATTCTATATATATGAAGCTTAAGAATAGGCAAACTAATTTATGGTAATAGAAACGACTGACTGGCAAAAGGCATGAGGGAAACTTTTGTCAAGAAGTGTTACCTTTGTTATTAGCCAGGCCCTCACTTCTTGCCAGTTAAGCCAGCTTCACCTTGACAGGTGCTCTGACAACACCTGCCACTTAATAAATGTTTCTATTTCTGAAGTCACTCACTAAGCCATTGCACAGTTGAGTGTCCGCTGCATAGCGAACCTCACCTTGTTTGAGTGTTTTCAACTTTTAATCAATCTGGTTTCTTTCTATGGACTCCTGAGTTTTCTAAATCCTTTTAGAAATAGATAAATGAAATCCTGATGTAAATAATCCTGATATCGTCAATTAATCCTGACTCAGAAGTTCCCCCTCTGGTGCAAAGAGATCAGCCACATCTTTGGAGTCCTAGGACGCAGTATCCATCCCTGGCCTGGCACAGTGGGTTCGGGATCTGGCATTGCCACAGCTGCTGCATAGGTTGCAAGCATGGCTCGGATCTGATCCCTGGCCCAAGAGCTCCATATGCTACAGGTGGCCAAAAAGGAAGAAAAAAATTCAAAAATCCTGAGCCATGATCTAAAAATTGGTGTAAGTTATTTCTCAGTTTTAAAATTTTTATTTCTGTTAATATCACCCCAAATAGTTAAATATAATATGTAACTTGCTTTTTGTTTACTTTTATTTTTCAGTTGGCTTCAAATATCATGGCCTCTTCTGCCACATTTGCTTAATAATTAATTTTACTTTGTGTATAATTCTAATGTTTATTTCTTTATAATTTGTTTAGTCTAATGACTGTAACGTAATAATATTTGCTCTGTATTTTATTATGCTACTCAATTATTTTCTTATCAGAAACTTATGATTGAGGACTGTGCTAGGTACTCAAGAAACAACTAAATAGAAATAGTGGCTGTAAACATATATAATTAATTTGAACACTAAAATGGTAAAAAACAGTAATCACCTTCAGGCAAACCATTCATTATTTTTTCTTCCACATATATGGCCTTTTTCTAACAGAGGGATATGGCTCTGGCCCTCTCAGCTTTATTTCAATATCTATAAGTGGAAGGACAGTTTTGCCTGTTACGGACCTAAGGAGACTCTGTAATAGAGGTTAGTGAATTAGGAAGGATCCATTTTCAATCCTTGCTCAATAACCTGCTAATAATGTAACTTTTGGCAAGATCCTTAGATTCTCTGAAACTCTTATACGGTAGTAAGTGTAATTACTGATTCCTATTTGCATGACTGTTGTGAGAATTAGGAAAATGTATGTCAAGTGCTTGCATGTGTTGTGTTCTCAAATGGCCAGTTATTACCTAGATATTCTATCACTGGACAAATGATTATGTTATATATTTTAAATCATTAATGATTCTAAATTGAAAGTTAGGTTCTAAACTCCTAAGTCAAAAAAATTATTTTATGAGCTTTTTTTTTTTAATCATTAGTTACTATTTCCTTGGCATCATTTGTAGCTCTCTTCTACCTATGCTAAAGAAAGAAGGAATGGCACATATCTGTCATCAGATAATGTAAAACATTGGCTCAAAATTTTCCACACTGGGAAGTAAAGAATGCAAGAGAGATTTCTTAGTCAGACACCCACATATCAGTAGTTTTCTCCAAGGAAACCGATGTACCTTGCCAAATACGATTTTAGAAAATAGGGGAAAAAGGCTTAGTTGAAGATAATTCTACTTAACTCGATGTGATACACCTGAAGCAATTAAAGCCATGTTTAGAAGGTAAAGAAGAATATGCCATCAGCACCCTTTATATTGTATCCCTCTCATTAAAAGGAAAACTAAAACCTAAAGAACTTATTCATTCCATAAGCATTGAACAACTGGAGTATGTTAGGCCACGTGGCTGCTTGATAAACAGTAACAAAAGATCTAATACAAACAGTGCTCTCACAATTTGACATGGGTATTGTAAGTTATATGACATAAGACATAAGTAACAGTCAAGGCTCTTAACAACAAGCACCAGAAACCAACTTTTAAATAGAAAATACATCTTCTTAAAGGAGATTACAGAGCTCATAGAAACCTGATGGGACCAAAGAACCCAAATGGAAGAAACGATGCCTTCAATGCTGTAAACGTGCCTGATGTGTGAGCCATTGCTTTGAAACAGGACTGGATGCTTCACTTCACACCTTATCCTTGTGACCCAGGAAGCTGTCATCAGGACACTGCTGCAGGACCACTACCAGAGAGAAGTTGTCCCTGTGGAAGCTCCCAGGTCAAAGTGTGTGCCTCTTATTCCTGGATCCTGGGTCATTTGCCGGAACTGCACAGGAGGTTGGGAAGGTGGATTTCTAACATTTTGGGTTGTATATGCGTGGCAGCCACCACCAAGTTTTATAAGAAAAGGAATACCTCAAACATTGAAATGAATAGATGAGTTCATAATCCAGATATGTATTTAAATATCTAGATATTTGTCAGAAATAATGACAAATATCCACACAGTATCTGAATAATATGTAATAAAATGGAAGAGTTTTGTGAGTGGCACTGGGTAGCTATACTGAGGTGGTTCCTAAAAACTTAAGGTTTTAGCTTCAAGTTCCTCCAGTAGGCTTCTGTGACCACTTTAGCCCAGGGAGGGTCTATCTTCATTCTTTATACCAGCACCTTGTTTGTTTTCTCCAAACCAGATTACCATGTAGTATCTGTTTTGATGGATGTATATGTTTTCATGTGTCTTCTCACTTAGAATTCTTATCCATGCATTTACAACAACTTGCCTGCCTTGAATCCTCAGCAGCTTTTAACCACATAGCAGTTTGCCTAGTGAGATTTCCATTATAAATACCCACAGAACATGTGAGATCAAAGATGAGCAAAATAACCATAAAATGTGTGGTTTCCAGACCAATAAAATGTTGGTGATGTTAGCAAACCAAAAAAGTATGAATTATAGGAATCAAGAAAAAAAATGTTCTTCAGAAATTGGGATTCTTTCAATGGAAAGAAACAGAAATCTTAACCCCAAAGAAGATCAGTTTCCTAGGGAGCCTAGGGAGGGTCATGTGGAGATTGACTTCAGGATTCTTTAATCTGTCTCTGAAGAGGAAGATGCATGGCTACTAACATCGTATGGGGGCAAGGCCCAGACCCCTAAACAAAATTAGGAAAGAAAAACAGGGAAAATAAATGCTAGGTGGGAAGCCAGCTGGGCTTACGACATGGAAAGCTATTGCCGTCTTTTAAACACTGGGTGATGGAAAAGATAATGTACTCAAGGATTTCGCTTGATTGGTCCCACCAGCAGGCATGCCACTTGAAAGTATGTAGTGGGCATGGTAAATTCTGCCTTAAACTCTGGAATCCTGTTTCTGTATTTCAGTTTCTGTATGTTCATGCTCGCTGTACAATTTAGTGATTAGGCTTTCCAAGTGGTGTGATTGCTCAAAGAGAATGTGCTGGCCCAAGGACCAAGGTGTTTGATTCTATGAGCAGTGTTAGTTATTAGTGTCATTTATGAGTTATCAACTTGGCTTCGTACATCAGTCTCTTGCATTGCTTTTTAAAAATGTGATTCGGCATCCCTGAGTGGGAATACATAAAGAATGAAAAGATGTAGTTTCTGAGACTGAAACAATATGAGCTATATAGTTTGCTAGGACTGTTGTAATGAAGTACTACAGACTGAATGGTTTAATATATAGAAATTTATTGTCTTAAGTTTTCAGATGCTGAATGTTTAAAACAAGGTGTTAGCCAGGTTCATTCCTTCCAAGGGGTGTATGAGAAGAATCTGTTCCATGGCTCTCTCAAGATAACTATTTTCTCCTAGTGTTTTTTCACACTGTCTTTGTGTCCAGATTTCTCCTTTGTATAAATATATACATCTTAATGCATCTGGGCCCACCCTAATGACCTCAGCTTAAGCAAATTTTTTTTTTTTTTTTTTTTAAGGGCTGCACCTGCAGCATATGGAAGTTCCCAAGCTAGGGGTCTAATCAGAGCTATAGCTGCTGGCCTATGCCCAACCACAGCAGTGCAGGATCTGAGCTGTGTCTGTAACCCAAATCACAGCTACCAGCAATGCTGGATCCCCTGCCCACTGAGCAAGGCCAGGGATCAAACCCACATCCTCATGGATACCAATCAGGTTCATTTCTATTGTGCCACAATAGGAACTCCCATGCAAAGACCCTATTTCTACATAAGGTACATTCTGAACTGCTGGAGGTTAGAACTTCAGGCTATAAATGGGGGTGGGCACCATTCAACCCATAACAAAGTCTAAGCCCAGGTATGGATATTGCCTATCAGGGAAGCTCTTTCTAGGTAGTTAACCTGAGGGTGCTTCCATTCAACTTCCCACAAGTTCCAGAAGAGAAATACAGAGTCTCTAAAGGCATCTAAGAAAACATGCAGTTACCTGTAAGAAGAAGGAGGCTGTTGGGAATGATATATAGCTGGATTTTGCCTTGGTGGGGGCATGGCATCAGATTTAGCTACCTAAAGATGATCGAAGTATTTAGGAAATGAGTGTTAGAAGAGAGAAGCGAAGTAGAGGAAGCAAGGAGCTATTGAAGGAGCTGTATTATACTGTGATAAGTTCTAGTTGAGGGGTGTTGTCATGGTATGGAAAGGAAAGGGTGTTTTGACAGAGCCTTTGCCATAGAGATGCATGGGGTCTGGCCATGTCTGATTAAGGAGTGAAATGGGGAGTGTAGTGAGACATTTGGGAAGAAATGCTTTCCTGTCAGAGTTCCCCTTCACCTTCCACTCGCAAATATGTATAATATTATGAACTGTTCCATCACTCTTTTAGGGACACTGTGAGAATGTTTGTTATTAATGTGAATAATTATATGGGCAAAAGAGATTAAGTGGGAGGTTCTCACTAATGATTAGAACACATGTACTGAAGAAAAGTAAACGTACTTTGGTCTGAAATATTTAAGCTAGACAGCTAGGTCATTAGTTAATTATTTTGAGTTTGAAACATGCATTGGAGATTGAGATAGTACCCAGAGAAAACCCATAGTGTACCTAAGTATCCTTTGCGAAGGCAAGGAAATCAAAGTAAAGGGACAGTTGGGATGACGATCAATAGACATATATGGAATAAGATCTCCAGCATGAGCAGAGGGTCTGACATCTGGGTCCAGTAGTGTAAGATTCTTCTGTGAACCTCCTAATTAAATAAATAAATGCTTTGTGTGAAAACATCTTTGAACTGTAAGCCCAGAGTTTGTTGGACATTCCTCCTTCTGCCAAACACTCCTTCCTTGACAAGCTGTAAGTAAGCCCCTGAGAACCAGAAAATTTCATTTTGGTTCTTGATGCCTTTGCTATCTTCATACCTGGGTCTGAGGGATAGAAAGAGGAGAGAAGCAATGGCACCTCATAGAGAGCCATCATACATCGTCTTTAGTTACTCTTTGTTTAATCCTTATCTTACCTTTAGGATAAGAACAAACCGCTAAGAAATGTTAGGAAATTTGATTAGTGAATGGAAGTTTAGCCTATAAGCTTGTGTGCCTGGGAGAATAATTTCAATGCTATTTAAAAAATGTAGGTACTTGCTCTTATATGGAAGGAAGAGGTGATGAGATGCTGTGGTCCAGATAAAGGATAATTGAATCTAGTATGTGACAATGGGGTTGTACTTACTGTCACCTGGAATTGGGAGGTACTACCTCACCTCTAGCATCAATTTATGCCTCTGTAGTATGAAAAGTGGGACTAGGTTTATGATTTTTAAACTCTTAAAAAAACAAACAAACCAGAAAATCATTTTATCAAATACAGTCCTACACAAATTACAATATATATTTAAAAATACAATTCAGTTTAAGTGGAATAGGGAAATAAAGGACTTTCACCCCTCTTAATTTTGACTTCTTATGCCCCAAAGCAGTCCCTTATTGCTGGAACCCAGTTGTATTATCTTTAATGTACTATCTCATTCTATAATAGCATCATAGTCTTAGTAAGACTTGTTGAGTCAGTAGTTCTCTTTGGATAGCACTCTGTAATACATGGATACATGGCAGTGTACATTGGTATGCAGGATGCAAGCACATCTTGAGTAGCATCCTTTGATGATCTGAAGACCCAGCATATCCACTGACTCACCCTTTCCTCTCTTCCCCTGTTCTAAGAGATGGACATGTGTGGTACTCTGCTTTCCTAGTCAGTTTTCCTCAGGAAGAATTTCTGCTGAATAAACTCATCCCCTTTGAACAGTGTTCACTTCTGACCAATATCTCTTATGATTAATACATTATTTGTAAGGAAAAGGAATACTAAAAAAGGAATGGATAGATGAGTATAACTAAGTCACTTTCGTGCACAACAGAAATTAACACATTTGTAAATCAACTGTACTTTAATTAAAAATAACTAAAATACATTATTTTGTTCAATGCCACTGTCATTAATAAAGTTACACTTAAGTGTATCTTTAGGATGACTCTGATTATCTTCTCTTGAATCCCTTCTGTGATAGTATATAGTATCTATCTGTCAGAAGGCAGACTTATTTAATTCCTACTAATAATATTCATTTATTTTTTTCCAATTATTTTGTGATAAACACTGCATACGCTATGTCAAGTTTAACAACCTGGTGGCAAAAATGGGTAAGTATCTCACTTATTTTTAAGCGTGAAGAAACAGTTCTAGTACATTAGTTTACTTGCTAAAGGGGCAGGACTGGGGGATGTTAGGACAGCCTGTATCCTCTACAGATTCTTGAGGTCCAGGAGTGAGCAGGCCTGGCATGGGCACAGAGAGTGAAGGGGACCCCTCAGTATATGTCTTCTCACTGATGTCTGTGTTATTATTTAAATGTCAGCCGTCTTCTATGCCAGTCCTCACCAAATTCACTCTTTCTCTCTTCACAGAATATAGATTGTAGTTATATGAAGGCAGTTAAACAAGATTACAGATTGTTTTTTCCTCTAGTTCAGATTTTTATGATCTCTTTGAAACTGTTTGTAAGATGCAGGTGTTATATAGCTATCATTTGCAAAAAGAGTTGTTGGTATTTTACTACATGTATCTCCAGGCTATTCCTCAAGGATCCACCTTGCTTGGACTTAGAGAACAAGGACAAAAAGACAGTGACATTGGTTATAGGAAGCAATCAGCAGCCAAGTTCTTCACTTACCCTGGCAAGCATGTTCTTATTGCCATCTTAAAAAATGATTTTTTGACTAAATTCTGGACACAGCACCTCTCTGTAGCCATTTCTCACATTCTCGACACAGCAGGTTTTCCAAATGCTGTGAATGCTTTCTTTCTTTCATGTGTGTTTAATCAGCTACAAATAGTGCATCTATACCCATGTGTTATGTTCAGACAACAAATGATTTTGTTCATTTCCTCTTAATGGAGATGTTTAAAATTCAACATGGAAGGAAACTTTTTCAACCTAAAGTTCCAGTCGCCTGTTGAAATTAAGATAAATGGCTTTAAAGAGACCATAAGTCTTCTTACATGTCAAGATTTTTGTTTACAAAGCACTGTCCTAATAAGGTTAATATAAATGCATTTGGAACAAATGGGCTGACTAGCTTTGAAATGCACAACTTAAAACGTAATGGAAACAGTGGTAAAATATGTTTCAGATTTCCCTGAGTCCCAAATATTTAGATTGTATGATAACAGTGACTATCCTACACTAGTGTCACACACACTCCTTGTCTCTAAATTGAAATTATGGATACACCATGAATAATAAGTGTGCCTTTTAGTGTTCTTAAAATATATTACAGTCTTCTCTGGTATATTCTATGACTGAGTCGCATTTAAAGCAAAAGAAAAAAAAATTAAATAAATAAAATGTATCTTAATTCCCTCAGCATGTATAATGTGAACCTCATTGTTCCAATGAGAACCCACACTATTTATAGTGAGCTTGATGCTTGGGTTTGACAGGCAGCCATCTGGGGCACTGCACGAGGCCATTTTGAAAATTCAAACCTTCAATAAGATCAAAGTGTCTAGAGAAGTATTAAATTATACCCAGATAGAAAACTATGTGTCCTCAGTCTTTTATGTGAAATTCAACATTGATACATGCTCTGTGAGTTTTCTTCCATGCATACACATAAAATTCATGCCACTGAAATGCTGAGAGATGGCTGGAAAAAAAAAAACCAAGAATCTAAACTGGGATCACATGTCCTTTCTGGCCTCTAACTGTGGCATTCATCTGACATAATAGAGACTCAGAAACACAGCTCGCCTTCACTCTGCGGGGGTTACAAAGCTTTTCAGTGTAGGAAATCAGCACGTGAATATCTCTTCCCCTAGCTAGAAAATGAAAAACACCTGACACTTGAGAACTGTTAGTACATGATTTGAATGCCATTAGGGGCTCCTACACATTTCGTATTACAGCTGTGGAGTGTGTAACCCATGAATAGCACTTGTGTTATGTTTGCTTTAGAAAACTGTGTTGATCCCTCCAGGCGCTCTATTTGCAAGTACTCCCATGTGAAGCATAGAGCAGGGGGGAACTGAAGCAAACAGATCTGTCTTACAGAGAGACTGTTCTGCAAGGAGATATTTTTAGAGGTTGGAGAAATGGGTAAGGCACCTCCCACTCTGGTTGTAACTTTTGAAAGAGGATGGCCAAGGAGATCTTATGTTGACATAACAAAAATGCTTTGTTCTGTGTGCAGAGCTCAAATTCTATGCAGTCATTTCCTTGTGGCTCAGAGTTTTAATAAAGTTTGACCTAGCCTCCTCGGATTTCCGTTGTGGAAGGAGGATTAAAACATGAACATTTTTCTTTGGAAAAAGTTGCTCTTTAATGTTTTTTGAACTACTTCTCAAGTGAAAATCACATCAGGGATAATCTTTCAATACTTTATGAGGTTTATATTTTCTCTTGAACTTCATGATGGGATTATTTTAGCACTTCAGGATTGGAATGAAATATCCTAATTTCTTTTCTCTGAATACAATTCATTCTCAATGAAAGTGGTATATTTTAGGAATATGTGAGCTGATGTCTAAACTTGCTTTTGAGTAAATGAGTGCATCATGAAAATGATGGCTTGATTTCAGCTGTAATTTTCTGTTCACATTACTAATCATACATCTTAATTTTATTGATAAACTTTGCTTATTTAAGGACTTTTTTTTTTTTTAGGTTGCTCTTAGAATTACTCAGGTATCTCTGTAAAGGAACTGGGCTTAGAGCATGGCTGGATATGAAAAGGAACTGCCAATTACTGACCAAAAGCTATTTAGTGGTAATTTACATAACTGACTCCATTTAACACACACAGCCTCACAGACATTCCACAAGGTAGATATTATTATATTCATTTTTGCAGATGTGGATACTTAAATTACAGAGCTAGCAAATCACAGTGATACAACTCAGTCAAATTGTTCTAATTTCTAAAGTCCATGTCTTAAACATTATCCTTTATTGCTTCTACACATCAGTGTGAAAATTCCTCAGATTTCTCCTCTTTAAAAGATATTTTCAAGTCTTGACATGACTCTTGCCTACTGAATAGCCCTGTCTTTTTCTTTGCTGTGCTAACAAATACCTAAAGAACAGTCTAATAAACTCGACAGAATCCCTTCCCTGCATAGTGTGCTTTGCAAACTTGAATGTCTTTAACATCACCTAGAAAGTGTTTAAAAAATACCAATGGTTGATGCTGCATTAGAACATTTACATCAGAATCTCTGGAGTTTGAGACAGGACACAGACATTTTTAAAAGTTTTCCTGGTGATTCTCATATGTAGCCAGGGTTCAAAACTTGTGGTGTATATTGATGTAAATGCATACACTTTAGTTCTCCACATTTCATTCTCAGCTATACTAAAAATTGTAAAGATTTTCTGTCTTAGAAAAAGCAAAGTGACGGCATCTTTGTATATTTCCACATGGGCTTATCAGCATACCATACTTCCTAATTAGTATGCTCCAAGGATGTGTCAGATCTGTCTGCATCTATTTCCACCATTAAGAAGTGTGGGTTAGAACTAGAAATATAGAAGGCAACTGGGGATAAAAGAAAGCACAGTTAGTACTACTTGGTCTTTAAATTTTTTGTCTTTTCTTCTCAACAATTTAAAGGAGTTGTCTTTCATTCAAAGGACTTGACCTAACTGCTCCCAGCATTTGTAGCCACTTTTTATTGGAGGAGGAGCTCAGGTATGTAAATCTATGCAAAGATTCTTCATTTGATAGTTATCCATTTTTGGAATGACATCCGAGCACTGAATCTCTTCCAACCACTGTTACCTTTGTTTACTCTTGAGTTAGTTTTACCTAGGTGCCCCAGCTTGGCTTATGCTTTTAAGCCCACTGGACCAATTCAGCAAGTCCAATCTATGCAGATCCAGCTTTTCTGTTGGAGTCTGACAAACCTTTTTCCTGTTATTGGCAAAGCCGAGGAATCAATGACCCATTTTCCTTTCTTTAGTGATAATATTTTTTGGAAAAGCACCACTCCTTATCACTGGAAACGGCATCACCATCAAGTGTCACATGTACCTAGAAAACAGGTTTGTCTCAAGAGGCAATGCTATAAAATCAAGGTTGATGTTACTTGAAAGGAAGCATGTTGTTCTCAGGAAAAATATTTTAGAGAGAGAGGTGACATCAAATTTCCACACAAGGGGAATGATTGACCCTGGGCCTTGCGAATTGAACAGCAAGTGAAGGAAGTACTCTCTTTTTTGATAATTGAGGTATAGCTAAGATTTACAAGCTGTGCATATCATCTGGTTGCCCCTCCTACTCTACTTTACACCATTTTCCACTTTTTTTTTTAAAGGGTGAGCTCCGTGGACTATCTCTGCAGGCTCCCTTATATTCTGGCTATAAATTAGCCAGTGGGATTATCACCTGGTGATTGGTTTGTGGGATGAGGATCAAATAAGGCTATTCATCTAGCTTTCTCCTTGTTGGGTCAGTGGAAGTTGGCAGCATTCTTTAATGACATAGCTTTTATAAGGGGACCTCCCTTTATGCTCTTCACCCCAGGTCTTTTTAGCTGTTCCTGCTGCCTCTTTTTTTATTGAAGTGTAGTTGATTTACAATATTGTGTTAGTTTCAATATGCAGCATAGTGATTCAGTATTTTGGCAAATTATACTCCATTACAGGTTATTATAAGATAAAGGGTATAATTTCCTGTGCTATACAGTATATCCTTGTTCCTTATCTCGTTCACATATTGTAATTTGTGGCTGTTAATTTCATATTCTTAATTTCTCCCTCCCTCCCTCTCTAGACTCTTAGGTGACCACAAGTTGGTTTTCAATATCTATAAGTCTGTTTCTTTTTTTGTATACATACATTTGCATTATTTTTAGATTCCACATGCAGGTATTATCACAGAGTATTTGTCTTTGTCTAAACTATTGCACTAAGCATAACATTTGCAGTCTATGTTGCTGCGAATGGCAGTTTCCCATTCTTTTTCTGGCTGAGTAATATTCCATTATATGTATACCTTCTTATTCCAGTTGTATATTTATGGAAACTTGGTTTGCTTCCATGTCTTGACTATTGTAAATAGTTCTACTATGAACAATGGTGTGCATGTATCTTTTCAAATTAGTGTTTTATTTTTTTCTGGATATATATCCTGGAATAGAATTTCTGGATCATGTGGTAGTTCTATTTTTAGTTTTTTTGAGGAACCTCCATACTCATTTCCATAGTGGCTGCACCAATTTACATTCCCAATAACAGTGTAGGAGGGTTCTCTTTTCTCTGCATTTTTGCCAGCATTTGTTATTTGTAGACTCTGATGATAGTCATTCTGAGAGGTGTGAGGTAATAGCTCACTGTGGTTAGCTCCTTTCTCCTCTTGTCCAGTCATGTCTGTGGGAGTTAAATGATGTTCCACTATTGTTGGCCCTAGGATTTGGCACTATTCTTTGTTTTCACCCAAAAGCTGCCTACATCTTTGTTAACAGTTCCTTTATGAAATGATCTGAAACTATTCAGTTTGTGCCTTCTCCAAGAGATAATCTTAGAAAGAATGTGGAACTCTGATTTCTTTAGAAGCAGTCCTGAGTATCATGGCAGTATTAAACTTGGATGTATCTGATAATTTTCTTAGGTAGCAGTTGTCTTAAAATACAGACAGGAATGTTGGTTATTTCTTGAGGCTATTTTCCTGGCTTAGTATTTCTTCATCCTTATTTCCATCCCTGCTTTCCTACCTTTCTTCTTTTTATTTTGTGTCTCTCAGTTTCTCTACCCCTCCTTCCACCTCTCTCCTTCTTTCTTTCTATTATTCTTTTTATCTTTCTTCTTCCTCTTTCCCTCCCTCCTTCCTTCCTTCTGTCCTTCCATCCTTTCTTCTGCCTGCCTGTTTTTACTTGATATTTTGCTCGGAAAATCCTAATAGTCACATATTTGGTCCAGGCATATAAAGTTAGGAAAGAGAAAAATATAGAGCATTTTTTCTGGATCATGACAATATTGATATGTCACTTTTTTCAGAGAATGCGTGCAAGATATTTACTATAATATTTAACATGTTGAAATTTTATCATGTAGGAATCATTACTTTTGATTGTTGAGTATTTTAATTTATCTGTGCTCCAGGTACATAGTGAGATTATACATCCGTGTTTCTATGTAATTGAATGGGGTCAATAATTTGTGAGTGGAAATGATGTTGTCACTTTTGGGCTCAATCATTTAATGTCAATACAGGACCCTTTAGAGTTCTCTCAGGTTATATATATAGATCAGAAATGTTGCAGATGGTGCCTTTTCCATCAATTCAAGTCTTAGTAAAGATTACCTGGAGCTTTAAACAACTTTGATTTCATGTAGTCAGAGAGAGAAATTTTTCCTTTAAGCTAGCCTATCTAGTACATACTGTTTTAGCCAGCTCATGCTATGCTGCTGTAACAAAATGCTCAGGACTGGATGGCTTAAACAATAGACATTTATTTCTCACAGTTCTGGATTCTAGAAGTCTAAATTCAAGGTATTGGCATATTCAGTTCCTGGTGAGAACTCTCCTTGTGGCTGGCAGGTGGCTGCTATCTCACTGTGTCCACACAAGCCAGGGAGAGAGAACTCTGGCCTCTCTTCCTTTTCTTATGAGGTCCACCCTCATGGCCTCTTTAAACCTGCCTACCTCCCAAAGGCCCCACCTCCAAATACCATCCCACTGGGGAGTTAGGGCTTCACAGTATGAATTTTGAGGGAAAGATACACATTCAGTCCATAATACATACTATGATATACTACCTGGTACAAGTTAGATTATCCCTAATAATGGGATTACTTGTATTTATTTGTATTTTCACATACTTTATTGAATAGAACCAAAAGGTTAAAGTTACAGCTATTGAGCTAAAGGAATTACTTGTGGGGATATGTTTCACAAATGGATTCCAAATTGGTGACAGGAAACATTACTGAGAGTGACCTTTAGAAAATGAGGATACTTTGTGCCTTTGTACTTAAGTTCTGGTACTGAGAAAGGAGGGTTGGGTGTCTAATGTATGTTGAACTGTGGCATGAATTTCTATAACATTTAATAGTTACAACAATCCTGCAAAACAGTCACTCTGAAAATACTTATTGAGCATGATCTGTCTGCTATGTATTATGCTACATGCTGAGGATGTAGCGGTAAGCAAAATAAGCAAGATCCCAAGATCCCTGTGTTCAGAAAACTCACCCAGGAACATACAGGGGAAGGACAGCAGGGGATTATGCTCTAGAATGGTGGGTTCTGTGTGACAAGGAAGGAGCAGATGCCCTGGGAGCAGAGAGAAGGCAGGTCTAATTCTCATTTGTAGCACCAATGGAAGATTCCTGTAAGAGGGGATGTCTGAGGCTAAGACATGAGAATGAAAAAAGTTATCTAAGCCAAGAGGAGACATTTTCTAGACCTAAGGTGTAGTGTATACACTATGGTCCATAAGTAGGAGAAGACCTGATATTTCTGATATACTAGAAAAAGTATAACATGGCTCTTTCTGCCACAAAACAGACACCAATTTTGGCTTTCTAGAGACTGCCTGAGGGGTTGGGTAAGAGACCCATAAGTTTAGGGGAGTTAATTCACTGCATGGGGAACAATGGGAGACAGGAAAGAAGATGGATATGAGCCAATACTTTTCCTTTCTCTAAAATAAATGATGGTGGTGATGATGAAATACGAAATACTTACTGAGAGTTTAGTATCAGATGCCATTCAATGCACTTTAAACTTATTACCACATTTAATACTCAAAACACCTAAAAATCCTAAGGCACACAAGAGAATTTGAATAACTTGCCCAATATGGCACTTTTATTATTTGACAGAGCCAGGCTTCAAAGTTCAAACTAAGATCTACTGAAAGCAGAGCTGATACTCTTCAATCTAGGTGAATGTTGGGCTGACTGCTAGATAGAGATAGTCTAAATGGATTGCTGACTACCTGATGAAAATAGCACTTAAGAAAAGCAGATGGAAAATGCCAAGCGCTATTAAAATTTGTAACTAGGTGATAGATTTGGGCTTGTGTGATTTTTCCCCCTATATTCTTGAGTATAGGGTTGCAGTTTTAATGGTGCCTTAAAGTGTATGCAGTAAAACACAGCTGGTAACTGACTTTAACTGTAATTATTGGCCTCTTACCAGTATTTAAAGATGCATTGCATGGATCAGTGCTTTGAACTTTGCTTTTTAGTTTTTATCAACAGTGTACCATTACTTTCCTAAAGACCTTTCCTTCACCTTTATTTAGATCTTGCACTGGTCTGTAATTACATGAAACTAAAAATTCATTGTGGATTGATTTCCATAAATTACAAATATGTCATGTGTTATGTTACTAGACAAAAGGTCAGCAAACCAATTTGTTACACCAGTAGCACATTTACCAGAGTTTAGACAATGATCCATTTGTTGAAATCCTTCTGGTTTTAACTCTTTAGCCTAGATTTCAACTGAAAGAAAAATTGTATGTAAAATGGAATTTAAATCACTGTTACTCATAATAGTTAGAATATAGCATACTTTTTGGATAGGCAGCTGTGAATTGATCTTTGCTTGCCATATCTATTTTTAGTTTAATTTTCTGTGATAGAGAATAAATATATGGTATTTTGCAACATCCTAAATACATCAATTACAAATTAATTGTAATGTCAATATAAACTATTTTCAGTATATAAAGTTATAAGTTCAGTAAAGGAATACTAATAGATTAGTGTTATCTGAACAACAATGAACTCTTACACATTATGCAACTTGGAAATTAAGCCAAATTCTTCCAGTGCCTTGAGTGGTCCTTAGTAATCAATTAAAAATGAATCCAATAAAATAGGATTTAAATGGCACGAATGAACTAATTAAGTTTCAAAGGGGAACCTATATTCTGGCTAGCAGCAGGTTGTTTTGAACAATATTCATCAAGTGCTTTTGATGTTTTTCTATTCTGCAAAAGTAAGCTCAAAGCCTTTTGATCCTTCTTTTAAAAATTCTTTTTTTTGTTTTGAAAACTGAAATAACCCCAGTGTCTACAAATCGCATCATATTTTTTTCAGTTTTCCTGGAGTCGAAATGTTACAGTTTTCATTGACTACCCTTCTCCTTTGTTCTGTCACCCAACAGAATGTCAAATTCTGCTTTTCTGGTCTTAGCTCTCCCATCTTTGTTCTCTTTTTTGAGAGGGTCACCAAGGGCAGAGGTCTTTTTTCTCTCATTTTGATTATTAATTGGTTTTTCCTGACTTCAATCCATAATACACATTGATAGCAGATAGTATTTATTACTGGGACATAAGACTGTTCATGTCATGCCTTTCCTCAAAACATTCTATCGCCCACAAGCTGGGGTCTCGAGCACCCTGGTATAAAATTTGAGGTGTATTACATTCTCCTCCCAGCCTACTGTATCAGATTCCTCTTTCAACTGTTGATTCTCATGATTCTTAAATTTCCTACATTACTCATCGCCATCAGCTTAGGCCTTGCTCTTTTGTGGTTTTGCATTTTTTTCTGAAATTACCAGTTCCCATGTTTATCCATCAAAATCTTTTGTTTTACAACTCAACTTAAAACTTTAACCCTATGTTTCTTCATAGCAGTTGTGATATTACTTATAATCTAGTGCCAGTTAACTGTGTTCATTTATTATTATTATCACAACTATATGTCCGTTGTCTCTATTACTCCTCACATTATCTCCATGGCATATATTTTATATTTCCTACTTTAAAGAGATGATATAGTGAGGCTGAGAATTTTAAACACTTCCCAAGATAACATAACTAACACTAAGAAAACCCACCAATGTTAGATCAATTGATCTAACTCTAAATCCACAGGACCCTGGCATGCTGTGACTTTCCGTAGCTAACATGTATATGTCACCGAATTCACATATGTACATGTACACATATACACGCATTCAGGACTACTGCATAGTATAGACCATAGATATAACTTTTGTAGTGTTAATTTAGATCGCCTTGATTTATCTTAGATTTTTCAGAAATAGTCTGATCCCTAGTCAGCCAATTAATGGCACATTTAACAACTAATATATTTCTATATTTGAGTGACTTCTTGAAAGATGCCTGCTGCGCCTCACCCTACATATGAGGAATGAATGCCTCTGAAACTTGAGAGTGTTATCACCAACATAAGCGTGTTTTTGGTTTTTTTTGTTGTTGTTGTTGTTTTGTGTTGTCTTTTCTAGGGCCGCACCTGCAGCATATGGAGGTTCCCAGGCTAGGGGTCCAAACGGAGCTGTAGCCGCAGGCCTACACCACAACCACAGCATCGCAAGATCCGAGCTGTGTCTGCGACCTACACCACAGCTCACAGCAACCCCGATCTTTAACCCATTGAGCAAGGCCAGGGATCAAACCTGCAACCTCATGGTTCCCAGTCGGATTTGTTAACCACTGAGCCACAATGGGAACTCCTTTTTTTTTTTTTTTTCCCCGATTACTTGATTTATTCTGCCTTTTGTGGCTAGACTTATAATTTGCAGTAGGTTTCTCAGAGTATTAAAGAGACTGACATTGGCCTTGAAGGTAGAGGTGCTCCAGTGCTTTAAGAGCTTTGCTTTACTTTGAGTGACAACTAGGAATAACGTTGAGTAGTGCACTGGCACCCAGTGCTGGTGTCAGTAAAGGAGAGCCTTGTGCTAAGTCACAGAGAATCCAGGGTGGAAGGAAATCAGGGCTGTAACATTCAAGCTGTGAGGCAGCCTTGGTTGCCCTTTTGTTTCTCTTCCAATTGAGAATCTTTTGTGTGCTTTTTTTCCAGCCTTTTTCCTCTCCGTACTCTACTTTGCTAATTAAAATTCTAATCACTCTGACAGCTAGAGGTAGGAAAAAAAATCATTCTTCCATGCTGGAGAAGGTAATTTCAAGGTGTTTTAGCTGCCAAAGAAACAAACGGAAATTAGACAAAGAAGCTAGTTGTCATAGAAGGACAAATGATTTTGTTTTCCCCATCCTGCCTAAAAATATACGAAACTTTAGCAAAGACAGCACATTTCTTTTTGGCATTTTAATAATTCTAAACATATGAAGGGTAAAGAATATGCTTTATTTTCCTACAGGTAGAGGTTTTCTGATAAAAATAATCTTTTATACATTTGTTCATGTCAAAAATAATTTACTGTTCTTGGGGTGAAATGAAGTACAACATCAAAGGTTTGACTTGGTCTCTGTGATACGTTGTTTCTGAAAATGTTTCCTTTTAATCTGTGATTTTCAGATCTTCATTAAACATTTAAGAGACTAGAAACCCATATTTAGAACAAAGAGAAATTTGTGGTGTGATTTCTTTTTTTGATTTTTTAGAAAAAATTCTTTATTAAAATTGGCATGTTACATGTTTAATGCATATTGGTCCAGAAGGGTTAAATACGCTTGCATTAAGATATACTTGAAAATGAGTTTTCTAGAAAGGTGGACTTCCTGAGAAACTTTCCAAATAAATTAATAACTTGGCTGTATTTTGGCTGTATTTACCAGGCATCCAGAAATAGTGTAGGGTTGGGAGAATGTTTGCCAGATAAGCTACTGCCTGAATTCACTGACATTTAACTGATTGCTTGATTTTACTAAATTGCCTGGACACTTATTAAAATACACTGAATTGGTGCTCTGAGGCAAAGTATTTAAAGTCTAATTGAATGTATATTAAAAAAAAAAGATGCTGCTAATCAGCAATAGTCGTTGAGTGACTAACACTAGACATCCAGACACACACATAGGTCTACACACAACAGAAGGCAATGCAAGATTTTGTACTGTGATAAGACCATTTATTGTGATATACTTTTCAAAGAGAAGGTACTGGAGACAATATATTTTTCAAATTTTTATAATTTCTAGCCAATGGAAAATATGGTCTGTTTATTTTCATTCATTCATTCATTCATGACCCAGTTTAGTCAGGATAAAGTTATACTGATTAAATAAAACATATTCAATGATGGTTACAATTACTATTTTAAGTCCAAGTTCATTATTTTTATTTTATATACATATATATTTTAGAGTCAAATATCTAGTATAATTCTTATTAAAGTAAACCTGCAAGGTGTTATTTTATTAATGAGCCAAGCTGGTTTTTGTTGATATTGCTGAATGATTAATTCACTAAGTGTATTATACTACATAAGGATTTAACAACACACAGATATCAAAGAGTTCATAAGAATTTCGTGCTTTGTGTGTATGAACTTCAAAAGGTTTATATTCGTAGAAATACCTGGGGAGAGACTTACAGGACTCATACATTGGTATGAAATATTTAGATCAACAAATGTTCTTTTTTTATTTAAGTTTCACACAATCACGGATGTATTATTTACTACTGTTTTAGTCTAAAATGTGTTTTTGAAGATACAGCATTTGAAAGAAGAGAGCCTAACAGAAATTTCATGGGTAGGAACAATATGGATACTAAAGCTGGTCGATTGAGAGAGTATGAAATTAAAATCAGATTTTCCAGAATAGAAAAAAGTCACATCTACAGATATCCCAATATCTCTTGGCAATGCATTAGATATTAATTTAACTTTACCACAGAATATTGTGTTGTATATATTGATTGTGCATTTCTCAGATCCATCAGTAAATAACTTGGTTGTCATGAGAAAAACCGTGTAATTTCTCTGAGCCTCAGTTTCCTCATCTATAAAATGAAATCGATAATACTGTTTCCCAAAAGTAGTAGCTATGAGGTACTTGTTATTTTTCAATTACTGTTATGTATAAATACAAAGAAATAAGAAATCACTAGTTACTTTGTCTAAAAACCTGGATTGCTTACAGGTTTTTATTAATAATTATGATAAACTTTGTAAATGTTATAGAATGCAGATTTTAATGCTAAGAACTGAGAGATACAAGAAGGAACACAGCAGCATCACTGAGCTTAAGAATCATTTAATATTACAGACCGCCATCTACACAGATAATTTATTAAATCAGAGAATTACTATGTAGCAACTGAGTGGTGAACAACCTAACTTCTGTATTATAAATGCGAATAATTTTGTTATTGTTTTTCTGGCTTTCACTCCTACTCCAGTAGTTAATATTACCCAGCAGTCCAACATAGTCTTGAACCTTAAGTCACGTTAATGAGCTTGCCTACTCGACCTATAACCCCAATCAATTAGAGTATTTGCAGATGCGCCAACATGACTTCTAGCCAACAAGGGGTAATGTAATTATATAGTTGTCTTCTGAACCAGGAGCTGCTAAGGTTTCCTTAAAGCAGAACACTTCGAATAATAGGAGAACCATTAATAATCATACTGAAACAGCAGCCAAAAAACAAAAAACCACAAGTTAGAGTTACCTTACCCAGAGCCCATCTTTTGGGAGCAGTGATGGTGAATTTCAGTCTAGTTCCCTGCCCATCTCCTAGCTCAGCCCTAACTTCTATTTCTAGCATTTCTCCTGCCCTTTGGACTTGGACTTTGTGTTTGGTCTACCTAGACACTGCCTCAAAGCCTTGCCTCTCCTAATTCCTGTGCTTCTTGAAGCACTGTACTTTCTTGGAGAAGACACTGGGCCACATTCCATTTTCCTGGTCCTGATCCCCAGCACCATTGAGTTTGGCCACTAAGACCTGCCAAGTTGACAGTTCTTTCCAGTAAAGCATCATTTGAATATCAGATGCAGGGCTGAAGAAAAGGCTGCATGAAAGCTCTGATTCATTAAGAATCAGGGATTAGTTTACCTAAGCATACAAAAATCTGATGACAAAGATTTATGTATGTTAGGACCAAACATCCAACTTTGGATATTATCAATAGGTAAACATTATTATTATTCACAGATATCTTCCTATTGACACATTTTATAACAAAAAGATACTTAAGTTATTTTTAAAAATCCCCTCAGTACCTAAAATATTTCTGTTTTTTATAAACTGTTTATAACATGTCCTGAGTATTCGGTAAAAATGGTTTGAATTGTATACTGTGATATTGCACACAGAGAAAGACAAGAGCTTTAATCTGAGCTCTAGTATGTATTTTGACTTTGAATGGTTTAACATCTTCGAAGCACAATTTTCAGCTGAGGTGTAGGGGTAGTGATAACTATGCACTAATATATTTGTGGAAATATTAAAAAAATGTTGAGCTTTATCCCTCTCTTTCTTTCTGTTGCCATCTCTATTTCTCTCTCATCTCTCAATCAACTAGTTGACTGATTGATCTGTTTACCCATCTGTCTATCCATTGGAGGGGAACACCCTCATGTATTTGGCCGTTGTTTATATTATGCGTTTTTCCTCATATCTTCTCTCCCAATAGTCATGGATCAGTGACAGCTTTCTCTCCACAAAGTCCTCAGAAAAAAGACTGATGCAGTTGAAAGCAGACCAGTCATTGTGCTAGCTCAGCTTTGAATTTCAGGAGAGTCTTCCCCTCCCTGCTTTTTTAGTGTAGCAGGGTAAACAAACAAAAATAGTCTTGCAATCCATACTTTTCAGTCGTAAGAATCAAGAATTTGAGAGAAAATGTCTACATTCCAAAAATAAAACATCCAAATCATCTTTGATATCAAGAACTAAAGTCTGCTGTACCATGAACATAGAATTTATGAAAATTAAACACATGTGTAGTAGTAAAGAAACAGGATATGACATTAGAGCACTTTATTGTTTTCCCTCTTAGAATGAGGGAAGATTTGGATGAGATGTTAAGAGAAGATAGAGAGGGAAGCATCAGGATCAGACAGAGTTGAAAACCTTTGAGAATCCTCACTCCTATCTTTCCTTGGAGTTGAAACCCTCCCTTTTGGTCACTGTTTACATGGAATATTTTTTAACATCCTTTCACCTTTAAGCTATGAATGTCCTTAGGTCTAAAGAGAGTCATTTGTATGCAACATATGATTGGATCTTGTTTTTTAATTCATTTAGCAAATGTATGTCTTGATTTTGGAGTGGGGAGTAATTCCATTTACATTACCGAGAGGGAAAGGCATACTATTGCCATTTAAAAAATTGTTTTCTGTATTTCTTATAGCTTTTTGTTTCTTATTTTGTCCTTCATTGTCTTCCTTTGTGTTTAGTTGTTTTTTTTTTTTTTTTTTGTGGGTGAAACACACTTTAATTTCCTTCTTATTTTCTTTTGTGTATATTCTATAGGTATTTTCTTTGTGGTTTCTATGAGGATAACATAAAATATCTTCAATTTATAGTAATCTATTTTAAATCGATGTTAATTTAATGCCAATTTTCATGCAAAAATTCTTATTTACACATTGGCCCCTCTTTATATAATTTATCTCACAACTTACGTCTTTGCATATCATGAACTCATTAACATAGATTTATAATTATTTTTATTCTTTTGCATTTTAAGTATTATAAAATAATGTGAACTAAAATTATAGTATTGCAAGTTTTTGTATTTATCCATTTATTTACCTTTCTTGGAGAAATTTATATTTTCATATGGCTTCAGATTACATTCTAGTATCTGTTTATTTCAATTTGAGGGACTTCCTTTAATATTTCTTATAGGCAGGTATAGTATAATGAATTCCCTCAGCTTTTATTTATTTAAGAATAGCTTAACTTCTCCTATATATTTGAAGGAAACGTTTGCCAGATATAGTATTAACAGCAGACAGTTTGTTTATTTTTTTCTTTCAGAACTTTAAATACATCATTCCACTGGCTTCTGGTCTACAAGGTTTCTGCTGAGTAATCTACCAGTAACCTTTTGGGAGCACCCTTTTTCATGATGAGCCACTTTGCTTTTGCTGCTTTCAAGATTTTCTCTTTGTTCTTGACTTTCAACAGTTTGATTCTATCGTGTCTCAGTATAGATTTCTTTAGATTTTGGAACTCATTACACTTGTATTGTATATCCATGTCTTTCCTCAAAGTTGCAAAGTTTTCAGCCATTATTTCTTCCAGTCATCCTTCTGCCTTTTTCCCTCTCACGTCTCTTTCTGGTACTCCCATAATGTATATATTGCTCTGCTTTATTATATTCTGTAAGTCCCTAATGTCTGTCCACTTCAAAAATTATTTTTATTACTATCTTTTTGCTCCTCAGGCTCAAACATTTCATAATTTCAAATGACCTGTCTTCAAGTGTACTGATTCTTCTTCCTGTAAAGTCTACTTTTGAACTCCTCTAGAAAAATTTTCAATTTACTTATTGGGTCCTTCAGCTCCAGAAAATACTTATAAATAAATAATTAAATATAGACCTATCACTGTTGGTATGTGCCTTTGTCCATAAATCATTATTCTGACATTGCATGGTTGTCCATGTTCTCTTAGTTCATTGAGCTTAAGACGCTTGTTTTAAATTCATTGTCAAGTCAGAGGCCTTTGTTTTTTTAGGTTAGTTTTTGGAGATTTATTTTTCTCCTCAATTGGCCATGTCTTCCTATTTTTTGTGTGTGTGTGCTTTGTGATCTTTTGTTGGAATCAGCCTAACATGAAGATTTAAGGTGTTTTAAGGACATTTCAGAGCAGGTGTCTTCTTTGGGCCTCTGTATGTTATTTTTTCTCCAATTATTCCATATAGATGGCTGCTTTTCAATGTCTTAATTTCCTTAAGAGTCTCGTCCCTGCTTTTTCTTGAGTCTTAGATGTTCTGTTATTTGTTCCATAATCTCTATCCTCAGGCATCTGCAGGTCAGCAGTAACCCTGCAGTTTTTGTGCATCTCAGAGCCTACCACAGCTTTCCCTGTCTTCCAGCCTGAGATGAAGCCTGTACTGCCATTCCTATCTGAACGCTGGGTCAAATAGTATGGAAATCAATCCCTTACATAGCACAAAGAAAGGCCAGAATGTTGCAAACAAGTTCTACTATTTTCCTTCAAGTACTAGGAAAAGCTGTACATTATGATTGTATTACATAAATAAGGCAGTATTACATGTTTATATGTATGTTTCTAAACGCATGGGGAAATCTCAATTATACTAAGAGTAAATAATGGTAACGGGGTTGGAATAGTCTTGGTGAACCAGAAGACTGTCTTTTTAGACTCTCTCAATATGCTGCTATATTGTTTGAGTGTATTGCCTAATTTTTTAGAGTAAAATAAATAAATGCATGTTAAATCAAGTAACCAGTTTAGAATAACCTGACTACCTAGCTGCGATACGCTAAATCAGCAAATGGAAATGCATCTGCAATTAAAATTCCTTAACCACCAAATTCAAAATAATGCTAACTCCAAAAATAGTATGGCAAGATTGTCTATCTACCTATTTCTTTGACTTTTTTTTAATTTTATTGTTTGTTTGACTTTGATACAGTGTTATCTTTAATTGTTCTTATGTGGTTTCTGTTCATTGATATTACAACATAAGGGATTCTATGGAAAAAATGATTATGCACACAGTCTTTTTAGGAGGACAGGAACAGAGTTTTGGTATCACAACATTCTCAGCTTTGAAATACTCCTTCCTCTATTTCTTTTAGCAGTCAGCAAAATAGGCTGACATGAGGGAAATGCCTGCCAAGGAACTTTAGAAGGAGTCAGTTTTTAATTAACAGGGGCCAGAGAAGGTGATAACCCCAAGGGGCAGTGAAGAGAAATTAACATGGAAAAGCAGTTCCACAGCTTCTGTGGGTCCCCAAAGGCCAGCTGTATTAGTGGTGTCTGTTCTGATTGAACTTTTGTTGTGTCTATTTATTGATTCACTTGTCAGAATCTGACAAAAAGACTGCTGTCTGTCACTTGTTTGCTCAAAGTCGTGGGTTATGGCTAGAAACTTCTTGCTTGTAGAGTCGATTACAAAGTGTAAGTTGTCGTTTGGTTATCATTTTACAGACATGATTAATGTTGTTGGGCTTTATGTAAGAATTAAGTGTGTGTCTACACACACAGCCCAGCAGGCTTACTTACCCTGCATTGTTGAGCTTCTTCGTCTCTTAGTATTTTTTGCCTATTTTTTCCAAAAACTCCTTTAATTATTAAAATATTTTAAAGTGCAATTTCAGGGATAATAATTACATTGATTGTTGTAGACACTTTTTTTCCCCCTGCCATTTACTAAATCCTTGGCTTAGGAAGCATTTTAAAAGAATAATGTCCTGTGAATAAATATTTCAAGTTTCTCTCCCAAGGATGAAAATGAATAGTAAATAAAGCATGTAAAGAGCTAGTGAAATCAGCTCATGTAGTGAAGAGGAGAAGGTGGAGGGATTTTCTTTTACCTAAGAGGGTACACTGAGCAGGCAAGCCTAGGGTGGGTCCTAGGAGATCTTTTGTGCTTTGAGCCCAGTGGGAACAGAAACAGTCTCTAAAATATTTTAAGAACATTTTAAACACTGTGTGGTTCTTTTTGCCTATATGAGAATCACACTTACACTAGAATTCCATGTAAGTTTATCAATTTCAAAATACAGGTTTTCTAAATCAAGGGCAGACCTCCCATACTTCTTTTAAAGATGCAATGATAATTACTTTTTTAATTCAAATAGTGTTATTCTTATAATTTACTTACTTGAAACAATTTTTAAGAATACTTAAGAAGAAAATAGTAAGATCATCAGAAACCTGGTCATCAAGAACTTTGTTTTCTCTTTCCTTTTCTCCTTTTTTTTTTTTTTTTTAATCTTTTTTGTCTTTTTAGGGCTGCATCTGCAGGATATGGAAATTCCCAGCTTAGGGATGATTCAGAGCTTCAGCTGACGGCCTACACCATAGCTTCAGCAACATGGGGTCCAAGTCACAGCTGTAGCCAACACCTCAGCTCATGACAACTCCAAATCCTTAACCCACTGAACCATGCCAGGGATCAAGCCTACACCCTCATGGATGCTAGTCGGGTTCATTACCACTGAGCCATGACAGGAACTCCTCCTTTTCTCCTTTTTTAAAAGTTTTGAACCCATTTATAAAGAAATGACTCACCCGGAGTTATATATCACTCACATTCAAAGTTAATGAGCATCTAGATCTGTGTGTCTAAATTAGCAGCCATTAGCCACACTTAGCAATTTAGCCCTTGAAATGTAGCTAGTCTGAATTGAGATGTGCTGTAAATGTGAAATGCACAGTGGATTTTGTAGATGTATTATAAAAAATGGATGAGGTACCACCTTACACCAGCCAGAATGGCCATCATCCAAAAGTCTACAAACAATAAGTGAAGGAGAGGGTGTGGAGAAAAAGGAACACTAGTACACTGTTGGTGGGATTGTCAACTGGTGCAACTACTGTGGAAAACAGTATGGAGAGTCCACAGAAAACTAAAAAATAGAACTACCACTTGATCCAGCAATCCCACTCCTGGGCATCTATCCAGAGAAAACCATGACTCGCAAGACACATGTACTTCAGTGTTCATTGCAGCACTATTTTCAATAGCCAAGACATGGAAACAACCTAAATGTCCATCCACAGAGAAGTGGATAAAGAAGATTTGGTACATATACACAATGGAATATTACTCAGCCATTAAAAAGAATGAAATACCAGCATTTTTTGCAACATGGATGGACCTAGAAACTATCATGCTAAGTGAAGTCAGCCATACAATAAGACACCAACATCAAATGCTTTCACTGACATGTGGAATCTGAAAAAAGGACAGACGGAACTTTTTTGCAGAACAGATGCTGACTCACAGACATTGAAAAACTTATGGTCTCTGGAGGAGACAGTTTGGGGGGTGGGGGTATGTGCCTGGGCTGTGGGATGGAAATCCTGTGAAATTAGATTGTTATGATCATTATACAACTACAGATGTGATAAATTCATTTGAGTAATAAAAAAATGAAAAAAAATGGAATGTAAAATATCTCATTAATAACTTTTCACTTTGATAACCTGCTGATATAAGAATGTCCATTGGGTTAAATATTTACTAAAGTTAATTTCACCTTTTATAAAACTTTTAAAATGTAGCCACTAGAAAAGTTAAAATTACATTATGTGTCTCACATTGTCTTTCTATTATATGCTATTATTCTAGGTAATAGTAAAGGTTACTGTTTATTAAGCACTTACTGTATGATACATGCTGTATGTGGCACTTAATATGCAATATTTCCTTAATCTCACAATTACCATTGAGACCATGTTATTATTACTTCTATATAGTCAAGAAAATTAGGCAAGGGGTATAAGTTAACTCTCTTAAGATTATGCATCTACATAAAATATTTCACTCTTCTTTCAGTAATTTTTTATTTTTGACTGTCTACATGGTATTACAGGTAAGACACTATACTGTGTGTAGACAGTGCACTATAATTAATTACTCTGTGATGGGTACTGTTACAACTTTTGATCAATTTAGGAGAACTGCAGAGGGCCAAATTAATTTTTGAAAATTCTTTATTATTAGATGTATTAAGTTTTAGTAGGTAAAGCATCAAACTACTCATGGAAATCCCTATGTACCATGATAGGAAATGGTTGAAGTGCATCTGCATTTGTAAAAATGTGAAGAGGAGACCTTATATGAAAGCGCTTAAGTAGTGTTGAATCTAGAATAAACTCTGATGTCATATGTAAGTTCAAATGTAAAGTTTAAGGCCTGTCTGTGGTCTGAGGAAAATCAGACAGCAGTGGCAGATCTAGACAATTCATATTTTCTGCAGAGCTGGAAGTATTTTTGTGAAGCACAGAATGCTTCTCGGCTGTGTCAGGTTAAGAGAAAAATCAGACACAGAGACAGGAGGAGGGAGAGAGAACAAGAGAGAGAGAGAATTAGAGAGGTGAATGAAGGACAGCTGTTAAATATCTGCCTTATACCACCTTGGGAACTGACAGCTCTTCTCTTAGCAATAAATGACTTTAGAGAACACTGCTTATTCATCATGGTCCCAGGAGTTTCTTGGTCAAAGCTGTAAAGGTAGAGGATGTAAAGGAATACATGGAAAATAATTTTTTAATTGACTTTCTGCAAACTATAAGACATGGATACAAAATAGGGGTTTAACATAAGAAACTATATATGAACGTTCTTGAAATTTAAGGCCTAGTTTCTTATGTAAAACCTCATGAGCATCTGGAGAATAGGAGGAATCTACCTTACCTCCTTAGATTCTAAGTTCCCATTCCTGGAGAATCTATTGGGTGCCTCTACCTATCTTTCCAACCTACACTTCCACCTTTGCCTGCATAAGCCGCACACTGAAACTATGATCCATTGGGAATTAAATGTCTGAATCCTGCCCGTGGAGTACCATTTCACAACATGTGTGTGGTCACAGCCAGAGATGAATTCATACCAGATCTCTGAGGCCTGAAGGCTTTGTACACTCTGGTTGTTATTTGATGATTCCGATCCACACTGCCAGACCTTTGTAAACCCTGAATTTTACCTGATAGATTCCAGAAAAAAGCCTGAAGGAACTTTGGCCTTTTCCATCTCTAAATAAAATCTGAAACCACTTCCCACTGGAAAATGTGAACCTGGTCCTGATTTTTTTTATTCCTCTCTTGAAACCATTCAGGTCAAAACAATAGATACTGAAGAAACATTTATTATTCCTGAAAACAAATCCTAGAAAAAAGTATTGACAGATGATATTTTAATTGGTTTGGCTTCTCAAGTGATTAAATAATCATGAAACTTCTGTTTAACAACGGCTTGAGGTACTTTGTATTCTTGCCTCAAAGTGGAGCAGTTTCTAGCTGATAATGCTGTGATTGATTTTTCCATATCAAATACAATGTTACGGTCTATTGTTTCCATAGCAAACATATAGCATCTGTCTTCAAATTCAGACTGTGTTCCTGCACTAGCCAGTAATACTTCATATGACCACATCCTTCCATTACAACTATGAGTGGATTAATATTGATTTTTTCCCCCTTGTCCAAGACTGAAGGTCTGTCTTAACAGTAATAATTTACACAGCTGGAATATAAGGATATGCTTACTCCTTCTTACTTTCATGGTAAAGATTATTGCTTTGTTTGAAATCGGTTTCTGGTATTTTTGACCTATAAATAGTTTTAAAAGGGTAACATGCTTTGCAGCTCTAGCCATTTTTGCTGCCATGTGTTTCCAATAACATCTTGGAGCGTTCAGAAAACTTTGAGTTTTTATTATGTATGAAACTGTAGAAGAATCACAAGCAGCTGGCAAAAACACAGATCACCATAACTTGAATACAGTATGATTCAGCTAAACACCAAGAGTTCTAAAGTAAGCTTTGCCTATTTTATAACATTAAGTTCTGTTACCTTTAAGTCAAAAATTTCCAACAGAATCTCTCTACTTTGTCTAATTATAATCTATAGAATTTCCCTCCAACAAACCCCCAGTGTATACCCATCACTATCTTTTCACCTTTGGCCAAGAATATTTCCTTGCCTAGAATGCCCATTCTCCTCTGTCGCTATCCTAAACTCACCCACTCTTCAAAACTCAAAGAAAATTTTACCTTTCTTTGAAGCTTATACAAATTATTCTGGTTCCTGGTGATTTTCTGTCTATATTCTTCTAACAGTAAATATTAATGTGTAATTACATTATTCCTTGTGTTTATCTAATTTGACCTTGAATATATCACCCAGCATTTAGAAAGCTCCTAAATAAAATATATGGGAAAGAGTCAAACCACAGGGCTTGACAAACATTAGCTATATCTGAATTTGCACTATATTTTATAATTCTTTAGTATCTCAACCACTACTTACTATCAGGCTAGGCTAGTGTTAATTGGTAGCTCTTAATATCCAACAGGGATGGAGTTCCTTATTCTGATGCTAGCAAAGTTGAAAGTGGACTGAATTAGGAATGAAAGATTCTGAGTTCCAGACCTGACTCCACTGCTATCAAATTGTATGACCTTGAACAAGTTAATTACCATTGTGAGATTCAAAGTCTTTGCTCAAAAATGATGTGGTTGTGTCTGCTTAAACCAAAAAAAATTTTTCTTTTATACTCTCAATCCAAAATCCATAGGAGGGAGTCTCCACTAAATTGTATACCCTGACTCTGCCTCTTACTTCACTGGTAGCTGGAGTAGAAGTATATACCAGACCCAAGCTGCACCAATCAGATTATTCCTCTAAGAAGGAGGTTTTCTTCTTCTTGGTTTCCAGAGTTATTTTACTGAGCATAATTTTCAGTAACTTCCTGAGAAAGAATTCCCTGTGTGTTTAAGTTCATCTTTATTCTACCTATATACCAGATTGAAAGTTTCATTGGCCATAGATTTGTGAAATAAAAAGAATTTTCTCTTCTAATTTTGAAAATATAGCTCTACCATCTCCTACCTTTTATGATGCTGTTGAAAATCTGATTCATATTTCTTTCTGTCTTTTTTGCTGTTTCCAGCTTATGAATGCATGTTTTCTTCAAACTCTAATGATTTTTTTTTTATTACTCAAAGACTTTATTACATTTATAGTTGTACAATGATCATCACAACCCAATTTTATACGATTTCCATCCCGGAATGCCAGTGCATCCCCCCACCCCCCAAACTATCTCCTTTGGAAACCATAAGTTTTTCAAAGTCTGTGAGTCAGCATCTGTTCTGCAAAGAAGTTCCGTCTGTCCTTTTTTCAGATTCCACATGTCAGTGAAAGCATTTGATGTTGGTGTCTCATTGTCTGACTGACTTCACTTAGCATGATAGTTTCTAGGTCCATCCATGTTGCTAAAAATGCTGGTATTTCGTTCATTTTAATGGCTGAGTAATATTCCATTGTGTATGTGTACCAAATCTTCTTTATCCACTCCTCTGTGGATGGACATTTAGGTTGTTTCCATGTCTTGGCTATTGGAAATAGTGCTGCAATGAACACTGAAGTACATGTGTCTTACGAGTCATGGTTTTCTCTGGATAGATGCCCAGGAGTGGGATTGCTGGATCAAATGGTAGTTCTATTTTTTAGTTTTCTGAGGACTCTCCATACTGTTTTCCACAGTAGTTGCACCAGTTGACAATCCCACCAACAGTGTACTAGTGTTCCTTTTTCTCCACACCCTCTCCTTCACTTATTGTTTGTAGACTTTTGGATGATGGCCATTCTGGCTGGTGTAAGGTGGTACCTCATATTGGTTTTGATTTGCATTTCTCTAATCATAGGTGATGGTGAAGATCTATTCATGTTTTTTTTGCCATCTGTATGTCTTCTTTGGAGAACTATCTGTTTAGATCTGCCCATTTTTTGATGGGGTGTTTGTTTTTTTGGTCTGGAGCTGCAGAAGGTGTTATAAATTTTGGAGATTAATCCTTTGTCAGTTGATTCATTTGCAAAGATTTTCTCCCATTCTGTGGGTTGTCTTTTCGTTTTCTTTAGGGTTTCCTTTGCCGTGCAGAAACTTTTAAGTTTAATTAGGTCCCATTTGTTTATTTTCATTTTTACTGTCATCACTCTAAGAGGTGGATCTGAGAAGATGTTGCTGTCGTTTATGTAAGAGCTCATCCATGTTTGGCCTATGTTTTCCTCTAAGTGTTTTATAGTGTCTGGTCTTATAGCTAGGCCTTTAATCCACTTGGAGTTTATTCTTGTGTATGGTGTTTTGGAGTGTTCTAATTTCATTCTTTTCCATGTGGCTATCCAGTTTTCCCAGCACCACTTATTGAACAAGCTGTCTTTTCTCCATTGTATATTCTTGCCTCCTTTGTCATAGATTAGTTGGCTGTGGGTGTATGGGTTTAATTCTGGGCTTTCTATCCTGTTCCACTGATCTATATTTCTGTCCTTGTGCCAGTACCATATGGTTTTGATGACTGTTGCTTTGTAGTCTAGTCTGAAGTCTGGGAGCCTCATTCCTCCAGTTCCATTTTTCTTTTTCAGGATGTCTTTGGCTATTCTGGGTCTTTTGTGCTGCCAAACAAACTTTAAAATATTTTGTTCGAGTTCTGTGAAAAATGTTCCTGGTAATTTGATAGAGATTGCATTGAATCTGTAGATTGCCTTGGGTAGTATAGTCATTTTGACAATATTAACTCTTCCAATCCACGAACTTGGTATATCTTTCCATCTATTTGTGTCACCTTTGATTTCTTTCATCAGTGTCTTATAGTTTTCAGAGTACAGGTCTTTTGTTTCTTTAGGTAGGTTTACTCCTAGGTATTTTATTCTTTTGGATGTGATGGTAAATGGGATTGTTTCCCTAATTTCTCTTTCTGAACTTTCATTGTCAGTATATAGAAATGCCATCGATTTCTGTGTGTTAATTTTGTATCCTGCGACTTTGCCAAATTCATGGATGAGCTCTAACAGTTTTCTGGCAGAGTCTTTAGGATTCTCTAGGTATAGTATCATGTCATCCACAAATAGTGATAGTTTTACTTATTCCTTTCCAGTTTGGATTCCTTTTATCTCCTTTACTTCTCTGATTGCTGTGGCTAGGACTTCCAAACCTACGTTGAATGGTAGTGGCAAAAGTGGACATCCTTGTCTTGTTCCTGATCTCAGCAAGAATTCTTTCAGCTCTTCACCATTGAGAATGATGTTTGCTGTGGGTTTGTCGTATATGGCCTTTATTATGTTGAGGTAGGTTCCCGTTATGCCCACTTTCTGAAGGGTTTTTATCAGAAATGGGTGTTGGATTTTGTGAAAGGCTTTTTCTGCATCTATTGAGAGGATCGTATGGTTTTTATTCTTCAGTTTGTTAATGTGGTGTATCACACTGATGGATTTGTGGATATTGAAGAACCCTTGCATCCCTGGGATAAATCCCACTTGATCATGACGTACAAACCTTTTAATGTATTGTTGGATGTGGTTTGCTAGTATTTTGTTGAGGATTTTTGCATCGATGTTCATCAGTGAAATTGGCCTGTAGTTTTGTTTTTTGGTGGTATCTTTGTCTGGTTTTGGTATCAGGTGATGGCCTCATAGAAGGAGTTTGGGAGTGTCTCTTCCTCTGCGATTTTTTGAAATAGTTTCAGAAGGATAGGTGTTAGTTCTTCTCTAATGTTTGATAGAATTAGCCTGTGAAACCATCTGGTCCTGGACTTTTGTTTGTTGGAATTTTTTAATTACAGTTTCAATTTCAGTTCTTGTGATTGGTCTCTTCATCTTTGCTATTTCTTCTTGGTTTAGTTTTGGAAAATTGTACCTAAGAATTTGTCCATTTCTTTTAGGTTTTCCATTTTATTGGCATATAGTTGCATATAGTAGTCTCTTATGATCATTTGTATTTCTGTGATGTCTGTTGTTACTTCTCCTTTTTCATTTAGAATTTTATTGATTTGAGTCCTCTCTCTTTTTTTCCTTGATAAGTCTGGCTAAGGGTTTGTCAATTTTGTTGATCTTTTCAAAGGACCAGCTTTTCATTTAATTGATCTTTTCTATGGTTTTCCTTATTTCTATTTCATTGATTTCTGCTCTGATCTTTATGATTTCTTTCCTTCTACTAACTTTAGGTCTTGTCTGTTTTTTTCTCTCTAGCTGCTTTAGATGTAATGTTAGGTTGTTTATTTGAGCTTTTTCGTGTTTCCTGAGGTGGGCTTGTATTGCTTTAAACTTTTCTCCTAGAACAGCTTTTGCTGCATTCCATAGGTTTTGGAGTGTCATGTCTTTGTTGTCATTTGCTTCTAGGTATTTTTTAATTTCCTCTTTGATTTCTTCAGTGATCCATTGGTGATTTAGTAGCATGTTGTTGAGTCTCCATGTGTTTGTGTTTTTTGCAGTTTTTTTTCTTGTTGATTTCCAGTCGTATAGAATTGTGGTTGGAAAAGATGCTTGATATGATTTCAATTTTCTTAAAGTTACTGAGGTTGGATTTGTAGCCCAGGATGTGATCAATCTTAGAGCATGTTCCACGTGCACTTGAGAAGAATGTGTATTCTGTTCCTTTTGGGTGGAATGTCCTATAAATAGCTTTTAATTCTATCTGGTTTAATGCATTTTTCAGGGCCTGTGTTTCCTTATTGATTTTCTGTCTGGGTGATCTGTCCATTGCTGTAAGTGGGGTGTTAAAGTCCCCCACTATTATTGTGTTATTGTTGATTTGTCCTTTCAAGGTTGTTGCCAGTTGCCTTATATATTGTGGTGAACTTATGTTGGTTGTATAGATATTTAAAATTGTTATATCTTCTTCTTGGATTGATCCTTTGATCATTATGTAGTGACCTTCCTTGTCCCTTAAAATATTCTTCATTTTAAAGTCTTTTTTGTCTGATATGAGTATTGCTATTCCAGCTTTCTTTTGATTCTCATTTGCATGGAATATTTTCTTCCATCCTCTCACTTTCAATTTGTTTGTGTCCCTAGAAGTGAAGTGGATCTCTTGAAGACAGCATATATATGGATCTTGTTTTTGTATCCATTCCGCCAGTCTGTGTCTTTTGGTTGGGACATTTAGTCCATTAACATTTAAGGTAATTATTGATATGTATGTTCTTATTGCCATTTTATTAATTACTTTGGATTTGTTTTTGTTGCTCCTTTTTTTTTCTCTTCTTCTCTTGTTCTCTCTTCATGTGGTTTGATTACTATCTTTAGTATTGTAGTTGAGTTGATTTTTCTTATTTGTTTGTCAATTGTAGGTTATTGGTTTGCAGTTATTCTGAAGTTTTGATTTGAGTCTATATTTATATGGGATTGTTTTAAGTTGTTGTTCTCTTAATTGCAAGTTCATCTCTGGTGTCCTGCATTTGTACCCACCTCTTCTCAGGATTTCTGATTTTGGTGGCATAATTGTGCGTGGATGAGTTCATATCTTTACTGTATATATACATTTACTTATGAGCCTTGTCTTTGTGGCATTTTTATTTCTGGTTGTGGCCTTTTCTTTTCTGCCTAAAGAAGTTCCTTTAGTATTTGCTGTAAAGCTGGTTAGTGTTGCAGAATTTTCCTAGCTTTTGCTTGTCGGTGAAGCTTTTGATTTCTCATTCAAATCTGATTGAGAGCCATGCTGGGTAAAGTAATCTTGGTTGGAGGTTTTTTTCCTTTCATCACGTTAAGTATATCATGCCATTCCCTTCTGGCCTGCAGAGTTTCTGCTGAAAAATCTGCTGATAACGTTATCAGGGTTCCCTTGTATGTTACTTGTTTCTTTTCCCTAGCTGCTTTCAGTATTTTCTCTTTGTCCTTAATTTTGGTCAGTTTGATTACCATGTGTCTCGGGGTGTTCCTCCTTGGTTTTATTTATATGATACTCATTGTACTTCCTGGATTTGAGGGAGTGATTCCTTCCCCATGTTAGGGAAGTTTTCGGCTATTGTCTCTCTCTCTTTTTTTTTTTTTTTTTTTTTTTTTTTTGTCTTTTTGCCATTTCTAGGGCCACTCCTGCGGCACATGGAGGGTTCCCATGCTAGGGGTCTAATCGGAGCTGTAGCTGCCGGCCTACACAAGAGCCACAGCAACGCAGGATCCGAGCCGCATCTGTGACCCACACCACAGCTTACGGCAACGCCAGATCCTTAACGCACTGAGCAAGGGCAGGGATCGAACCCACAACCTCATGGTTCCTAGTCGGATTCGTTACCACTGTGCCACGACAGGAACTCCAAGCTATTGTCTCTTTGAATATTTTTTCTGTCCCCTTCTCTCTCTCTTCTCCTTCTGGCACCCCTATAATACGGATGTTGGTGTGTTTCACGTTGTCCCAGAGTTCTCTGAGACTCTCTTTATTTCTTTTCAATCTTTTTTCTCTTTTCTGTTACTCCTCTATTATTTCCACTAATCTGTCCTCCACCTCGCTTATTCGTACTGTTGCTGTGAACATTGGAGGGCATGTATCTTTTTCAATTAGTGTTTTCATTTTCTTCAAATATATACCCAAGAATGGAACTTCTGGGTCATATGGTAGTTCTATTTTTTTTTTTAAGGAATCTCCAAATTGTTTTCCTTAGTGGCAGCAACAATTTACATTTTCACCAACAATGTTCAAAGGTTTCCTTTTCTCCACATCCTTGCCAGCGTTTAGTATTTGCAGTATTTTTGATGATATCCATTCTGTGTGAGGTGATTATCTATTGCCTTTTTGATTTGTATTTTCTGATACTTAGCAATGTTAAGCATATTTTCATGTGTCTCTGAGCCATCTAGAAAAATGGCTATTTAAGTTGTTTGCCCTTTTTTTGTCCACTTTTAATAGTATTATTTCTTTATTTGATATTGAGTTGTGTGATCCGTTTGGATATATTCGATATTAACCCCTTATCAGTCATATCATTTGCAAATATTTTCTTCCATTCCATATGTTGTCTTTTCATTTTGTTAAGGTTTTCTTGCTATGCAAATGATTTTAAGTTTAGTTAGGTTCCTTTTGTATATTTTTGCTTTGGTTTCCTTTGCCTTAAGAGACAAACCCACATAATTCTTCTTATAATTTATGTCAAAGGGTATTCTGCCTATGTTTTCTCCCTTGAATTTTATGGTTTCAGGTCTAATATTTAGGGTTTAATCCATTTTGAGTTTATTTTTGTATATGGTGTGCAGAAATGTTGTAGTATCATTGTTTTACATGTAGTTGTCCAAGATTCCTGGGGAAATGTATTAAAGAGACTGTCTTTTCCACATTGTATATCCTTGCATCTTTGTCATGGAGTAATTGACCTTAAGTGCATGGGTTTATTTCTGGGATCTATTTTATTATTTTATTTTATTTTGTTTTATTATTTTTCCATGAATTTTATTATATTTATAGTGGTATAACCATAATCAGAACCTAATTTTGTAATTTCCATCCCAGACTCACTGTCTACCCTTCCCTCCCCTATACATGTTCCTTCATTAACCCTAAGTTTTTCAAAGTCTGAGTCTGTTTCTGTTTTGCAAATAAGTTCATTTATATCCTTTTTTTAGATCCACATATAAGTTATATCATATGATGTTTGTTTCTCACTATCTAAATTCACTTAGTAAGATAATCTCTAGGTTCGTCCATGTTGCTGCAAATGCTATTATCTCATTATTTTTTATGGTGGAATAATATTTTATTGTATATATCTACCACATCTTCTTTATCCATTCCTCTGCGAATGAATATTTAGGTTGCTTCCAAGTCTTGGCTATTGTATATAGTGCTGCAGTTTGCACTGGAGTGCATGTATCTTTTGAGTCATGGTTTTCTCATGATAGATGCCCAGGAGTGGGAATGCTAAGTTATATGGTAGTTCTATTTTTAGTTTTTTTGAGGAATCTCCACTCTGTTTTCCATAATGGTTACACCATTTTACATTCCCATCAGCAGTATAAGAGGGTTCTCTTTTTTAACACCCTCTCTAGCATTTATTCTTTGTAGACTTTTTGATGATGGCCATTTTGGCTGGTTTAAGGTAATACCTTAAAGTAGTTTTAATTTGCATTTCTCTAATAATTAGTGATTTTGAGCATCTTTTCATGTGTTTTATGGCCATCCATATGTTCTTTGGAGAAATGTCTGTTTAGATCTGCTCATTTTTTGATGGGTTGTTTATTTTTTTGTTATTGAGCTATAGGAAGTGTTTATATGTTTTGCATATATAAATATTTATACATTTTATATATTTGGTCAGTCACTTCATTCGCAAATATTTTCTCTCATTATATTGGTTGTCTTTTCAGTTTTTTTTATGGTTTCCTTTGCTGTGTAAAAACCTTTAAGTTTAATTGGGTCTCATTTGTTTATTTTTGTTTTTACTGTCATTATTTATAGAAGGTAGATCTGAAATTGTATTGCTTCAGTTTATATCAGAGCATGTTAGGCCTTTGTTTTCCTATAAGTATTTTACATTATCTGGTCTTAAATTTAGGTCTCTAATCCATTTTGAGATTATTTTTGTGTATGGTGTTAGGGAGTGTTCTAATTTCACTTTTCCATGTAGCTGTCCAGTTTTCCCAGTACCACTTATTGAAGAGGCTGTCTTTTCTCTACCATATAGTCTTGCCACCTTCGTCATATGTCAGTTGGCCATAGGGTTGTGGGTTTATTTCTGTGCTTTCTATCCTGTTCCATTGATCTGCATTTCTGTTGTTGTACCAGTACTATACTATTTTGATACCTGTATCTTTGTAGTATAGTCTGAGGTCAGGAAGCCTGATTCCTCCAGTTCTATTTTTCTTTCTCAGGATTGCTTTGGCTATTCACTGTCTTTTGTTTCAATAAAAATTTCAAATTTTTTTGTTCTAGTTCTGTGGAAAATGCTACTGATAACTTGATTGGGATTTCATTGAATCTGTAGATTGCCTTGGGTAATATACTTATTTCAACAATATTGATTGTCCCAATCCAAGTGCATGGTATATCTTTCAATCTGTTTGTGTCAAACTGTCTTTCATCAATGTCTTATAGTTAGTTCTCAGGGTACAGATCTTTTGTCTCTTCAGGTAGTTTTATTCCTAGGTATTTTATTTTTGATGCAGTGGTACATGGGATTGTTTCTCTGGTTTCTCTCTCTCTCTTTTTTTTTTTTTTCTTGTCTTTTTTGTCTTTTTTTGCTATTTCTTTGGGCCGCTCCTGCGGCATATGGAGGTTCCCAGGCTAGGGGTCTAATCGGAGCTGTGGCCGCCAGCCTACGCCAGAGCCACAGCAACGCAGGATCCGAGCCGTGTCTGTAACCTACACCACAGCTCACAGCAACACTGGATCGTTAACCCACTGAGCAAGGGCAGGGACCGAACCCGCAACCTCATGGTTCCTAGTCGGATTCGTTAACCACTGCGCCACGACGGGAACTCCTCTGGTTTCTCTTGATGATCTTTCATTTTTAGTATATAGAAATGCAGTAGATTCCTGTGTATTAATTTTGTATCCTCCAACTTTACCAAATTCATTGATGAACTCTAATAGCTCTCTGGTAAAACCTTTAGGGTTTTCTAGGTACAGTATCATGTCATCTGTAAACAGCAATAGTTTTACCTCTTCCTTTCCTTTTATTGCTTTTACTTCTCTGATCATTGTGGCTAGGACTTCCAAAACTACGTTGAATAAAAGTGGTGAGAGTGGACCTCCTTGTCTTGTTCCTGATATTAGCAGGGATTCTTTTATCTTTTCACCTTTGAGAATGTTGTTAGCTATGGATTTGTCACATATGGCCTTTATTATGTTGAGGTAGGTTTTCTCTATGTCTACTTTCTGGAGGGTATTTTTCAAAAGTGGGTGTTGGGTTTTGTCAAAACCTTTTTCTGCATCTATTGAGAGGATCATATGGCTTTTATTTTTCAGTTTGTTAATGTGGTATATCACACTGATTGATTTGTGGATTTTGAAGAACTCTTATACCCCTGGGATATGTCCTACTTTATCATGGTATATGAGCCTTTAATATTTTGCTGGATTCAGTTTGCTAGTATTTTGCTGAGGATTTTTGCATCTGTATTCATCAGTGATGTTGGCCTGCAGTTTTCTTTCTTTCTTTCTTTTTTTTTTTTTTTTGTATCATCATTGTCTGGTTTTGGTATTAGAGTGTTGGTGGCCTTGTGGAATGAATTTGGGAGCTCTCCCTCCCCTGAAGTTGTTTTGAATTAGTTTCAGAAAGATAGGTGTTAGCTCTTCACTAAATTTTTGTTAGAATTCACCTGTGAAGCCATCTGTTCCTGGACTTTCATTTATAGGAAGTTTTAAAATCACAGTTTCAATTACAGTACTTTGAGATTGGTCTGTTCATCTTTCCAATTTCTTCCTAGTTTAGTCTTGGAAGATTGTACCTTTCTAAGAATTTGTTCCTTTCTTCTAGGTTGTCCATTTGATTGGTATGTAGTTGCTTGTAGTAGTCACTTATGAACCTTTGTATTTCTGTAATGTCCATTGTAACTTCTTCTTTTTATTTCTAATTTTACTAATTTGAGTCTTCTCCTTTTTTTACTGATCAGTCTGGCTAGGGATTTAGCAACTTTGTTGATCTTTTCAAAGGACTAGCTTTTAGTTTCATTCATCTTTTCTATTGTTTCCTTTGTTTTTATTTCATTTACTTCTGTTCTGATCTTTATGATTTCTTTCCTTCTGCTAACTTTGGGTTTTGTTCTTCTTTCTCTAGTTGCTTTATTTGTAAAGTTAGGTTGTTTATTTGAGATTTTTCTTGTTTCCTGAGGTAAGCTTGTATTGCCATTAACTTCCCTCTTAAAACAGTGTTTGCTGCATCCCATGGTTTTGGATTGTTGTGTATTCATTGTCATCTGCTTCTAGGTATTTTTTAATTTCCTATTTGATTTCTTCAGTAATCCATTGGTTGTTCAGTAGCATGTTGTTTAGTCTCCATGTGTTTGTGTTTTTTGCAGTTTTCTTCTTGTTGATTTCTATTCTTGTAGCATTGTGGTTGGAAAAGATGCTTGATCTTATTTCAGGTTTCTCAAATTTACCAAGGCTTGATTTGTGGCCCAGAATATGATCTATCCTAGATAAGGTTGTATGTGTGCTGAGAGGAATGTGTATTCTACTGCTTTTGGATGGAATATTCTATAAATATTTTTAGGTCCATCTGATCTAATGCATAATTTAAGGCCTATGTTTCCTTATTGATTTTCTGTCTGTATGATCTATCCATTGCTGTAGGTGAGATGTTAGAGTCCCCCACTGTTATTGTGTTCTTGTCAATTTCCCCCATTTAAGGCTGTTAGCAGTTGCCGTATATATTGAGATGCTTCTATGTTGGCTGCGTATATATTTACAGTTGTTATATCTTCTTCTTGGATTGATCCTTTGATCATTATGTAATGACCTTCTTTGTTTCTTCTAATATTCTTTAAGGTCTCTTTTGTCTGATATGACTACTATTATTCCAGCTTTCTTTTGATTTCTGTTTGCATGGAATATCTTCTTCCATCCTCTCACTTTCAGTCTGTATGTTTCCCTTGAACTGAAGTGGGTTTCTCAAAGACAGCACAGGTATAGGCCTTGTTTTTGTATCCAGTCAGCCAATCTATGTCTTTTGTTTGGAGCATTTAGTCTATTTACATTTAAGGTAATTTTGGATATGTATGTTCTTGCCATTTTGTTATTTATTTTGGATTTGTTTTTATTGATGATTTTTCTTCCCTTTTTCTCTTGTTCCCTTTTCTTTTGGTTTGATGACTGTCTTTAGCATTGCACTGCAATTGCTTTTTCTTATTTATGTGTGTATCTATTGTAGATTTTTGGTTTGCAGTTATCCTGAGGTTTTGATATAGGAGTCTATATATATGCAAGATTATTCTAAGGTACCGATCCCTTAATTGAAAATACATCTCCAGTATCCTGCATTTGTACCCTTTTCTCATGATTTCTGGTTTGGGTAGCATCTTTGTGTGTGGATGGTTTCCTGCCTTTACTATATGTTTGTCTTTACTTCTGGGCCTTCTCATTTGTGATTTTCTTGTTTCTAATTGTGGCCTCTTCTTTTCTACTTGAAGTTCCTTTAGTATTTGTCGTAAGACTGATTTAGTGGTGAATTCTCTTAGCTTTTGTTTATCTGTAAAGCTTTTGATTTCTCCTTCAAATCTGAATGAGAGCCTTGCTGAAGAGAGTATTCTTGGTTGGAGGTTATTTCCTTTCATCACTTTAAATATATCATGTCACTTCCTCTGGCCTCCAGGTTGTCTGCTGAAAAATCTGCTAATAACCTTATCAAGATCCCCTTGTGTGTTAAACATTGCTTTTTCCTAGCTGCTTTCAGTATTTTCTCTTTGTCTTTAATATTGATCAGTTTGATAAATAAGTGTCTCAGGGTATTCCTCCTTGGGTTTATTTTATATGGTATTCATTGTGCTTCCTGGATTTGAGTGAGCAATTCATTTTCCACATTAGGGAAGTTTTGGGCTATTATCTCTCCAAATATTTTCTCTGGCCCTCTTTCTTTTCTGCTTTTCTCTTTTTATAATGCAGATGATGATGACTTTAAAGTTGTTCCAAACTTCTCCTAAACTGTCTTTATTTCTTTTCTTGTTTTCGTTATTCGGTTTGTGTCAGTGATTTCCATCAATCTGTCTTCCACCTTGCTTTTTTGTTCTTCTACCTACTGTATTCTGCTATTGGTTCCTTCTAGTGAATTTTTTATTTTAGCTATTGTATTTTACATCTCTGCTTGTTCAATCTCTAAATCTTCTATTTCTTTTTTCAGTGTTTCTGGTAATTTATCAGTTTTTGCCTCCAGTTTTTTTTCCAAGATCTTGGATCATCTTTACTATCATTACTTTAAAGTCTTTTTCATGAAGGTTGCTAATATCCAGTTCACTTAGCTATTTTTCCAGGGTTTTGTCTTATTTCTTCATCTGGGTCATATTTCTCTGCGTTTTTGTTTTATGTAGCTTCTTGTGTGGTCTTCTTTTTGCAGACTGTAGCTTGTCTTGCTTCTGGTGTCTGCCCCGTTGTGGGTGAAGTTGGTACAGAACTTTGTACTTCCTGATGGGAGGGGCTCATGCCTACACACTGGTAGTTTGAGCTGATTCTTGTCCCTCTGATGGGTGGGGCTTTACTTCTGGGTGTGATTAGAAGCAGCTGTGTGCCTATGAGGACTTTAGGAAGCCTGTTTGCTGATGGGTGGGGCTGTGTTCCCACCCTGTTTTTTGTTTGGCCTGGGGTTTCTCAGCCCTGATGACTAGGGCCAATTTTTTCCAATATGGCCACTTCCAGAGGAGTTTATGCCAATGATTATTCCTGAGACCTCTGCCTCCAATGCCCTTCCCCACTGCTAGCCATAGCTGCCCCTGTTTCCCCAGGAGATCCTCCAAGACCTGCAGGTAGGTCTGATCCAGATTCTTAGGGATTTTCTGCTTTTCCCTGGGAACCAGTGCACATGAAAGTCTGTGCGCACCCTCCAAGAGAGTATGTTTCTCCCAGTCCTGTGGAGTCCCTGTGCACAAGCTCTGCTGGCGTTCAGAGCCAAATGTTCCATGGGCTCCTGCTCCCAATGACAGATCCCCAGGCCTGGGAGCTTGACATGGGACTCTGATCTCTCACTCCTGTGGGGGAGCTTCTGCAATATAGTTATTTTATGGTCTGTGGGTTGCCCACCTGATATGTACAGGTTTGCTTATATCATGAAAGTGCCCTCCATTGTCTTGATGTTGCTTCTTCTTTGAGTGTGGGATATCTTTTTTGGTAGTTTCCAGTCCATTTTATTGATGGTTGTTTAGAAATTGTTTGTATTTGGTGTTTTTTGTGAGAGAAGTTGAGCTTAAGTCCTTCTACTCCACCATTGTAATCCCCCTGGGTCTCTTTGATCCATTGACTTATGTTTCTCTTTTAGTGCCAGTACCCTGCTGTTTTAATTACTATAAATTTGTAATATAGTCTGAAGTTGGGGAGCATGATACCTCCAGCTTTGTTATTTTTTCTCAAAATTGCTCTGACAATTCAGGTTCTTTTGTGGTTCCATATAAATTATAGGATTATTTGTAGTAGTCTTGTGAAAAACATCAGGGATATTCTAATAGGGATTGTATTGACTCTATAGATTGCCTTGGGTAATAGGCACATTTTAACAGTATCAATTCTTCCACCTTGAACACAGGATATCTTTCCATTTCTTTAACTTCCTTTATCACAGTTTTTTAGTCTTTGGAGTATAGATAGTTTACATTTTGGTTAAATTTATTCCCAGTTATTTTATTCTTTTTGATACAATTATAAATTGAATTGTTTTCTTTATTTTTTCTCATAGCTCAGTATTAGTTAAAAAAGAAAACCAAGAGATTTTTTGTTTATTTATCTCATCTCCTACAGATTTACTGAATTCATCTATTTGAGTAGTTTTTTTGGTGGCCGATTTAGGATTTTCTGTGTGTCATTTGCAAATAATGACAGTTTTACTCCTTTTCCAATTTGGAGGCTTTTTATTTCTTTTTCTTGTCTGATTGCTATGGCTAGGACTTCCAGTAGTATGTTAAACAGAAGTGTTGAGGGTGTATACCCTTGCTTTGTTCTTGATATTAGAGAAAAAGCTTTGAATATATTAACTGTGAATTTCTCATAGATTGTCTTTATTATGTTAATATATATTCCCTCTCCACTTTGATGAGTTTTTGTCATTAGTAGATGTTGAATTTTGTTAAATACTTTTGCTGTGTCTTTTAAGATGATCATTGATTTTTTAGTCTTTTTTTTTTTTTTTTGTCTATCACATTGATTGATTTGCTGTTGAACCAAACTTACATCCTAGGAGTAAATCTGACTTGATCATGATGGATGATTCTTTTTATACATTGTTGTATTTGATTTTCCATTATTTTGCTGAGGATTTTTACATCTATATTCATTAGAGGTATTGGCCTATCTGGTTTTGCCATCAGAATAATGGTGGCCTTGTGTGTTTTGTTTGGTAGTTTTCCCTCCTCTTGAGATTTTTGGAATAGTTTGAGAAGAACAGGTGTTAGCACTTCTTCATAGATTTAAGAAAAAAATTCCTTTATGAAGCCATGTGGTGCTGAATTTTGGTTTTCTGGTAGTTTTTATTATTACAGATTCAGTTTCACTCTAGTGATTGTTTGGTTCAGATTTTTTTTTCCCAATTCATTTTTAGAAGGTGGTACATTTCTAGAAATTTATCAGTTTCATCTTGGTTGTCCAATTTGTTGGTATATGACTGTTTGTAGTATTCTCATATGATTTGTGTGCATATGTGTGTGTCTGTGATATTGATAGTTATTTCCTCTCTTTCATTTCTTATTTTGTTTATTTGGGTCTGCTCCCTGTACTTTTTTGATAACACTGGCTAAAGATTTATCAATTTTGTTTATCTTTTCAGAAAACCAGCTCTTGGTTTCATTGATATTTTCTATTTTTTTAATCTCTATTTATTTATTTATTCTCTGATCTTTATGATGTCCTTCCTTTTCCTGCCTTTGTTTTTGTTTGTTTTTTTTTTTGTTTTGTTTTGTTTTTTCTAATTCCTATAGATGGTAGATCAGGTTGTTTTTTTTTGAGAGTTTTTTTTTCTTCGGATAGGTCTATATTGCCATAAAATTTCCCTCTTAGAACTGCTTTTGTTGCAGCCCATATATCTTGGAAAGTTGTCTTTCCATTTTCCTTTGTCTTACAGTATTTTCTAATGTCCTCTGTGGTTTTTTTATTGACCCATTCTTTTCTTAGTGGTATGTTGTTTAGTCTCCATCTGTTTGTGTTTTTCTCGTTTTGTTTTTTGTTTCTTTTTTTTGTTGTTGTTGCTCTATAGTTGATTTCTGGTTTCATACCATTGTGGCTAGGAGAAATTCCTAATTTAATTTCTTTTTTCTTAAATTTGTTGAGACTTATTTTGTGGCCTAAAATGTGATTTATTCTGGAGAATGTTCTATGTGCTCTTGAGAAGAATGTGTATGCTTCTGTTTTTGGATGGAATGTCCTGTAGATACATATTAAATCCAACTGTGTCTTTTAAGGAGATTATTTCCTTATTGGTTTTCTGTCTGGAGATCTATCCATTGATATAAATAGGACGTTAAAGTCCTCTACTATTATTGTATTATTCTCAACTTCTTTTATATCTGTATATCTGTCAATATTTGATTTATGTATTTCAGTGTTCCTGTATTAGGTGCATATCTTAACAAATATTATATCCTCTTCTTGTATCCGTCAATTTATCATTATTTAATGCCCTTCATTGTCATTTGTTTCAGACTTTGTTTTAAAGTCTATTTTTTTCTAATAGGAGTATTTCTACCATCACTTTTTTGTCATTGCCATTTGTACATAGTATCTTTTTCCATCTTCTCACTTTCAGTCTAGGTGTGTCTTTAGTGTTTAAGTGAGCTTGCAGTTTTTATTTTTTATTTTTGTTTGGTTTGTTGTTTCAGGCTATTTCCATTCCAAGTATCAGACTGATGTAGAAACTAAAGGTCTTTTATGTCTTTTCTGAGGTTTTAGTTTTCCCTTGTCATTCACAGTTACCTTCTAATCTCCCTTGTATATGCAGATGCTTTTGAATATCATTTTCTTTCATGTCTAGCTCTCAAAAGGAGGAAAAGGGAAAAAGAAGGGGGCCAGAAAGGTGTTTCCCCTTTAAATACCCTAGAAGTTGCTTTAGCCCAAGAAGAAGGGGTTCACAATAAAGGAGTTGGTTGTAAAACAGTGGTTGCCCACCTCTGTGTTTGCATTACCATGATAAAAAGCAGCACTCAGCGATCAGAACAAAGATCCCAACTTTTGATGGGTAGGGTCGTTATTGCCTACTCTAGCTCTCACATGCTGTGTGCAAGGTTGCCTGCTGCAGGACTGGGGTGGAGGTTGGGTAGCCACTCTTGAACTAAGATTTTAATTGCTTGAAACTAACTTCAATTTATTCTTGAAGATTTCCTCTGGAAGTTCCAAAGCTTTAAAAGACTTCAGAGTTCTGAAAAAGTTACATTAGATAGATTCTGCCAGTGCACATGTTGTCTAGGTGGGGAGACATATTACTGATACTTCATACTTCATTGTCTTCTCAGAATCTTCTCAATATAATAATACATAGACATATTGTTTAAACCATTTGTTTCAGCCAAAAACCAAAACCTCTTTGAAAGATACATAGGGTTCTTAAATTTTGAACCTCCTCTTTTTGAGTTCTCCAGTATAAATATTCCATCCAAGGGGAGAATGGGAGGTTAGAAGAAAAAGACTTAGTCATCTATCTGTGTGAAAATTGGAATGGAGGCCTGGGCTATTCACCTGCTTGGAATGTAGTAGGTTTTTAAATAGTGTCTATTTTCAGCTTCAGCCTGATGATCAATGTTCTACACCTCTCACGTAATTCTTAGGGCAAATTGGCTCATTTATGGTCAATGTTCCTCTTTTTCTTGCACTAAAATTTTAAGTTCTGCCACTGTGATAAGTTAATTATCACTCTGCCGTTTGCTTTCCATCTTCTGAAAATTGTTTGAAATAAATTCATTTCCTTTTTCCTTTTTATTATTTTTCTGTCCTTGTGGGCTAATAACATAAGACTGCCATTTTATATTGGTTTTTTTATTTTATATTGTTATACTATCCTTATATTGGATTTTGTAGAAGGGGAAATGTAATTCCTTTATAACATTTGGTACTTTTGCAAAATGTGATCCTTTTGCAACATTTAACTAGAAGTGGAACTCAGGACTATGGGTAATTGGAAAGCATTCCAATTGATTCCATTTCACAGTTGTTTGAGAATATTGCTTCAGAGGAGAAATAGGCATGAATTGGAAATTAATTGATTCAAAGAAAAAGTTTATGAAAATGGAAAATTTCATTTACTGAAATAAGTACTTAGATAGGGGTATATCTATTGCTGTGGGAAGAAATTAAATGGGGGGAAACTAGCTAAAATTGGGAAAATTGGGAATTCCCATCATGGCTTAGTGGTAACCACCCCATCTAGTGTTCATGAGGATGCAAGTTCAATTCTCAGCCTTGCTCAGTGGGATAAGGATGTGGCATTGCTATGAGCTGTGCTGCAGATCACAGATGCAGCTCAAATCTTGCACTGCTGTGGCTGTGGTGTAGGACGGCAGCTACAGCTCCAATTTGACCCCTGACTTGGGAACTTCCTTATGCCATAGATGTGGCCCTAAAAAAACAAAAATAAATAAAATAAAATAAAATTTGGCAAGGAATATTACCTGAGGAGGTAATATCTTAAAGGGCAAGTACAGTTCATTCAAGGGGAAGGTCCAGGGAGTAGATTGAGGAGAGTATCTGTAGTATGTTACAGGTTGGAAATAACATGATTCATTAGAGGAATTTAATAGTGCTTTGTATGGATAAAGCATAGATTGAGGGTGGCAGTGAAGAGACTGTAATGACAGTAATGGTAACAGATGAGGCCAAAGTACCAGAGAGTCATGCAAAGATTTTTAAGCACATAGGAACAGTTATTAGCTGTAGTGTATAAATAGATGATGAGAGGAGTAAGGAGAAAGAAAAATGTGAATCTGGAAGTACAAAAAATCAATCAAGAGCTTGTAGCTATCTATCACTAACGTAAGAGATTATGATGTCATAAACTAAGATGGTGAAAAGGCAAAAGTGGATAAATTCTGCAAATATTTGAGGGGAAGAATCAACAAGATTTAGCAACTATGTAAAGAGATGAAAATGGGAACACTGAAGATGACTTTCAGGAGGAGAACTGAGTGATTATGATGCCATCCATTCTGAAGGAGAAACAGATTTTTTCAAAGGAGTGGTAGAGAGCTAATTGAGATTAAATTTGGGTGTTTATTTTGATTGCCAAGAAATATGTAGCAGAAATGTCCAAGTCAGTTTATAATAGAAGTTTAAGGGAGAGTTTGGGTTGGAAATAAAAGAGTAGGTGGTCATTAGTTTATATGTCATAGTTAGCGAGTAGAAGTTTCCAAGAGATTATGAAATCAGAGCAATAACAGCTACCAGTTATTAACTATTTATTATGTGGCATTCATAGTTGTAAGTATTTAATGCCAACAACAACCTTCAAAGAAAACTACTTCTTATTTTATTACAGGCAAAACCAGAGCCAGAGGGAATAAGCTACTCTCTACAAGTCCCCTGATAAGCCTGTGATAGAGCCAAAATTCAACCCCAGGTTTTTTTCTAATTCTAGAGTATATTTGTGCCCCTTTTTTGTCTCTCCTCAAAGATAAAAGTAATGCACTTTAAGATGGAATTCATTTAAGGGACAGGCAGGTGAAAAGAATCCCCGAAAATTAATAAGGAACAGCTATATTCATAGAGGAATACAAAATAAATGTGGTGCCATGAAATTTAATAGAAGAAAGAAATTTAAGGAGGAAATAGTTAATGGTGGAAAACATCACAGGAAGTTCAAATAAGAGAACAGAAAGCTGGAGTCCCTGTTGTGGCTCAGAGGGTTAAGAACCCGACTAGTATCCATGAGGATGTGGTTTCAATCCCTGTCCCTGCTCAGTGGGTTAAGGATCCGGCATTGATGCAAGCTGCAGTGTAGGTCACAGATGTGACTCAGATCAGATGTTGCCGTGGCTGTGGCTGATTCAACCCCTAGCCTGGGAACTTCCATATGCCACATGTGTGGCCCTAAAAAGGAAAAGGAAAAAGAGAGAGAGAGAACAGAAAGCTGTCTATTGGATTTATCCACAAAGACATCTTTTCTGACATTGGTGAGAGTGAAGACTGTGGTGTGTTTGATACTGAAGCAGATCACTGTGGACTAATAAATAAAAGAGCAGTGAGAACATAGAAACAATTAATTCAAAGTGTTAGGCTATAAAGAGGAGGTGAAATGAAAGGCACTTGTTAGATGTGGTATATGGTTAAGGAATAACATGGGAGAGATGAGAACATGTCTAGATGCTAATTGGAAAGAGTAACTAGCCAATGGTGAACTTTTAAAGAAAAGGAGTAATTTATAAGGTAATATTGCTGAGGGATCTCACCATAGCCCTGGATTAGAATTTTATCCTTAAACTTTTAAAATTAAATTTTTTTCTGATTATAAATGTAATTCTGCCTCCTTAGAAAATTTTAATATGAACATATATATATATATATAACATATATGTTATATATTCAAATCTAAAAGTAATCTTGTAAGTTCACACTTAATCCAGGATAATGGATTTTGAAAATTGTTTATTCTTTCAAGGTTAAAAGTGAATCTATAAACATATGTCTAATATTTAAAATGGCATTGTGATATAAATCCTGGCATATGAACATATTTTTGTGTTTTAAAATAATATGTTATGGATAAACATCTCTCCATACCAATAATGGAAGGTAACTTCAGCCCTTTAAACTTTTCTGAGTATTTAGATTCTTCACAGTATTCATAGTATTCCATTGTAGAATATTGCCTTAGTCCATTTGGACTGCTATAATAAAAATACATTAGACTACCCAGGTTTAAAAAAAAAAATATTTCTCACAGTTTTGGAAGCTAGAAGTCCAACAAGGCATCAGCATTCTTTTGATGCCCACTTTCAGGTTTATAGATGACACTTCTCACAGAAGAGCCAAGGGATCTCTCTGAGACCTCTTTATAAAGTCACTAATCCCCTTCATGAGGGCTCTACCTTTATGAGCAAATTACCTCCCAAAGGCCTCACCTTCTAATATCAGCACACTGAGAATTAGGTTTCAACATGAATTTTTGGGGTGGGGACACATTTAATCTGTATTTAACCAATTCCCTATTAATGAACTTGAAGAAAGCCTAAAATGTTTGCTACTAAAAAGCACAATAACTTTATTATATTATCATTCCTTTCTTGGACTATATGTCTAAAAGTAATTATAATCATAAAAATATTTACTGAGTTAAGGAACAGGGAGGTTTTTATGTTAACATTGCCAAATGGATCTAATTCCTGTTCCCACCATCAACCCATGGTTAGGAAGGATTTCCTCCAATGGATGAGTGGGTAGGAATGAAAGGAGATACCAAATTAAGATATGATTTTATAAATTGGGCAAAGAAAATTGAGAGACTGTCTTGACTGTCTCCCATGCTCCTCTCATCCTTCACCATTATTTTCTAATTTCTCTGAGAAGTTCAGGCAAAGTTTCCTTCTTAGAGTAAGAAGGAGAACATGGTATATGGATTTTAGGTGAATGCAGCCACTACAAGAAGAAGAAACTGAATATGGACACTGTGGAGGAAACTAGTAACATTAAGGCCCCATTTAATGTCAAAGGCCATGAAATTGTGCTCAAATTAGTCTACTTGATCATGTGGTCTTTCTTCAAGTAACCTTTGTATAAGAGCAGAGAATATAACCAAAAAATTTCATCTGGGTTGAAATTTTGTTAGGTGAGCATAGCCAAGGAGCAGAAAGCTAAGGGGTGGAGAACTGTTGGACTCCGGGATTCAGTCCAGGGAAAAGAAAGGGACAACCCTCAGAAAGGAGCACATAGGTTTAGAAATATTAGGGTACTAACTAGCTGGCAGTGTTTCAACACTATTATACTGTTTTCACTGGAAATGCCTTTAGTATGTTATTGTTTACATACTTTCCTGTATTTATAAAGCTATACTTTTAGAAACATCCATACCAAATTGCAAATAATCTGTTTACTAAGTGACGTGTGGATAACTTGGCAAGTTAGTACTTAAAAATTGCCCCTTTGTCCACATATGTTTCCATTTCTAGCCATTTGGCCATGATATGCAGACATACTGATATGTGTAGGTACAGCAACAGGGCAGTGGGAGATTGGCAAACTTACAAGAAAAGTACTTGTTATAGCCGTACTACTAAAGCTAATTAATTTTATTGTAGAATTTTAAATAATGGAGACTTTATTGCTCTAGTAAATTTATATGACCAGATTTTAATAAATATCTTTGAGGGTCATCAGCAGGCACTCTTTATAAATTGCCATAACAGAACTTTCTTCTGATCAAATGTAGTTCATAATATCCATTGTCTCATGAATTTCCATGTGTAGCAAAATGATTTGAGGTTACACATTATTTTGCTTAAGTAAAGTGAAGTTTATATGAACTGTTTTTATTCAGTCTCCTTGATGGCTTTTTGTAAAATTAAAAACTAGTAAGACTTCACAATATAACTCATTATAACATACCTCAGCTTGAATTCTTCCTTGAGTGTGGCATCAACTCACACTTTTAGGAATTATCCAGCTAAGTATGTAATCAGGAAGGTAAGATTAAGTTTACTTTTTTTCTCTCTTAAGAAATAAGTTCTTTTATATATAGTCAATTCTTTACTCCTCACTTTGTGGTGAAACCTTTTTGTCAATTCATATATCTGAAAATGTAAGAGAAATTCCCTACTATTTTATTCATTCTTAGAAAATAACATCTAAAAGACTAGGAGGTTTATCTCTGAAGGTGATGTATAGTTAGTTCATTGAGAAAGGTACAAAATATACTTTTAAATATTCTTGGAGAGATATTGGTTTTCAAAAAGCCTTCCTTTTAAAAAAAATAAAGTAGGAAGTTGCTGTTGTGGCTCAGTGGTAATGAGCCTGATTAGTGTCCATGAGGATGTAGGTTTGATCCCTGGCCTCGCTTGGTAGGATAAGGATCTGGTGTTGCCATGAGCTGTGGTGTAGGTCACAGATGAGACTCAGATCCCACATTGCTGTGGCTGTGGTGTGGGCTGGCAGCTGTAGCTGCATTTCGATCCCTAGCCGGGGAAATTTCATATGCTGCAGGTGCCGCCCTAAAAAGCTAAAAATAAAATAAATTAAATAAAATAATTTAATCAAATATCTATATCCCTCCTAGAACTCTGCAAGGCTTGGGGAGCACGGTGGTGTCCATGACAGAACTGATTTCTTTCTTATCTATGTTTGTAGTTTAGGAGGTCCAAGGTGTTATTAGATAGGATTGGATGATGATAAATCACACAAGCTGTGAGCTCTTGGGTAGTTCTGCCAGTTAACATACTGTGAGAAGAGATGGAAAACTCATAGTAGGGAGGCATGTTTATCCTTGGTCTGTCCCAAATGGAATGGGTTTGTAATAAACAATTTTGGCATCAAGTGGCTAGTTCTTCTCATGGGACAAAACCATTTCAAGGTTTCAGTGTTAGTTTTTATTGCTGACACTTGAGACATTCAGCAGTGGTAGCAGGTAGATCAGCAGAGATGAGAGGTGCTTGTGATTGGGGGCACCTTTATTATTCTCTTCGAGAACTTCTCGTGGCAGCACTGGGGTGGCCGAGATCAGAAGCCGGCTCATATCCAGTGGATGCAGTCTGTCATGCAGAAGTTTCTTTTTGTAGATGTTCTCTGGTTGGAACTGACATGACAGACAAATACTAGCAAACTTGGATTCCACGCCTATAGATCCACCCATTCTTTTCCCCCACTTTAACTTTTTAGTCTTATTCCTTTCAGGCCTCTGAACAAGCTATTTGTCACTGCCTTTGAGTTCATGTTTATAAATTAACCTCAGATCACTTCTCCTTCCATACTAAGTCCGTGAACAAGCATATTGCTGAAAGCTCTGTTGATCAAGAAGATTTATTCTTTTTTTTCAGAGACTGCTGTAAGTGGGGTGGTAGTGTGGGAACTGTCCATTTTTTGTTTGCATAAACATATCAGTTGACCAAATGCATAAACATTGCTGAGTTTTTCTTCTTCCTCCATCAGCGAATCAAACTTGAAGTCTTTGAGGTGGCAATAGTTTCTCTTATTCACTGCAAATATATTATCTTGGTCATGTAGAAGCGGGGGCCATTTCATAATGTCTCTTAACTCAAAGTTTAAGAAATCAATGTGAAGATTTTCCCAGCTTCTAGCTATAGCTATCCAGTTTGCACCCAGGGTAAATCTGTAGACCCTCTGTACTTACTTGAGGTGGACTGTGGCTCTGTTATAATAGAAAGATCGTAATGAGATGGGGAGTCTCCCAGTTCTGGTATTAGCTCAGACTCTGTGTCTAATAGTTCTCAATAAATGTGGGTATTCCTCTTTTACATAGTGACACTTGCTCTGGTAAATGGCTACCGTCCTTGTTTGGAAGGCTGGAGTTATATATGCTTACTATTATTGCATATAGGTTACTGTCTTTAAAAACTCCCTGGTTTTTCATTCAATTGATAACATTTAGCTTTGAGAACTTAATGTGATTTTTCAATGGTAGTCACTGACCTGAGGCTTCTACTTGCCTTTTCTTGATGCTTTTAGAAAATATTAAGTAAAGCAGTACTCTTGTTCAACTCCTATTTGTCTTCATCCTGGAAGCACAGTGGCCTATTAGCTATTGCCACAGATCCCTTGCAGGTTAGGAACTTCAAGTTGGAATTTTGGCCTTGTCAAAATATTATCATGATATCAATAATTATAGTTACTACAGTGGTAATGTCCACTTGCCTCTGATGGCTAAATACCATCAGTTGGCCTAGCCATCTCAGAATCCTTTTAGGTTTTATATTCACATGTGGCATGTAATATTAACATGGGGATACATCCTGAGAAGACAAGCATTGCATTACAAAGTATTTGATTCAGGTGAGAGCTTTGCAAAATCTCCAGGCAATGGGGGGAATGTATCCTCTATCAAGGGAGAAGGGGCCAAATTTACCACCACAGAGTTTGGGGGAATCAGAAGATTCCAAGTTCCTAAATGCATCCACGTATATGTCTCCAACTCCAGTCTCAGAATCTCATTCCTTTCCTAACAAAATCTATACACAGAATCTGTGATATAAGCACGCTTTTCAATTCCACAACTCTCAAATCAAATCTTATTTATAATTTTCAGCAGAATCTGATCTCTGGCAGATTATAAGGTCTCCTTAAATACTGTCTTGGACAACTTTTGGCTTTTGCACTGTAACCTGAATCCACAATTGGCTGACCTGTGTTTATCATATTCTTCTATTAGAGAGTCTGTGTCCATTACTGAAAGCTGACTAACTCCATATTGCTAGATACAAGACTATAGAGCTACTGAATAAGTCAGTATAACCCCTTCCATTTATACTGTATTTCACATTACCACAGGGATTATGATGCTTATGGGATGGCAGTATATCTTGTCATACCACTTAATACTATATCATCCTGGTTTGCAGTTAATCCACCTTTTCTAAGTTAGAATTTTCCAGAGACTGACCTTGAGGCAAGTTGTTGAGTTCAAGGGGTTTATCTGAGAGGTTATCTTAGACTCTAACAGTAGGAGAATAGAAAATTGAGTCAAGGACATCAATCAGAGAATGTTACTAAGATTGCTGTTACTGTGACTGAGGCTGTTATACCACACTAGGGTTGAAGGAAATTTGATATTTATGCACCAACTCATGCATTTATTAGATAAGGGCTGGTAAGAATGGTAACTCCAACCCCCCAGCATTGTCTTCCTCCCACCATGCAAGTTAAGCAAGATCTTGCAACCAGAAAAAGCTACCAGACAGAGTTACTGGTGCTTCATATGAGATTTTATTGATTTATATGGGAACAACAATAACATTAGTATAGACATAGGACACTGATAGTGTGTGCTCCAAGCAAAGGAATAGGCGAAACAAGAATGCTGAGGAATCAAAAGAGGAAAGCCTTTCAGAACACAAATATATGCATTCTTTACATGGGATAGTCATGTTTTACATTGTAAACATAAGTTAAATAGGACAATTTTTACGCAAATGCAAGTAAATTTATAGATTTGATATCACATCATCAACTGATGTATCTGTTTTCTACCGCAAACAAGAATTTATACAGTATGCTGAGGACATGTGAAGTTAAAATGTATGAGATTTGAGGAGATTAGGATATTTTTTAAAGCTGCTACACAGAAGTGAAAGAGCTGACAAAGTAACAGAAGCAAAACTGAATTGCTAGGCAGTTTCACAGGGTAAAATGAGAACAGTCACCATCATTATGGTTTTCCTCTAGAAGAATTGATACATCAGGCTGGTCCAGGCTTTGATTACAGACATTCTGTGTTGGACGAATGAAAGGACATGGAAATAAAAATGTTGCTAAAACAGAGATGTTAAATAAATGTATTTTAATCTAGTATAATCTAAATTCAGCAGAAAATGAAGAAGCACCTTCATGGAGCCTAATAAAATGAATATAAAAGTTTCCAGTGCAACTATATATCTGATGTGTTGGGCAAACTTAAGTAAGAAATCCCCTACTGTGTCACAAATGACAGATTAAAATTATGTTATTGTGATTCCCATGAATAGGAATTTTGTTAGAACAATTCAAAACAGAAAAAGGTGAAACATCTTTTTTTTTTTTTTGCTATTTCTTGGGCCGCTCCCATGGCATATGGAGGTTCCCAGGCTAGGGGTCGAATCAGAGCTGTAGCCACCGGCCTACGCCAGAGCCACAGCAACGTGGGATCCGAGCCGCATCTGCAACCTACACCACAGCTCAGGGCAACGCCGGATCCTTAACCCACTGAGCAAGGGCAGGGACCGAACCCGCAACCTCATGGTTCCTAGTCGGATTCGTTAACTACTGCACCACGACGGGAACTCCTGAAACATCTTCTTTAGAGATGACTAAGAACAAACGATTTAAGGATTCAGTATAGCACAGGAAAAAACATAGACAAAAATGAATACTATAACTCAAATACGAGGATTACAAATCCTAAAATCAACTTGATTCTCTTTGAATATAAATACACACACACACACACACACACACACACACACACACATAATTCTCAAAAACTCAGCACCTTCATTAGTTATACCAGTGTAGATAGATGGGGCAAATGCAAATGAGAAGTTTTTACTATGCTTATGTTTTACTATGCTTACATAAACTACAAAGGTAGAATCTGGGATTGAAAAGCCTGAAGCACACCTTTAGGGAATAAATAAAATCTGAAAGTATAGATAAAGAAACACATATAGGAATTGGCAGACAAGATGGTACAATACAAGGATTTGAGCTTACCTCCTCTCATGAACACCAAAATCACAAGTAACTACTGAACATCCATTGACTAAAGGACTGGAACCTACCAAAAAAGATATTTTACATCCGAAGACAAGCCACAACAAGATGGTAGGAGAGGCACTTCCATGGTACTATTAACTTCCATATCCTCCAGGTAGTGACCTACAAATCAGAAAGTAATTATATTACAGAGGTTCTCCCACAGGACTGAGAATTTTGAGCCCCACATCAGTCTCCCCAACTCCTCTGGTGTTGGGAGGAGGAATACCTAGAGAATTTTGCTTTGAAGGTCAGTGGGTCTTGAGTGCAGGAGTTCCACAAGATTGGGGGGAAAAGAGATTCCACTCTTGGAGTGTGCACACAATGTTTCACAACCTCTGGGACACATGGGAAAGCACTAACTCTATAGGAATCTGACCCTGACCCATCTGTGGTTCTTGGAATGTCTCTCTGGGAGGTGGGGCTTGGATGTGACTTATTCTGGGGGCAAGGATGTTAGTGGCTGAGGCCTCAGAGAATATTTATTGGTGTGAGCTCTCCTGAAGGTAGCCATTGTAGCAATGAGACCTGCCCCACCCCACAAGTTGTACTGGGAAATCTCAGGCAAAACAACCAACAAGATGAGAATGCAGCTCAACTCAGCAGAAAGGCCCTCTCAAGTCAGAACTGAGACCACACCTGCCTCTAAACATATCCCTTGACATGGCCCTACCCACTAGACAGACAAGAACCAGCCAGACCCACCAGTACGGAGGCATAAGTCCCTTCCACCAGGAAGCCTACATAAGCCCCTGGATGAAAATCACCCATCAAGGGTTAGACACCAGAAACAAATATTGCAGCTTATGGAACAGAGACCATAAACACAGAAAGTTAGACAAATTGAGATAGATAAATATATTCCAAATGAAGGAACAATATAAAGCCCTAGAACAACAACTAAGTGAAGTGAAAATAGACAATATATGTAAAAAAATTTCAGAATAATAATGGTAAAGATGATCCAAGATCTTGGAAAAAGAATGGAGGCACAAACTGAGAAGATACAAAATATGTTTAACAAAGAATTAGAAGATTTAAACAAAGGTGAACAATACAATAACTGAAATTAAAAAAACTGAATAAAGAAAAAAGAATAAAGAAATGAAGAATGCCTAAGAGATGTGTGGGAGCCCCAGAAGGAGAAGAGAAAGAGAAAGGGCCAGAGTAAATATTTGAAGAGATAGGAGCTGAAGATATCCCTAACATGGGAAAGGAAAAACTCAAGTCCAGGAAGTGAAAAGAGTCCCATATAAGACAAACCTAAGGAGGAATACACAAAGACACATATTACTCAAACTCACAAAAATAAAGACAAAGAGAAAATATTAAAAGCAACAAGGGAAAAGAAACAAATAATGTACAAAGTAACCCCCCTAAGGTATCCAGCAAGGCTCTTGTTCAGATTCAACATAGAAATCAAAAGCTTTACAGAGAAGCAACAGCTAAGAGAATTCAGCACTGCCAAACCAGCTGTACAAACAATGCTGTCTTTGTGTTTGTGTGTGTGTGTGTAGAAAAGGCCACAACTAGAAATGAGAAAATTATGAATGAGAAATTTCACAGAGGCAAACATACAATAAATGTAAGAAATAATCCACACACAAATATGTTATCAAAATCAGCAATTATGAGAAGAGCAGAGTACAAATGTAGGATGTTGAAGTATATTAGAAAGTAAGAGAATAGCAACTTAAAACAATTTTATGTATATATAGCCTGCTATATCAGAACCTCATGGGAACCACAAACAAACAAACAAAAAACTGTATTAGATACACACACACAAATAGAAAAAGCAACCGAAACACGACACTAAGAATAGTCATCAAATCACAAGAACACAGAACAAAAGAGGAAGGGAAGAAAAAATATATATAAAAACATATAAAAAACAATTAACAAAAAGGCAGTAAGAAAATACATATCAATAATTACCTTAAATGTACATGGATTAAAATTGCCAACCAATGGACATAGGCTGGCTGAATGGATACAAAAACAAGAACTTGTATATATGCAGTCTACAAGAGAACCACTTCAGATCTAGGGACACATACAGACTGAACGTGAAGGTATGGAAAAAGATGTTTTATGCAAATGGAAATTAAAAGAAAGCTGGAGCAGTGATATATATGTCAGACCAAAGAAACTTTAAAATAAAGATTGTTGCAAGAGACAAAAAAGGACACTACATTATGATCAAGGGATCAATCCAAGAAGATACAATTATTGAAATATATATGCACCCAACATAGGAGCACCTCAATATATAAGGCAACTGCTAACAGCTATAAAAGGAGAAATTGACACAGTAATAGCAGGAGACTGAGGGCCTCACTTACATCAATGGAGAGATCATGAAGACAGAAAATTAATAAGGAAACCCAGGCCTTAAGTGACACATTAGACCAGATTGATTAAAGTAATACTTCTAAGATATTCCATCCAAAGCAAGACAATACACGTTCTTCTCAAGTGCACATGGAACATTCTCTAGGATAGATCACATAGTGAACCACAAATTAACCTTGGCAATTTTAAGAAAATTATCATTTCAAACATCCTTTCCAATCACACTCTATGAGATTAGAAATCACACACACACAATAAGAACAAGTGTAAAAAACACAAACGTGGAGGCCAAACAATATGTTACTAAACAACCAATGGATCACTGAGGAAATAAAAGAGGAAATTAAAAAATACCTAGAGACAAATGAAAATGAATATACATGATCCAAAATGTAGGGGATGCAACAAAAGCAGTTCTAGGAGGAAACTGTATAGCCAAGCAAACTTACCTCAGGAAATAAGAAAAATCCCAACCAACTTTACACCTAAAGCAGTTAGGCAAAGAAGAATACACCAAACCCAAAATGAGTAGAAGGAAAGAAAGCATAAAGATAAGATCAGAAATAAATGAGATAGAGATGAAGAAAACAAAAGAAAGATCAGTGAAACTAAAAGCTGGTTCTTTTTTATTAACAAAACTGATAAACCTTTTGCCACACTCATCAAGAAAAGGGAGAGGCCTCAAATTAAAAAAAGAGAGGCATGGAAAAGAAGTTAAAACTGCCATCATGGAAAGGATCATAAGTCTGATCAGAGTAGTAACTACTATCATTTCAATAGATATAGAAAAAGCTTTTGACAATTTTCACCAGGCATTTATGATAAAAACACTCCAGAAAGTGGGAATGGAATGGGGGGAACCTACCTCAACATAATAAAGGTCATATATGAAAAACCCACAGTTAACATCAACAACATCAATACGAAAAGATGAAAACATTGCCTCTAAGATCAGGAATAAGACAAGGATGTCCACACTTGCAACTTTTATTGAACATAGTTTTGGATATCCTAGCCATGGTAATCAGAGAAGAAAAAGAAAAGGAATTCAACTTGGAAAAGAAGAATTGAAACCATTGCTGTCTGCAGATGACATGATACTATACCTAGGAAATCCTAAAGACAATACCAGAAAACTGTTAGAGCTCATCAACGATTTTGGCAAAGTTGCAGGATTCAAAATTAATACACTAAAATTGCCTGCATTTCTATACACTAACAATGCAATATCAGAAAGATAAATAAACTATCCTGTTTACCACTGCATCAAAAAGAATAAAATGCTTAGGAATATGTAAGGAGGCAAAAGAACTGTGCTCTGAAAACTATAAGATGCCAATGAATGAAATCAAAGATGACACAAACAGATGGTAATACATACCATGTTTCTAGATAGGAAAAATCAATATTGCAAAGTATTTAAGGTAATTTACAGATTCAGTGCAATGCCTATCAAATTAGCAATGGCATTTTTCACAGAAATAGAACAAACATGTTAAAATTTGCATGTAAACACCAAAGACACTGAATATTTAAAGCAATCCTGGGAAAGAAAAATGGAGCTGGAGGAATCAGGCTCCCTGACTTTGGACTGTACTGTAAAGCTACAGTTATCAAAACAGTACAGTACATGAAAAACAGTACAGTACAGTACATTCACAAAAACAGGAATATAGATCAATGGAATGGAATAGAATGCCCAGAAATAAACACATGCAACCATGGCCATTTAATCTACAACAAAGGAGGGAGAACAAACAATGGAGAAAAGTCTTTCAATAAGTGGTGTTGGGGAAACTGGATAGCTACATGTAAAAGAATGGAATTAAAATGTTCTCTAACACTGTACATGCAAATAAACTCAAAATGTATTAAAATCTCAATGTAAACCTGAATATACAAAACATTTAGAGGAAAATAGGCAGAAAACTCTTTGACATAAATTACAGCAATATTTTTTTTTCATCTACCTCCTAGAGTAATGAAAATAAAACAAAAATAGACAAATGGGGCATAATTAAACTTATAAGCTTTTGCACAACAAAGGACACCATAAACAAAATTAAAAGACAATTTATGGAATGAGAGAAAATATTTGCAAGTGAATCCACTGACAAGGGATTAATCTGCAAAATATACAAACAACTCATGCAGCTCAATATCAAAAAAACAAACCACCTGATCAAAAAATGGGCAGAAGATCTAAATAGACATTTCTCATAAGACTACAGATGACCAAAAACAGCACAGGAAAAGCTGTTCAAAATCATTAGTTATTAGAGAAATGCAAATGAAACTACAATGAGGTATCACCTCACACCAGTCAGAATGATCATCACCCAAAACTCTAGAAACAATGAATGCTTGAGGGAGTGTGGACAATAGGGAATCCTCCATTATTGTTGTTGGGAACTATGTAGAACAATATTGTGCTTCCTTCAAAGACTGAAAATAGAACTACCGTATCATCCAGGAATCCTACTCCTGTGTGTATATCCAGAGAAAAACTGTAATTTGAGAACATGTATCCTAATGTTCATTGTGGCATTCTTTACAATAGCCAAGTCATGGAAGCAACCTAAATCTCCATTGACAGAGGAATGGATTAAGAAGACATGGTATATATACGCAATGGAATACTATTCAGCCATAAATAATGAATAACATTTGTGGAAACATGGATGGACCTAGAGATTATCATACTAAGTGAAGTTAGAGAAAGATAAACATCATGATATCACTTAAAATCTTCTTGAAATTGGTTAACTGAGCTAGACTTGAGGGGCAAAAGAAATTATCTCCAGTAAGCTATTATATACAATTAGGGTGCTATGTCAGAGAGGCAGTCAAGAATCAGAGGACTCAACACCGACAATTCAAAGCAATTGATGGATTATACCAGGGAGCCAGCCCCACATGCAGGTTTTTAGGGGATACTGAGAGAAAGGGCAGACAGGAAAAAGGCCAGATGGTAAATGTAAGAATAGGATATACCCAAGAAGTTAAGAGTAGAAGAAAAACAGTAGTCATAATAATGGGTAAGTGGGTGTCAAGGGCACTGTCAAAGTTTTCCCATTGACCTTGACTATGAAGCCAAGATCTGCTTTAGCTGCAGACTCTAGGCACAGTTCTTACTAAAGTGTGAGTTTGTCCAAGTCATAAGAGGCTCATTGCATACTGGTGAGAGCAGAAAACTGCATGCTCATGGGAGGATATAGGAATGGGAAAACAAAACAGATCATTACAGGTGAGATAGGATGAGTGAACATGGATCTCTCTGAGTTTAATGTATATTATTGAGAATTGAACTTCAAACATTCCAGATTTGGAAACAAAGAGAAGCATCAAAGTCTCAGTGTAGGGGATTTCAGTAGGAAGCTCACTATCAGTACCAAAGGATATAATAAATTTGAGAATCTTTGACAATAATTTTAAGATCAAAGCCAGATCAAAGAGAATAACTTCTGTGCAATATTGAAGAATAAACAGGAACTCTTGAGAGAAGAGCATTTATCACTGCAGTTCTCCAAAAAGTTATAGATCAGATTATAAATAAACAGCTAACATTGACCCAGTGTTATAAGGGAAGTTTCAGTGAAATGAAGTCTCTAAAGCCAAATTTCTTCACCCAGAGTCCACAGTTCTTCAAGGTGTTTGTGGAGGGAATTTAGGTGGTTAATAAATTTGACCTAACTTTTACTAATTTTCTGACTATGGTTTAGCATTTCCTTTAATCATGAATACACGCAATAAGCAATAGTGATAATAGTAGTATGTATAACCAGTAGAAATCACAAATATTTTATATCACATTTAATTTGTTGCAGATTCCAAAATATTATTTCCATTCATCCATTCCTTAAATTTGCAGTGGTTTTTCTTTGATCCATTATTGTATCAAATACAGAAATCAACATAGAAATGCATATGACTACCTCAAAAGTTGTTCTTGTAAAAAAATTGATAACAAAATTTAATGTTTGCTTTCCCTTGTTATTGCTTGTAAATTATTTTCTGCATTTAGAAATAATTTGAATTGGAGTCCAGAGGCTTCACAGACTTCCTGTATTAGTTTTCTAGGGCTACTGCAACACAGTATTGCAAACTGAATAGCTTCAACAACAGAAGGTTATTGTTTCACAATTCCAGGGGCTAGAAGTCTGAAATCAAGGTGTTGGTTTCTTCTGAGGGCTAAATGGGTAGAATCTGTTCTCTGTTTCTTTTTTATTCTCTAGTGGTTTCCTGCCAATATTTGGCATTCCATGGCTTCTAGATAATTCACTATTTCTGCCTTCAGCCTCACATAGCCTTCTCTCTGTGCCCATGTCTGTTTCCATATTTTCTCTTTTGTTAGGGAACTCTAGTTAAATTGGTTTAGGGCTCACCCTAATTACATCTTCTTAACTTAATTACCTCTGTAAAGACCCTATCTCCAAATAAGGTCACAATCTGACATACTAGGGGTTAGGACTTCAATATATATTGGGGCATAATTCAGCCCACAACATTTCCAAAGGGCCTGTGGCACACAAACAGTTCTTACTACTCTAAACCAAGTTTGGTGTGGACAAGCCTGATAAGTCTTCAGGCTTAGCTGGGCTGGTCACGTAGAGACTATGCCCTAAAAATTAACCTACCCCATATAGAGTTTGTTTGCTTGTATTTCCTCCTGCAGGCAGACTACTTGTACACTTTAAAATGGCTGACTTCCTAGTGAACCCTGAGGGAGAAGAGTGATACCACCAGAGAAGAGAAAGGGAAATGACTGTAAATTCCAGGGGCCCAGTGTCAGGAGGGGAAATCCCTTCTAATCTCCCCAGGTGGTGGCAGCTGAGGAAATTACCTACCAAGCAGCTGTAACACATTACATTGCAATTATCCCCAAAGAGTTCTAAGGGCTTGTAAGCAGCTAAAGATAAAAGGCAGCCCTGCTAGAGGAAGATCTGCTTCCTTTGCAGTTTTACAGTGTTTGAGGAAATATACCTCACAGGACAGCCATCCCTTTCAGTAAGCCTTAAAGTACAGATAATCCCCTAGTTATGCAAGGGTCTTGTGTCTGAATATACTGCCTATACGTATAAGATATGCAAAAGAATTACACAGGGAGAACCAATATAATAAATCTTATTAAATAAATTCTTATGAAATAAAGTTTATTAAAACATGTACCTCTGAAATGAAATCTGTCAAGGATTTCCACAGTAAACTTTAAGACTGTTTATTTAAATCTAAACTATATATATATATATATATATATTTATATCAAACATTTATTGAGTGCCTATTAAGTGCCAGGCACTGTACTGTATGTTTTTTATGAGAGCATCTCTTTTTATAAGACATTATGTCCACAAACACTATAAAAGATAGGTACCGTTGTTAACTTTATTTTCAGATGGGGAAGAGGATGATCAGTAATCCAGTAGTTGTGTACATTTGGACTTTAGTTTACAATCCAAAATAAAATTGTTCCCTCATAATGTATACAAAGCAGCTATTTACTAACCCTCCTCCCCTTCCTGCTAGGAACATTATTCTATAATTACAGGGTCTAACAGAAATTTACTGTATCATGCATTTCCCTTCAGCATTTTCCCACTCCTGAGTACCTTCTCTAGTCCAAGTGTCATTGGCTAGAAATGATGAAGTAGAGCAGGTAATGATGCACCTGTAAATAGTGAGCAGCTGACTTTCTGGGGGATAAAAGCTCTGATTTGTAGTGTCTCCCCTTTCTGTGGTGTCCATACTCTCATAATGTCCAGTTTCAATCTACCAATGTGATGTCACTGAATTCCGAGCTTCAAAGTTATGTGCAGTATCACACAATTAAACTGTATTTCTACCATGCAGATTAAATAGATGCAAATAACCTTGAGATCATGCATAATATTACAAGGCAGTCATTGGACTTAGAGAACTGATTTTTGGTTGCCAAGGGGGATGTGGAGGCGAGTGGGATGGAAGAGGGTTTGGGATTAGTAGATGCAAACTATTACATTTAGAATGGATGAGCAACGAGGTTCTATTGTATAGCATAGGAAACTAAATCCATTCTCTTGTGATAGAATATGATGGAAGATAGCAGGAGAAAAAGAATGTGTATATATATACACACACACACACATATATATATATATATATAAAACTGGGTCACTATGGTATACAGCAGAAATTGACACAACACTGTAACTCAACTATAATTAAAAAAAACCCAGTATAGTCATTGGAGGTTCTGGTTCAAGATGGTGACATAGGAAGCTCTGCAACTCACTTTTTCCCATGAGCATACAATTTCCTTTGGAAGAGAAACCTAAAAACTGGTGGAGCAACCCCTTTACATTGGGTAATGTAAAGGAGAGGAAAACCACACTGAAGCAGATGGAAAAAGCTGAGACACAGTCTTATTATAACCCTACCCCCATGCGACAATCTACCATCAAGAGAAAACTTAAAACCCAGGGCTTCTCCATGAGGAACCAAGAGTTCATTCACCATATGGGCAACTCAACTTTAAGTCTGGCACCTGAAAGATGAAGTCCCAAACATCTGGCTTTGAAGAGCAGTGGGGCTCTCTAGCCTGTGAAATCTGAGGGGCTAAGACAAACTGTTGAAGGGCTCTTAAAGCGCCCAGGTACAGACTCATCTGTCTTAGGGCCCAGAACAGAAGCAAAACTTTGAAAAGCAGTCAGACTTTAAGCAGTCAGGACTCATTTCCTAATTTTATTTTATTTTGATTTAAATCATCTCTCTGATGTGCTCCTCACTCAGAAGGGTGCCCACACCCTCACTCCTCTTTTTTTTTCATATGTTAGGTTTTTGTTTTTTCTATTATAGTTGATCTACATTGTTCTGTCAATTTCTGATGTATAGCAAAGTGACCCAGCCATTCATACATACATACATGTGTGTATACACACACACACACATATATACACGCACATTCTTTTTCTCACATTATCCTCCATCATGCTCAATCACAAGTGCCTAGAGATAGTTCCCTGTGCTATATAGCAGGATCTCATTGCTTATCCATTCTACATGCAATAGTTTGCATCTACTAACCCTAAACTTCCAGTCCATCCCACTCCCTCTCTCTCCCAACCACAAGTCTGTTCTCCAAGTCCTTGAGTTTGTTTCTTTTCTGTAGAAAGGTTCATTTGTGCTGTGTATTAGATTCCAGATATGTGATATCATATGGCATTTGTCTTCCTCTTTCTGACTTCACTTAGTATGAGAGTCTCTAGTTCCATCCATGTTGCTGCATATGGCAGTATTTTGTTCTTTTTACGGTCGAGTAGTATTCCATTGTGTATATATACCACATCTTCTTAATCCATTCATCTATCAATGGACATTGAGGTTGTTTCCATGTCTTGGCTATTGTGAATAGTGCTGCCATGAACATATGGGTGCAAGTATCTTTTTCAATGAAAATTTTGTCCCCCAAGAGTGGAATTGTGGGGTCATATGGTAGTTCTATATTTAGTTTTGTGAGGTACCTCCATACTGTTTTCACTTCCTAATTTTACTTTTTTTATTTTTTATTTTATTTTATTTTCCCACTGTACAGCAAGGGGATCAAGTTATCCTTACATGTATACATGTATACATTACATTTTTTTCCCCACCCTTTGTTCTGTTGCAACATGAGTATCTAGACATATTTTTCAATGCTACTCAGCAGGATCTCCTTGTAAATCTATTCTAAGTTGTGACTGATAACCCCAAGCTCCCGATCCCTCCCACTCCTTCCCTCTCCCATCAGGCAGCCACAAGTCTGTTTTCCAAGTCCATGATTTTCTTTTCTGTGGAGATGTTCATTTGTGCTGGATATTAGATTCCAGTTATAAATGATATCATATGTTATTTGTCTTTGTCTTTCTGGCTCATTTCACTCAGTATGAGATTATCTAGTTCCATCCATGTTGCTGCAAATGGCATTATGTCATTCTTTTTTATGGCTGAGTAGTATTCCATTGAGTATATATACCACCTCTTCCAAATCCAATCCTCTGTCGATGGACATTTGGCTTGTTTCCATGTCCTGGCTATTGTGAATAGTGCTGCAATGAACATGCGGGTGCACGTGTCTCTTTTAAGTAGAGTTTTGTCCGGATAGATGCCCAAGCGTGGGATTGTGGGGTCATATGGAAGTTCTATGTATAGATTTCTGAGTTATCTCCAAATTGTTCTCCATAGTGGCTGTACCAGTTTACATTCCCACCAACAGTGCAGGAGGGTTCCCTTTTCTCCACAACCCCTCCAACATTTGTTATTTGTGGATTTATTAATGATGGCCATTCTGACTGGTGTGAGGTGGTATCTCATAGTTGTTTTGGTTTGTATTTCTCTTATGATCAGTGATGTTGAGCATTTGTTCCTGTGTTTGCTGGCCATCTGTATATCGTCTTTGGAGAAATGTCTATTCAGGTCTTTTGACCATTTTTCCATTGGTTGATTAGCTTTTTTGCTGTTGAGTTGTATAAGTTGCTTGTATAGTCTAGAGATTAAGCCCTTGTCGGTTGCATCATTTGAAACTATTTTCTCCCATTCTGTAAGTTGTCTTTTTGTTTTCTTTTGGGTTTCCTTTGCTATGCAAAAGCTTGTCAGTTTGATGAGGTCCCATGGGTTTATTTTTGCTCTTATTACTCTTGCTTTGGGAGACTGACCTGAGAAAATATTCATGATGTTGATGTCAGAGAATGTTTTGCCTATGTTCTCTTCTAGGAGTTTGATGGTATCCTGTCTTACATTTAAGTCTTTCAGCCATTTTGAGTTTATTTTTGTGCATGGTGTGAGGGTGTGTTCTAGTTTCATTGATTTGTATATAGCTGTCCAAGTTTCCCAGCAATGCTTGCTGAAAAGACTGTCCTTTTCCCATTTTATGTTCTTGCCTCCCTTGTCAAAGATTAATTGACCATAGGTGTCAGGGTTTATTTCCGGGTTCTCTATTCTGTTCCATTGGTCTGTCTGTCTGTTTTGGTACCAGTACCACACTGTCTTGATGACTGTGGCTTTGTAATATTTCTTGAAGTCTGGGAGAGTTATGCCTCCTGCTTGGGTTTTGTTCCTCAAGATTGCTTTGGCGATTCTGGGTCTTTTGTGGTTCCATATAAATTTTTGGATTGTTTGTTCTAGTTCTGTGAAAAATGTCCTGGGTAATTTGATAGGGATTGTATTAAGCATTGGTCTGAAGGGGAGAGGCCTTCTGGGATACTCTACGGGTGGAGGCTAGTGAATACCATCCTCCTGCTCTCCCTTTGCCTTGCTGAAGCCAGCAAGCATCATCACTTTTCTTTCCTTTCCTTTGAGTGCCATCTTCATATTCCAGCAGTGAGTGTGATTTTCCATGCCCTCCCTCTACCTTGCTAAATAAGTCATGTGTTGCCTTTTTTTCCTGCTATTTAAAAAGTTTTATTGAAGTATAATTGATTTATAATGTTGTGATAATTTCTGCTCTGCAACAAAATGATTCAGTTATACACACATCCATTCTTTTACAGATTCTTTTCCCATATAGATTATCACAGAATGTTGGAGAAAATTTCCTGCGCTATACTGCAGGTCCCTGTTGGCCAGTCATTTCATGTATGGCAGTGTGCATATGCCACTCTCAAAACCTCAAACCATCTCTCCCCCACCTATCCCCTTTGGTAATCCTAAGTTTGTTTTCAATGTCTATGAGTTTGTTTCTGTTTTGTAAATAAGTTCTTTTGTATTCTTTTTTTTAGATTTCAGATACAAGTGATACCATATGAAGTCTGGCCTTGATTGTCTTTCATATTTCACTTAGTATAATATCTTTGTCCATCCATCTTGCTGAAAATGGCATTACCTATTCTTCTTTATGGCTAAGTAATGTCCCATTGCATTTATGTACCACATCTTCTTTATCCACTCCTCTGTCAGTGGATATTTAAGTTGTTTCTATGTCTTGACTTTTGTAACTAGTGCTGTAATGAACATGGGGGTTCATATATCTTTTTGAATTATGGTTTTCTCCATATAGATGCCCAAGGGTAGAATTGCTGGATCATATGGTAATTCTATTTTTCATTTTTTGAGGAACTCCATACTGTTTTCCATAATGGTTGTACTAATTTACATTCCCACCAACAGTGTAAGATGGTTCCTTTTTCTCCATACCCTCTGCAGCATTTATTCTTCATAGACGTTTTAATGATGTAGTAAAGGCTACATATGACAAACCCACAGCTAACATCATTCTCAATGGTGAAAAGCTGAAAACGTTTCCTCTAATGTCAGAAATGAGAAGGATGTTCACAGTAGCCACTCTTCTTCAACATAGTTTTGGATTTCCTAGCCATGGCAATCAGAGAAGAAAAAGAAATAAAGGAATATAGCTTGGAAAAGAAGAAGTGAAACTGTTGCTATTTGCAGTTTACATGATACTGTACACAGAATATCCTAAAGATGCTATCAGAAATTCAGTAAAATTACAAGTACAATGTTAAGACACAGAAATCTCTCACATTTCTGTTCACTAACAAATAAAGATCAGAAAGAGAAATTAAGGAAACAATCCCATTTACCACTGCCACAATGGGAATAAAATACTTTGGAGTAAAACTACCTAAGGAGGCAAAAGACCTGTGTTCTGAAAATTATAAGATGCTGATGAAAGAAATCAAAGATGACACAAACAAATTGTAAGACATACTATTCTCTTGAATTGGAAGAATGAATATTGTCAAAGTGGCTATACAGCCCTAAGCAATCTAAGATTCAGTGCAATCTCTATCAGTTACCAATGGCATTTTTCACAGAACAAGATATAAAATTTAAAAAGTTGTGTGGAAACACAAAAGTCCCAAACTGTCAAAGCAATCCTGAGAAAGAAAAATGGAGCTGGAGGAATCAGGCTTCCTGACTTCAGACTATCCTACAAAACCACAGTCATCAAAACAGTATAGTACTGTCACAAAAACAGAAATATAGATCAGTGTAACAGGATAGAGAGTCCATAAATCCACATACCTATGGTCAGCTAATCTATAACAAAGGAGGCAAGAATATACAGAGGAGAAAAGACAGTCCCTTCAATAAAGAGTGCTGGGAAAACTGGACAGCTACATGGAAAAGAATAAAATTAGAACATTCTCTAGCATCATACATTAAAATAAACTCAAAATGGATTAAAGACCTAAATATAAAACGAGATAGTATAAAACTCTTAGAAGAAAACATAGGCAGAACACTCTCTGATATTAACTGCAACTATATATTTTTGGATACACCTCCTAGAGTAATAAAAATAAAAACAAATGAGACTTAATTAAAACTTTTTGCACAACAAAGGAAACCATAAACAAAACAAAAATACAACCCACAGACTGGTAGAAAATATTTGTAAATGAAGCAATCAACAAAGGATTAGTCACATCTGAATCTTGTGATATATACTCTACAACTTATTTCAGAATTTTTGTGGACAGTCCAAAAATTTGATCTTGGATAATGTACAGATGGCATAATACTTCCAGGTAGGCCCCTTATCACTTGTGAACCAGCTCCACATGAAAGAGTAAGTTGGAGGTAGGGGTTATAAAACCACTTCTTATGGGTGTCTGAAACAGATAAAGGTAGGCATGACATAAGCCATCAAGAATTCAGGCTGGGAAAAATAATGTTTCCTGGTGTCTCTTGAGTAACTGAGCACAGGAGGTTAGAAGTTACCATGTTTCTTGTTTGTGTTTGTGCATGGAGTTTGCTCCGACTACAGTTCTTGCAGAAGGTTTGCAAATAGAATGAGGACAGAATACATTCCCTTACTCCATCCATGAACCAAGTGTCATTGGTTTTTAAAGAGCAGAGCTTAGGTATAAACTAGCTTAAATTAAAATTGGGTTTATAGCAAACCAAATCCAACAACACATGAAAAAGATCATACACCACTACCAATTGGGATTCATCCCAATTTCACAAGAGTAGTTCACCTTGCTCTTATCAGTGTAATACACCACATTAATAAAAGAAAAGCCTTTTCTTTTCTTTTATTACACATGATCATCTCAATAGATGCAGAAAAAGCATTTGACAAAACTCGACATCCATTCATGATAAAAACTCTTACCAAAGTGGGTATAGAGGGAACATATCTCAACATAATAAAAGCCATTTCTGAAAAACTCACTGCCAACATAATACTCAGTGAAGAAAGTCTTCCCATGAAAATCTGGAACAAGGCAAGTTTGCTCACTCTCACCACTTTTATTCAACATAGTCCTGGAAGTCCTGGCCATGGCAATCTGACAAACAGAAGAAATAAAAGGTATCCAAATTGGAAGAAAAGAAGTAAAAATGTCACTATGTAAATATGACATAATACTCTATTAGAAAACCCTAAGAACTCCGCACAAAAACTACTCAACCTAATAAATGAATTCAGCAAAGTAGCAGGATACAAGATTAACATTCAGAAATCAGGTACATTTTTGTATATTAACAATGAAATATCAGAAAGGAATGTAAAAAAAAAGGTACCTTTCAAAATTGCACTGAAAAATAAAATATTTAGGAATAGAACCAAGGAGGCAAAAAGCCTTATACACTGAGAAATATAAAACATTAATAAAGGAAATTAAAAAGGAGTCAAAGAAATGGAAAGATATCCATTTCCATTGTATTGGAAGAATTAATATTGTTAAAATGTCCATACTAACCAAAGCAATCTACAGACTTAATGCAATTCCTATCAAATTACCCATGACATTTTTCACAGAACTAGAACAAATAAGCCTAAAATTTATATGGAACTTTAAAAGACCCAGAACAGCCAAATCAATTCTTGGGTGGGGTTGGGGCAGCAAGGCAAGAGGCATAACTCTCCCAGACTTCAGACAATACTATGAAACTACAGAAATCAAAACAGGGTTGTATTGGTACAAAAAGAGACATATGGATCAATGGAAGAGAATAGAGAGCCTAGAAATAAATCTAGACACTGATGGTCAATTAATTTTTGATAAAGGAGGCAAGAATATAAAATGGAGAAAAGACAGTCTTTTAGCAAGTGCTGCTGGGAAAACTGAACAACTGCATGTAAATCAGTGAACAAAAATAAACTTACACTATACACAAAAATACTCAAAATAGCTTTAGGTCTTAAATATAAGACATGACACCATAAAATTCCTAGACGAGAACGCAGTGAAGTCTTAAATATAAGACATGACACCATGAAACTCCCACAAGAGAACACAGTCAAAACATTCTCTGACATGAATCATACAAATATTTTACTAGGTCAGTCTCCCAAAACAATAGAAATAAAAACAAAAATTAGCAAATGGAACCTAATTGAACTACAAGCTTTTGCACATAAAAAATCATAAACAAAATGAAAACCTACAGAATGGGAGAAAATAGTGTCAAATGATGCAACCAACAAGAACTGAATCTCCAAAATATATGAACAACTAAAACCAAACCAAACAAAACAAACCAGCTGAAAAATGGGCAGAAGACTTAAATAAAAATAAATTAAAAAGGAGAAGTCACAATGGATACTACAGAAATACAAAAAAACTGTGAGAGAATAGTATGAACAATTGTATGCTAATGAATTTGACAACCTAGAAGAAATGGAAACTTTCTAGAAACAGCCTGCCAAAATTGAATCAAGAAGAAATAGATCATGATGGAGCATGACAATGTGAGAAAAAAGAATGTATACATGTATGTGTAACTGGGTCACCATGCTATACAGTACAAAAAAAAATTAATGTATTGGGGAAATAAAAAAATTAAAAATTAAGAAAAAGAAGAAATAGATCAACTGAACACACTGATCACTAGAAATGAAATTGAATATGTCATAAAAACACTCCGTGCAAATAAAAGTCCTGGACCTGGCTTCACAGGCAAATTCTACCAAACATACAAAGAGAAACTTATACCCATCCTCCTTGAACTTTTCCAAAAGTTTGAAGAAGAAACACTCCCAAACACATTCTATGATGCCACCATCACCCTAATTCCAAAACCAGACAAAGATACCACCAAAAAAGTATAGGCCAATATCTTTGATGAATATAGATACAAAAATTCTCAACGAAATTTTAGCCAACCAAGTCCAACAACATATAAAAAAGATCATACACCACAATCAGGTGGGATTCATCCCAAGTTCACAAGGATGGTTGAACATATGCAAATCAATCACTGTCATACACCACATTAACAAAAGAAAAGTCAAAAACCACATGATCATCTCAATAGATGCATAAAAAGCATTTGACAAAGTCCAACTTCCATTCATGATCAAAACTCTTACCAAAGTGGATATAGAGGGAACATACCTTAACATAATAAAAGCCATTTACAACAAACTGAAAGCAAATATAATACTCAATGGAGAAAACCTGAAAGCCTTCCCACTAAAATCTGGAACAAGAAAAGATGCCCACTCTCACCATGGTTATTCAACATAATATTGGAAGTCCTAGCCACAGCAACCAGACAAACAAAAGAAATAAAAGGCAACAAAACAGGATGAGAAGAGGTAAAACTGTCCCTGTATGCAGATGACATGATACTATATATAAAAAACCCTTAGGACTCAACCCAAAAACTACTCAAACTGATCAACAAATTCAGCAAAGTAGCAGGATACAAGATTAACATTCAGAAATCAGTCTCAGGTATCTATACTAACAATGAAATAGTAAAAAAGGAATGCAAAAATACAATACCTTTTAAAATTGCACCCCCAAAAATCAAGTACCTGGGAATACACCTGACCAAGGAGGTAAAAGACTTATATGCTGAGAATTATAAAACATTGATCAAGGAAATTAAAGAAGATGTAAGAAATGGAAAGATATCCCATGCTCCTGGATTGGAAAAATTAATATTGTAAAAATGGCCACACTACCCAAAGCAATCTACAGATTCAGTGCAATCCCTATCAAATTACCCAGGACATTTTTCACAGAACTAGAACAAACAATCCAAAAATTTATATGGAACCACAAAAGACCCAGAATCGCCAAAGCAATCTTGAGGAACAAAACCCAAGCAGGAGGCATAACTCTCCCAGACTTCAAGAAATATTACAAAGCCACAGTCATCAAGACAGTGTGGTACTGGTACCAAAACAGACAGACAGACCAATGGAACAGAATAGAGAACCCGGAAATAAACCCTGACACCTATGGTCAATTAATCTTTGACAAGGGAGGCAAGAACATAAAATGGGAAAAGGACAGTCTTTTCAGCAAGCATTGCTGGGAAACTTGGACAGCTATATACAAATCAATGAAACTAGAACACACCCTCACACCATGCACAAAAATAAACTCAAAATGGCTGAAAGACTTAAATGTAAGACAGGATACCATCAAACTCCTAGAAGAGAACATAGGCAAAACATTCTCTGACATCAACATCATGAATATTTTCTCAGGTCAGTCTCCCAAAGCAAGAGTAATAAGAGCAAAAATAAACCCATGGGACCTCATCAAACTGACAAGCTTTTGCACAGCAAAGGAAACCATACAAAAAAAAAAACAAAAAACAAAAAAAAAACCAAAAAGACAACTTACAGAATAGGAGAAAATAGTTTCAAATGATGCAACCGACAAGGGCTTAATCTCTAGACTATACAAGCAACTTATACAACTCAACAGCAAAAAAGCTAATCAACCAATGGAAAAATGGTCAAAAGACCTGAATAGACATTTCTCCAAGGAAGATATACAGATGGCCAACAAGCACATGAAAAAATGCTCAACATCCCTGATGATTAGAGAAATGCAAATTAAAACCACCACGAGATACAACCTCACACCAGTCAGAATGGCCATCATCTGTAAGTCCACAAATAGCAAATGCTGGAGGGGGTGTGGAGAAAAGGGAACCTTCCTGCACTGTTAGTGGGAAGGTAAGCTGGTACAACCACTATAGAGAACAATATGGAAGGACCTTATAAAACTATAACTAGAACTACCATATGACCCAGCAATCCCACTCTTGGGTGTATATCTGGACAAACTCTACTTAAAAGAGACACATGCACCCGCACGTTCATTGCAGCACAATTCACAATAGCCAAGACATGGAAACAACCCAAATGTCCATCGACAGATGATTAGATTAGGAAGATGTGGTAAATATACCCAATGGAATACTACTCATCCGTAAAACAGAATAAAATAATGCCATTTGCAGCAACATGGGTGAAACAAGAGACTCTCATCCTGAGTGAAGTAAGTCAGAAAGAGAAAGAGAAATACCACATGATATGACTTATATCTGGAATCTAATATAAGGCACAAATGAACGTTTCCACAGAAAAGAAAATCATGGACTTGGAGAATAGACTTGTGGTTGCCAAGGGGGAGGGGGAGGGAGTGGGATCGATTGGGAGGTTGGGGTAAATAGATGCAGACTATTGCCTTTGGGATGAATTAACAACGAGATCCTGCTTTGTAGCACTGGGAACTATGTCTGGTCACTTATGATGTAGCATGATATTGTGAGAAAAAAGAATGTATACATGTATGTGTAACTGGATCACCATGCTATATAGTAGAAAACTGACAGAACACTGTAAATCAGCTATATTGGAAAAAAATCATTATATATATAAGAAAAAGAAGATGTGGTGCATATATACAATGGGAATATTACTTAGCCATAAAAAAGACAAACTAATGGCATTTGCAGCAACATTGATGGATCTAGAGACTCTCATACTAAGTGAAGTAAACCAGAAAGAAAAAATTAAGTACCATATGATATCACCTATTCGTGGAAGCTAAAATGGGAAACAGGTGATTCTATCTGAAAATAACAAACAAACAGAAACAGATCATGGCCAAGAATAGCAGACTTGGGGTTCCTGGGGGTGAAGAGAAAGGGGAAGGAGTGGGATGGATGGGCATTTTGGGGTTTTGGAGGAGGCAAACTGTTATATTTGAAATGTATGGGCATTGGGATCCTACTGTACAGCACAGGGAAATGTTATGTGATTGGGTCACTTTGTTGTATAATAGAATTTGATGAAACATTATAAATCATTATAACTATACTTTAATAATAATAATAATAATAAGTAAGAAAAAGGAAAAAAAAAAAAAAACCTTTCTCCAAAGAAGACCTACAGATGGCCAGCAGGCACATGAAAAAATGTTCAACATCGCTAATTATTAGAGAGGTGCAAGTCAAAACTAAAATGAGGTACCACCTCACACTAGTCAGAATGGCCATCATTAGTATGTTTACAAGTAACAAATGTTGGAGAGGGAGTGGAGAAAAGGGAACCCTCCTTCACTGTTGGTGGGAATGTCAATTGGCACAGCCACTATGGAAAACATTATTCCTCAGAAAACTAAATATAGAACTTCCATATTATCCACAATCCAATTAATGGGCATATATATGGACAAAACTATAATTCAAAAAGATACACTCATCGACATGTTGATAGCAGCACTATTCACAATAGCCAAGACATGGAAATAATCTGAATGTCCATCAAGAGATGAATGGATTAAGAAGATGTAGTACATACATACAGTGGAATAACTAGCCATAGAAAGAATGAACTAATGTCACTTGCAGGATCATGGATGCATCTAGAGATCACATACTAAGTGAAGTAAGTCAGAAAGAAAAGGAAAAATACCGTATGATATTATTTACACATAGAATCTAAAATAATGTGCACATGAAGCTAACTCAAAAACAGAAACAGACTCACAGACATAGGGAATGAACTTGTGGTTGCCGGGGGAGGTGGGGGGAGGGAGGAAGTGTGTTGGACTGGGAATTGGGGTTTAATAGATGCAAATTATTACATTTAGAATAGATAAACAGCAGGTCTTACTATATAGCATAGGGAACGATATCCAGTCTCCTGGGATAGGCCATGATGGAAAACAATATTAAAAAAAAAGAATATATATATGTATGACTGGTTCACTTTGTTGTATAGCAGTTGGCACAATATTGTAAATCAACTATACTTTAATTGAAACATAATATAATGGCATTAAACTATATTATTCACATTAATATTATTTTGTATTGTTGAAGCAGCATCTGATAAATCTGTTTTCAATGGTGTCAGAATTTTAAAATACCTGTTTTCTTATTACTGATATTTTTTAATTAACCTGGTGGTATTATCATCACACTTCAGTTTTCTTTAGTGATAGGAATCCCATGAATATACTTCTCTCCCAATTTTCTGAGTTTGATATAGTTATAGTACATCCTGTAAAGGATAAGATATCTTGACAAGTTCTAAATGATTTCAAAGACCCCAAGGCCTAGCATTTCACATGATGAACTTGTCAGATTTTTTTTTGTATCTAGGTAATAGTATATATTACAGTTAAAATATTTGATTTTAAACCTGTACTCAAAATGTTTGTTATAAAAATTAGGTTTATAGAACAAAAGAATATAAAGGGTTCAAGAATTAGAAATATAAATAGACTCCACAGGAACTGATAAGCCATAGAGGAAAAAGAAGGCAACTACTTTGTTTTTTTAAAAAATATTTTTACAAAAATTTTGTATAATTTTAAAAGATTACTTAGTATTTACAGTTATTAAATATTGGCTAGATTCTCTGTGATATGCAATACATCCTTGCACCTATCCTATACCCAATATTTTTTACTTCCCACTCCCCCATTTCTGTATTGCCCCCCTCGCCCCACAACTGATAACCACTAGTTTGTGCTCTATGTGTGAATCTGCTTGTTTTTTTAATTTATTTACTAGTTTGTTGTATTTTTTAGATTCCACATATAAGTGATATAGTATTTGTCTTTCCCTTTCTTATTTCATTTTGCATAATGTCCTCTAGATCCTTCCATTCTGCTGCAATTGGCAATATTTCATTCTTCTTTATGTTACACATGCACACATACCTACATATATACATATATATACATATACATATGGAGTGGAATTGCAAGGTAACATAGTAGATCTATTTTTAGTTTTTAGCGAAACCTCAATACTGTTTTTACAGTGGCTGCACCAATTTACATCACCACCAATGATGTACAAGGGTTCCGTTTTCTCCACATCTTTGCCAGCATTTGTTATTTGTGTTCTTTTGGATGATAGGCATTCTGACTGGTGTGAGATGATATCCCCTTTTGGTTTTGGTTTGCATTTCCCTGGTGATTAGCAGTACTGAGCATCTTTTCATGTATCTGTTGGCCATCTGCATTCCTATTTGGAAAAATATCTATTCAGACATTTCTGGCCATTTTTTATTAATTGTTTTTTTTTATGTTAAGTTGTATGAGCTATCCATATACATTGGATATTAATTCCTTATAGGTCATCATTTGGTATTTTGATAGGAATTGCATTGAATCTGTAGATTGTCTTGGGTAGCATGGTCATTTTAACAATATCAGTTTTTCCAATCCAAGAACACAAACATATCTTTGCGTCATCTTCAGTTTCTATCATCAGTGCCTTATAGTTTTTGGAGTATAGGTCTTTGCCTCCTTAGGTAGATTTATTCCTGAGTATTTTATTCTTTTTGATGCAGTAACTACTTTAACTATCTCTATGACCTCATATTTTTCTACCTCTGTTCTTCTCTATAACTCTGTTCCTTGCTTCCTTCCCTGGGGACTGCCCTCCTCTGTTCAGGATAATTCTGGTCTCCAAAATATAATACCCTTAGTCCTTAGCCTTCAGGACCTTTCAACTAGCTCTATATACTTGATTGGTGCATTATTTCAGGGAGAGGAATTTGATTGGCCCAGCATAGGTTGGGTGTGTCTATCTGATATTACTGTGGCCAAGATGAGGATAAGGAGTCATTTGGCACAGGTGTGGACACCAAATTGTACACATGGGAAAGAGAATAGAGCTAGACATGCTCTTCTAATGACATTTATCATAGTCAGTTAAGTATTTAGAGCACCAGGAACCATGGGCAGAATAAATAAGAGGAAAAGAGAGAAATGGGAACCCACTTTAGTTTTCTATAGAGTTCTGACTTTAAACTCAGAAAAAAGAATGTATACATGTAAGTGTAACTGGGTCACCATGCTGTACAGTAGAAAAAAAAATGTATATATAAATAAATGATAAAAAAAACTCATATTAATATGACTCAGGCAATGAAATTGTTGTCTTTTTTTCCTGATTGCTCTCAAGTCCTATGTGGGGATCTTGGTCATTTTTAAAAAGATAGACCTGCTGTTTATCCTAAATAAGAAGAAATACCATTTTAGAAGAAGTTCTCTGCTTCTGAGGGGTTCTCTCAGAGCCAGCTCCTCTCTAGCGTCTAGTTCTGCAAGACCAGGAAATCACCAGCTTCAGATTTAGCATAATTGGAGTCAATGATAGGTTTGCTTGAATGGAAATTTCAGCCTCCAGCCTCCTAAAATGAGCATTAGGGCACAAACCTGAAATGTTTAAGGAATGAAAATGCAGTATTTCCTATCACTGGCGTATATCCTTTCTTCAGGACAGTTATGCTCCTTCTCCCCATTCTAGCTAGGGAAGCTATCTATTATGAATGTATTTTCTTTTTGTTCCATAAAAAAAAAAAAACCTGAATACAGAAAAAAAATCTCTTTCAGTTTTGAAAACAAAGTCCTATACACCATAGAATCCACTGGGTCCAGCAGATAACTCTGTCATAATTGAGTCACTATAAAATATTGAAACAGATTCTAAATTATTCCGCCATTAGGGATTACTCTTCCTATAGTACTGTCAATTCTGTTTTTTAGAAGTAGGGACTGTTCACTTAAAAGTCATTAAATATAAGTGAATTTGCCTACTCTGATGACCTACTGCCCCTGAGGAAAACACAATGTGTGCTCACAATTACTGTCTCTTTGTGTTCCCTCTTTTCAGCTGCTTGTTCTCTAACAAAGTCCTATAAAGAGTTGATGCGACTATCTGTGCTTTGCAATTCAAGCTGTTTTTAGACTAGAGAGAATTTCCCTAGAACTGCCTCTTTTTCCCTTCCCTGACCCCTTCACCCTTGCATTCATTAAAGCTGAGTTCCTGGCTCAGGTTAAGGGAAGATTTTAGTTATTATCCTTGGCAAAGGAACTCTCCATTGTGGCTTTGATTTGAACTTCAGCTCTTCTGAGTGCAAGGGTCACATGTGAATTTGTTATGCTTCTTGGCAAATGTTTCAGAATAAATGAATCTGATGAAATTCTCATGAAGTATTTGTTTTTTAGTGTTTCTCTAATACACAATAAATTGTAATTTATGAGGCGTAATTGAAGAAAATTCTGGAGGAAGTTGTGTATAAGATTAGGAGGATTATTAAATCAACTTTATTGTGTTTTCAAAAGTTAAAAATGGTTTACAGCTATAATAAATTGCTCGAGAGTGCTATCAACCCATAAATTTTAATAATTTAATAAACATTTTGCAGTTAAGTTGGGCTCATAGCCAAATCCTTGGGCTGGTTTTGTGTTGTGTATATAGTAATGTGTGTTTTAGTTTACCTGGTTAATAAAAGAATGAACTGTTCTCCTGCATGATATGCATCAGTCGGTCATTAATTTTAATAAACTACAACTACGAACTCACGTCTGAGGTCAGGAGGGTGTCTTAGGTTTCTCTCCCCCTCCGCATCAGTTTTACTGATCACTGTTGCTCTTTAGCATCTTCAAAGTAAAGGGCTTGTATTTCCTCTCGCCCTTTAACCCTGAAAATCAGTTATAAAAGTAATCATTGTCTCATCTTCTATTAGTGAGCCATTAACTGCATGGTTAAAATGTATTTTTGAAGTAATAATCTCAAAGTATTCATAATAATTTGCATAGAGAGTTCCTAAAATACTTTGGTTGATTAAAATAAATCAAACCGATGTCACTTTTAATAAAGCAGATAAAATGTGTGGTATTTTCGCTTTCTCTTCTCCTATGAAACTTAGTAGTCACATTCTAAACAGCTAAATGATAAGAGTAGGGACTATGAAGAGGGTCTGTGTTGGCTTCAAATGTGTGCCTTAATGAAATGTGCTAATTATGTGAGCGTTACATAAAGCATTATTCACGTGTCTGTCTAGACATGCTGCCTGTGCCTAGACTTGTACCAAGTTAATTAGTGCATATTTAATGAAATATCATTTTGCTCTTTTTTCCCTTCTATTCTATGGAAACTAATCTTATCTTAAAACTAAAGTGACTGCTTTAACTGGACTTTGTGTTCATTTGTTCCTCATCTGCTTTTTATGGAAACCACAAAAATAGTTGCCAGCCTATGAAAAGATACTTATGTAAGATTTAAATCGCTGATTTTAGACTATACTATGTTTTTAAAAGAAATTCCATGACCATTATAAAGTATGTGTGATGAATGTTAACAATACAGAAGTCTTTTCCTCTGCTTATTTAATTCTCACTCTCTCATCTTACTGACATGACAGAAAAATATAATACTTGAAGATTTCTATCACCAAAAGAATGTTACTTGGTAACTAGATGTGTGTATGTATTTATTCATCCACACAAGATAGGCACATGCTAATATATGCACTTGCCATGCCTACGTTTTCACTTAATGAAGAGCTTAATAAAAATCAGTATTCATAGCCCCTGCATAGTCAGATAAATTAGTTAATGCACAATAAGCAGCTCTTATGTATAATGCAAAAGATTAGTCTTATCATTTGCATAATGTGCTACAAACGGCCCACTGTTTCAAGCAGTAGAAGCTCCTCCATTTAATGTGAACTGAAAGCTGAATGACGTCAATGAAGTAATCATGCTTCATTTGGCATATCTCATTCATTCTCTGGAGTTCAAGACCCTATCTGAGCTCTGTTGACAGCACTGCTGAAAGGCATTGGTAATGGTTCAAAAACAAAGTGGTGGGAGTCTGGAAAGAGGCCTGGTGTGCTCAAGTCTCCATTCTATGACCTGTTACACAGCAGAAACTCATTTTACACTCCCGGCTATGCACATGTTTATGTATAAATGTGTACAACTATGAATTGGTGGTTAATTCTGAGAGTATAACACCTTTTTAAGGCCAGTAAACTACCTATACCAGTGACTTCCAGATTTATCACAATTACCAATGGAAAGAAAAGATTGCCAAGGAAGCATTTCTTTCTTCCTCAGAGACACATTTATGCACACCCTATTTCTGCCAATTGGAAACAGAATTCACTGTCACAATTTTTCTTCTCTCTCTCTCTTTTTTTTTTTTGTCCTTTTTTAGGGCAACACCCACAGCATATGGAGGTTCCCAGGCTAGGGGTCTAATCAGTGCTATTGCTGCCAGCCTAAGCCAGAGCTGCAGCAATGCCAGATCCAAGCCACACCTGCAACCTACACCCCAGCTCACGGCAACGCCGGATCCTTAACCCACTGAGCGAGGCCAGGATCGAACCTGCAACTTCATGTTTCCTAGTAGGATTCATTTCCGCTGCTCCACGATGAAAACTCCTTTTCTCTCTATTCTTATATTACCCGTAGATTATATTTCTATGTCTGTGAGAAATTAAAATACATTCTTTGAAAATTAATCTAGTTCTAAATAAACACACAGATACACACATGTTTTACTAATGTGAAAATGAAAACCAAAGTAGTTACACAATTTACCTAAGACCCAGTTCTACTGGATGTAGAATACAAGTCTCTTGACTCTTATTCTTATGACTCATGTTTTCCTGTTTTGTATAACTATTGAGAAAAATTTCTTTTTACATTTGTTTATAGTCTCAAGGATGAGGCAACAAATCATTTTATATTTGTCATGGTCAGCTGCCAAATATTTTTGCAAAACTTCATATTAAAACTATAAAAATTGTGGCTATGAAATTGCCTCTGAAAGATGACGCATTTGCATGCTCAGACCCTCGCTCCAACTCATTTCTCAAAAGCTGACTGTGGCTGATCTTTTTCCAGTATCTCTAGCAACAACAGCATTTGAACAAACATGGTAAAATTATGACTTTCTTATGAAAATGACATTTTCCTGAAATCCATTCTCTTAGATTGATTAGATCTTTCTTGAATATAGATAATGGTTTTCCAGAGAGTGTCTTTGTTTTGAAATTGTATATTCTATATTATACTGTTCATTATATTCCATAATAATAGTTTTAAATAACACAGTGTGTGGACTTACTAGTAAATAGACAATCTCATCGTTTTCTACAGTTAACCTCACTTATTTATGTGCTTATGTGACTCTCTATATGAAATAGTTCTGTCTTGGCAAAGTCAACTTTGTAATTCAGTACTAGAAGTGGGCTAAAATACTGTCATAGATTTATTATTTATTGCTTTTGCTTAGAAAGTAATAAGGCATGAATTTTAAGACATAGATGTGGTTAAGACATAGATGAACTTATTTATATTCAGAAGTCCGTAAAAAAGTAGAGAATTTGACATTTTAGCAAAAGAAAGCAATCAGGGAAAGAGAAAAGAGAAAGTCTTAAATTTTTCTTATGCTATAATTTTGCTAAGAAACCGAAGAAGCATTTAAGCAGATATTATTGCATTTCAGTTTGATAATTTAATTTATTTACATAAATAATTACTTTTATTCATCAAAGGAAATTTAAGTCAGATCACCCAGCTTTCACTGTTAGCTGAATAATAGTACATATAATAGACAAATTACCAAAAGTATTTACAAATGCTAATTTGAATAGCCCTGAATCACCACAGAATCAAATCTAAAACAGAAAATGTCTTTCCTCTGTAATACCCAATGTCAATAAACAAAAAGTTAGATAACAGCTAAACAGACATGTATGTCCAAATGACCAGTCTGAAAACATTTTTTGAGCAACTACACAACTATAGCTTTGACCATTTTGATGGACTTTGACTAATTACCATCTTGGCCTCTAGTAGTGTGTGTGTGTGTGTGTGTGTGTGTGTGTGTGTGTGTGTGTGTGTGTGTGTGGCTATTTCCCATGAGACTATCCTCTTCAATAGGTTCAGATGAGATGGACTGCAAAAATCCAGCAATGAGAGAAATAATTGTAGCAGCGGCAGTGCAGCCATGTTGCTGCTCACACCCTGAGCTCCCAGGGCACTCAGTCTCTTGAATTGCCTCTATGTAAAAAAGTAAGAGGTAAAAAAACCTAACCCATCAATTGCAGAGGAGGTATAGCTGAAACAGGTGTTTCTATGGTCACTTCCCAAACTGAAATGGTGTGAAGGGATTAGTAGAGATGTCTTGAATAAAATTGTTCCCAAAGTTTGATATGTAAGGTTATAATGTAGACTGATGTCAACTAAGGGTGTACCTTTCTTGTGTATCCCTGTTGGCAGTAGAGGGTTTTTATTAGGCACTAGTAAATGGCCTTTGTGACTACGGCTATGACAGCCAGTGTTACATCTTAATTAGTGGTATTATTTCTAGTTCAACTAAAATAGCTAAAGGGTCCTCTTGGGATCTCTTCTGGGATATGATTTTGTTTAATCTTATTATTAATGATAATAAATTTTTACTTCGTTGGAGTATCATCTGTATGCCAATGCTTCCATTATTTAAACAAATAATTATTCCACATTACAATTTCTTTTATAACATGGCAATAACAAGTCATAGTTATGGTTATTCAAAGTAAATTAGGTCTAAAACACTAATAAAATTAATTGCAAGATGTTTGATTGGAAACCAGAGCCAGTTAAAACAGGAACTCTCTCTTATGGTCTTTGATAATGCATTACTCTCTGGAATAAAGCTACCAGCATAAACTATCCCAGTGCTTGTTAGCAAACAAAGAGTAATTGAAACTTGGTTGCTAGGAGACATTATTTATCCTGTTGACAATTCTGATTTTCTTTGATTACTGGCACTATTGTTGTTCATTACACAAACTGAATGTTTTTATGTAACATTGAAGAAACATATTTTGGAACCCAATTGTTGTGTGAATACCACCATGTGCTACCAAAGGAATGTTTATTCACAGGTTCGACAGGTTAACTATCTCTAGTGAGCATTTGTTCCAAAGGCTTACTACATATTTTCTGATTTGTTGTAAAGTATAAATTTTACTGGAAAGAAAATTAGGTTTTACACAAAAAAGATTTCGAATAATCCATGAATTTAAGATTTCCTAAAAACAGAAAAATACCTTGTTTACATAGATTTACCTTCTTCATTGTAGTGAATGCTTTACTATAGTCAAGATAATTTCACTTGCATGAGGGAAAACAATACTTAAAATACAAGAACATGTTTCTTTTTAAATGGGCTTGGGATTTAAAAGTCCTAGATAAGAAAGCAATTAAGTTATGACTTTAATAAAATGAGCACTTAGGTATGTATTTTTTCTAGTAAAGAATATTCACCCATCTTTATTCACAAGAGTTAACATCATAGTTTGCAGAACTTCAAACAGATAGACAGTTATGCAGAATCTATCTCAAAAATCTTTACTCCACATGGAATTCCAATTATTTTTATGCTGTCTAACCTCGGGGTAGATAACCCTCGAATCTGTCTGCAGGTTCCTATCCTCACAGCTGTGATAACTGCTCTCGTGCTTTTTTTACGCCATCTCCACTCTTCACATTTCTGCTTTAGGAATAGAGAAGAGCAGACAAGAAGTCTATACGCTTTCTCTCCCATCACACTAATTATCTTTTTTTCTTGACTCATTCTTATTCTTTCCCATCACAGAAGAAAGCTGTTTCCAGTATAAAACTCCCTCTTCTGCTTCTATTCTCTTCTTTTGGAAATCTTGGTTCTCAATTACCTTCTCTTTCCCATCCATCAATGTGTATATATATATATATGTTTTTTTTCTTTGCCTGGTTACATTTTTAAGCTAAACTTGCAGTGCTATATTTCTGTTTCTTTGTTTTTTGCTTTCTAGCCTTTTTGAAAAACCCTAGCCTTTGTTTATAGATTGTCTCATTTTCTAACACTGTGCAATTTGACTTCCTCACCTTCTCTATCTGAAACTTCTCTCATATGCATGAATGGCTTTTAAGTATCCAAATCAAGGATTTTTTTTCTTAATGTTCATTCTTTTGACTTCGTATTACTGCTGGTAACATTTCCGTCTCTTCTCTCTTTTTCTAAAATTTTTTTTGGCTCTGTCTGTGGCATGCAGAAGTTCCTGGGCCAGGGATCAAACCTGAACCACAGCTGTGACAAGGAGCCACAGTAGTGACAATGGCAATTCCTTTACTGGTAGGCCACCCCGGAACTCCCCCACCTTTTTTTAAAACTTCCTTTAAAATCATTTTCCTGAATATTTCCCCATTTTCTTTATGTCTTCTCACAAGTCTTCCAGAAGCTCTTTCTGTTCTTGTATATAAAGTCATCATTCCCCAAGTTGGTCTTGGCCCATTTCTCTTCTTACATTCTCTCTGTTAAATATCTCACCCCGTCTAACAACTTCAGCTGTCATCTCTGTACATATCTCTAGGTAAAATTACATATAAAACCCAACTTCTCCCGAAATTCAGTCCTACATATGTAACACTGCCTTATCAATATTCAGATGGATGCCTCAATGACACCTTAAGCTCATCAGATCTCATAGTTCTCATGGTCACTTTTCCATGAAAATTTCATTCTTACTCATTACTTCAATTTATATTAAGGTACTATCGTTTGAAGCCATTTTTATTCTTATTTCTCTCATCAAATTGACTGCTTGATCCTTTAGATTTTTGTCCTGTTTTCTTTGCCATCTAAGTTCAGATTTTCATTGGCTTACCTGTGGATTACTGAAGTCCTAATTTATCCCCTTAAATCATTTGATGCATTATTGGTTTTATATTTTAGGCAAAATTCTATTTTACTGTTGATCTGATTAAATTATTAGCACCTTCTCCAAAGGCAACTCAGTGATCTCTTCTGGGCTTCTCTCCTGATTGTCCTCCTTTACGTGAACCACCACAGCGTTTTGTATCTCACATTGAGTACATTGGAAATACAGAGTTATATTACAGAATTTTAATTTTCATATATTTCCCATTTATAACATGATATAAATTGTTTAAAGGCAGGGTTTATATTTGATTTGTCTTTGTATCTTCCATAATATCTTGGTCACATATAATACATATATGTGTATATATATATACACACATATAAATGAAAAGGTAATTTTTTTGTTTAGACTATTTTTCAGTGCAAAATGTGTGATAATTTATTCTGTAGTCTTAAATAAGCTGCCTTTTCAACATGTTTTTCTTCCTTGCGAAGATATGGGCTATTTTATACTGATGGAGATAAAGACAGTTTTTTTTTTTTTTTTTTTTTTTTGCTTTTTAGGGCCACATCCATGGCATATGGAGGTCCCCAGGTTAGAGGTCCACTTGGAGCTGTAGCTGCTGGCCTATGCCACAGCTGTAGCAATGCCAGATCCGAGCCATGTCTGTGACTAAGCACAGCTCATGGCAATGCTGCATCCTTAACCCATTAAGCAAGGCCAACAAACGCACATCCTCATGGATCCTAGTCAGGTTCATTAACCGCTGAGCCATGACGAGAACTCCGTTTTTTGTTTTTGTTTTTTGATAAAAATTATTTTGAAAAGAGATTCTAGACCTTTGCAAACATAAATGTTCTTGACTTGTATTGGCACGTGCTAATTGCATGACTGTGCATGGCAGAGAAGAAGAGATGGGGAAAATAGAGTGTTGTACGAAGCTTACATAACAGCTAATTAGTATAATATTACTGGAAAGTATATTTTGATGTCAACAGTGCATTTTATAACTTTGAATAACTGCTTATAAATAAAACAGAGATACAGCTAACAGGCTAATAGTATAGATAAAAGAGAAAAATAGTAACTTAAACCATCTAAAACAAAGCGGAAAAGAGGATTAAGAGTGTCAAAGAACAAATAGAGAAAATATTTTTAATAAATAGCGCAACAGTCAACTCAGTCACAAGCTTATCAATAATTAAATTTTCATGTCTCAAAAATACCATATTGATAATCAGACTGAATCTAAAAGCAACTATATAAGGTCTAGAAATTCACTAAAATAATATGGTCAATTAATTTTTGATACAGCTACCATGGTGATTCACATGTAAAAGGATGATCTTTTCAACAAATTTTGCTATGTAGTTTGAATTATATACGGAAGAAAATGAAACTGAAATAGATTTTAGAGCTAACTTCAAAAGCCAAAGCTAGATAAATTCTAGAGAAGATCCTGGGATAAAAGATTTGTCAGAGGATGACATTAAGGAAGTACATGGTCAAGTCATTGAATGGACGAATATATTCTAAAACCGATCTCTAACAAAGTACTGATATCTAGAATATATTTTAAGCTATTACAATAGATAATAAGAAGATAATCTAATTTTAAAACGGGAAAATGTTTTGAGCAGATAATTCGCAAAAGAATACATAAGGATGGATAATAATCACACAAAAAGATGTTTAACACTATTAGTTGTCAAGGAAATGGAAATTAAAACCAAAGTCAGTCATCACTATAAATCCAGTAGAATGCCTAAAACTAAAAAGATTGACAATAGTAAATGTTTGAGACATTGTATAGCAACTGGAACTGTTACATACTCCTAGTAGTCTAAACAACTTGGGAAATTGTTTACCAGTTATTTTCTAAAAAGACGTATGAGCCAACATTTTATTCCCAGGTATTTACCCAAGAGAAATGTTCATAGTAACATTGTTCCTGATAACAAAAAACAAACAAACAAACAAACAAAAAACCCCATGGATATTACAGCCCAAATATCCATTAACCAATAAAAAAAGAATAAATTATTGGTATAAGGAACAAAATAGATTAATCTCCAAAATATGAGTGAAAGGAGTTTTCACAAAGAATGTACACTGAATGAATCAATCTATTTAAATGAAATTCTAAGATAGCAAAATGAAAGTATTGTGACAGAAGTCAGATAAGTGGTTGCCAGGTGCTAAGATCGGGGATAGGGAAAGATTAGCTGGGATGAGGCAAAAGGAAAGTTTTGGCCGTAAGGGAAATGTTCAGTTTCTAGATTTTGGTGATAGTTACTTGCATCATAGCTCATCAAACCATACAACAATGTAAATAGGTACATTTTGTTTTATGTAAATTACATATCAATAAAAGGATACAGTAAAGATCTCTGAATGGGTTTGATGTCATTTTCTTAGAACTTAAACTTTCACAAAGTTGGTAATGAGTCCCTCACTGTTAAAAGAGAGAGTAGAGTTCCCACTGTGGTGCAATGGAAACAAATCTGACTGGGAACCATGAGGTCATGGGTTCGATCACTGGCCTTGCTCAGTGGGTTAAGGATCCAGCATTGCCGTGAGCTGTGGTGTAGGTCGTAGACTCAGCTTGGATCTGGCATTGCTGTGGCTGTGGTGTAGGCTGGCAGCTGTACCTCCGACTCGACCCCTAGCCTGGGAACCCCCATATGCCATGGGTGAGGCCCTAAAAAACAAAAAAGCAAAAAACAAAGAGGAGTGACTCTGGGAAGCATCCAAAATACAGTATCCATGGATGCTTTTACAGGGCTCTCATGTGCCTACTGCGAATTTGAGAGATCTTTTAATATGAAAATAACTCAAATTTAGAACCACATAGATTTACTTTAATAACCCTGGTAAAACTTTTGCTGAAGAGTCCACTCACTGACTATTTTTGAAGGAATGAAGTCATGGCAGTATTATCATGACAATAATATCTACATTTGATTATTGTATTTTTACGGTTCTTGCTATGTTGCCTAATATCTCCAAATATACTTGAGATAAGATAGTGTGATGAGTGAAAAATAAATTTATTTTGTGTATAAAAAGTTAAATTATAGTTATTAGAAAATTAAAAATCTGAAGCAACAAATCATAGATTTTTAAATAAATTTTATATTTTATAGTAATTTTAGGTTCACTGTAAAATTATGTGGAGGTTGCAGAGATTTCCCACATACTCTCTATTCCAACACATGCATAGCCTTCCCATTATCAACATCCTTCACCTGAGTGATACATTTGTTACAATCTCTGAGCCTGCATTGGCATATCGTTATCACACAGAGTCTGCAGGTTCATTAGGATTCATTACTAATGTACAATTGGTGCCTTTAAATGAATTATGACATGTATCCACTATTAGAGCATCATACATAATAGTTCCACTGACCTGAAAATCCTCTATGTTGTTTATTCATTCTCACCATCCCATCCCACCCCACCCCCACAACCCCTAGCAAACACTGATCTTTTTATGTCTTCATAGTTTTCCCTTTTTCAGAATGTTGTACAGTTGGAATTACATAGTGTGTTGCTTTTTCAGCTGCCTTCTTTCACTTAATAATGTGCTTTTAAGTTTTCTACATGTCTTTTCATGGCTGATAGCTCATTTCTTTTTTTAGTATTCCATTGCCTGGATGTCCCATGGTTTATTATTACATTCACCTCCTTAAGGACATCTTGATTGCTTCCAAGTTTTGACAGATATGACTAAAACTGCTATAGTCATCAGTGGGCAGGTTTTTGCGTGAACTTGTTTTCAGCTCTTCTGGCAAATACCAAGGAATGTGATTGCTGTGTTGTGTCATAAGGGTATAATTAATTTTTCCAACTGTCTTCCAAAGTGGGTGTACCATATTGCATTCTCTCCACCAGTAGGAGAGTTCCTGATGCTCCACATCCTTGGCAGCATTTGATGTTGTCATTGTTCTGCATGTTGGCCATTCTAATAGGTATGTAGCAATATCTCATTATTGTTTTAATTTGAATTTCCTTCTTGACTTATGACATGGAACATCTTTTTATATGCTTACTTTCCACCTGTATATCTTCTTCAATGAGGTATCTGTTAAGGACTTTGACACATCGTTTAATCTGGTTGTTCATTTTCATACTTTTTAAAGAGATTTTAATTTTGGATAACTTTTTTTATATAACTCATAAAGAGAAATATTTCTTGAAAATATTTTCGCCCAGTCTGTCTTTTCATTTTCTTGACAATATCTTTCATAGAACAGAATTTTTTATTTTAATGAGGTCCAGTTTATCAATTATTTTTTTCATGGATTATGCCTCTGGTGTTGTGTCTTAAAAGTCCTTGCCAAACCCAAGGTCATCTAGATTTTCTTCTCTGGTGTCCTCTAGGAGTTTTATAGTTTTGCAATTTACATTTAGATCTATCATCCATTTTCACAGAGAGTGTAAGAACTGTGTCTAGATTCATATTTTTGCATGTGAATGTCTTTTTGTTCCAGAACCATTTATTGTAAAGACTATCTTTGATCTATAGTATAGCCTTAAATTATATTTTAAAAATAAATGATGTTAAATTGTTTCTTTTTGCACTCTGCCAGTCACCACTGCAAACATTTTATGAGCTAGTGCTTTTACTTCTTGGTGAATAAATGCCTTCAGTGTGAGGTCAAGGATGACTAGTTCCCCAGCTGTCAATATTCAGACAGACAATTGATCTTCTCATTTTATTTAATCTTAGTAGCCATTTCCTTTTCTCCAGCTCCAATACTGCTTAGAGAAACTAAATGTGTCCACTGTCATCAGTGGTTAGTGTGAGTGTAATATGACATGAATCAAAGACCCTTCAGGCCAAAGTAGAAACTGGTAATTTATTACTGAAGAACAGAGGCTTTTCTGAAATTTCCTTTAGTTCAGGCAGAATTAACTAAGCAAGAGGACAGCAGGTGCTTTCATTAAATTTGCAGTCACTGACAGCAGATAGGGAAGTAGTTTTAAAAGAGTGTGCAGCTGTGTGGACACCTGTAAGGGCAGCCATGCAATCCCACATATGATGCGGTGGGGATAGGTAGGCTATTGCTCCCTCATAGTACTTCTAGAAGCATTGGTTGCAGACATCCAGGCAAGTGATTTCTGAGCAAAGTGTGGAGGAATGTGTTCCCTGACATGATAAATGACCTTCTGAAACCTCAAAGTTACATGAAACCTTCCTGAGTTGTTTGGGAAACCATAGTGCCCCTTAAGGCCATTTCCCATGAAACAGAAGAGTCTTCCCTGGTCTATTTCTTCTATCCTATTTTTTGTCCCCTCTTTTAAAAAAATGAGTTTAAAAGTAAGCATCATTTCTCTAGGCTAATTTTGGTAATATATGTCAATTTAACGATAATGACCTTGCCAGAGAAATGGTGCTTTGTTAAAGTGGAATTTGTTCATTGTGCATATTCTCTCTGGAAAGAATCCGCCCTTCCAAACTACAAGAGCACAAAGAGTCTCTTTTCATAGTTCTAAAATCTCTCTTTGACATCCAGCTTTCTGGGTTTTTATCTGTTTCTTCCTCTATTTTTTTTTCCTTATATTAGTGGGACGTTATAATATTTCCTAAACACTTTTGGCAATTTGCAGTAGATCTGGTGAGGAGTCTTTCTCTTCTTCTCATCCTTCCTTCCTTTCCTCTTTGCACTAGATTTCCTTTTCTCATTTATTTATTTTAAAATCACTTCACGATTGATCTATGGCAGCTTACATTAGATTGCATTCAATACCATAATATAAAATATGTAATAATTTTTTAAAAAGCAGAACTAAGGAAATAATAAAACCTTATAGTCAAAATTAAGGGAACTCTTATAGTTAAGTAGAATAAATGAGCATGAGATGTTGTGCTCCTTGAAACTTAAATTTGCCCAAATCATATTGGGTAAAGAGTCTTGATGGAGTTGAGATAGAACAAATGACGTATCAGTAAATATTGTGTTTTTCCTCTTGTACACAGTATGTTATTTTAATCAGGAAAGCCACTGAAAACTTCCATTGTGATATTCTGTTTTGTTGGTGATACAATGCTAGTGAGGCAGCAAATACGATTGCTCTTTATACTGCTAATTTTTCTCTGTTCATTGAGGATAGGCTATGCCTCCAGCTTTAGCCAACCACCTCATAAAACTAGGATAAGAGTAGAATGTTATACCTGGAAAGGAGCTTAGGGTCCATCTCATCTGACAATGACTTTGCCATTGGTCATAGGAAAGGAAGCTGAATGGATAAATCTGGCCAATCTGTCGGCACTAGTGTGCAACGAAAAAACGAAAACATGGCAAAGCCTGTGGTGACTGATGGCTTCATGTATACAGAAGAGCAGGCTTTTATTATTTATCAATTATATTTCTAAACCAGAGTAATTGCAGTCTCCCTCCTGCCCTGTTACAGGGACCAAAATGACTTTAAATACAGAAATATTTGTTGAAACAATATTTTCCTTAATAGGAATTTACTTGTAATAAAGAAGAGCGTATTCACTCCTAAAGTTTGTGAAAAAATTTAAAAAGTTTAAAGAATGTGGTACTATATTTGAAGTATTTTTATGGTGTATCTGCAGATAGGCTTAATTTCTATAGGAAGATCCATTTATGCAAGCATATCAAACTATATCATAAAATATGTCCTATGTGCATATGACATTCTTTTAAATGAATAGAAAATGTATGAGAATTGAGTATCAAAGGCCACAAGTAGATAGCTATATGATCAGTGTGAACAAAATTTAGTAAAGCACCATTCGACTATTTGCTTCATTAATAGATTAATATAACCTGTGGGGAGAATAGAGTGTCAACAAAGAAATATGGGCTGGTGAAATGTTTGTACTTGACTTCAGGATAGCCATATGTGTGTAATGGGCATGGAAGTGAAATTCAGTTCACAGTAAATTTTCAAATGTGATATATCAAGAAATTTCATATTACCAGTAGACAAACAGACTGATCCCCCCGCCCCTTGTAATGGACTACTTATATATAAAAGCAACTTAAATACCTGACTATTTATTTTGTAAAATATATGCCAGCATGGAGATGTGGCAGAACTGGCTATAAATCATTTCAATCATGCCAAGGGCAAATGCCTTTATTTACGAAGATACTCTGTTACATGCCTCTGTTGCCCTGTGTCACATCACATCCCCTCTTGAGTTTCTGGTTTTAGCCAAGCTACGCTGGACCTTTCAGTGCCCTGACAGAGTCCTGACAAATATTTATCATCTGTCCTAATTTCTGACCAGGGCCTTCTCTGTAGTTCCCAGCACAGCCTTGAAGTGTGAGGGACCTAGTGCCTCTAAAGCAGCCCTCTACCAAGGCAAAGATGAGCTAAGGACAAAGTCTGCAGAGCCCTGTAGTTTAGGCTGACCATTCTGGGAAGCATGCAGTTCACTTCCAGGGAAGAATTGCTAAAAGTGAGCCCTCGTTGTCCATAAGGGCAATCTCAACCTGCTCTCAAAGGGTGACCTCTGCTCCTTTCTCTGCCCCTCCCCTCCTCCTGCTTCCAAGATAAACTGACCATACTAGGCTATGCATTCCAAGACTATTAGCAATGGTAGGGTTTTCTTTTTTAACATGAACAGTGAGAATTTATGATATTTGTGTATTCTTAAATAGTACGGAGCCAATTTGGAAGCTTAGGAGACCAGTGCTATATTCCTCACTGTTTGCCTGACAATAGGCATTACCTTATCTGGGCTACAATTCCTTTAGCTATACTAGGATAGAAACAACCATACAGCCCTTAAGGAACCATGGATACAAGTGTAAATCATGAAATAGTTCCTGTCCTGGCTTAGTGGTTAATGAATCTGACTAGGAACCATGAGGTTGTGGGTTCGATCCCTGGCCTCGCTCAGTGGGTTAAGGATCCGGCGTTGCTGTGAGCTGTGGTATAGGTGACAGATGCAGCTTGGATCCCTGGTTGCTGTGGCTGTGGGGTAGGCCGGCATCTGTAGCTCCGATTGGACCCCTAGCCTGGGAACCTCCCTATGCCACGGTGCAGCCCTAAAAAGACAAAAGACAAAAAAAAAAAATCATGAAATAGTTTAATACACTCATATATTTTTCATAGTATTTGGTTTATTCTCTTTTGAGGTATGCAACATCCCTTATCTATGGGGTGAAAGTCAGAATCCTTGGTGGAGTTTATATTTGTTGTTTTGTTATTTAACCAAAATATATATGCTGCACATGACAGAAACCAAATTATATGAAAGGACCGTGAATGAAAGATAGCAATCCCTGTCCTGCCACTTCCCAGCTCTAGTCTCTTTCCCACAAAGCATCTTAACCACTTCCTCTTGTAATGGTTCAGATAATTTCCATAATTTGACCTAAAATTCAATATGTAATTTCTGGAGTTCCCATCTTGGCGCAGCAGAAATGAATCCGACTAGGAACCATGAGGTTGCGGGTTCCATCCCTGGCCTCGCTCAGTGGGTTAAGGATCTGGCGTTGCCGTGAGCTGTGATGTAGGTCTCAGACACGGCTGGGATCAGGTGTTGCTGTGGCTGTGGCGTAGGCCGGCAGCAACAGCTCTGATTAGACCACTAGCCAGGGAATTTCTATGTTCTGTGGGTGCGGCCCTAAAAAGACAGAAAAAGAAATGACAAAATGTATTTCTTAGTTTAAAAAAATTGCATTCCCAGAGTTCCCTTAGTGACTCAGTGATTAACAAACCTGACTAGTATCCATGAGGACGCAGGTTTGATCCCTGGCCTTGCTCAGCAGGTTAAGGATCCAGCATTGCTGCGAGCTGTGGTGTACGTTGCAGATGTGACTTGGGTCCTGCATTGCTGTGGCATAGGCTGGCAGCTACAGCTCCATTGGACCCCTAGCCTGGGAACCTCCATATGCAGCAGGTGGGGCCCTAAAAAAAAAAAAAAAAAAAAAAATTTACATTCCACAATGGAATGAGAGAATTTCATTACCTTAAAATACTCTATGTCTCCACTGTCCCTATTTTCATAAGTGCAGTTTTTTATGATCCCATTCATACCGTTAAATACAATGTACTCTAACTCATTCTACAAATGCTGGTATCATTTCCTTGCTATTCTCTCTGTAATATGATTATATTACCCTTCCTTCTACCTGCTGTCCCCACTTGGGCTCTGCATTATCAAAATTGATATCTGTATCCATAATTATGTCTTACATATTTTGGCTGAGTATTCTAAAATCTAGAAAAAGCAAATCATATTTACATTATTATATCAATGTAACTTTTCTTTATAGAATTGCCAAGCAATGTACTAGGGTTATGTTTCCTTCATGGGTCCAAACTCACAGCGCTACTTCACAGCATTACCAATTCACCAAACCTCAAGTCAGCCCAAGCATCTCTCTTTTAAACAGTTATTTTCTGGTAGAAAACTTCTGATGAAAATGACAGATTAGATGAAAATACTTCATAGTCAACTAGGCACTTATAGAAAATAGATTTAAAACATCAGTATGGGAAACTTTGTGCTTTTTAATAAACTTTGCATTTTTCTATTAGCATCTATGTTCAAACTTAACCAGGCTTATCTCATAGGATTCTCCATGTGTTTCCTTCTGCTACCTTTGGGGTTAGTTTGCTATTCAGTTCTTATATTCTTAAAGTACAAGTTTAGATTATTGATTTGAGATACCTTTCCTTTCAAATAAAGGCACTTAGTGCTCTTAATTGTACTCAGCCCGAGACTTTAGCTGCATCCTGCAAAATTTGATGAGTTATATTTTCATTTTCATTCAGTTTTAGACTTCATTTTTGATCCATTTTGGATGATTTAGAAGTATATTGATTAATTTTCAAATATTAAGGATTTTCCAAGTGACTTTGTTATTTTGAATTTAATTTGTCTTTGTCTGGGAATATACTTTGTATAATTTATACTTTTTTATTTCATTTTTTGTGTTCATATAATTTATACTTTTTTATTTCATTTTTTGTGTTTTGTGTTTGTTTTATTGATATGTAATTCGCATTTGTATTTTTATATAGCACTGATAAGTTTAAGGTGTACAGTTTAATGATTTGGCTTACATACATTATAAAATGATTATCACAATAAGTTTAATGAACATCTATCGTATCATATAGATACAAAATGAAAAAAAAACGTTTTTCCTTGTGTTGAGAATTCTTAGTATTTACTCTCAACTTTCATATATAACATACAGTAATGTTAATTTTATTTATCATGTTGTGCATCACATCCTTAGTACTTATTTATCTTATAACTGGAAGTTGTTACCTTTTGACTACCTTCGTCCAGTTCTCCCTCCCCTACCTTCTACCTCTGCTAAGCTCCAATTTGATCTCTTTTTCTTTATTTGTTTGTTCAAGTAAAGTTATGTATTTATTTGTTTGTTGAAGTAAAATTGACCTATAACACTATATTAGTTCCTTGTGCACAACATGGTGATTAGGTATTTCTATGCATCACGAAAAATCACCATGATTAAATCTAGTTACCATCTGTCAGCATACAAAGATTTACATTATTGGCTTTATTCCTCAAGGTGTACTTTTTATCCCTATGTGTCACTTATTTTTTGTAACTGGAAGTTTGTACCTCTTAATTTTCTACACACACACACACACACAATTTCCCACATTTTCTTTATTCATTCATCTATTGATGAACATTTGGGTTAGCTCCATGCCTTGACTCTTGTAAATAGTGCTGCTCTGAACATTGGTATGCATGATTTTTTTTTATAGATATATACCCAGAAGTGGAATTTCTGGATCATATGGTAGTTCACTTTTTAATTTTTTAGAAGATTCACCTTACTGATTACCATAGTGGCTAACTAATATACCTTCTCACCAACAGTGTACAAGGGTTCTCTTTTCTGCACATCTTCACCAATGAGTTATTTGTAGACTTTTTGATGATAGTCATCTGACAGGTGTTAGGTAATATCTCAGTATGATTTTGACTTGCATTAGTCTAATAATTAGTGATGTCAAACATCTTTTTATGTGCCTTTTAGATATATATGTATGTCTTCTTGGAAAATGTCTACTGAGATCTTCTGCCCATTTTTTGATTGGATTGTTTGTTTTTTGATGTAGAGGTATATTAGCCAATTAACTCCTAGCTGATCATATCATTTGCAATTATTTTCTCCCATTCTGTATGTTGTCTCTTCATTCCGTCAGTGGTTTCTATTGCTGTGCAAAATTTTTAAATTTAATTAGGTCCATTTGTTTATATTTACTTTTATTTCCTTTGCTTTAGGAGACTGATGCAAGGAAACGTTGCTACAATTTGTGTCAAAGAGTATTCTGCCTATGTTCTCTTCTAGGATTTTTATGGTTTATGGTCTCAGAGTTATATCTTTAATCCATTTTGAGTTTTTTTTTAATATATGATGAGGGGAAATGTTATCTCATTGTTTTATGTGTAGCTGTACATTTTCCCAACACCACTTGTTGAAGAGACTGTCTTTTCTCCACTGTATATTTTTGCCTCATTTGTCATAGATTGTTTGACGATATGAGTGTGGGTTTATTTTAGGGTTCTCTTTTCTGTTCCATTGATCTGTATGTCTGTTTTTGTTCCAGTACCATGTTGTTTTTGTTGTTGTTGCTTTGTAATATAGTCTGATATCTGGGAGGATGATAACTCCAGCATTGTCCTTCTTTTCTCAGGCAATCATGATCCTATATGAACCTTAGGAATATTTCTTCTAGTTCTGTGAAAAAAAATCATGGATATTTTGATAGGGATTTGCATTAAATTTGTAGATTGCTTTGGGTAGTATGGCCATTTTAAGAATATTAATTCTTCCAATCCAAAAGGATGAGATGCCTTAAAAGTTCTTTGTACCATCTTCAACTTCCTTCATCAGTATCTAATAGATTTCATTGTATAAGTCTTTCACTCTCTCGGTTAGGTTTACTACATTGTATTTAGTCTTTTTGATGTGATTTTAAATGCAATTACCTTTTTCCTTTCATTTTTCTGATATTTCATTTTTAGTTCATAAAAAAGCAACGGATTTCTGTGTATTAATCTTGTATCCTGCACTTTTACTGAATTCATTTGTTGGGCCTGATAGTTTTTGGTTGGAAACCTGAGGGTTTTGTATATAAAACATCATGTCATTTGCAAATAGTGACAGTTTTATTTCTTCCCTTCCAATTATGATGCACTTTCTTTCTTGTTTGATTTCTGTGGCTCGAACTGCTAACACTGTGTTAGATAGAAATGGTGAAGGAGACATCCTTGACTTGTTCATGAATTTAGAAGAAAAGCTTTCAGTTTTTCTCAGTTGAGTATGCTGTTAGCTGTGGTTTGTGATTTATGGGCTTTTATTATTTTGACGTGTATTCCCTCTATAATCACTTTGATGAAAATTTTTGTGAGGAATGGATGTTGAGTTTTGTGGAATGCTTTTTCTGCATTTATTGAAATGACCATGTGATTTTTATCCTTCCTTTTGTTAATGTGGTGTATCACTTTGATTGATCTGCAAATATGGAACTGTCCTTGCATTTCTGAGATATATCCCACAGGATAATGGTAGAATATCTTTTTATGTGTTGCTCAACTTGATCTGCTAATATTTTGTTGAGAACTTTAATATCTATGTTCATCAAAGATATTGGCCTATAAATTTCCTTTTTTGTTGTGTCTCTCTGATTTTGGAATCAGGGTGTATAGCCTCGAAGAATGAATTTGGGACTGTTCTGTCTGCTTCACTACTTTAGAATAGTTTGTAAAGAATGAGTGTTAGTTCTTCTTTGTATGTTTGGTAGAATTCACCTGTGAAGGTGTCTAGTTGTGGACTTTTTTTGTGCTGGGAGTTTATTTTTATTGTTAAAAATTTAATTTCATTACTAGTGATCAGTCTTTTCAGATTATCTGTTTCTTCCTGATTCTGTTTTGGGCAGCTGAACATTTCTAGAAATTTTCATGTTTCTTCTAATTGTTCAGTATGTTTGCATACAACTGTTTGTAGTATTTTGTTGTTTGTTTGTTTTTTTTTTGTATCTTTGTGGTATCAGTTGATATTTCTCTTCTTTCATTTATTATTTCATTTACTTGGATCCTTTTAATTTTCTTTTTTGTTGGGTCTGGCTAATATAAGTAGGTTACTTATTTGAGATTTTTTTTCTTATTTCTCATATTACTATGAAATTCTCTCTTAGAACTGCTTTTGCTGCATCTTATAGATTTTGGATGTGGTGTGTTTCTATTATCATTTGTTTTAAGGTATTTTATAATGTCCTCCTGGATTTATTCATTTATCCACTGTTTTTTTAGTAGCATACTGTTTGGTATCCATGTGTATGTTCTTTTCCCATTTTCTTTCTGTAATTGATTTCTAGTTTTACACGTTGTGGTTGGGAAAAAAATGCTTGATATAGTTTTTATTCTCTTACATTTGTTGAATCTTGTATTTTAGCCTAGCATGTAATCTATTATGGAGAATGTTACATGTGCACTTGAAAAGAATGTATATTCTGCTGTTGGATAGAGTGCTGTAGATAATCAGTTAAGTTCAACCAGTTCATTATGTCACTTAAGACTACTGTTGTCTTATTGATTTTCTGTCTGAATGATCTTTCCATTAATGTAAGTGGAGTGATAATGTCCAATACTTTATAATTGTCAATTACTTCTTTTATATCTGCTAGTATTTGCCCTATATATTTAGATGCTTTACATGCATGATAATGAGTGTAATATATCCTTCTGCACTGATCCTTTTATCATTATATAATACCCTTCTTTGTCTTTTGTTGTAACTTTTGTATTAACATCTCTTGTATGTAATATAAATATTACCACCTCTGCTTACTTCTTATTTCCATTTGCATGAAAAATCTTTTTTCTATCTTCTGACTTTCAGTCTGTGTGTGTCTTTAGCTATGAAGTTAGTCTTTTCATAGCAGCACATACGGGGGTCTTATTTTTGATCCTGTGAGCTATCTTGTTCCTTTTGATGGAACATTTAGTGCATTGACATTTAAAGCAGTTACTGATAGTTTTGTACTAATTTCCATTTTATTACTTGTTTTCTGCTTTTGTTTTTGTTTTTTGTTGTTTTTGTTTTTAGTTCTCTGTTCATTTCTTCTTTTTGTTTCTGCCTTTGTGGCTTGATGATTTTCTTTAGTGGTATCTTGTGTTCCTTTATTTTTAGTTTTTGTGTATCCATTGTAGGTTTTTGATTTGTGATTATCATAAGGTTCATATATGTTGGCTTATTAATACATCTACTTGTTTTAAACAGGTAGTCATTTAAATATAAAACATCCTAAAATATCTACATTTTTCTTCCCCTCTCTCACACTTTGTGTTTTTTGTGACATATTTTACATCTTCATGCTTTTTCTCAACTACTTTTTGTAGTTACTTTTACAAATTTTTGTCTTTTAATCTTCATACAGACTTATTTATTTTGTTGATTCTCAGTCCTTATAACATATTTACCTTTGTTAGTAGGATTTTCCCTTTCCTTTAGATTCTTTCTTCTTTTCTACTTAAAGAGGTTCCTTTCACATTTCTTTTAGGGTAAGCTTCATATTGACGAATGATTTTAGATTTTGCTTGTCTGAGAAGTTCTTTATCTTGCCTTCAAATCTAAATGATCATCTAGCTGGTTAGGCTATCCTAGGTTTCAGGTTTTTCCCCTTCAATGCTTCAGTTTCTACAGAAAAATCAAATGATAGCCTCATGGGGGCTCCCTTGTATATTACTTTATATTATGTTTTTCTCTTACTGCCTTTAGAATTCTTTCTTTTTATCTTTAATTTTGCCACTTTAATTGTGATAGATCTTGGTGTGGGTCTGTTTGATTTTCATCTCCTTCGGGATATTTTATGCTTACTGTACCTGGATATCAGTTTCTTTCTTCATATTTGGGAAACTTTTATCCATAATTTCCTCAAATATATTTTTTTATTTACTTCCCTTGTCTCTTCATAGACCTCTATAATGTGAGTATTGGTATGCTTAGTGTTATCTTAGGTATTTCTTAAACTGTTTTCATTTTTCTTAATTTGGTTTTATTTTTCCTGGTTTGATTGGGTGATTTCCATTATTCTGTCTTCCAGATCACTTACATATTCTTTTTTATTTTTTATTTTTTATTTTTTTTTGCTTTTTTAGGGACACACCTCTGGCATATGGAGGTTCCCAGGCTAGGAGTCCAACCAGAGCTACAGCTGCCGGCTTATACCACAGCCACAGCAACATCAATTCTGAGCCACATCTATCACCTACACCACAGCTCACAGCAACACTGGATCCTTAACCCACTGAGTGAGACCAAGGATCAAACCCTCAACTTCATGGTTCCTAGTTAGATTTGTTTCTGCTCTGCCACAATAGGAACTCATTTTTTTTTTTTTTCAGATCACTTACATATTCTTTTATTCATTGTCATTCATTCCTTCTAGTGGGTTTTTTTAATTTCAATGTCTTCATTTTGACTGGGTGTTTTTTAATTTTATAGTTTCGTATTAAAATTTTCACTGTATACATTAGTTCTTTGCCCTAATATAGTTAATATTTTTATTATCAATGCTCTGAATTCTTTTCTTTTCTTTTTGGCCTCTCTGCAGCACATGGAGTTCCCTGGCCAGGGATTAGATCCAAGTTGCAATTGTGACCTACATAGCAGCTGTGGCAATGCTGGATCCTTAACACACTGTGTTGGGCCAGGGATTGAATCTACATCTCAGTACTTCAGAGATACCACCAATCCCATTGCACCACAGTGGGAACTCTAAAGCTTTGAATTTTTATGAGATAAATTGTTTAGTTCTGTTTTATTAATTTTTTTCAGGATTTCCTCTTGGTCCTTCAGTTGAAAGTAGCTCTTCTGCCTTTTCTTTTTGCTTAACTGCTCTCTAGGGCACATGTTCATGGTGTAATCTCTTTTACTCTGAATCTCCTCTTGGGGCACAGGTCTCAACTTGGTTGTTTTTCTTTCTTTCCTTTCCAGTAAAGGGTGTATCTTTCTTATAGTCTTGGTTATACAACAGTCCTTCTAACAGCTTCCAGTTAGTTTTCAGTAAGACTTGTTCCACATATAGATGTATTTTTCATGTGTTCATGGGGGGAGAGTGAGCTCTACATCTTCTTACTTTGCCAACTTGATTCAAACCTCTGTGTAGCTTATTTTTGTTTATGTCTCTTAATCAGTAGACTGAGATGAGGGACCATGTCTGTTTTTGCCAATATTTACAACACTGAGATGAGTGCTTGCCGTATATTAAGTATTCAACCAATATTTGTCATGTAAATGGACCCCTGTTTAGTAGTCCTATATCTAACTAAACACACCTCAGGTTGAACTAATAATCTCTACTTTCATGATCTCAAAGAGGAAATACCTAAGAGATGTTTTTGGCAATTCAGAATATGCTTAAAATACAGGTTTATTTTTGGCATACAATTTATTTAACATTTTTCACCATAACATGGACAGTTTTGAAATTAATTTGGCTTCAGCGTAAGTAGAGGTTTTTTGTTCATTGGCAGCTCTTAAATCTCTAGGTCTGTAAATATAAAGGTATCTACATTAGTCAAAACAGGCCAAGTTATGCTGCAATAATATATTTACCCCAGAATGTCAGTGGTTTAACACTAAAATGTTTATATGTCATTCATGCTTTTTTTATAACTCTGTTTGATGGAGGAGGCTCTGTTCCAAGTAGTTACTAAGAAACTCAAACTGACTAAGACTCTGCTGTCTGGAATCTTACCCCTGGCTATAGCAGAAAAAGAGAATGCATGGAGCTATTGTACCTGTTCTTCCATGCTTTGACTTAGAAGTGACAGTCATCAATTCTGCTCATAGTTCATTGGCTGACTGGTCGCATGAGTCCATATAACTGCTTGAGATCTATAGGATTTTAAAGAGCACATGGATATTTGGTGAGCCATGAATGTCTCTGCCACAGCAGTCATTCTTAAATTATTCAGTGATCCTTCACATGTAGATGTTTCAAGTAAATATTAAGCAAGATATAATTGAATGTATGCATGAATTTTTGTGTATATTTATTCTGTATTTGTATGTGTAATGGCCCAGATTAATTCTCTACTTTTTCACTTTCCTTTTAGAATGAGGGACTAGGAGTTCCCATCATGGCGCAGTGGTTAATGAATCCGACTAGGAACCATGAGGTTGCGGGTTCAATCCCTGCCCTTGCTCAGTGGGTTAACGATCCGGCGTTGCCGTGAGCTGTGGTATAGGTTGCAGACGCGGCTCAGATCCTGCGTTGCTGTGGCTCTGGCGTGGGCTGGCAGCTACAGCTCCGATTCGACCCCTAGCCTGGGAACCTCCATATGCCGCGGGAGCGGCCCAAGAAATAGCAAAAAGACAAAAAAGAAAAAAAAAGAAAAAAAAAGCATGAGGGACTAAAGCATAGATAAAAGTAATTCCCAAGCCTAAGTCTCTTGTGTTTTGTCTAACTGAGATTTTTCAAGGGGCATATCAGAGTGATCATAGTGTTTTTTATTGTTTGATATCTTGTGACATTTCCCTGAGTTTTTTATTGAGGAATTCTTGAAAATTCTATAGTTTCTTTTTAATTTTCACTTATGAGAGTTCTGTTGTTTTGAGATCTTACTGCTATTTTAGCCTTTGATTTTGTATAAATTTTTTTAGTCTTGTTTAATTTTGTTTTTTATTCTGAAAGTACTGTGCTAGTTGTGGTGAGTTGTAGGTCAATGCAAAAATTTTGGATAGTTAGACAGTGATCTGTTTTGTCTTCTGTGTTGTTTTCATAGAATGGCTTCATTAGTTTAGCTGGGTGGCCTTGGCAAATTTCTTATCTCTGATTCTCAGTTTCCTTTAATGTAAAATGAGGATTGTAATAATGTAGGAGAGGAAAAACTTGCCACCCCAAAATATCTCTTTGGTCTGTATATTATTTTGAGCTGAGAACAATCAAGGGCCAAAAGACTCAGGAAGAATCTTTGACTTTTTTTCCCTAATTGTCTGGAATAATGTAGACAGAAGACCTGTTTCAGCGAAGGAGCTATCACCATGGATAACTGTAGTATGAGGTGTGAGCTAGGACTATAGACAAGAAGGAACTTAGCAAAATCTATATGTTAAAATTCCTCTCTATGTTTCATTGTCTTTGCATGGTCTAACACACATTTGTTTATCAAATATTTGCTTTTCCATCTCCACACTATTTGCCGTCTTCCCTTTTGAAGCCCTACAGCCCTACCCCAACATCCTTTTTTGTCTTTAGCTGGAGATGGTATTTAGGGTGAGTGTTTTAGCCATATGTTACTCAGCTTTCCTGGGTCTCTCCCATATATACATGTTAAAAACCTTTTATTTTATTTTTTTTCCTATTAATCTGTCGCATGTCAATTTAATTTTTAGACTAGCCAAAAGAAACTAGAATAGTAGTGGAAATTTTCTTCCTGCTTGACAATAACTTTCCCAAGTATTTCTGTTTTATTTCTTAACAGATACAAATATTCAGTGTAATATATGTAACACAAAGCTTGGTAGACACCTAATAAATGTCAGTTCCCTCATATCTGACTGCTAATCAGTCTATGATTAGACTGTGATAGAATTAAGAGAGTCTTGAAGAACTGGACTGGAATTCATGTATCATTACTTAATAAGTGGATACAAATGTCAAGTTATTTGATATTTTTAGATGTCATTTATTACTTTGAAATCGAATCAGTAATGACTACCTGGTCATACTGTCATAAAAGAGTCAGGGGAGCACAGGCATGGAAAGTGTGGTTCTGGAGTTAGACAGGGGAAGTTCACATCCATTTGTGCCATTCAACTTGTTGATAACTTTGAATTTTTAGGTACTGGGCAAAGGCAGAAATGAATTGGGCGGGCGTGGGGTGGGGGAGTTGAACTTTCTTTCCTTTAAATGAACACTAGAGTGGACACCAAAACTTCTGGACACCGAAATTTTATTTGCCATCTAAAAATATAATGCAGCATTTAGATATTTCTACTCTAGTTTCAGCTTTGAATTTGTGAGAAGTCATCTTTTATATGTGCCACTCATTTAGGGTTGGAAATGCAAAGAATTTTGCCTGCAATAGATCACATGTGATCAAGGAAGAGAGTGTGAGGGCCCTTTTGTAACTACTCCTGGAACAGAATTCAATGGCAGTGATGACAAGAGATCACTCCATTTTCCTCATTTGAGGCAGGTTTAATGGACAAGTTTCTCTATAATTTATAGAAATAATTTTAAACCACAAACAGCTACCTTTTTTGAAAAGAGATTTTTCCCTCTACAGAAAATTCATAAGCTTTGGAAGATCCATTGACAATAATGAAAATGAAAATTTCCCTCCTAAGAAAGATGCAGATTTTAGTGTGACCTTTTTTTTTTTTTTTTTTTCCTTTCTTTTTAGGGACACACACATAGCATATGGAGGTTCCCAGGCTAGGGGTTCAATAGGAGCTACAGCTGCCAGCCTACATCACAGCCGCAGCAACCCAAGATCCGAGCCACGTCCGAGACCTACCCATAGCTCACAGCAATGCTGGATCCTTAACCCACTGAGCAAGGCAAACCTGCAACCTCATGGTTCCTCATCAGATTCGTTCCTGCTGTGCCATGATGGGAACTCCTAGTGTGACTTTCTTTAGAACAAAAAAACCAGTCACACTATTAATTTCATCTCTTCCCCATGATAAATGAAGTAGCATAAATTGTACAGTGAAAATAAAGTCATTTATAGTTGTTAAAGCGACTCCTAAACCCTTGGGCAAGTTCCTTAATCTTTTTAAGCCTCAGTTTTCTCATTTGTAAAATGAAGTCGGTGACAATACATTGTGGCAAGTAAATATGATAATGAGAGGAAAACCATTCTCTAGTGCCCAGCACAACAGTAGATAATCACTAAATCTTATTTAACTTGTATTAGAAGTAAGTTGTAGTAAGGAAAATATACCACCAATACCACTATTTCAGTTATAGGACATTTCTGTAACCGAACTTTTTAAGTAGCTTGGAAAAATAATCCAAAATTTACAGTTTTGAGCTTATCTACTTATGAACTCATATTAATATAAATCATAAAGGGTTGACTATAAATATTTTTACCATGAAAACTCATACATGTGTCATACAAATATGACAATGAATATTTAAAAGTTACTACACAATTTGTGATTTTATCAAATGATGAAAATATTTTTAGAATTTATATGTTAACATAGATTATGTTTTTCACAAGGGTAGTGTCATTACTGCTGTTTCAAAATTAAATTCAGAATATCTTCCTATGCTGTCCATCTCATTCTTTGGGCAAAAAAATAAATTTTGGCTTTGAATATTTTTATAATAAAATAGTACAAATTCTGAAGAAGTCCAGAAAGTTTCAGAAGTGGTCTTTGGGTAGCTTTAAGCTGAGTTTTTTGATACAGTTACCACCTTTTGGTGTATTAATTTTGGTTTATATAAATGTACACATTTATGGCAGGTTTTATGATTAACATTTAAGTGATATTTTATAGTTTATGTACAGTTATATGTATTTTGATAAAAAAGGGAAACTACTATTAATTATTAATTATTTAATGATATACAATTAATTATTACATGGTTTATTAGTTCTGAATTTCCTGAATCTTGGAAGACTTTTCTATATGTTATAGATTAGTATCCAAGTTGTTATTTCTATTGATAAGATGTAAATATTAGTTTATCTTCCTCTGTGACACACCAGAAGGAAGCTATTAAGCAAACTGTAATGCCAACGAAACATTTGCACTTTTTCTAAATTCAGATTAAATAAGCTAAGAGCAATATCAATATTCGAGACACAGTTTTAAATAAATTTGTTAATCTTGCTTTTTTACTAGAGGAGGGAAAGTTGTTGGTGTTGTCCTATGGCTTCATTATAGGTAAACCAGTGAGATTTATTTATTTATGAATCATTCAGGTAAGATATTTTCCATTCATAGTTGTCACTCTTACAGAAATTGTATTTGAAAGTTGATATCAAAAACTATCTAGAGATATGTGGTTTTTTTTTTTTTTTGTCTTTTTGCTATTTCTTGGGCCGCTCCCACAGCATATGGAGGTTCCCAGGCTAGGGGTCGAATCAGAGCTGTAGCTGCCGGCCTACGCCAGAGCCACAGCAACACAGGATCCGAGCCATGTCTGCAACCTACACCACAGCTCACGGCAACGCCGGATGGTTAACCCACTGAGCAAGGGCAGGGACCGAACCCGCAACCTCATGGTTCCTAGTCGGATTCGTTAACCACTGTGCCACGACAGAAACTCCTAGAGATGTGTTTTTAAGTGAGATTAAAATGAACCATATATATATATACACACACACGCATATATATATAATAGCAACAACAAGTTATTTAATACTGAGCACATTTAACTTAGATATTTTATTCATTTTTTTTTAAAGACACCGTCACCGTTTGACACAACATAGAATTGAAATATCTGACCTTTAAGAGATACACTCAGGACTGGGGGCCCTGTGGATGGAGCAGGTACCGCTCCTCCACATCGTTCTGTCCGTGTGCACACTCTCTTTCAGAATTACAAATCACTAAAGACAGATAGAGTCATCTGTACACTGTTTGAGGAAGACATTTCCTCTCTTCTGTTTCCTATTTACAATTCCACTGGGTTCATAAAATGGTCAGATGCTACAGAGCCATGAACAAACTACAGTGCTTTTAATAGAGCCATTCATCTGCTCCTTTTGAAGGTTAGTGCTCTCTCTCGAGGGAAGGTTCTCAGATAATAAGAGGAAAATGAATGCCAGTTGAGCACCTGTAATCAAATTACTCTTAATTCCCTCAACTCTTGTCAGATATTGAGCTCCTCATATCGTTTCATAGGTGGGCATTTTACAGACCCCCACGGTATAATACAGTTAGTTTCCTCTCTAGCTTCCCTTTCTCTTTCCTGTGCTCGAGCTACCATCCATCATGACTGGGTAAATCCTGTCAGATGGAAAGCCCCAGCCGTTCAGACAGTCAGACACTGCGCCAGCCTGGTCCACCCGTGCACCTGTCACTTCCCAGCATTCAGCTTGTGAGAAACAGGGCCAAGAGAACATTTATGGAACAGATGCAGGCAGTGTGCCCAGTGTGTCAGCAGGCATGGTGTGGCCTCAGCTTTGGTCCTGGTAAGATGATACCGCTCCTGAAAATATTCACAGTCTGCCCACCCCCACTCCCCAAGGAAGAACTGATCTATGTAAATGCTTGCTGCTCCAAACCTAGAACAACCGTAATGTAGTCCAGATTCTCACAGACCCGACATGTCACATGTAACAAAACAAGCATGGTACAAAGCACTGAGCTTCTGACTCTTTCAGCCGGTCCATAACTCATTCTGTTGTAAAAGCTGCAGAGGGAATTTGTAGAATGGGGTGAAGTGTTCCATTTCATTTGTATTGTACCACTTGGGATCTGAGATGAATTCAGGATGCAGCCACAGACATGCTTGGAATTTCATTGATTTTATTATGTTGGTGGTAACTTACATATGTTTTATGGTTTTTTTAAACCTCAACTTTTATTGAATGTAATCCAGGCATAATGCATGGAAAAAGGTGGTATACAGTGACTGAGGAAAGTAGAACACTGAAGGTATTGTTTATTTTTTTAAATTCTATGTCACTATTAAAAAACCTTAAGTTAGGGATATATGCAAACATATAAATCTAAGAATTGTGCCATTTTAGTGAAAATAGTGCTCAAACACTTCTAAAACTGTCTGCAATCACATCACTCATTTATCAGTTATGGTAAAATAAATGTTAGACTTGAAAATAAAATGTCTACCTCATGTATGTGTAACTGGGTCACCATACTGAACAGTAGGGGAAAAAAAACTATTGGGGAAATAACAATCAAAAAAATTAAAAAAAAAGAAATGTCTACCTCATCAGTTTGTTGTAAGGATGAGTTAAAACATTCCCTGTTACAAATATGCTTAATTAAGTCGGCTGTAAATTAGTGTGTTTCCTGGTTTCTGTCCACTCTAAGTGGCAGAATATCTATCTATCTATGCACTGTATTAAGCTCTGGATTAAAATAGTGAATGGAATAGATAACATCTCTGTGCTTCTTGAGTTTATGCTCTCATATTTTCTAAATATTTAATAGTAATGAAAGTGGTTATATGTATAAAAATCATTACTTAGAGGGATTCTTTAACCAATAAACTTATGTGGACTCTAAAAATGTGTAGAACATGTCTGAACCTGACTCTGCCATGAGAATAGTACACAGATTTTACCACTCTTCCTTTCCTAAAGACCCCCACACATGCATTCTGATGCTAATACGCAGTTTATTCTCCCTGTGGACCTCGTGACCTTGGCAGAACATGTATGTCACTAATCATCTTTGCCATTTGGATCTTATGTGTCCATGCCTTTCATTCTATCACATTTTGTTAGAATGTCCACTTTTTGCCTCAAGGTCTTCTTTGTGTTTGTTTAAAGAACTAAGACTTTGTCATTTGATTGCGAAGAAACACATTCATTCTTCTCACAGACTATAAAAATTTAGGTGACTATTGATGGGTGAATACTGGCTGCTCTGTGTTTCTAATCCTATGTTTTTCAATATTTTACGATCCTTAGAGCTTTTAGAAAGCATAAATATTTCTCACACTCTGTGAACAATACAAGTTGTCCTCTAACCAGTCATCATTTCCCTTATTCCTCGCTTAAAGAACTCAGACTTTGTTTATCATTAGTGTCGACATATTTCTGGTAAACAGCTCGGAGGGAGAATCATGATGGTCCTAGACACTTAGTGGCTTCATTTCCCATGATAATTCACTGGTGAGGATGTGATCACATGACATGATTCTGGCCAATGCGATGTTTGAACAATTCTGGAGGTTTTCCTCACTTGTAAAAGAGACAAATGAAGGGGTATTTCCTTTTCTTCATCTTGACATTGTTTCTGCATGTAATTCCTGGAACTGAGATAGGCATCTGAGGATCTTGACGAGAAGGAACTTAAGTCAAAACTTTGGAGAAGTAAATAAGACATAGAAAAACATCTGTCTTTGATGATATGTTTGCTTACCCAGCCCTGGAATTCCTCCTTCCACACATTTTGTTATGTGAGATAATACATATTCAGACTGTTTACTATGCTTGCTGTGTTTTTAGTGATTGAGGTCAAAATAGATCCTCATTCACCTACCTTTCTTTAAAGATATTTGAGGAGTTCCCATCGTCATGCAGTGGTTAAGAAATCTGACTAGGAACCATGAGGTGGTGGGTTCAATCCCTGGCCCTGCTCAGTGTGTTAAGGATCCAGTGTTGCCATGAACTGTGGTCTAGGTCGCAGATGCGGCTCAGATCTGGTGTTGCTGTGGCTCTGGTGTAGGCCAACGGCTACAGCTCTGATTTGACCCCTAGCCTGAGAACCTCCATATGCTGCAGGTGCAGCCCTAGAAAAAATAAATAAATAAAGATATTTAAGATTTAAAAATATAATGAATGTCATGTTAAGCCAACTCAATTTTGAACTTGAAAGAAACACATTTTTACTTTGATCATTTGGTGTCAATGTAAGAACTAAGATTACTTTCTTATCCTAAGCTTTTACTTCCTAGGTTGTATGGAAGGTAAACAGCAAGATAATCGCCTTCAATATCATACCTGTGCTCTGTTTTGTTTCCAACTACATGTGTACCACTTTCTATACTCTTCCAGTTCCTGTCTTCTCAAAGAATTATAGCCCTAATATCGTATATCCAGGTCTGCTGTTTCTAGCCCTGTGGTGATGAGTTGGATGTTTCAACCCCTGTGGTAGGCGATCAATCCTACTGGTAATAGAACTGAAAATATGATCCCTGTGTTCATCTCACAAACACTCACCACATGCACCTCTTAAAGGAACTTGTGTAAGCTGAGATCTTATGGTGGCCAGCTTTCCCACTATACGGAGGGGATGTAAGAACGAAGCTAAATCAGAGAAAAGTGTTAACAAGATAGAGTATCTTGAGTCCTATGGATATTTTTGAGCTAATAGACTCATCTCTCCCTAAAGCTCAGTCTACTCACTAGAATTTTTCAATCTCATGGGTTGAGTTATAGTTACCATTGCAGGCAGAAAAATGGCCAGGCCTTAATTCCCAAATCTGTGAACATGTTATCCTATGTGGCAAAAGGGACTTTGCAGGTGTAATTAAGAGGACCGATTATAAAATAGGAAGATTACTCTGAATTTTGTATTGGGCCTAATCTAATCACACGAGCCCTTAAAAGCTAACAAGCTTCTCTGGATAGAGTCAGAAGACTCAAGCAGCAAGAGGGAGTTGTTGAAGACATTCCAAAAGTGAGAAGAATTCAATTGCTGATATAGGGGCCCACATGCAAGAACCTGAGAAGAGCTGCTAGGGTTTAAGAGTAGCTCCTAGCTGAGAGCTAACAAAAAAAATTAAGGACCTCAGTCATACAACTACAAGGAATATTCTGTTAACAGTCGGACTCAGCTTTGAAGTGATTCTCTTCCCAAGCCTTCCAGTGAGAGTCAGAATGCTTGACACCTTCCTCTTGGCCTTGTAAGACCTAGAACAGGGATGCTGGTCAAGACAACTCAGCCTTTTGACCTAGAAATGTAAGATAATAAATATGTATTGCTTTAAGCTGCTAAGTTCATGATAAGTAGTTATAGCAGCGACAGAAAACTAGTGTAGTTTACTAGGAAGAATTGTGGTTTTTTTCCTAAAGAAAATTGTCTTAATGAATATATGTAATTTTGTTTTTAGATCCAAATATATTGCAATATTGGGAAAAAAGCATATCGGACTTTCTTTTGAGTATAAAGTAGTCATAGCCTTGGGGAAAAAAAAACAGAAAATTTATTCTGAAATAATTTGAAGTTTTAGTATTCTGTGGTTATTTTTTGTTTGTCTGGCTCTTTATGATAGAAAAGCAGATATCTTAAAAAAATCTGTGCCTCGGGTTGACAATAAGTGAGTTATATAGGGTGTGGAAATGAAAAGAAAAGGAACACATTTGAAATACTGGTTTGACAATGGAACTTGCTTCAGGGATGACTGAGCATATTAGCAGGTCAGAGTCAAGTTAATCAGGAAAGACTCTCAGGCTTGCACACAATGGGCAGGTGAAAGGCTCAAGGGAAAAGAAAGTTGATGAAGAGGAACTAGGCAGAACCAAAGGAAAACAAGACCCCTCAGCCTGATTCGGGGACTTTGGAGGGAAGATTTTAAACACAGGCTAGGAATTAAAATAAAAATCTAGGAAATTAGATTTATAACTCCAAAGCTGAAGCAAATAAAGGAGATACTTAAAGAAAATTCAAGTTAAGTCAAGTTAAGATGTTCAATCTTTGTTAAAAAGTAGCAAAACAAAGTGTTGCCAATGAAGGATGCTCACCTGAAATGTTCCCTGGGGTGTTTAGGACTTTTCTTGAAGGTCAGTCACACAGGCTTGACTGACCCCAGCTACTCAGACTCTAGCCCCTCACAGCAAAGACAGGCATTTACCGTAAATCACATTGTTAACATAAACTATCAACTCGGTACATTGTAGCCTAAGTCTCAGGCCAACAAAAAGACTCTTTTAAGGCAGAATGTTCCAAGGCTCAGAACTTATCCCCCAGAAGCTGGCCAAGTGTCAATCCTGGAAACAGGTCAGGCTTGGGAATTTATAGTGTTTGAATAACCCAAGCCTATTGAGTTAACTCTTTCCTGCAAAAGAAGTTTTGTATCTGAGTGCTTGCCCATGAGGTTATATTAAGAGTGATGGGGCACCTTTTATAAGCAAATTCACAATATGCTCTGACCATATCAGGAAACACTGAAGCAGTAGCTCTCTTCACTAAAGCCATGTACTAACAGAGAAAGTCTGTGCTGAAAAGGAAAAGCAGAGGAAAGTGTGTTCTGTGGGGCCATTGCCTCCATCCCAACTGGAGTCTAACCTTTTATCATGAACCAGAAGATCCATTTCTCAGATGCCACAGATGCCTATCAAAATCCACAGAGCAGGAGTTCCTCCTGTGGATCAGCGGGTTAAGAACCCAATGTAGTGTTTGTGAGGATATGGGTTTGATCCCTGGCCTTTCTCAGTGGGTTAAGGATCTGGCATTGCCACAAGCTGTGGCATAGGTCTCAGATGCGGCTCAGATCTGATATGGCTGTGGCTGTGGTGTAGGCCTGCAGCTGCAGCTTCAATTTGACCCCATCCTGGGAACTTCAACATGTCGCAGATGCAGCCCTAAGAAGAAAACAAACAAACAAACAAAAAACCCATGTAGTAGCTTCAGAACTTGTGGGAACTTCCTCACTTCTCAGTACTTCCTGTCCTTTCTCATGTGTGTCATAACTCACGTATTATATAACACATGAACAAAAAGGGCTGCTCTTAGCCAAAGGAGCCTAAGGAGGTGGAAGATAGACAGAAGACAGTTAAAACAAAATTTAATGGGTACTGTTACAGTGGTAAGCACAAAATTATTGGATGGGAGAAATAACATCTTGACATTTCCTTTGTCTAAAACTATAAATAGTCTTTCTTGGTATCCATAGGGTATTTGTTTCAAGATCCCTGTGGATAATAAAATCCAGGGATCTTCAAGGCTATAAGCTGGTATAATACACCTGGCCCTCGGTGTCCGTGGGTTCACCATTCAACCAATGGAAATTAGATCTATGGTTGGTTGAATCCGGATGCAGCAGGCCAACTGGATTACATTGCATACCTTTAAGAAGTTATTTTGGGTTCTTTTTCTCATCATGGACTTTGGTGTCCTGGAAGCTTAAGTAAAATAGGTCTGGGCATCTTTGAAGTATTACTGTCTGTATGCAGTGAAGAGCCCATTGAGAAGAGCAACCTAGGACCTCTGCTAGGTGAGGAGGTCTGCAACTGTGATGGTAATTCATATGCTGCAGCCAACACTTTCTCACTGCAGCATCACCCCCAGATCGACTCTGACATTTAACCTGCTTTAAGTCTGGCATGTATTAGAGCAACTCACATAGTGTGACAAGAGGGGAAAAGTGGAAAGAGGACTTTAGAAATATTACCTTGGGGCTGGCATGAATTTCCAGTCACAAACATAAGTGCAAAATTGTACCTTTTAAAATTTCTCTAATTTAATATAGCTCTGAGGTCATTTCAGCTGATGGTAGAGAATATAATTTTGTCAATTTAGAGTAAGCTTAAACTCATTTAAGCACGCATTTAAACTCAATCAATTCAGAATTTTAAAAAGCTTTTCAGGGCTTATATTCAGCAACATCACAATTCTTCCCCCTCCCTTCCTTCTATCCGTGGTGGCTGCTGTGTTCACAGGGGAGAGCAGAAGGTGCTTGTGTGTATCCTCGCCTCCAGGGGAGGGACTGCTCCTAGTCACCCTCTGCACCCCAGACAGCATGGAGATGTGACTCTCCTTTTTTGGTCCTCATTTTCATGCTGTAATTCCCACTTCTCAAGTCTCAGATCCCCACATTATGCCTTTTCCTGATGAATACCTCAAAATCATATCCTATTCAAGAGAAATATAGACAAATTATCTTGCCATTGTGATGACCCTTTGTCTTACAGGATCCCCTCTCACTCGTTTATGAGCTCTAGGTGTCTTGAGTTGCATCACCCATGAGGACTGAAACATTCATTCTTGACCACATATCTAATGTCTCGGTGCTCCCTCGTTTCCATACCCAGAAACTATAGGTCTGCATACCAGGAATCTATAGATCCTACTTTTAAGCTGGGGAAAAGGTGGAAAGCATTCCCAGTGAAGACTGTTATTAGGATGTTCTGGGAACACAGGCCGAGTACATAGAATAGCTCCCAAATTCTGAGCAAAAGTACTCTAACCCTGCCTTACCATAAGCTCTGTATTAGAAACTCCTTTTTTTTTGCCCGTGTAACCAGATGCTTATTGTATTGAAGCTCAGTAAATGACTTAGTACCTAGGAGAGAACTAACAGGGCTACCATTAGAGAGTTCATAGGATGTGTGGAAAATTAATAGAATGGTAGCAGTGGACTGATTGTGTGCTAATCTCACTGCAAGTTTTAATTATTTATTCAGCATATATATGTAATAACCAAACCAAAAGGAATGAGACATGCATTTAAAGGAATTCCTCTGTAGCAGAAGCTTTCATAAATTTAAGCTGTATTACAGGCAACATGTGCCTAGGCCTTTTAGCGACTCCTCTGGTAATTACATTGCTTTTTTATTGGTACTGGCTGCCAGACAGATAGAGGATATGGTTTCAAATGTGCTGTGCTTTTCTTCCCCTAGATCAAGGGGTTTGCAAACTTGTTTTGTAAAAGACCAGACAGTAGATATTTTAGGCTTTGTAAAACATACTATGTCTGTCACATTGGTTCAACTGTCTTCGTAACATAAAAGCAACCGTAGACTATACATAACAAATTGAGCATCATTATTTTCCAGTAAAACTTTACTTGTAAAAAAAGGGGACTGACTTTGCCCTCATGGTCATCATTTGCAACTCTTCCCTAGTTTTGAAAGCAGTCTTTTCCTAATTTTTATCCTGCTAGAACAGAATGACTAAGAAAGGTGTGTTTGGAAAAAACACACCCATTAACAACACCTCTTAATTCTCAAGGCCAGGCTGCATCCTCTTGTTCCAGTCTGTAACCCACCTGTCTGGCATCATGTTCAGTACATAGAAGGCATTTCAGTTCCTTAAGAAAAAGACAAACTTTCTTCTCCTACTTGGCACAAATGAGGACACATTTCCTGCCTCTTCTTGGCAAGTGTCTGTGGTCAAGGGCAAATCTGAGACATATGGACTACTTCTAAGTGGAGAAGTAACAGACACTAGTATTGACAGAAAGTACATTCTCTGTGAAACAGACCAGATTCTAAACATGGCACATTCAAATGCTGGGCTTCTGTCTTTCTTAAAGTTGGTGTTTTTCAAATATATGTTCTTTATCGATAATTTAAAATATTTAGCACCTAAGAATTGTTCCGGAATAGTATCGTTGCCTGCTAATTGTATGGTGCCATTTGCTGCTTCTTTTGAGAGGGACTGAATGATGTCAGCTATTGTTTCATTAACCCTAAAGTATGGAGCTATGATTTCCTCCAAATTATATTTCCCAGCCTTTGTTCCTTTGAATTACCATTGTTCTTAATAGCATGTTAGAGGGCATGCAGAAATACATTTCTGGTACATGTATTCATCCTAAAGATATATCTATTTGTAGATGAAATCACAAACAATTGGTTTGTTGTCATAGCTAGTTATTAGCAGCACTCACAGAGCTAAAAGATTGTAAGAGATTTCAATGCTGGTGTTTTATTCATGACACACACTAACGCTTTCCACTTGGGACAAGATGAAAAGTCCCTTATTTTCTTCATTGTGATCCAAATTAAAGCAAAGTTTAATTAAAGTTTCATTACAGAAAGATCTTTTGTAGTTCTGGGAAGCATCTTTTTCTTTGAGCCAAATATGTTTTAGAATGACATGCTTTCATCTCAAGTTTTTAATGTTTTGCTGAGGGAAGAAAGGGAATAGATACACCATTAATGAGGTGTGATGTGGCTCAGCCAAGAGTTTAAAGCACCAGGTGTTCTATCACTTCTCATCTCTGCTGAATATACTGTGGGGCAGCACCTATAAGCTCTCCCGACTGATAGTCTCTTCACATGTTGACACCTGAGTGACCTCTAATAGGGTGCTACTCCCCTAATCAGGCTTCCCATGGCATTCACATCCCTTCACCTATTGTTCTTGCACATAAACCTTTTTGATGCCAAATTTCTTCTCACCTTCTTTTTAATTCCTTCACTATCAGCCCACGAATCACGCCTTCATCCTCTGCAAACAAATACACCCTGCTAGTTTTTCCCTTTGGAAACATTATATAACTCTACCTCTCATTTTCAGCATTTTACACAAACATTAATTTGTTATTCTACATGACCTTTGATATTACTACTTGCAAATGAACTTCAGCCTTTTTGCCTAAAATTTGGGAGGGTTTTATGAAAGGGATACACAATGAGATGAGTGCAGATAAAATTTACACATTTCCTTAGCCTGCATTTCCCTGTGAAACAGACTCTGAGACAAAAAGGTGAATACAATAAGATTACTGGAGCATGCCCTAGGTATCAGCATCTATGAGAGTATAAGGGAGCTAGGATTGAGCGGAGAGAGAAGTTAAACTGCAAGACAACTGCAGCTGAGAATTTAAATGATTCACAGAGAGCTCAGGTACTGCACTGATCCTTTATAGATACACCTTACTTAACCAGCCATCAAATGCAGGAGGAGGGCAAGGGAGTTCTCTTTGGGGGAGAAGAATTCCTAGCACTCTTCTCCTTATTTGAGGATAATACCAACTGCAGAATCTGTCTCTCCACTGCCTCTTGGCAAATAAGTTAATAACTTCAGTTGAGTTGCTGCAAAATCCAGCTAGGGTCATGTGAGTTTAATCAGGAAAGAGAGGAACGATTTCCCAAAGGAGCCATAAGAAGTAGCCAGTATATACTGGAAAGGACTGAAATCTAAGAGTCCTTGGTTAAGGAGACCATATTGTAAATTAGGATAAGGGAGAGTTGGTATGAGTATACACTTTCCTGAGAAACACAGGATTTATATATCCTGGGAAGGATCCTAGGAGATAGGTGAACTAGTGACTAAGGAGTTTCCTAAAAGCATGGAGAAACAGTGAGCCAAACTAAGTGCCATTGAAATGTCAGAATTGTCTTGCCAGCTGGTGGAGAAAAAAGTGGAAAGATTCAGGAAGGTAGGCACACTAGAGTAGATGTGGTGTGTGAAACTAGAAGACCTACCAGGTGATTATGTTTCAGGGAAAGGCTGTAAGGAATGCCCTTGTGAGAGGAGCACAAATGTCAGCAGAAAGCTGAATGGTGGCTCTCTTCTGTTGTCCTGGAAAAGGCATTACAGAACAGATAGAACCCTGAGACAATAAAGACCAAGGGCACGTCTTATATGAGAGAATCCACATGGATACAGTTATAATGAGTTGCAAGGCTGTGTTTCAGACAAGGGGACCTGACTTTGGAGAATTACGGAGATGTGACAGAGAATCCCTAGAGGCAAAATATTTGCATAGCCAACATGGGTACTGCTCACTTTGAGCCATCAGAGGAAAGCAAAGATGGGTGATGCAGAGGCTGAAGGCTCTTGCCCTAATGAAGAATCATGATCCTTCCTGCAATTTCTGAATCAAGCATGTTTTCAGACAGGCAACCTGATAAAGGATGCTATAACACCACAGCAAGGGTTCACTGTGGTGATCCCTTTAATCCTTTCTTAAAGAGATCCACATTAATTTTTTTGGGTAGTTGTACACTGAGGAAAGGGAAATACCCAAGCATGTCTAGGCTTAGTGTCCAAGTTGACATTACTACCCTAAGAAGCAAAGTGTCATCATGGCTTCCCTCTTAGAGGGGAGCCCATTCAGGGAGCAAGTGGAGTCTTCATGAATATCTTGCTCACAGTGGTTCCACTGGGTAAACTAACCCATCCTTTGGTAATTTCCCTGGTCCTTGAATATTTAGTTGGGTTCAATTGGCTTAACCCTCACATTGAGTCTTTGGCCTGTGGTTTATGAGCCTTTATGTTATGGAAGTCCACACAGAAGCCCCTGAAATGACACCCCCTCCCCTGTCTAAATAGTAAATCAAAAAACGAGCATCCCAGAGTGAAGGAATGGATGAAAATAGCACCACCCTTAAAGATCTAAAGTGGTGCTATCTGATAGAGCTCTCTGTATTGGTGGAAGAGGTTATCGAGCACTTGAAATAGTGCAACTGAGGAAATTAGTGTGTTATTTTTATTTAATTTTGATATATTTAAATTAATGGCTCCAGGTAGCTTATTAGATAACATAGATCTAAAGAGTGGAGGTCCCCATCTTGTTTCCATTGAATTCACTAGTCTGGCCAATGCAGAAACCTGTTGAATGCTAAAAGATATCAGTAGGCTACTGAAAACTCAACTAAGTAGTGTCCTTAAGTGCAGCTCCTGTTCCAGATGTATTTTTCTAGAGCCATTAACATGGCCTCAAATCCAAAGCCTGGGCTAGTAATTTGATTTTATATTTAATTATTTTAATTATTTAATAATTTTAGCTATTCCAGTCGGAAAGGAGGATTACAGTTTGTGTTCACATGGAAGAGGCAATGATTCCCTCCAGTGCTGTGTTAACTCTCTTGCCTGCTGCCTAACGTACTCCAAGACATTGGGACCATCTAGATGTTCTGCAGAACACATTGATCTAATACATCTATGGTAAACATAATAAATCTGCCTCCGGTGAATCTTTCCTAAGAATTGCTATCAGAGAGTCGAAAAATGCCATTGAGCCTATGAAACTTGCAACACAACTCTCTTTTGTCTTTTTACTAATAAATATTTACATGAAAAGCAAATTTGGTTTAAGAATTCCTTTCCTTGTGTTCTTCTGCCTCGCACCAAGTTTCTGGGGGAGGAAGCCTATAGCACTTAGCTATTACCTGCTACCAAAGAATTCGTTATCTGTCAAAAATGAACAAATTGGCTTTGGTCAGTTCTTAGCAAGCTATTTATAGCCAGGCTGGTTGGGTGTGCTACTTCAATGAGAAATTTAAATCTCTACTTCTGGAATATTTTTCATAAAAACCAAGACTGGTCATTTGGAATCAGAGCACTCTTTCATTTGGATATTAATTTGTACTATTCAGTGCTTTTTGGGGGCTATCCACTAGACATCAGAACCTTTTTTATTTACATAATTACTTCATACTTTATTATATGCTATAAATATAAAGATTATATTATGTGTTTAACACCTAGCCATTCCATAATATTTTCTAATATGAATAAAATCTTCCCTTCCAACATATTTACAAGTATCACCTTTGTTGGTGACATCCTTGGCCGTCTCCTTAGGTGACAAATCCCATCCACTTTGTGAAATTTTGTGATCCCAATCAATGGAGTCTATATGAATATCGGTGTTTTGTATATTCCTATCTTTATTCCTTGGGTCAGTAGAGATTCCATGTGCTAGTTTGCAATTTATGTATTAAATTTAGTATTTGATTGGACTTTGTCACCCATCTGCATTCAGTCTGTATAAAACATCCGTAGTATCTCTTGGTCTTGTTACACTCAAAATCCCTTAAAAATTTGTAGTTTTAGAACTGTTCACACTAACCAGTTTCTCTTTCTAAAATGACCTTGAGAAGCACATTCTTACATGGGCATTCTGTGGCTAAATTTCCATTATAGGGTGGAGCTGGTTGATGGCTGAAGTTTGAACAGACTCAGCTGGTTGTTACAGCTGTGGGTCGCAGCATGCTACATCAGACCAAATGTTCAGTTTGTAGACACTGCTGAAATCTTTCACTGACAAAAGTCCCGTTGACTTTGAACAAAACATATCCAAGTGCCTCTTCAATAAGCATGCTAGAGAGGTGAACAAAAGCCCAGCACCCGACATTTCTGTGCTTATAGAAAGTGGAGTTATAGCTAAAGTTTAAATTGGAAGGTTAAAGCTTCTGCACCAATGTAGTGGTCATATCAGATAAGACTCAATCTTCCTTTTCAGAAGCTTCAGGCTACTCAATATCTGCATGGAATAGAATGGGGGTTAATCAGGTGGAATGAAATGTTTTTACTGTATAATTTCAAACAAGCTTGTCTGAAGTCTCTGAACCAAATATTATTCAAAGGATGCATAGTTGATTTCTTCTCTATGCACACATCCCAGAGTTTTCTTTTTATGGTCATTTTAATAGATATGTTTGAAAAGACACCTGTAAAGAGAAATTTTATGTATCAAGCCCAACTCTTTTCTAAGTATAAAGTTAAAGAATGTTTCTGAAAGCATTCTAGGATTGTGAGGTTATAAGTGAAGGGTCAGACAGAAATACAAATAAGGTAATGGTACTTTTTTTTTTTTTTTTTTTTTTTTTTTACTTCTCTTTCATTCGTTAACTGTTGTTATTTCGGGTATCATAGCAACCTTTTCATTGCATCTATTTGGCTACCTCCATCAGAGAGAAGAAAATGTGAACTGAGAGAACTTAGAAACAGTTTGGGGATAGGTAGAGGAACTTATATTTTCCAGAGAAAAATGCCAAAGGAAACAAATAACTTTCTACAGTTCTTTTTCTCTGTGATGTTCTTGGGAACCTCACTGTCATAGTCTCATATTCAACCTACATGCTTATGGTTCGCCAATCAATATCTTAGCCATGTTATTGCTAATAATTGATACCCCTTCACAGTCTCAATTTTAAGTCCCCAAATGAACACTTCCTCATGAACACCTTCATCTTTCTTTTATTCTCTCTCTTTCTCCAGTGCCCTAATTCTAACAATCCTTCTATCTCTCCAGTCCCAGCAACCCACGAGCCTATCATCTTCTCTGTATCCCATGCCTCTCTCAGCTTCTCTCTTTCTTACATAGCCAACCTGAACTCTACAATCATTTTAACTGCTTCCTTGCAAACATCCACAATTCAATTTTCTGAATTTTGTTTCATCGTAATCTCTTGGCAGACATCAATGCTAAATAAATAAACTGCGTTTGTGCACCTAAGCATGACTGGAGAATCATGTTTCCCTGTTTCACTTTAAATCTGTAATTATTAACTTAGAAGTTGATCCTGGATGATACTCAACAGTCACAGGATGGTTCTGTCTCCATTTACTCACCTACTATCCTAGACAAATAATTCTCATAATTTCCTCTTACCTCAAATCTCTAACACTTCCTCCTCTAGTCTTATTTACAAGTCAGGATCTCATTTCCTAGTTCCTTAAAAAATTAAAACGGTTGAATGAGAACTTCCATAAATTCCACCCTCACATCTACCACTTTCCTTTCAGAATCTGCATCTCCATATTCTGCCTTTCCTCATGCTGTGGTACAGAATAGCCTCGCTCTTATCTGATGCCAGGCACGCTGCTTGGACTCACAGTCACCACTTTTTCTGCTTTCTCTCCATCTGTCTATACCCATCATTCATAGCCACATATGAATGAATCATCATTTCTTTCTCATCTTTAAAATCTTCTTTCTTTGACCCCACATGAGCAAGTAGAATTCACTTAAGGGTGGACCCCTGCCCCTACTTCACCTATCATTCCATTTCTCTGCTTCTCTTTATAAAAATTTTAAAATTAGTAGAAAAACTCATTGAAATGATTTTCTATGCCAAGCCTCTCCAGTTCCCCCTTTTCCACTTACCTCTTAAATCCAGTCCAGTCTAGTGTGTTAAACAGAAGTGCTCTTGCATTTGACAGAGTTTCTTTGGCTTCTAGGCAATACATGTCTCAGATCGCACCCCCCCCAAAAACACATACAACTACCCCTTTTTACTGGTATCTTTTTAAACTTTTTGTGTTACATGCTGAATTCCTTTTCTCTCTGCACAATATAACATATCTTCTCTCACTGAATATAACATATCTACAATGTAAAATACCTCATTAAATGTTTACTTATAAATGTTTAATAGACATCTGATAGAGCACTTACTACTTTAATTATGCATATTTAATTTTTAATTTTATTTCTGAATTATTTAATCCAAAAATGTTATGGCACATTCTCATTGACTCTATCCCCTCTCTCCCCAGTGATAACTACTGTCTTAAATTTAGAGAGTTTTATACTCCATATATGCTGCCGTAAAAATATATAGATTTTGTTTATAATTACAATTTTTCTTAAATAATATAATATTGTACATAGTCTTTGATGAATTACTCTGTTCTTTCAGTGTTATATTTTGGGTTTATCCATATTTATATATATCTATATATATAAAATCATATCCATATTGATATGTTTTAATTACTGTAAGGTATTGCCCTTGATGAGTCAGCCATAGGTTATTTACTCATTCCTCTGTCAGTGAACAACTGTCTTCTTTTCCAGCTTTCACTTAGAACATGTGCTAAAATGATTCTCCTTACACTTGATTCATTGTGTGCTTTTGTTGGATTTTCCATATTGAATACATCTACAAGTGGAATTACTGAGTGCTATGGTTTGTACAGCTTTAGTGCAATAGGTATTGTCAACTTTCTCTCAGATATAGCTGTACTTTCAGTTGGCAATCAGACACATTCAGTTTTGCCTGTTGGATCAATATGAATAGAATTTCCTTGTTTTAATTTGTGCTAAAAATCAGTAAGGATGAGCAACTCTGCATGTAATTATTGGCATATCTAGGTTTCTTCTATAAATTACCTTTTCATATAATTCCTGCTTTTCTATTGGATTCTTTATAGTGATTTATAGAATTTCTTTATGTATTCTCTGTGCTACCTCTAAATCAGTTAGGTGGAAAGTAACTTTTTCCAATTTATGACTTATCTTTATGCTTGGTTCGTAATGTCTTTTGTCATGAAGAATCTTTTAATTTTAATTTTTAATGTCAAATGACAGTCTTTTCTATGGATTTTTGCTTTGTACATCTTAAGAAATTTTTTTCCTTTACTGATATAATAGGTATATTTATTTTGACCTACACGTTCTGCTTAGTATTAAGCTTTTAACCGCTCTAAGGTATATGTTTATGTATTTGTAGAGTGAGATATGGTTATAGCTTTATATTATTCCAACATCACCTGCTTAATGGTTCCTTCTTTCCCAAGTGACTTGTGATGCCATTTCCATAATATATCACTTTTTGATACATGATTCATATGTGTCCTTTTCTTTTTTAATTTTTTATTACAGTTGATTTACAATGTTCCATCAATTTCTGCTGTACAGCAAAGCGGTCCAGTTATACATTTATATACATTCTTTTTTTCCACATTATCTTCCATCATGTTCCATCACAATTGATTAGTTATAATTCCCTATGCTATACAGCGGGATCTCATTGCTTCTCCATTCCAAATGCAGTAGTTTGCATCTGCTAACCCCAAACTCTCAGTCCCTCCAACTCCCTCCCCCTTCCTCTTGGCAACCACAAGTCTGTTCTCCATGTCCATGAGTTTGTTTCTTTTCTGTACATATGCATCTTTTTCTTAGTTCTTAATTCACTCCCATCTCAGTTTTACACATTCCAATGGGTATAGATTTATGATTTTAATTATGAGGGAGTAGCCCACACCATGATTTTCCTTCTTAAAAATTATCTTTGTCCTTCCATTTACTCTTTGATTCACTCTGATCTTTGGCAACCATTTTATTAAACCTATATTTACAGTGATTATCAAGAAACCCCTAGTAAATAATATGGATGCTTTTTACATTTTCCTAATTGAATTCCTAGGCGACATTGAATACAAGTTAACTACTTCCTTCTTTTAAAAAAACAAACAACCCCCCCCCAAAAAAAAAAAAACAGCGGGGAAAAAAAAACCCACAAAAACAAACAACAAGAACAAGAACAACAAAACTCTCGGCAGGTGTTCAATGCTCTCTACCACTCATGTTCAAGCTTCTGGTCTGGTTTTATCTCCTGCCTTCTCCGGCACCCTACCCACATGGCAGCCCTAAACTGCTGTCATCACGCACTTCTCACATTGCTGTCACCATGCACTTCTGCTCATGTGTCTGTGATTTTTTTTTCCCTGCCTGAAGTGAAGCAGAGTTCCCCGTTCAGCCTAGGGAAGACATACATGCTTTCAGAATGGCCACAGTAAACACTTCCCAAAGAATCTTTAAAATGAATTTTAAAGTAAAAAATAAAAATTAACAAAATTGCTGAGTAGTATTCCATTGTGTATATATATACACCACACCTTCCTAATCCAGTCATCTGTCGATGGACATTTGGGTCGTTTCCATGTCTTGGCTATTGTGACTAGAACTGCAATGAACATGCAGGTGCATGTGTCTTTTTTAAGGAAAGTTTTGTCCACAATGGAATACTACTCAGCCACAAAAAAGAATGAAATAATTCCATTTGCAGCAGCATGGATGAAACTAGAGACTCTCATCCTGAGTGAAGTAAGTCAGAAAGGGAAAGACAAATACCATATGATATCACTTATATCTGGAATCTAATATAAGGCACAAATGAACCTTTCCACAGAAAAGAAAATCATGGACTTACAGAATAGACTTGTGGTTGCCAAAGGGGAGGGGGAGGGAGTAGGGTGGTTTGGGAGCTTGGGGTTAATAGATACAAACTATTGCCTTTGGAATGGATTAGCGATGAAATCCTGCTGTGTAGCCCTGGGAACTATGTCTAGTCACTTATGATGTAGCATGATAATGTGAGAAAATAGAATGTGTACATGTATGTGTAGCTGAGTCACCATGCTGTACAGTAGAAAAAAAATTGTATTAGGGAAATAACTATTTAAAAAATAATAATAACAAAAAAACAAACTATCATTACCAAAAAAAAAAAAATTGTATCATAGCTAGTTACAAAAGCATTCATTTCCTTCCTTTGGAAAATAGCTTGAAGGAAAGAACTACATATTTTTGCTTTGGTTTTCTTAATATAGTACATACAAGCATTCTTTCATTTGTTCATTCACAGAACAAAATGTTTACTGAAATTGTCTGTACCAAATATTTTTCTGTGTACTTGAGATACATCAGTGTATAAAACAGACAAAAAATGTGGTTCAGAATTGGGAAAAGCTGGTTTATATAGTCTATAGTGTATGCTAAATACATAATTTTCCTGTCTTCTTTACATATGTGGAGTAATGTCCAGCAGTTTCCTGGTGGCTCAGTGGGTTAAGTATCTGGTGTGGTCACTGCCATGGAGAGGGTTCAATCCCCAGCCCAGGAATTCTGCATACCATGGGCACGGCCAAAAAAAAAAAAAAAAGAGTGAAAAGAGTGTTTTCTAAATTTACAAAGCGGTTATAATTGAAACTGTTTTAAGAACTTATTCACACCAGCAGTAGTTCTAAAGTTAAATCTAGAAAAATTCAGCATCAAAAGAAGTAGATAAACACAAAAATTTTAATAAGAGAGAAGTTGCAAGGGCATTGAGAAACTCAGCTGAATGTAAACTTGCTTCCTATAGCAAGTACATGTATATTTTGAATCCGCTTTTTTTATATCTACTTTTATGGCTCAGTGAGCAGCCTAATAATAGCCAAATGAAAAATATGTGAAACCAAAGTCATCAGATATATAGTTACATTTTTAAGCAAAAAAAGAATATGCTTTAAACAATGATGATAGGGCTATGTCCTAAAAGTGCTAAAATTTGCTTTTCTTTCTCTTACACTTAACTTTGAAACTAACTTTGGGACAAAAAAAGTCAAACCGTACTTTATAAAACCATTTTTTTCTGTTTGTTTATGCATGCCAACGGTTGTTTGGTCAAGCAAACTCTGAACATACCTTTATCTCTTCCAATCAGCAATTGTTGGACCAGGAAAGACCTTCACACAGGTCACGTTATCGCTTAATTAATTTAGCATTAAAGCATGACAGGATGTGTTTTAGTGTCTGTTAATGCACGCCTTGGGTGCCTTCAGCTGCTTGAGACATGTATTAATAGTCCAGTAAAGCATGCCCTAGAGTCACCTAGTGTCATTATAAAATGGTTATTTAATTTGGAATTTTGTTTTTAAGCCTTATTTTTCAATGAATACACTCTGTATTCTTCTCTTGTATGAAATATTTTTTTTCTAGTTAGAGTTTTCAAATTAATTTGCCATACCAGGGGTGAAAAGTCAGCAGGACCATTTAGCTTCCGTGTTGTGAATGTCATATATTTATAAGCTTGCTGCATAAATACAAACAGAACTATAAAGAAGAGCTTTATCTACTACATACGTGTTTTTAGAAAATATATCTGATGCATAGAGGAATAAATTTTCCCTTCAGTAGTACTGAGTTTTCTGTCACCAATAAATAACATACCCCTCACCTCAATGACATACATATAAATGATCAATTGACTAGCTCTTTCTTCTCTTTAAAATTTTACTTTTGATTGAATTATGAGGTATGGTATAACCTAAATAATGAGATGAAAGCATATGAGGGGTTATTGAATAACTCAAAATACTCCAAGCCCCCTTACCTCACTGATGATTGCTTGTTAGAAGAAGCAGCAGCATCTTGCCCTCCCCCTCCCCACCTTGCTTAGGCTGTCTTTTTTGTGCCTGCAGCCCTTGAATTGACCTTACTCTGGGTCATCACCTTTGAATAGGAAACACAGGTCACACTTCCACCAGTTCCTCATTGCCTCAGACCTGTACCAAGAGTCAGATCACACAGAATGCTCCAGAGAGATCATAATTATAATGCCAACTATAATGTCAAGCTGGGAGAAAATGGCTTGTGCATCAAAACAATTGTGAGATTTCTACATATCGTTAAAAATTTGCAAAAAGTATATGAAAAGTGTTGCTAAGGGGGTCAGAGGAAGAAAGGAGGAATATGATTTCTATCGGTCTGAAGGTTTTGGAAAGTGCACATAAAATAGATTATGAAATCAGTGTCCTGGCTTGAGTTTGCGGAATTAGTTTGCTTGGAAAATGCCTCAGTGAAGATTGTGATCACAACTCATTTAGCTCATGTGATGGAGCTATACAGAGGACACATGGATCTGCAACAAGGACAGTGATTTTTGCAGGTTTATAGGTAATATCTTTCATCACAGCTGTTATTGCACATATGTGCAAATCACTTCATGTTTTGGTAACTGTTACCCAGCTATTGAATTTTTTTTCTTTTTCTTTATTATAGCATGAAGCAAAGAGCATCAGAAGCCATTTGTGCTTTTTTAAAAATTTTTATCAAAGTATGGTTAATTTACAAGGCTGTAATAATCTCTGCTGTACAACAAAGTGACCCAGTCATACATATACACATATCCACTCTCTTTCAGATTCTTTCCCCCCAAAGATCATCACAAAATACTGGGTAGAGTTCTCTGTGCTATTTGCTTTTACCTGACAGACAGCTATTTACTATCATCAGCTTACATCAAAACTGCAGCAGACATACTGATGTGTTTACTAGACCTAAACAGTGGTGAGTATTCTAGAAGTCATAAAAGATAACATGACTGCCAGAGACTAGAAAGTAAATTCTATTAAAGTATGGGGTTCTGGGACCTCAGTGATGTTTCTGTACTCTATTCATCTGGAGCATGTCAAAATAGCCTTTTTAAAGTGAAAGTTAACACCTCCTACCTTTGAGATAAACACAAAAAAAGAATGCTTGGTAGACCTCTTTGATGTTTGGGAACAACTTAAACTTGATAGATGAACAGAGTTTGAAAAAGACTTTGTGATGGTCAAGGATGCAAGGCAGCAATAGGGGTACCATCTCCTGTGAGCCAAAGTGCAGGAGTATTGGTAGCAGATTAGGAAACTGAGCTGATGGAAAGACACAGCAGTAGAATTATGGGGAAGACCCTAGAATTTTGGAGTAGAGCCTTATCTCTTCACCTAATAGCTCTTTTCCTATTGAGAAATAGCTCCTGGTTTTACCCTAGATACACATATAGCCTGAATGTCTGGTTCATGGGCAACACCCAACCATATAACCATTTTGAACTTCCCAAGAAGCTATAAAGTCGGAAGGCTGGTATCACCTTATTACTAATTATAGGTGATATAGATGGGTAGATGGATGAATAGATAGATAGATAGATAGAGCATAGGTAGGTAATGTGAGCACTCCCCCCTAGGCAAAATTCTCTCATATGAGCATTCCCACTCCAGTCAATACCTATGGCTTCATGGATAGTTTCAGTGACCCGAAGGAGATGTCATTTAAAGCTGGATGACAGAAGGTGTTATACTACATGCTGACATCAGCCAGATGTAGCTTGTTGTGACTTTTGTAGCTATGGTGGTTTGAAACACCAGGTAGCATCATTCTCTCTCTGATCATAATTCTAAGTGGTACATCTCACTGTCCACTTTGTTCAGTAAACAGATGTCTAAAGGTGTCAGTCTTCAGTGATGCTGAAGAAGTACCTAGGATTGTAATTGTGGAAGGAGTATGATTTGGGGCGAGGGAGGGTCTAATGTTTTGTGCTGAAAAAATTCAGCAAGAGTTATTTGGATGAATTTCTGAGAGTTTGAAAATATGTGTTTTCCATGTGAGCAGTCGTAATGGGGCTGTGGTATGGAACAGACTTTCAATACTCAGTTAAATAATATGACCTACTTTATGGATGTCAGTCAACTTCCTTCCCTGGCAAGGAAGCCACTTCAGTGCTTTTTCAAAGGAGTCATGAAGAATGTGGTCATTGCATGAGAAATAAACTTTTGCCTGAGCTCACCAATAGCTATTTACTCTCACCAAGGCTAATTGCCCCCACTCATAGGGAACCAGCTGTGGGCAACAGTACCCAATATGGTATATGCTTCTATACCTTAGCCGAGTCAGCCGGCCATATAGTGATAGTTCAGATAAATCCTTCTTATTCTGGAGTAGAACACTATCTGTATTTAGGTTCCCTTTCCTTGTCTACCATGACTTTCTTGTGGATTTATTAAATACCTTTTTCATCATCTTATCTAATGTATCTGACCTTATGAAAGATGATAAATCTATTGCAACCTTAATTTCTGCAGTTGCTGGAGGACCTTGAGAGATTGGGCTATATTCCATAGAAATCTGATATAGAACAAGCCAGTGGCTAATATTTTGTGATCATTCTCCCATGGCTAGAAAACATGGGTCTAGGAATAAGGAGGCAGAAGTGAGAGTGTCTTCTTCATTCCTGAGGTCCCTGATCTACATCCATAATTTTGGCTCCCTGTCACCTTTTCCCTAAACTCAATGAATCTGGAGGTATTATGATTCAATGTATGGATGCTTTTACCAGGAGGCAAAAACAACAGTTCCATTGAATTAAAATTTGATATTACTCTTGGCCATTAAAGGTACCTCATGCCTCTGAATACATAAGCAAAAAAAAAAAAAAAAAAAAAAAAAAAAAAAAAAAACAAAACAGAAAAGAAATAGGGCCTTTATATTTAGTGGGGTTATTTTTCCTAGTTATCAAGAGAAACAGGATTGCCTTTTAGATAACAAAGAGGAATATCCCCTTGGGACAGGGACTGCCTCTTCTAGGGATTGTATAGTCTCTACTCAGGCATCCTAAACTTCACCTGGCAAAGACCCCCAAATCAGCTAAGGTGCTACGGAAGGAAGGCAAATGGAGTATAGATGGATATGAATGAAGGAACCTGTGAATGTCAGCTATAACCTCATAACAATTTCAGAAACTGAGATTGTTTTCTTCACTCATATGATTTTCCTCTACTTTCTCCTTTTCCCTGGCTTCCTTATGTAGGGTGTGTTAGAGCTGACTGCCACAATTCAGCTCTCATCTTAAAGTCCATCACTGTATAGTGGTAGAAATAGAGAAAGAAAGCTGGGTATATTAACCGATAAGAATTTTGGTTATTCCTCTCTGGAAAAAAGAAGAGCTGTAATATATTTGTGTTAACCAGTAGCATATGGTTGTTATGGGATATTTAAGACTAGAAAAGTAACTATATTAAGGTTGACAAAGCCAAAACATGGACTATATATAGTTAACATTTGCCCAGAACCAGGAGACTGCCCATTCCATGTTTAATATACGCCCTGCCATCTTCAAGTCCAAAGCCTGAGAATTGTCTTTCCCAGCTTCCTCGTGCACCATGACTAAAGCCCCATATGTCTTACTATTAACTGCTAAGTAGCCGTTATTAACTGTTAAATTAACTAACTTTAACTTTTAATATTTAATATATGATTCTAAACATTTCTAGCTTGCCTCACCTGTGCTAAGAAAAGTCAAACAAAGTGTTGGCAGAAGCAATAAATATCTGGCAAAAAAAAAAAAAAAAATTTGAGCTTTACCAAGGGGTAGACTTCCTAGGAAGGTGGGAGGCCCCAAGAGGAATTCAAAATTCACAGGGAAGAAAGACCTGGTCACATCACCTGGGGCCTTCTTGACTATAGAAATTCTTTTCATTGTTCATACATTGAAGAATCTGAACTTCAAAAAAAAAAAAGAGAGAGGTTGTTTAGTTATGCTTTCTCCTAAGAAAAAAAAGATAAAACTTCTCTGTCAGATGTTTTTCTCAAAATGAAACTTCCATTTCAGAAGTAAGACTATACTGTTATTAATAGACCCAGACCTCTCCAAATTGGTCTGAGTCCTATGGCTAGAGTTAAAATGGAGGATTTTTATTTTCTTCTCAAAGATATTTCACTTGCAGAAGCATTTCCAAAGCTGCTCTTTTTATATTTGGAAGAGACCAAGGAGTGTGAATAAGTAAGTGCTCGTTTTTGAGTTATGCCAAGAACTGATCTAGCATTTTAGATTCCCGTGCAAAATAATTTCACAGGCTCTTGAATGTGACATGAACATGAATGCAACAAATCTCTTTATTACTACTCTTTCTTCACTCACTTGACACGGTTTTTCGAAATTCTTTAGGAAAAAAAAGTGTGAAAACATTCCAGACTACTAATCAGAATTTGCATTCTCTTTAAGGTTGATGCCACTTTATTCGTTTTGAAAACTCTCTTTTGCAATAGTTAATACTCAATTTTTTTTATTATCTTGGGTTTACATTAGAGTAGAAGCGTTTTTCCAGAAAAAGAAAAATGATTTTGACACTATTCTTTAAACAAGCTAAAATTTAATCCCACAGCAGTATTGTGCAAGATAAGTCTTTTCTCAGAGGTTTCTAGTTTCAGAGTTAAAGGTGAGCCAAATGTTTTTTCCACGCAAAAAGCTTTTCAGGATTGATCATAAAGAAAATAATAATACCAACAGACTGTCTGAGTGAAAATCGGACTTGGTCTGTCTTTGGATACTAGGAGGTCGGTATGAGTATTTTGGGTACTTGGTGGTTTTGGAAGAGTCATGTGACTGAGGGGACACCAAAACAGATTGTAAATTAATCTGCTGTTTTTACCAAGCCTGTAGGAAATGCATAGTGCAATTTACATCTTCATTTCTTGGATTAAACCTGTTTTTCTTAAAGACCTATCTCTCTTCTCTCTCTCCCTCTCTCCCCCTCCTCCTCTCTTTCCCTCTCCCCCTCTCCCTCTCTCTCTCCCTCTCCCCCTCTCCCTCTCTCTCTCCCTCTCCCCCTCTCCCTCTCTCTCCCTCTCTCCCTCTCCCTCTCCCCCTCTCCTCTCCTCTCCCTGTTTCTGGCTCCTTCTAACTCTTCTGGCAAACTCAGATTTGAAGTTAACTTTGAGTTGAGCCTGAGAAATTTTTGGCTTAGAACACATTTGGCTTAGACAGAATATTCCCATTCAGCCCTTGGATCATAGAAATCCTGCTGGACCAAAACAAGTACCACTGCTGCCTACATACTCCCCTCTGAGGAGCCTGACTTTTTTAGTTCACAACGGTCAAGAGCAAGCATCATTAAAATGGGCATGCCAGGAAGGGGTAAATATCCATTTTGCAGTAATTTGTGATTTAACCTAGAAGGATAAGGGCAAATAGCTTGGCCTTACTTTATATCCTTTTGTTATGAATCGTACCCCTTGGTAAACACAAATTTTGTTTTTACCTAATCACAGCCCATTACAAGTCTACATCGGAGTCTTTCCAATGCTACATGCCAGTAATGTTAGTTTAAATGCCTGTGAAGTTTCCCTAGCTAATCAGATTTCTATTATGTCATCACGTAGACTGCCTGGGAAGAATGTTTAGAGAACTGAAGTGGGGGAAGGGTAGGGGAGTTCTCAAGAGCGTTTCATTGTAAATATAACTCTCTACAACAGACTAAATATTGAGGATAACATGGGAACTAACACACACATCTTTGTAATAAATTATTTCTGTTTTTTCTCTCTAGCACGTTTTTGGTGACTCCTTCTGTGTCTGTTCAAGCATCAGTTCCCCATATGTTGGAGGTGTCTCCACGTTTATTAGTCAGACTGGGTCGGTTGCGATTTGCAGTGTTTACTTTCACAATAGCCCTGTGCACTATATATTTCTTGAAGGGGAACTAGAGCAATGCTTCCCATTTGCTTTCAATCACTAGCAGATGCAGAACCGTCAGATCATTTCCCTTTAACTGACCTAAGGGACTAAAGGAATTCAAAGGATTTCTAAACCATGTGGTTCCTCTATTGCCTGACTTCACTTCTTGAACCTAAAACTAAGAGTCCAGGTAACATAATCTGAGTCCCTTCTGAGGTATTCATTTCCTTTCCTTTGTTTTTCTTTTGAGCATCCAACTTTGTAAACTCATTTATCTTTTTTTTTTCTCTTGACCTGAACTTATTTTTTTATTACTCAAATGAATTTATCACATCTGTAGTTGTATAATGATCATAACAATCCAATTTCACAGGATTTCCATCCCACAACCCAAGCACATCCCCCCACCCCCCCAAACTGTCTCCTCCAGAGACCATAAGTTTTTCAATGTCTGTGAGTCAGCATCTGTTCTGCAAAGAAGTTCCGTCTGTCCTTTTCTCAGATTCCACATGTCGATGAAAGCATTTGATGTTGGTGTCTCATTGTATGGCTTACTTCACTTAGCATGATAATTTATGGGACCATCCATGTTGCTAAAAATCCTGGTATTTCGTTCATTTTAACGACTAATATTCCATTGTGTATATGTACCACATCTTCTTTATCCACTCCTCTGTCAATGGACATTTAGGTCGTTTCCATGTCTTGGCTATTGAAAATAGTGCTGCAATGAACATCAGAATACATGTGTCTTTGTGAGTCATGGTTTTCTCTGGATAGCTGCCCAGGAGTGGGATTGCGGGATCAAATGGTAGTTCTATGTTTAGTTTTCTGAGGAATCTCCATACTGCTTTCCGCAGTGGTTGTACCAATTTACAATCCCACCAACAGTGTACTAGTGTTCCTTTTTCTCCACACTCTCTCCAGCACTTGTTGTTTGTAGACTTTTGGATGATGGCCATTCTGGCTGGTGTAAGGTGGTACCTCATCGTGGTTTTGATTTGCATTTCTCTAATAATGAGTGATGCTGAACATCTTTTCATGTGATTTTTAGCCATGTGTATGTCTTCTTTGGAGAATTGTCTGTTTAGATCTTCTGCCCATTTTTGGATGGGGTTGTTTGTTTTTTTGGTATGGAGCTGCAGAACGCTCCGTAACACCATACACAAAAATAAACTCCAAATGGATTAAAGACCTAGATATAAGACCAGACACTATAAAGCTCTTAGAGGAAAACATAGGCCAAACACTCTCTGGCATAAATGACAGCAACATCCTCTCATATCCACCTCTTAGAGTATTGACAATAAAAACAAAAATAAACAAATGGGACCTAATCAAACTTAAAAGTTTCTGCTCAGCAAAGGAAACCCTAAACAAAATGAAAACACAACCCACAGAGTGGGAGAAAATCTTTGCAAGTGAATCAACTGACAAGGGATTAATCTCCAAAATTTATAAACTCATTGATCTTTAGATGTTCATGCTACATGTGAATTGTTGTTGGAAAAAGTACAGTATTAAAAACTAACCCTGAACTTTCTATTAATGCTTCTTCTGATGTTTTTGAAAAGACTCTGTAGCATCACAGAGCAGACAGGTCTTTGGAGTTGAGAGGCCTGGAATCAGTTTCTGGCTCTGCAATTAGCCCACAGATGACTTAAAGCCAATCAGACTCTCTAGGTCTCCGGTTCATCATCAGTAAACTCTACCTCTAAACACCATGACCTCCCTCTCCTTGGTTACCCTGAACTTCTGCCATTTGAAGTTATCTTCATTTCAAAATTGTATATGTGTGTATAAATGCACGCATACTTACATATATCCATTAAGTCCCCAAGTGAATAAGGGAATCTACAAAGGAAAAGAATTCAAAGGAAATTCTGAAGAAGAAAATGATGAAACAGAAATAAATTAAATTGGAGAGGGTTTAGGCATGGTGTTGAACATGGAAATTTGGGAAAATAGGAAAAAGAAGAAAAGCAAGGAGTTGCCTAGAAAAATCAAATGATACTTAGAAGAAGGAAATAAATAAAATCCCAAAACTCATTTGTCTTCATTTTTTCCTCTAACAAGGAAATTCTAGTGTAGAGATTTTTACTGATTTATCTCTGGTTTGGCTCCTGAGCTCTACGTTCTGGCCAAGAAAGAAAATTCCCTGCTGAAGATGGAGACCGCATTTCTTTGAGGCCAGAAGTAACTGGTTAAATACAGAATGTGTTGGGGCCTATAAGTCTTAGATCATTCAATGAGCTTATTTTCCAAAAGTCGCTCTACAGTGAGGTAAGCATTGAATTAGAATTACTCTCTGAGTCCCAGTTATCACAAAACTAGCTTTTGTGATTTAAAGTGTTGGTCTGGACCAAACCTTCTTGTTTTGCCAAACAGATTGTCCCTTCTTTTAAAAGCACTCCATGTTGTTAATAAAAGTACTAATCCTTTATTTACTGTTTATTTGTTTTTACCTTCTTAAATAATTGTTTAGTAAATACTTTTAGAAGTCCCAAAATATTTCAAATGGTTTCTTAAGTCCTGGTTCAAGAAATAGGAAATTGTGTCCTGCAGTTTTTGACAATAGTTATATAATCAGTATGGATTCTGAGTCTAAATTAATAAGTTTTTTTTTAAAGGGAGTAACTCCAAGTGTCTAATGTGCTGCATTATTTCTAAGTAATATCATTATGGTCATCCTGAAAACTCCTCCTCAAATCCAGATATTTACCAACGCAATGAAATAGTTTCTTCATTGTGTTTATTTCCATGTGGCAAAAACACCCTCAATTTTAAAAATGCATTTGGTTTTCAATAGCAGTCATGCAGTTTGCTGAAGGAAGCTTGAATTTATTTCTGATTAGTTGATAAGGAAGGTAAACATCACATAGCACATCAAACACCTAAGCTTCAAGGATGTCACAGTTGCTTCAAGATGCCCCTCCTCATTGTCGTTTAATTTAGACTCAGTTACATATGACAGTGTGGAGAATTCCCAAGTGTTAAAACTAGGGCTGTGGGTTTATCCATCAGTTTATATGTTCATGCTGTTGGTTATGTATAAACTCCTGGCTGAGGTTGTCATACAGCTCCTGTTTGTCTTACATTCAGGACACGTGTGGCAGTCTTATTTTTCCCACCACACACACACACACACACACACACACACACACACCCAGATTTAAGAGAAACAAAATTACTTAATAAAACAAGTAGATTCTACCTTTCATTTTCTTGCCCTGCCTTTTCTGCCCACAGCCAAATTTTTTTCTATGCCAGCAGTATTTTGGGTTAAATTTTTTGAATGATATTTAGCAGTTTATGAATAATTGCAATCAGTGCAAGTAAATATTTTATTGAGAAATGATTTACCTATTATTATGAATTCATACATGTAAGGTGCTCAGAACAGTAGCTGGTGTACATTACAGTATGCTCTTAAGATCCATGAGCTACTCTTATTATTTTCTCTCCAACCCCTGCTTATTCCAGAGAAAGCAGGGTGGCACTTAGTCTGCCTGACCCATAAGGGAGAGAAGAAAGCAGGTTATGGATTGCAGAGAGTGAGTTTTATGTTCATGGGGAATTCTTAATAACAGCTAACATGTTATGAGCACTGATATGTGCTTTTCATGAATTTTATGGTAGACGTCTCATAAGAGCTTCAGGGAGTAGGTGTTACTGTTATTTTAAAGACAAGGAAACTGAGGTTAAGAGAAGTTAAATTGTCCATGGTTGCAGACCAGTAAGTGAAGGAAGGAGCTAGAACCCAGGTCAAAATTTTTTAAGGCTTATACTCCTAGCTGCTTTTCTAGTCTACCTTCTTGTTCTAATCACCAGGCATGTTCTCAATTCTGTATAGCTAATGTAGCATGACCCCTGGGACATAGTAAGAGCTCAATGAATTTGTGCTGAATGTATTTGGTCCCTATAATGTAGTTGGTGTGTTTTTATTATTTTGTGAGACGTAATGAGTTGTAACAACAGCTTCATTTTATACAGAGCCAGGATGCACCTAGGGCCATTATATGATGCTGCCAATTAAGGTTAGCCTTTGTTTTAAAGGATCTTTGGATGTCAGAGACCTTATCACTCACTTTTATAACCTCAGTAAATAAGCCAGTGCTTTGCACCTGTAGTATCTTAATAAACATTCGTTCACCTTTCACTTCAACAGTGTTTTCTCCCATGTTCATGTCCCTGCTATTTTCTATACCATTTTCTACTTTCATTCCCCTCTCTCCTGCTTGACATGTCTTTCTCATTATTCTTACGTATCTAGCCCTTTCCTTTTCCAGGTTTAAGCCCATAACTTTGCAACTAGTGTGCTTCCAGGGCCACCTCAGTCCCAAACAATGCTTCCCTCCTCTCAAGTCTGAGCGGCTTTATTCTCCCCCCAACTCCCTTGGCACTTACTTCTCACTGATGCTGGCCACTTCCCAAATTTTGTAAGATTTTTTTTTTTTCCCTTCTCATTAGTTATAAGCTCCTCCAGGGCCGGAACTATTTTATATAAATGTGTGTTTAACACAGTCGCCACATTAGTGCTTTTTTTACATAGTGAGTTTTTAGTTCACTACAAAGAGAGCTTTATTACCTGCTACGTTTCTGTGTGGAGAAAAAAAACATTTGCTTCATATGGCTGTTCGGTTAACTCAGGTGCAAAGTGAAGCATCCATCTAAAAGAAGAATACTTTCAGTCAAAGTTAGGCAGTGTACGTGTGTGTGTGTGTGTGTGTGTGTGTGTAAATATTCTGAACATATATATTTAGATTAAGAAAAACTAAAGATGTAGATTGTTTAAAAGGAACTTGTAATGCAGGTCACATTGTCAGGTCACATTAGTATTTAGTAATTTAGAGACGGGTGATAACCCATGTGATGTGAAAATTGGGACTAGATGCTAGTATTGACTATGCCAGTGATTGCAATGGCTAATCCACTCTTAGTGAGAGTGTGCTGAAAGTGACTTGTTAATCTAAAGCGGAATTTTCGATTGGAAATGGGCAAAGAATTGACTCCTGCCATGTCTCACACACACTGCTGCGGAGTTTATTTTTAAACCCCAAGCGTAGCTTCATATCCTGGTTAGTGCAAAGGACATTAAGTTTATAAAAGGATATATGAGTCATATAGATTATTGCCCAAACTCTATACTATTATTCTTTATGTATTATTTTTTAAAGTTGGTACCATTTAGTTTGATTCGGCAATTCAGTTTCTCTAAGGATCCTGCTTATAACCAAAAGAAATAACATGCCTCTGAGATGTTAAATTCATGCATTCTGCTAGTCACTCTGCAGCAGAGTCTACTTCTGACGTCTTACTTTTTTATCCTGCATCATTTTTCCTTTTTTTCCCCCCTTTTGCTCTTATTACAAGGTCCTCCTGGTAGAAAGCAATGATTGTGCTTATCTCTACCATTAGAGGTAGTTGAAGATTTTATATTTGCTTTGTTTTTGTTTAATTGAGAGACTTAAATTTATAGTGGGAAAGTCTCTAATATAAAGAAATGGATAAAACTTTTTACATACTGCAAAGCACAATTAATGCAGTATGAAGATAATTTCTTTAAAGTAAGTTGGCCATGTTTGATATCATTGAAAAGCAAATGCTGGCTTAAAAAGATTAACAATCAATTCCAGCTTTTAAAATATCACATTTTTTAAATGCCCTTTGCATTATATCATCATGTATATCAGTTTCATTGATTCTTTCATTTAAGTACAAAATGGTTTCCCCAAACCTCCACCAACACCCAAAAAGTAGGAGGTAAAATTACTCTGAGATTTATGGTTTAGGCACAGAATTTTCCAAAAGGTGGTAGATCTGGTCAGTCTGCTTTCCCCTTGTCCAACGTTTTTCCTAGTGACTGCATGATTGACCGTTGAGTAACCTGGGAGTTAATCTGTTATAAATTATAGGAAATCTATAATTTATAGTTGGCCTTCTTTATCTGCAGCTCCTCCGCATCTACAGATCAATCAACCACAGGCCATGTAGTACTGTAGTATTTACTAATGAAAAATATCTGCATACAAGTGGACCTGCACAGTTCAAGCCCATGCGAGTCAAGGGTCTGGAAAAAAAATTGCTTCAGATCGGGAAAGCTGCTCTGATTTCAGGCTAATAGGTAGGACAGGGTATATCTCTTTGGGCTTTCCAAAGTGTTTCTTTATTTCTTAGAGAACTTCTTGGACCTTTGTACTTTTGTTGGAGAGGAAGAAATTTTTATCTTCCCTTCTAAGTTCTTCTGTCTGGTCTAAGGATTAAATTAGACATGAGACAGGAGTTCCCGTCATGGCTCAGTGGTTAATGAATCTGACTAGGAACCATGAGGTTGCATGTTTGATCCCTGGCCTCACTCAGTGGGTTGAGGATCCGGCATTGCCATAAGCTGTGGTGTAGGTTGCAGACGTGGCTTTGATCTGGCATTGCTGTGGCTGTGGTGTAGGCCGGCGGCAACAGCTCCAATTAGACCCCTAGACTGGGAACCTCCATATGCTGTGGGTGGGGCCCTAAAAAGACAAAGACAAAAATAAATAAATAAATAAAATTGGCATGATACAGATTAACAGGAGAGATCAAATCATAGTTTAATAACATGTGTATGTGGGAGAAACACAGGAAAACTGAGTAACTGCTCATAATGGCTGAAGCCCTCACTTAAACACCATCTTCAGCTAAAGACAAAAAAGGATGTTGTAACAATGAGAAAAGTATCTCATGTTAGACATTGAGCTTATTGCGAGATGTTTGTATTTGTTGCCAGAACATTGTGAAGAAAAGTAAGTGAATATCTACTTTCAATCTGATATTTGGTCTACACATATGCATGAAAGGGGAGAGAAAATGGACAGGCAAAATAAATTTGAATAAAAAAATACTGTGTTTAGTGTGGATTGTGATAAATCATTAAATTATTCACCTTTAATGTCACTCTAGTTCACTGACATTGCATATATACCTAGCCAAAGAGCATTTGTGTGCCTGACTCTTACAAGTTCTATAAGCACTTCTTATTGGCATGATTTTGCTGCATTCTAAATAGTTTTTCAGGAGTTCCCGTCGTGGCTCAGTGGTTAATGAATCTGACTAGAAATCATGAGGTTGCAGGTTCGATCCCTGGCCTTGCTCAGTGGGTTAAGGATCCGGCGTTGCCGTGATCTGTGGTGTAGGTGGCAGTCGTGGCTTGGATCCTATGTTGCTGTGGCTGTGGTATATGCTGGCGGCTACAGCTCCAATTAGACCCCTAGCCTGGGAACCTCCATATGCCGAGGGTGCAACCCTAGAAAAGGCAAAAAGACAAAAATAAATAAATAAATAGTTTTTCAACTTATATGTGCTGTAAGCATCAAATGAAATGCTTAATGGTGCTAAATAATATTTTAACAACATTGTAGGTGTCTTAATTAAATAACTAGAATCCAAAAAAAAGGATGTTGAGGGTAGTGGTCTGGGACTTGATGGAATGGAGGAAGTCAGCTGACACAGAGATGAGAAAGCAAGTGTTGGGTAAATAACTGTTTGCTGGGTTATGCAGAGACAATGGAAACTCTGGTCTCTAGGCCCTGCCTGGAGTTTCCATCACCACACCTTCCCCAGGTTCTCTGCAGATACATCTAGTGATAGATCTGTTTGGGAACAGGCCCCCTATATAAATTTTTAAGGCCGTTAAGGGGAAAGTTGAAGTTTCTTCCTGAGGCTTTTGGGTCTTGATCATTTTCTGTTTGAAATAATCACATGCCAAAGAGACATTTTGTGGTGGCAAGTTGTGTTCCCCCACCCTTCAAAGGTCTTAGGACCAGTGAAGTACATTTGTACTGTGACTCCTCAGCAGTGAAAGGACTGTGTGTTGTGCATTTAGAAAACACCAGAAACGCATGGGTCTTTTCTGATCTGCTTACTTTCTTTATCAATCTAGTACCATTTGGAAAGGAAATGAGAAGAAAGTTTGGAGAGACTCTAACATGTTACTAAAAAATGTAAAAGGATTAATAGAGAAAGAGGGTAATCTCCAGTTAGTTTTCTCCTATTTTCTGTTGGTAAATTCCCCCAAAATTATATTCATCATAAAACATTAGAAAGCTATCATGTTAAAACAGTCAGAGAGAAGCTCTTATGACCCTTCGCGTTGTGAAGCCTCAGGGAAATTTACATTTCCAAAATATGAGAATCTTTTCTATATTTTTCAGCTGCAGAAGAATAAATAATGAGTGTCACACACAGAAATGATATTTGAAGTCTTTGTCAGACTGCTGAATCATTTCTCAGTAGACTTATGGCTGTGGCCAGTAGACTTGACGAAGGCAAGACAAATAATACATAAAGACCTTTCTGTTGTGGCTGAATCAGGACCAGAACCTGCAAGAGTTAAATACTGCTCCCTCCTTCCTTCCAACTGCATTCCACTGATCTGGAGCTCAGCTTTGTTCAATATAGCTTGTCAATTTTGCTTTGCCCATGTCTGCTGAGATATATCACGAATCAAGATTACACAAAGCTAAAGGGAGATGTGGGAGATATGAATCCTAAAGTGACAAGGTCTTCCTTGGATACGTTAATAGTCAACACATTGAAAAATATCACAGGGAAGGAATGGGATCCTTTGCCAGTGCCTTTCTTTATATTTGGGTCTCTATATATATATTTCTTTCAGTTTTGTCCAGTGGGATTTTTTCAATGGACCAGCAAAAATGAGCCATATGATTTTAGCAGTGTAAGGGGAAAATCCTTTGTGGCTGCTTTGTGCTGAATTGCACTCCCTGAACTTGTTGTATATGCTACTGTGTATGAAAAGGGACATATTTTACCCCCTGAAATTGGAGAAATAGTGTGCTGAGTGAATAGATTTTGGATTTGAGACAAAAGTGACTGTGCCCTATTTTTTTTTTTTAATATGAGGGAAATGAGCCTACTGCTGGAATATTTTTAAAAAGAAAAGAAACCTCAACTGAATCACATCAAAAAATATACCCACAATAGCCCAGCCAAAATCTAACAGTGTGGAGTGCATTAAGCTACTGGGAAGCTTTGTCTTGCAGCTCTAAGAGCACATTCTTGATATAGAGGGGCAAGGTTTGCCCTTGAAACTCACACCCCACACCACATCACAGCTGCCCCAGGCTCCCTCTCATCTTTTCACTCTGTTCTTCTTGACTCAGAAATGAAAAGAAGAAACAAGAAAACCTGTCCCCATAAGGCTGGTGTGAGACGGGAGGGGGAGGGGTGCCGAGGGGGAGGGAGGAGGTTATGGCGCTGTCAGTCAGCACCAGCAAATGCCATTTATGTGGATCCTGGGCTCACTAAGGAAGCAGAAATAAAGCACTCTGATGTGGCGCCGCCCCCTCCCCCGCTGCACTCCTGCTCATTACAGCTCTTTCTTTAAACTGCTGGGTAGACAGCTGGCAGCCAGTGCCTCAGAGGAGGCTGGAGTAAGGGAGCATATAAATTACTGTTGCATTTTACAGCTAAGATAAACTCAAACTGCAGGGTTATAGCCTGAAATGACATGAAGAGAAGGCTCCAGCAGGCCTCTCAAAAGAACAAGGAACAGAAAATGGATAGAAAAAGTTACTCAGGGAATATAGTAAAAAAATAAAAAAATCTAAACAAGTTGTGTAAAATCTGCTGCTTTAGTGGGTCTTAAAGAGCTTATGTCAGCTTAATTCTGTGTGGTAGCATAATGTAAATCTATGGGAAATGGGGCTTTCGGCATCTCTGCTCTATTCCATTTCTGCAGATTGCCAAGCATGGCAATAAATGTCAAGTGATTATTTATTTGATCATTAGAAACTTCATTAGATTTTGATTTGATGCTCTTCAACCTCCCCATTCCCCACCATCCCCACCAAAAAGAAAGCTCAATTTCGAAATTCAGTCCAGCTAGTTTGATTGGGGGAAAAAAAAATGTTACAAAATAAAATCTAGTAAATACCAGCAACTAGATGACAACATTCTGCATAAATATAGAATCCTCTCTCCAAGGAGTTTACAGCACTTGGCTAACACGATGAAAGATACATTTTGGCTCCAGTGGTAAAATTTTTGGAAGCCTTTTTTAGTGTTTTGTTAGATGGGAGGCTGTTTCCGAGGTGAGATCAAACCCCTCTGGCTACAGACAGAGTCTGATTGTATGTTCTTGGCTTAACAGTCTTAGCTCATAATGTATTTAAACTTTCACTCAGCTTTCTTGGACATGATTTATTTGCAGATTATATTACCTGGGAAAAAAGAGTCTGTGGGCCCTTCGTTGGCCTAGGTAGTTTGGGACTGGTCTGGTTGGTGCCTGAATGTTTATTTCACCCCAACTCAAAGCATAGAACCTGGGCCTTGTTGTCTTCATAAAACAGAGTTTTTTTTTTACCTGTAGTCAGCAGTGTCAGATATAGTGTTTAAAGCTGACTTTCACTGCAGTTTCTCCTGCACCTTTCATGCTAGCATTTTCCTGAGAATCACATAGAGTGTGGGAAACAAAGGATGAGAGAGACAGTGCTGCCACGAGCTTGCTTCCTCAGGGAACAGTACTTGCATGTCAGAAGACCCACCAAATAGAAATTGGACTGACTTTCATAAAACTAGGGATTTGAGCACAGTGTGGGGTATGTATTATTGCCACAGAGCACATGCTGCATAGAGGCATAAAGAGACAGGCTTTATCTCTCTGCCTGAAACCCTCTTGGAACCTTCTGGGAGTTCACATTTTAAATCAAGAATCAAAACATTTTCCCGGCACAACTGCAAATTGAAAATAGGCACTTGAACAACACAGGCAGAAATGTAGGAAAAGAATGCCTTTGAAATGCCTACAACCCACCCCAAGCCAGCCTGGGTCTGCCTGTAGACATGAGTGGTATTTATCTCCGGTAAAGGGTATGTAGCACTTGGTAGAAACAAATGACAGCTGACAAAAAGATCCATTAGATGCCTGAACTTGCCCCTTGCCAGCACAAAGTATTTTTCTTCTCTTTTTTTTTTTTCAATCATAAAGAAGGGGCAGATATTTTTATTTCTAGAAGCAGTCTATAGCCATAGATTTTTTTTTTTTTTTGCTATAGCATTTCTAGTACATCGCAATTGAAACAAGCACATAAATGATGAATTTCTTTCATTAGTCTAAGTGGGGTGAAACATGGAGAGAAACATGCTTAGGAATATATTATTGTGTTGCATGTTTCAAAACAACAATAGCAGCCACTTGGAGGTCAAGAAGTTCATCCTCTTTTTGTGGGAGAAGTTGCTATCCTACAAACAAAATCTTTATTGCTGCATATCGATCAATGACATTTATTGAGTGTGTTCCTGATGAAAAACTGCACTAGGCTCAGCTGGCGCGATGAAAAAAACATCAGCTTTCAACAGACTGGGTCCAGTTAGGAAAACAGACGGCCCAGGCAAGGAAGGTGAGTCCCTCATGAATAAAGTCTTTGCTAAAGAAAAAGAGATGGAAATTAAAGGAAGTGAGGCCAGAAGCCCTCCGGAGCAAGCTGAAAATGAAAGGTTGGGGGAGTGGTTTCTTCTTCATGCAGGGATGTTTGGAGGCGCTGAAAGACTGTTGGCAGAGAAAAGGAGAGAGGGAATAGAACGTGCCAGGGCCCAGAAGAAGGGGCATGATCTGGATGAGGAAGTGGGCATGGCCTAATTTTAGTTGATCATGGATTCTCTGGGAGAGGAGTGATACCAGCTGTGAGACAGGCAGGTGTGTGGGCAGATCTCCACAACCAAGTTGAGCAGCATCAGTCTGATACGCTAGGAGCAGGAGGTGGTTATGATTCAGCCGTTCAGGAGCGTGATGTCCAGAGAGTGTGTGCTGTAGGAGCATGGGCAGCAGAGATTGTGGGTCTTTGCTTTGTAGGACGCACATTAGCTGGTATATTTATACATTTTATTCTAGGTGATTTGTGGATGAACAGGTCGTGACCCCTGCATTCAGTCTTGTGGGTCGAGAGATATGAACTTAACTAACACAAGGAGGTAACAGAGGGCAGGGAAAAGAGCAGAGGGAGGAGGACAGTGTGATGGAAGAGGTTTAGGAGTTTTAAGTATCAGATAAATCCATGGGTATAGACAGATACTAAAGCTATGTGGCCAAACAAAAACGGAAGCATAACAGGTGTCTTGCCAGAGATGCGATTTGTGTGTGTGTGTGTGTGTGTGTCTGTGTGTGTTGGGGGCTTTCTTTCCCTTTGACTAGAGAGATTGCTGTCTGATTCTAGGTGATACAAAGACAGAAAATACCTTACGACAAACATTCCTTGTTCTGCATAAGGCCTCTAGGGCACTTATTTGTGTCATAAATACAGAGCAAGCATTTATATAAATCCTTGAGTATTTATATTTTTAATATTCATAAGTATTTGTTTACATACAGCTTTAAATAGTTAGGCAAATATAGAGCAAGGTGTCTTGGGTGACTATCCTAATAAGATATATGTGTTTTAAGTGACTCTTTCAAAGTGCTTTAGTGATTATAAATTGTGGGAACTAGAAAATGGGTGTGTGTATATTTTGAAAAGTTACATTAAATATGTTATTTTTAAGTACTAAATTTATTATTTAAATATTAAAAGTATAATGTATTAAGATAGTAATTATTATATATTAAATATTTATTTATTTATTTAATGGGAATTTCCAAAATGGGGGAATTAGCTGGCGTGGGGGAGTTAATAAGTAGAAAACAAAGGGAGCCCATGATATAGACCCTGGAGCACATTGTCATCTCTGGTGTGCTCCTTGGCACAAGGTCATGTATTAAAATGGTGGCTCTGGAACACTGTGGCAAGACCCCAAAACACAGCACATAGGGCTTTCCTTCTCTCAGAACACAATCAGAGAAGGCATTGTTGTCACATTAACCTGAGCCAGAGCTCTATGTTAGACTGATGTACCTATGGGCCCAGCATTCCAGGATCAGCTGGATCACCATGGCCCCTCCCTATGGTGTGAATCCTCCCCAGACAGACTCTTCTTCTGCCCAGCATCTGGTCACCTAGTGCACAAGCAGCGCTTGGAACACGTACAGCAGGTTCAGCTCTTCTCTGCCCCATACCCCTGGTGGGACTCACACTAAAACTGTTTCATCTCTACCATCAACAAGTCAGCCTGGTCTACAAGGTTGGGACTGGACAAGAAATTAAAAGATTCTTCTCCTATTGTTCCTGTTGTAGCTTAGTGGTTAAAAACCCAACTTGAATCTATGAGGCTGAAGGTTTTATCCCTAGCCTCACTCTGTGGGTTAAGGATCTAGCCTTGCCGTGAGCTGTGGTGTAGGTCCCAGATGAAGTTTGGATCCCACATTGCTGTGGCCGTGGCGTAGACTGGCAGCTACATCTCTGATTTGACCCCTTGCCTGGGAACTTCCATATGCTGCGGGTATAGCCCTAAAGACAAAACAAAACAAGCAAACAAACAAACAAAAAAAGAGCCTTTTCCTGAAGGGCCACAGAGAGCTGGTTGCATCCAGGGGCCCGTGAAGTCAGCCAGAGCGGAGCACATATCTCCACTTTCGCTCTCTGTACGACCTTCACCAGTAGCTCCATTGACTCACATCATTTCTCCATCCTCAGACTGTTTAGAGTAACATTCTCATTACCTAAGAAGAGGGGAAAAGAGGAGTCCTGCATTTATTAGTTTAGACTAAGCTAAAAATCTTCCTTTCCCAGCATCTGTATCACCCAAGACGGAAATAGTTTTTTCTTTGTCTTCACTCTTCCCTACAGGCACAAATATTTCATTTTAAATTGTAATTTGTATTGAGATTTCTTAGCCACTCCACCTCCTGCACACTGATTTAAGCTCCTGATTGCACAAGGGTAGGTTAAACAACTTTGTAAATGTCACGGTTCATAAATAATGTGTACTGAGTTCTTACGGTAAGCTAGACACAGTGCTAAGTACTTTTACATGCATCAACTCACTTAATACAAGATCCTAAGAAGTATATGGGATATTATTATCTCCACTTTATGAATGAAGACATTGATGTACTGAAAGTTTAATAAACTGTCCAAAGTCCCAGGATTTGATCTTGGGTATTCTGTCTTTGGAATCCAGAACTTAGCAATTCTCTTTTCTGTCCTGCTCACAACGTATGCATGGGCTCAATAAGTACTGATGAATGACTAAAGGAAGTGGGACTTATCATGACCTAGGATCAGAACAAGGTTCTGAGGCAAGACTGTGGTGGTGGGCATGGATAAGGGGTACCTTTTACTGTGATGAGAATTGGGTGGGAGTGAGAGGCAAAATGAAAATGAACTAGTTTAAGCACACTTTCAACTTATGAAGTAGACAGAGGATAAGGGGGATGAAAACGGTTACTAAGGCAGAAAAACAGGCAAGCGGTGGACAATAGAATGTAATAACAACAACTGATAAGAACATTGATAAAAAGTGAAGGCAGAATGTTTTGAAGACTTTATATTGGACTTCTCTAGCAAACTAAGTGCCAGAGAAAAACAAGAGTTTGACCAGATGCTAAGGAAAGTCTTACTGACTAAGGAAATCCGTGGTAGTTGGTTAGGGATATACTTGGTTGCACGCAACAGTATGTTAACAAAAAATAGCTGAAACATTGGGACACACTTTTTCTTGCATGAAAAAATATCCAGTTTTATTGTTGGTAATGTTGGTTTATTTGCAGTTAGGATCTTTCCTCCTTTCTGATTAGGTATCTCAGGGTGTTGATTTTCATCTTCATGTTTGTCTCATGGTCACAAGATATCTGGTGTAGATCCAGCCATTCCATCTGTGTGGAAGACAGAAAGAAACAGTGAAGAACTGACCCTTCCTCATCTGTCCGCTTTGATGAAGAAAGCTTTCTTTGGTGTTACCTTTCTCAGCAAAGGTCTGTTCAGATCTCATTGGCTAAACAGGTCACACGGTCACCCCTAATTTCCATGAATATCTTATGCATCACCAGGGTTGGGCAGTTTGCTTCTCTGAACAAAATTATAACTCTCTGAGGAAGGAATAGAGATTGTTTCCATCTGAAAAACAGATGAGAAACATGTATTTCCTGATTAAAACAGAAAATAGATCTTCTGCTTTATTTTGTCTTCAACCTGTTGCATGGTTGCCTTTTAAGTTCTATAATCACAGTGGTTCATGCTCAGAGATGTCCCATTGACCCAAACGTCATTCGTAGCCATCATTTGCTATTTTGCTGTGATACCCCTCATAGTATTACTGCTGTTTCGGTTTGCCAATTTGGGTAACATATCATTAAGTAGTTATAAGACCCTTCTTTACAGTGCTTTAAGAGTTTTAAAAGAAAATATTTATTTTAGCAACTTCTCAGCATGGTGATTTTTGAGTCAGAGTCCTGTGGGACTGGGAATGAAACCCAGATTCTCTAGCCTGAACTAGAACTAAATGCATATGCCTGTGGGAAACACCCCACAGTTTCTTTCTGTAGGAGGAATTGTATCAAACCCTCCTCTCTGCGTGAGCAAGTGTGTTTGTGTGATAGAGAATGAGAGAAGGAAAAGGCCATACACAGTGTCTTCTGATACGGTTGACCTATTGAGTTTCAGTTGTCAAACCCACGGTTCTCTCCTCCCTTCCTGTCCTCCATCTGCTGTTGGTGTTTCATGGATTCATGGCTGTGATTTTTGTATAATGGTCCTATTTACCTTTCTAATATTTAATTCTAGTATCAGTTTTAATTAGGCGTTTCTGAAGCTGGTGAGTTTAATCCAAAATCATTCTAATGTTTTTTTTGTGTGCATGGTTTCTCCAACTCTCAAGTTCTTGAAGTTGTTATGCAGTGATCCAAATCAGAGCAGAACCAAAAATCTTTAAATTCTATAATCCTGCAAAATTATATTTTCCATTCTATGACAATTGTAGATTAGTGCCGATTCTTTTACGGTGAACATTTTCTTTCTTGTAAAAAGCATTCGCATTTGTAAGTGATTCCTCAGTCCCTTCCTGTTTTGATACAAGAGCAAGATGACCATATTTAGAAAATTATCACAAAATCGCTTTATCAACTTGTAACATCATGTGTAGTCACTTACCATAATTTCTTACTGATTTGCCTTCTCCACTGAAGCATAGGCTTATTATTGGCAGGCACTTCACCTCTTTTCTGTTCCCTTCAAGCCTCGGTTTGCATTTGTGCAAACAAGGGGACAGACACAGACCCTGGGGGAATAAAATAGGCTTCCATCCTTAAATAGCTTTTCTCTTAGTCTGGGACTTCTGATAAGGAAACATAAAAATGCTCTCATTATTCTCTTCCATTTCTTCCATTGTCAGGGGAGAGGAACCAACAATTTTAGATGCATCCACTTCCTAAATCCTTTATTTCAAACTCTCCTGCCTCCTCTGAGCTCCTGCACCATCCCTTACACTGTCTCTTCAGTACTTTCAATCTCATCCTCCACAGTTGGGCTTTTCTCTCAGACTTCAAATGTTCTCACATCTTTCTTGTCCCCCAAATCCTTCCCCCAGATGTATCCTTCACTCCCTTTCCCATCACTGTCAACTTCTTTCTCCACATTTACACGTTTCAGTCACTCCTCACCCCCATTGTCATCTGCCTTTCACTGGATGAACAAGTGTCAACAAAAGGCTTGAATGGAAGAAAACACCTGGCACAGACTCCACTTGGGTAAATCTGTTCTAAAGACAGAGGGGGAGTCACTTCTGCTGGGAAATGTGGCAAGACCAGAAAGCATTTGCCAGGATAGACACAGCTTATGCCTCTGGCTCCATAGAGTATGGAACACAGTTGCTAATAATCTTGTCTGTGGATGAGCAAGAGTCCATTTAGAGGTATTGGAAGCATAAGTGAACCTGCAGGTCCAACATCAGGTAGCCCAACGTGAAGCACCCCATGTAGACCCCAGGTATATTTAATTAAGATCGGTTTTAAGTATACTCGTACTCCAATGGTTATACACTGAATGCTCAAAAATAAAAGACATATTTACATGCCACACTCACAGGGAGACTTAGACTAGATATAAAATCCTTACAGACACCCTGGATTCTTTTTATCAAAGCCCCGTGGATTGTTTTCCTAGACTACATAAAACAAATGTGTAGACATGTTTTGCTGGAGAATGAGGAAACCCAGGAGAAGATCAAACCCTTTGGAAAGTAGGTGTGTACCATTAAAAGGTGGCTATCAATTCATACAGTAGATTTAGGCGAGGATCTTTTGAAAAGGATGACAAGCAAGGTTAGGAACTGGGGTGTCATCATGGGAACACACATCGTGAAAGATATAGCCTCTAGACTGTTTTTCCCTTGAAAGACTGCCGCCACCATGCTGACTCCCAAACCCTACCTGCGGTTCAGAGCATGTCTTCAACCCCAGTTCACCTTGGTCCTGGACATCGGCTCCTGAATATACACGCTCATTCGGCTCCTGAAGGGCTTTAGTTTCTCTCTGCTACTCCACCAGCTTCCTCCCTAGAAACATCGATGTTTACACAGTATCTCAAGACAAACACGAGCTCATTTTTGTGTATGTTGACGTATGTCAGTAAGTTCTTCCCATTTCCTCTCTAATGTGTTTCTGAATTTCATTTCTCCCTGTGCATCTTGCTCTCATATTGCCCTGATTCCCTCTCATTCATTTGATCCTTTCTAGCTCTCTTACCACCTCCTCCAGCCACTTTCATCAACATTTTATATCTAACCCAGAAATCACCTTAAATACAATAGCAAATGTAATATATACTAAAGTTTGAAATTTCCATGTAGCATAGTTTTTAGCAAATCTCACCAATCAGCTCTTTTAGTTTTATCTGCCCTTCTCCCCCAACTGCAGTAAGAAGCCTATATTCCAATACTCTGTCACACAAGCTATTCTTCTAATGTAACTTATTGTTTATTTTTTGCTCCACAGTTTGGTACATGCTGTTCCTTCTAACCATAGTACTTCTTCCTTCCTCTTTTTCTCCAAATGTCAAGCACATAATCATCTCACAAAATCAAGTCCATATGTTATGTCCTCAAGAAACAGCCCCTGACTCTTACAATCAGACCTCCTCAGAAATGCCGTCCTTTCTCGAGCAATCTGTATGCAACTCTGTGTTAACATTCTTTGAAGGGAGGGTGTCTGCATTTTCTTTGGACTAAGCTTTTTGAGCTCAGGTTGTCATTTAAATGTATATCTCTACAACATAGTACAGTACTTTGTACATAATTATTTCCTAATAAGTGTTGACTAACCAAAGAAGGAGCGAATCTGGGGCAGAGTCATGACGTATGGTGACTCAGAGTGGAATTCAAACCACCACTGGAGACACTTGTTGTGGAACGCAGAAAAATTGCTACCTAATTCAACTGGCAAGTGTAAAACACGTGTATATATATATACTCTCTCCCTTAGGTAGTTTTTCACCAGCCCATTATGATAGAGACATAGAAAATTTCCTCAACACATATCACTAATTTCATTTAGGATCAATGTGCATTTTTTTTTATTCGCAGAAGAACAGGAGTTTCCCCTAAGGTTGTCATGTATTCAGGACACTTACCTTCAGCAAGTAATGCTTCTCCTCCCTGGATCTCACTCGGGGTCTGTAGTAGATCTGGAGAATTTTCTGAAGTTTCTTTTATGTCCAGCAAGACTGGCAGGGACTGGACATGAAAGCTGTCTAAATACTCTAATCTATTCCCAACTCACAGAAATGCAGGCTTCATGAGCTCTCTGTTTGCTGTCATGAATCTTGATGTTGACAAGGAAGTCAGATTCATAACATTAAACACAAAGCGATAGGAGGAACTTTTCTCCCTGCATCCACTGGGAAAGGGCACGTGTGTTCTTCCCCAGATCTGAATGTCTCCTGACAGTGTAAATGTGAAGCTGGAATAGAGACCCACACAGATAGCAGGTTTTTATTTCGTTTTCACTGGGATAAACAAGGTTCTTTTTTTTTTTTTTTTTTTTTTGCCATGAGAGGTCCTTATCCTGTTTTCTTTAAAGCTGCATGCTGCCTTCTGTAAATTCCATTGTGTCATTGTTCTGAAGCCTATTCACATTCTATTATTGGCTTGTTATTATCCTGGCCTTTATTGTAATAATGAATAATAATACTCTGTAGCTACATGACGTCTTTCTTTTGGATCATCCTGCTTAGTTTCATAAAAGAAATTAATCAAGTTACACCTTTAAGAAAAGCATTAAGCTACTTCATTATAAAAGCAAGTTGTCTTTGCTCTGATTGCAATTGTGTACAGTTTTTTAAAGAGGCATGTTAAAATCTCAGGAGAAATTTCAAATTGGCCGTTACTTAAACTGATTGACTGGCCTCTCCAAAACTTAAAAAAACTGTTTTGAAATGCTAAGTATGTGAGAAAAACAGGTATATACTCTTGGAGCACAACAAAGAGATCAGTGCATATATTGTGTTTGTGTGTGTGTGTGTGTGTGTGTGTGTGTAGTCTATATATGTATATATAATCTTTTCCTAATTCAGTATGTATTTTTAAATGTTTGTCAAGAAGAATATCTGGTAATATTGAACTGGTCATAGTTTTCTTGTTCTCCCTGCTTAGAATACCTTCAGGAGTCTATGCAGAGACCACAGACAGGAAATGTTCCTGACAATCTCTCGTTATGTGACGCCTTGTCACCTGCTTCACCTCCCCCAACCTGTATAACTGTTGCAGTTCCATTCCCTGCAGAAGGAAACAAGAAGGAAGGTAATTATCATATTTAATTTATATATGAGGAAATGTGTAATAATATCTGATTGTTGGGCTTAGACTTGAATTTAGTTTTTTATTCCAGTGGAGGTTTGTTAAGTATTTGGCATACTACCTCATTTCTCAAATTTATCTTTCGAATTCTCTACATCTGCTAGAAGAAAATGTTAAGGAGATAAATGCCGAATTTCCATCTTGAGCTGTCTTTAGCGCCATCCACCTGCCATCTGTAATTGTGGCTGTTTGCAGGTTCAGCACCACCTGAGTCCACATCAGTGACATCGCTGCTCTAGTGTTAGTTTATTTTCGCTTTGGAAGTGTTCCCCATACAGCCAGGCCTTTTAGCTGTATAGCTTCTAGCTTAGGGTCTGTGTGACCAGAAACAAGTAGAAATAGTCTCTTGAAAATTAGTCATAATCATAAAGTTTATACAAGCTAAGAAGACCTCAAAGCAATTTTTTTCCATATGCAACAGAACAATGGTACTGATTTAGTCTTATTTGAGAATTGATTTATAATTCATAAGTGAAAAAATGTGAGAGAGTGAATTGAAAAGTCGTAACAGTCACATCTTTTTGTCTTTTTGCCTTTTCTAGGGCCACTCCCGCTGCATATGAAGATTCCCAGGCTAGGGGTCTAATCGGAGCTGCAGCCACCAGCCTACAGCAGAGCCACAGCAACATGGGATCCGAGCTGGGTCTGTGACCTACACCACAGTTCATAGCAACGCCGTTCCTTTACCCACTGAGGGAGGCCAGGGATCGAACCTGCAACCTCATGGTTCCTAGTCGGATTCATTAACCACTGAGCCATGATGGGAACTCCCATAACAGTCACTTCTAATTCCTCTATGCAAGTCAGGTACTTCTCTTTCAAATTAATTGTGACTGACTCTGGTACAGTGAATAATGCCACACACACGCACACACACACACGCACACACACACCCCAAAGATGTCCCTGTTGTCTTCTCTAAAACCTGAGAATGTGTTACCAAACATGATATAAGGGACTTTTCAAGTAGGGGTTAAAGTAAATAGTTTGTGATGGAGAAGTTATCCTGGATTCTGTGGGTGGGTCATGTAGTTAAAAGGGTCCTCTCTCTTATACGTGAAGCAAGAGAATCAGAGTTATATACGGAAGGTAATGGGATGACTGAAACAGAGAGAAAGAGACTTTTGAAGATTCAGCCATGCTGGCTTTGAAGATAAAAGAAGGAACCATTCTCCAAAGAATACCCATGGCCATCACGAGCTGGAAAAGGCAAGGAAACAGCTTCTTCCGTAGAGCCTCTAGAAGGAACACAGCCTTACCAACACTTTAATTTTAGCCAGTGAAAGCCATTCTGGACATCTGACCTCTAGAGCTACAATATTATAAATATGTGTTGTCGAAGCCAACATATTTGTGGGTAATTTATTATAACATCAGTGAGAGACTAGTACATTCATTAATGATGATTAGGGGAAGTGTAGAGCTTAGGATCACACACTCTGGGTCTGGCTTGTCTGGGTTTGAGTTTTGACTCAGCCTATTGTACTGTCGTGTGACCTTTAGTAAATTATTTATACTCTCTGTGACTAAGTTTCCTTATCTTTAAAATGGGTATGCTTATGTAGCATTGATATAAACATTAAATTAACTAGTTGATTAAAAGAGCTGAGAATAATGCCTTCTACAAAATAAGTGGTCAATAAATGTTAGCCATTTGAGGAGAAATAACAAGAGTTAACTAATGCTTGAATTAGGGGAATTTTGCTTCAGATAATGCTTAGTGATAGGATTTTAAAGCTAGTCTAATTGATCTCCATCTTTTCACATGAAGGATGTAGTAGATGCCATGTTTGTATATCTCTTTGTTTTTTTAGGGTCGCACGCACAGCATATGGAAGTTCCCAGGCTAGGGTCACATCAGACCCATAGCTGCCAGCGTACACCACAGCCACAGCAATGTGAGATCCGAGCTGTGTCTGTGACCTACACCACAGCTCATGTCAACAACAGATCCTTAACCTGAGCAAGGCCAGGGATTGAACCTGCATCCTTATGGATACTAGTCAGGTTTGTTAACCACTGAGCCACAATGGGAACTCCTGTCTCTTAATTTCCTATCAATTTTAATTCTCATCATGTGCTAAGATGATTCTACTTATGCTTAGTTCTTTAGCTATGCATGGGAGTTGTTTGACTTCTGAACTCTAGATTACTAAGTAAAATAATATATTCATCTATACAGAGTTTGTTAATACTTATATTTGTGGGTTTTAATCCATTTCACCAAACTCTTTTTGTCTTAGGCAAAGTATCATTAAAAAAGATAATAATCCTTGGTTTTCATGCCATTTACTGGTTTAATGAGAGAAAGAGTAAATGTATTAGAAGCAGTAAGAGAAGAAGAATTTGGTTGCCTTCAAGTGCCTCTTTGGAAAGTTTATCGATAGAAAATGTGTGGTTTCTTACCATGTGATAAGATGTCCTTATGGTATGGATTTCAGAAGGATGGATGCTAAGAAAAACTGAAGTTTATTCTAGTCATGTTTGAAGAAAACTTTCAGAGTCCTGAGTTGGAGATGCAATAATGACAACCGATTATGTGACAAAGCCACTTTGCAGTACTTTATGAATATCAAAAATGGAGAAACAATATAAAAAAATCAGATGAGCACAAAGTGATTCTTTGTTTCTAGGATAATAGATTATCCTGGTTGGTGAGAGAAACAAAAAAAGAGAGAGAGAGAGAGAAAGAATTGCATCATTTTTTTTCTCCTAAAACTTGCAAAGATACTTTAATTTTGAACAATCATCCATTTCTTCCTTCATAGTGAATATCTCTTTATCACTATCATCCCCAAAACAAAATAGTCAAGGAGTAGTAGTAGAATAGTAAAGACTCAAGGAAAAATGCTGGCAATGAAACCAGCCAGGGAATCAAACTACTGGGGAACTAAAAACCCAGAGAGAGACAAACCTTTTTTGTGATGGGCCAGTGAGTCCCAAATTACTGTAGAAAAGTAAGAAGCATTTCTCTGAACATATTACAGAAAACATCTGGACCAAAAGGACTGGGCTTAATTCCCTATAATTTGTTTTCTTCCTGATTTCTTTGCAAGGATTTTTTTGATCAGAAGGATCACTGAAATAATTTTATACCACAGCTAGCCAGCAGTAAAATCACACTGTAATTGATATTGAAGTAACCTAATTGTTTTTTTCTGGTTTATTCCCCAAAGTCATATTTAATTTGCTGTATTGTCACAAGGAATTTCAAGAAAGAAAAAAAGATGTGAAGAATTCTTTATTTTCTGAAAATTTATTGTACAGTAGGTCGAGTTAGGCACTGGGCTGGTCACTGGAATGTGTTAAAATAATCACTTTTAATGACACATGAACAAGTTAAAAACATTGCTGTAGTCAAATAATTTGTTTACTACTTGTACATGTAGCAAAGCAACTATATGGAAAGGCTAAGGTAAGGAAATAGCCAGCTTCCAAGCTGAGGACAAAAAACAGGCAGTAAAACAATAAGGAAGTTTCGAGAAAGGCACCTGGTGCAGCTCACAAATCATGAATAGGTCTTTTCAGGTCTGAAACCATAGAAACCCACAAATATTGCAGATACCACGAGTTGCTGAATTTCATGGGTTTTCTCTAAAATGATTAAAAGTTTTCCCTTTTCTTACTATTGAATGATTATCTTAGGGAGTCAACAATTTTGACAGCTTTGACATATTTGTATTGGTATTCTTCTAGGAGAAATAGTCATTTAGAAAATATTCCAACTGTAACAAAATGGATTTGGAAAAAAAAAATACCCACTGAGACCCCTAAACCTCCATGTCAAATAAGAAAGAGCCATCAATGTGTTTGCTGCTCCACTTGTGGGGCTAATCTGCCCGCTTAGCCTTACAGGATGGTCAGAGTAGTTAATTAAGAGCCAGGGGAACTGGGTTCTATAGAGCAGAGAGCAGTTCACGGTGAATGCAGGGTGAGGTAGCTTATGGCTAGTGCTAACACATTAATCCCAAATCAGTTAACCAGTAGAGTTTAAAGAACAACAACATCTAAATTGGGCTTTGAATAATTGATGACAGCAGCTGAACTATTAAAGGAAAATGTCTCTTTCCTCTAGGAAGCCTATATGCCTATAATTGCTAAGCTTATTTTCTCTCTGATAGGATACAGGTTCTCCCAAGAATATTTTCTTCCCTCTGAAACATGAAGAGGAGCTCCAGTGACATATTTTTGATGAAAGTGATAGAAAAATTATATGCTTTAAAAAGGCTGCCAGATTAACTGAATTGACTTAAAAAAATCATGCCCTTAATTTTTCTGTTCATGTCAGTACACAGCAGGAAAGACAGAAATTAAAAATTCCCTTTATGCTGAGGGCTGTTGGGTGTGAGAGTGGGATTATGAAGGTGACTACCACAAAACAAATTTTCGATATAAAAAGGAAATTCTTTTAAATCACATCAAAAGACAGGTTTTTAAAATACAGTAATTACAAAGAATCTTCGAAAGAATTGAGCATAACTCATTACAAACTTGTAAATTCATTTCCTCTGATGAAACAATAATCTTTCTAACCTCATAACTCTTTCTAACCTTCAGAAAGTGTTATTTGCAGAATAATTCCTGCAAAACTATGAAACAATGCATAATGCAAGTGACACTAATTTTTCCTATTTTCTCTTTTTCATGTATATTGCAGATGTCCATAGGAACAGTTAATGTTGGACTTTTGAAACTAGTGATGGGGGTAAAAGAACAAGGAATAGAGTTTGGGAATAACTGATCAGCAGATATATTACAATAAAGTTAGGGATGTGGGATGTTGACATGCTAAATGAAGAGCACAAAACCTGCAGCATCAGGTTTTACAGACATCATGAGAAAAGGTTGGACATGGTAAAATTGCAAGTCAAAAGTCTGAGTATTTACATGCCTCTGTTTACAAACGTGTGAACAGTGTCTTAGAATTCTCTGGTAATCTTCTAGCCATCACTTGTCTTACTCTTTTATGTAAAAAGCACAGTTAAAATTGGTAGTATGTTCCCTCATTCATATATAAAATGCTTATTGTGTGCTAAGTTCTTAAGACATTTGGGATACCTCATATATAAAATGCTGATTGTGTGCTAAGTTCTTAAGGCATTTGGGATACCTCAGTCAACAAAGCAGAAAAGATCCCTCTGCAAAGCATACATTGGAGTGGGACGTGTAGATAGTAAGTAGAGTAAAGACGTTGTAAGTTGTTATATCCTCTTGAAGAAAGGAAAACCTGGGGGTAAGAGAGAGCTGTGGTAAGAGAGCTTGGGGTTTGGGTTATAATTTTGATAAGGAAAGGGAGCCTTACTGAGAACGTGGGTAAAGAGCATAGTGAAGTTGAAGGAATTGAGGAAGTACCCCATTGAAATATCTGAGAAAGATCTCTACAGGCAAAAGGGATAACACCAAGGCAGAAGACTGCCTGCTTATTTCTGCTACAGCAAGAAGGCCAGTGTGCTGGAGCAATGAAAGCAGGTTCGATGGTTTTAGGTCAGAAATGTAGCTGTCTGCCAGATCTTTGTTTTTATGTCATTATAAGGATTTTAGTTTTTATTCTCTTTTTAAAAATTTTTGTTATAATTGATTTACAATGTTCCTTCAATTTCTGCTGTAAAGCAAAGAGACCCAGCCATATATATATCTATGTGGTATATATACATACATATATATATATATATACACATACATACATTATTTTTTCCTTTCATACTACCTTCCATTCCATCATGTTCTAACCAAAGAGAATGGACTTAGTTCCCTGTACTGTACTCTAGGACCCCATTGTTTAGCATTCCAAATGTAAGAGTTTGTCTTCTAACCCTAAACTCCTTATCCATCCACTTCCCTCTGCTTCTCCCCACTGGCAACCACAAGTCTCCTTTCCATGTCCTTGCTCTGTTTCTGTTTTGTATATAGGATCATTTTTGTTATATCTTAGATAAAATAGGAAACTAACAGCTCATTGGTTCTAAAAGTATGTTCTCCAAACCAGCAGAACCAGCATCATCTGGGAAATTGTCGGAAATATGAATTCTTAGGTCTCACTGGCCCATCAGACTTTGTTTGAATAAAATGCTCCAAGTGATTCAGATAAATATTTAAGTTGTAGAACCAGTCCACTAGATGATTCTAAGCCAAAAAAAAAAAAAATGCCATAATCTAACTTGATTTTCTTTTGTCTTAATACATCTATATATTGACCGTAAGAAGGATGGCCACATAAGTTATCTCTAAATTCAAACACTTTTGAGGGTGAAAAGGGGACTAAAAATAATTGAAAGTTAAAATTTACCCACAATAGGTTTTAAGTTGGGATTTTCAGGGACAAACCAGAACATATGAAGCCATAAGTCACTCGTTTATTCTGTAAGATATTATAGGCTCTTCTTCTAGAGAGAGATCTAGTCACCAAGGCAGATTTTTATAGCTTGAAAAGAAGAGGAAGAAGAAAAGCACTGCCAAGTGTCACTTCCCAGTCTGGACCTCATATTCTCATAAGCAATACCCAGCCTGAAGTTCACAGGAAGGATATCTCACTTGAAAATATGGACAACTTACAACTTACCATACATAATCTGAAATGATTTAAAACAAAGCTGGAGCTAGAATGGGATTTTTATGGAAGCCTGACCTTTGGTCTTGTTCATTTCATTACCAAGTATTTTACTGCTGACATTTAGTCTGGGCCAAAAGTTTGTCCCTACGCATTTTGAAGTCATGACATTTCATCATGTGGTATTTTGCTTTTGATTAAAGTGCTCTGGCATTAGTTGCCTTATAAATTTAATAATATTTAAATTTTTTGTATGAACATACTCTGTTTAAAAAATGTGGCTGCATAAAGGTACTATCTAATTTGATATAAAATATTTAAATGAGGACTCTCTCAAGAGTGAAATGTTTTCTGTTATCATGGAGGGCTGAAATGCATTCTAAACAGGCCCTCCCACAGGTGTAAAATAGGAAGGCATGAAAGCAGAGCCTGTGATCAGTGTTTATGCCCCTTGTACTCTTGTTTCCTCCCTGTTACACGGTGGAATGCGTCAGGTCTCAGGAGAGCTCATTTCAACATGGTCGAACCCTAGTGAGAAAGTGAGGTTGACAGCCTTCAGGACTGAAATCCTTGCCTAAGGAAAATGTAAGCTAGCTAAAAATATAAAGAAACACATAACTCAAGCTTGAAAAGAGATTGAGAATTGAATCAGATGCTTCTCGAAGGCAGTCGACCGACCACCTGCATAAAGGTCACGTGGGGAGCACATTCAAGGTACAGATAATCACAGGCTTCCCACCAGACCTGCTGGATCAGAATCTGGGCAGGAAGCTTAGACATGCACATTCTTAACAGACACTCTCTGTGTTTTTGAGGCACACTAAAGTTTGTGGAGCACTGTGATAAGGACAGTGTCCAAAAGAATTATTCAGGGCCACGAAAGGTGAAGTTAAAAGAACAGTTACAACAGTAAGATAACTTTCAGTGTTTTAACTGTTTTTAGTTTGAATGACTACAAATTGAGGAGAAAGAGATCTATCAAAACCCAAAGGACTCACTGCAGCGAGTCAGAGGAAATGTTAAAAGCTTGAGAAGCAGCCAAATAATTGCTGGGGGTGGGAGGCTGGTGGAGCCTGCTTGGAGATCTCTTGGGACCAACTTCACATTGCTAATTTACAATCACATGCTGCATCTGTCACTTTTACAAATCAATGAGAATGCCCACCCTTTAAGAACACGGGGTTACTTGCAATGGTCACCGGTGTGGGCCATCCAGACAAGACCTTTCAGGATGTCAGGAAAGAACCTTGGCGATGCACATTAACACACACACGCTCCTTCATGTCACTTTCAATTTACTTTATCTTAAATTGTCAGCAAGAAGAATTCACGCCCATATTAATAACTGGAGGTTTGTATTTAAGCCAGGAAAAATAAGCCCTGCTGATAGCTCTGTAGACAGCTGGTTTGCTCTAAGTAGAGCCAAAAAAGAAAAAAGAAAAAAAAAAAAGACATGGCTCTTTGTATTTGTGGAAATTTTATAATATTTAGGAAAGGCAACTGGTGGAAAAATAGTTTCAGTGTCTTTGTTTAGGAAAGGCATTTTGAGAAAATAATTGAGCTTATCATTAAACATGATTTTTACCCTAAACAGCAGAAAAAATATAAACACTATCAGGATGAAGTCATGATAAGTTTCAACCATCTGGGAATCTAATTATGCTGAAGAAAGAGGATCTAAAATATTCTTTTTACTTTTCTAAAGACAAATGAAATTAAGATCCTGCTCTGATAATATAATGCTGATCAACAAGCAAGAAACTGTGCATGATGAGAGGTGCCTAAGTAGAAATAAATGTTGGCCAGACATGGGACTAAGAAAGTGAACCTCAAAAATGGGCAAAGGAAAAAAAAATCAGGTTTGTCTTTTGAATGAGCTTTCCAAGGGAATGTTGCTCAAGGAACATGGCATAAAAATGAACTCTGGTTTTCACAATCTCCATTCGAATAAGTAAGAAAATATTCCTGAGTTAGCTGCACAGGAAGCTTTCTGAAGAGCTAGGAATAAAAGAGAACATGTAGAAGAGGTGGAAGGAGGGACACATAGCAAGAAATGAAAATGAAAGAGCTGCATAAACTTCGGAAGGCAGTGTCAGAAGGGTTTAAGGGCCAGGGTTACTGAGGCTTGTGGAACTGCTAAAGACAAGGAAGGGCTTGGCAAGCTGTGTTCAAAGACAGACTGTGAACAAAGAAGGGATAGGACCACTGCTGGGGGAAATGGTATGAAATGTTTACCAGATTTATCAGTTTATTAACCTTTTTATGCCTTAGGTCTAGCACAGTGCCTGTCACCATCCAAGTATATCACACATGTGGAGGGAATGGATGGATGAGGTGGTGAGGTAGTGAGAGTGATTTCAAAAATAGAAAAGCAGTAGAATCAGTATGATTTTTATAGAGAAATTTCAATACCAAAATAAAAAGTAAAATTAATACAGGAACTTGGTGGAGTTCCTGTTGTGGCTCAGCAGCTTAAAGACCCTAAGTTCTGTCTGTGAGGATGCGGGTTTGATCCTTGGTCTTGCTCAGTGGGTTAAGGATCCGGCAAAGAAGGTCACAGATGCACCTTGGATCTGGCGTTGTGGCTGTGGCGTTGGCCAGCAGCTGTAGCTCTGATTTGACTCCTGGCCTGGGAAATTCCTTATGCTGCAGGTACAGCCCTAGAAAGAAAGAAAAAATATAAACATAAAAAATAAATAAAGAGACTTGGTTATTTAAAGTTATATCTCTCTGTAAACTAAGAAGATTGACATGCCAAGAGGCAAGAATCCGAAAATCTGATGTGAGAACTGTCATTAACAATGAGCAGGATCAAAGTGTAGAAGTTTCAGAGTTCCTGTCATGGTGCAGCAGAAATGAATCTGACTGGGAACCATAAGGTTGTGGGTCCAATCCTTGGCCTTGCTCAGTGGGTTAAGGATCCAGCATTGCCGTGAGGTCTAGGTTGCAGACATGGCTGTAATCTGATGTTGCTGTGGTGTAGGCTGGCAGCTGTGGCCCCGATGGGACCCTCTAGCCTGGGAACCTCCATATGCCGCAAGTATGGCCCTAAAAAGCAAAAAAAAAACCCCAAAGTATTGAAGTTTCAAAGATGCAATCACAGTAGTAATCTACAATTTCAAAAGGGAAAAAAGAAGAAGGATGGATTTCAGATATTTCAGAACATTGATGTGACTCTTTCCACCATAATTCTGTATATAACATCTTATGAAGCAGAAAACTTAGAATGATTTAGATTAAAAAAGTAATTTTAGATTTTGCTGAGAAAGAAAGATGTGATCAAAAGTAGCTGAATTTATTTTTTTTTATAGGTTACCTAGTCTATTTATGAAGAAAGTGCTCTCATCATTGTGATTGCAGTAGACACCCTGGAAAATTTCTCTTTTATACTTAGAGGAAATATAGAGAAGGGTGTGTCACATGAAACCAAAATGGAATGAGACATTCCCAACCTCTGCTATATGACTCTGTGTTGGGCCTTGTCTTGTTCAATATTTTGATCAGTGATTTGGATTAAAAATAAACAAGCAGAACGGGTACTCAGAAAATTTAAGTTTGACACAAAGCTGAAGACAAAAATAATATTTTACTGCCAGTCCAAGCAAAATGGCATATGCTCATTGTTTTGGTTCAAGTTGCTATAACAAAGTGCCATAGATCAGGTGGTTTATAAACAACAGAAATTTATTTCTCACAGTCCTCAAGGCTGGAAGTATGAGATGAAGGTGCCAGCATAGTCGGGTTTTGGTGAGGACCCTCTTCCAGGTTTCAGACTGATGCCATCTTCTCACTGTGTCCTCACATGGTGAAGAGGTTAGGAAGACCCTCCGGGTTAAAGCCCCTTTTATAATGGGCATGAATTCCTTCCTCACAACCTAATCGCCTCTCCACATCCTCAGCTTCTGTTATATCAGTTATATCTGTTGTATCATCACAGTGGAGGTTATAGTTTCAACACATGCCTTTGGTAGGGACACAAACATATAGTCCCTAAGACTCATCTCTTCCTGCCTCTCACCACTAGGCATGACTATATACCCTCGAAGCAACACAGGACCCAACCAGAGGATAATTGCAAAAGGTGGTATGGCATTAAATAATGTCACTCTAAAAATGTCTACAACCCAATACCCAGAATATATAAACGTGTTGCCTTACTGTGATAAAAGAGACTTTGCAGATGTGATTAAATTAAGGAACTGGAGATGGAACTAGGAAGGCTCAGTGTGAACACATGGGTTCTGAAAGAACCAGGTAGGAGGGTCTGAGGTAGAAAGGGAAGACTATGTCGTGATGGAGGCAGAGAGCGTTTGAAGCTGCTATGCTGCTGGCTTTGAATATGGAGAAGGGGAACCACAAGCCAAGGAATGCAGGTAGCCACTAGTTAGTGGGAAAAGCAGGAAACAGATTTTTCCAGAAGATACCAGTCCAACCTACACCTAGACTTTAGCCAAATAAGACACATTGTGGACTTCTGACCTCCAGAACTACAGAAAAATAAATTTGTGCTATTTTAAATCATCAAATTAGTGGTAGTTTGTTATGACATCAATAGGAAACTAACACACATGTAGGAGGAGGAAGAATTGATTAGGGACTTCAGAACGGAAGGAAAAACCGTATGATAGGGTGTCTCACAAACTTCCCTTCACCATCGAAGAGAAGATGACTCATGCATATTCTAATTCTTACCTAGTAGCTCACCTGCCCAGTTAGGCTCATTCCTCCCCTTGACTAAACAGAAGACTAGCTAAACTAAAATATAATGACAACACTAAATATTGGTGAAACTGGGTCATGGAGAAACCAGGTCAATTGTACAATATTGTTGGGAATGTAAAATGGTGATCCATTCTAGAAAACAGTTTGACACTTTCCTATGATATTATACATGCAACTCCTATATGATGCAGCAATTGATCTCCTGGGCATTTATCACAGAGAAATGAAATCCATGCTCAAACAGAAATCTATGTATAAATATCCATAACAGTTGCATTCAGAATAGCCCCAACTGGAAACAATCCAGATGTTTTTCAATAGGTGACTGGTTAAATTGTCAGTGATATACCTATAGCATGGAATGTTACCCAGTAATAAAAGTAATATGAACTTTTGATATATGGAAAAATTTGAATGAATTTTTAGATAATTATGCTGCTACAAAAGCCAATCTTGACAAGTATTTTTATCCTATTTATATAATCTTCTTAAATAGGCAAAATTTTAGAAATTGGGAATAGATTAATTGCTGTAAGGGGTTAGGGATGGATGTCACTATGAAATGAGATTACAAGGAATCTTTTTGGAAATGGAGCTTTGTCTTATGTTGACTATATCTTTATATCTTGCTTGTAGTATAGTTTTGCAAGATGTTATCATTAGGGGAAACTTGCTAAAGAGAATATAGACTATCTCTGTACTATTTTTTATAATTAATGTGAATCTACCTCAAAATAAAGAGTGTAATTAAAAACAAAAGACTTCATGGAAAACAAACCAAAAATAAATTTCAATGGTGATAGGATATTCAGCAGTGCCCTTAATAACAGATTTCCTCAGCTTTTATTTATCCTAAAAAGGTTTTATTTCTCCTTTGTTTTTAATAGGTATTTTCATTGGAAATGAAATACTGGGGTGACTTTTTCATTTTTTCCCATTCTTTAAGATGTCACTCTGTTGTTTCCTGCCTTGTATAGTTTCTGATGAAAAACATGTTCCTTTGTATGTAAAGTTACCTTTTTCTCCCTAACTTCCTTTAGGACTTTATCATTCTCTTTGATTTTCGGCTTCTAGTTCTTTTATTTTTTTCTCCTTAAAGTTTTCTGTGCCATTCCAGCATGAAAACATGAGCTAAAAGCATATTCTGGAGATAAGTCCTTCACTTAGTTGTAGGAAAGGCACTTCCAAAGGCAAATTAGGAGTTTCCTTGTGGTACAGCAGGTTAAGGACCTGGCGTTGTCACTGCTCTGGTACAAGTTCAGTACCTGGCCTGGAAACTTCTGCATGCCACAAGAGTGGCCAAAAAAAAAAAAAAAGGCAGATTAAGAACCTCTGAAAATCCTTTTCTCCATAAAAGCATCAACAACAGTGCAAAATATCCAAAATCAACATTTTTCTGAATTCTTCAAAATAATCCAAATTTCACAACAGTCAAGGAACATTTCTTCAAGAAAAATGGCTGAATCTTGGTATCATCAGCAGATAATGCTATGCAAACTTACTTTCTAGCCATGCTCTTCTTCCTGGCTTAATGGAATCCTTGAAAATAATTAGCCTCACTTCCATAATAGCTGTGAAAACCAGAGTCCACCAGCCATTGTAGGGGCAAAATTGCTTTGAAGCTTCCCTAAAGCCACTAAAGAATTGTCACTCGATTTGTATGACAACTGTCCCTAAAAGCTTATTTTAAAAGATTTGTCTTTATTTGACCTGACTCAGGATTCACTCGTGGGAAAAACCCTGTCCATAGAGTGTTTATTGAAAACAGTGTAAAAGTTTAGAAAAATTTATTAAACATGGCAGAAGAAGAAGAGAAAGAGGAAGAGGGGGAAGAAGATGGAGAAAGAGCATCTTGACTGCTGCAATGAAAACAGAACTTGTAGCTATATCGGGGAAAGAGGACAGACATATGTCAAATAATGAGAGGACTGAGAAGAGACCTTTGTATTTAGTGATATGGATGTTACTGTGTTTTTGAACAAGAGCAGTATTATGAGGTGGAAAGGACAAAAGCTTGACTGGAGAAAGGTTAAGAGATTATGGAAAAAGAATTGCGAACAGATACAATCTTAGACTCATGATATTTTGGTCTTCCCAGTACTTTTGTTAATCACACTTCGTTTTGTAGTTATGGAATGGATACCCCAGAAACTGACCACAAAACGTATTGCTAGTTAGTGCCAAACAAGGAGCTAGCACCCCATTTCCTCACATGTTAAATATCCTTCAGTCACACAAGATTGCCTCCTTCTGAAAAAAAAAAACTCAATTACTTTTATTTATTATTAGCTACAAAGATAGGTTCTGGACCTTAGAAATAAAGTAATTTTACTTTGTCCAAGAAAAAGCCAGCCATTGCTTTGGTTATGACATCCTGGAAAAGGCAAAAATATAGAAATTGTTTCCCAATTCCCTGTTTTATTTTGGCTCTTCTTTTACAGAGACATAGTAGATGATTTGTCCCTCAGTTTCCATTGTACAAATACCTTATTTAGCTACTCTTTGAACTGTGAGTGTTAACAACCAAAAGAGAATTTCATTTTTTGTATTTTGGTCACTTTTTTTCATGAGCTTAACCCCGCAAAAGTATATTATCTCTGGTTCTTAAATCTTTTGCTCAGAGTGAGTTGCATTTTGTTTTAGAATAATAAGAATTGAATTTCTCTTTTTACTCAAAATCAAAGCCTTCTAACCGGCTCTCTGCACCACCCCCCACCCCCAACCTCTTACCCAGTTTTGATGTTTTCCAGAACTTATAGGCGGGTGAATTATATCACGTTTTATCTATGTATCACCAGCTCAGCATGATCTCATAGAAGAAAATGGAAAGAATAATCCACAGTGGTCAAGGAGCTAAAGACTGAACTTGATCCGTAATTAAACAATACATTCACATGGCCAAGCAAAGAGCTTGCAGCTCTTGCTAATCTCTGATGTTCTTTTACAAGGCTTATCTCCATTTGAAAGCTTTCTTTCAAAACATATTTTTCGAAATAGTCTAAATTATCCACTGCTTCCAATGTTAATTTTGATTATATATTTCTAGTGTATTCTATACAATGGAATAGAAACATTTTATGCAGATTTCTAATTAAGATTGGTCAAAGCCACCATGCTAATAATAATAACAAATAGACACATAACACACATATACACTCTATAGTTCTGGGTCATTAGATAGAATATGTGGCAAACAGCAATCAAAGCATCATTTCTTTGAACATTTACTTTAATTATGATACTATATAATACATATAATATTTATTCTGGGGTGTGTAAAGGATTTTAAGTTGAAAAAGTATAATTATGGCAATTATGATTTGAGGGCTTTCTTTCTTGAATACTTCCTTTGGAGGTGCCATGGAAAAATATTAAGTAGAAAACGGCTCTGGGCATGAACAAACACTTCGTTTTTTAATAATCCTCATCATATTCAATACTGCTGCCATATTAGCATATTGTCATTTCTGCTTTTTCCTTTTGCTTAAAAAATCTATTTGCATAATTATGTAGAGTGCAATCTCTCTTTCAGGTTGTTCTTGGTATGGAGTACTTAGCATTGCATATTACTACAGGAGATAAGCTTCTGTACATATACATGACTTTAGAACTGAAAAGAAAATAAATGTGTGTGGGTTTTTTTTTTTTTCTGACTTCTTTGTGAAGAGGAAGGCTTTGGCACATTAGAGCAGTGAATATTAAATTGTCTTATTTTCTTTCTGAAATGTCATATGTCATAAAAATAGCTATGTATAAGAGGTTTTAATTTTTGTCATGATGAGGGATAGTTGTATGAAATTCTGACCTCTACATTTATTTCTCAATTTCTATTCAGATAAAATTAAGTATGAATACATAGTAAAGAACAGAAAAGATTTTTATTAAATAGTGGACATCTTTCCAGTGATCCAAAAATAACCCACACACAAACACATTTATACACATACAGATATATACTCATATGATGAATAACCTACACAAGGAAAAATATTTGCTGCATATGGACGTTCCTGAGCTAAGGGTCGAATCAGAGTTCCAGCTGCCAGCTACGCCACAGCCATGGCAACACTGAATCCAGGCCACATCTGTGACCTATGCCGAGGCTTGTGGCAATGCTGGATCCTTAACCCCCTGCGCGAGGCCAGGGATTGAACCCAGATCCTCACGGACACTATGTTGGGTTCTTAACCCACTAAGCCACAATCGGAACTCTACCCTCTTATATTTAAAAAGACGAAAGAAGTAAAGCCAGATGGAAATTTCTAGAAAACAAAACAAAAATTCGCTAGAAATTTTACTACTCATCACTCAATTTGTTTCATTGACCATCAATCTAGTCTCTATTATGCAAAAACTGTCTGAAATATAGGAATAGTTTAGACAATGAAATGATACCATGCAGAGTATTTTAAACTTCAAATTATGCTTGATGGTATTTGAGTTTAATTGAAGAAAAGGTAACCGAAGTGAGACTTAAAGATTTTTTTTATTTTATAATTTTTATTTTTTCTATTGTAGCTGGTTTATAGTGTTCTGTCAGTTTTCTTGTGTACAGATACCCATACCTATATACATTCTTTTTTCTCACATTGTCATGCTCCATCATAAGTAACTAGATATATTCCCAGTGCTACACAGCAGGATTTCATTGCTTATCCATTCCAAAGGCAATAGTTTGCATCTATTAACCCCAAATTCCCAATCCATCCCACTCCCTCCTCCCCTCCCTTGACAACCGCCAAGTCTGTTCTCCGTGTCTAAGCTTTTCTTTTCTGTGGAAAGGTTCATTTGTGCCATATATTAAATTCCAGATATAAGTGATATCATATGGTATTTGTCTTTCTCTTTGTTTGTGGGAATGTGAATTGGTACAATCACTATGGAAAACAGTATGAAAGTAACTTAGAAAATTATACGTAGAACTACCATATGACCCAGCAATCCCCATCTGGGGCATACATCCGGACAAAACTTTCCTTGAAAATGACACATGCACCCACATGTTTATTGCAGCACTATTCACAACAGCCAAGACAAAGACACAATCTAAATGTCCATCAACAGATGATTGGATTAAGAAGATGTGGTGTATATATACACAATGGAATACTACTCAACCATAAAAAAGAACAAAATAATGCCATTTGCAGCAACATGGATGGAGCTAGAGACTCTCACATTAAGTGAAATAAGACTTAAGAGAATTATTGAAACTTGGGTGTTCCTGTTGTGGCTCATAGAGTTAAGGACGCAACATTGTCTCTGGGGATGCAGGTTCAATCCTCGGCAGTATTACTCTTGAGATAAGTATTGACAAATGTTACTAAAATTTTAACATATTTGGCCATCCATTCCAGGAAATAAAGCAAACATAGAAATAACAAAACTAAATACAGCTGCTTTTGTTACATCTCTCGTATCCATTTTTTGGAATTGAATACTCATGTGAAAGTTTCTAGTGGATCCTTGGCCATAAATCTTCACTCTAGTTCCATGGTGGCTGCAGAAGGAAATGTTCCAGATTGTACCCCAGGAAGATGGGACTCATAAGATGGAAATTGGAGTTCCCGTCGTGGCGCAGTGGTTAACGAATCCGACTAGGAACCATGAGGTTGCGGGTTTGATCCCTGCCCTTGCTCAGTGGGTTAACGATCCGGCGTTGCCGTGAGCTGTGGTGTAGGTTGCAGACGTGGCTCGGATCCTGCATTGCTGTGGCTCTGGCATGGACTGGCAGCTACAGCTCCGATTCGACCCCTAGCCTGGGAACCTCCATATGCCGCGGGAGTGGCCCGAGAAATGGCAAAAAGACCAAAAAAAAAAAAAAAAAAAGATGGAAATGTATGGAATTTTGAAGGATTGTATGATCACAATGACAGTTATCCATTCAATATCCCTTGTTTCCTGTTCTTATCTCTTTTTGCATTTACTTCTTCCTTTTCATGGAGCACATTCAATAATACTAAGAAATTATACAGGGGAGGTAATATTTTGAGCACTTGCATGTCTAAAAAGTGTTATTTTTAACTATACATTTCAAGCTTGAAAAAATATTTGACTCTCTGCTAAGAAATATGAGAACAATATCACTCATACTTCCTCCCACATTTGATCTTTTAGCTTTCATTTTTAATTATGTTATCATTTTAACATTTCCAAGAAGTCTAACATTCACATTAGATTATGTAACCATAATTACTTTAGTTCTTTAATCCTCGAAGTTGGCATAAATTGATTCAATTCTTACTAACCATACTTTTCTACAGTTTCTCCTTTCCTGACTCACTGTCTTATCTCTTGTTTGGCTAAATATCACTATGCAAGAACAAGAAGTTCTATCTTTTACTTTAAATGTGAAGGACAGTAACTACAAATAAATTTGGGGGCTACACTTTTTCTTAGGAATGCATAGGCATTTCTGCACTTTTTATGGAACTGTTTCACTGGAGACCTCAAAAGTCCAGCTGACATTCCCCTTTGTATGTGACTTATTCTTCCATTCATTCAGAAATCCCCATGATTCTTTTTTGTTAATCTTTAAAGACTGAGGAATATACAGAATGCATACATGTACTTATATCAGTCCCTCTGTATACATTTTCCTCAGAGCATTGTGAAACTCTATCAGTAGATTCAAGCCTGATGTATTTCAGGACAGATTAACTGTATACTTGAATCTTGTGATACTTGCTCTGTTCTTAGGAACACAAGTTATGTGTAGTTCCACATCCTTTGTTGTAACTATTATTTCTTCCATAGTCATGTTGATGTTCTGTTTTGTCTTCTACAATTTTGTTTGTGAGGTTTACTTCACCTATCACTTGGTACTTTTTATTTACTTATTTATTTATTGTCTTTTTAGGGCCGCACTCGTGGCATATGGAGGTTCCCAGACTAGGGATCTAGTCAGAGCTGTAGCTGCTGGCCTGTGCCGCAGCCATAGCAATGCCAGATCCGAGCTGCATCTGCGACCTACACCACAACTCACGTCAACCCTAGATCCTTGACCTGCTGAGTGAGGCCAGGGATGGAACCTGCAACCTCATGGTTCCTAGTTGGATTCGTTTCTGCTGCACCACAATGGGAACTCCAGTACTTTTTATTTAAATTGAGGTATAGTTGATTTACAATATTGTGTTAGTTTCAGGTTGTAGCATAGTGATTCTTGTTTATTTTTGGAAAATATATTCCATTATAATTTATTCTGATATGTTGGATATAATTCCCTGTGCTATACAGTAAATCCTTCTTATATTTATTTTACATATAGTAGTTTATATCTTTTAATACCATACCCCTAATTTGTCCCTCCTCCCCTTCCCCTTTGGTAACCTTCCATTTGTTTTCTATGTCTGTAAGTCTGTTTTGCATATAGATTCATTTGTACTGTATTTTAGGTTCTACATATAAGTGATCTTATGATATTTATCTTTCTCTGACATTTCATTAAGCAACCATGTTGCTGCATAAGGCAATATTTCATTCTTTTAATGGCTGAGTAATATTCCATTGTATATGATATATACATTACATCTTCTTACACTGATCATCTATTGATTGGCACTTGGATCATTTCCATGTCCTGGCTATTTAAACAGTGCTGCTATGAACATTGAAGTGCATGTATATTTTCAAGTAGAATATTTGCTTTTTCTGTACATAGACCCAGGAGTGGGATTGCTCCATCAAATAGTAGCTTTTTTAAAAAGTTTTTTAAAGAAACTCCATACTATTTTCCACAGTGGCTGCACCAATTTACATTCCCACCCACAGTGTAGGAGGAGTTCCGTTTCTCCACATCATCACCAGCATTTATTATTTGTAGACATTTAATGATGGCCATTCTTACAGGTGTGAGGTTATGCCTCATTGTGGTTTGGATTTGCATTTCTGTAATAATTAGCAATGCTGAGCATATTTTCATGTTCCTTTTAGCCATATGGAGAAAAGTCCTTTTAGGTCTTCTGGCCATTTGTTGATTAGGTGTTTTTTTTTTTTTTGATATTTAGTTGTATGAGTGCTTTTATATTTTGGATATTAACTCCTTGTTGATCGCATCATTTGCAAACATTTTCTGTCCTTCCTTAGGTTGTTTTTTATTTTGTTGATGGTTTCCTTTGCTGTGCAGAAGCTTTTAAGCTTGACTGGGCCCATTTGCTTACTTTTGCTTTTATTTCTTTTGCTGTGGGAGAGTGATTTAAGAAAATATTGCTACAACTTATATGAAATGATAATTTTGCCTATGTTATCTTCTAGGAGTTTTATGGTGTCATGTCTTTAAACCATTTTGAGTGTTTTTCTATGGTGTGATAGAGTGTTCTAATTTCACTGATTAACATGTAGCTGTCCAGCTTTCCTAAAACTTCTTGTTGAAGAGAGTATCTTTTCATTGTTGTATATTCTTGCCTCCTTTGTTGAAGATTTATTGGCCATAGGTGTGTGGATTTATTTCTGTGCTCTCTATTGTGTTCTACCAACCTATATGTCTGTTTCTGTGCCAGTAGCATGCTGTTTTGATTACAGTACCTTTATAGTATAGGCTGAAGTCTGGAAGGGTTAAACCTCCAGCTTTATTCTTTTCCCTCAGAATCCCTCAGGAATCTTCTGTGGTTCCATATAAATTTTAGGATTGTTTTCATTTTGTTTAAAAAATGTCTTATGTCTTTCAATAGGGATTGTATTAAATCTATAGATTGCTTTGGGTAGTATGACCTTTATAAGAATACTAATTCTTCCAATCCAAGAGCATGGGATATCTTTCTGTTTCTTTGAATCATCTTTAGTTCCCTTTATAAATATTTTGTAGCTTTTAGTGTATGAGTATTTCACCTCTTTAGTTAAGTTTATTCATAGGTATTTTTAATGTAATTTTATTAAACTAAGATTGTCTTTTTACTTTCTCTTTTGATAATTCATTATTAATGTAAAGAAATGCAATGGATTTCTATATATTAATCATGTATCCTTCTACCTTTCAGAATTCATTTATTAGTTCATGGAGTTTTGTGTGGGGTTTTTGTGGAGACTTTATGGTCTTCTATTTAGAGTGTCATGTCCTTTGCAAATAGTGACAGTTTTACCTCTTCCCTTCCAAAATAGATACCTTTTGTTTCTTTTTCATGATTACTGTGGCTAAGACATTAATACTGTGTTGGATAGAGTGTTGCATGGGCATCTTTGTCTTGTTTATGAGTTTAGTGGGAAGGCTTTTAACTTTTCACCATTGAATATTATGCTGACTATGGGTTTGTCATAAATGGCCTTTATTATGTTGAGATATGTTCCCCCTCTACCCACTTTGGTGAAAGTTTTTTTCACCATGAATGGATGTTCAATGTTATCAAATGTTTCTTCTGTGCCTTTAGATAGTGGGGTGTGTGACACTGATTGATTTGCTATATTGAACTCTCTTTGACCCTGTAATAACTCTAAACTGATCATGGTGTATGATTCTTTTTCTATATTGTTGGATTCATTCTGCTAATATTTTTTTGAGGATTTTTGCATCTATAGTCATCAAAGATATTGGCCTGTAATTTCCTCTTTTTTATAGTGTATTTTTCTGGTTTTGATATGAGGGTGTTGGTGGCACCATGGAATGGGTTCAGGAATATTCCCTCCTCTTCAGTCTTTTTGGAATAGTTTCAGAAGGATAGTTTAGTTCTTTGTATGTTTGGTAGTATTCCCCAGTGATGCCATCTGGTCCTGGACTTTTGTTTGCAGGGCATTTTTTAAAAAATTCCAGGATCTGTGTCACTCATAGTGATCATTGTGTTCAAATTATCTATTTCTTCTTGACTCAATCTTGGGAGGCTCTATGTTTCTATAAACTTGTGTGTTTCTTTTGGTTGTCCAATTTGTTGGCATATAACTTCATACTTCATAGTATTCTCTTCTGGTTTGGTTATTATATATTCATTTCTCATTTTGTTTATTTGGGCATTCTCTCTCTTCTTCTTAGTGAGCCTGGCTAACGATTTGTCAATTTTTATATTTTCAAAAAACTTTATCTTGGTTTTATTTATCTTTTTAATTGTTTTTGATCTCCATATTACTTATTCCCTCTCTGATCTTTATTATTTTCTTCCTTGTGCTGAAAACTTTTCAAACCTAAAGAAGGAAACAGATATCAAGGTACAAGAAACAGAGAGGATTCCAAACAAAATGAACTCAAAACAGAGCACACAAGACAAAATCATAGTTAAAATGGCAAAAGTTAAAAATACAGAGCAGATTCTAAAGACAGTAAGATAAAAACAAAGAGTTATTGACAGGAGAATCTCCAGTGACTTCTTTGCAGAAATTTTGCAGGCTAGAAGGGAGTGGCAAGATATATTAAAAGTCCTAAAAAGGAAAAATCTGCAATCTAGGATATTCTATCCAGCAAGATTATCATTTAAAATAGAGGGAAGGATACATAATTTCTCAGAGAAGCAAAAATTCAAGGAATTCAGCAGTACTAAACCTACCCTAAAAGAAATATTGTAAAGTTTTCTCTGAATAGAAAAGAAGCAAAACTTTATAGGAAAGGAAAAATCACAGTAGAAAAGGCCAATATATTAAGGATTGAAGATGGCTTAATTAAGCCAGTACATAGATTAAAAGCAATCAAAAATTATAATAGTGATTATAATTGCAATAAATAATAAAAGGATAAGCATGGAGACATCATGAGGATATGAGAACATCAAATCACAAAATGTGGAGGAGAGAAGTATAAAAATATAAATCTTTTAGAATGTGTTTGAACTCGAATGACAATCAGTTTAAAGTCATTTAGATATTTATATAGTTGTAAGTTAACATACTTAAACTCCATGGTAGCTGTAAATGAAAAACAGACAGTAGATTCACAAAAAAACAAAAAGAAAGGAACTGAGGCATACTGCAAAAGAATATCATCAAGCCACAAAAGGAAAACCAAAAAAGAAGAAATAAACAAGAACTACAAAAACACCTGGAAAACAAGGATTAAAATGGCAATAATTACATACCTGTCTATAATTAATTTAAGTGTCAATGGACTAAATGCTCTGATCAAAAGACATAAAGTGATAGATTTGATAAAAATAATTTAAAAGCAAGAAACTGTAGTATGCTGCCTACAAGAGACTCACTTTAATATGAAAAACACACAGGGACTATAAGTAGGGCATAGTAACAATAAGAAAGTAGAGGTAGCAGACAAAATAGACTTTATTTTAAAAAAAGGCCATAAAAAGACAAAGTATTGTATTATAATAAAGGGGTCAATACAAGAAGATATTACAATCATTGACATATATGCACCCAGTATAGGAGCACCTTAATGTATAAAGCATGTGCTAATAGACTCAAATAGAGAAGCTGAAAATAATATAATAATAGTAGGAGACTTTAAACACCCCACTCATATCAGTAGATATCCAGACAGAAAATCAGTAAAGCAACAGAGGTCTTAAGTGACACAATGGACCAGTTGGACTTGATATCTACAGTATACTAAATCCAAAAGACAAAAAAAAAAAAAAAAATCCCAGAATGCACATTTTTTTACACGTGTGCATGGAAAGTTATCTAGGATAGACCACATGCTTGGTCACAAAACAAGCCACAAAAATTTTAAGAGGATAGAAATTATTTCAAGCATTTTCAAGCATCTTTTCTGACCACAGTAGTATAAAACTAGAAATCAGCTATAGAAAGAAAAGTGAGGAAAGAACAAACACATGGAGACCGAAAAGCATGCTACTAAGAAAAACAGAGTTCATGTTGAAATCAAAAAAGAAATAAAATATCTTGCGATAAAACAAAAATTATAATACAACTTCACAAAATATATAGGATGCAAGAAAAGCAGTTCTAAGAAGGAAGTTCATAATCATACAGGCCTTCCTCAAAAAGTAAGAAGAAAAAATAAACCACTTAACCTACTACCTAAAAGAATTATGAAAAGAACATCCATTATACTTTGACTTTGTTTACAGTGGTGTTTTCTTTTTTCTTTTTTTTTTTTTTTGCCACACAGTGGCATATGGAAGTTCCCAGGCCAGGAATCGAATTCAAGCTGCAATGGTGACCTACACCACAGCTGCATCAATGCCAGATCCTTAACCCACCAACTCAGACTGGGGATTGAACCACCAATGCCACAGAGAAAAGCCAGAACATTAACCCACTGCACCACAGTGGCAACTCCAGTGTTGTTCATTTTTATGTGATTTTTTTTAAAGACCTTGAGAACCATATTTTTATTGCTCACTGGCATTTCTTTTCTAAGATCTATAAGCTCAGTTTTCAACCCTTTTCCCTTTTATATTCATTTGGGTATTTGTAATTATTTTTCCATTTTGAGTATTTAAAGCAATTATCCACGATTTCTTTCTCCTCTTTTTTTTGACATTGTTTGTGTTTCTTTGACTAATTCCTGTTATGGTAATTCTTCTTTATCAGCCTTTTTGGACACTTTTTATTTCCCTTTAAAAGCATACTTTAACATGTGGTTTGTTATGTTAGAGCTTTAGTTACTTTAGTTAGTGGTTACTTGATGAGAGACACATCTGGAGACCTTTTAATAGCTTATCTGAGAGTTGGTTCAGTGAACTGGACTGGGCTGCAGCGATCCAAGGTCTTTAGCTCATGTCAACATTCCTGGCATGTTTGCAGGGGTTTTGGTTTTCACATCTTGCATTTTGGTATGCATATTCCCGAGCTTTGTCCCAGGGCCTAAAGATTGCTTGATATATTTCTTGTTGCCTAGTTTAAGAATCTGTAAACACTATAACCCAAGGACTAAATCCAGCTGTCTGTTTTGAATGGAATATGAGCAAAGAAAAATTTTTACATTTTTATGTAGTTGAGGAAAAGCCAAAGAGGAATAATAATTCATGAAGCATGAAAGTTATATGATATTCAGATTTTAGTGGCCATAAATAAAGATTTATTAAAAGACAGTCCTACTCATTTTTTTATATACTATTCATGGCTGCTTTCATAGTGCCACAGTGGAGTGGAATACTCAAAAGAGAGAACGTATGTCCCACAGAAACTATTTCTGTATAAAATACATGATATCTGGCCCTTTACAGGAAAAGCTTGACCATTTCTGATTTAAAAAAAACTAGACATTCCCAGATCCAGTGCTAAACGTACTGTAAATATGTAACAGTAGTTAAGCACACGCTCACTCCTTGAGTTCTCAGTTGCATGTACGACATGCTAACCTAACCTAACCATATCCTCTCTCCTAGAACTTTGGTTTTGATGTATAAAGAGCATCTGTGTCTATCCCAAGTTAGAGAAAATGAAAGTTTAGGGCCTATACTCACTGTACTAGTTCTTTTAAAAAAAAATTATTGTACTAGTTCTCTGCTTATAAAATTTCCTTAAATAAATTCTATGTCATATAGGGACTGTGTGATTGTAGTGATGTGTGCATGATGTTGTTCATTTTTGAATGTTAATCACTGCTAATAGAAAATGCTGTGGGGTCAGAATGGGCATTTGGTGGCTGGGAGACCTAGAAGAGTCTGAAGCAATCCATAGCTTCTATTTCGTTTTTGATATTTTTGTACACAGTTTTTTTTTTTTCTTTTGGTCTTTCATTTCCTTTTCCCCCATCATTCTGGATCTCCAGTGGAACATTTTTTTCATCTTTTAGATAACCCTAGATCTCATCTTTTAGTTAATCATGATCATTTGGTATACATCTTAACTATGGGGAAATCTGCACATTGTCCCTGATCCCTCATTTTGATTATCATTTAGCAGTATCTGTCCAGTGATTTTAAAAATTTGTTCTTTGAGTAATGAGTGGTTTTGCTCCCCTTATGATGAAATGTTTTATTCTATCATTTATTGTTTTTTGTAGACGATAAGATTTGAAGAAGCACAGGGAAGGAAAATTTTCTTTGGCCATCTTAAACTAGAAGTTTTAGGCTGTTATTACACCCTTACAATTTCTAAGAATCATGTATAATTGATCTAGCTCTATGCCCTTGAATTTAATTTGTCCTGATATTAAACCACTAAGATTTTTAGCCATGCAATAAAAATCACTAATATTTGTTTAAATTTGTAATTTGACATTCTTAGGACTATCCTTTCAATTGGATATATTAGGCTTATACCAATAAGAGTGGACAGTTAAGTTCTCTGTAAATATAACACCCATTGTTTCTTACACTAAAAAAAAAAAAAAATTTACTTCAAAAGAAATCTGAATTGTAATTATAAAATACATCCCTCAATTCCCCAACATCAGCTACCAAGAAAAATCACTGCTACACATACCATAGAAGAACATCAAAAATTTGTGTAGACCTGAATAGACATTTCTCCAAGGAAGATATACAGATGGCCAACAAGCACATGAAAAAATGCTCAACATCACTGATTATTAGAGAAATGCAAATACCACAAGATACCATCTTATACCAGTCAGAATGGCCATCATTAATAAGTCCACAAATAACAAATGCTGGGGAGGGGGGTGGAGAAAAGGGAACCCTCCTGCACTGTTGGTGGGAATGTAAGCTGATACAACCACTATGGAGAACAGCATGGAGGTACCTTAGAAAACTATACCTAGAACTATCATATGACCCAGCAATCCCACTCTTGGACATATATCTGGACAAACTTTCCTTAAAAAAGACACATGCACCCACATGTTCACTGCAGCACTCTTCACAATAGCCAAGACATGGAAACAACCCAAATGTCCATCGACAGATGATTGGATCAGGAAGGTGTGGTATATATACACCATGGAATACTACTCAGCCATAAAACAGAACAAAATAATGCCATTTGCAGCAACATGGATGGAACTAGAGACTTTGAACCTGAGTGAAGTAAGTCAGAAAGACAAAGACAAATACCATATGATATCACTTATATCTGGAATCTAATATATGGCACAAATGAACCTTTCCACAGAAAAGAAAATCATGGACTTGGAGAATAGACTTGTGGTTGCCAAGGGGCAAGGGGAGAGAATGGGATGCATTGGGAGCTTGGGGTTAATAAAGAAAATTTTTGTTGAGTGATAGAAGATGAAAAAGAATGTACTATATGATGCCCTTACATAAATAAAATATGTTAGAAGTCAGGATAGCAGTGCAATAACAATTGGATAAAAAAATAAAATGTTCAGTCAAACACCTGTTTCCTACCTAATTTTGCAAATTCTATGATGTCTAAGACTCATAAGCCCAAAGACACTCAGGAAGTCATAGCTTTCTTGGAGTATATTCTTTGTACCCAGCGCAACATCAGCTTCTGTGGGGAAAAAATAAATAAAAACCTGCACAAACTGACTTCATCCAAAGGTAGTAACAAAGTTTTTTTTGAGAGACAGAAGAAAAAACAACGTATCTTAAACAATTATTGATAGTGTGCAAAAAGGCAGAGAAGATCAATGATATATCTGAATGGGATTATATGTATTTTCAGAGCAGCAAAATAATGATAGCCAAGATAATTTCAACTATGTGTCTTAGAAAATGGCATCAAAGTACTTGGTAGTATTACCTGCAACTTCATGAAAAGTTAGGAGCAAGCTCAATAAAAACACGGAGACCTCTATTTGGTCCTTGAAGCATAGAACTATTCTATTACACACACATAACACACGCAAATGTAAATAACATATGGGGTCCTTAGGGTCAAAAAATAAAATACAATATCCATTTCTAAACAGGCAGAATAATACCACCATCCTATTTCCTTCACTGAGTTGTTGAAAGGATTTTCTGGTGCAATTTGACTAAAAATCTTTGTAATAATGCTCACTACATGTTGATTATTATAATTAAATCTTAGCCTTCACAGTAGCCAAAATCCAGCATAACTCACATGCTAACTTTGATGTAAATATTATGCTTTTCAATAAAGCTTTATGATACTGGTAATTAACCATATGTGCAGCTAACATCTACTTTATGGACTTGATAGTGGTGAAAAATCAGATGTTGCTGTTTGTTTATTAAGCTGATACTAGCAGAAACTCTCCTTGAGGCACTCAAAAGACCAACTTCAAAGGTTTATAGATTTAATTTATACCCCCCACACTTCCAAAGGGATCTGATGCAGCTACAAACTGTAGTAAGTTTTAATTTAGGAAAATCTTCAGACCAGCATTTTACAGAATATGTTCTGCATAATATTAGGTCCATGGAATGTTGAAAGTATAGCAAAGGGAAAAAATAAGCTATGTAGTTAAATGAATTGGAAATTATTAGGTTTAATTGACAATACTAATTTATTCAGCATAGATGGCTGGTAGTGAAGAAATGTACATTATGAATCCACAAGGGGGGCATGACATGTGTCTAAGAAAAATTCCTCATTTCTACTTATTTATATACTTCATACCTACGGCATCTGATGTGTGAGTTTTTTCCACACACAAAGCAGTCTCTGCAACACCAGCTGGGGGTGGTGAAACTCATTTCACTTCTGACACTGACCAGAGTTAGACTCCACAGGTTAAGGGCTTAGTCCCATAAACTGCTCCCCACTTTAGACACTAATCACAAGTAAGAAGTCCTCAGGTTATCCACAACTTCTGTTCAACTTGACTACAAATTGGAGGTTCCCAAGACCTCACCACTCAAATATGATCACTTGCTAGAAAAGCTCACTTCACTCAAAAGAAATCTTAAATACGTATTTAATACAGATGAACAGCTGGACAAAAATAAATAGGGTGAGGTCTAGAAAGGTCCCAAGCACAGGAGCTTCTGTTCTCATGGAGTTGGGGGTGCACCACTCTCCTGGCACATGGATGTTTTCATCAACCTGGGAACTCCCCTAACTCCCTTACTATTGGGATTTTATGGAGGCTTCATCACATAGGCATGATGAATTTTTACCTCTATTTCCAGCTTCTCTGTCGAAAATAGGGGATGTGGCTAAAAGTTTCAAGATTCTAGTCATGGATTAGTCTTTCTCATGACCAGCCCACATCCACCAAGGGTAAACTCCTTAGAACACAAGATGTTCCTATCACCTAGGAAATTCCAAAGGATTCGAGAGCTCATTAGCAGATGCTCCTGTCACTTAGAACATTACAAAATTTTAGAATTTCTCTGTCAGTATGAGGCCAAAGACTAAATATTAGAACAAAGAACTCTCTTAGCACCCTATTTGTGAGTTTTAAGAGCTCTCTGTCAGGAACTGGGGGCAGAAACCAATATAGATAAAATTCTTATTATTTTACAAATGTTATATTTCTCAAATATGTTTGGTTACTGTAAACAACATCCTTTATGATGCTTCACTTGGGAATATGTTTTCCTATATGAAATTTGGGAAATGTTACTTTAAAGCATAATACGAAAGAATGTCATTGAGTATTTTTGTTTTGCCTTCTTCAGTGAGCTACTTCTAATTTTATATTCAGCTACTCCTGGATTCCTCCTGATAACTGATAAGGACTACAGGCAAAACTGCAGCTGGACTAGCAGAGCTATTTTCCGGAGGCCAGCAATTGTGTGATGGTCTGACAGGGGAGGAAAAAAATGTAACATTTTGAACTTTCTGCCTTTGTACAAAACCTTTCTCCTCCACTCTCTCTGCTTCCATCATCATATAGTTCTTTGGCCAAGATCCTGGTGCCCAGAACATGAAGCTCCACCTTCCATCATTAGTCTCTGGTAGGCTTTTATTTTAAGCCTTAGCCTTACTGGCTTCTTTTTTCTCAAGGCATTGTGGCTGTATGATTTAGTGGATGTCAGAGGACAAACATATCTGGAAGAGGCCACAGTATGTAAATGATAGCAAAAGTGCTAGCAAAGAGCATTAAAGCAATTACCTTGGCAATGAAATTACAAGTGTTAAGGCACTTTGAGGTCAGTGGAAATCTCCATCATATTTCAAAGGCTTTGGGGCTTACGATTGCTCTCTGGGAGTATGGTGATAATAAAAGCAAAATATATGCCTAAGGACCTTTAAAGGCTGTTAATTAGATTCACCATAAAAGATTTTGAAATTAGAATAGTAGTGCTCTCAATTATGAGTTAATTCCTTAAGATGACAAAATTTTGTTTTACAAGGGTGGTTCAAGATAGTCAATAGAAACTGATGCTTCAAATATGGAAAACTGTTTTATACTAAACTGTCAGAAAAGTATGCCATACTGTTTGAAGGCGTGGCTATACCATAATCATTATGATTAGATGAGCTATTTGTACACAATCCCATACACAGGCAAGAACATTTCTTTTGGCATGTGAAGGGATATCTGAAATTGAATTGTTAATCGTTTTCTAAGGAATATTTTTATGTAATTAAATATGTAAAGAGAACCTGATATTCTTTTTTACATGATTTATTGCAACTTAAAAATGTCATAAAATTCGTTATAAAAGCAAGAGATAGAAATTAACTCCTCTGTGATTACCTTATAAAATTTTTTTAAATTTAAATAATATTTCCAGTGTTGCCTTCTGTTCAGAAAAAATTTGATTGCTTAAAAATTATCACAATTTAAAAAATGCTCTGTGACTTATACTTTGATAATCACTACTACTCATCAGCTTTAGTTAGAAATATTTTAAGGAACTAAAATATTATGTTAGAGAATTAGCATAATGGCAGCTACTAGAACAATATACACCCTCTTAAATGTTAGAAATACTAAGTGCTAAAAGAAAGGAAGGAGGAAGAAATGGGGGTGGGGGAGGGAGGAAGGAAGGAGGGGAAGGAAGGAGGAAGGAAGGGCAATAAATCAAAGGAAACAGACCACATAATGAGAAATTAGGTATTTCTGTGTATATGTGTGTACAGGAAGGAGTGAGTATGTTATTGTAAGACTGTATATGTGTATATGTATATGTACAGAAAGATAAACTCATAGTGACATCAGTGTTCCATAACTTAATTTATACATTTAATATGATCTCAAATAAAATCAATAGATTTTTTTCCTCAAACAAGTTGACTTAAATGTCCATTTTAAAAAGTAAGCAGTCAAGAATATCCAGTAATACTCTGATAAAAAAATAAAGAAAAATATAGTACCCATGCTTGGGGAGAGGAAGGGTTAACCCCAGTAGTAAACATATTATAAAGCCATTATAATTAAAACAGGTTGGTATTGGCTCATTAATAGAAAAATAGAAAGTCTAGAAGCAGACTTATTTGTTCATAACAATTTAGTATATGATAAAGTTTGCCTCTTCAATCAGAACAAAAGATGTACTTTTAAATGAAAGGTTTTGAGACACTGCACAGCCATCTGGAAAGAGCTAATGGTGGCTATTTTGACTGATGTGAGGAGGTACTTCATTGTGGTTTTGATTTGTACTTCCATATTAATTAGTGATGCTGAGCATCTTTTCATGTGCTTATTGTCCATCTGTATGTCTTTGCTGAAGAAATGTCTATTTAGATTTTCTGCCCATTTTTCAATTAGGTTGTTTGGTTTTTGTCATTGAATTATATGAACTGTTTATATATTTTGGAAATTAAGCCCTTGATGGTTGCATCATTTGCAAATATTATTTCCCTGTTTGTAAGTTGTCAGGGGTTTTCTTTGTTTATTTATGGTTTCTTTTAATGTACAAAAGCTTGTAAGTTTGCTTAGGTATCATTTGTTTATTTCGGCTTTTTTTTCTATTGACTTGGAAGACTGACCTAAAAATATATACATATATGATTCATGTCAGAGAATGTTTTGCTTATGGTCTCTTAAGGAGTTTTATGATGTATTGCCTTATATTAAAGTCTTTAACCTACTTTGAATTTATTTTTGTGTATGACATGACAATGTTTTCTAATTCCATTGACTTACATGCAGCTGTCCAACTTTCTCAACACCACTTGCTAAAGAGACTGTCTTTTACCCATTGCATTTTCTTATGTGCTTTGTCAAAGATTAATTGTTCATAGGTGTGTGGGTTAATTTCTAGGCTCTCTATTCTGTTCCATTGATCTGTATGCATGTTTTTGTTGTTTGTGTGCCAATACCATGCTGTTTCGATTATTGTAGCCTTATAGTATTATCTGAAGTCTAGGAGGGATATGCCTCCTGCTTTGTTATTTTTCCTCATAGTTACTTTGGAAATTCTGGGACATTTTTGGTTTCATATACATTTTTGGATTCTTTGTTCTAGTTCTGTGGAATTTGATGGGAATCGTATTAAATCTGTAGATTACTTTGGTAAGTATACCCATTTTAACAATATTAATTCTTCCTATCCAAGAGCATGAACTCTCTTTCCATTTCTTTAAAACTTCCTTAATTTCCTTTCTTAATGTTTTGTAGTTTTCAACATGTAAGTCTTTCACATACTTGATAAGTTTTTTTCCTAAGTACTTTATTTAATTTTTTATGTGATTTTAAAATGGATTGTTTGTTTACATTCCATTCCTGATATTTCATTGTTAGTGTAAATAAATGCAACTGATTCCTGAATGTTAATCTTGTATGCTGCTACCTTGTTGAATTCATTTATCAGTTCTAGTAGTTTTTGTGTGGAGTCTTTAGGGTTGTCTATGTATAGTATCATGTTATCTGCATATAATGAGAATTTTACTTCTTTTCCAATTTGAATACCTTTTATTTCTTTTTCTTATGCGATTGCTATGGCTAGGACTTCTAATACTATGTTGAATAGAAGTGGTGAGAGTGGACATCCTTTTCTTGTTCAAGATTTTAGCAGGAAGGCTTCAGCCATTGAATAGTATATTGGTTGTGGATTTATCATATATAGTGTTTATTATATTAAGATATGGTTCCTCTATGCCCATTTTCATAAGCATTTTTATCATTAATAGATGTTGAATTGTATCAAGTGCTTTTTCGGTATCTATTGAGATGATCACATGGTCTCTGTCTTGTCTTTTGCTGATGTGGTGTATTCCATTGATTGATTTGTATATATTAAACCGTTCTTTTGACCCTGGGATGAATCCAGTTCGATCATAGTCAATGACTTTTTTTGTGTGATGTTGGATTCAGTTTGCTAATATTTTGTTGAGAATTTTTTCATCTATATTCATCAAAGATATTAGCCTCTCATTTTGTCTGTTTATTTGTTTGTTTTTGATAGTGTATTTGTCTGGTTTCAGTGTCAGGATGATAGTGGCTTCATAGAATGTCTTTGGGAGTATTCCTTCCTCTAAGAAGACTATTTACAAGGTGTTTTTGTTTTTGTTTTTGTATTTTTTTTGTATGTTTGTTATATTCCCCAGTGAAGCCATCTGCTCCTAGACTTTTGTTTAGAGTTTTTAAATTACAGATTCTATTTCATTTCTATTGCTTGGTCTGTTCAAGTTATCTATTTCTTCTTGATTCATTTTGATGGACTGTATGTTTCTAGAAAGTCGTCCATTTCTTCTAGGTTGCCTGATTTGTTGATAGATGTTCACAATATTCTAATTTTTTTTTTCTTTTTGTATTTCTGTGTAATCTGTTGTGATTTCTCCTCTTTCATTTCTTATTTTTTTTATTTGGGTCTTCTCTTGTTTCTTCTTGGTGAGCCTAGCCAGAGGTTTATTAATTTTGTTTACCTTTTCAAAGAATTACCTCTTGGTTTCATTTTGTTTTGTTTCCTTATTTTCTTTTGTTTCTTTAAGCTCTATTTTATTTATTTCCTCTCTAACCTTTATTTTCTCCTTACTTCTGCTGACCTTAGGTTTTTTTTTCCCTATATTTTTGTTGGTAGTTTAGATTGTTTATTTGAGTTTTTTCCTCTCTCTCTCTCTCTCTCTTTTTTTCCCCCTTATTTTTAGGGCTGCACCTGTAGTATATGGAAGTTCCTGGGCTAGGGTTGAATCAGAGCTGAAGCTGCAGGCCTGTGCCACAGCCACAGCAATGCAGGATACAGGCTACATCTGTAGCCTGTGCCACAGCTTGCAGAAATACTAGATTCTTATCCCACTGAGTGAGGCCAGAGATCAAACCCTCATTCTCATGGAGACTAGTCAGGTTCTTAACCACAACAGGAACTCCAAGATTTTTCTTTTTTCTTAAAGAAGGCATGTATCACTATGAAATTCCCTCTAAGAACTGCTTTTGCTGCATCCCATAATTATTGTATGATTGTGTTTCCATTGTCATTTGCCTTAAGGTATTTTTAAATTTCTTATTTGATTTCATTGTTGACCCATTTTTAAAAATAGCATGTTGTTTAGTCCCCATGTAATTGTTTTTTTATAATTTCTTTTTTTGTGATTGATTTCTAGTTTCTGCCTTTGTCACCAGAAAAGATGCTAGAAATAATTTCTATATTCTTAAATTTGAATTGTTTTGTGCCAGTTTGCAGTCAAACCCAGAGAATGTTCCATGTGCACTTGAAAAGAATGTGTATTCTGGGGTTTTTTGGTATATAATGTCCTGAAGATATCAATTAAGTCTAACTGTTCTGTAGTATCATTTAAGATGTCTATTGTCTTATTGATCTTCTGTCTCAAAGATTTGTGCATTGATGTGAGTGTGCATTAAGGTTTCCTGCTATTATTGCATCCTTCAGTTTCTCCCTTTTTTTCTGGGAGTATTAGTTTTATGTATTTGAGTACTTCTATTTTGAGTGCATATATGTTGATGAATGTAAAATCCTCTCCTTGTATTGATCATTTTATCATTATGTAGTGACCTTTTCTTTCTTTTTAGCCATTGTTTTAAAGTTGGTTTTTGTCTGATATGCTTGTTGTGACAACACCTTGTCATTTCCATTTGCATGAAATATCTGTTTCCATTCCCTCAATTTCAGTCTATGTGTATCCCTTGCCCTAACTTTGGTCTCTTGTAGGCAGCATACTGTAGGCTCTTGCCTTTTTATCCAGACTTTCACTCTGTGTTTTTTAATTGAGCATGTAGTCATTGACTTTTAAGGTAATTATTAATATATATGTATTTATTGACATTTTAAATCCTGTTTTCCAGTTGATTTTATATTTATTCTTTTTCCTTTCCTTTTTCTTTTTGTGGTTTGAAGATTTTCTTTTGCATTTTTCTAATGTGCTCTTTTTGGTTTTTGTGTATCTATTGTGTGATTTTGATTTGTAGTTGATGTTTTTCTAGTATATTAACCCCTTCCTATATCTACTTGCTTTGGATTGGTAGTCATACAGGCTCAAACACATTCTAAAAATATATATATATACATTTTCTTACTCTTTTCCCCCACATTTTATGATTTTGTTTTCCTCTTTTACACCTTCATATAGGTCCTTTTGCTGCTGATTGAATTTTTTATATGTATTTAAAATCTGTGTGTTAATCATTTTAGTGATTTGCTTTCCATTTGTGTTTTCTCTTTCCTATAGATCCTTGCTTCTTTTCTATTTAGAAAAGACCTTTTGAAATTTTCTTTAGGATAGTTTTAGTATTGTTGTATCCTTTTAGTTTTTGCTTGTCTAAGGAAGTCTTAATCTCTCCCCTATTCTAAATGATAATCTTGCTAAGTAGAGTATCTTAGGTTGCATATTTTTCCTTTTCAGGACTTTGACTATATCTTGCCACTCCCTCCTGATCTGTAACAGTTCTATGGAGAAATCAGCCAATAGCCTTATGGAGATTTCTTTTTAATTAACTCTTCATTTTTCTCTTGATGCCTTTATAATCCTCTTTAAATTATGCCAGTTTTTATTATAATATGTCACGATGTAGATCTGTTTGGGTTTATCTTGTTTGGGACCCTGTGTATTTCCTGTACCTGAATATCTGTTTCCTTCTTTAGGTTTGGGAAGCTTTCAGATACAATACCTTCAAGTTCATTTTCAATCCCCTTTTCTCTTTCTTTTTCTTCTGGGATACCTAGTATGCATAGATTGGCACAATATTATATTATCCAATAGGTCTGATATATTTTTAATTTTGTTCATTTGAGTTTCTATATGCTGTTCTAATTGGGTGATTTATATTATTCTATCTTCCAGACCATTTATTCTTTCTTCTGCATTGTCCATTTGTATATTCATTGCCTTTAGTTCTGCTTTCATCTCTTCAAATGAATTTTCTAGTTTTTCTTGAATCCTCCTAGTTTCTAGTTCCTTTTTACAGTAATCTGCATTTCTTTCAAAAGCTTTTCATAATTCCTTCAGTACTTTCATTATCTTCATTTTAAACTCTTGGTGGCTTTTAGACTGAAGAGGTCTGTTTCATTGTTTGTTTGTTCATGGGCATTCTCTCAATTTTTAATTGGGAGTGGTTCCTCTGCTTCTTCATTTTACTTGTATTCTCTTGTTTTATGAGTTTAGGAGAAACAATTATCTACCTACTGTGGTCTTGGAATGTTATTTTTATTTAGGAATAGCCCTGTACAGCCTGCATGGGTTTAATATTTTTTGGTGCAAGGGCTTTTTTTTTTTTTTTAATGTGGATGCTTACTACCTCTTTTCCTAAGTGTATGCTGGCTGTTACCTCCTTGTTAGAAGGTGTAACTGATGTTGTGGTGATCAGTGCCTGCACTGATATTGATCAGGGACTCTTCTTTGCTCTGTGGTTGTCACTTCCCTACCAGGGTAGGGTCTGCTCCATAGTTATTATAGAAGAAGCCCCCAGATTGATTTCCAAGCTGTGTTTCTAAGTTGGGGTTCAAGGTAGATGGGATTAGAGCATTCCCACTGGGAGAGGCACCATTGAGTATTCTTTCACTGAAGCTGTTCTCTTCTGATTGTGCTCTGTTGTGTTATCTTGCACCCATAGCATGGACTCAAAAAGTACACTGTTGGCACTGCCCTTGGCCCCACCTCAACCATGGATATGTAGACAATTGGCCCTGGTATCTCTCAGGTGTTGTTTTCACAGACCTACCAGCATAGATCCACTGAAATCAGGTTCTAGGACTATAGTAGTCATGGACCTGACCCCACTGTGAGAGATACAGAGGCACTTCAGACCCTGACCTGGCCCAGCCACCACTTATATACACCCACAAAGCCCATAGCACTAAATCCAGACCTGTGCCAGCTACAGGAGCACCCATTGTCTGTTCTGATGTTGCACAGGCAGTGAATTTACAAAGCTGGCTGTGGACATGTAAATCCACAGCTTGCACAGCCATAGGCAGAAAGTTTAGCTCTGCTTCCTAAGTCACATGGCCCCTGAGATTCATCTGTGACTTCATCCCCACCTCTGCTCATGGGCAACCCACCATCATCTGCTCCCAGGGTCCATCAGGGCAGCACCTGGGGTGTGCAAGCCCACCCAGATAGGAGCCTATCCTAGCACATGTGGAGGCAGGGGTTTGCATGTGGGGGGAAAAGGCTTCAGTGGTGGTCCTCCCTTCACACGACACTGAACAATGGTGCTTTGCTTCTATATAGCAAGCCTGGGCTTCCACAAACATTTCACTTTGCAGCTGTACCAGGATCCAGCCCTTTTAAGTCATCTCTGCACAGTCAACACCAGTCCTCATCCCAGATCTGTCCTCTAAGCACAGTCTTCCAGCCCCCAGCTCCCAATTGTACCAATGGATGCACATCTCAGGCTTAGATGCACAGGGCAGTGTCATGGACTGTCTGTGTAGGTGTCACTCTGTCCTGCTTCCCACATACTGGTAGTTGCACTCTCTCTGAGCCTCTGAAGCCCCTTTTCTGTCCTGGCTGATCCCCCTGCTAGTTATGGGGCTTTCTAGGATGTGGGAACCTCTTCTTTCCTTCAGCTCCCTCCCAGGTGCACAAATTCCTTCCTGCTTCCTCTTTTTTTTCTTCTTTCATCCTAACTGGTTATGTGGAGATCTTTCTTGTCCTTTCAGGTGTTTGAGGTCTTCTGCTATTGTTCAGCAGGTGTTCTGTGAGAATTTTTCCATTTGTAGATATATTCTTGATGTATTTGTGAGAAGAGGTGAGTTCCATGTCCTGATGCTCTGCCATCTTGACTCTGAGCCCAAAATAATTCTGAAAGGAACAGAACTGGATGATTCACACTATTTGATATCCAGACTTCCTATAAAGCAATAGTAACCAGATTGTGTGGCACTGGTGTTAGGTTACATGTATAGATCAATGAAAAAGAATTAAGGGCTTTTATTAGAATGTATAAAGAATTTATACATGTCAATTAAAAGAGGAAAAACCACCTTTTATGGATTAATTTGTATGTACTCAAAAGAGAAGTTGAAGACAACTCCCAGTACCTCAGAATATGATCTTATTTCAAAATAGGGTTGTTGCAGATACAATAGTTGAGATGAGGTTGTACCAGAGTAGGGCTGGCCTTTAATCTAGTATGACTGATGTCCTTAAATAAGAGGAGAGACACAAACACTAAGGAAACAGTGTCATGTGATGAGAAGCAGAGATTGAAGTGCTGCAGCTGTAAACTAAGAAATAACAGTAATTACCATCAAGCCTTCAGAAGCTAAATAGAAGTAAGGAAGATTCTCCCCTACAGATTTCAGAGGTAATATGGCCTTGCCAACACCTTGATTTTGGACTTCTAGCCTCAAAAAATGTTAGACAATAAATATCCGTTATTTTCAGACACCTAGTTAGTGTCACTTTATTACAGCAGCCCTCAGAAACTAATATACAACCCAACAACAACAAAACAACTATATCCAAAGAAATATACAAATGACAAACATGTGAAAACATGACAAAAATCATTAGTCATTGGGGAAATGCAGATTAAACCGCCTTGAAGAACCACCATACACTCACTAGAATAATGAAAATTTAAGTATCATCAAAGATGTGACACTAATAGAATTCCACACTTCTCAAATGCAGCATTATTTGTAATAAACCCAAAATGAAGAAAACAACATCTGAAAACATACTGTCCATCCAGTGATGTACAGAGGTGTGGCACAATCATACTGTGGAATAATAATGAGCAATAAAAAGGAGTGAACTATTCACACAACGTGAGTGATAATCACATGCATTATACCAAGTGAAAGACCCAGGCTGAAAGCCAACATGCTGTATAATTTCTTTTATATGAATTTCTCTTATAGGCAAAATTAGAGTGGCAGATGACAGATCAGTGGTGACCATTGAATAGAACTGACAGTGCAAGGGCATGAAAGAATTTTTTCAGGTAATAAAGGTGATCAGTATCATGACTATGGTGATGGTCATTCCAATCTATATATTTATTAAAGCACATGAAATTGAACAGGGCGGCCAGTTTTGTTATATATATATTGTATCTTGATAAGAATTGTAAAAATTGTACTCTTATTTTTATTTAATGATACGTATCTTCTTATACCTACCCACCTAGCATTTCATGTTTAGATGCATAGAGATGACTGAATAAATGTTGCTAAGGGTTAATGGTCCCTTCTGGTTGGCAGAGTTTGCAGATTTACTTTTTTAACTGTATATATTATGTTGCATCGCTTGAACTCTTGATAATTTTTTCATAAAAACAATAGTCATTACTTTGGAATAAATGTAAGAAAATTGCTAACTATATTTTTATGTATCGTAGTAAAATGTACCTTTAATTTTTTTTAAGGGCCACACCCATGGTATATGAAGCTTCCCAGGCTAGGGGTCAAATCAGAGCTGTAGCCACTGGCCTGCGCCACAGCCACAGCAACATCAGATCCAAGCTGCATCTGCAACCTACACCACAGATCACGGTAATGCCAGATTCTTAACCCACTGAGCAAGTCCGAGGATGGAACCTGTGTCCTCATGGTTACTGTCAGATTTGTTTCCACTGAGCCATGACAGGAACTCACATGCCTTTAACATTTTTGAATTGAGCCCCCAAAAAGCCAGGAAATTGGACAAGATGGCATTTGATACATGATAATCAATCTATGTATTAATGACTTAGGAAGCATTTTTTTTCTAATCTTTGTTAGTAAGATCTGATTTCTGTTATGTGGATTACTTCATTTCAGTATATAATGGTGATATTATCTGATGTTATCAAAATAGAAATGTTTTTGAGCCTTACTCACGGAAATAAATTTATCTCTCAGATCATTATTTTGCTCTCACCTTTAATCCAAAGGTAGATCACACCTCATCATCTCTGTCAGTGTTCTAGCAACGCATTATGTTTTTAAAGAAATTCTATGGTCAAATGCATTTCAGTATCTCTGTGTTAGAAAATGGAATCTATTTCCTAATATATACAATACCATTAAGTTGTCAAACCTTTTAAGGTTACTCATTTTTCTAAAAGGTAGCCAATAAAATTGGAAATAATTGTATCTGAAACCTACCCTCTTAGATCCTGAGGTACATCAGATATTAAAAACTCTTCAGAAGATTATCACATGCTTAGTATTGTGTTTTCTATATCTATCTGACTGTATATAGTCTATATATATCTGTACTTGTCTATTTTACCTATTTGTCGAGATAGGTACATTAAATGTTAAAGAGATTTAGAATGTAATTACATGAAAATGAGGTGGAGATATGTCTAAGTTATAACAAAATCTGCTTTAGGACATACCACGTATTTGTGCTTTGCATGTAAATATTTCCATGAGGTTAGATGTGACTGAAATAAAATAGCGATTTGTGTGGCATATTTACATCAATATATTGTGTATATTTCCCTTGTCTATCTTTATACACAGGGATAAATTACTCATTTATTTATCTGATTTTAAGTGTACCCCTTCTGCTTAACATTTCAGTTGTGAAGAATTCTAGGTTTGTTTTCACAGGTTAGGAGTTCCAGACATATCTTCATCCTTTTTTGGCACCTTGTCCAATTTCAGTATCCTCGACTCTAATGAAGTGATCAACCCCTGCCTTGAAAGAATAACATCTGACAGTAGAGGTAGCATAATTTTAGGTCCCAGAACTATTTATAATTTAAATATTAAGCAGGGTGTAATGCTAAACCCACAGATGACTATCTTCGTGGCATTGCAGGCCCCATGAAACCTATACAGAGGATATTTTGTGTTATTGTAGGGAGAGCTTTCAGTCAGCCATCCAAATACACCATCAGCGCCTTGCCTTTGACCTCTGCTGGCTGGAAGTCCTTTCTAGGTTAAAAGTTTGCTATTGTAAAATGTGGAAACACAGCAAGCTTTTGGTTTATTGAAAGGAGAAAAATAATCACTAGCTATACACTCACACATGCTGTCGGGATGGATACCCTCTTTTGTCCCAGATACCATTTAAAGTTGTTCATGAATCCATGTCTGTACCAACTATGAAGGAGCTTTTTCTACCAGTAGAAGCAAATGACACCAGCATAAAGAATTCTACCTACCAAGCATGAATGGATTTCACTGAATATGCAAAAAGACAAATGATAAAACTAGAAAGTGAGATGTGCAAGTTAAGCTAGTATGTCTTTGGAGCTGGCTGCATATGTAAAGCATTCAACAGAATAATATTACACTTTACTGACAATGAAATGTCCATTACATAGAAGAATAATCATTATCATTAAGTGAATTTCCTGCTGAGTACATTTTTCACTATGAGCAGGCTCATCTCTTGGGACATTTGCAAGGTAGTCTCTGTAAAATTGTTTAGATCGGAGAAAGTAAGAGCACTGGTTGTTTGATTTAGTTGTCAAATGAGAAAATAACTTGAGAAATTTTAAAGTAAGCCACCAAAGTAGAATTTTTTTTCTGCTCCTTTAGGACAAAATTGTATACTTTTTGTGTATATTTTCAACAAAGTATTTTAAAGGAAAGAGCAGAGATATTACAATTCTACTGGAAATAAACACATCCTTTTGAAAATGGATAGTCTGTATAACCTTTATATTCATAGTCATCTATATAGTAAGGCAACTGCCCAAAAAAACCACATTGGTCAAAGGGAAATTAGAAAAATCCATTGCGAAGTACACATTTATTCTAAGACTTAAAATATGAATAAGAACCAAATATGTTTTTATTCAGCATGCAAATTATAGGTATTTGATAGTTTATTTCACATCTTTTTTTGTTTGTTTCTGTCCTTCATGAAACTTTCACAAATGTTTCACGTAAAGACCTATCAAAATATTTTTGTTTCATGCTCTAATTTTTAAACATTCCTATAGCGTTAGCAATATTAAAAGATTACAGGAACAAAAATCATTCCAATTTTGCTTCTTCCAACTCTCCTTTTCCTTGATAAGAATCTAGTTAACAGAATAAGGAATGCGCATATTTAGTCAAAGAGAACCTTCATGAATGTTATGGATTCATGACCTCATCACTTTCCAAACAAACATAGGTTTTGAAGAAAAAGTGTAATAATAATAAAAAATAGTTAACATTTATGAGTGATTATTATATACAAGGTGGTATTGTGATTGTTTTAATTGATTTATTTTATTTATCCTCATAAGCAGTGTGCAAGGTATTGTTGTTGTCTCTCTATTAAAAATAAATGAACAAAGAGACAAAAAACAGAAATGGAAGCTCAGAAGAATTAGGTTATTTTCTAAGAAACAGAGATGGAAAAGAGGAAATATGGATGGCCTTTGGAGTTCTGCACAGGAAACATATATTTTTTTTTCTTTTTAGGGCCAAATCTGTGGCATATGGAAGTTCTCAGGTTAGGGGTAGCACTGGAGCTGCAGCCACCGGCCTACAAAATAGCCACAGCAACACCAGATCCAAGCCGCTCCTGTGACCTATACCACAGCTCACGGCAATGCCTGAGCCCCAACCTGAGTGAGGCCAGGGATTGAACCCACAACCTCATGGATACTAGTTGGATTCATTTCCGCTATGCCACAGCGGGAACTCCCAGAACTAGTATCTTAGTCCTTTATACTCCTCGGCCTTACTGTGGAAGGCAAGGAGGAGCTATCCAAGTGCTCATTGCCTCCAAAAGATGTGAATAAGCTAAACAGATTTCCTGGAGTAGTTTTCTGAAAAAGCCCCTAAAATCAGATTTTCTATTTTAAACCAAAAGCTTTGTTTCATTATATAACTTTCTTTTTTATTAAAGGAAAATATTAGTAATAATAGTTGATAATGTTGTTCTTAGTAGCAGATGATGAACCAAGGCTTCACACTCACTCACTGCACTTCACCTCTGTGTTTCCTGTGCGGAACTCCAAAGCCCACCTGTATTTCCAAATAGCATGTCATAGTTTCTTTCAAGGTGAAGCATGTTTTCTAAGATTCAAGGTGGTATCTATATGACCAACTAGTCTGTTGTGTCTATGTGGTAAGTGTGGATTAGTGTGCAAAATACTCTGTAATTAATGGATATCCCAATCAATTTGGTTAAAAGATGATTACAATGACCAGCTCAGGAAACAATTTTATTATTTCAACAATTGAATTAGATCTGCTCAGCAATTACCTAATCAATGCCTCAGCAGTAGACTACATAACCATTAAAATCTATTGGCCATTTAGTTTGAGTTATATTGATAGGTTTTATTTTAATAACATATTACTAGCTCATTTTCCAGGATGTAAATTGTGCTTTCTTTGTATCTAAAAGATATGTGTGGTAATATCCAAGAAATGAATTTGTGCAATTTTGGTACACTGAGCTGAGTTTGTTATTAAACTTTACATTTGAATAACTATTACCTTGTCTTCCCTCATGGAAATGGCTGTATTTCTCTTTTTCTACCAAGTTTTATTGTCTTTTGTATTTCCGCCATATCTTGGCCTCGGAATTAGAGTTTCATGAATATCACTAAATTTTGTATTCAGGCAGTGGAAGAATTCACTGCTTTAAAAAATATGTTCCTAAAATTAAAATGGACAGGCTATAACTCTTAACTGCAATTAAAGATCTTGAATCCCAGCAGATCATTAGTTGTAGTAGTAGTTCTGTACTGCTGTATAAAGTTCTATATCCCTTTCTTTAAACATGCAAATTTTTAATAGAGAAATGTTCAGAGGACATTTCATCTCTGCTATATCAGAAGCATTTCACATGCTCAAAGAGAGCCAGATCACAAAGAAAGCTTTTACAGATCATTGAGATGGAAAGATTCTCAAGAGTTTATCTAATCCATGGACTTACAGTTTAAAACTGAATAGAAAAAATAATAGTACTATAACTTTTCCTCGTGTGTTCCTTATAGTCACCAAGAACAGCATTGTTTGGTAAAACAGTATAATAATCTCATTTATTTTCAGAATGCTTTTCGCAGTTCTCAGAAATCTCTGTCTTTAAATTCACTATTCAAAGTGATCGCAATAGAGACCTAAAACGTCATCTTCTACCAAGTCCTCACTGTCTAACCAATACTCCTGAGACAGTTACCCCCCTCCAGACAATCCGATCGCCATCATGTTACGGCAGATACCCAGCAGCCCTGTGCTGCAGCGTATCAGCTCTGGCGACAGCCCCGTGGCTGTAGCGTACCAGCTCTAGCAGCTCTGTGGCTGTAGTGGATCTGCTCTTTTACCCAGCGAGAAACCAAGCGAGCACTCGGAGAATTGGAGAACTCAGGTTTATTACGCCGGCGGGCTCAGAGGAGATTGCTCTCCAGAGTCTGAGCCCGGAAGAAGGGTTTCACAAGGCTTTTATGGGCTACGTCTTCTGGGTCCAAGCTTGACTAGTTGGACTGGAGTGACGTCAGGCAAGGTAGTAGATGCGGAAACAAATTTACAGAAGCAGGTGCATGGGGGAGGACTGGTTGGGGCAGTTGGCTAGACTTTGCTTAGTCATCATGGCTGGGGTCTCTCCTTTCTACATTTTATTGGGACATTTTCTCCTACAATCAAGCTCCTTTTTCAGACTTCTCTCATGTCTACTATTTCTCTAAAAACAAGCCTAGTCCACACTGTACATACTCTCATAGAGTACCTGGGCCTGGGAGACTTTCCATTTTAGTTTAATGCTGAAATCAAACCCTGTGTGTTATTCCTTCCTAAAGACTTCCTTCATCATGCCATCCAAAAGTGGTACACGCTGCTTCTCTCAGGCACTGTGCCTCTCCAGCTTTTTAATATAAATGTCAAGTGTGTGGGACTTGCTGGGCTAGTGAAAGTGGAGGAGGTACTGAGGTGCACTGACCTAAACATCTCTGGTAGTTCTACTTCCTACTGACATGGAAAAATGATAAGAGAGATATGTTCTTTAGATTTCATTTTTTAAGTAGTCTTTCTGCTCCATCTCTTAATAATTTATTTCCTTCTCTTTTTTAAAATCCTGTCTTTGAGTTATTTTATCTAACAGAATTTCAGCAATATTGACTAATTGCTATGAGTGTGTGTGTGTGTGTGTGTGTATTAGAGAGAGGATGGGAAACTATATAGTCCCCACAATCCTAATGGTTTTAGACTTGAATATTTTAAAGTAGAAAACTAGACTTACATACTCACTTAAGTACTATGTAATAAGTCAAAATTGCTTAGGTCTTCACCTCTGAAATATAAAAGGGAGTAGCAAGACCTCATTACATAGGCAGAAAGTGGAATAAATGCAGTTCCTAAAAATGTCAGAGTAAAATTTTATAATCTGATGATTTACAGTTCATTCTGTGGTTTTAGTGTGGAAAGGATAAGCATATCTAACAGAAATGGATGAATTAGGTCAAGTAAAATTGGAACCCATTAAAATTCCAGCCTGAACCTTTGAGGTATGGAGAAGCTTGACCACCCAAGTGATATATTATATAGCCCATTATTGGCTTCTGAGTTTCCTGTTTTTCATTTGACCAAGAAAATGGAAGACTCAAAAATCTTCTCTTCAGACCCTTCATTTTGTAATACACGTTGGAATAGTTAAAAAGACTCACTGAGTAATATTTGCCTGTTTGGCTTCTGAGTTTCCTGTTTTTCATCTGACCAAGAAAATGGAAGACTCAAAAATCTTCTCTTCAGACCCTTCATTTTGTAATACACGTTGGAATAGTTAAAAAGACTCACTGAGTAATATTTGCCTGTTTGAGTTTAAACAAATCCTAATACACAAATTTTAAATAACTCAGATTCTTACATTTACCTCGAAACTCACTTTGGCATCTGATGCCCAAGCTCTACAGAGGCACGTTTCTATTGAAGATCATGATTTTGTCATTAAAACAAAGGCACCAAAATAATCCTGCATTTCCTATCTATTCACAGAGGGAAATCTGCATGTTTCTCATTTGTTTCGAACAACTTGTTTCAAATGCAGTATATTTATATGCATAAAGCGGTATCTCCCTAATTATAATTTCTTTTTGCCTATTCAAGAAAAACACAACAGATGTATTTCTGCCAACCCTTGGACTGTCACATGGCAAAAGAACAATTGAATAAATGCTTCAAATAAATGTTCAAGCACTTCGACATGAATAATTTTTCAGCATATCCTTGGTGCCATATTATAGCATTTAACCCTAATGCTATCTTTGTTGGGAATGCAGATGATGAGCAAGATGGTTTGCATTTTACTCAGATCACTTTTCTCTGTGATCAGTAAGCATTGGAAACAGAATCTACAGATCGCAGAGCAATTGCATTTTAAATGTCACATAGCAGCCTTTATTATTCCAGCTGGCTTGTGGAAAGAAAGGTCCCTCTGTTAATGAGACTAACACTGCCAGTCCCATTATAATAGATTTAAGCAAATAAATAACATGTTTGCCATTTCTTCTCTTGTTTTTCAAGCACTATTTTAGTCACTGATGTCATTGCTACAGACATTTGAGTAGAATAACTATAATTGTTGCATAGCTTAGGAAATGAAAATTGCACATGGAGTCTCTATTTATTTTAGACAATTCAGCATATTAATCCAAATTGTCCCCAATGCCTGTCCTCCTCGTGGTTCTTTCTCTCATTTGCCATTAGTGCTAACATGATAAAAAGGTGGGTTAGGTTTAGTGGGTCACTAATGTGTGGCAGTAGCTATTGCACTTTTGACAAGAGAGGGGTAATAATCATATAACTTCAAAAGAAACAAAGTCTCCTGCAAGCCAAAAAAGTACATAATTTAAGTTCCACCTAAATTATTGCCAACATTGATTTGAAAATAGAGACCACTGAACTCTGGTCTTATGTTATTCAGTGAACTTAAAAATTCACTGAAAAAAAACCCCTGTCTGTATTAAGACATAAATATCATTTTTATGGAAAAGTCATGTTTATCTTATTGCCCACAAAAGTAAACCTGTTTAGACACTGCCTCTATGGCTCAATGGGCAAGTCACACCATATAGCCTATATACTATCTCATTTCTTTCCAATTTAGCAGTTCTCATGTAGACACTGCATGAGCCACATAAAAGTCCTTTAATTTATTGAGCTTTTTGCTATCCACAAGCTCTCTCTGGGTGACCTAAACAGGTCTTAAATACCACCTTACACCAATGACTTCCAAATCTAGAGTTCCAGTCCTAACTGTGCCCACCTATGCTTACTTGTGGTCCAGTCAAGTTAGTTGACTTTGTTGTCTGAATGCTTAGAAGGCGTCTCCATTGAGTGTAGCCACAACAGAACCCTTTGTTTTCAGTCTACTAGAGCTTTTCTCTCCTTGTCCTTCCTATTGAGTAAATCACATCACTATCCACCTACTTACTCAAGGCAGAAATCTCAGACTGATCTTGGATCTCTCCATTTCCTTTCTTCATGTTCTCCCAGCACACATACACGAACATCAGTAAAATGCACCTCTTGGTTCTACCTCCATCATATCCCTCTGTTCACCTCTCTTTTGTCTGCTGTTAACACCGTGGTGCCAACTGCAGTGTCCTTTCACTCGGACCCTTTCAATAGCTTCTCATCCAGCCTACCCTTTCCTTTCTCCCCTCCCCACTTCTCTCTGTCCCACACCCGCCTCTCCTTTCTTTCTGTGTTAAAAAAAAATACATCCTTTTATAATGAACAGAGCCAGAGTTTCCTGAACTGCTTTCAAACGGAAAATAAAAATAGTGGAAATGGTATATTAATATTTTTATCTTACAGATAGAGATTTTTAAGCACAGGGAATAAAAAGGGGTCTTATATACTGATTGATTTGGAGGCAGATTTAGGGAATACACCAATAGGTTTCTTGATACACAGTGACTCCGGAAACCCTTTCCTGTAGCCTAATCTCTAGCATAAACTCTATTCATTCCAATTATTTTAAGTCTGTTCTGTTATAATGATTAGACGGCTAAGTATAACATTTACATTGGTAGATGTTATTTTATACTGGTTTAATGAAGATACGATCCCTGAATAATTCTAAATGTAAGTACTTCCAGAGTTATATGTCTAGTTAATACTGAGAAATGCCATGTCCTCTCAGTTATCTTTATTGTTCAATAATTTAGGAATAAAGCAACTTAAAATGACAATTTTTAAAAGGAGCCTCATATTATTTCGTTCTACCTGGAATCAGGCAAATGTCAGATAAGTTTACAAAGAAAAAGTCGATAGACAGAGAAGGTCATTTTGTTACATAAATATAAAAAATTCTAAATGTATTAGCCATTTTACTGTGTTGTTGTCATCATTGTTGTTTTGCTGTATTTGTTCTGGGGCTTTTAGGGGTAGAAAGGGGGAGGATTCAGAAACAGTGACATCTGTGTATATTCCAGAGCAGAGAAGTAAAATCAATATTACTCAAGAAGCAACTCTGAGCATGTCTTAGTGTATATTCTTCTAAGCTTCAGTAATGAGCGTCTAAAATTGTTGTAGTATACACAGATAATAATCAGTCAGGTTTTTCACACTGCTTCTGGAAAAACTGCTTTGTGTTCCAGTTTTAATTAGTGTATTATTATCCGTTGCTAATTTGAGGGGTTTAGTCTAGAATTAGCACACAGCTGCAGAGAATGCAAGCACATGAATTGCCGGATTAGCTGGAGTCCATACAAAGGGGAGGGAGTAAATGAGGGAGACGCAACAAACCACATCCTGCAAATAGCTCCTAAAATTTACCAGCTATTACCTATCATTTAAAAGTGAAGTCCTTGGTGACAAGGAAACTGTGTTACTATATTGGGTTTGTTTTATACTAAAATAATAAAGTAGAAATTACCTTCTTTACAAAAAGATTTAATACATTCATAAAATGAAAGAGAATAATTTAACAGACTTATCTATCCAAATTTAATAGATATCATAGCTTTGTCATGTGCGCTATTGATTTTTCTAAAGGCAATGCAACATTACAGAGATCGTTTTGGTTGCCTTTCTAACCCCTTTCATACCCTACCCCCCCTTTCTTTTCTCTGTTTCTTCAGACATAGCCAAAATTCTGGAATTGATAAGGGTGCTTCTATCTTGATTTTTATACTTTTGCTAGATGTTTATAAATTTACATGTCCAGTATTTTTTTTATGTTTGAACATTTTATAAATGATAACATGCTTTGCAGCTAGCTTATTTTTTTTTTTCATTCAACACTATGGGTGATTTCTCCACTGTGAGATATAGTGATAGATAGATAGATAGATAGATAGATAGATAGATAGATAGATAGATGCAATTGAGTTTGTTTTTTTCGGGGGCTGCACCCATGACATATGGAAGTTCCTGGGCCAGAGATTGATCTGCATTGCAACTGCTACTGTCGGATTTTTAACCCACAGTGCCAAAGTGGGGACTCCGAGTTTGTTTATCCTAACAGCTGCAATAAAATCTAGTCCCTGCTCCCTAGTGTGTTTGTTCTAGAATAGGAATCCTTTATATTAGAAGTTCTCAAGGGGGCATGATGCCACTCCCAAGGGCATTTAGAAATGCAGGGGAGCTTTCTATCAAAGTATATTCCTTTTCCTAGAGCTTCCATAACAAAGTACCACAGACTGGTACTGGTGACTTAAGCAATAGAAATTTATTTTCTATGTCCATCGACAGATGATTGGATTCGGAAGATGTGGTATATATACACAATGGAATACTACTCAGCCATAAAAAAGAATGACATCATGCCATTTGCAGCAACATGGGTGGAACTAGAGAATCTCATACTGAGTGAAATGAGCCAGAAAGACAAAGACAAATACCATATGATATCACTTATAACTGGAATCTAATATCCAGCACAAATGAACATCTCCTCAGAAAAGAAAATCATGGACTTGGAGAAGAGACTTGTGGTTGCCTGATGGGAGGGGGAGGGAGTGGGAGGGATCGGGAGCTTGGGCTTATCAGACACAACTTAGAATAGATTTACAAGGAGATCCTGCTGAATAGCATTGAGAACTTTGTCTAGATACTCATGTTGCAACAGAACAAAGGGTGGGGGAAAAAATGTAATTGCAATGTATACATGTAAGGATAACCTGACCCCCTTGCTGTACAGTGGGAAAATTAAAAAAATTATAAAAAAAAAAAAAGAAATTTATTTTCTCACAGTTCTTCGGGCCAGAGGTCCACGATCAAGATGTTGATGGGGCTGGTTTCTTCTGAGGCCTTTCTCCTTGCCTTGTAAATGGTTATCTCTCTGAGTCTTCACATGGTCTTCCCTCTATAACATGCTTGTGTCCAAATTTGTTCTTATAAGGACACTAGTCATATTGGATTAGAGTTCACCATAATGATTTTATTACAGCTTAATTACATCTCTTTAAAGATCCTAGCTCCAAAAACAGTCAGATTCTGAAGTTGAAGATATATATATATATATCTTCACCTGATTCAAGTTACCTACTCTGAATTGTTTCTCATAACATTTAGTCATTTTCCTAATGAGAAAGGGAGGCATTGTCATCTCAATGAAGAAATAATCTACTTAGAAGATTACCTAGATAATTAGTAATAAAGCCACAGGGTCTCAAAGTATGAAGTGAAAATAGAATTGCAAAGACACCTGAGAAATTCATAGCCAGAGCAGTAGGACTATAGCTCCTGTGTCTACAAATGGCCTCCAGTCCACTAGCCACCTTGGGCTCATCCTACCTGATCAGCATGATGTCACTGATGAAACAACTTAATGTGATGCTCCGCAGGGTATCCATTAGTGAAGTCCCATACTGAGCAGAAATAGCCCTCCTCTAGTACTGCTACCAAGCTCAGGCATTGTCTAGGAGCAGATCAGGAATACATGACCTTGGCATGAATCCCCTGAGGGAGCTGATGATGTGGGGCAGCTGCAGGCTGTTAGTCAATTATCTCTCCCCTCGCCCTGGCAGCCAGTCCTCTTGCAAGGAAATGTGGGAAGCAGAGCTCAATGGCTGCCACAGACCCGATATTACATTCTGTCTAATATTAATAGTAGAACATTATATCCACATAGAATATTATACATGCTATATCTGATATTACACTTAATATAACTGTTATTTCTATTACTACTAATTATCTGGTTGTTGAGGTTATTGAGTATCTAGATTACTTAGTGACTTGTTATTTGGTTATATGTATGCCATTTTCCTTATCATTTCTTTTTGTCTTATATTCTATGCTTATGTTATTAATACTGCTATACCTTATACAATATCACTTTCCTGGAATTTTATAGATGTAGCATTTATTCTCTTCCTCACAAGCAAATACTAGACTTTTTTCCTTTTTAAGGTTGGAAAAAAATTTTTTTATAACCATTCAAATAGCAAAGATCTTGGAATCACATATTCATTCTGAATCTCATAAAATGGAAAAGTAACTCTCAGTAAATAATATGCAATTATGGAAGATATTGATGATGGGGAGGAGGAATCATAGTGAAAATAAAACACCCATCATTTCCCATTGTCTTTCAGAAACAGCACGCAAGAAGTAGACCTATCCATATGTGTAGAACTTGTGGGGACTAATGAGATGTGAACTAATAAGGCCTGCTGTTTACTTCCACCAAAACCAATTCTGGATGGAAATAAAACAAACTAATGACAAACCAAATCTGAAAATCTTGAGAGTCTCCCTTGGGAGACTGGAGTCTATTTGGGAACTGATTTATATGTATTGATTATGTTTGTGAGGACAGGGCGTGACAGAGTGAGCAACTATAAGTTAACCAGAAATAGGGGGAAGATATGTCAGAGGGGAAAAGTTTTAAGTTCTGCTCTTGCTTCTTTCCCACATTGCCTTGGAACAGTGTTTGGTGTCTCACCTCCACATCCTTCAGGCTAGTTCTACCTGCATTAGAGAGATATAAATAAGATATCACGAAAGTACTACTAAGTAAAACACTGATGGAAAGAAAGGATTCACACCCACCACCTTCAGCTCTTTCCAAAGTTCTGAATCCTTTCATTTACATTAAATATGTAATTATAGATTTTTATAATCATATCTCTGCTAATGCTGTAATTGAGTCCTTTTGCATCTATTTCCATTGTCTCTCATTTTTCCTAGTTTTTATTCAAGTTGATCATTTATTTATGTGTGTAGTTGCTTTTTTCTGAATATCAGAAACGTCGAAGGAAACGTCCTTATCCAGATAAAGGACATTGATTTAAAACAAAACCACCTGCAGCTAACAGCATACTTAATGGTGAGCGACTGAATACTTTTAAAGTTGGTAGGGAAGATTAATGGAAGAATGGTTACTCTCACCATTTCTGTTCACTGTAGGTCCCAGCTAGTACAATAAGTAAGGAAAAGAAACAAAATGCATCTAAATTGGAAAGGGAGAAATAAAACAGTCTCTATTCACGAATAACATGATCATCTGCATTAAAATGACAAAGAGTCTTAAACAGCTATTAGAACTAATGAGTGAATTTAGCAAAATCATTGGGGACAGTATCAATTGAAAATTGTTTTCAGTATACTAGCAACAAAGAATTGGAAACTAAATTTAAATAACACAGTGCCTTTTACAGTAACACCAAAATATAAAATATTTTGTAGGAAATCTAACAAAATATGTGCAAGATTTATGTGTTGAGAACTATAAAACTATGTTCAAGTTAATATTGTTAAGAAGTTTTTCTCAAAAGTGTTCTTCAAATTTGGTCTAATTCCAGTTAAAATACCAACAAGTTTTGGTATGAAAATCAAAAAGCTGATTATAAACCACAAAGAGATGCCAATACACATTTAGAATAGTTAATTTCTTTTTTAATTAAATAAAAACAACCACAGCAACAACAACTTGACAACACCAAATACTATTGAGTATGTGAAGTAGCTGGAACTCTTTGGAATCCTCATATGTTGTTGGAGGAAACATAAAATGGAACAACAATTTTGGAAATCTAACGAGCAGTTTCTTAAAAGTTAAACATAGACTTACCATATGGAATACCACTCCTAGGAATTTATCCAGAAGAAATAAAAATATATATCCACACAAAAATCGATATGTATGTGTACATACACACATTCAAGATGTCAAAATCCTTTATTCAGAAATGCCAAAAAGGAGAAGGATTCAAATGCCCATGACCTGATGAATGATAAACTATGGTAACTTCATGCAGTGGAATACTACTTAGTAGTAAATTGGAAAAATGATGGATTTATATAAATACAGAGACGAATTTCAAGTGCATTATGCTACGTGAAAATAGCCAGATTCAAAAGGCACATGCTGCATGATTCCATTTATATGCCATTGTAGAAAAGCAAAACCACAATGAACAACATCAAATTGGTGGTTGCCATGGCAAGGGAGAGGGGAGGGAATTGATCTCAGAGCGACAAGAGGGAACTTTTGGGGACAGTCGACATATTAGGTATCTTTATCATGGAGGCAGTTACATGAATGAATGTGTTTGTCAAATTCGTAGAACCATACACTAAAAAGAGAGAATTTAACTGAATGTAAATTTACCTCGACTTGGAAAAAAAATCAATTAAGAATGAATATGATGTAATTTTTACATTTGTTTTTAGTAGACAGCTAGCGAAGTGGGATGATTTCAGTCACTAAAATTGGATTAAAGTGACTTGAAATTGGTATGAGTCCCTGCACCAGTGAGTCTGTAAACAAGTCAACCTTATTTGCTAAGTGCAGCCTTGAGGGTCCTAGCATTAGTGCATAGGTCTGTCAACCCTTGGTGGTCCCTGTAGCTTTGCAATTTGGTCACAGATTCTTAGCCTTTCACTTGCCTGTACCAGAACTGGCAGCTATCCTGAGGAGAAACTGCCTCTAAACGCTGGGCTCATTCCAGGATTTCTTGTCTTTTTATTAATCTCGTTCCCATAATTATTTGCTCTTTGATAGCTATCAGGTATTTTAAGTAGTTTTAATAATAGTAATATAAAGGCAGTTGTGCAGATGAATGGTTTCATCTCTCTATTCTACCATGATGCAGGGGAGTTATTCTGTTTTCACCATTTATCTTCCATGTCTGCCTTAGTCATCATCATTCCTAATCAACAGAAAAGATATGAATGTTCAGAGCAAGAACTTTTTGTTTTGCTTTATTTCTTTTTGATCCATTGAACTCTATGCTCGCCTTCCAGTGAGGAGATCTTAGTCTCAATCACACATCTGTAAGGGAGAGGGAGTCTGAGAAATGTAGTTGTAGATATACAGCCCAGAAAGAATGAAAAGACCTTTGCCACTTGAGGCCACCAAGTAATATTCTAAATTCATTCTTTGATTCTTGTAGCTCAGTGACTCAAAGATCTCCTCATTTGATAACTATTTTTTTTCTTGTTATGTAGCATTTTTTCATAAGCTTCATGGTGAATTTATCACATTTATCCCATAAGAGATTTTTATCTGGGATTACGCTTTGTACACTCTCATGGCTTCTGGCCTATTCCTCTTCTTGGAGAGAAGATCATGTTCAACTCCTAGTCTGATTCCCAAAGTTTATTAGGCTTTTGTCCACTACAGTCTTGCTGACCTAAGGGGAATTTTTTGCTTAATCCTGCATTTGTGTTTTAATTCCTGAATGTGCAATACCACCTTCCAAAGCATCCCACCAAGTCTCTGCCTGGGTTTCTCTGAGTTTTAGCAGACCATCTCTTTCTATTCAGAGTCAGAAATCACACCTCGTATGAAGGGAAGGAGGAGACAGCATGCGCTGCTTCAGAATGTAGGGTCCTTGATTGCTAGAACAGCAGCTCTGGCTTTGATTTCAGTATAAACAATTTTCTGAGTCAGGGGTGAAGCAGTAGGAAAGAAACGAGGGATTTTAAATCCCTTTTCGTGGACTGATTTCCACTGTTTCTCATTGTAAAGAACCTGGAAGTCATTTTATTTTCTGTTCTTTTAATTCTTTGATAATTGGATACTCCAAGATTCTGGTATTAGTTAACTTCATATCCAGTTTTGGTGACAACCTATGAGTATTGCTCCTTTCTGAATTTTAAAGAAAATAAGTTAGTGGGAAAATTTGGCATACACTGGGTCAGTGACTGCTTTCCACATACCATTTTAAATCAGAATATTGTGTTTGGCATACTTTACACATTCTTTTTTTCATCACTTAATCTTGAATTATCTTTAGAAAAATGTCCAATTTCTTCAGCCTCCTTCTTCAGGTTTAAAAGCTCTAAGCTGAGGCCTCCCTAATGTCTGTAGTACTTGGACAAACAAGATAAATAAAATCAAGGGTGTGACATTGCAACTGTGAGTTGTGTTATGAATTAAGAATGATTCACTATCTGGAAAGTGTGTGGATAATAAAGAAGCATTAGAAATACTTTCGACTCATTTTTTGGACAACTTCAAAAAAATATCACACGTAGCAGATGCTGCGTTTTGTGTCCATGACTATTACACTCCAGATACAGAATTTTAAGCATAGATGGGGAGCAGAGGCAGAATTAGATAGCTATGAAACTTCTGCTTTTGTGAAGGTGTTTTTGTTTTTAAATCCAGTGAATCAATTTTATGTATTTTATTTGTGATAAAAGGAGAAAAAAATAAGGTTAATCACTTAATGCAATCCAAAAAGAGGGTGAAAATGAAGCACATTTTCAACTTTCATGGTTGTTATTTGTGGGGCTATAATTATATCCTCCAGAATAATCATTAAAATTCATATTACATATACTTACTCTTATCCTTTTGTGGCATAAAACATAATGATCCTTTCCACATCTACATAAATAAACCTCCCCACCCGGTATCTTTACAAATCACCGTGACATAGCTCCCAAACTAGACACTCCATTAAATTGATGAGTAAATAAATTAAAAAGAGTAACCGTTCTTCCTAATTTATTTGCTACTTAGAGGTGTTATAAAACAAAACTTCCTTTTAACATTTCCAGGCACTCCACTCATCTAAATTAAATAAAATCCGCATATTTAATGGGGAGAATATGCTACTTTTATTTATGTATCCGTGACTGCTTCCTTTACAAATGGTTGACCCACCCTGAAGTAAAGCAAAATGTGGTATGGTTATTACACACTTTCTGCAAACCTAAGGATGCATTTTCTTCTACACACACGCTGGCATAATGCATTCCTATGTCCTATAATAGGAAATTTACATACAGACAAAGAGGAGGAGATAGTTGGTGTTTTTATCTTGTAGTCTGCATTGTTGTGTTTTCACCACATTTTTTTCTTTTCATTTGGATTTTGTTTGCTCTTTTGTGTGCTCAGCATCATGTTTTTATTACTAATGGAATGTTCCTAAAAGGCTCTACTACTGACGAAAACTCTTAGTCTCTTCTTTTTTTACCTCTTCAGGACAATATCCCACTTCATTTTTCTAACTTCTCTAGGCCCTTGTGGTTTTTTCCCATGTGTTCCTTGAGAAGGTTGGCAGATCTGGAATTTTATAAGGAGAACTGCACTCCTGGTTTCTTTTTTCACATCATGCTTGTGGAGAAGTTTGCCGCAGCTCTCCAGGTTGAGGTCACGGGCTGTCTGTGCAGCATGTCAGGAGCCAATTAGAGCACGTGTTGGGGCCAGAATGCCTCTTCTTTCAGACGCCCTGCTCTTTCTGAATCTTTTGGGCTTTTAATGCAATGTTGAAATCTGCTCCAGCTTGACTCCTACAGCTGGTTTTGATCAGGCCCCTCTAAAGAGGAAGTTTCAATTAGCACAGCTCCGAATGTGCTCTGGGGGTATATTTTGATGACTGCTCAACTAATAGCACTCTTTGTTCCTAGCGGTGTGTGACTCCTTAACAAACCCAGCTATTCATGTGAATCACCAAGTGACTTTATAGCAAGGCGAGGCTTTGGCAAAACCAGAAGAATGAGGCAGGCCAAATTGAATTAGTGGTTGAAACACATTAATTTATGCTAGATAAATGTTATTGTGGTCCCGTGGGCAAGTACTCAGGTCATAGGCTTTATGAACTATTTGCAGCAAGAGAGCCTGTGGCAGTAAATCAGTTCTCCAGCAGGACTTTGCAAAGGACACACAGCCGCTTACTCTGTCCTATTCCCTTAAATTGCTTCCGCCTCCGCCCCCCCTCCCCCGACTCCCTGCCCCATCCCTGCCTTTCATGGAGACAGCTCACCATTTTGTACACGTTTTGTGATATTTAACATATAAGCAGTTGGATTAATGATTTGTGTTGTGTTGGCCCGACTCCTGTGGAGACGTGGCCATCTATTATGCCTGTGGCCCCTGCCACAGGCAGCTGTGTGTTTATCATTCCAGACTGCAGATCGCAGTGGGTACAGAGCTCTGGCTTAGCACCAGCTTCCGGAGTCTGTGCAGCTGTGCAGTAAATGGAAACCTTGATGCCTCAAACACAGCACACACCACCAAGTCTTGACAGGACTGTTTCTCTTCTAGGGAGGAATTAGATCCACTTAAAGCTGGATTATTTCTAGAGTAAGAAAAGTAGAAATAAGTGTTTTCTGGCTGCAAATTGTGGCAAGTGAGAGATGATGCCAAGAGAGAATTATGCATAAATGATAGTGTTTAAACTTGTTTTTATGTGTTTAGCTGTGTCTCTGCCAAAAAACTGACAAGGCCTCTTTGTTGGCATTTTTTCAGAGAGAGACCACTCACACAGTGAACATTTTCTTAATAAAGAAATAATTGTAAATCACTGGTATCTAGGCAGGTGATAACCAGTTTTACCTTAAACATGAGCTCTTGCAAAATCCAGGGAAAACAACTGGCTGGGCAAAGAGTGATACATCACCGCCTCTCTCACTTTCACAACCACCAAAGATGCCTGTGCGTCAGTCAAGGACCCAGCAAGTGTAGTGCAGGGAGTAAGGGCGTGGGCTTTGGAGTAAATTTAAATACTGATTCTGGAATCTATACATAGAACTTCCATATGACCCCGCAATCCCACTCTTGGGCATCCATCCGGACAAAACTCTACTTAAAAGAGACACGTGCACCCGCATGTTCATTGCAGCACTATTCACAATAGCCAAGACATGGAAACAACCCAAATGTCCATCGACAGATGATTGGATTAAGAAGAAGTGGTATATGTACACAATGGAATACTACTCAGCCATAAAAAAGAATGACATAATGCCATTTGCAGCAACATGGATGGAGCTAGAGAATCTCATACTGAGTGAAATGAGCCAGAAAGACAAAGGCAAATACCATATGATATCACTTGTAACTGGAATCTAATATCCAGCCCAAATGAACATCTCCTTAGAAAAGAAAATCATGGACTTGGAGAAGAGACTTGTGGCTGCCTGATGGGCAGGGGAGGGAGTGGGAGGGATCCGGAGCTTGGGCTTATCAGACACAACTTAGAATAGATTTACAAGGAGATCCTGCTGAATAGCATTGAGAACTTTGTCTAGATACTCATGTTGCAACAGAAGAAAGGGTGGGGGAAAAATGTAATTGTAATGTATACATGTAAGGATAACCTGACCCCCTTGCTGTACAGTGGGAAAATAAAAAAAATAAATAAATAAAAAATAAATAAATACTGATTCTGGGAGTTCCCACTGTGGGGCCGTGGTTAGGATCTGGTGTTGTCTCGGCAGCGGCTGAACTTCCATGTGCCGCAGGTGCAAAACGAAGAAACAAACAAAACCAAATGATTCTTCCTCTCATTGAGGGAGGCTTTGCGATCTTGAGCAAACTGCTATTCCCTGTCTGTGTACTTCACATGTAAACTAGAGATAATAGCAACACCTACTTTGGTGGAGTGTGAAGATTAATGAAGTTCATAACTGCATACCATTGACAAAGTACATGGGGTATGAGGTAGTCTCAACAAATGGTAGCTTGTATTAATTATTGGTGGTGGTATTATTATTGCTCCTGATCCAAAAGGAGACCCATCTTTGCTATTATTTCAATTCTCCAGTGGCTTTTGAACAAAGCTGCTGTTTTAGGAGAGGTTGCCTTTTCCTGGCATAATCTAGCTTCACCTGAAGAATACTCAAGCTGTCATACTTTTTTCAGCACATTGACCTTGACCTATCCAATTTCAGTCCTCCTCTACTCTGCCGAGTCTCTTGTTTATGTCTGAAGACAGCTGCTGTGACCCTCATCTTAATATGAGAGCACCACTAGTGCCTCATCACATTTCCGGTGAGTTCACTTTCACGTGGACAGATGCCCACATGTGTGTGTGCTTATATGTATAGACTTCTCCAGAGTGAAATAGTCTCCAGAATTCAGCATAAATTCCCAAAATTAGACAAGATATCTTTTTCAGATTAAAAAAAATTACCATTGCCTCTTTTGCAGTGGAGAGGAAAAAAAAAGAAAAAAATGTAGTCTACTCCCAGGACCTTTAAGCTTTCTGAATTAATTCAATCCTATGAATGTTGCTCTAGCTGAGTTCCCAACTCAAGATCCTTCAACTGTTTGGATATAATCTCTTGCTCACTCTGCAGTCATTATCTGGTTACTTGGCTGATTTCAAAAACAAAAATGCAAATTTAGTCAAAACTTTCTAACTTGCGTGGAAAAGTACATTAAGAAATTGTTATTTGTCCTCCCCTCCATTTTTAATCGGACCCCATTTTAATTGGATCAGATCTTGGGTCTTTTCAAACTCAAAAAGTCTATAGTACATATTTTAATATGTACCTTCTGAATATTACATTAAATGATGTACACAGCTTATTTTCTCATGGCCGATCTAACTCCCTAAGTCATCAAATAGAATTTTTATCCCATGGGCTTTTTACTGAGATCTAAGGAAATTTACAGTAGTTCCCACTTATCTGCAGGGCATATATTCCATGAATACCTGAAACCACAAATTGTGCTGAATACTATGTATACTGTTTTTTTCCTATATGTACATACCTATGATTAAGTTTAATTTATAAATTAAACTTATAAATGAATTAAGAGATTAGCAACAATAACCAATAATAAAATAGAACGAATATAGCACGGTCCTGTAATCAAAGGTAAAAGTTCTTATTGTACGAATTTCATGCCTTTCCCATCTTAACTAATGCACTGTGGCCGTAACTCCTGCATTTCGAGGGATAATGGAAAAATTAGCACAGGCTTTTTTCCTTCTTCATGTCAAATAGGAGATTTGTTCCTGCCATAGATCTTAACCACTGCAACATGTACCTTTTTTTCTTTCCTTGTTAAGACAAGAACTTTCAGCTTTTCACCTAAAAGAACCAGTTTACAACTTCTCTTTGGCATATCTGAATTGTTAGCATTACCATTCTGGGGCCTTGGGCCATTAGTAAGTAAAATGAGTGTTACTTGAACACAAGCTCTGATGATACCAGTTGTTGACCTGCTACTAAGTGACTAACAGGCAGGTCAGACTGTACGAAGGGATGTTTCACATCCTGAGCCGTATGGAGGGGGACTGCCTGAGATTTCACCGTGCTACTCAGAATGGTGCATGATTTAAAACTTGAGTTGTTTATTTCTGGAATTTTTCATTTAATATTTTTGATCCATGGTTGATCTTGGGTCACTGCTACTGCAAAAAGCAAAACGAGGGATAAGGGGGACTCCTGTAAATATAAGCTAATACAGAAATGGTCGATGCGCCTCAACACCTGGGCTTTCGGAAAATCTACCCTTCTTGATGCTAATAGCTGCACAAGAGCAGGGACACTGGCGGTCTTCTCGCTCTCTAGTTTAGTCTCAGTGCCTGGAGTGGTCTTCTGACACACCAGCCCTGAACTCTTTGTTAAAGTAATTATTTAGTTAATGAGAAGTGATTGGACAATAATCTAACTCCTACTTCTCCATATTTTTTACTTTTCTGTCATGTTTTATTCTTATTTTTCACTTCATTCAGATAAAAAACTTTTTTTTTCCTTTAATCATGTCTCTTTTACTATTAAAACTACCTCCTCAAGGACCAGTTTTTATGAATAAAAACCAAATTGGAACGGATCGCATTAATTTTTATAATAAACATAAGGTGACATTTGCATAAGAATGGGTCTCACACCAAGGATACTGATTTTTAAATTACACACAGTAAATGTGGTTCTTGTGATACTTTACGAGTAGCTCAAATGCTGAGATGAGTCCCTGGTATAGTAACAGGCTGTAGGCGAGTGTGTAAAGTCACCAAGAGCATCCGTCTCGGGCCAGGAGTCATGAGGGTTCGTAAGCTTCCCATGGAGATAGCTAATCAATAAAAGTTCTATGCTCGGGATTTTGTACATTTTGTTAATTAGGCCAAAGCAATAGGCCTTTGTGGCAATTATTCAGACAGTGATGTAAAAAGATAGCCTGACAAACAAACCTCCGTAATCCACTTACGTCTCACAGAAGCCAAAGGGTTGGAAAAGCCTATTAACAAGCTCCCTGCCTGTCTGTTTGGAGACGTTGTTAAATCAAGAGTCTCAGCACCTGAGGCAGTCTGTTAATAAAGATCGTTTGTAGCAGATTTCTGTTCTGTTAAGAATGGACATAAAACAGCATAATTTAAAACATGTCAATAACTCAAGGCAAAAATGCCAAGCATAGTCTGTTCTGTCTTGATAAAATGGAGCCAAGTATTCACAAGGAAAGTGCCAGAGAGGCTTCTGCTAACTGAGTTTAGAGATGGTTCATGATGAATGATGTGATCCTTCCAGTTAAAACAACCTTATTCATGGGTGGGTATCCTGTGTCTTTTCTGCACTAAACTCAAGGGATCTTTTCTATTTAAGGGCCAATGAGATTCCTAACCTCCAGTCCTAGAAGATGCCGGGAAACCCGTGCCCTTTGCCAGCCGCGTGATTTCATAATAACTTGTGAGTGCTTCATGCTTTGTTTTGTTTTGTTTTTTTCCTCATCCCTTTTGTCTTTCTTCTGATGGCCTTTACGAGTTGTTTGGGAACAGATCTTTATAGACACTGTGCTAGAGTGTGGATGTCCTAGGAAGAGTCACCAAAGCACCTCAAACTGCAGACCACTATGTCACTCCATGCTTTACACGTTTGGTTAAATGTGTCTTTTCAATGGCTGTGCTGTATTTGCAACACAAAAACAAGGGCCAGCAAGTCAGTATTCCCCAGGTCTTTATCTGGCACTTACTGTTAAGGTGGTGAAGGCTGATGGAAGGCATTCTCAATGAGTGCTTTGGAAGAATGAGAAGAGGACATAGTGGGGATGACAGTGCCTTACTGCAGATCTGCAGTAAACCCTGCCATGCCTAATAGACCCCTAGATTGAAATTTGACAAGCTGTGTCTCCCCCATCAGGTTGGGTGGATGGTTGAGTCTGAGGGATATTATCTGCCTTATTAGAAGGCTGCTCATGAACTGAATGGTGGTTTTAATTAAATCCAGTAGGTTGAGAAGAGTGGTTTGGCAGTTTCAATTGATTTATTGTGTTTGTGACATCTGGGTCTGATTTATTGTATTGACTTGCAGAACTGTTTTTGGACTCTCACCCTGCGTATTTTCATTCTGGTTTGGGGGACTCACAGCCTATAAATATGTAACATTTTCATTCTACTGTGATTTTAGTTTTCTCTTTGCATTCTTATTTTGGTAAGATAGTGAACTATTGAATTCATCTTGTTAAAAATGTGACTGTTCGAAAGCATGAGGTTTTGTGGGGTTTCTGTATATGAACAGGGCTTGAAAAGTAGTGCTGGGTTGAAGTTCATTATCATTATCCCACCTAAGTTAGTGGGAGGAGAGAGTAAGAGAGATTGACAGGTTTTTTCTTTTAATTCGAAAAGAATGTTAGTCTATAATTGACAGACTGCTCGATGTTCTTATGGCTTTCTAAATTTTAAAGTTTGGATTTTAGATATAAATGTGAATACCAAGTTACAGATAGTTTATTTTTATTTTATTTTATTTTTGCTTTTTTTTTATGGCCACACTCGCATTATATGGAGGTTCCCAGGCTTGGTGTTAAATTGGAGCTATAGCCATCAGCCTACACCACAGCCACAGCAACATCAGATCCGAGCCACATCTGCCACCTACACCACAGCTCATGGCAATGCTGGTTCCTTAAGCCACTGAGTGAGACCAAGGATCGAACCCAAGTCCTCATGGATGCTAGTCAGATTCGTTTCTGCTGAGCCACGATAGGACCTCCAGAAAGTTTGTTTTTAATTCTGAAAGTAGTAAAACTGTTCGGCTGGCTATTAGTGTCCCGTCCCCCTTCCCCTCCCGCCCCGACACACACCCACATCTTACTGTAGGCAAGTCAGTTTTAGAATGTCTCCACTTCAGATTCCACATAGCATGTGCTAGAAGGCATGGGAAAGAAGGGAGAGCAGAGAAGGGTCAAGCTGTACTTCCTGGCAGAGGAGGAGGGCAGAGAAGCAAGCAGGTCTCAATCATCTTGAATGCTTTGCTGGTGTAGGAATAAGTGCTTGCACATCTGAGAAACTGTAATGATGGGCTCAGTTCCCAGCATTAGAGTTCTCTCTTTGCTACAGCTGAGGTCACTTAGCCCCTACCTGAACTCCCAGCCAAAGTTCTGGAACAAATCAGGGAATTTAAGGGAGTCTAGGTAAATCACTCATGCAAATCAATTTCAGGTCAGCCTGTGTCATTGACCTTCTGCCTAAGTAGTGGAGGCCGGACACTACTGCTGTTCTTTGGCGTCAGCCTCTAAGTGAAGTTTAATCCACTTAGAATGGCTTCCTAGTTTTCATTCTTGAACCCACATCTCTAGCTCTGTAGATTATCTTGTTTATCTTCATAGATCCTTTCCAGAATACCCAGTGTACTGCCTTGAGCACAAAGTTGGGACATACCTGATATTAACCACCTATTGCTTCCCCCACTGATGACCACATACAGTCCAGATGTTTCTCTATGCACTACAGCTGCGTCTCCTGTCATCTACCCCCATTAAATAGGCTCACTCCTACATAGGTCATTATATCTCTTAATGCATAACATGATCTTTGGTCTTTCTTTAAAACTCTGGTTTTTTAAATTTCCTTTTGTGGGGTTATCAGTTTGAATAGAAAATGATTGCTTGAAGCTATATATGGTTGATTTGAGAGCTTTTACTTTATTCTCCGTGGTACCAAGTTGCTTCACATAGCTCATGAACTTCTTTGGTTTTCTGGGAACCATATAATTCTCCAAATTGGTTAAGATAGGATGTATGAAAGGAAACTCAATCACAGGAGGCACTTACTGAACATCCACCTATATTTCAAACATAAACAGGCATGCATTTTTAGCCCATCATGTATTCTGCTTGGAAACACCTCATCCATATCAAACTTAAGGAGGAATAAGAAATAATGCCATTTAAAAAAAAAAAAAGCTCTATGTACATTAAACTCACCATTTAAGTATGTAATTTAGTGATTTTTCAATAAAATTTTACAAAATTGTGCAGGCTTCACCAAAATCCAAGTTCAGAATATTTTATCACACTGCATCTCAAAGAGATGGTTCTGGTTTTATGTGTAAATTATTTTAAGTTAATCAGAGAATGCTATTTTGTAAGTTAGGAAGAAAGTACAAAGAATTTTATATGTTTAAAAATACCGTACCAGAGAGCTCTCACGGGTAGTTAATTCAGATGACCTTGTTGACCTAATCCAGGGACTAGGCTGTGCAATGCTGCCTATCTTCCCAAAAAAGTTCTGAAAGAATTTTGAAAATAATTCATTCTAAAGTCCCATAAGTCTATACTGGGCAAAATCATATTATCACATATTAGAGAGATGGAATGAACTCGAACTGTACCCGCAAGGTAAACACAGATTTTTGAAGCCACATTTCCTAATAGACTCCAAAGAGCTGGCCTTGAAAGTACAGAATGAAGGGAAGCTGGAAAGAGCATTCACATCGGTGGTAAGTGTGTGTTTCTTCACTGTCAAAGATAATGGTCCTAAGGTTGTTCTTCATTTGTAATCATACTCAGTGGGCTAGAGAGCATACTGGCAAGATCTCAGATGTTTAAAACTTTGTCCATGATCTAGATGTGAGCTCAGTGAAGCATCCCTAATGAGAAACTCAAAAATTCATTTGAATTATTCCCCAAAAAAAAGACTTACTGTTTGCTTTTACTTTCACTTAAGATACTGTGACACCAAAGACACAGTGGTGATCATGACAAAAAGTCTGTTTTGGCAGCTTCTCCAGTCTCGTTTACAAGTGTTTTTCAAACAGTCATTTATGAACAAGACTCTCTTAGACCATAGAAGGAAATGCATAGTTAGATGTTCAACCTTAAAGGGTTTATAATCTTAAAGTTGACGAACTGGACAAATTATCAGAGTCAATTCTTACTGCATCCTTTGAATAAATGTGATAGTGATTGGATATAAATGAAATTTAGTAAGATGGATACTTAGTGATTTCTGATAAATATGGTCATAACACACACTTCCTAAACCCTCCATCCCTTTCCTTTATATTTCCTCTAAGGAAACAGAAAGTTTGCTGTTACTGAGCTGATCAGAGAAGTAGTAGTCTCTTAATTTACTGGCTTAACAGTGAATTTTCAGAAGAGAAAGGAGTTCAAGGAGTTCAACAAGGGTGGCAACTGAATTTCTCTGGAGCAACTATTTTCCTGCAAAACATTCTTGTTTCCATGTTTGTGTCTTCTCTGTGGCAATCTGTCAAGTAGGTTTCCTTGGCATGTAGCAAGTGTTGGAACCCACTATCTCCTGGGATAGCTCTTTCTATTTATGGACATATCAGATTGCTAGGCAGAGCTTCCTTGAAGTAAACTGAATCTGTGTTCTACAGCTTCTACCAATAGATCCCACTTCTGTACTCAGGGGATCATGAAGCCTATGAATCTTGAAACTCAGCCATCAGCTCATTATTGGGAGGACTTGTTCTAGCACCAAGTTTCCTTTCCAGCCCCAAATCTCTTTCTTTACTACCTAAAATCTTCCCAGTTTCAGACCCTCCTTCTAAAACTAACCCTCCTTCTTGACCCTTGATTTAATCTCTATCCCAATTAATAAAGGAACTTGATCCCACTCTTCCTTGTTTTCCCACTTGAATCCCTAATTGCCTCCCTTTCCACTGTACCACTCTCTTTATGGATGTGCTCAGGTCTCCCTTGCACCACATAAAATAAAACACACTACGTAAAGCCTCCTCTTAGGCCTGCTACTTCCCAAACAACCTCACAAGCTTGTGCCTTTCTTTTTTCCATCAAGCTGTTTTATTAGACTTGTATAAACGATCTATGTTTGACATTAATTTTTACAGTCTGCAAAGGTGCTATTCAAATGCTGCTTTATGGATGTGAAATAAACCTAGTAGTTGAAAAAATTCCCAAAGTAGGTAATGGTTGAGTTTAAAGAGGATCTAGTTTATAAACAAAATTTGGTAGTGTCGAATGGGTGACTACACATCTCTAGTCTAAACTCTTTGCATTTATGGAGTTCCCGTCGTGGCGCAGTGGTTAACGAATCTGACTAGGAACCATGAGGTTGCGGGTTCGGTCCCTGCCCTTGCTCAGTGGGTTAACGATCCGGCGTTGCCGTGAGCTGTGGTGTAGGTTGCAGACGCGGCTCGGATCCTGCGTTGCTATGCCTCTGGCGTAGGCCGGTGGCTACAGCTCCGATTCAACCCCTAGCCTGGGAACCTCCATATGCCGCAGGAGCGGCCCAAAGAAATAGCAAAAAACTCTTTGCATTTATGAATAATCTTCCAGGAAGATGTTGAATAACACATAACTCTCCTTCCCAAATTTAGCCAAGCAAAATGGAAGTGGAGTAATATACTATTAAAATATGTTGTAGTCTATTCATTTTTTTTTTTGATGAGTAGAACATATTAATAATTTAGTATAATTTTAAAGGAAAATCCCAATTACTACAGACTTATTGTGAGCATTGCTCAATACATGTTGGGCAGAATGGATTATCTGATGCCCTTCACACACTTATTTTCCTTCCCCTTCTGCCCTTGAGAGATGGGAGTCTTTATTAGGACACAGTAAAAAGACAGAGACTCTTACCATGAAAGCATCAAGCTTTTCTATGAAAATATTTACTAGTCAGTATTTTTAAAAATAAAAGTTTGTTTTGGGACTATGTTACACTGAAAATTTTAAAACTATCAGCTCCTTCCAAGGAATATTGTAAAAATCTCCTGTCCCTTCCTGACAAAGTGGGAAATGAAAACAAGAGCAGACAAGTGAGAAAAGACCTGGGAAAATATGAGGATGAAACCCACGCTCCAAAAACAAATGCCCAAGAAAACAGATTTTTGAAAGAAAAAAAAAAAGAATGGGGTAACGAGAATTATTCATAATATAAAAATAATTCTTCATTATATGGAAATTGTAACAATTCTCTTAAAAAAAGAATTGTCCTGGCACTTTCCAAATGATTCTTTCTCAGATGAATTTTTTTTTTTTTTTTTTAGGGCCGCTCCCACAGCATATGTAAGTTCTGAGGCGAGGGGTCAAATCAGAGCTGTAGCTGCCGGCCTACACCACAGCCACAGCTACGCCAGATCCGAGCTATGTCTGTGACCTACACCACAGCTCACAGCAATGCCAGATCCCCACCTACTGAGAGAGGCCAGGGATCAAACCCACATCCTCATGGATACTAGTCAGGTTTGTTAGCGCTGAGCCACAAAGGGCATTCCCTTTTTGATGATTAAATTCTTGTGACATATACAAATAAAATTCACTTATATTTATGTACATTAAAATGTTGTGAAATAATCCAAACTTTAACAATTTCATATTATAATAGATTTTTGTGACATGCAGTAATACTCTAAAATTCCTTAAATTCTGAGTGTCATATCAAATCAAATTTGATTCAATCAGGAGTTCCCATTGTGGCTCAGCAGGCTAAGAATCTGACTAGTATTCATGAGGATGTGGGTTTGATTCCTGGCCTCGCTCAGCGAGTTAAAGATCCGGCATTGCCACAAGCTGTGGGCATAGGTTGCAGATGCTGCTCAGATCTAACATTGCTGTGGCTGTGGTATAGGCCAGCAGCCGCAACTCCAATTTGACCCCTAGCCTGGGAACTTCCATATGCCCCAGGTGCAGCCCTAAAAAGAAAAAGCAAAAAATGATTAAATCAGTTTTCCTCAATGGAAGAGAGTATTACCTAAACCTTTGTGATTTGTGACCTATGATTGCTCTCTGTTCAATATGATTCAAGGTCAGATCTAACTGAAAGCCGTGGAACACAGCAGAAATTCATTGTGACACAGTTAAGATCCCATGCATGTCTGTACCTCGGAACCAGAACCGTGGGGGAAATTCATCCCTCTGATGTTGCCAAATCATGGCCTCCATCAATGAGATCACAGAAACCCTCGAGGATATAAAAGTTTACACTATTTACTAAGACATCTATGAAAATACACTGTTACTCTCTTAAAGTGCAAATACAGATTGCCCAAAAAGGAAAAGTACCTTGTATTTCTTGCCAGCAAATGAAACCACTGATATGGCTTAACTTCATGAACTATGTAGCTTATGCGAAAAGTAGCCAACAAGCAGAATTTGTTATATGAGTTCATGAAGTTTCTCAACTGCAAAAGATTTTGAAACTAATTCAGCTTAGTCCCTTGTTTCAGAATTAAGGTGACCCAAGACCAGAACATCTCAATTATGCAGGATTGCACAGCTTGTTAGAGGCAGAGCCAGGGTAAATGCTCCAGACACCTGGCTTCAGTCTAGTCCACTTTACCAATAATTAGTTGCTAAGACAACTTTTTACCAAGAGGCCTTAAGGTATGGAAAGTCAACTATAAGAAGCATGTGTTTCCATAGACCATGCATTCTCAACAAGGGCTCTCTCATCCCAGAGAGGTTAACCCTAGTTCCTGGGGGTCAAAAAAATATCTTAGACATTGGATGTTAAAATGATTTGTGGCGTAGGGCTGCAGTACATAATCAGATATGCAGTTTATGATGTCTAAGTTTCAAGGTGAAGGGGGTGAGTTGAGTGGGGGAAGTGAGGATTAGGAAAAAGAATGTCTAGAAGATTCCTTAGGAGATAATCTTTCAAAACGTGAGAAACACTGCCTGCCCTGAACCAAAGTTCATGGTCAGGATTTTAGAGAAGTTGTCCAAACAATGATCGAATACAAATGCTGGAGGCTCAATTTATTTTTAGAATTAAACCAGTAAGTTGGGATCTAGAAGCATGCTTTGCTATTTTCATCCAATATTAGTGACTTGAGAAGCGTATAGACCTTCTTTTTATGGAGCCATACTCAGGTCTTCGTCATTGTATAATAGAGGACAAGCAAGAAGAGTTTACATGGTACGCTCAGTGCTATGAAAAAGGTGGGGAAAAAAATGCCTTCATGTAAAGGAAAATACTCAGGGAGTTCTCAGGATCTGAGTTGCACTTCTGTCATTCATTAACACTTACTTGAAAAACCTTCTATTGAGGTTCCCTAAGTCTCCATTTCCTCACCTTTAAATTTGAGATTACAGGAGTTCCCGTCATGGCGCAGTGGTTAACGAATCCGACTAGGAACCATGAGGTTGCAGGTTCGGTCCCTGCCCTTGCTCAGTGGGTTAATGATCTGGCGTTGCCCTGAGCTGTGGTGTAGGTTGCAGACGCGGCTCGGATTCAGCGTTGCTGTGGCTCTGGCGTAGGCCGGTAGCTACAGCTCCGATTCAACCCCTAGCCTGGGAACCTCCATATGTCGGGAGCGGCCCAAGAAATAGCAACAACAACAACAAAAGACAAAAGACAATAAATAAATAAATAAATAAATTTGAGATTACCCATCTTACATGATTTGGGGAGAAATTAAGGAATATACCTGGAAAATACTGGAAAGCAATATACCTGGAACACGGCATACACCAAATAAATCATAATTTGTATCATTATTGCTATTACGTGTTAATTCTTCAGAAGCTATGAAACCTAACACTTGTGTGTTAATAGATAGTAATTACAAAAATCGGAGAGAGGACTAAGCCGAATGTATTGTTAGGTTAAGCCTCAGGCAGTTGGACAACAACTAGAATTCTTAGACTAAGCTAAGAAATAAATAAATACATAAACAAACTAACAAACTCCGGATGCCCGTCAAGTTTGTATTTCAGATAAATAAGTACTTTTTTAGTATAAGCATGCCCCGTCAATATGTAACTAGGTGTTCCGCATTTTATCTGGCAAACCTATCTTCAATAGACAAGAGTTAAATGGAACCTTTGTGTCAAAACTGAATTCTCAACTCAGGCTGCTGTGAAGTCTCACCTAGCTGTCTGGTTGATATGATTCATGGAATGTGAGTCAAAAGAATCAAAGCTCTACCTACCATTATTTTGATCCCACCATTTTATATTTATATTGTTGTATATACTGTGTAATGTATATATCAGTATAATAGCTCAAAATGTGTGTAATTTACATACAATTTATATAAACAATTTTTGGAACTGAGTAGTCAAACTTTTATTCCTGCTAAAAAAGAGGAATCAAAAAAGTTGGAGACTGTTGTTCTATTCAAAAGATAAGCCACACTGAGACAAAGAACATCTATTCTTTTTCCCTTGGCGAGGGGGGAATACTCAAATCAGGAAAAACCCGTATTTGCTTGGTCAAATTGTCACTAAGCTATTTCGTGTGGAGAATTTGTGAAACTGACCAGATGTGCTGATATATACTTTCTTGTCACAAAATAGCTGATAATCCACTAGGATAAATCACTGCGAGGTAATGACTTTTCAAACAATTCGTCTGATACCTTCTTCATCTTACTCAGGAAAATAAAAAGTTTATCTGGACTTGACCCTTCCACTTTCACCCGGTCAATCGGACTTGGTTGTTTTGTTCAAACAGTTGCCTGTCGGTATTCAAATTTGAAAAGATAAAAATGTGGAAAGAAAACAAGAAGCCGCAAACCACTCCCACTCTGCAGAGTGACAGCATTGTGATACCACAGAATCTAGAGACAGATGGTAGCTTAGAGCCGACATCAATCTTCAATGAGAGTAAATTTAGGATAATGCCCCTCTTTGGTAATGGACATGTCTTTGCAAAGTTATTGCTGACAGCAGCCTCTAACGTGCTGATTTGCTAAGACAAGGTTTTTATTGCATCTAATCCTGTCGTAAGGCATGAAAAAAATAGTAGGGTACATGTTTTTCATGTATCGTTTTTACAAGAATTGCTTGCATTAGAGAGTGGCTAAATTGTTTTCCATATTTTATGGCACATTTTTAATGTTCCACCGCACACAACATTGATCACTCAGTCCATTAGCTTATTATGATATCCTGAAAGGAGACACTTCCTTTGGGAAAAGCCATTATTTGAAATGAGATGAGGGCTCTGGCTACATCGGACAAAATGAGATGGGATTTATTGAGCAGCTGCTTAATTTCATCAAGGGAAATAGCCAGAAAAAAAAAAAAAAAACAACATTTAACTGTAAATGTATATGTTTGTTCAAAATGTCTGAGCTGTCCAAATATGCTCTGTTTTGAGTATCTACCATGTGTCTTGTGAATTGCACCCTTCCCACAACTCAAAGTGTCCCCAGTCAGGACAGAAACGGCTTTCATGATACAAAACTTTGTCTTAGGAAATATCCATGGCGTTATCAGGGTTCTAATAGGAAAACAGAAAAAATAGTGGGCCTTTAATGTGGGGACTTCTTAACACAGTTTGTAGAAGAGTTGCAAAGACACACAGGAGCTGTGGAACCTTCCAGAGATTAGCAACAGTAAAAAGTGCCACTGCCACCAGGTCATATTTCCAGATTGGCGCTAGACCTATCTTGCTGCTGTCTTTGGGAGCTGGAACGTAAAAGGAAGGGTTTTCCAATGAGCCCGGAATCACTGCGGAGAGATAGCCCCTGGAAGAGACACCACTGAAGGGAAAGAAGAAAGTACTGGGGCGCCCCTCTTCCTGCCCACCTGTTTCCAGTAGTTCCTCCCTTTGACAAGGAATGTACTTCCCGGCAATGCAGAATCAAGAGGAAGGGCAGGCGATGAAGCTGGGAGCCAACAGAGAAACAGAGAACTTAAACACATTAAGATATCTTCTTTTCTTCCACACTTCTTTTAATATGCTTCTGAGCATTGTAAACTCTTTTCTACACATAAAATACAACTTTTCGTAAGCAGTGAACTTTGAAATTACTACCAGTAGAGGTAAGGGTCAAGGCGGAGGTTGAGTAGCATAAAAGAAGTTTCCTCAGAACATGAGGTGGCTTTTCAGGCTCTCAATGTATTTGTGCTTTAAGAAATGTCACCCAGTGGGAAAAAGGGTGGGTGCCCACAGCATTGTGCACCTGCTGTGCATCAGAGGTGATGCAAGGTTCTCTTCCACGTGTCCCCTTCACCTGCAGAAGGGAAGGTGGGACTTTGTGTCTCTGTAGGAACGTATGCAGTAATATCCTTATCACTGGCATTCCCGACATCCCTTTAGGTTATCCTTTGTATCTGTTGTTGAAATATGCCCACAATACTGAGTTCTCCTTTGACAAGAAACACAAACTCCAATTATGTAAAGCCTCCCATCTGGAAACTCAACACATGAGTTGCTGCACTGGATCAGGCCCTGTGTCCAGTCGGTTATTTTCCTCTGACAAGAACACAGCCGATTTAAGGACTGTCATGTTTGTTCTCAAATAATTCTTTTTTTTCTTTTTTCTTTTTTTTTTTTTTTTTTTTTTTGCTTTTTTAGGGCTGTACCCATGGCATATGGAGGTTCCCAGGCTAGGGGTCGAATCGAAGCTGCCAAGCTACACCACATTTCAGCAATGCGGGATCCAAGCCTCATCTGCAACCTACACCACAGCTCATGGGAATGCTGGATCCCCAGCCCACTGAGCAAGGCCAGGGATCTAACCTGCATCCTCATGGATCCTAGATGGGTTCGTTAACCACTGAGCCACAAAGGGAACTCCTCAAATAAAATTCTTAAATACTTTAAAGGTTGTTCTCCAACTAGTAACAACTAGCACGTATTGAGTCCTTACTAGATGGTAGGCACTGCTGAAAAAATTCTACTTTTCTTAATTAATTTAATCCTGTAATTGGCCTTATTATTATCTTCATTTTACGAATAGGAAATAGAGGCAGAGAGCATTTATACCGCTTGTCTAATGCATCAAGCTAGTGATTGGTAGAGCTGGATTTGAACCTTGTGTCTTAAGTGTCTTAATCCAAGACCTTACAGTATCCCATGGTGAAGCTTTATGGATTCATGACTCATAATTTTATCTCACTCTTTGTACAGGAATATTCCTAATGAATAGTTGTATTTCTCTTGAGAAGAGGCAAAATGACAGTCATACTGAATATGTGCATATTGAAATATTGAATGGATTTGGGTTTTTAATGTGTTCTTTTGAGTAAAGAATCGTTATACCTTTCTGCTGGTCTATAGAATGTGACCATAAATATTTTTTTTCATCCAGCATTAACTAAGTAAAATCTTATTTAAGCAATATAAAAGTGGAAATAATATTAATTTGTTTCTTAGAATATAAAACCCCAGGAGAAGGGACTGGAAAAGATCTATTCTGAGGCAAGGACTATCTGCTGTGATAACCCTGGACCCTAGTGAAGTTACAGAACCACAAACATGTCCATCTCATTTTCCCAGATTACATTTGAGGCCTGATTCAGTGCCTTTGTCTTCTCTTATTAAGCAAGCAATTAGTGATAAGGGCCCAGCACTGGACAAATTAGGGAAGAAGAGAGAACACAAATAGAATCTAATGCCAGCAAACCTCCATCATGAAGAATGCTGGGACAATGAGCTTATCCTGTCTCAGGGCCAGGCATGGAAAATAAGAATGTTTTTATCTTTTTATTCATCTCCTTCTTTGTCCACTACAACCAACATATGAGTTACTTCTCTTTTATAAAAAAACTTCAGGAACAGGTTTGGATGGTTCTTAGTTCCTATCCTAATTCCTCTAGCTAACTTAGAAATTCATTGTAATACTCTCCTTTTAATTTACTGATCTGTGCAAATTTGTCTACCTCCAGAAAATATGTATTTTTCTACTATTCACTGAAGAGGGAGGCCTTGATATTTGCCTTAATCTTCTATGACCAAGAGTCACTTCTACTCATAGTCTTTGTCTCTACTGTACATTTTATTAACTTTTGTGATTTTTTAAAATAGACGTTATCATAGATGCTGCAGATTTAATAGATTGAGCTAATAGATTTTAATGAATTTAACCTTTAATCCATAGAACTAAGTTTTGTTTTTTGATAACCAGCCCATTTTCCTCCATGTGACTGATATTGTCACATTAAAGGGGTCACACAGCCACATTTGTCTGCAACCCATCCCTGTTGGATCCTACATAGAGTTCTCCAGATTAGCAGCCATGGCAATAGAAATTAGGCTTCTTCTATACAGTTGACAAGCTGACATTTACCTGGCCAGGCCTCAAGGCTCTGACTGCTTGCCATGTCCCTGTTCCTTCTGAGGCAGAGCCTAACGCTACTGCTTCCTCAAGCAGCTATCACCAGGCTTTGCCCTTGGGCAACTGTCCCCCTGTTCACATTTAGGCTGAATTGACTTCTCAGAGATGGCCTGGCTGTAGAACTTGGTTGGACTGACTCCTCAGAGGTGGCCTGGCTGTAGCTCTTGGTTAATAGAGGAATCCTTTACTGGCAAGGGAAGAGCTGATCCAATCCAATCTTGACCTTCTTGTGGAATATTTGAATGTGAAACACCAAGGTGGAAGGATTGATAATAGAGTAACCTCAAAAATGAGACCAGGGAGAAAGTAGTAAACACAAGATGTGATAAAACAGAAACAACTAGAGTGTGAACACATGAAGTAGAGATGCAGTTAGGAGCAGGGTGGACAGGGCCATGAACCAGAGATGCTGGCTCATGGGAATGTCTCCTTGACAGGTGTTGGACCTGGATGCTAGAGTATCTGGACTCATGTTTGGCTCCCAAAAACCTATTTTGTACCAAATAAGTCAATTTTCTGTGCCTCCTTACTTCAGGGTGTTTCCTTAAAATAAACCCATGTCACCATGGTAACAAAGACCCTATTGTGGGTGCTGCTCCTGGTCTGAAAAAGGCCACACAGGCATTATAATCTCTGATGTAGGGTACCTGTACTTACTTGTCACCTTTTCAACAATTTGATGCACCCTTTTCTTGCTTTTACCCCACCCTTCTTATAGGTAAAAATATGCATTTGTATACCAAAAGCCAAATCCTTTGGTGCTGAGAAGTCCACCTGTAAAAATAATGAACACTCATTAATCATAGAGAAATGCATCTCTAAGATGCTAAAAACGTAGATTTTTTTTTTATTGTATAATCTGTTGTTCTTCTCTGACATTTTTCACTTCTGTTGTAAATTTTTGTTGGGACATCAGAGTGGATGTCAGTGACTACTGTAGCTTCTTTAGAGGACAAAAAATTTTCCTCAACCCTCTTAGGGTCCCAGCCTGGGTCTGAAAAGTAAACTGGCAAAGATATATTAACAGGAGAAAAGTATCCACATTTATTTAATGTAAGTTTTATGTGACATAAGGAGATGAAGATCCAGAGAAACAGGCCTGGGATTTTTGTTGTTGTTGTTGTTGTTGTTTTTAGGGCCATATCCATAGCATATGGAGGTTCCGAGGCTAGGGGCTGAATCTGAGCTGCAGCCACAGGCCTACGCCACAACCACAGCCACAGCAATGCAGGATCTGAGCCATGTCTGCCACCTACCTCACAGCTCATGGCAACACTGGATCCTTAACTTACCGAGCAAGGCCAGGGATAGAACCCAAGTCTCCGTGGATACTAGTTGGGTTCTGGTAAGCACTGAGGCCTGACAGGAACTCCAGGCCTGGGTGATTTTATGTTGAGTGTGAAGAAGACTGGACCGTCATTGTGGAGAAGTAAAGTGGGGGAGACATAGCAAGACCTGCCTATTAGGACTTTGTCTTTGGAGATAAGAACACTCCTTTCTTCTGGGCATGGGGAGGGGACCTCTCACACGGAAACTTTATAACCTGCTTGAGAGAAGAGTGGTAAATCGGCAAGGTCAGATGGAATCTCTTTTAGCTTAAAATATTTTCCTAGGGTATTCCTGAGAATTATAACTCTGAGCAATGTAAACAATTGTTATTAAGAATCTGGGATCCAATGGGTGTGAAAAATGTGAGATTTAGGGAGTTCTGTGGTTAACAAATCTGAGTAAGAACGATGAGGTTGTAGGTTTGATCCCTGGCCTTGCTCATTGGGTTAAGGATCCAGCATTGCTGTGAGCTGTGGTGTAGGTTGCAGACGCAGCTCAGATCCCAAGTTGCTGTGGCTCTGGTGTAGGCCAGTGGCTACAGCTCCCATTAGACCTCTAGCCTGGGAGCTTCCATGTGCCAAGGTTGTGGCCCTGGAAAAAGACCAAAAAAAAAAAAGTGAGATTTAGTAGGATGATTTTCCCACCTTGTTTGTCCATACAGTTTTCTTGAAGGGTGTCTGTGAACCCTACTTGGAGAAAGGCTATCATAGGATTCTTGGTAGAGTCCAGCATTTTAATGTTTAATAGAAAATTTTTAATGAATTAAACCAAGCTCAGAGAAGAGTGCAAAATTATGAGCATATAGCTCAAGAGATTTTTCGTAAAGTGAGCATTCCTGTGTAAGCACCTCTCAGATCAAGACAAAGAACACCAGTATTTTATCAGAAGCAACTTATTACCCCGCCTTCTGAGTCCTATCCCCAGACAGATAAGAAATTTCCTGATTTCTAACACTGATATTATTTTCAACTGTTTCTTAGCTTTGTATAAATAAAAGTATTTAGTGTGTGTTCTGTGTGTGTATCTTCTCTGCTCTATGATATGTTTGTGAAATTTCTCCGTATGGTTACATGTAGCAGAAGCTTTTTCCTTTTTATGTTTGCAAGTATTCCATTGTAGAAGTATACCAGAATTTATTTATCCATTCTGTTGATGCACATTTGAGCTGTTTTCAGTTGAGAGAGAATACAAATACCGCTATTCTGAAGCTTATTGTATATGTTTTCATTGTACATACATATATTTTGTTGTTGTTATTGATCATATATCTTGGACCAGAGCCATGTGATATGCATAATTTAGATAAGAATCTAAAAAACTATTTATGACAATGCAAATTATTCCACATTCTTATCAGTATTTGGCATGTCCAGTCTTTTACATTTTTTCCATCCTAATGGATTCATTCCCCAGATAGCTAATGTTTATTGACCATGGGGAGATCTATTCGTGTGTGTACGAAATGGCTGTTTGGGTCTCTTGTTCACTTTTTAATTTCATTTTCTACCCTTTTCTTATCGATTAGTAGGAGTAATTTATGTGTTCTAGATATGAGTCCTTTGTCAATTATGTGTACTGCAAATATATTTTCTCATTTTTTATATTGGCTTTTCACTTTGTTAGTGGTGTCTTTTCTTAAACAGAACCCCTTAATGAAATAAAATTTATGAATTAGTCCAGCAATTCATAATCATGGTTGATTAGCAACTATGTCATATTGCTCTGATGTCTTTCTGAAAGTCATTAATAAATAGTTCCTTTCCTGGATTTAACTGATAACTTATAGCCCATTATCTCATTTATAAAACTTAGAATGCTTCACCATAGATGCTTTTCTTCATCCTTGCCCACCTCAAAGCCTAATGCCTTTTATTTAGACCCTACTCATCACATTACCGGATTTTCTCATCATTTGTCTTGTATGATAAAATGATTTGCTACCCAAATGGTTTTATCAAAAATGTGACGGTTTCTTTGGACATCCCTTCTTTCATAACAATGACAAATATTATACGTGTAATTTACCCTGGCTCATTCCTTGTGGGACCACATTATTTCTCTTCTTCATTCAAAGTCATCCCCTCATTCACTTAACAATTAATAATGGGGTGACTACTGACGTGAAGCCCTGTGCAAGACAAGGGTATAGAATAGTAAGCAACGTCAAGCTTAGTACTTTCCTTCATGCAGTTTACAGTTTAGGATAGAGAGGCGTTCCATCCATTATTACATACATTTATGTAAAGTCACTGTGACAGGTGCTGTAAAAGAGACGTACCATTGTCAGGGGATGGTCATTTTTCCAGGGAGAAGTATCAAGGGCTTTGTTTTTCCTTATGGATCTGGCACAGGTATGTTAAGAATATAGTGATTCATGATTTGCAGGAGTTGGGTATGAGGAATTATGTCCACTCAGTGATTACACCAGGTGATGATTTGTGTTCTGCTGAAGTGAGGAAACACCGTGGCAGTAGCCAGACCAAGAAAATCAGTATGTTATCTTTGAAATAGTATGTTGTAAGTTGCCAATCCTCATTCTGTAAAGATTTGTTTTGAAAGAATTTCTATTCTAAAACCTTTATTATAATTTTTTCTGATGGATTGGGTAAAAAGTGTTTCATGAATATTTCAAGATGTAATTTTCCTGCCCGGGACATACTGACAGAAAGCCTGTTTTTTGCTGTTGTTGTATTTATTGTTTGCATTCTTTTTTTAAGCAATGTGTGTGTGTATGTGTGTGTGTGTGTGTGTGTGTGTGTGTGTGTGTGTGTGTGTGTGGAAAACATTTCCAGCAGTAGAGATTTTGCAGCTTTCTAACCTTATTATTTTTGTGTCTTCTTAGAAGCCAGCAGTTCTTCAGTCTACTTAATCTAAGAGACAGTACTTAATTATTTGCATCCAGGAATGTCTGTGGGAAAAAATATGCTCAGATCTTAGCAAACAAATTCTTTTTCCTTATCCTTTTGATATTTTTATCTGAATTTTCACTGGACACATAATCCAAAGAGCAGGCTATGTTTTCAGTATAGTTATTTTCAGAATTTACTTTTACCTGAAATTTTATCTGCTTATGTCATACAGATATTGTGTGTGTGTGTGTGTGTGTGTGTGTGTGTGTGTGTGTGTGTGTGTGTGTCTTTTAGGGCTGCACCCATGGCATATGGAGGTTCCCAGGCTAGGGTCCCATTCAGAGCTGTAGCTGCCAGCCTACAGCACAGCCACAGCAACGCAGGATCCGAGCCACATCTGGGACCTATACCACAGCTCATGGCAATGCCAGATCCTTAACTCACTGAGAGAGGCCAGGGATTGAACCCGCATCCTCATGGATGCTAGTTGGGTTCGTTAACTGCTGAGCCATGATGGAAACTCCATACAGATATGTTATTAGTTTATTTCAAATGACTGATGTGTATAGAATGTGTACATGTATGTGCAACCGGGTCACCATGCTGCACAGTAGAAAAAAAAATTGTATTGGAGAAATAACTATAATAATTATTATATAACTATAATATTATTAAATAATAATAATATATAATATAAATTTTATAATTTTATAATATATAAATATTATAATAAAATAATATAACTATATTATTATTTAAAAAATAATAAAAATGGATTATGTGAGGATTCTATTTCTTATCGCATGGTAGAATGAGCTATTATGCCAGCAACATTTTAAAATAAATAAAATATTTAAAACATTAAAACATTTTAAATAGTTCATTTTTTCTCTTTATTATTTAAAAATAATATAGACTCCTCATAGGGAAGAGTGGTAAAAATGAAAATTTAAAAATTATCTTACTTTCGGAATTTTTTTTTTTTTTTGTCTTTTCAGGGCTGCACCCATGGCATATAGAGGTTCCCAGGCTAGGGGTCTAATCAGAGCTGTAGCTGCCAGCCTACACCACAGCCACAGCAACGTGGGATCCAAGCCACGTCTGCAACCTACACCACAGCTCATGGCAACACTGGATCCTTAACCCACTGAATGAGGCCAGGGATTGAACCCACCACCTCTTGGTTCCTAGTCAGATTTGTTTCCATTGCACCACGATGGGAACTCCACTTTTGGAATTTTGATGTACATTTTTATAGTCATTTATTTTGCTATAAGCACATATTTATTTATAGAAATGTTATCAGACTCTGTATGTTGTTCTTTAATTTACTTTTGTCATTTAACACTAGGTAATGAATATCTTTTGATGTTATTGCATAGCAATAAATTATCATAATTAATGACTTATATTTGCTCACTTAACGTGTCGTAATGCATTTAACCTCAGTATCTCAGTGTAATTCAACAACACAACAATATTTAAAAGTACAGTGTGTGACTAGAAGACTAAATGAGCATGCAAAACAAATCTAGATAAAAGAAGACAGCCAAAAAATGACCACACAGTTGAATCAATATTTTTTCATAAATAGAAGGTGAAAAATAGAGAATCTGAGCTGTATTTATTTTACCAGAATCAAAAACTAAGCAAATATTTTAAATATGCACTTAAATTATAATAAAAATTGGGTTTGTATAAAAAGATCATCAAATTGATAGTGTAGGTCAAAAGAGTTGAAAAATGTGGTTTATGTGTCACTGTGCAGATTAAACAATTCAATATACAGATTGAATTGTCATGTAATTTACAGATAGTCTCTAATATGGTGCATCCTTTTTTTTTATGTGAAACCCAGCCATTCTGTATCATTTTTCCTCCATTCATTGAGCAGGTATTTGTTGAGGACCTGGTATTTGCCACGCTCTTTCACAACCTAAGGGTCCAGTAGTGAACCCAATAATACAGTCTTTCCTTTAATGAACTCATAAACTAGTAAAAAAAAAGGGGGGGCAGCATTTAAATATACAATTACACATCTAAGAGTAGTGGCATTTTTTTACCCTTCACACTCTTTCCCTCTTCAGATCTGGGGCACATGAAACCAAGGATACATAGAGAGGCTAAAGGGAAAGAATCTTGTCAGACATAGAGATTCTTATTGTCTTGAAGTCATACCACTTGCTACACTATAGAATCCACAGCTCAGCCTCCCTTTCCTATGCCTCCAGCAGCTGTGCAGCTGAGAACTCCAGAAGCCACAGAGAGGGATAAAAAGCAGCTCCAAAGCAAAGAATTTTCTCTATTGCTTGGAGAGACACCCTCGATTTATGTGTCAGTGTGTCTGTATGCTTGGATGTTTAAATTTGAGAATGTAAATACTCATGCATGTTTAAAACCTTTTCGTACAACTTTTTCTACTTTTCTCCCATTTACTTAACAGAGGTATGTTGAGGGACATAAGATGAAATCCTTCAGGAATCTTAAGGACTTCTGGTGCATTGTGGCCAAAGAATCAGCTAATGTAATTATGCATCTTGGTTATATGAATATATTCCCAATATATAACTGTGTGTTCAAATGTCTCTCTGTACATGCAGTGTATATATAACCCTCTTGCTTATGTCCTGCTGTATCTGAGAAGACCTTGGAATAGTCTATTTCAGATTTACTTTGGAATCAGCTGGGTAGTTTTTAAAAAGTCTTACTCCTGGATTCCACCTTCAGAGGACTTGGTTTGATTGGTTGGAAAGTGGTCTGCGCCTTGGGAATTAAAAACTACCTAGGTAACTCTATTGTGTCTCCAAGTCAAGAAGCACTGGCCTAAAACAAAATGTAATGGCTTAATAAGTAGAAAGAAAAATGAGTTTTTCTTCCTTATAAAAGGTGCTATAAATATAAGCATTACATTTGGAACTTAAACTCTACAGATTAACAAATTAGTGACTGTTTTCTCTTGCTTTTGCTTCCTCCCCCAATGCAATAGTCTAAGACATAGATGCCCCAAGACTTTTATCTCTTAGGGCCACATCCACAACATATGGAAGACTAGGGGTCTAACTGGAGCTATATCTGCCAGCCGACACCACAGCCACAGAAAGACCAGATCCAAACCGTGTCTGCAGCCTACACCGCAGCTCACAGCAACACTGGATCCTTAACCCATTGAGTGGGGCTAGGGATTGAACCCACATCCTCATGGATACTAGTTGGGTTCCTTACTGCTGAGCCACAGCAGGAACTCCCCAAGCCTATGATTTCTACCCTTCTACTCACCAATTTTTGCTTATCATGTGCATCCCTACTTCACGTGGTCTGTGTGGGGAACTTCAAATGCCGCTGAGAAACTCTTCCCTGCTGACAGCTTTGTATCACAGGAGGAACAGAAGTAATCATCACTCAGATAGCAATTCAATTACCACATACACTGCTTTTCCCTGAATTTATATTCTCAGAACTATGCTTCTCATGGTGAATATGTATAAATCTTACTTCAGAATATAGATGAAATTACACTTAGAGCATGTATTTAAATCATGTGGGGTGACATGACTTAAGGTGAGGAAATAAACATTTTCCATTTACCCTGTGGTATTTTTACACAAAATTTGAAAAATAGAAAGTTGTTAAACTTCAAATAATACATTCGATTTCTCTTCTCTGATAAAGGTTTCCTTGAGGGAGGTGGGGATGAGAGTTTTAAACTGAACCTGGGAAATATAATTTCAATTTGAATCTGAGCATACCCTATCTTAATCATTAAATTAAAATGTGAGTTACTGTGAATGTTAGACTTAGATAATTTCATGTACCAATTAGATTTTCCTTTAAACTACTCACCACATTTAAATTGGACATTGATACTTAAATATTTACATTTTCAAATGGTCTGTATTCTGCAACGTATAATGCAAGCATCAAGTACAACTTGTAATGAGTTTTGTCCATCTTGCAACATTTTAAACAAGAGTTTGCTGAGTGCCTGTTATATGCTAGACAACACTTAGCATGATATGCTGAATTTATATTGGATTCTCTTTTGGAGGGATGCAGGTAATTGGCTAATAAATACAAAATTATAAATCAAGATAAGTACAATGACGGATATGGAAAATGTCCTCTAATGGAAAATAAAGGATGAAGAATAAGAGATTTTAGTCTTGCAAATTAAAGATCCCAGGACGCAGAGAGTATAGGAATACCATTCTTCATATTAGAAACAGTATGTGCTAAAAATACCAGACATGAGAGAACTTGGAGTGTTCAAGTTCACGTGGCTGTAGTTTATTGGCCTTGCAGTGAGTGAGATATAAGATGGTGTTGAAAGGTCAGTGTGACCTTAGAGAATAGAGTAGCTTTATATTTTATTTAAATGGGATGGGAGGCCATTAAAAATTTTAAGCATGATTCAATTCATATTTTAAAAACATCATTATGTCTGCCTAGAAAAAGATTATATTTAAGGCAAGTGTAAAATAAGAAAGATGAAAAATAATAGGTTGTGGCAGGAATCTCTGTGACAGATGATGGTGGCCTAGATTGTGAAGAGGGCAGAGCAGATTGATTTGGATTCATGTTAATAGCAGTTTGGAGGAGTTCCTGTTATGGCTTAGTGGTTAAGAACCCAACATAGTGTCCATGAGGATGCACGTTCCATTCTTGGGCTCACTCAGTGGGTTAAGGATCCAGTGTTGCCACAAGCTGTGGCACAGGTCACAGATGCAGCTCAGATCCCACATTGCTGTGGTGATGACACAAGCCAGCAGCTGCAGCTCTGATTCCACCCCAACCCTGGGGAACTTCCATGTGCTTTAGGTTTGGCCCTAAAAAGCAAAAATATAGCTGTTGGAGGTAGAACCAACATGTCATGGGAATGGACTGGATGAAGAGGCTTGGAAGAGGCTGACACCTAGGTTTTAGCGTTGAGGAATTGGGTGTATGCTACAAGAATTACTGAGATGGGAAAGACCAATACAAAGCAAGTTTTACTGATCTCTTTGTTATTATTTTAGAGGGATTTGTGGAACCTGAGTTGCATTTTGTGTTCATTAAGTCTGAGATTCCTATCAACTGATATACTTAGATGTCCTGGGATAGTGGCATGGAACTCCACGTACAGAGGAGCAACAGGACTAATCTAGATCAGTCAATGTCAGCATATGCAGTTTTTAATACTTATTAAAATGTACACAGAAGTAGAGACGAGAAAAATAAACCCCCATGTGGCCTTCACCTAGCTTCAACAGCCATCCGCAACTCCTGAGCAATCTTGTTTCAACTACATCCATCCATTCCCTGTTCCCCTCCTCCTACCACCACCACTGACACTACTGGATTATTTTGAAGCAAATCCTAGGTGGCATATAATTTCCATCATTAGTTCTTCAGTATGGATTTCTAAAATTAAAATTAAAATTGAGGACTTTTTTTTTTTTTTTTTCTTTTAGGGCCACAGGTGCAGCATATGGAAATTACCAGGCCAGGGGTCAAATTGGAGTGGCTGGCCTATACCACAGGCACAGCAACACCAGATGTGAGCCACGTCTGTGACCTACAGCAGAGCTCATGGCAACACTAGATCCTTAACCCACTGAGTGGGACTAGGGGTCAAACCCTCATCCTCATAGATACTTAGTTGGGTTTGTTTCCACTGAGCCACAATGGGAACTCCAATGGAGGACTCTTTAAAAAAGTATAATCACAGTATCATGATCACAACTAAAATAACAGTAATTTCTTTATACTTTCATACAGTGTTCCAATTTCCTTGACTATAAATTATTTGTCACCAATGGTCTTTTAATCAAGATCTGAATAAAGTTTATACATTACGATTTGCTGATTTTTCTTTTATATTCTTTCTCTTTTCACTTCCTCTTTTTTTGCATTTGCAATTTGTTTGTTGATAAACTAAATTTATGCACATATAGAGAGTCTCACAATCTCCATTTTCACCATGGTGTCATTTCCCCCGTTATTCTCTCTTTCCCCTTATTTCTTGACTTTTTTTTTTTTTTTTTTTTTTTTTTTTTTTTTTTTTAAGGCTGCACCCGTGGCATATGGAGGTTCGCAGGCTAGAGGTCTAATCAGAGCTGTAGCCACTGGCCTATGCCACAGCCAACAGCAACATAGGATCTGAGCCGCCTCTGCAACCTACCCCACAGTTCACAGCAACACTGATCCTTAACCCACTGAGCAAGGCCAAGGATTGAACCCGCAACCTCACGGATACTAGTTGGGTTCGTTAACCACTGAGTCACTACAAGAACTCCCCCTTATTTCTTTGAAAATTATATCTATAGTTATATCTATAGTTTTTTACCTGACTCATATTTGATTTTTTTGTCAAGACTGTTTCATAGATGGTGACATATACTTTCATCACAAGACAACCAGTATTTTGTTGTCCTGCTTTTTCTGATGTGAGCAGCCAAATGATGATCATTGCCTACATCCATTGTTTCATTTAATGTTTCAAAAAGCCTCTTCAATTTTGTTTCTAGGTAATTTGGACACATTTCCTACCTTACACCTGAAATCAACCAATTCTCTTAGGAACTCCAGTTCCTTTAAGTTGAAAATGATACTTATTTGGAGAGCACAATCTAGGCACTCACTGTTATTGGCTTGCTCATTTTGAATACAGCTAGGAGATACATCACACGTTCATACTGATAGGTTTTCTTTAAATTCAGAATTACCCGACTTTTACTTCAATGCCTCCATCTGGTATAGTGGTGGTTTCTAATGTCATCAGAAAAGTTAATTGCCTGGTGAGAGCATGGAGAGGGCCCATAACTGAGTCCAGTGAAGATAGATATTTAGGAATAGAAAAGAGGAAAAAGACCTGACAGAGCAGGCAGGGTAGAGCAAGTAGGTTGTGGTGCCCCGAAAACAAGGAAGAAATAGTATTATAAGAAGGAGAAGAAAATTGCATTGGATGGTCCTGAGAAGTTAAATAACACAGTGTGAAAACATGTGCATTTGTATTTGGCAAAAAGGAAGCAATTCTTGCAGTGTAATGACAGGAGTAGGACCCAGTCAGTGTGTGTGGGTAAGTAGCTGGGAGATGAGAAAATGTATATACATTGTGAAGAGGGATGTGTCCTAATTCTGAAAGATGGAAATCAAGTGGCTGTTTCGTAATCTCTTTTGCCTCAAGAAGGATTAACTGATAAAAGCTAGGCCTCAGTCAGAGCAAGTTCTTTCTTAAGGAAATCTGAGAGACTAAGGCTGTCCACGTGTGCCAAATATAAATTATTGGGAAATAAATAGATTTCTATACAGTTTCCTTTTATCCTCCTGATTCTGTAGTGTCCTGAGGGATTCAAGGTATGAGACCATATTTATCCACAATTCTTTTGACAAGCCTGTCATAAACCAAGAGAATTTTCATCCTCACTGGGCAGTAAAGGTCTATAGAAATCGTAAATCACTAATGTCTTATCCCTGGTCACATCACTCACATTTAGTTTATTTGCATTAGCCCTGGATTCCTCTGTTTCTTCTAAGTATCTCATTGTTCAGATTGTAGCAAGACTCAGAGGTTAAAGAGAAAAAATGTCTGCACTTTCTGTCATTTCCATGTGTTTTAATAGATTCACCTAAAGTGATTGCCTAAACTATATATTCTCAGCCTCACTGGCTTGGCCAGATGGTGTGTTCCTTTCCTTTACAGCCCGTTAGTTTATTTTAGCAAACCCTTGAGACGCCTTTAACATCCCATAAATGGAGTGGATGGGGGCCAGGTTCTTTCTAGGTTAATGATTTTGAGATCAGTATTTTTGAAACCTAAGCACTGTTTCAGCAAAGGGGGGAAAAAAATCAACAGATGGGAGAGGGGGTCACTATCAGTGATTATGATGGCAATAAAACAGCTTACAAAAGGGAAAGAACAGACCATGTGGCTTCGTCCTTCCCCGTAGTTAAGTGGTAATAGAAGCAAAAACAAATCAGGCTTCCTTGGTGCTTCGGAGAATCTTTAGGAGTCAAGTTAAACAGTAAAAGGACAAAAATTATTCTCATGTTTTTCGGTTTGGCAGCATTTTACTTCTTACTAACAGTTATTTTTCCAGGATTACAGGGCCTGCCTTTGAAAGGAAGAGAGTCGTGTTATTGATTAACTTTTCTAACATGCTGTCAGTAGCAAATGATTTTAATAATTTTTTTTTGAAGAACCACAATCTTTGGAATCATCAGAAGGCTGCATTTAAGTGGACCCAGTGTGACTACTCAAATTCAGCAAATTATTTCCCTGGAGGGAAAATGCTTTTTTAATAACTATGATTAAAAACAGCTTATGTAAAAACAGTACCTGCAAAGACATAGGTGTTCCCTTACAGAGGAGTTCTGGAAAGGGAATGAGGGCATGTTTTAAAGAAAGGAAAATATGAAGGATTAATCGTGTACTCTGAACCTCATTTCTTTTCTTTGCACAGGTTTAGGGACAATAAGGACCCACTCTAGCTTCAGGTTTGCTCTCTTTCTCTTATGTTGATTATTTGCTGTCACCAGAAGCCTTCATCTTTCCAGCAGCATGGAGAACAAAGTTCAAAATAAAACACCTTAGGCAGAAACTTGATGAACTGTGGGTAAAAGAGGAGGAATTGGGTATGGCTAAGGATCCCTAATATCCATAATTTGGGGGGACAAAGTCTCTTTCCTTTGAGTTTTATATTTATTTTTGAGCTTAATATCTAAGCACCTAAATTATCTGTATTTGCTAATTCATATATAATGGTCTGAAAGAAATATTAGACAGAAGAGACCAGTGGTACTGATTAAATATTATAAAGAATGACCTTCAAAAATTGCACCACATAATTATAAATGCCTCTCTTATTGGATAAACTCTTGAGGCATGTGTCAGCCTGGAAGTTAACACAGAAATGCTGGACCTCAAATATGAACGAGTGGTGCCAGCTTTACTTCTACTCTAAGGTAGAGAGAATAAATGGGGTGGGGTGTGGGGCAGACCAGTAAATTCCTAAATAGGAGCTTATGGATATCAACTGCCATTTCTGCTCTGATGAGTTTTTTTTTTTAATTTCATTTTCATGTAAATTGTAGGTATACAGCATTATAGTTCAACATCAGTATACCCTACAGAGGGATCACCACAAGTCTAGCTACTATCCTTACTATGCAGCTGGTCCCCTTCACTCACTTCGCCAAGCCAGCAGCCCCATTGCCCTATGGTAACCACTAATTGGTTCTCTGTATCTTTGAGTTTGTTTTTTATTTTGTTTGTTGTTGGTTTTTTTCCGGATTCCGTATGAACGAAATCATATGGTATTTGTCTTTCTCCAGCTGACTTATTTCACTTAGCGCAATACATTCACAATCCATCCGTGTTGTAAAAAATGGCAGGATTTCATTCTTTTTTGTGCCTGAATAGTGTTTCATTGTATATATACTACCGCATTTTCCATTCATCCGTCAATGAACACTTTAGATCTTTTTCCATATCTTGACGCTCTTGTAAATAATGCTGCAGTGAACATAGGGGTGCATATATCTTTTCAAATTAGTGTTGTCACATTCTTCAAATAAATACCCTGAAGTAGACTAGCTGAGGCATATGGTAATTCTATTCTTATTTTTTTGAAGAATCTCTCTACCGCTTTTCACTATGGCTGCACCAATTTACAGCCCATCAACAGTCCATGAGGGTTCCCTTTTCTCCATATCCTCTTCAATATTTGTTACTTTTTGTCTTTTTGATAATAAACAGATATGAGGTGATATCTTATTGTGGTTTGCATTTCCCACATAATTTGTAATATTGAATATCTTTAATGAGACTTTTGGCCATCTGTATGTCTTCCTTGAAAAAATTCTATTTAGACCATCTGCCCTTTTTTTTTTTTTTTTTTTTTGTCTTTTTGTCTTTTTGTCTTTTCTAGGGCCGCTCCCGCAGCATATGGAGGTTCCCAGGCTAGGGGTCTAATTGGAGCTGTAGCTGCTGGCCTACGCCAGAGCCACATCAACCTGGATTCTGAACCGCCTCTGCCACCTGCACCACAGCTCACGGCAATGCCGGATCCTTAACCCATTGAGCAAGGCCAGGGATCAAACCTATAACCTCATGGTTCCTAGTCGGATTCGTTAACCACTGCACCACGACAGGAACTCCTCCTCTGCCCATTTTTAAATTGAGTTGTTTTTGTTGTTTAATTGTATGAGTTCTTCATATATTTTGGATATTACCACTTTATTGAATATATGATTTACAAATATCTTTCCCCATTCAGTAGTTGCCTTTTCCTTCTGATGATGGTTTTCTTCACTGTGCAGAAATTTTTCAGTTTGATGTAGTCCCATGTGTTTCCTTTTTTTTGTTGTTGCCTTTTTGTTTTTGTTTTTTTGCCTTTTCTAGGGCTGCTCCCTCGACATATGGAGGTTCCCAGGCTAGGGGTCTAATCAGAGCTATAGCTGCCGGCCTACACCACAGTTCACAGCAACTCTGGATCCTTATCCCACTGAGCGAGACCAGGGATCAAACCCACAACCTCACGGTTCCTTGTCGGATTCATTAACCACTGAGCCGCAATGGCAACTCCTACTTTTGTTTTTGTTTCCCTTAATTTTGGAGTCAGATTCACAAAGACATCTCTAAAACTGATGTCAGTGAAGTTATCAGCTATGTTTTCTTCTGGGAATTTTATGGTTTCAGGTCCTATATTCAAGTCTTTAATCTATAATCCAATGTGAGTTAATTTTTGTGTATAGTATAAGATAGTGGTCTAGTTTCATTTTTTTTTTTTTTTTGTACATGTGGCTGTGCATTTTTCCAAGCACCATTTATTGAACAACTATCCTTTCTCCATTGTATGGTCTTTGCTCCTTTGTTGTAAATTAATTGTCTATATATGTACAGACTTATTTCTGGGCTATAAATTCTATCCCATTGATCTACATGTCTATTTTTGTGCCAATGTCATACTGATTTGATTTTTATACCTTCGTAGTATAATTTGAAATCAGAAAGCATGGTATTTCCAGCTTTGGTCTTCTTTCTCAAGATTCTTTGGCTATTCAAGGTCTTTTGTAGTTCTATACACATTTAAAAATTATTTGTTCTAGTTCTGTGAAATATGCCTTTGGCATTTTGATCAGGATTATGTTGAATCTGTAGCTTTTGGGGGGTCATTTGAAAATTTTAATAATATTAAGTCTTCAAATTCATGAAGACTTTGCATCTTTTTGTATCTTCTGTTTTTCTTTAGTTATTTTTATAGTACAGGTATTCCACTTCCTTGGTTAAATTTATTCCTAGGTATTTTATTCTTTTTGATGCAATTATAAATTGGGTTGTTTTATTAATCTCTCTTCATGATAGTTGATTTTTAGTGTATAGAAATTTTATAACTTCTATATATTGATTTTGTATCTTGTGGGTTTACTGAATTCATTTATTACTTCTAAGAGGTTTTTTTGGTATCATCTTTAGGGTTTTCTGTCTGCAAATGGTGACAGTTTTACTTCTTCCTTTCAATGTATATGCCTTTTATTTATTTATTTTTCTTACCTAATTGCTATGGCTAGGACTTCCATTACTATGTTGAATGACAATGGCAAGAATGAGCATCCTTGTCTCATTTCTGATTTTAGAGAAAAAGGTTTCAGCTTTTTAACCATTGAGTGTGATGTTAGCTATGGCTTTGTCATATATAGCCTTTATTATATTGAGTCATGTTTCCTCTGTACCCACTTTATTGAGACTTTTATCATAGATGAATGTTGAATTTTGTCAAATAATTGTTGTGAGTCTGTTGAGATGATCATAAAATTTTTATCCTTGATTTTGTTAATGCGATATATCACATTCCTGTGTTAACCTATCCTTACATCCCTGGAATAAATCCCACTAGATATTGGTATATAATCTTTTAATGTATTTTGGATTTAGATATCTGTTTTGTTAGGGATTTTTCATCTATGTCCATCAAGGATGTTGGCCTGTAATTTTCTTATTTTGTGGTGCCTTGTCTCTTTTAGCTGAGTGAGTCTCTGGCTTCATCAAATGTGTTTAGAAGTCATCCTTTCTCTTTAACTTTTTTGGAAGAGTTTGAGAAGGATAGGTATTGAATTTTCTTTAATTGTTTCGTAGAATTTGCCACTAAAGCAATCAGGTCCTGGGTTTTGTTTGTTGGGAGCTTTTGATAACTGTTTAAATTTCATTATTAGTAATTAATCTGTTCAGATTTTCTATTTCCTAATGATTCATTTTAGGGAGATTTATGTTTCTAGAGATTTATCCATTTTCTTCCAGACTGTTCAGTTTGTTGGTATGTAATTGTTCATTGTATTGGCTTTTGATCTTTTGTATTTATATGGAATTAGTTGTAGAATTTCCTCTTTAATTTCTGATTTTATTTATTTGATCCCTCACTCTTTTTTCTTGGTTAGTCTAGCTAATGGTTTGTCAATTTTGTTTATGTTTTCAAATAACCAGCTTTTAGTTTTACAAATCTCTTTAAAAATTTCATTTTTGTCTCTATTTCATTTCCTTCTACTAATTTTGGGCTTTGGATGTTCTTTTTTTTTTTTTCCTGGTTTCTTTAAACGTAGTTTGGAATGTTTATTTAGGATTTTTCTTGTTTCTTGATGTAGGCCTATTTTGCTATGAACTGTACTCTCAGAACTGCTTTTCCTGCATATAGATCCCATAGATTTTGCTATGTCATATTTCTCATTTGTTTTCATTTATGCTTAGGTATTTGATTTCTCCTTTGATTACTTTGATGACCCATGGTTATTCAGTTTAATCTTTAAATTTTTTTTATGAACAATTTATAGTTTCATACCACTGATATTGGAAATGCTTGATATGATTTCAGTCTTCGTAAATTTTTTGAAATTTGTTTTGTGACCATGTGTGATCTGTCCTAGAGATTGTTCCATGTGCACATGAGAAGAATGTGTATTCTGCTGCTTTTGAATGGAATGTTCCATATATAATCCATCTGGATCAATATGTTTTTTAAGTCCTCTGTTTCCTTATTAATTTTTTCTGGATGATCTACCCATTAATGTAAGTGGGGTGTTAAAGTTCCCTACAATTATTTTTTTGCTTTCCTTTTTTTTCTTTAATTCCATTAATATTTGCTTTATAAAATATATATTTGTGCTCCTATGTTGTATGCATATACATTTATAAATGTTGACCCCTTTATCATTATGTAATTTCCTTCTTTGTCATTTATTACAATCTTTGTTTTAAAGACTGTTTTGTTTACTGTAAGTATAGCTACTCCAGCTTTCTTTTTATTTCCACTTTCATGGACTGTCTTTCTTTATCCATCTCTTCACTTTCAGTATGTGTGTGTTGTTTCTTCTGACTCTTGTAGGCAGCATATAGATGGGTCTTGTTTTTTTTATCCATTCAGCCACTTTATGTCTTATGATTGACAAATTTGGTCCATAAACAGTTTAAGGTAAATTTTTTTTTAGGGCCACACCCATGACATATGGAGATTCCCAGGCTAGGGGTCAAATCAGAGCCATAGCTGCTGACCTACACCACAGCCACAGAAATACCAGATCCAAGCCACGTCTGAGACCTACACCATGGCTAATGGCAACACCAGATCCCTAACTCATTGAGAAAGCCCAGGGATCATACCTGCGTCCTCATGGATGTTAGTCAGATTCATTTCCACTAAGCCATGACAGAAATTCCCAGTTTAAGGTAATTATTGATAGGTATGTATTTATTGCCACTTTGTTAATTGTTTCCTGGCTGTTTTTGTGGTTATGTGTTTCTTTCTTTTTATCTTTCTCTTTTTCCTTGTGTTTTGGTGATGTTCTTTAGTATTGCATTTAGATTCATTTCTTTTTTCCCTCCGTGTATTTGCTGTAAGTTTTTTCCTTGTGGTTGCCATGAGGTGCATATATAACAACATATATAAATACAGTTCTGCTTCAAGTTGATAGCAATAGAAATTCAAATACATCCCAAAGCTTTATCATTTTACTCCCCCATCCCACATTTCATACTTTCAACAGTACACTTTACATTTTTAAATTTTATATAACCTTTAACTAATTATTCTGATTTTATTTAATTTTACTACTTTGGTCTTTTAACCTTCATGCCTGAATTAAAAGTGATTGATCCTCTGTTACCTTTATTATTAATTTACTTTTCCAGTGGGATTTTTACTTTTATTTTTTTTATTATTAATTAGTATCATTTATTTAAATGATAAAAAGAGTCCAATTAACATTTCTTGCGGGGCCAATTTAGTGGTGCTTAACTCCTTTCACTTTTGCTTCTCTGGGATACTCTCAAGGTCTCTTCAATTCTGAATAGTAACTTTGCTAGGTAAAAAAATTCTTGGTGGGAAGGTTTTTTTTTTTCCCCTTTCAGCACTTTCAATAGGTCATGCCACACTCTTCAGGCCTATAAGTTTTCTGCTGAAAAATCTGCTGATAGCCTATGGGGTATCCCTTGTACTTAAAAAGTTGCTTTTCTTTTGCTGCTTTTAGGGTTCTCTCTTTATCCTTAACTTTTACCATTTTAATTATAATATGTCTTGATGTGTGTTTCTTTGGGTGCTTATTTGGAATTTTCTTGGCTTCCTAAAACTAGATGTCTGTTTCCTTTCCCAGATTAGGAAAGTTTTCAACCACTATTTCTTCAAATACTTTTTCTGGCCCTTTCTCTTTCTGGACCCCTGTAATGCTAATGCTATTCTGCTCAATAATGTCCCAAAGCTTCCTTAAGTTATCTTTATTTTTAAAATTCTTTTTTCATTTTGATGTTCTGTCTGGTCTATTTCTTTGATTTCCAGCATGCTGATTCAATCTTCTACCTCATTCAATCTAATGTTGATCTCTCTAGTGTATTTTTCAGTTTAATTATAACTTCTGTTTGGTATTTTCTTCTGTTTTCTATCTCTTTGTTGAAGTTCTTAGTGTATTTATCCATTTTTTTTCTGAGTTCAGTAGGCATCTTTATGGATGTTTAATTTGAACTCTTTATCAGGTAAATTGCTTATCTCTTTTTATTAACTTTTTCTCTGGTTTTGCTGTGTTCTTTTGCTTGAAACTAGTTCCTCTTCTCCTCATTTCGTCTTTTCCTCTGTGTTTGTTTCTATGCATTAGGTAAAACAGCTATCTTTTTCAGCCTTGATGAAGTGACTTTGCTTGGGAGATGCCCTATGGGGCTCTGAATTGCAATCCTGCCTGTCCAAGGCAGAGGGTTGTGTGTACCTTCTTGTTGTGGCCAGGCACCTACCAGGCACTGGCAAGCAAGGTTATCACTCAGCTGGCTATAAGGCATGGTTGGGTACAAGGGTGGGTTGTACTCTTGGTGGAGCACACCAACTGGTGTTAACAGATTAGACGGTGATTTCTGGAATGGCACCAATAAGTACCAGTATTAACAAGGTAGCCTGAAATCACAAGGAGAGCTTCTGATAGTATCTCAGTACCTAGGAATTGTCTCAACTAGTGCCTGCATCTCTGGTAGATGCTTCAAGATTAGTAAGTGTGTCCAATTTCACCTATGAGCCATGTGCTTTTCAATCTGGTGGATTTTTCTTATTTGAGGGTCTAGTGAATATGTGCAAGAGCCCTTTAAGGGTGGGCATGCCATTCCCTGTAGTGCTATAGTTTTCCTGGACATATTCCTCATGGTTTTCTAAAGCCAGGTATTTTGGGGACTTGTCTCTCCTGTGCAGGATCTAAGTGTTGCAGTAACTGTTGTGAAACTCACAACCTTCACTCCTCGGATAAAATAGCCATACCTTTGTAATCCTTCCTGATTGTGCATCACCAGAACTGGCATGTGGTTTTCTTTTTGGTGTGACCATATCCTTGTTTCTGCTAGTTGTCTTGATGCTGTCCTTTTGCTATTTGTTGTGGAGGCTCTGTTCATCCAATTTTCAGATCTCTTTCAGAGGGAATTATTCCATATATAGTTGTGTATTTGTTTTGTCCATGAGAGGAGGTGAGTTCAGAATCTTTATTTGCTACCATTTTGAACACCCTCCTCTCAATTCTCCTGCTGATAGATTTTTAATTACTTATACAAGATTCACATTAAAACAGAATGGTTTGGCTCAAAAGATGCCATAATTTGAAAATACTTAAGTTGTACAGATTGGGCTACAGCTCTGAGTAGCTCAACATTTTTTTTTTATGGAAATGATCTTAACCACTTGGAAATATGCCTGTTTCCTGACTTCCATTCATTTATTTAAATATCTAAACCTACAAAGCACTTAGTTCCCATTTTCCAGAATGATTCATATCTTGCTACAGTCAAAATTGCCAAAGTTGATGAAAGTAAGTATTAGATCTGGGACGAATAGGGAATAATACTTCACACTATCTTATTTTGAAATTTTTTTCTGTCTTTTTGTCTTTTTTTAGGGCCACACCCACAGTATATGGAGGTTCCCAGGCTAGGGGTCTAATCGGAGCTGGAGCCGTCAGCCTACACCACAACCACAGCAACTCCAGATCCAAGCCGCGTCTGCAACCTACACCACAGCTCACAGCAACGCTGAATCCTTGACCCACTGAGAGAGGCCTGGGATCAAACCCGTAACCTCATGGTTCCTAGTCGGATACGTTCTGCTGTGCCATGATGGGACCTCCTGAATTTTTTTTTAAATAAGAATTGTAGGAGGGGAGCCCCCTCTGTCCTTTATCTCTCAGAACACACATATCTCAAAGCCCACATCTATACCGCACAAAAATAGGAAACTTTTCTAAATTCACCTGGAGGAGCTGCAAGCATACAAGAATCAGGGGCAATAGCCAATATTCTAAGTGTCTTCCTGTCTATCTCAATGTAACTTCAGTATATACTATTTTAAACACATTGCCTTTCAGTCCCTTCAGTCCAGTTGTCTCAAGGAAAACAATCTCAAGTTCTCTTTTAAGCGTACAAGTCAATCAGTTTTTTATGCATCATCATAAGAACCAAACATTGCCAAGTTTTACATCTCAGTCAATTTCCATCACTTAAAAAAATAATTATGATGAAAAGTTTTACCTTTGCTTTCTGAACGGAGTTTAGAAATGCTTTTATCTTCTATTTGTAAAGAAGTTTTCCATTTTTCCTGTGGAGTCACTTTCTAATCACGTTGCCTCACATTCGGGAAATCCCATCTGTTTACGTTAGCAGTGAACAGGCCAGGCAGAAAATGGAGGGAAAAAAATCAGAGGTGGGAAACAGAGTCTTGAAAACGTGTGAGAACTGCTCAGAAAATACACATATACAAACCCATATTTTAGCAGTTTCCTGGAAACAATGGAAATCCCTCCTCTTCTTGAAAAACCTCCCTTCCTCCCTCTGCTCTCCAATTCCCATCCAAAAACCAGTGTTTTAGCAGCAGTAGTGTTCCCAGAATGAAACAGAATGTGTTTCAGAGGCAGCATGGGAGACCGAGAGCTGTGAACATATGTGCATGTAGTGTAGTACTAAAATATAAGCCTTTTTAATTAGACCCCAAAGCTGCTTTTTTAACACTATTTTTTGAAGTTAAAGAATTGTATGGTTTTCTGTCTTATAGATTCATGCCACTACCAAGCTTTCTTTTTAATTAATACACAAATAAAGGCTACATAATGGGTTGCCCAGAGATGACACATTTATCCTCACTAATGAGGATACCGTGTGCGGATGCTCACTTCTTGCCTAAGGCTATGCTGTTTTTAGTTCTTCATCCTGTAATTGCAGAATTAAATAGTTTACACTGGCTTTGTGATTAGGAAAAGGAGAAACACATCTTAGGAGGTTAAAAATCCACTTGGATGTGGGATAGTTGCAATTTCCTGTTAACACCAAGCCTTTAAAATTTTCTGGATTCATGATCTTTATCTTGCCAGCATCCACCCCCAACCTCAGTTCCCAGAATAAAAAGTCTTTGGTTGGGAAGAATTAAATGGTCAGAGTTCAAGCCACTCTAGCTGACCAATGAGAAATACTGAGCCAGATGCCTAAAAAGGAGTTGAGAGAAAGTGAGCAATGATGGCAAACAAATGTCTGGACAAGGCAAACATGAGTGCATCAGGCCTTGAGCAATAGCTTAAAGATGGGGCTTTTGTTGAATCTTCTCTCCTAGTAATTTTGCTAGATACAGTGGACAAAAACAAAACCAGGCCATCAGGTACCATACCATCAAGTGAAAGGCATGGGACAGATATAAATAACTGAAATATAAGGTAGGTCAAGTTTAGCTATGAGACTGTCAAACTGTTAATGATGGACTTCTAGAGAGGGTGAGAAATCCAACTGTGAAAAGGCTTATTAGCAAGAAAATCATTTCAAAATTTGGCTCCTTGCATTAAAGAGAGAGTGTTAATTTATTGGGGGGGGGGTTATTGTTTAACATCTTTTTCTCTGCCTCCTGTCCTTATGTGCCTGGTGCAGTATAGACCAGGGAAGGAGAGAAGTGCTCAGTGAGATACAGAGAAGGGCGAAACTCAAGGATGCAGTAAGGAAAATGACAAATTGACAGTTGAAAATAGAAGCTTAGAGATCTAGTGCAGAGACTTTGTGGTTTACAAAAAAGAAGGAAATGAACAATGTCTTAATTTCTTCTTCTTCTTTTTTTTTTTTTTTTGTCTTTTTGCCATTTCTAGGGCTGCTCCCACAGCATATGGAGGTTCCTAGGCTAGGGGTCTAATCAGAGCTGTAGCTGCCAGCCTACGCCAGAGCCACAGCAACGCGGGTCCGAGCCGCGTCTGCAATCCACACCACAGCTCACAGCAACGCCAGATCATTACCCCACTGAGCAGGGCCAGGGACCGAACCCGCAACCTCATGGTTCCTAGTCGGAGTCGTTAACCATTGCGCCACGACGGGAACTCCCTAATGTCTTAATTTCTAATATTCCTCACTTTATGTGATACTTAGTGGAGGGACATCCTAGACAGAGTCCAAAATAAAACAAACAAAAAAATCTGTTTGCCACTGATAAAAGAAAATATTAAATTGTTTTATTTTTGGATGGAAATATATGTGACATAAATACCATTGACATTATGTTATAAATTCTAATGATGAGGGAATTCATGTGAATAAATAATTTGCATGAATTTGTTTTAATATGCATTTATTTTGTTTTTTGAATGGTGATAACATATATGAGTTGCATAGAGAAAAGTTCATTCTTAAAAAAAGATTGTATCTAAATTGATTTATGTAGTATCTATCAGTACTATGTATGGACAAGAACACTTTATTAGAAGGGAAAAGACCAAGGTTCCAGTCCTGGTTCTACCCTTTAGAAATGTCATGTCCTTAGAGAAAGTACCCAAACTTTTGTCTGAAAAATTAAGCATAATATCCGTAACTCCTCTTTTGTGGCAATTTTTGAAGAATAATAGAGATGTTTTATGTGGCAGTGCCTTAAACATTTGCACATTAATATTCAATTAAATAGAATCTTGTGAATAGATGCTTTGAAATGTTAAATTAATAAAAACTGAAATAAGCCTCTTACGACTCAGCAGTCTAATCCTTTTTATAAAGCAAAAGAACCGATGTTCAAGAATTTCAAGGTAACAGTGTTTTCACATACTTTTTTTTCTCCCTGGCGTTAGTTCATTGGTGTATCTAGTGCAGACAAAACAACTTCAGTTTCCAACAAAGTCATCTATATTGAAGCCATATAAGTTAAACATGATCCATTGAAAGCTTTTTTGTAATTGAATTATTTCAAATAGATATATGGGCTAAATATTGTTGAACGTAGTTGATCATTTGATGTAGAAATGATGGAACAATGAACTAGTCAAATGTCACTGCTCATTGCCTTGAATCATAAACACATAAATCTAACCACTTTCATCTCTACCTAATCTATCTGTTTTCTAACCAGCATTGATGTTTTATTTTGGGACTGAATTTCCAGATGTTCTTTCTACAGATTGGGCAATGGAACATATACTTATTTTAAAATAATTCAGACATTCTTTAAATGAGAAAAACTCAGATAATGCAGTAGTTTTTAGTTAAATTTTCTTTAATCTGCTCTTTAAAAGCAATTAAATTGCTCTCAAAAATACCTGTAAAAACATTTTGATTCTGTTTCCATTATAGTTTCTTACATATTGTGTTATTCAAGGATTGTATGTCAGGATCTTACTGAAAGTGTTTGTGGCTTATTTATAAATAGGTAGAATTAAAAACATATAGTTCTGTTTCAATAGTGTGTGGGTTCAAGTTATTCCAAGGAAAAATATATATATATTTAGGTTTGTTTAGGTTGCTTATCAGAAAACGAGGTGGGATGGATGGGAGAGAAATAATTGGAAAAATATCTCACAAAATCAAAGATAGGGAAAACAGCTAGGCTTCAGAGGAACCAAATCAGGAACAGGAGAGTCTGCTGAAGTCAAGGGTCCCTTCTGGATCTCATTTTGAGCTTTTATGGGTTTGTGGCTTTACGTCTCTCCTCACTTTTTTCCCCCTCTCTAAATAAATTGCTTTATTGATGGACAAAGGTCATAAGTGTACAGTTCAATGAATTTTCACAAAATGAACTCATCAGTGAAATCATCGCCCAAATTGATAACTAGAATAGTATCCATAACCAGAAGCCCCGTCTGCCTTCCACACTCATTAACTCTTTCTTCCCCAAAGGTGAATTTCTATCATAAACTAGTTCTACCTATTTTTGAACTTCATGTAAATGGAGCTATACGATATAGTATAGTCTGGTCCCTGTCACCTAATATAATTTTTGTGGTAGTCATTCATGTTATATATAGTTTCATTTGTATTCATTGCTATGTAGTATTCCTTTCTATAAATATGCCACAATTTATTCATTCTATTGTGCTTGGAAATGTAGCTTGTTTTTTCATTTTTGGCGATTTTTAAAAAGTGCTTCTAGGCAACAAAATTAAAAGTAAATACATGGGACTACGTCAAACTAAAAAAAGAAATGCACGGCAAAGGGTAGCATCAACAAAATGAACTCTACTGAATAGGAGAAGATATTTGCAAATGAGATGTCTGATAAGGAGTTAATATCCAAAATAGTTGAGTATCAAAAAACAAATATCCCAGTTGAAAAAGGACCTGCATAGACATTTTTTCCAAGGAAGACATACAGATAGCTAACAGATATTTGAAAAGATGCTCAGAATCACTGATCATTAGGGAAATGCAAATCTAAACCACAAAGAGATATCACCTCACACATGTCAAAGTGGCTATTATCAAAAAAGACAACAAATAACAAGCGTTGGCTTGATGAAAGGGACCCCTCCTGTCCTGTTGATGGGAATGCAAATTGGTATATCCACTATGAAAAACAATATGAAGTCTCTTGAAAAATTAAAAATAGAAGTGCCATACAATCCATCAATTTTACTTCTGGATATTTATCTGAAGAACATGAAAATGCTCATCGGAAAGATAAATGCACCCCTGTTTTCATTACAGCATTGATTACAATAGCCAAGATATGGAAGCAACCTAAGTACCTATCTGCAGATGAATGGATAAAGAAAATGTGCACGTGTGTATGTGTGTGTGTGTGTGTGTGATATACACATGTGTATATAGTTTAAAATAGCCATTAAAAATGAAGTCTAGACATTTGTGACAACATTAATGGACTGTGAGGGTATCATGCTAAGTGAAATGAGAGAAAGACAAAAACCATATCATTTCACTTATACTTGAAATCTAAAAAACAAAACAAATAAACCAACAAAACAGAAACAGACTCATAGATACAGAGAAAAACTGGTTTTTGCCAGAGGGCAGTGGGATGGGGGTTGGGTAAAATAGGGAATGGGGATTAAGAAGTACAGAATTCCAGTTACAAAAGTCATGGGGATGTAATATAAAGCACAGGGAAAATAGTCAATAGTATTACATTAACTCTGTACGGTGACAGATGGTTACTAGACTTATCTTGGTGATCAATTCATGAGGTATATAAATGTCAAATCATTATGTTGTACCTGAAACTAATATAATATTATATGTCAGCTGTATTTCAATTAAAAAAAGAAAAAGCAAAAATACGTCTCTGCACATGCATTGACTTGTCTCTGGTGCATGCATTTGTGCATTTCTGCTGGATGGATACCTGGGAGTAGAAATCCCTGATCTTAAGTTATATGCATATTCAAGTGTAGTAGATACTGCTGGACAAATTTCCAGAGTGGGCATCCAAAAATGTATGGCCTTTCCAATTGCTCCACACACTCTCACAATGCAAAAAAGTAAATATAAATTAAAACTACTATAAGGTGTTCAGATAAAATAAAATTATACTAGCACATACTCAGGATTCTAAGAGTACATTAATTATAGCATTTTTCAAATCTAGAATTTTCACTTTATTTCTTTTATCTAGATTCCTTTTCTCATCAGAAAGTCCATCTAGTTTTCTATTTTTGAGGATGTCAGTCCCAGTTATATGAAAATCCATGTCAGGTAACTACATTGTCTAAATCATCAATATGAGTGTTTCTAGAGTCTGCTTTTCCTCTTGGTCCTATCTGTTGGTATGCCTTATACATTTTGATTGAAGGGTGGATTTTTTTAGGAAAAATTGAGAAGTTTTGGAAATGTGGCCTTTCTCCAAGAAAGGATTTTATTTAGGGTCTTCTAGGATATTAGAGTAGGAATAGTTCAACATTATCCATTCTCACCCTGAATTTATTTGGGGTTCAACTTTAGCCTTTTTAAAGATTGGTCTATCTTTTCATTCAGATGTCTCAGCAGAAGGCTGGGTTGTTTACTAGGGTCTTTTTGTTTGTTTGCAATTTCAGTGATTTTTATTTTTTCCATTATAGCTGGTTTACAGTGTTCTGTCAGTATACTGTACAGCAAGGTGACCCAGTCACACATACACGTACACATTCTTTTTTCTCACATTATTGTGCTCCATCATAAGTGACTAGATATAGTTCCCAGCGCTATACAGCAGGATCCTATTGCTTATCCATTCCTAAGGCAATAGTTTGCATCTATTAACCCCAAATTCCCAGTCCCTCCCACTCCCTCCCACTCCTCCTTGGCAACCACAAGTCTATTCTCCAAATCCATGAGTTTTTTTTTACTATAGAAACATTCATTTGTGGCATATATTAGATTCCAGATACATGATATCATATGCTATTTCTTTTTCTTTCTGACTTACTTCACTTAGCATGAGAGTCTCTAGTTCTATCCATTTTACTACAAATGGCATTATGTCGTTCTTTTTTACGGCCAAGTAGTATTCCATTGTGTATATATACCACATCTTCCGAATCCAATCATTTGTCGATAAACATTTAGGTTGCTTCCATGTCTTGGCTATTGTGAAGAGTGCTGCAATGAACATGCGGGTGCATGTCTTTTTCAAGGAAAGTTTTGTCTGGATATATGCCCAAGAGAGCTATTGCTGGGTCATGGTAGCTCTATGTATAGTTTTCTAAGCTACCTCCAAACTGTTTTCCATAGTGGTTGTACCAGGATACATTCCCACCAACAGTGCAAGAGGGTTCCCTTTGCTCCACACCCCCTCCAGCATTTATTTGTGGACTTATTAATGATGGCCATTCTGATTGGTGTGAGGTGGTACCTCATAGTAGTTTTGAGTTACATTTCCCTACTAATCAGCGATGTTGAGCATCTTTTCATGTGCTTGTTGGCCATCTGTATATCTTCTTTGGAGAAACATCTATTCAGGACTTCTGCCCATTTTTCAATTGTTTTGTTGGCTTTTTTGCTATTGAGTTGTATCAGTTGTTTGTATATTTTAGAGATTAAGCCCTTGTCTGTTGCAAGATTTGAAACTATTTTCTCCTATCCTGTAAGTTGTCTTTTTGGTGGTTTTTATGGTTTCCTTTGCTGTGCAAAAGCTTGTCAGTTTGATTAGGTCCCATTGGTTTATTTTTGCTTTTATTTCTGTTGCCTTGGGAGACTGACCAGAGAAAACATTTGTAAGGCTGATATCAGAGAATGTTTTGCCTATGTTCTCTTCTAGTAGTTTGATCATGCCTTGTCTTGCATTTAAGTCTTTAAGCCATTTTGAGTTTATTTTTGTACATGGCGTGTGGGTGTGTTCCAGTTTCATTGATTTATATGCAGCTATATTCATCAAAGATATTGGCATATAGTTTTCTTTTTTGGTGGTATCTTTGTCTGGTTTTGGAATTGGGGTGATGGTGGCATCATAGAATGTCTTTGGGTGTGTTCCTTCTTCTTCAACCTTTTGAAAAAGTTTAAGGAGGATGGGTATAAGTTTCTCTTTGTATGTTTGGTAGCATTCACATGTGAAGCCGTCTGGTCCTGGACTTTTATTTGTAGGGAGTGTTTTTATGACATATTCAATTTAATTTCTAGTGATCAGTCTGTTCAGTTGATCTGTTTCTTCCTGATTCAGTTTTAGCAGGCTGTAAGTCTCTAGAAAGTTTTCCATTTCTTCTAGATTGTCAAATTCATTGGCATACAATTGTTCATAGTGTTCCCTTATGGTTTTTTGTATTTCTGCATTATCTGTAGTGATTTCTCCTTTTTCATTTCTAAATAATTTTGTTTATTTGTTTTTTTTCTCTCCTCTTCTTGATGAGTCTGGCCAGAGGTTTGTCCATTTTGTTTACCTTTTCAAAATTACAATCATCAATGTATATGCTCCTAATATAGGAGCACCCAGATACCTACAACAAATACTAATAGACATAAAAGGAGAAATTGATAGGAATATAATGAGACTTTCACACCCCACTCACATCAATGGACAGATCCTCTAGACAGAAAATCAATAAGACAACAGAGTTCCTAAATGACACAATAGTAGAGTTAGACCTAATCGACATTTTCAGGACATTACATCCAAAAAAATCAGAATATACATTCTTCTCAAATGCACATAGAACATTCTCAAGGATCCATCACATACTTAGTAGGACACAAAGCTAACCTCAACAAATTTAAGAGTATAGAAATTATTTCAAATATCTTCTTTGACCACAATGGCATGAAACTAGAAATCAATCACAGGAAAAGAAAGAAAAAAATAACTACCTGGAAACTAAACAACATGGTACTAACAAACCAATGGATCAATGAGGAAATCAAGAAGGAAATTAAAAAATTCTTGGAGACAAATGCTAATGAAGATGCAACCACTCAAAATCTATGGGATGCCACAAAAGTAGTGCTTAGAGGAAAATTCATAGCAATACAGGCCTTCTGCAAAAAGAAGAAAAATCTCAAATTGACATCTTAACCCACCACCTAAATGAATTAGAAAAAGAAGAACAAACAAAACCTAAAGTCAGCAGAAGGAAGGAAATCATAAAGATCAGAGAGGAAATCAATAAAATAGAGATAAAAAATAGAAAAAATCAATAAAACCAAGAGCTGGTTCTTTGAAAAGGTACTAGGGTCCTTTGACAGTGGTTGGCTCTTAGCTCCAAGTTTTGTCTCCCAGCACAGTGAGACTACTGATAACTATACTTAGGTTTTCAGCCTTTTAGCAAATGTTTTCTTCTTGGTTCCCCAGACTCTCAGTCTGTTTTGTTTATGAGTGACAAATGCTTCCAGGGAAAGCGGCTGAGACAGCCAGATCTGCACCTCCCTCTCTTCAAAATATTAGCTCCTCAACCCCGAGCTCCCTTGCTATCCCGGAGTGTCAAGACTTTTCTCCCCCATTCCATGAGACTCCTGAAGGCTATATTCAGCTTCTATACCCCTTAGTCAACTCTTCCTGCTTGATTTATTATTGTGTCAAGCAACACTGCTTATGAATCAGCAAATGGATTGAGGCAAAAAGCAGTATGAAATGTCATGTTTACCTCAATGAGTTTCTCTTCTCCCAGGGATGTTGACCCAGTAAGCACTGGCTCTTTTAATAGCTCAATAATATTTCAAACAGATTACTATTGCATTCTGCCCAGTTTTTACAGTTTATTTTATTACAAAAAGGAGTGTGGTTCAACTAAAATTACCATCACCAGAAGAAGCAGAATTCCTCTCTTTAATTATCTCTCCCAGTATATGCCAACATTTTGTTGTTGTTGTTGTTTTCTCAATTTAGGCTGAAAATGCCCTCTCCAGAACCTCATGACTTCCAAGGCCAATACTCAACACTGAAGGCAGTTTTGCCTGTCAGTTTCAAATTTTCAAGATGAAATCTGGTTGGTTAAGCATTACAACTGACACTGGTGGTTGGGGGTATTGTGTAGGGGATATCATTTGGCCTATTATCTAAATCACAGGGAATTTGGGAAGAAATTCTCTAAGAAGGAGTAGTGGGATTTGAAGCAGGGAAAAGCAAGAATAATATTACTCAAAAAGAAGCAGAATCAAATGTAAAAGAAAGGCAGATAGATACACAAATATATGACTTGAAGTCTCAAGTTGCAGTCTCTAAGGGCATGTTTCATGAGAGTTGGGTGTTTTTTTTTTTTTTTTTTTTCTTTCTTTGGTTGTTGTTTGCTCACTTGTTTGCTGTTTTTTTCCCCCTAAAGCAAGGAACTTCCATGGAGCCTTTCCAAATTACAATAGTCAAAAAAGCTCAGTATGTGCTTAATCTAATATTTGGTTATATTTCTGTGACATATTCAAAACACCCTGACTAACACATAAAACTCAACCTCTAGGTTGATATCTGACATAATACAAGGTGAGAAAATAACGGACAGACAATTTTAAGTCTTCTCACCCTTATATTGCTCATTTCTATTCATCCTCTTCAGCATTCATCCTTGATCTTAGCGCGCAACTATGCAGTGGTTTGTAGTATTTCCGTTTTCTTTGCATTTCCTATTGCTGAAATGAGAAATGCGATTCTATCAGGTGGCCTTATAATATTTTTTGGGAAGTGGTGACTCTCTGCCATAACCATGTCACCTTGCCTGTGTAGGTCTATGTTAGACGGTAGTCCATGCATTTGTTCCCCAGTGTGTGTTTTTTTGTTCATGTGGGAATAGGTGGGAGCTTTCAAATCCACTTGACTGAAGGAATCCCTTCTTATGTGTCTCCACTTTGAAAACAGAGAGTCCTTCATTGAAAACAGAGGATCCATATAACACTGCTACTGACTTTTGTAATTGCTAGGACATTTTAGAAATGACAGTATGATTACTGAGGCTAGATTATAAAACCCATTGTAGTGTTTGTCTTATTCTCTTTCCTTACTTGCTCTGGGAGAAGCCAGTTGCTATAACATGAGAGTTACTCACAAAGGTCTATGAAGAAGGCCATGTGGCCTTCTACCAATAGTCAGTGAGAAACTGAAAGGCCTACTGCCAATAGCTGTGCTAGGGGACATCCATCCCCAGTCAAGCCTTAGAAGTAAACTACAACCACAATGAGCATCTTAGTTGCCACACTGTTAGAGATCTCAAGCTGGAACCACCTCAAATTTCTGATCAGTAGACACTATGATATAATAAATGTTCATAAAGTCACTCTTTTGGGGGGTAATTTTTTATGTGGCAGAAGATAACTAAGACGGTTCCAGGAGGATTAGGTCCAGTGTAGTTGAAACATTGTGAGTAAAACAGAGAATATAGAATATTAATTTAGAGGGAGTTTTGGGGGGTAGATTATTATACAGGGAACTGCAGTCTCTGATAAGGAATTGAACCTTATTACAAATTCAATTGAATGTTGTCAGGGACTTTAAGTATGGAATTAATATACCAAAGGAAAAAAGAAATAAACCAAATTTAATAGTTCATTCATTTAGCAAATATTTGTTAAATACATATTTATTGCAGATATTGAGCTAGGTGCTTGCAATACAATGATGAATAAGATACATAAAATACATCCTTTATAGAATTTTTATTTCACGGCAATAAAAAGTAAACAAACTAATAGTTAAACAAACTAATAGTTAAACAGATAAATTTAGATTGTGAAGGGTAGGTGATAGTAGAAGAATAGCATGATGGGGTAGGGTTGGATGAAAGAAACTGCTTCAGACCAGGAAAGATCTCATGAAGATGATAAGGTTCAAGTCCATACCTTTAGGAAGGTACTTAGCATGGGAAAGTAGATAGTAATTAACTTCAAGCATGTTGAAAAGGTCTTGAAATGGGAAAGAATTTGACAAAATAGAACAGAAAAGAAGCTAGTGTGATCAGGGTAGTTCAAGCAAAAAGAAACAGATACGTTTGGGGAACTAGGGAGGAATTAGATCATATAAAGCCTCAGGGGCCATAGGATGGATGTGAACATAAGTCTAAATGCAGTGAATAACCACTGGAAGTTTTTGAACAGATGAGTATTAAGATCTGATTTATATTTTAAGGATCATTGATGCTATGTGAAGAAGAGGTTTTTAAAACATTTTCTGTAAAATAGAAATACTTCATAAGAAATATATAAAGGATTCAAATTTATACTTTGAAGGGGGGGGGCAGGAGGAAAAAGCAGGAAGACTAATTAGTGGCTTTTGGAGCAAGTCTGGCCAAAGAAAAACTGTCATGGATTAATCTGGTAGCAGTCTGTATAAAGAGGAGTAGATGGATCAGATGGATACAGGGTGTGTTTTAGAAATAGTTGTTGGAATTGCTGCTTGATGAGGATGGGAGGATAGTTTAGTGATTGCGGCAGGCTCTCTTTGCCTTTACAACTTAATGGCCTGATTTATTTCCTTGCCTAAGGAATTTTATACCAAATATTTTAAATGCTTTTAAAGCTGAAAACAAATGTAAATTAATTTTATCTCCAATTGCTAAAAAATTATATCTCTTGAAATCATTAACAAATAAGAAATTACTTAATTAATAGGTGATGCTGATTCTTTGCCTTTTCTAAGGTATCTAAGAAAACTAGGGGAAAGTATATGTGATAATGTGTAATGATAAATCCTGCAGATAGGAAATGCCAGCATAGTCCGATGGGGCAAATATGAGAAAGATTTTCTGATGTGAATCTCTTTTTATTTAGAAGTTAGATGTCAAAGCTCATTCTTTGCATGCACATGTGCCTTTGTATGTATTTATGTATTTATTATGTATGTATATACTTTATATGCATTATAGGTGCTTGTATTTTTACTATTATCAGAAAGTCTCATTGCTTTCCTGTCCACCCCTCATACAATTTTAATATTGTATTTTATATTATTCTTAGTACATTATTTTCACTTCAGTTCCTCCCTCTCAGGTTTTATAAGGGAAAAAAATTGGTCAGTTTAGGTGATTTTTTTTACATATCTTAATCCATCATAACATTTTCCCTAAGAATCATATCTAAGTTGTCAATTGAATTACCTCGAGGTTGATAATAAATATCTGAAATATTAGGCATTATGCTTCCTTCTAGGCATTTGTTTAAGATCAAGCGTTCTTTCTTGACAATTGTTCAAGTTAACTTCCAAACTCCGCCGTGTGTTTGCACTTGAAATTTCTCATTCTCTTAGTTGAAGCCTTGTGTATTAAGCCATACTGTGCTACAGGCAGTAGAATCTACAAAGGTATGCGCCCTGTTAAAAGACAATTACCCTGTGGTAATACTTTTCTCCCCAGGTCATTCTTTACAGATTTTTCAGGGGAAAACCTCTGCTTGGAAATCTGGAAGCAACCTGAAACTTGCAGTGTGAAATCACAGCCACTCTGTTTTCTTTTCCAGTAGGAATCTGTTCTGAGTGGGTTCCACCCCCCACCCCCCCGCCAAAGTGATGTTTATTTTATTAATTACTTGTTTATTTTCTTCTCCGATGCTTTATTCTACATCTATTCTTGTCCATCCACCCACTTTTTTTACTGTTAACACACAGACTGTACCTTTCCGTGAACTCAGCTACTGTCTCCACACTCTGTCCTAATCTCATTTTACTCTGCTCTTTTTTGTTCTTTCTGACTTTCATACCTATAATCCAATAGGTGTGTATACGTTATTATTTATGTGTACGTGTGCAAAAGTATAAGGTGTAGGAGTTTTTATATAGCAGTGAGGCTATAAACATGTGGATTTCTCACACGTTCTTCATGGTCTTTTTTAATCTCTTCTAGAATGAATCCACACACCCAGCTGTAAAACTCTTATTTCTGAATAACAGGATTTAGGGATGAGAATCTGCAGTCAGAAACAGGGAGCTTCCAGCCCTGGAGATTTTTATTACCACCTGAGAATAACAGAAGTTACTGGAGGTGGATGAAAGGAGCAGGCTTTCTAGCAGCTCTCAGAGGAAAGTGCTGAAGTAAAAAATCATGCTGGGGACGAAAATATGTTCTCTGTGGATAAGAGCGATTCATTCGGAGTTTCTTTTGTTTTCTTTTTTCTTATGATAAATGCACATTCAAGAGAATGTGATACGGGGATCATATTAATATTTATATACATATAAATTTGAAGAAAATAACAAACTTATTAGCTATGTAACCACAATCCAGTTTAAGAAAGAGTACTGTCTGCTTCTTGAAAAACACCTTTGCGCCCCATCTTAACACAACCTGCCTGCCCCTGTAGGATAACCAATAGCCTAAATTCTGTATTTATATAATCTCCTTAATTTTTTGTAAATGTTTATTACCTGTAAATTGGTAAATGCTCCAAAGGGAAAAGCAGTGCAAAATGTCATGTTCACCCTAATGAGGTTGGCTTCTCTTCTTTCCTTCAAGTCTTTTTTGTTCCGCTGGTTTTTACGTAGCTATTCTCGTAATTTTTTTCTTCTTCTTTTTTAGGGCCGTACCCATGGCATATGGAAGTTCCCAGGCTAGGGGCCAGCCTACACCACAGCCACCGCAATGTGGGATCTGACCCTCATCTGTGACCTGCACCACAGCTCACGGCAACGCCAGATCCTTAACCCACTGAGCGAGGCCAGGGATCGAACCCACATCCTCATGGTTCCTAGTCAGGTTCATTAACCACTGAGCCATGAAGGGAACTCCTCTTCTAGTAATTCTTGATAGGGACAGTTGGCTTAACAGGAGCTAGTCCATCAATTCAACATGCAGAATTATTTCTGTATGTAATTAATAATATGAAAAAGTACAGTGTGACAGAAAGAAACACGAACCCAGACTGGGAGGCTCCTTGTATGAGAGAAGATGGTAGATGTTTAGAATTTGCCAGGGAGGAAGGAGAAAGGGCATTTCAGGTAAGTGGAATCAGGCAAAGCGGTGGGGATATGGAATGACTTGGTATCACTGGGGAATGGCAAAGAATCTCCCTTCCCTGCATCACTCTTTCTTTTGTGCTTAGAGGGCCACTTCCAAGCTGCCCTGAGAATTTGGGCAATATCCTTTTCTTTCCAAGACGGAATCACATCTCCGTTGAAGAAGGCTGAGATAAACAGCATGTCAGTATGAGCTTCACTACCAAGCTCTCTTTTAAAAACTCCTTCCTTGTTTTCTCCAGCGGACTTTTAGTGTTTTATGGTGTGCTTCAGAACAGCTGTCATGGCTGCATACCTGACCTCACTCTAGCAGAGTCTTGCTAGCATACTAAGGATCTGCTCTGCACTCATGCCTCAAGGGGCTCATCACTGAGTTAAGGAGCCACAATCTAGGTCCATGAAAAGTCAGTCACTCTGACCCTCAATCTCATATCACCAGCCTCGAAGGGAAAACTCTAGTTCCTAAAGAGAGGAACCATAGCCTGTAGCTTCAGAAGGTTTCTTTTTCCGGCTCTTCATAGCATACTTAATTATATTGTACATCCATCATTTTATTTGATTCTTTCAACTTAAACTTCAGAGAAGCTGAGTTACCCCACAGGTGGAAAATCCCTGACTCAAGAACTCAAGGGATGCACTCTTCCATGAGCCCATGGACCCAGACTGTCTCATGGAGGGAGAAGTATTGGCTTAAGAGATCAGAGCGAGTGGCCTTCGGTCACACAGCAAGTCAGATCTGGTTTCTAGATCTCCTCTTGAGACACATAGGATGAGGCAGTCAGAGGGGGTATGCACACACCTGGGGGCTAGAAAGTGATGTGTCTAAAATGAAGTGAGGGGACAGTGCAGGTAGTATCCCCCACCCTCTGCCTCTCACAGTTTCCCCTTCCCTGACTCATGACCACAGGTGGCAACAGGAGAGCCCCCAAAAGCCAGAGAGTTCTTTGCCTCCAGGCTAGAAAATTTCATCCAGTGTTTTGTGGAACACCAGTGGTGCGTAACTCCAGAGAGCATCATTCTTCACATTTTATAGAATTGTGCCCCAGGAGGTAACGTGAAATAAGGATAAGGATTATAAAGAGTCGTAAAGGGAGTTCCCGCCGTGGCGCAGTGGTTAACGAATCCGACTAGGAACCATGAGGTTGCGGGTTCGGTCCCTGCCCTTGCTCAGTGGGTTAAGGGTCCGGCGTTGCCGTGAGCTGTGGTGTAGGTTGCAGACGCGGCTCGGATCCCGCGTTGCTGTGGCTCTGGCGTAGGCCGGTGGCTACAGCTCCGATTAGACCCCTAGCCTGGGAACCTCCATATGCCGAGGGAGCGGCCCAAGAAATAGCAACAACAACAACAACAAAAGGCAAAAACAAAAACAAACAAACAAACAAACAAACAAAAAAAAGAGTCGTAAAATCTCAGGTCCTGCACCCCTAATGTTTGGACAGCTGAGATGCATGAATGGTCTGGCACCTTGGAGATGGACTGGGTACAAAGTCTTAGAGCCCAGCTGCTCTACAGATTTCTTTCTTGAGCCAGGTCCTGTCCAAAGGGGTTCTTAGGGGAACCTCAACATTGAGAGTTTCCATTAAGAACCAAAATATATTTTCTGAAGCTTAGAACAGAGACCTAGGATACTTTGCACCTATTTGGGTGCCCAATAGGATAACCCCTGGGAACATGTGGTAATTCAACATTTGAATTAAATTATAATAAAATTAAATGAAAAATTCAGATCCTTTCAGACTACCTGCATTTCACTTACCCAGTAGCCGTATGTGCTTAGTGGCTATCATATCAAGTAGTAGAAACACAGAACATTTTCTTGCTCACAGAGCATTCTGTGAGACAAGGAACTTCTATTAGTCTGGGAATCCAGAATCTAAATTAGTCTCTTCTTTTTCTGGGGTCCTCAGGACAGCTTTGGGCTTCCTCAGAGTAGGTGAGGAAGAGCACGTCCTTGCAGATACCTGCCCTCCAGAGAAGGCTGGAATGGTCAGCCTTGAGCAGTCAGTGCCTGAGACACTAGGACAGACGAGGGGGCTTTCTGGAGATCAGCTCCATGAGCAGTGTTTATGAGGAGGTAGTGACAAGTTCTATAAATTACAAGGTCTTCTATGGAAATAGCTTCTCTCTCAGGTCTTCTCCCTGGGATTTTTGCTGGAGAAAATACCCATTTGGGTGAACAGAGTCTTTTGATTATCTAGTGAGCACACACACAGAAAAAGAGCTTATCTGAGGGCAAAATTGTGTAGATTGTCAAAATGTCTTTCCCATCCACAAAGGCTCTACTAGGGAAGATACCTATCACTTCTTCTCTACGTCAAGAAGAAGAGAATCTTGCCACATGAACTGTACATGCAGTCCATAAATTAAAGGCACTTGACATTTTCTCTAACACATCCCCATGATATGAATCATCCACTGTCCAGTAAATGGGTTATGCTGAACATTTGCATTCATTAGCTGAGCTGTCATAAAGACAGAGTGTTGGAATTGTTACTTCTAGTCCTCCTTATGAGCCTTAAACACTGGGGAAGCAGGCTGGCTTTGCTCACGTTGCCCATAGCAGGTTTCTGCATGTGAGCTGCCATCAGCATCTTCCTTCTCTCTTACTGTGCTTTTCAATGAGTGCTAAAGAATTGCTTTAGGAGCCGAAGGAAGCTGTCAGATCCCCTGTGAGATTAAATGGACAAGCTTAACAGAACAGAAAGTCGAGGGAGCCCTGCTCATGCAGGGGCGCACTTGCTTTGGCTCGCAGCTGTCAGGAAAAGAGGGAGCTCCAGAGCAAGCAATAAAAGTGAAGCTCCTCCTTCAGCCCTTAAGGGGATGATTTTATTAGAAAAATACAGTTTTCTTGGGCATGCCCATTTAGACACTTTGAAGAGAGAATAGCTCACCAAAAAGAATTTGGTTTGTCTTCAAATACTTCTGATAACATGCAAATCCTCCCAAAGGCTTTCCCGGAGCTCTTCTTTCCTTCTTACAGCTGCTCCAGTTACTGCTGGGCCAACCTGCAGGTGTATATATCTCATTTGGAATATGATTGCCTCGCATGCATTCTGCAATTCAAGACCACTCCCTTTAAGCTGACCCCCACCTCCCAAAGTACACATTCCTAACCAAGCCCAGCAGAGGGTCTGAAAGTACGATTTTCTTCTGAATAATCAGATTCACTTTGGTTGACATAGCACACCTTTGAAAACACGCATCCCTCATAGACACCCATTTGTCAGTCTTCTTTGCTGGTCTCTCTGTATCTGATATCTCTTAATGTCTAAGTGCTACAGAAACCAGTTCTTGAGCTTCCCCAGGAGATCACCTCTGATCTCACCTAGCCCTCTGACTTTAAGTCCCATGTATATACTGCTGACTCCTAAATTCAAATCTCCATCTCTTTAAACAGCCAAAAGTTACCTCTACATGTCCCCCATATAAATGCGGTACATGCAAAGCATTCTCTATCTTGGTTGCCAGCAACTCTTTCCTTCCAGTTGCTCAGGGTACAAGTGTTAGAGTAACCTTTCAATCATCTGCTGAGGTGCCAGGAAATGCACCACAGTCAACTCTCCAGGAAAGCAAAAATTGTTGCTTTTGCTGGTTTCTATGTTGCAGATGTTCTCACCATGGCTGGAAGCTATCAATGCGACTTTGCTGTGGACAGAGCTAAGAAGTGATGAAACAGCTGGCTCTCCTAAGCCCGGTGTGAGCTGGCTCCAGCACACCACTAGGCTCTTGTCTCTTTCCCTGACATCCCACATACATTTCAGAAGTAAACCCAACTGACTGCACCTGCAAATCACATCTGCATGCCAACTCTCTCTCAGCCCCTTCCCTGTACCATGCATGTTTGAGTCACCATCATTTTTCACATCAGGTTTTGCCATGGCCTCCTAAATAAACTGCTCTGCCCCTATTCGGAGCCAGAGGAATCTTTTTAGAAGATAAATCGTGTTACTCCTCTGTTTGGAAACTTCTAATAGTTTCTATCTCAGCAGGTATTGTAAAAGCCATCAAATAGTAGTCCATTCCAACTTCATTTTTCTGTATTTACCTTATTAACATCTAATATAATAATTTACTGTTTTATCATGTATTTTTCTGCTCTCCCATTCTAGAATGCAGGATCTATGATGTTTTTGTCTCTAGTGTCTGAAGCCCCAACTCCTGGAAGAGTAAATAGACATATAGTAAGCATTCAATAAGTAATTGCTGAATGAATGAATAAGTTAATAGGTGGATCTTATCTCTTGACTGCTTGGAATTGGTTGCTCCTCACCTTGCTGTCATCTTGATTCCTGGGCTTTACCTGCCCCTAACCAGACAGCATCCTGCGTTACTCCTGACCTGAATCACTGTCCTTTACTGCTGTAGACCTTATGCTTGATGGGTCAGGCCCTGATACCTCCTTACTCTTCACCCACTTCCAGCACTGCCTGTTTTGCTCTGCCTCATTGCCAGACACAACCTGGTATAACACATGATTATTCCTTTTCAGCTGCCTCCCAGCATCTTCATATTTTTAGAAACCTGCTCAGAGTGAATAATTATACAACTCATTTGCACTGCAATATCTGGCACCATGTGGATCACTGAAAACTAATAATTTAAGTGAATGGTTCTACTTCTATATTACGCAAGTACCCATCATCACTGGTGCAAGTACATTGAAGGGCAATTAGTGGGCGAGTAAATAATCAGAGTCATGATAATTAATATTTATTGAGCTTTTACTGTGTGTTGGGCACTTGGTCTGCTTTATCTCTTTTCACATTTTTTATATCCACTTTTGTCAACTTCAATCAAGAGTTTGAATTTCTGAAGTAGCCTTTCAATCATAATCCACATTTTTACCCTTTTCCCTTCCAATACTGTTGTTCACATTATAATCTCCCTGACTTTTATAAGTATTTTAAAATGCTCCTGAGCCCTCTCACCATAATTAATAAAATCCAGACTCTTTATCAGCAACCAATGATAATACCTAACATCAGCAGGTGCTTACTATTTCAAGTCTTGCTTGAAGGCTTTATGTATAATTATCCTATTTAATGCCCTCAGAAATCCAATGAGGTAGAAAAAGAGGCATGAAGAGGTTAAATGGTTTTGTTCAGTGTCATGCATTTAATAAGTGGTGGAGCTGGGATCTGAACCCAGTCACATCATTCTGTTGTCCTGTTCCCCAAATGAGTCAACTGGCTGAATGTGCCCCCTCAACTTCATCTCTCCCACGCCCTCTACCTCCCAAGCTGTACCCCAGACATACAGGCTCACTTTCTCCTCCTGGATCACGGGAAACTGAATGTGCTGCCTCAGCCAGGCTTTCCTGGACTACCTAATCTAAAGTGAAATCCTCTCTCTTAGCATCCAGTTCTGCCCCCCAACAGGAATAGTCACAACTTAAGGATTTTCTTACTCATCCTCTTTGCCCACCACATCTCTGTTTAATGCAAAACAGCCTAGAGCTAGAGTGTTTTTGTTTCTTAATAAACATCCATTGAATCCAGTCAAGGACTGAATGTCATTGAATCTTCACTTCTGATTCTGAGGAAGTGCTACTCTTCATTGACAGAGATAGTAAAGAACCAGTCCAAGGTCAAAGAACCTGTAAGTGGTGAAGCTTGGATTGGAATCCCAACCCTTCTGGTGGCAGAGTACCAACCAGCAATCTCTACTTCTTCCTTAGGTGCTCCAGGATCTGAGACCCCTAAACAGGGAGATTACTGAAGCAGCTGGCAGATGGGCTTAATAATCTCCTCTATAATTATCTGCAAATTTGTAAACCTGGAAGTGAAAAATAAATCCTCCCTTCTCAGGTTTCTTTTTAGAGTGATGACTGAATGACCGAATGGAGCCTCGTCGTGGGGGCTTGCACTGAGCAAATCACAGCACAAGGAGGCAGCTAATTGCCGAACTTGATTGCAACTGCTAATCACAGTCATAAGGAAAAAAAAGTGTTGGGAATTAATTAGGCAAGGACCTTCCGAACAGCAGCAGGAAGCCTCCGAGTGACCTTTATTTACAGTCAGTTAAACAGAAGTGTGACTAAAAATGCCAGGGAGCAAATCAGATTATTAATATTGATTGCTTAAAGAAAATGAATAATTTAGAAGCCTAGTCAGAATAAATATCCAGTGACAGAGATGAAAGAGCACAGCATACCACATTTCTAACATTCATCTGTCATGCGGCAGTGTCCCCTGCTCGGAAATTGAGAATTTTCACCCTCACAAAGCACAATTAGTTTCATGACCCAGCATGATTGCCACTAAGAACTGTTCTCATTCAGCCAAGCATGGGGAAAATCCAGGGTGTCGAACTAAGGCTTTTGTCAACACTTTGCATGGTAAACTAATTACAAGTTCATGGAAGGTGTACTTTCCGATTTTTATCAATAAAACATCAACCAGAAGAAGGTGGATTGCATTTTCTGTGCTTACTGAGTAAAGCTCACAGGTTTCACTTTTTGATGACTGTATACCTTTTGTGGTGCATATACGACAGAAGTTTTCGATGGGAAAGGCAAAGGTTTCAGATTGCTTATAAGTAAAGATTTTCAGAGGTTATCTCCAACTTGTAATAAAAGTTGCCTTTCATATACTGGAGCCAGTTTTATACCATACTCCCCAGCAGTATGCCTCTGTCCTAACTCCATTTGATGATAAGACAGACATAGAATATTTATTTATAGCGAGATCTTGAACAGGTTCCTTTGAATTACATGTTTCCTTGCAGCAGTGATTTCTGAGATTTTTATGCCATGGTGAAGGATTTAAGTTATACTTAAAGTTATACTCTTCTCTGCCTAGAAATACTAATTAAATTTCCTGGTGAGGAGTTACTGCAATATTTATGTTTCAGGGCAGTAGACATTAATAGTTTTGCTGAGGAGGAAACATATCTGAACTACCACAGTAGAAGAGAATCCAGGCATACTCACTTTGGATAGGACTCAGAGAAATTAAGCTCTGTTGCTATCAGATTAATGTAGCAAATTAACTAGCCATGTTCAAGGCAGCCACGATTTCTATATGACAGTAAACATAATTTGTAAACCAATCAATAAGGCAAGTTCAAATCATTCATTTTCTCTATCCAGTATAGGCATTAGTATTCATTTATGCCCATACTAATTTATGTCATTCCCATGATGTATCAAGTATAGATATTAGCATCATTCCATACACATAAAAAAGAAACAGATACCGAAATGAAATATTTTCCATTTCTATACAGTGAAGAGAATTGAATTTTGTCCCTCTTTTAAACACAGTTGTTTGAAGTCCATCCTCTTAGTTCTAGGCCATAGGAAGTCAACATATGATAATCTTCTTAGGTGTTCCATTGCCCTGTAGTTGGGAAGGCACCAAATGCCAGCCTCAGTGAAGCTGAGATAATTTCGTGTGTGAATTATTGGTCTCATTCTGTTGCCTGTTAGACTTTACCAAATATAGACTTTCAGTGAGACTCAAGACCAGCCCACTTAAGTTCCTATGGTCAAGAAAAGTGGGTACTAAAGGTTGGAAGATGGCATCAAATTTGGCTGATACCTTCCAGTATGGCTAGTATTGATGGGATATTTGATGGGATATTTGTCAAACATGAATGAGTTCTCACTTCTCTGCAATAGATAGAAGTTCTCAGTAATGGTGGTCCAATCCTAAAGAAACTGGTTGGTTGCTTATTTCCCAGTTAACAGAAATTACAATTGCTTTTGGCCTATCCTAGGGAGCAGTATACATCTATCTAGTTATATGAACTTTTTTCATGAGAACTTAAATTAATAAAACGCTCCTTTTAGAGGGAAAAACTCCTGTGAAAATCAGATTCCTTAGTCCTCTATGGTCAAGCACCTACATGCCAGGACTTCAGGCCGATAATCCTCTGATGAAAGAATTTTCCTTCACTTGGTGTGTTGCTGGGAAATGGAAGCTAGTAGAAGATTTTTCTTTGCCCCACAAATTTGGAAAATATCATGATATATAGGCTATTTATACTTATTTCTGGTATCTCTTCCTAGATGTTTTAAATTAGCTTGTTCTTTTTTTTTAATACATGCAAAACTGTTGCTCAAAGGAAATGCAACAACAAAATGCAGAGAGCGTTAATTAAATGCCAGCATAAAGCCTTAATTGCATCTGATGTTCAAGTAATATCGTTTTTACTGAGGTGTGCTGAATGATTCAGGTAGTTGGCAGGTGGGCTACCACAGTCACTAGATGGTGAGGGGATTTTATGGGCTCTCATTTGCATCTAGATACTAGCATGCTCACCGTGGCAACCTTTCTTCTCCAAAGCTTTCATTTTTCAGAAAAACTAAACCATGCAGAATTATGGCCTCTCTTTTCGATGCCAGAAGCCTCCCTAGAATGGGACTAGACTGTGGAGAATGGGACTAGACTATGGGTACAAAGTGGAGCTCACTTTTTCTCATTCTGTTCCGATTTCCAGACAACAAAATGATTCAGGTTCTTTGGAAAAAGCAATGATGTGCAAATGTGCCTCTTTTCACACATGCATGCTAACATTAAAGACATGACCTGACCGAATGGCATTCTTAGATTTCTTCCTTTTGCTACTAGAGGGTGGTGATTTTCATGTTAATTGTATGTCAGTTGTAACGGGGAGGCCTGGCTTTACATGCAGATGTGCCCTATTCCTTTCCATTATGAGAGACAAGTAATGTGATTGCAATAATTCCTGCTATCAGATTATAAAAACAGCATCTTTAGAATTTGTAAATGTGCTGTTTTTATTTTATCCCTTTGTTTATACACAGATTAAAGCACAATCCCCCATGGCCACAGCCTGTAATTGAGTAGCATGTTCCAAGGCTGCCACAAAGCAATGGAGCAGTGCTTGAGTGACTTCAAAATAGAGTCAACACCTGAGGAATAAATTTTCTCCTTTGTCTTTGCCATGGATGTCAATGTTTTGAAAATGTTGAAAAGAAACAGTAAAAATGATGTTATTTAATGAGTAAAGAAATGTAGCTAGTCACTATACTGCCTGCTACAGGAAAGAAAGTTTTTTCAATATTACTTGAAGGATTTAGGGGGTTGGGGTAGATATTTTCCATTTAATTAATTTCATCATAATTTGCTTAGCTTTCTGTAGCAGATCATCAGATTGAAATTGCAGTATGTTTCTTTGTCTTTTTTATCCCCCTGTAGTCTCAGCATAATTCAGAACTAGGGAGAAGCGATTCTTCTGCACTTTACATGCAAGTCACAGTTTCCTTATTGGGTTCCAAAAGATCCTAGGTCTCCAAGCTCCAGTACACAGCTGCCACTGCATATGTTGCTGCTGAAAACTAAAACTTGCTGAAATAATCATTCCCTATGTTTTTAAGAGCCTGTGTTTAAAGTACTACTTGACACATCTCATTTCTTTAGGGAACTTGAGTTTATACTGCAAAACAGCAGAGCCTATAAAAGCCTAAGATTTCTCTATTTTTCCTGTTTAATATTGGATATTATAAACAATCTTTAGGATCACTAATAAGATTCTTTTGAGCTTGAGGTCTGTATTAGTTTAGTTTCTAGCGTGCAAGACACAAATATAAATTAAGACCATGTAGTGAATATAAAATTTGAATACTTTTTTGTACACATGATTTAAAAATTTGAATTTTGGATTTTCCGTTGTGGCGTGGTGGTTAACGAACCCAGCTGGGAACCATGAGGTTGCAGGTTTGATCCCTGGCCTCGCTCAGTGGGTTAAGGATCCGGCATTGCTGTGAGCTGTGGTGTAGGTCGCTGACACGGCTCGGATCCCTCGTTGATTTGCTCTGGCGTAGGTTGGCGTTTACAGCTCCGATTAGACTCCTAGTCTGGGAACCTCCATATGCCGTGGGTGTGGCCCTAGAAAAGACAAAAAAAAAAAAAAAATGTAAATTTTTTGTACACACGAAACTAGCACCCCTTACGTTTAAAACCATTAGAGGCTTCAGTAACTGTTTTTCCTCTATGATCTTGCTGCTGATTATGCTCAGCCCTTTTAAAATAAGTAGAAAAAGTAGAAAATAATGTTTAACTTGATTTATTAGCATTTAGCATCCATACCAGTTACCTTAAATCACAGGATATATGAGATCCTACATCTAAGTAAAGATACTTCCTAACCTAGATGTCTGTGGATTTCCTCTTTTACATATAAATAAGATAGTAAAAAATGGATCTCCCACCCACTAAATTCCAACGTTAACATAGAGAAAGAACTCTTTGGACACAATCAGGATCTCCATTAATTTTAAATGTGGGAGAACAGTTTTTCTGAAAATAAAAAACTGTGTTATCAGCATCCTTGAGATAGGAAATTTAAAATATAAGCCAATGGAAGATAATCTGGGTAGAATTCACCAACAGCCTAAAGAACAAATTAGCATTTAGGGTTTCCTACTTTTTTCTTTCAAAAAAATTATTAAGGAGTTCCTGCTGTGGCTCAGTGGAAATGAAGCCAACTAGTATCCATGAGGACTCAGGTTCAATCCCTGATCCCTGGTCTCACTCAGTGGGTTAAGGATCTGGAATTGATTGCCATGGCTGTGGCTGTGGCACGGCTGTGCCGTGGATCTGGCAGCTACAGCTCTGATTTGACCCCTAGACTGGGAACTTCCAAATGCTGTGGGTGGGCCCCCCCACCAAACAAAGACCAAAAAAATTATTAACACATGAGAATACCAATGAAGTCTTCTCAAGCGCCCAAGCATATTTTGTGGCATTTTTTGTGTTTTTGCTCATCTTCCCCCACCCCTATTCTGGACTTCTGGATTGTCAAACAGAAATAGGGGATATTTCTGAATGAAAAAATTTTCTAAGTGTGGTTTTAACCCAATAAGCATTACCAGATAGAATTTCAAAGAATTCTAAACATTTTTGTTTTTATGTTTGAAAGGGAAAATGCATTACATTTGAATATTTCAGTGGTTTTGTAAATAATATTTATGTTTAAATTTAAATGCAAAGTGTGGATAATTTAAGGTAGAATGGAATTCAGTAATTACAGAGTCCCCTTTTAGTTAAGTCTTAATCACCATGGAAGAAGATCTTCCTTTTGTGGCTTCATTGCATTCAGATGATGTCAGCAGATTGTGGGGCGGGAAAGTAGATGCATGTCCCTTTGATATTTTTCTTGGGAAAGTTGGGAGTGCATCCCACAGGGAGGATACATTTCTCCTTGCCTGCTTAATATCCCCTAGAGACACAGTAAGTGACCAGAATAGCTATATTTGATTTTTATATAAACATTCAATTTCTGAATAATTCACTGATTAAATTTTAATTAGAAAGGATATAAGTCTGGCCAATGTAAAATTATTTGTAAAAATCCCTTTTTTATTTGTAGATTTATTTTTTCTGTGTAAAAAACCTTTAATGATAACTACTTAAAGGTTAAAAAAAAAAAAAGCTATTCATGCCTTGAATCATTAAGCTCTTTATAAGTAAAAGTTACCCTGATCAGATAGGTAGTTTGCTACCAAGATGGTGCTGACAATTCATGTGGACCATGTTTAGCAGGTCATAATCCATTTTATGTCCATGCTTAACTGTCAATAAATTCATCTTCCTTAACCAAACCTACTAAACATTAAAATGATTTCAATTACTATGGTTATTAGGTTGGGCTGTATAGATGAATTTTTATAAAATACTTTCTTCAATCTTTGGTTCAACTGTCTTAATGGAAATTTCTAGCAAACAGTGTAAAATTCAGAAACAAACATGTTTAGAATACCAGATGTGGCAAACTAGCACTATCTGAAATTAAATTTTTGTGAACTTAATCGTCCTGATGAAGACGATAGCTCCATGTACCTATACTGAAAGTATAAATCAGGAGCATCATTCATTGTTAGTGCATGTAAGAAAAATACTTTATATAGTATGTTTAATTACCCCATAATGTGATGGAATTGTTTATAAAACGCTTTATAAAATCTTGAAATAATATGTTTCAAAAATATAGAGCCAGTTGACTAATTGATTACTTATGTGGGAGTTTGCACAAGAAATAACAAAGAATTCGGTACTGGTCCTGCCCAAAGAAGCGGGGAAGATATGCTATGTAGACCCTGAGGGAATATTAACCACTGGACTTGATGGATCACTTGTGAGAAGCAAGACAACAGAAGCCAAGAATGAAATTTGGGTAGCCATAGGGAAAATGGTTGTATGAATAGCAATAGAAGTAATGGAGAAATTTTGGGGTACTATAATCAGTTCAGCTTAGAATCTTTTGAGTTTAACCGAACCTCCTAAATAGGATATCTAGATGAGAGATGTAAACAACTGAGAGCTTAAATGTTGAGGCTGGAGAAATATGTGGGAGTCGTCTATCTCTGTATTTACTGATTGAAAATAAGAAATGAACACAAAACAAAAGAACAGTTACCTATAATCCTGCTGCCTAGAAAAAAACAAAAGAAACGAACACAGAGTGAAAGAACAGTTACCTATAAAATAATCCTGCTGCCTATAAATAACCAAATAATATAAGACAAGATTGGAGAATGCATTATAATATTATATTGTATATTATATATGCATTCTCCAGTCTTTCCACTGCACACACAAACATACATAAATATGCTTTTTATCCACTCACATGCATAACTATCCTGTTTTGGAAACTGGTAAGCAGGCAGCTCAGGTTGTTTTAGCATAACATTGCTTCAAAGCTCTAGAGTTGATTTGTGCCCTCGTGACCAAATTGAAATAATAGTAGCTAGGAGAAAAATAACAGACTGGGAAAACATCTTGCAAATTCCAGTATATTAAATGCTAGTAAGTAAGTCTTTCTCTCTCTCTCTCTCTCTCTCTCTCTTTTTTTTTTTTTTTTTTTTTTAGTGTAACTTGTTTAAAAGAAGATTTGAGTTAAAAAAAAAAAAAAAACTATTCAACAATATTTTAAGTTAATACACACCAAATCAGAATTGTCCCACTGATTCCCTTCTCCCTCCCTCCCACTTGCTCCTCTTCAGCTTGAGGCATGATTTCAGCCCAGTTCAAGTAAATGATGATTAGGACGATCAAATGACTGTTTGGCAAATCTTTCCTGACATTAAGGAAAAGAGAGCTTGTTCTGATTTGGTGCACGTCACAGTTATGGTAGTCCTGTTTGGACCTGTGGTAACAGTTTTAGACTTAACCTCAAACTGCTAAGTTTCAGACGCTCTGACCAGAACTGCCATTCCCTGCAATGTCTTAGTGCAAACACACAAGAAGTAGAAAGAAAAAAATTACTCAGATAAGAAAATTATATGTAAATAGAAGGAATGAAAAAAAATGGCTTTTATCTGTGCTCCGTTGACAGTCTAAAAATACAAAGAACAGTGGGTGTGTGCCTCTCAAGTCTCCAGTGAGAAAAACATCCAAAAGTTCACAGAGCTCAATTGTTTTTCCAAAATGCCCATTTAGGAAAATCAATTAACTAGGCGTAATGGGCCCTGTAGAGAAATCGGTTCATTTCATTGGACGAGGAAGAGGCACTGTGAAAAACAGGTTTTTTTTTCCTATTGCGGTACCTTTCCAAAAGCTATGAAAAAGAGAGAAGAGGGAAGAGAATAGGAAGAAGACACCTTGAGGTTCTCCACCTGCTTAAGCCTCAGTTACCAATTGTGACATACCACCCTCTTTCTCCCAGATTTTTACTATTTAGCGCTACCGCCATGTCTTCGGGTCTTGGTCTCCATTGACTAGCTTCTAAATAGGATGTAATCTCTCCTAGTTACCCTTTCTATAGATATCTGGAAAATAAATAAACTTAGGCCTTTCTTTTTTTTACTTCAGTTTTCAGACTAGAGATGATGGAAGTGGCAAGCAGCAGCAATGGCCAAAACAATCACAAATGACCCGTGTTTTCAGAAATTTTCCAACTTTGTCTTGGTGATTATCCCAGATACCCAAGAGACTCTTGATTATCTTATGCTCCAGAGCATGAAGTTAATCAAATCTTGCTTTTCTTCATTCCCTGGATCTTCTCCAGATGATAGAGTACTTTGTTATTTCTCCTTGATTCAGCAGAAAGGCCTGACAAAAACCCACTGTAAGAATAGGGGTACATCCCATAGGACATTTATATAAGCCTGACCTTATGAGAGTGATTTGCATTTTGAGAGGTTATAAGACTCTGACTCTTACCTGTTCAGTGCCTTCTATTCTCCAAGTCCAAGGTCGTGGTGGAACATTTTCTCACATGGAAGTTCTGAGCTATCTAAACAGAAACCTCCACCTGGAAGGCTCTGATACTGCCTGGACCACAGTCCTCACTCCATCAGACACTTGCATGAGTGAGATAAAACTCTCTCTGCCTTCATGTCTCATCTATAAAAACAGATCACATTACCTACCTCATAGGGATGCTGTAAGAATTCAATAAATTGATAAGAAAAATGGCCCACAACTGTGCCTTTCACTTTGCAAGCATTCTATAATTTCTATCATTGCAAAATAAATCCTGGCAACCAGTATTGGTATTGTAGATGAAATTATGTCCCCCACAAAAATTGTATATCGAAGGTCTAACCCTCAGAACCTCAGAATGTGCCTGTATTTGAAGATAGAGTCTTTAAAGAGGTAATTAAGTTAAAACGAGGTCATTAGGAGTCCTCAATCCAATATGTCTAGTGTCCTTTGAGAAAAGGAGATTAGAACATAGATAGTAAAGGAAGAGCCTGTGAGGACACAGGGAGGAGGTGGGTGTCGGCTAGACAAGGAGAGAGGCCTCAGAAGAAACCAACCCTTCCAGGACTTTGATCTCCAACTTGTAGCAGCCAGAATTGTGAGAAAATTAATTTCTCTTGTTTAGAACACCAGATGCAATCAGTGGTTCTTTGTTTGGCAGTCCTGGGAAACTAATACAATTGCACTTTAAAAATTGAAATTTTCTAATAAAAGTTCTTATTTGGAGGTTCTCTTGGAAGTCAAGAGGTCTGACAAGGGTAGACGCCTCTCGGCTGCATAGAAAGAATAGATGGCAGTTGAATGATAAACATTGTTCTCTTTAGAGAGAGAATGGATGATCTGGTCGACTGCAAGGCCAGTATCTCCCATTTTCTCACATCCAGTCCACCAACCCACCAGCCCCGTTAGTATTTGTGGCCCCTGATCTAAAGTTCTAGTTCATTGTTGGTGGTTATTTACATGGGTTCTATTTTTCCAAATTTAGCTAGACAATCCCTGGTGTAAAAAAAAGGCTTCCTCCTACCCTGACAACCATGGAAACCTTCACAGGAATGATAGCATGTCATTGGTTGGTTTGGGGTTGTTCACAAGTAGTTACCACTGTAATTCTGCTTTTTTCTCTCCTACCCAGTGTCAGCAGTAAAATACACATTTTGCAATATGCCGTGTGTGTGTGTGTGTGTGTGTGTGTGTGTGTGTGTGTGTGTGTGTTGTGACTCCATATTTGAGAAGTACGTTCAAGAGGACAGAAAACCTTTCCGTTTTAAAACAAATTGGGATATCATGAAGCCATAGCCTTCATTTTCCTCATCGACTTCTCCACATGCAGTGCCCTGCCACCTTATTCTGAAAAGCACCATCATTTCTGAGATACCAGTGGAAAGCCTTGTGTGATGTGGCCAGCTGGCAAGGCTCTGCTGCAGCCCCACGCTGAGCACTCTGTAATGAGACAACTCCAGCTTGGAGATGTTTCTTTTCATGGGTTGCCATTACAACTAGAAGTAGGTTCGTGTCTGCTGCTGGCTGGTCAAAGAAATAGTGTCAGTTTTTTTAATAACAAGCTGTAAGCCCTTGCAAGTCAAAGGAAGGGAGGGAGAAAGCGAAGCAGACCCAAAGTTATTTCAGTAGGCCAGCTCCAAAGTCCTCTAAGGTTAACACTGCCTAATTAATGACAGCACCAAATGGAGCCAAAAGCGTGAAGTCTGCAAATGGCTAATAATGAGGGCTAGATAGATAGACCCCACTTTGCATGTATGTTCATAGGACTGGCTGCAAAATGTAATTGAGGTAAACGGGGTTTTTTACGTATTTCTTATTCTTTATGCTGAGAGAGAGTGTTTGCTATTCTCTTTTCTTACCTCAAAGAACCTCCATGAATTGTAGCAAATTTTACACCTGGTTGTGTCACTGCTAGACTCTCTGACACAGAAACCCTTGAAGGGCATTTACAGAGAGAGGGGGAGACACAGTCCTTCGCCTACGTTCAGTGCACATTTATCTCTTCGCAGTTATAGCTGATGGACCATTTTAACTGTCGTGTTGGGAAGGAGGTGGGGGATTGTTGTTTCCGATTCCCCAGGCTTATGCAAACCTTTCCATTCTGTTATTTAAAGGCTCAAATTCAAATCATTTTTTAAGTTCCATGACCCTTTAATGAAAACAACCAGTAAGATACAATCTGAAAAAAAGCAAGACAGATTTTAGGAACAAGGCATTTTTTTTTCTTTCCTTGGGCTTTGTTTTCCCAGTCTTGAATTAATCACAGCTGTCTTTCACCAGCAAAGGTTATTTTTATCTAGCATGCTTTAAATTAAAAAACAACAACAACAAAGGGAGCAATCTGATGTTCTTCAAGCTCCCCTAACCTTCCGCAGAAAAAAAGAGGGGAGCCATAGCTCTGAGCAGCTACGAATCCAGCTTGTAATTATATCTTCCTTGTGTTTACATGAACTTTAGTTTGCATTTCAGAAGCCTTATGGAGGGATTCCTGTGGCTGACCCAGGAGTAGTGGGGAATTTCTCCATCAAGTGAGTATTGATGAGCTGCAAAGTTCAGTGAACAGGAAAATTCTGCTCCTTTTATTGCCAATGTGACAGGTTACTTTATTACCATGCCTTTCACAGCAATTTAACAGTTACCCTGGTAACGGATTCAGTGAGGTAATGGGATCACAGGCATTAGAGCAGAGGCAGGCTGGCCGCTCCGAGCAGCCATCTGCTGGCTGCTGTTCCGAAGGCTGTCTTCCTGGAGGAGCCCTGACAATCACGGGGCCTGCATGGCAATGAGGCAGGTGAAACCGCAGGCCTGCCCTATTTAGCTGTACTCTGGTGATTTGTCTTTCTAATTCTATTGAAATAATAATCAGGATTTGTTTCTGATTAATTAACTAACCTTTTGGTAAAAAGATTAGATAACGAAATTGCTGCCTATTCAGAGATAATGAGATTTTTATTACTCTGTCAAAAGAAAAAAGTACATTTATGTGTCACCAGCCGCCGTGTCAAGAGAGGGGAAAAAAAAAAAAAAAAAAAAAGATCTAAGTCTTTGTCAGATGCTTGTATTCCTCAACAGATGAAGAGGGTGCTTGGTTTTGCAGGAACTCCTTATTCAAAGCCTTTAGGAAAAGCTTTTAAAACAGCAAACAAAGTAATAAACACGTTTAGGCCAATAGGCTTTGGGGGAGGGTGCTAATTTGTTTTAAAATGTCTCCTAATGGAAGAGAAGCGCTTGGGAGTCTCGGGAAGTTGCTTGTACTGTGTGGGTGTATTTATGTAAGTGTGAGAGTGTGAAGAAAGCAGTAAAATCTCCTCCTCGCGAGGCTTTAAAATGACATCTGTAGACAGGCTGCTTTCCCCCTGCACTACAAATACGTCTCTGGCTTGCAGTGCATTTGTCTTCTGGCAGGAGTTGTACTGGGCAATGGGAAGGGGAAATCAGCCGAGCTTAGCAGGCTGGGAGGTCACCTGTGACTGTCACAGGTAGGCTGTGTCAGGACATGAATTATTCTAACTGGCTGAGTGAAAAGGGAAGCAGCCTTTCTCCCTGCTTCACGCAAGACACACAGCCAGTCGATTTAACCTTTTCTCTTAACTCACAGCTCAACCCTTTGTTGGGGGGTGGGGGGGCTTTCATTTTCTCATTCCTCAGTGTCTTCAATATGGTGATATGAGAAAAGAAAAAAAAAAAGAAAGAAAAAAAGCAACAAACCCGGAAAAAGGGCTTCCCTTGGATAAAGAGATGCTAAATGAGCCAAAGGGGCTGTGTGCAGCAGTCAGCATCACAGGGAACAAAGCACAGTGTATTTCCAAATAGAACTTCACAGGGCTACAGTATTGTTTTAATTACTAAAACCCGAGGAGGAAACAGAGTGCGTGTCTCTTCCTGCGATGCAGTAAAACTGAGGAGCGGGAAGGAGGGCCAAGCGGTTGGGCTGGGACCCAGCTGAGCATTTTGTTAAAGTGTATTTGTGTCACTGCCTTTTCACATTCAATGAGACACTTATGTTTCCTGTGACATCCTGTGGCCTTGGCTGCCTCAGTTTGTGTGTATATGAACATGAAAAGATTTCAAGTTCTAAAAATGGAAGTTTCTGTTCTGAATTTTATGTGGTTCGCAAACAAGTTGAAACAGACCAAAAAAAAAAAAAAGGAAGGGGATCAAATGTGCACATTCCAGATCCCTCTCCTTTATTTTCAGCCCCTCCCGCTCTCCAATTGTCAGCTAACGGGCTCCATTTCTGATAAAAGATGCTTGACAAAGAAAGAGAAATAAGACATTGGAAAGGAGAAGCCTGCTGCCAGGGTGGGGATTTCTGATAGTTCATTGCCAATAGCTTTTTACAGGAACTTGATCCTGCTGGCGCTGTACCAACTGAAGGGAAAGAATGCGGCGGGGGCGGGGAGCCTTTGTCTTCCGACTCCCACTCCCTGTGAAATATAGGGTTAATATTAGCAATTATTATTAAAATTAGCCAAATGTTATTAAATGATCTTTGTATAGAAGAATAAGTATAGTTTTCCCTTTGGCAGACAATGACATCTGCAGCTCTACATTTTCGTGAAATGACTATACTTAAAAACATTACTTCATTTTCATGGTATTTCTTTTGTGCCTAGGAGCAACCCTGTAATTGTTCACTTCAATTACAACATTACTATTTTAAACTGAAACCCATTTTATCTGCATGCCAGCTTTTTATTTGTTTTACCAACTATATCTATTTCCATTACTGCAAGGCTGATGGTTTGTCTCAAGAGGAAATCAAATCCATTAATTCAGAAATTTCAAGCCCGACTAGCTCTGCCATAAGCAGCATTTCTTATGCTAATAGCAAATGTGCTGAGACTGAAAGGAACTGACATGGCCCTGTTTTTTATCATAACTTAAGCATTTATGTAAGAAGGCAAATCTAATAGTACTAGGAAACTGTAAGTGTTATTATATATAATTCACTTTCCTGAGATCTGGACAGGGCTCTGGTTTGTGTAGCCATGGTTTAAATCAGGCTGCCACGAGACTTTAACTCACCTGACTTTTCCTATTTAGTCGACATATGGTTTCACAACAGATACATCTAGCATGAAACTAGATTGTGGAGTCTTTTTTTTTTTTTTTTTATTCTCGACTTTTTGTCTTTCCTCCTTTAAAGAGGAAAAAGGAGGAAAGAAAAGAGAGACTTTTATCAATGCATGAAAAACCATAGTAATTTTGCATTCAGGTGACATATGAAACTTATCCTTGTAACAGCACTAGCCTGAGACAAACCCGGCCCCATTCTGCTTCATTTTTAATGCACACTGTTTGGGTTTTATCACATGGTTTGTGTTCAGTTAGATAGCTTGCCTCGATAAAATCTGACTCTGACCCAGAAAAAAAAAAAGGTGGGGGGGGGGAGAGAGAAAGACAGAGAGAGATGGCTCCTGATGCCTGCATAAGCTTTTGCAGGCTCTGTGACCTGTTTATGTCAATGGTAAAGTGTAAGAGATTACTATCACAGAACCCCATCATCTTCTGGGATCTAAAAAATACAGAAAGCTCTCAAGGACCCCGATCCGCCTTTGTCACCACAAAGCCCTTCGGTGCTGTAAATCTGTCCTCATTGGAAGCTCTTATACACCAGCCGTCACCGATAAGCTTGGGAGAAGCAGACAAGCTTTTAGGAACTACTGAACCATGAAGTTGACCTGCTTAGGGTTTTGTTGTAGGCTATTAAATCCAGGATGGCCGTTTTAAGATGATTCTACTTTCTTCTTCCCTTGGCCTGGTTAAGCAACTCTACCCCCAGCTCATTATTTGGCTGATTAAAAAAATAAGAAAAAGAATAGAACAACCTGCTGTTTGAGAAGACGACCTTCACACATCCATTTAATGAGAGTGACTTACGCTGACGTCGTTTATGGGCTCAAGCAACTTGACACTAATTTCGCAGCTAAGAAAAGATTTACTAACTGTACATACTGCTCTGTTTTTGTTGGCATGGGTACCATGATTCTTTTCTCCAAAAACAGGCCCAAAATCTTTTGTAAACATGCATTATTTGGTTAACACATTGTAAATGGATCCCAGTTGTGTGGCACAAGCGCTCTTCACTATTATGTAAACAATTATTCACTGAAAGGCTTGCTTTAAATTGTAAATGAATATATTTCGGCTGTAATGTTACTTTCAGGCCTGCCCAGTGGTATAAATCTGGTCATTTGTTTTTTGCACTCTGCCTATTACTAACCAGTTAGAAATGTGCTGATTATTTGCACAAGCCTTTCACACTGCGAGCACAGTTAAATTGCTGTTTTATTTTTCCTGTGTTTGATGAGTGTTAACAAGAGCGCCATTTGAGGAAACCCAAACCAAATACAGCTCTTTAATTGGGGCTGGGGGTGTTTGGGAAAAGCCACCCGGTGAGTAATTCTACTGTTTAAGGCTTGAAAGTTCACCTACCCCACCATAGACTCAAGGCAAGACTAATTAAAGGGGGCTGACAAAAATTCAGTGCCTTTCTCAGGCAACCCAAAGAGCTTGAAATATGGTACATCCAGTTATAGGGAAGTAGATTTACTTGGTGATCTCATTCCCAGCTCTCTCTTTTCAATGCCTGCATTGCCAAGCAGCTCCATGTTTGGGTTAGGTGATTTGGCATTCTGTATCCCTCAGAGGAAGCACAATTTAGAGATTAAACAATATGGTGCTTTCATTGGGCAATGACTTGCCTTTGAAGAGTCTGCTCAGGAGCTGATGAAAGTTCCAGCTGACTCAAAGAGCTTTGTCTTCTCTCTTGTTTTTTTTTCCCCCCTAAACAGTCAATGATTCATTTTAAAAGTTTCCCCATCCCTTGTAGTTTAATGGCATTTCAGTAATGTGCTGATCTGCAAGGCTCTGGAGACAAAAATATGATGACCTCAGATGATCTCCTTGGTGTGAAGCAGAACAAGCATTGTAAGTTTATCTAGCTCCTTTGATAGAGCTGCAAAACTATACTGGCACTGCCTTAGATAGTGCTGACCTGAGATCAAGCCTAGGATAATGGAAAGTGCCCCAGGTTCTAGCCCCGGATTTGTCCCTAACTAGTTCAGTGACTTCGGATGCTCATTTTCATCTCTGTGAGCCTTACCTGTGACATGATAAGATGAGGCAGCATGAACATTATTGTTGTTCCAAAACTAAAATTCTAGGATGCCTGGGGTGCATAATTCTGACTGCCTTTTTGCATCCATAATTAAAGATAAGGGAGACTCAATGGTCAAATTATATGGGCTTTATTAGATAAAGATGAGGCTCTTTGTTTCCATATTGAATATTAAAAAAGGAAATCTGTAGTTTCCTTGTTACTGCAAATGTTGTAGAGTTAATATGAAATAGGTACACTTTCCTCAATACACATCCTTTGAAGCCACACATGCTTGTGCTATCCTTAAGTAAACCACATGAGTCATACATTTTAGATCTAAAATAGTTGATACTTGTATTCTTTCCAGTTTATTTCATATACTCTCTCCTTCAGTGATCAGGATTCGAGCTACCGTTTTCTTCCCGATGTGCTATTTATTTAGGTGTTCTGTTTTACATATTGAATTCCATTTAGGTGAAAGTATGAAAGCAATGGGCACATCGATATATATTTCTGTGAAAATAAACATATAGGCGCCTCCCCCATCTGAAACTTTCTCTTCTCTGGATATTGATTCAGGTTATCATTCATGACAACTGGAACCATAAGCTTTAAGTACAAAAAGCCCATCTAAGAACTATTATTATCACTTTTGCTATAGTGGCAAATATAGGATTTATTCCATTCTTTTGCTGCGCTAAACAGTTTTCTAAATAAGAAGCAGACACACTCCTGAGTATTTCTCTTACCCATTCTATATGTTATGTGTGAAAGTCCACAGAGAAAACGGAATTATTTTTGAATCACATTTGTTTTAGTTAGAAAGTACACTGAATTTTTTTTCAATGTGTGCTTCTTAGGTAGTCCTGAATCCTGAGACTTGGTTCATGTTAAAATTTAGATGCTAGAACAAACTAAGTAGTAGCAATGCCTCCTTTCATCACTCTTCCCATCCACCATGCCTTTCATTCAGTGCTTCCTAGAAAAATAGATATTTCATTATTCACTGTTTCTTTGTCCATGTCTGACCCTGCCAGGCAGACAACTGGCTGTCGTGATTTTACTTTTCAGCTCTCCACTTTATAACCCAGTGTCTAGCAATACCCCATTCAGAAGAGGGAACCATTTATTTCAGGCCAAATGTGTAGAGTATTGATAAAGTCAGCTTAAAGCTGAAATATGTATAGAGCCGCTCACTGTGACCTTCTCAACATAATGAGGAGGGAAAAGTATTTCTGGTCTCTGCTGAGATTTTGGCTCTTTAGTCAAAAATAGACTTGGTCTGACTAATTCTTTTCTATCAAATAAATGTTCATGTTTGTTGTAACAAATGGTCACCTAGATACCTGAAAGAATTCAAGTTTTTCCATTATTATGCTGCATGGGCTCAAGAAATTCAAATATTCTTATATATAGTCTAGCTATGCCTGAGTTGAGACTTTTCTATTATTGTCAACTCACCAACATAATCCAGTCGGGAACCATGCTGTACCACGTTCCTGAGCAGACAGAATACACTTCCCTTGACCTGGATCTCAGAGGATGTCCAGCTGCTTTAAAAGTTTTTACAATAAAGGTCACAGGGCCTTGATTGATGTGTTCCTTTTCCATTACTTAACCTCTAAACACTTTGAAGGTAGAGAATTTACATTCCTTGTCTCTCTAGTCTGAGATCTAGCCCAGTGTCTCACATTTAGTTAGTATTCAGCAAATGTTTGTTGACATAAGTAATTTTGGCATCCTGAACATGCATGTATCCTTTCCTGCTCTAAGGTGGTAAATACAAGTCATGTAATCATCCATGTATGTAACTGACATGTGTAGGCAATGTTCATTTCTGCTTATAGAATGTCCTGTTTGTGAGATTATTTGAACGTGGACACAAGTTCAGAGGGTACAATGTCATTCATATTGCAAAAATGAAGACTTCCTGAAAATACAGTTAAAATAATACACCTACTTCAGGGGGAGGGAAGATTGTAAACCACAAGCAAAGAAATGAATCTCAGCCTTTAGGAGAGTTCTAGTCTTGAAAATGTCTTTCTGTTATTGTGACCTAGAATGTGATTTTCTGCATCAACTTGTGCAAGAACCTATAGCTGCACGTTTTGCTTTTAGACTTGTTGGTGTGAGGACTTAGAACTTAAAGATCCCTTATTTAAAGAGGACCAGGAAGAGAATGATTTAGTGGCCATCATCCTATATTATTTCACTTTTTTAAAACATGCATATATTAGTTTTTATAAAAACAATAAAGCTATTTTGAAAAAGAAAACTGAATGTGCCATTCTTTCAAATGTAGTATGACACCAAGCCCAGACAAGGAACGGGGAGAGGCAACCCTGCAGATCGATGCTACTGCTCTGCTGAATCTTGAAGGATAAGGGAATCTAGCCTAGAGAAAGGAAGCAAGATTCATTTCAGGCAGAGGGAAGAGCATATGTTTTTCCATGGCTTTGAGTTTAAATCATCCCACATTAGAAATAGAAATGCCTTTCCTGACTACAGTCCAAATGTCATTTATATTTTATGGAAACAATTAATAATTTAAGAAAATCTCTACCTTCTCCTTCAAAAAAAGTATTTACTTCTTTTAAATGGAAGTGTGAGATTTATAATAAAGCGAATAATAAAACAGCTATTATAGCTCAGTTTGACTTCGTTAATTTTAATTTCTGAGGGTATTTAATCTTGTTTATTTGTTCTTCTATTCAATACAATTTTATTGAGTCCATGTACACCTTCTCTAAAGACTGTGAAGGCTATTGGCAATACAGGGATGAAAAAAAAATGTGGCCTCGTGCTCTCATGATGCTTATAGATTTTTGAAGCCATTTCCTCAAGCATCATGAGAAGTGAATGGTTCTAGAATTCTAGAAGACAATCTCCAGGAAGTGGGTACTCATTTATTACTTTTTTTTTTTTCTGCATAACAAATTACCACAAAACTTAGTATCTTAAAACAACAATAATCATTTATTCTTTTAGTTTCTTTGGGTCAGGAATTTCAGAGCAGCTTTGCTGGGCTGTTTTGTTTGGGGATCTCTGACACATTTCAGGCAGATGTCAGCTGGGCTGCAGTCTTCTGAAAATGAAAAGAGGCTGTAAGCTCTGCCTCCAAGTTCTCGCAGACACATGGCTGTTGGTGTGAGGCCTCAGCTCCTGGGATCCTAGGGATTCTCCACACAGCTGCTCAAGTGACCTCATGGCACAGTATGGGTTCTCCTAGAGCAAATGATCCAGCAGCCGGGTTAGAAGCTATGATTCCTTTAATAACCTTGCCTCAGAAAACACACATGATTGTTAGCAGTATACTAAAATAAGCCTTGATTCCATGTGGGAAGGGACCACACGGAGGCAAGAATACTAGGAGATAAAAACCCCTGGGGGCCATGTTGGAAGCTGGCTACCACAATTACGAAGCCTTTGTTAAGAAAATCTCCACATCTCTGAATCTAGTCTGTGACATAATCATCATTTCAAAAACTCTCATTTATTTGCCAGTAAGTTCAAGTTAATAGCTCTTTTACTTAGAATCTGATAAATTTAAGGAAAAACTTTTCAGGAAGTGTTGAGCCTTCTGTTTGTTTCTTTTCGGTTAAATAATCATCCCTGGTACTCTGAAACTATCATTCTCCATCAGAAAGCTATGATCTGGAGTTAGATTCCTCTGTCTTCTTTGTGAGGCAGAAAAGCGCCAATGAAGTGCTGGCACGATTATATGAACCATGGTATTTTCTTCCCAGTTTTTGAAAATTCTAACTCACCAAGGAATCATTTCAGCTCTTTCATCTGTTTTATATACTGAAATTCTAAGTAAGATTTCAATTTTTCAGAATTTCTCTTAGAAAAAGAAAGTTCAAAGCACTGATCTAACTCAAGATCTACCAAATGCAGTAATTCTTTACACAACCTCCCTTACAGATGGTCAGTGGATAACTGGAGTGCTTTACATGACAGGAGGCTCATTTCCTCCTGGGAGACAGAAAATTCATATGCAGTAGGAAGCCAAAATCAGCTCATTGAAACTTCAACCCATGAATTTTAACTCTGCCTTCTGTAGCAGTGTAGAACAAGTTGGCCTCCTTTACTGCATGACAACCCTTCGCATAGATAGCTGTCATTTCTTGCCCTTATAAACAAGTAATAAATTAACTATAAATTGATATTCTAATCATACATCATTATTATTTAAATCCCCTGAGGCCACATTCTATTAACCTAATTTCAGGGCCTCATCATTTCTTTAAAGGTATTGTTTAATTCAAAATGTGTATTCTTTTTCCTTTGTCCAAATTAGAGAGATTTTATTAAATGCAAACGCAAATATCTTTTAGAGTTCTCAGAGATTGTGAATTTAATTTAATGGCCCTCTGGAAATCTGAAGCTTAACTGAAGCAAATTCCTTTTCTGCCTTCACATCTATTTCCCCACAGAAGGATTTAAAAATCAGATTGCATATCCTAACTGTTACTGCCAACTGTCTGGTTGACAGGGATTCTTTGGGTTTACGTGAAGTCAGCGATGAGATTACCTGATCCCAAGAGTCCTATTTTCCCTTTTGCCTAAGGCCTTCCTGGTATTAATTAGGTGTAAGGAGAAGGGCAGAATTAACTCTTTGAAGAACAGCCTTTACCTTTGTCTCATTAACTGCACTGCAGCAATAATGATGTAATAACCGCATTCACTGTTGAGTTTGCCATCTTTGGAAGGGATTCTCAAGTGTACCAGAGAGAGTTTGTAGATCTCCTTCTCAGCCAGAGAGCCACAAGGGAAGCATCTGAGATTATTTTGATGGTTTGCTCAGCATCATTGTTCTTGGTGACTCACTGCTTTTGAGATATTGCTGTGTTGGTGGTGGCTGGTTTGTTGTCTTTTCTCTGACCTTCATAAATGGTGAAAATGCCTATCTTGTGAGAGCAGTATTTCATCTGGCTCTGTGCTTCTTTGAACTGATGCCACATGGAAAGAGTTTTTTTGTTTTTTTTTTTTTCCTGTATTCTGCAACAATAAAGATATTTAATTCAGACTTTCTAGAGAGTTTTGTCAATGCCAGTAGCTCACCCTGTCATTGTACACAAGGGTAGCAATTGCAACATTTTTTTTAAGTACGCTGTTATATAAAAGCCTTCAAAATCATGTTGAAAAAATAGGATCTTCATTTATATAATACAAATACTGTTTTGGAACTACTAAAACCAATGATTTATGCAGGGTCAAGAACAAGGCAAGCATGCCTCATCTCTACGCATTTATTCCCTGTGAATTTTCTCCTAGAATTATGCAGGATGAGAGAAAGCTGGAGGAACTGTACTCTTCAAGATGAAAAGAGATGGCCTTGCCAAAGACAGAGCCAAGTGAAATCACCTCTCACTTCCTATGTGAACGTTCTGGGTTTAAGAAGTAATTAAAAAGTCTTATTGAAGCAAGTGGTCCACTAAATGTAGGGAGCATGCTATTTTGGTAGGTGTAAAGTTAGGCTGTAAGAATTTTGACAACTATTTTAAGACTTTTGAGATTAGTCATGATATGGAGATGAAAACTAAAATCTGTTTCTCATTGCCGTTTTTATTACATCTTTCTTATTTAAAAATCATTAATGAAGAAAGTATATTTCATCATAATAAGATCATATTGAGTAGCAAAACCCATTCATTTCCAGGACAATTAGAGAAATTTCTATGAAAGTCTTTTGTTTGCAACTGAACTGAGCCATTTGCGCTTCCATATTAGGAGAAATGGACTTCAAGAGAGTAAAATGGTCTTTTTGACTTTTATCCAGGTTATATCTAAAGAAAGATACGTAAGGAAATTATAGGAATGAAATAGTGCTGCATGAGTCTTCCCACTGCTGAAATTAACTGAGTTCAAAAAGTAGTTTTAAAAATATATGTATTCAAAGGGTATATTATGTCATTGCTTCAAGATTTTATGAGCTTGGTGAATGTACCCACACAGGTGTCAAAAAGAAAAAAAGACAATGCTATGTACTCTAGTGTTAAGATTGTCAATAAGAATTTATTTAAAGTATTTGATGCATTATAATATGCAAAATGGTCCCATATCATATTATCCAAGTCTTAGAGGTACATTATGAAGTCACTAAAATTATGTGTTGTCTCTACTTTATAGGCGACTAAACTAAAACAGAAACTTAATGTCTGTAATAGATCCAGATTACAGGGCAATTAATGTCACATTTTGTGTACCTACCTTTTCCTCTCTGAATCCCCCAGGATTCTGTACCATAGTATTATATAGAAAGGTAAAACCCCCTGGCTGCAATCTCTGTAGTTATATTTCCATTTATTGTAAGTACAGTAATAAACCATAATAAGGTTGGTACATGAAGAATATGAACTTATCAGGCAATTTTGAAGGTGAAAGGTGATGCTACTAATAGCAGGGACCTTATATGTTCCCTCTAAGAATCAGTAGAGACTGGAAAACTGTTGACCACAACATATTTTGTGTACATATTTCTTTCAGTTTTGTTTGTCTTGTTTTGCCGCAAGAATGAGCATCCTTTTCTTGAGTGTGTGAGGATGTTTGTTAGTTTTTTTGCCAGGATAAGTTGTGGTGGAAGAATATAGTTTTGCTCTTAACCAAGATGAAACATTTGTTCCCTCTTCATTTCTTAATATCTCTGAGAGTGTTAGGCAGGATAATCAACCATATTTAGGTAAATGATTCAAAATCACAATTATAGGGAAAATATTTCATCTTTAAGAAGCTTTCCAGGATCTGTATGTATGCATGTGTGTGCATATATGTATTTGAACATATCATTTTCTTGTCCTAAGAAGATAGATGGGAGTAATAGAAATGACTGATATTGAGTGCATTTTAAACCCTCAAAGTTGCATAAATATTTTTCAGTGCTTACTATAATTTTGGATTACTAAGAATAATAATCTTAGATAAATTAATCCAGTGCTTATATTACTAAATTTTAAGTTTTATTTATGAATAGCAATTACTTGATCTGAAATTAGTTACCTTTTAGTAAGAGATTTTAAATGTATTATACTTAAATTATTATCACTAATAATATTTTTACTACCTTCTATTATATTTTTCTCCTGCTCTATTTTCTGTTTCTTATTATTTTGTAGTTAACTCTTTCCTTTCTTTATTATTATTTAGTTGGCCACCTTTTTTGGTCCTTATTTTCTTCAAATAGGTCATTGTAACTCTATTAATATTTCACTATATATTAGTAACAAAAGAATGTTGGACAAATTTGACTAACAACGTCAAAATCAATCAGTTAAGTGTAATAGTCAGCCTTGCTTTGATGACAAATACCTCTAAGCCTCAGTGGTTTACCATAAAAAACTCATTTCTCTCTTATGTTTCTTGTTATCTGTGAAGGTTACAGGTTGATTGTGCTTTATTGCATTTATCTTGTTCTTTCCAGAATTAGGCTTAAGGAACAGTTCCTTTTAGGACCCACCATTCTTTTGGTAGATAGAATACACACACACACACACACACACACACACACACATATACATACATACATACATAAAAAGAACCGAGGCACTCAAGAATTTCAAAACTTAAGATTGCATCGAGTATATTTCATGTCTTCTCACTTCCCATTGACCAAAGCATATCACATGTCCCGGGTATCAAGGGGGTTGGGATGTATACTTCTCCCATAAGATGGTGATTCAACTCACATTGCAGCAGAGAGCGTAGATAGTAATTGAAAATGATGGCACAGTTACTACAGCAACTCTAGCCTGTTGTTCTGTTAAGACAAGATAACATGCACTGAACTCATCAGGGTGCTGAGGAGTTTGTAAGGAAAAAAACTGTCTTTGAATTAATGAAATTTATGTTCAGCTTGTGACTTTCCTAACCCACTACTCTTCTAGTTTTGTTTTGAAATTATAAGGAATTTGCACGAAATTTTCCCAAACTCTCTTAGAATAGAAATGCTTATTTTAAAGTTTTTTTCTACTGTTGTTAACCTTCTCAGGTGAGAATTTACATATGTATATATGTATTATGTATGTATCCTGTATTCTCATCCACTGTATTACAGTTTTAGCATGAAAAGGAATCTATAAGTGACCAGGTTAATACCCCAGTAAACTTAGTGAAGTTAGCGAAGGACTCCAGCTGTCTCTCTCTTCAGTCATTTCATTAAAACCTGTTCATTGTGAGTAACTTGTCATTGTACTTCAGTTTTCTTGCATATAAAATAAAACAATGCCTAAGATTCCTTCTAAATCCATGATTCTGTGATTATTATCAACAAGCCCTTTGCTATAAGTAGGTCATAATTGAGACCCTGGTGATGCAAATGGTAAACTAAGAGGATAAGACTCTAATGGGCAAATTCTAAGGAAATAGAGGCAATCTCCTTAGTTTTATGCAGCCCTTTTTATTCTTATTCTCTCCTTTTCATCCCTAATCACTTTGTTTATGTCCCAACTTTAGCTTTCTTTCATCTTATAATTGAACCAATACAATTCCAGTTGGTCTCACCTTCTCTACCCAGCTTTTTGCAACCATTGAAAACCAAGCCAGCTTTAGATGAATAAAACACCTCAGAAGATTTCATACATTTCCTTAGGGGACCATGCCATCTTCACTCGTTACTTGAGAATCTCAGAGATAGCCGATTGAGTGCCCTCCCAATCAAAAGTGGTTGTTGAAATTTACCTTCTGAAGTTTGTTTTTATTAAAATTGTGTATTGTCAGGGAACTTCAAATTAAAAGACTGAGACCCATTTCATAACCATCAGATTAAAATTTTGAAAGTACTGGAAAGGATGTCAATCAACAGAGACTGTCATACATTGCTTTGTGGAGGGCAGGGAAACTTATATGACCATTTTAGAGAGCAATTTATCAAAATACCAGAAATTTGAAAATATGCATGCCCAAAGACTTGGCAACTTCACCATCATACATGTGCCCCCAGATAAATCCTAAAAATGCACATTGTAGCATCACTAGTGACAAGGGAAACTGAAAACTTAAAAGTTAATCTGCAGAAGAGCAGATGCATGAACTGTGATTTTTACAAATAGTGGGACTACTACTCATCAATCAATATAAATTGATCAGAGGTATGTGTAACAATATGAAAAAAATGTAAAAGCCTGATAATGAGGACAATAAAATGTTGCAGAATGCTACATACTATATGAAACCATTTAAATAGTTTTAAAACATCTGAAACAACAAAGTAATTTATTTACTAGTATATAGTTCAAAACTTACAAAAAAGGCTTGAGAGATGATAGACGAGATTAGGACAACTGCTAATTCTGGGAAAAAACTGTTTGGGTTTATGGGATGGAGAATTTCAATTATAATTTCTTATCCCTAATTCTTAATGAGTATAATGTACACATGGCTATCTGCTTTATTATTTTTATATTTTTTACATGACTTTATTATTGTAAATAGTAGAATTATTACTTTTTTATTTGCTGAATATTAAATTATTGGTCCTCCCTTGGTATCTGCAGGGGATTAGTTCTAGGACCCACTATGGTTACCAAATTCCGTGAATACTCAAGTCTTTTATGAAGGGCTGAGTGTTAGGAGATTCAATATGTTTTTTCAAATTATACACATTTTTCTCCATAGACACCAATATGTCCCCAGTGAGAATGAGAATCATTGCTCTAACCAATCCATAATTACATTAATTTAATTATCCAACAATATAAGTTCCAACTGTGAGTTTAGGCAAGTACTACTTCATGGTGCTGACCCTAATTTCCACTCCCCACCTTAGGAGTATCCAAACTTTATGGGAAATGGTAGAAGTCAGAGGCCAGAAGAGCAATCTCCTTAGCTTGTTACTAGATTGGTCCAACCCCAACAAATTTACCCTGGGCTACTGCTGAAAGAAACCTCTATGACTTACTCAGAATCAAAAGAAAAGCTTTGGTCAGCAGCCCCCCAAACTCTCAAGTACACAGGCTGGAGAGAAACCTTGATTCTATCATACAGATTCTTTCTCTTCCTGACATCATCTTGGCATCAAACTGCTTTGTAAGCTGCTACCCAAAATGAATCTTGGGAGGCAATGTGTGGCTTGGCCTCCAGTGACCTGTGAGTTTCCTTAGGATCAGACAGTGGTTGCCACTGCCAAGATAACAAAAGTCATTTTATACTTGGTTTGATCTCCATTGAGACCTTGAACTCCCAGTTCCTGAGAGAACTGCAATATCTTTGGCACTCTGACTCTTGTGGTTGAATGTCCATCATCCCACATGTTCTGCAAGTATTTGCAGCTCGGGAATTCACAGGATTTTTTTCTCTTGAAGTTACTTAACTGAGGTCCTCAACCTCTCCTTGCCACCCTCTTTAGTCCCCCCCCCCCCCACCAACCAAACATTTCATTACCATGTCCTACATCTCTGTCTTCAAATAAACATCCCTTCATTAGCTTAGCTCATTTTACCCAAATACTATCTTATGCAACCCTTCTTGGGTAAGAACTTTAATTCACTAACTTTAATGCCACTGCTTTTTCACTGCTGAAATCCTTCTTGTCTCTTCTTTTCCCTGGGTGGGACTCCAGAGGCAACAACTGAAATCCTTCCTTCACAAATACCCTCAAATCCTTGGCCCCTCTCTCCATGGCATGTACTTAACAAATACTGGCTCCAGTTAAATCCAGATTATCTGTTTTCTCTATGACTGAATTCAAGAAACTAAATATTGCTGGAGAAAAATCACACAGTTTGTTGACTAAAGTTTCTTTAAACACAACAGAGGATTCTCAAACAAAATCCAACGTAATGTCAGTTTTATTATATTTTCCTGCCAAGTTTTCTTTTTTGCTCTCCAAGGCAACTAATGATTTTTCTCTACAGTTTTTAAACTTTTCATCCCTTTCACCGCCATTTTGTGTTGGTCATAACTTAAAATCTTTGTTTCATACTTGAGGGAAAAAAACAGTAAAATTTAAATTTCCTAATGATTCAGCAAAACATTTCTACAAACACTTGTGTATCTGTACCCACATGCTCTATCTTATCTCCTATTAAAAAAGAATGAACACATACCAGCCTCAATTAAAAGCCAGTGCATCCACTTATGCTGTATATCATTTCCTATTTTGTCTTTTCAAGGACTTAACTCCAGAGTTGTATTCGTTATCTATGATTGCAAAACAAACTCTTCTGAAACAGAGCAGCTGAAACCAAGGGACATGTGTTAGCTCACAGTTTCTGAATCCAAGGGTAGCTTAGCTGGGTGAATCTGAGGCAAGGTCTCTCACAAGTTTTCAGTCAAGACATCTAGAACCACCTAATAAAACAGTCATCACACTATTTGTTTAGGACTGGAGCATCTACTTTGAATTCACATGGCCATTGGTTAGTTTCTCAGTGACTGTTAGCTGGAGGCTTCAATTCCTCACAACTTGGACCTCTCCATGAGGCTGCTCAAAATATGGCAACTTGTCCCCACCCCCCAGCAAGTGATAAGTGACAGAGAGACAGTGAGAGACGGAAAAACTAAGTGGAAGCCGTTGCTTATCATAAAATAATTTTGGAAGAGACTTCCACTGTATGTTCTTGGTCACTGACGTGTTCTTCCATCCCTTCCACTGTATGTACTTGGTCACTGACATCATAGATGATCTTCCCTGATCTTTGGCACAGAGCTCTTAAAATCCTTATAACTTTCTAAGTGATAAGAGCACTAGGAGCATCTTTTGGTCTAATATTTGACCCTGGATTCTGACACAGAGCTCCTAAATCCCTTAGGATTTCCTGGGTGATAGTAATATCTTTTGTTCTAAATGAGGTGATTTTTGGTGTGCTCCTAGGAGGGCACTTGTCACCAGAAGCACCATGCCTTTATTGGAAGTCTGGAATTCAGCCCAACCTCCCCTTCTCCAGAGAGGGGAGAACAATAAGAAATGAAGTTAATGTTCATTCATGCGTATGTGATGAGCCTTTGTAAAAATCCCCAAAGTATGGGGTTTGGAGAGTTTCCCAGTTGGTGAACATGTGGAGGTGCTGAGAGAGTGGCACTCCTAGAGTGAGCATGGAAACTCCAAAGTTCTTTCCACATTGTACCCTGCCCACCTCTTCTGTATAGATGTACACCTACGTCTTTAATCATACCTCTTCTAGTAAACTGGTAACCAGTACATGAACTATTTTCCTGAGTTTTGTGAGCCACTCTAGCAAATTAGTGGAACCCAAGGAGAGAATCTTAGGAAGCTCTGTATTATATAACCTATCAGTCAGAAGCGTAAGTGACAAACTGGACTTGCAGTTGACATTTGAAGTGGAGGGAGAGGCAGTCTTCTTGTGAGACTAAGCCCTTTACCTGTGGAATCTGTCTCTATCTCCAGGTACACAGTGTCAGAATTTAGTTAAGTTGTAGGACATCTACAGAGAATGTCTCAGAGAATTGCCTGGTGTGGGGGAAAAAAAACCTCATACATCTGGTGTCAGAAGTGTTCCAAGTGTCTTAGTGGGAGAGTAAAGGAGGAACATCAGAGCATATGATCAGGAAGGGTTTACACAAGTGTGTGAATAATGAAAGGTAGATCACTGGGAGCCGTCTTGGAGGGTGGCTGCCACATGCAGTTACTCTGGTACAGCCTTGATTGTACATACCTCTCTCACTATTGGAGCATTCCCATCAGCATAGACAGTTGCTTCTATCAAAACACAAGAACTCCCATGGCCTCACATTTCCCTCCATCTGCTACCTCACCTCACTGCCAAATTTCATAGGACTTGTGGATAACCACTGTCACTATGCTGGCCATACCACCCTTCTGAACTAGTTCTTGTTAAAATAAGCAATGACTTCATGTTGCCAGTTCTAATGGACCCTAATATACTTGCATCCTCCCATAACTTCTAGCAGCATTCTAAAATAATGTTTCTCTCTTTTTGCATTCAGAGGTGAATTTAGATTTTCTGAGACTTGAAGCTTATGCAATTGTAGACACCCTATTTAAAAATAAGAACTCAGAGTTCCTGCTGTGGCTCAGTGGTTAATGAACCATGAGGTTGCGGGTTAGATCCCTGGCCTCGCCCAGTGGGTTAAGGATCCGACATTGCTGTGAGCTGTGGTGTAGGTCGCAGACGTGGCTCGGATCCCTCATGGCTATGGCTGTGGTGTAGGCCAGTGGCTACAGCTCCGATTAGACCCCCTAGCCTGGGAACCTCCTAAAAAAGACAAAATAAATAAATAAATAAGTAAATGAAATGAAATAAAAACTCAGAGTTATAATGTTAGGTATGAAAGTATATATTTATTTAGAATAAAGAATAAATCACAAAAATGCAAATGTTAAAAATTTTACAGTGCCACCAACATCAGAAGCAGAGCAGAAAAGAACACAGCTCCTTCCCTTCTATTTATTTTCTTACAAATTTGGCTGCATACTCTTTTATTGCCCCTTCATGTAATAATGATCTTGATATATTATTTTCTATTATAAGATTAGAAAGATAATTTAGTTTTTCTCTGGAATGCTTAATCAAAACATCTTTTAAAATTATTTTTAGTTTAGATAATTTACTTTCAGCTTAGTAACTCATCAATGATGATTAACACTGTTGTCAAGTTTGGGAATTTTTCTATCAGTTTTATTGCAAATATAAGCTCTAAGACTTTGATTAATTTCCACAGTTCGCATGGACCTCTCTTCATTCAAACATTATTTCTACCCCACTCCTGGTGCAAGGCATCATGATAAATCCTCTAACTCTTTCATTTACAGTAACATTGCAAAGTTTTAGCATAGTGGGCATCTAGGACATTCCCGTACTAGGATGGCTAGCAAAATTTAACAGTACAGAATAGTGGCTTGTAAAATACACAAGCTTATTCTACAAAATCTAAAATAAATACATCAATGTGTTATATTCCAAAGAACAAATGTATATAATGTCTGTATATTAGTTTTCTTTTGCTGATAAATATGTTATATTCCAAAGAACAAATGTATGTAATGTCTTTGTATTAGGCTCCTATTGCTGTGTAACAAATGAGTGTAAGCTAGCTGCTTAAAACAATACATTCTTATTATCTCAGTTTCCATAGGTTAGGAGTCTGGGCACAGTCTAGGTGGGTTCTCTACTCAGGATCTCAAAAACCTGAGCTCTCAGAAGAGGCTCAACAAGGGAAAAATCTACTTCCAAGCACGTAGTTTCTTTGCAGCCATAGGATTCTTGGCAGCCACCTTCCTCAAAGCAAGCACCGAAAAAAGAGTCCAGCAAGAGAGATGCTGCAGTCATTTGCAACTATGTACATGTAATCACTTAATCTATCACCTTTGTTGCATTCCACTGGTTAGAAGCAAGTCATGTGCCCTGCCCTTAATGAATGGGCGGGAATTACACAAAGGTATGAACATCAGGAGGTTGGAATGATGGGCCCATCTTAAAATCTGTCTACTAAGTCTTTTTTAAAGAATAGATATAGAAAAAATATGCAGTAATACTTGCCATATAGAAAAAACTTATAGGGTCAAAATAATTTACATATAGCACTGTCTCAGTGGCTCTGCCAGGTCATACGTGTCTGCTTTCTACATAAGCAAATGCAATTTTCACCTTTTTTAGATTCCAAAGCCAGACAATTGACCTAGAGTTTATACTTCTCATATTTTAACATATAGTTGATCCCTCAGTGAGAGTAGCTTCCTCTAGAAACACTATAAAGTTGAAACTTTTCTTAGAGATAACTTTTAAGTACCAGAACCACTCAATACACATTTTAAAGCATAAACCAATTACCGAGAGTGAATTAAGCCCCCAGTTATCATTTACATACAATTAAAATATATTTTCATCTGAACATATCTTGATATATCACCAAGTTTTCAGATTTGTAAATCCAAAGATTTTGTGGACTTTACTTGAGCTTCCTTTTGCAGGTACCTGAGACTGTTCTCATCATCTAGTACTCGTTTTCTGGAGACTCATACAGAGAGGTTCATCTCTATTCTTCACTTATCCCCCAAACAGGAGCAAGAATACATCTTCATGATCATATGTTTATATTGACAGTGGTGGTTAAGCTATACCTTGTTTATTTTCAATAGCTCTGTGTGGTTTTGTTCTTTGCTTTTATTCCTTACGGGATACCATAATATAAGCATTCCTTGTTATTATAGTCTTTATGCTCCACGCAGATACGCCCTTGGATTAAAAGGTCATGTTCTAAAGTCAAGGAAAATGCAGATGTTTTCACCTGCCCATTACTCCACAGAATGATGATATTAGCCTTTTAGCAGTATACAGCACATTAGCAATCTGAGTGTTTTGAATCAAAGCTGAAATTTGTAGTGCCTCTAATGTGGAATGAAGTTGCATATTTTTACTATGCATTCACTCAAGCATATGGGATTTATAATTGAACTCGAGATTGTATTTTGGGTTCGCTTCTGCTCTAATAAAAATGTACACGTATCACTGTTTCTGTCCCTATTTGGAGACACAATTCAATAAAGTTTGGTCATCTGTTATAAAGTGTAGATATGCTTTCATTCCTCTGTTGAAAGAAAGTCATGATAACTTAATTATGCAAAATAAATGACTAAATAGCAAACAGTTAATATTTCTACACATGGTCATTTTAGTAGAATTACGTGATGACTTTAGATATCAGTGTTGAGGACAAATATCATTGCAACACATATATGCTTAGTAGTTTTGAGGAAAGATACAACTTTAAAGCATCAGCTTTGTTCTACTGTTATTACTCGTAACCAACTAAGCTTCCAAATAAATGTTCACATTGATAATGATTATTTAAACTGTGGATTTTAGGAATACTCAGATTATACTTAGCAGCAAGTACTTCCAGATTTTGCTCAAAATATTGCTTTTAAAGTTGTTTTTATTGCAATTGAATATAGTTGAAGCACATCTGACAAAAATGTAGAAGCAATCAGAAAATAATTAACTCTTTTTTAGACAGCCTTTTGAGATTTGAATTAAAATTAGACTTTTGGATATTTAACGGTTGTCATATGTGCAGTATAATTTCTAGGGCTATGATAATGCAAATTCAATTTAAGTTGAATACATTTTTTCTTTTGCATATACCTTTCTGCCTTTATGTGGAGATGTTTATGCATGTTTTTCTCCCAAGTAATCAAACCATTAATTTGGGGCAGTCATTGTTATAGTCTTCTAATCAATGAAATGAAATTAACAGTAAAATGATCAAAACCGTTAAATAGATGGCTTAATTTTGATTTAAAATTGTTTTGCAGAAAGTTGCTTTTAGGATATTAAGATAATTCATTAGAAAATGAATGGTGTATATACTTGTTACTTTAAAATGAAAATATAATAATCACTAAAAGTTATTAAGCATTTACTTCTCTAAATGTTTATTTATATGTATTTACTTCCTATGGGCTAACTTATTAAATCATCATAACAATCTCATAAAGAAATATTATTATTTTCCAAATTTTTGGCCAAAGAGGAAACTGAGGCATCGGAGGCTACATGACTAATAAGAGAGAAAGCTGAGGTTCCAACTCAGGAAGTCTGGCTTTTAAAAAATGCCTACCTTATGCCATCTTCAAGAAGTTTAGCGTTGACTCAAAACAGTCTTTAAAGAACAGTTTATTCGTTTTCTTTTCAAGAAAATATTTCTTTTAATTGAGAGTGTAAACTTCATATTCTGTCTTATCTGTTACTGAATTATATTTTTAAAAATCTATTCTGTTTTTATATCACAACACTCTTGCATAAACTCAGAATTGTTATATTGGTTCTTTCACTTTAATTTACCCATAGCACCACCAGTGTTGAAAATGCTTCTTCTTTTGTCCTCATGTTCAACACCACTTCTCTGCCCCACACCCATGAAATCATGATAGCAGATATCTTTTAACTGCTCAACCAACTATTTTACACAAACAATTATATTTATTAAAATAACCAAATTGATTTTCTGTCTATAAGAAAAGACATTTTGAAATCTATATGCTTCTTGGTCAAAGGTTATGTCAATAAAATGCTCAGTAAAGTGGAGATTTGGAAATCATCCAATTAATTTGATCAATAGAGAGACAAACTCAATATATTAAATCCTAAAGGTTTTTTCCTCTTCTAAATTACTGTCTGCAGACCACATTGATACAATTAGCCAGATAATCACCAGATCTCACTGCAACATGTGTTCACTCCTCAGTGTTGTAAACAATTGGTTTCCTCAAATTGCAGCTCTTCCATATAGTTAGTAAAGAGTTGCAAAATAAAACAGTTACAAGAAATTTCCAGAAAACATGTTCTTTAACTAAATTATAACAAATTACTACAATGACCTACCTGACTTTGATTATAAGCAAATACCAATGAATGAATATTCTAGATCACTTTAATTTTTTTTTTTTTTTTTTTTTTTTTTTTGGTGGTGGGGGATGCTGCACCCATAGTATGTGGAGGTTCCCAGGCTAGGGGTCAAATTGGAGCTACAACTGCTGGCCTACCCCACAGCCATAGCAACACGGGTTCCGAGCCATGTCTGTGACCTACACCACAGCTCAGGGCAGCGTGGGATCCTTAACCCACTGAGCGAGGCCAGAGATGGAACCTGAAACCTCATGGATTCTAGTCGGGTTCATTAACCTCTGAGCCACAAAGGGAACTCCCACTTAATACTGATATATAATTTTTACTTTAACATTTCCACCAAATGCAAGGATTTGTGTGGGAATTTTTGACAGTATCTGTATGTCACCTCTTTGAAAATTTATCTTGTTCAGATGTTAATCAGGAGTTCAAAGAACTAAATATCAAATTAATTTTAAAATACTGTCTTGAGTTTAGAGCTATAGCAGTAGCTGGGATTTGCTCCGTTGCATTCTCAAGGTTTTGAAATACTGATCATGTTCAAGAAGTCTCCCATGTCTTGTTCCTTCTGTTTCATGATAATATCATGAATTCTTTGAGGTCATGTTTTGTACTGTGAGCAAGTACAAATTACAGGTAATGAAGAGTCTACTGTCATTCTATTAATAGCTAGTTTTTCCTAGGAAAAATATTTTTTTCATTCAAAATAGAAAAAAATCAACTGACTTGGTTTAATCCACAAGCTTTTATTACTTTCAGAATCATAGAAAACATTTGATTCATTAACATAACATTTTGGATTTTGAGGGGCTCAAAAAAATCAATTAAAGCGAGATTAATCATGTTAATGAATGTATCACTTTATGAAAAATACTAAATGGGCATGGAATGATTATACTCAGAACACTCTAAAAAAAAGATGTAGAAGAGTGAGGCAAGTGCTTTTTTGTAGGGATTTATAACATGGTATGATTATTTTACACATTAAGCTAACTTGTAACTGCTAAAAGAGCTGACCCATTTCCAGAAAATGAGAGGACCTAGCAAATATAAGGAAATCCAATGTGAACTTTCTGGGCCTTATTAATGTGCTGACTAGCTTTGGATGCCTTCCTAATTACTTCTTAATGTTTTGCACAAGTCATCAAAACCTGCTAATACATCTGTTGAGTCCATTATTTCATATATATGTTAGGATACAGAGGGAATACATAGATTATATGGGGCTATATATCCTTTAATACCTTATTATTTATTTACCTGTGGAACTACTAGAATTTGTGACGTACACATGGCTTTTCAAAAATATTTTGGTCCAATTTTTAGCCCGTTTTCTGTTTCTCTCTTTCTGCTTTGTGCCACAATTATGTCCAAAATACCATGTGAATTTTCCATCTGTTCTCATTTAAACATAAAGCAATTTTTCTTTTTTTTTTCTTTTTGCTTTTTTTAGGGTTGCACTTGTGGCATATGGAAATTCCCAGGCTAGGGGTCTAATCTAAGCTACAGCTACTGGCCTACACCGCAGCCACAGCAATGCAGGTTCCAAGCCGCATCTGCAACCTATACCACAGCTCACGACAGTGCCAGATCCTTAACTCACTGAGCAAGACCAGGGATGCAACCCACATCCTTGTGGATACTAGTTGGGTTCATTAACCGCTGAGCCATAAAGGGAACTCCAAGCAATTTTTTTTAATGGTACTAAGACCACCTTAAGTCATATAAATATCTTGTTTTCTTACATTTAAGGTGCCTGCCTTATATATGTATCTATAAGTGAGTGTGTAGTTGGCCTAGCTGGTAGGTACTAACCAAAGAGAGTGTTGTAAACCATGATCTAAGAAAGAAGTAGCTATTTTCTAAATTATCTTACCCTGAGATGAGATTCAAAATTAACTTGATAATTAGGAAAATATTATTTAATAACAAATATTTTCCATTTTAATTTTTGCCTGATTATAGTGCTAAAATCATACTATCTTGAATAAATAAAATAGAGGGAGAAAAGGAAAGAAAAGAGTTTTTATCATTTTTAAATTTTTCATTATATTAAAAATAATGAATTAGAAGTATTCTTTTTCTTAAAATGTAACCCAAAATACTGAACCAAGGGAAAAATACAGAAGAAAATTAGATTCAATGTAAAATATCAGATTTACTACTAACATTTGTCATAAGCACTGTAGGAATATAGGTTAGAGTCCAAGCAAAAAAACAGATACCACACTAGGTATTACAGAGGACATTCAGAGAATTACTTAACTTAGGTGTTCAGAGTCTGAAAGAGCAAAGAGGGAAAGCTGATATGAAGAGACCAACAATGGACATTGAGGTTGTTTCCATGTCTTGGCTATTGTGAATACTGCTGCAATGAACATGTGGATGCATGTGTCTTTTTCAAGGAAAGTTTTGTCTGGATATATGCCCAAGAGTGCAATTGCTGGGTCATATGGTAGTTCTATGTAGAGTTTTCTGAGGTACCTCCATACTGTTCTCCATAGTGGTTGTACCAGCTTACATTCCCCCCACCAACAGTGCAGGAGGGTTCCCTTTGCTCCACACCTTCTCTAGCATTTGTTATTTGTAGACTTATTAATGATGACCATTCTGGTGTGAGGTGGTACCTCATGGTAGTTTTGATCTGCATTTCTCTAATAATCAGTGATGTTGAGTTTTTTTTTCATGTACTGTTGGCCGTCTGTATACATGTATGTGTGACTGGGTCACCTTGTTGTATACAGAAAATTAACAGAACACTATAAACCAGTATAATGGAAAAAATAAAAATCATTATAAAAAAAAGAGATCAACAATGTAGAAAACAGTCAGCATCTTTCAGGTAAAGAGAACTAAATTGAAATAATGATTGAAGTAGAAGCCCTGTGAATTGAGGCTCGAAACAGTTGAGAGTGGCATCCATGGCTGCTGCTCAGACCACTGAAGGAAGTGCCCACAGCTCAGATGTGGACCTCAGAGAGGATGATTTATGGGATCTTAGACTTGTAGATATAGCTCATGAGGAGGAGGGTGATTGGGAAAGAGCACATCTGGTATTTCAGTCACTGAGAAGCATGACATAGCTGGTTTTCACAGCACCAAAGTCTCACCAGATAGTGCTCCAAACACTAAGACAAACTTGATACTTTGTTCATTTTTATAAATAATAACATTCTGTTGTATGGTTATACTATGTATTGTTTATGCATTCACCAGTTGATGAACCTTTAGCTTATCTCCACCTTCAGACTTTTATAAGTAACATTGTTATGAACATTCATGTGCCAGTTTTTGGGTGAACAGAAGTTTTCAATTCTCTTGGCTATACATCTAGTAGAATTGTTGGATCTTATGTAGCACTATGTTTAACTTTTTAAAGAACTGCCAAACTGTTTTTCAAAGCAACTTTGCTATTTTGAATTTCCAGTGGCAATGTGTGAGGGTTTCAATTTTTCCACGTCCTCGCCAACACCTATTTTTGTCCATCTTTTTGTTAGAGCCTCCCTAAGGGATGTGTGGTAATGTTCTACTGTGGTTTTGATTTGTGTTTAATCTACTGACTAATGATTTTGAATACCTTTTCATGGGCTTATTGATCATTTATATATCTTTTTTGATTTCATGTTCATTCAAATCCTTTATTCATTTTTAATTGCAATGTCTTTTTTACTGCTGAATTGGAAATTTTTTATGTATTCTGGATACTAGACCTTTATTAGATATATGATCCGTAAATATTTTTCCCATTATATATGTTTCCTTTTTGCTTTCTTAATGGTATCTTTTGAAGAACAAAAGTTTTATTGTGATAAAGTCCAATTTATCTCTTTTCTCTCTGCTTACTTGTGCTTTAGGTGTTATATCATAACCTATATAAGGTTACAACATTTTCTTCTAATATTTATGTGGTTTTAGTTCCTATGCTTGCATCTTTGATCCATTTTGAGTAAAATTTTTAATATGGTATGAGGTAGAGATCCAACTTCATTCTTTTATGTGTGGATAGTCAGTTGTCTGGCACCATTTATTGAAAAGCCTTTTTCCTCTCTCCATTGAATGTTTTGGCACCTTTTTCAAAATTTGACAGTAGATTATACAGGGGTTTTTTTTTTCCCTAAACTCTCAAATTTTAGTCCATTGATCTATCTGTCTGTCTTTATGCCAGTTCCATCTTGGTTTTTTAGTTATATTTTTATAGCCTTTATCTTTTACAATTCTAAAGTTTATAGAGATAAAATAATGTGATATCTAGGATTTACTTCAAAATAATTCAAAGATGAAGGTGAAAGGAAGGGGGATGTATATGAATTAGGTAAGATTGGCAATATACTGATAATTGTTGAAACTGCATGTTATTACGTGTTCTGATGTTTATATGTTTTATGTTTTTAGCAAAATATAAATAATGAAAAATATACAACAAAGATATATCAATGACAGAGACCACAAAAAAATAAACAAATTATCCACCACCACCATATTACAGCTCTGGAAGAAGTAAAGGAATAACTTGGGCTTACTTTTCCCATGTGGAAATACCTTCTCAGCCTATCTCAAGAAATGCGTATTTTTTCCTACCCCTGAGTCCTAAGGAAAAGTAGTCAAAAAAATCATAGAGTTCCCATTGTGGCTCAGCGGAAACGAATCTAACTAACGTCCATGAGAACGCAGGTTCCATCCCTGGCCTTGCTCAGTGGTTAAGGATAAGGCGTTCCTGTGAGCTGTGGTGTAGGCCAATGGCTACAGCTCCAATTCTCCCCATAGCCTGGGAACCTCCATATGCCGCAACTGAGGCCCTAAAAAGACCAAAAAAAAAAAAAAATCAAGAAAACAGAGGGGAAAGCATTCCTATTCTCCTGTAAGAGCTTAACAATTAACATAGAGACAGTGTCAGAAGAAGCTACTGATTGAAGCTGAAAGCAAGAAGAGAAAGATTAAGGTTAAGGTTGACCTGTCCAGCAACCAGGACAGGAGAACATTGGGGAGAAGTTATTCTGATCTGATTTGTCTTACTTGTAGTTGTTGCCATGTTATAAGTGTGTTCCTGACCTTAGTTGCTGCTAACAGTGAGTCATTTTGCAAATATATTAACATTAATGGGATTATTTGAATTGCATACTTTATAAATATCCAATAAGTTTTGGAAACAAAATACTCCTTCAGTTAGTAATTTTGATATGTCATTCTGCGGTGTTGTTGTCAACCTTGCTGGGGTATCTGAATATTATATTATTGAAATGCTATTCAGTAATGTTCCCTGGCATTTCTCAAGTATTGGATGTGTGCTGTGGTTTAGCACTTTGTAACTATATGGACAGAAGAAATGAAAATAGAAGATGTTATTGCAAAAGATTCCAAGAGGAATTGAGAAACTGATCTAAAATCTGTATTAACAAGAACAATGTTGATTTCAATGACAAAATGCAAATCAAGGCAAGCAAACAAAATATTTTTATTAAAAAGAAAATGAGATTTATGGAGCAATAGGTGTCCTAATGCTTAACTTAAGCTTGTAGACATATTTGTAACAATATAATCAATATTGTTGAAAAAATAATATTTTTCTGGACTGTAATTTTTGTCATAAAAAAGATCAAGATTGTATAATAGGGCAATTACTGCTTTGTGAGTTTTAGAATTTCATGTCAAAGATACTCTCTAACTATTAAATATGTGTGACATTATCTTTCAATTAATTAAATAATTTTTATTTGTCATTTACTTTATATAAATGTTATTTTCTTTACTATTTTATATCATAATATGTCCATATCAGTTAGAGGTTATTTCTATATATTATTGAAAGATATAATCCTATTAGTGCCATACTTTTATTATTATGACATTTTTTACATAAAATCTCTAAAAGTATAGTATAAAAAGGTCTATAGTTTATTAATATCACAAAAAAAATGTGAAAAATAGAGGAAAACTTATGATTCCAGAACTGCCTGAGAATTTCTAGGAATTCTGGTTTTTCATTCCAGAGTCCTGGAATTGTTGTCTGTCAGGAATTTGGAAATACTATCTAAATTCTGTTTTGAGGGTGAAGAACTATTGGTGAGGCCTAGAAACATGGAAGTATTAATTTATTGTGTATCCAGAGAGACAGTGGCCTTAAAGCTAGGAAGGTTTTAAAAATGACAAGTGACCACTCAGACTGAGTTCTTAGAACCATTCCTTAAAGATACCCAGATAATCAGTGTCCAACTTTCTGTATCTCCTGCAATGCAGGCTGGAAATACTCTTTGGTCATCATAGGGAAGGGTGACTCCTTAAGGCTGGAATAGTCAGGGGCATCTGAGATTTGGAAAGAATTTAAATTCTGAAACTAAAAATTAAGTGAAACGTACATGTTCAGCCTACAGAGAAATTTAATTACTATTATACAGAGAGTGTGTGTGTCTTAAATAGCTATTCTTTTTTTTTGGTCATTTTTGCCCTTTTAGGCCCGCACCCACGGCATATGGAGGTTCCCAGGCTAGGGGTCTAATGGGAGCTGTAGCTGCCGGCCTACACCAGGGCCTCAGCAATGCCAGATCTGAGCCGCCTCTGCAACCTACACCACAGCTCACAGCAACACCAGATCCTTAACCCACTGAGCAAGGCCAGGGATCGAACCCGCAACCTCATGGTTCCTAGTCGGATTTGTTTCCGCTGAGCCATGATGGGAACTCCTTAAGTAGCTATTCTTGACCATCGTGGAAAATCTGATAGAATGAAACGGAAGTGGTTTCAAATCGACACAAGAAATCACCATTTAAGTACTGGGATTACTTAACTGCTAATTAATTGTAGACTCTCCAATTCTAGGGATGTTTATGAAAAGGTTAAAAATTACTTATTCTGAGTAGTGAAATCCCTCTGTCTGAAGTGTAGTGAAGTATAGAGGTTAGGCTTTTTGTGTTCTTCTAAAGTTATTATTCAGAGTATCTTTCTAAGAAGTAAAAATTGAGGTTTTATATGGCTTAACAGGCTTTAATGAGGTCAAGATCTTTTCAGTGTTCTATGATAAAATATTTTAAAAATCTGTATAGTTAAACATAAATTGCCTTGAAATTTAAATCACAAGAAATACTGAAGTTAGTTAAGAGTTTATTTCTCTTCTTTCTCTTAGGGCATTAATGGTGAAGGTTGGGGGAGGAGTGGCTCGGGTGGGTGTGTGCCTATGTATGTGTGTGCCTCTGTGTGTGTGTGTGTGTGGGCAATGTAGAATGTAGAGAAGAAGTGATATTATACGTTTATGTCACCAGCCCACTATTAGATAAATTCTTACTGAAAAACATCAAGTGATACTTTGGAGACATGAAAGATTTAATGTACCTTCCAAGAGAGCAGTTCTTTGCCTATTAACCAAGATGATGAAGCTCAGTGACCATTTCATAGATATAGCTGACATTTTGCAAATTGAAAACAAGCATGGACAAGCTTTTTTTATATTCAAATGATTTTCAGAGTCAAAAGAGATGGCTGTACCCACAAATAAGCTTTCTTGAAAAGGAAAAACATTTCCATTCATTTTGAGAGTCATGACAGTTGAATCGAGGTAAATTGACTTTGGCAGTTTTTCTGTTTGGCTTTTAATACTTGCTGCTCTTTCACAGAGAAACTTAAAGATCAATTAAGTATATTATACTATGTTGAAATTGTATAGCATTTAACTAAAAACCTAAAAGCAATAATGCTTTTCAAGAATGGAAAAGAGGTATAATAGTCCATTAGAAGTGGATTATTTGTATCATTAAGGAGAATCATTATGTGCTTTTGAATGAGAAAACACACTGAAGAAACAGAATTTGATGGTGCACAAACATTTGGTTAATAGTTATGCAGCATACATTCAAGAAGAAATAAAGATATGTGTATGTGACTAATAGACAAAAGAATTTGCAACACAATTGCGTATACCATTAAAACACAATTATTCCTGAAAAACCCATAGGAAGATTTTACATCAGTTCATATCGTCATGTTAATACACATTTTTCAAAGATACCAATTTCGAAATATAATATGCCATTTCCTCTCCTATTAAAAAGTTGAATTGCTGCCACTGAAGGATTTATACACCTGCCAGATGCTGCACAATTCTTCAGTCAAAATACAAGTATCTCAATCACAACCCATATGTACTCCTTCTTCTGTATTATGATATGCGATTTCATCTCTATTCTCAACCAACCGTGAGACTTGAAACATAGCCTGCCAATTACATGGAAATGTACAAAACTGTATGGCATTGGAGACTGCTGGCAGAAATAGGTGTGGGTGTGTGTAACACGTCCTTTAGACACATACACAATACTTGCTCTCTTTTCTCCCCCCTTAATTACAGAACTAGGCAACAGCCAAAATACTCAAGAACTAGTCTCAAATAAGGAATAGCAGGAAGGCACAGAGAGGGAATTACATATAGGTGAAAACAGCCCATTAAAATGAGATTACAGGTATTTTTTTCTCGATTGAAAAATTAACATATCATTTATGCTAAAACTCTCAGTGAGACCTTATTAGGAGCAGAGAAAAATATTTTCCTTTTGATATTCCCCAAAAGAAAGTAACTAAATTAGCTTAGTATCTTAATTTTTTTCAGTATCGTCTTAGCCTCAAAGGAGAGACTCATACACACACACATGCACGTATACACAAATGAATGTGACGAGCTGAGGCAGCACGGATCTGCATTATCAAATAAACAAGTTTGTGATGTTTACTTGTACCCTGGATTTGAGTGTTACTGAGAGACCATCTTTTCCAGATTACTTAAATTCTTACTTAGCAGTTTCCAAATTTTATCATATGTTCTAGTATTTCACAACATCTGGAAAACTAATCCTCTAGAAACCCCTGTTCAGCCTCTAATTTGTGACTCCTAATCTGCGGTGATGTGGGAAATCAGATACCGCATTTGGATATAATTGGGTCCAGTGTCAGATAGAAGGAAACAGGTCTGGAGGGGGCCCTAGAGGGCCCTATAATAACTTGCTAAATAACAAACAGTTCCTTGAACTGGCCCTGAATGATCACTTATAGTCTGTATTTCAGTGTTCTCTTCCATAAAATACGATGTTGGATTCTGTGGTCTCTAAGCGCCTTGGTAAATCTGAGACTTGTTTTGGTTCTCCGAAGCAATTTTGTTGTTGCTGGTATTTTCTGATTCCTGTTTCTGAGTTTGCTGAATAAGTGACCTCCTTTTGAAGTGTTACTCTGTTTACTCTCTGTTATTTAGAGGCAACATCTTTCTTAAGAATTCCAGTAGAAAATGAAACTTTAAAAAAATAGATCATATAAGCCATCGTTTGTGGCATTTTTAAACCATCCCATAGGGGTAGATGCAGATTTACAACATGTGTTTTTATTGCCCCAGCAAATTATATTAAATAACCAATAAACAATTGATGCTTGGATGAAGAAATGAACATGGAACTGAGTAGGTCAGATAGTATCATGTATCAATCAAGGAATAGGATTTACATTTTCACAGCTTTTCCATTGTTCCTTATTTGTTTTTATTTTATTTGTTCAGTTCACAAACAAAAGTATACATTGTCCCTTCCTTCCAAATTTAAATGTAAATAGAGTTTTTCAGAGTTCCTTTCCTGGCTCAGCAGATTACAGACCGAACTAGTATCCATGAGGATGCAGCTTGGATCCCTGGCCTCATTTAGTGGGTGAAGAATCTGGTGTTTCCACAGACTGTGGTGTAGGTTGCAGATGTGGCTCAGATCTGGTATTTCTGTGGCTGTGGTATAGGCTGGCAGCTGTAGCTCTGATTTGATCCCTAGCCTGGGAACTTCCATATACCTCAGGTATGGTCCTAAAAAGAAAAAAAAATATTATTTAAATTTTTTCAGTCTATATGGACAGAGACTAATCTTTTGATAGAAGTTATTCTGTGTTAATTTATTTGTTATTTGGCTTTTCCCAAATCTTCTATACTCTTATACTATAACTGATATACAGCTATTCTGTCATATATTTATATATTGTATATCTATATTGATACAGATATGAGAAAATATACATATATACATACATTATAGGATATATATATGAATGAGGAAATGATTAACAATGATTTGTAGTTTATTAAACAGATTATTTTTTATTAAATAGCTGTGTGTAGTGAACCTAATTTCTTTCTTTTTACAACTTCCCCTTCTATTACAGGCTGTTAAACTCAGAGCCTAGATCAGCTAAGCAGCAGACTCAGTAACAGTAAATGAAGTGCTGTGAGCTTACATCAGACTAATTAGTCTGAAGGATAAAAAAAAAAAGGATGGGGGAAGGGTTTGGGAGGACTTTTCAGGTTGCTTTGTGAAAGGCAGTTTGCTTAATTAAGCCAACCACTAATTGTTAAATATTTTTCAGGCATTAACAGAGCTACTCTGAGTGTAATTAAATTTTGATTTTAGTGGTATTTGCAGGGATTAAAGTCACAATCTGCTGAGGCACTGGGGTTAGTTAATATTCACTTCACTGCCACAGCTGTCCTCCATTATAATACAAAGGACAGGAAAAGAGACAGCAGAATGGGGGTGAAGTAATGAGAAAGCTCTTCATTCATCTGAGCCAGCTCGTCACTCCTCAGCCTTGTACAAATGGGTCTGAGCTGGATGACACACAACCAGGCATTAAATCCGATTTAATTTGATACAATGAAGGGATGTCTAAGCCCTGTGCATTTTTATTTTTATACATGAGACTATGGAATGAATAAAAAAAAAAGATAATCGTATGATTATCATACGTTTCCATCCAAGTGGCATTTCTGGACTTATTAGCTCTATAGGAGTCCACCAGGATTGTAAACCAATTCCTGCTAAGCCATTATTTGTCCCAACTGAGCATGAATGAACCTTGTGGAAGGTGGTAGTGCCTTTAAATCCCTAGTAAAATGTTAAACTGGCAGGATCAAGGTTTTGAGGGTTTTTTGGGTTTTTTTTGGTTTTTTTGGTTTTTTTTTTTTTTGACTGAGACTAAGCTCTGACACCTGCCTGCCCCCCACCCCCAGCCAAAAGAAAGAAGAAAAGAAATAAAAAATCTCTGAGGTGTTATATGCATTTAAAATGATGAAATTTCACATCCTGTGATTGATAAGGACCATTCCTCCTGCTGACTCATAACACTGCTGAGGTTTTATGTGTTGTTTTGTTCCTGTAATTCAATAATGTCTTCAAGCAATGTCTTCTTAGTTAGTACATCCTCTGAAGAGAATAGGCTTAGAAAGAAATCATCATGAGCCCCCTTCCAACACCACCCCCCAAAATTAGAATCTAACCTAGAATCTATCCTCATTTGTGTCCAGTCATTTCATTGGCTGCTGATAGTAGTTGTCAGGTTAAGCCACAGTCCAGGGTCCCAGTGGTACTATGCTCCCAGTGTGTGCAAAGCAGCAGCCTTGGAACTAGTTTCTCAATATGGGCTAGGGCTAGAGATATCAGAGTGAGGTATCTGGCCAGTTGTATCCTGTATGGCAAAGATCATTTTTTAAGAAGCACCAAAATCTAGAGTACCCCTGGTATTTACCTTAACACTTGGCATTAGAATAAAAGAAAGAGAGAGGGAAGAAGGAGAGAGAGAGAGAGAGAAAGAGAAGAAGGGCAGGGGATCAATCCAGTAAAATTCCATCTCAAGGGAACTTGACTGCAATATTTCTGTTTATAACGATCCAAGTTCAGGGACCAGGTAATTTGTATTGGTCATGAGATCTTCTGTAATCTAGTTGAGTTACTATGTAGTGAATCCTGTATCTGAGGTTGTTCTGTAAGAAAAGTTACTGCTGATGGCTTCTGTAGGCAAAGAGAAATAAAGATATGATGAATGGATTATATGGGGCAATCACCTTGAATTTCAATTAATATTAGCATAATTTAATTCTAGTGTTAAGATGACCTTGGCCCAAAGGACTAGGTTACTTTTCTAAGAGGCTTTGATTTTTCACTCCACATAAAGCCTCACCCAGCAACTGGGAAGCACTTTCTGGTCAATGCTTCCTATTTAAAAGAGCACAGTGCAGTACTTGGGGAAGAAATTTAAGAGCAACGAGAATTAGCCATGCAGTCCATTGTAAATGTCTCATGGTATCCCAGTCTCTTGGGTGTCTTACCTCTAAATGACTAGAGGTAACAGGGAACCTTCTCATCCCTTGCAGTTATACTCCTTGGCTCTTCTCTATGGTGTGACTCTCTCTCCTCCTGCCCTCACTCAGGTTTGGAACTCCCGCTTGGTGCCTTAGTAATAGCCCATCTGATAACTTCTGCTTGCTGCTCTTCCCTTAGTTTCTTAGAGAGCTGCAGTATTTCCTTTCAGCTTTCATCTTAGCAAACCAATATGCTTTGTTTTCTTCTGTACTATGACCATTTTAGTAAGTAAATAAATAAACAAGAGCCCACTCCCAGGCAGAACATTTCTTTTGTTATTAATCACATGTACATAATCTCTGATGATACTGCTATTTTCTCCATCATTTCAGTTGCAGGCCATGATATCATTCTCTCTACTATCTTTGCCTGGGGTGGAGAGAATACACATTCTTCTTTGCTTTAGAGTAACTCACCCTCAATATATTATCCAAATAAGGATCTAAGCATGAGAAACAAAATCTCCAATTGTTTCCATGTATAATATTAATAAATTTTACTATCATTAATCCATAGGTACAAAGACAAAATCTACAGTCCACCATCACTTAGGGCACAGTGCTTTAGTCTCAAGGTACAGAGCCTAGATGTGTCATGTTAATTAGCCCACAATTCTCTCTTCATTCTTTGCAAAAAGCAACTGTGAACAATTTTAGAGTGATTGTTCAGGAACAGGGTATCCCATTACTTTGAAAAACACCATGCAAGCTGGTTAACCACACAGCACAGATAGGAGCCATCTATATGACTGCGAAAGAATCATGCTTCAGTTAAACTAAGCTCCCTATTCACAGATAGGATTGAAATGACTCTGGTCCACATAGCCCAAATTCATGCAAGAAAACTTCCATTTTGCCTGTGGAAACACAAGCCTGTCTTATCTATAATTTGTAGTTGTCGTCATGTCATAAGGTAGGCTGTTAAGTTCACCAAGTAGAATTTGTTTGATGTTTCAGAGCTATTCCAACCAAATTGATATGTTAACAGTTTATATTAGTGAGCAAGGCAGTCATCAGCCAAGACCCACTTCCCAATTATTTTCAGTCAAAATTGATCTGGAAATTAAAAGCATGATAAACAACTTTGCACTCTCCCCCTGCCCGCATACCTGCCCAAATTCTAAAATACTGTGGCAGGTTTTCTTTTTGCTATAGTAATTTCTTGAAGAAATAAAGTTTACTTTAGGGTAAACCAAGCTCTAAAACAAACCCAAATAATCCAAAGGATTGATTGTGTTAATGTCTTACTCTTTTCTAGAGCTTACTTTTGAAAAGCCTCCCCTTTTTCTTCACCATCATCAATCGTTCTCAATAGATTTAAGAACCACTTGAGCAATATTTGAATTACTATTATGTTTCTTTTCAAATTATTTGGTTCATACTCAGAGTAAAAAAATTGTTAGCATCTTTGTACATTCATTTTTGTTTAATTCGTAAAGTTCTCTAACAGGGTCAACTTGGAGCTAGGAAGTCTCATTATTCCGTTGACATGTGTGGTGTGATTTGTTAGATGATCTTAAAAATGCTTTGGAAGCCTGTTTCATAGTTTCAGTTACAGGTTTTTGCAGGTATAGAATGTACTAAAATTTAGGCCAAAATTGTGCAAGGAATTCTTAATGGAATCTGAAGCTGAAAACTGAATCAAAATTCTGTAAAGCAGTGATCCATTCTTACCAAGATGGTTCTCTGTGTACTCCGACAGGAAAAACTTCTTCCTTGTGATGATGACAAATGATCCATGTTACTTGTTTGCATCTGGGTTGGGTGTGAGGGTGGCCAAAGTCATGTAATGACCCATGTCCCCATGTTGTATAATCCTTCTGCTATTTGTGCAATGCAAATATTTATACCATGCAAAGACTTTTCCTCCCTAACTCAGAATTCTGTGCTTAGAATCCCACAGCCATTAAGTGATTATAAACAGTACTTTTGAGTCTTGCGGCCACCCTGGAAGATCAAGTCAAAAGAATTTAGGCTGTGAGAAAGCAAATGCTTGTTTAAACACATCTATGATATAATTAAAGGAAGGTTCTAAGGAAATATCCAAAGCACATAGGAATCAAATATATTCACTTTAACAAGTATTACAAACTCTATTCAAATAAAAGCTTTTGGTGGCTCTCTGAGAGATCATACTTGAAAAATGGGGGGTGGGGATAGAGATTATAATTCATTCTACAACTATATAGCATAAGTAAATGAATAATAAAAATGATAAATTGGGCAATAAAAAAGATTACAGAAATAATGCTTTCACATATTGGGCATTCATTAAATTGACTGCTCAGTGTAATTACTTTAACATTTCTACTTCTGATTCAGTACAGATTTTTGAATCATTAAATTAGATAGTAAATATTATACTTTTTTTCTTCAGGAAGGTAATTTATGATCTAACGAATTCCCTCTCAAGGAGTAAATGTCTGATGACCAGATCAGCATTTTCTGGAGTAGATTTTTGGATTTAAAATCATTGTTTAAAAGTCCTTCAGCAAACATGTATTTTGCACCTGACAGTAAACTAGCACATAGTTGACACACAACAATTATTTCATATACCTCTGAATTCCCATAAAATTTTGTGAATACTCTCTACTCATTATGTAATGTATACTTTATATCATTTATTAACTAGTTTGTGTATGAGTTTTTTGCCACCTAAATTGCAATAGCACTATTACTGCCTATAAGGAATGTACGACTAGGGAGAAAAGTACTTACACCACTAAATAAATAAATAAAGCATTATAAGAAAACAGATGCATATTCAATTAACTCTTGCTGGGGAAGGTAGAAAGAAAGGCTCTAAGAAATGGTGTTTGATCTAGGTCTTCAGAGTACAGGAATTCACTGAACAGATAAGGAAAGAGCATTCTGGGCAAGAGAGAAGAATAGACATGTGGAAGACATGGCATATACACTCAGTAATGGAGACTTGCTACTCCATGGGAGGTTTGACCTGGGAGCTGGCTAGAAATGCAGGATCTCAAGCTCCCTTCTTTAATCTTGTGATTAGAATATATATTTTAACAGCATCCTCTGTTTATCTGTATGCCCACGAAAGACTGAAACACACTAGTTTAGAAGGCTTGTACTGTTGGAGTTTCCAGCCCATGATGCTGCAAAGGTGGATGGAAACTAGACAGGGGCGCAACTAGACTACAGCACCCAGGAACCTGCCATCCACCCTGCAGGCTTCCTATAGTCCACTCACAATTTTCTGAAGAGCAGAATGACCCTGCTAAACCAAAGTTATAGGCTGATAGTGCTTGTGGAAATAATGAAGGAGGAAACTAGCTGGGGTATTTTTTTTGTAGTAGTTTGAGTAAGAGATCATGATGAATCTCTAGCCTGAGACAGTGGTAGTAAGACTTGAAAGAATAAGACATACGAAAGAGTAATGCCTTAAAAGAGGGTCATGACTTTATCACCGCTCTAAGAGGGTATATTTAGAGAGGAGAGCTGGAGAAAAGGAGTCACTCTAGGAAGTAACTAATTTTAAGATGACCCCTGTACAATATTGTTGGAGTCGAATATAGATAATAGTTGTTAGAGGTATAAGGATAAAGAGACTTCAAAAGTAGGATGCCAGGTTGGTCAACATTAGTAACACAGATCATTTGCCCACTCAGTCATTCATTTATTCAACCATGTCTGTTACATGTCTGACACCTGTAGCGTATGCCTGTTACTTATGAGCACCAAAGAAATTGGTCTGCCCACAGGAACTCAGGTTCTAAAGGAGACAGAAAGCAAACAGGTGGATGAAAAGGTATGCAATGTAAATTCAGGTGCCAAATAGTGTTCATGTTATTGAAAAAAATAGGGTGGCTCAACATCTAGGCAGAGGTCAGAGAAGGCCTCTCTTTGAATCTGGCTTTTATGACAAAAGGAAAAAGGTGAAGTATCTGGAACTGTCTTGGGGAATTTAACTACCTTTAAGAAAGCATATGTTTTGTTTTATTGTTTTGCAAAAGAAATAGAGTCATTGTCATTTTAATGACAGCTAAGATCATACCTTATATTTGTATTGTTTTTCCCAGTATTCCATCTTCACATATGTAATCCCATTGATCCACATAATCCAATCTGAAGAGAAGAAGATTTTATGGATTAAAATTCAAAGTTTCAAACATGTGGAATGACATATCGAAAAATTATGAGGTCTTGACCTTCTGCAGAGTTCTGCTGTTCCATGGTCTCCAACATCTCCCCCTTTTATTATTTATTTGTTGCATAAAGATGGTTATTTTAAATTTTGATTGTAGGGTGTTGATTAGGTTTCTATGGATCAATCCATGATTCTGCAGACCAGTCTCCAAGGTGAATAGTCACATTGACGGGGTGGGGGGGGGTCTGTCTTCATCGTCCTGGGAACCTATTATTCCAACCCTTTTTTTTAATATGGGATAGGGGTGACTGTCTTTTCTTCTGTAGCTACTTCCCGCTGGTTAGGGGCAACGAGTACTGGGTGGCTGGACATGATAGGTTCCTACTATGGGAGATGGGAAGAAAAGAAAAATGAGATTAAGCAGAGGTTTGGAAATTTAAGTTGATACGGGTACTGTTGAAGGAGGAGTGTAGTTTTAAATAACAGGAGCTATTGGTCCTTATACATGCTGTCTCCTTTCTGTTGTTATAAGAGGACACCTTGAAAATGTAAGGTTGCAGCTGCCAGCTGATGCTGCTTTGAGAACAGCTGGTGGCATCAAGTCTGACAGGGCATATAAACCTTAAGGTTTTATCAATACAAAGACTTGTCTAAAATTACAGCCATAATGTTTGCCTGTATTACCTTGGATGTCTGACCCACACCTGCTCCATTTTGCCTTTTCTCTCTAATGGCCAATGCAGATGAGGATTTCAGTTTTAGAAAGAAAAAAAAAAAAAGAGAGAGAGAGAGAGAAAGAAAAAAATAGCCAAAAAAAAAAGGAAAAATTATGAGGTCTCTCATCTTTTGTAGATGATCACTTGTAGATGACTTAACTACTTAAGTAGTAAATTCTGCCTTAAAATTTGTTAAACACATAAAAGAGTTTCAGGTTACAGATCTAAAAGTGTAGACCTCACTGTAGTACTTAAAGATGACTGCAAATTCTGCCCCACTTTTCCCACTGGGAAGTGGAATCTAATTCTCTTCTCCTGGAATCTAGTTAAGTGAAATGACTTAATCACTACAGCATGTGGGTAAAGTGATGTGATATTATGTGACTTTTGAAGCGAAGTCTTCAGAAGCCTAGAAGTTTCTCACTTTGCCCATGACATCACTCGCTCTTAGTGGAAATCAGCCACCAAGTAAAAAGTTGAAGTACCCTGAGACCACCATGCTGTGAGGAAGGCCAAACAGGCCATGTGGAGAAGCTGCAGGGCAGCTGAGCCAGCTGTGATGGCCCAGTGCAAGACCTATGGGTGAAGAAGCTTCAGATGATTTCAGATCCAGCTGCTATTAGATGGCAACCTTATGAGAAACCGACAGGGACAACTCTCCAGCTGAATCCAGTCAACCCACAGAACTGTGAGAGATTTTTAATACATTATTGTTAGAAGCCATTAGGTTCTGTGGAAGTTTCTTACACAGCAGTAAACAACCAGAACACTTACTTTTCTGCAAGAGTCATGTGATGGAATAAAAAGCATTGTAGGAGTTCCCATCATGGCTCAGAGGTAATGAATATGACTAGTATCCATGAGGATGCAGGTTTGATCCCTGGCCTCCCTCAGTGGATTAAGGATCCAGCATTGCCCTGAGCTGTAGTGTAGGTTGCAGATGTGGCTTGGATCTTGCATTGCTGTTGCTGTGTTATTGGTCAGCAGCTACAACTCTGATGGGACCCTTAGCCTAGGAACTTGCATATGCAGTGAGTGCAGCCCTAAAAAGACAAATGTGTGTGTGTGTATTAAATGGTTGCTGACTAAACCAATGACTTTTTTCCATAGGTATCTCTATGACATCCACCTAGATTTCCACATGATCCAGAGGACATTTTTTTAGAAAAGTAATGCCTTTTACATTGAATTTATAATGTTTTAAATGTAGTACTCTGACAAAACAATATAGCATGAAAGAGTACCTTCCTTACAGGCCATGAGTTCAATCCTCTTAATTTGCATATGAGGAAAGAGAAAGAGAGATTCCACAATTTGCAGAAATTTATATAAATTTAGGGATAAAACTTGAAAATCTCAGATATCTAAACTCTTTTTTTTTTTTTTTTTAATGTCTGTACCCATGGCCTGTGGAAGTTCCCAGCCCAGGGATAGAATCCAAGCCACAGCCGTGGCCCACAATGCAGCTGCAGCAATGCTGAGATCCTTGTCCCACTATGCTGGACTAGGCATTGAACTTGCACCTCTGCAGTAACCCAAGCCAGATTATTAACCTACTGCACCACGGCAGAAACTCCTAGACTCATTTTTTTCTTTTCTCAGAAAATATCTTAAAAATTAATGTTTCAGTAGATGAAACCAGATGGTATTATTTGCCTCCAGGATTACATTTTTTTATTGTCAGATGAATCCAAGTATTATATAAATTAGACCTAACACTTCAATTCTAAAAGCAGTACTATTTGTTTTTCTCTTATACTGTATTACACCATATTGGTTGGCAATTTAAAAGCAAGCGTGTTCACAGGAAAACTAATATATGGGGATAAAAATCAGTTACCTGTAGAAAAGCAGTTTTCTGTAGGGTGGACGAGGGGGATTGACTGGAAGGAGACACATGAAAACTTTCTTGGATGATGGAAATTATCTATAACTTGATAATTATCTCTAGGTATCTCCATAACATCCACCTAGATTTAGTTACATGAGATGAGTATATATTTATTTAAACTCTTAGCACTGTGTTCTCAAGATCTAAGCATTTCACTATCTGTAAATTACCCCTTAATGAAGAAAAATAATAAGAACAAAGAGGAGAGAGAAATTTTGTTCAGTTATATAAGAAAATGACTGTCAGTACTTGTTTTGCTGATAATGGGGATAGTTTGGGCTTGTTTAAGTACTCTCTCTCTCTGTTTTTCAATTTTGAAATGGATGGGTAAGGTCAAGGGTATGTACATCTGTGTTAATAAAACAAAGTAAAGCTAACGAAAGCCACTCAGAGGCTAAACATATGTGACCACAAAACATTAGTGTTAGAAAAGGTCTGATAAATCATCTAATTCAACTTTGTTCATTTTGCAGATAACCTTGGTCTTGCTAACAAATCCAGTAAACACCTGTGCTCTCTTAAATTTTGATGGGAAATGAATATGTTTGTTGATCCATTGTTTGCAGAGTAGAAGCCCATTTGTCCATTGAAGCAGGTCAGTAAATAAAAATAGTATAAAGCTTATATTCAGAAGGAAAGAAAGAAATTCAAGTAATATAAGCATTTTAGCTTACCTAAAACACGAATTAGGGTTAAAGATTCATTTTTCAGTCTTTCGATGAATGACCATGGCCTTTTGTCTTTCACCCCCTGTAGGCAGTTGTGTCATAGACTATCATGGATAAAGGGAGATAGGATAGCACAGAGGAAGGAGAATGGACTCTGGGCAAAGCTGCCTGGGTTCTGATTCTCAGCTGGGCTCCTAGCTAGCTGTGTGAGGATGGCATAGCCTCTCTGTGCCTTAGTTTCCTCATGTTATCAAATGCGATAATATCACTACACAGAATAGTTATGAGATTTACATGGGCTCATATCTCTAAAACACTTAGCACAATGTTTGGCTCATTGGAAGTATCATGTAGCTGTATATTTAAGAAACAAAGCTAAATAACTTCCATGATGCATTGGCTTTGACTTCCAGGTACGTTTCTTTTAGATGGAAAACAATAAAAGAGAACTTCTTTTGGAGATCCCATCGTGGCTCATCGGTAATGAACCCAGTCGGTATCCATGAGGACACGGGTCCAATCCCCGGCCTCACTCATTGGGTTAAGGGTCCATTGTTGCCGTGAGCTGTGGTGTAGGTTGTAGACGTGGCTCGGATCTGGCAATGCTGTGGCTGTGGCACAGCCGGAGCTCTGATTCAGCCCCTAGCCTGAGAACTTCCGTGTGTTGCAGGTGCAGCCATAAAAAAATACACACAAAAAGAGAACTTCTTTCTTCCTTTTAAAAAATTTTTAAATGGTTGTCTAGCGCATCTATTTCAATATCATCTTTTTTGGTTGTTATTTTAACAAATCGACTTTATCAAGTTTTTCAGCATTAAATTTCTTTCCATAGAAATTCAGTACTCTTTTTTTGCACATTTGTATTTGGCCCCTTGGTATAATATTTATTAAATTGTAAAATTAGGAAGTAAAACGTGTGTGCTATAAACACAGTAAATACTTGGTGGGCACCAATTCAAGAAGTGTGACAAAGGAACAGACCCACCTGAGAATAGCTCACTTCTTAAATACATTGAGCATGACAGAAAGAATGAGAACTTGGCCTAATCCAGAGGTTAAAAGAATTGCTACTATCTTATGAAACTGTCATCTTAAGAAACATGGAGGCTATGTGCTCTTTCAAACTGTAACTCGAAAGATCTATGTTTATAGTTTCATACTTATGACATTGTGTATATAATATGTAACATATATATTTTACACATAATATAATACATATAAATACTATATATAACATTTATTATAACAAGTACTTGTTCACTGAATCTCCATTTTTCTGGAATTATCCTTAATGCTAAGTAGATTGGGGGGAAACGTTGCAGAACAACTGTCAGCAATTCTGTAATACACAGAGATTACATTTTATAGTGTCAGATGAATACAAGTATTATATAAATTATACATAATAGTTCAACCCTCAAAGCAGTACTATTTGGTTTTCTGATGTGGTGTATGACACACTGTTGCTTGGCGACTTAAAAGTAAATGTGGAAGGAGCTCTCGTTGTGGCTCAGCAGTTAATGAACCTGACTAGTATCCATGAGGATGCAGGTTCAATCCCTGGCCCCACTCAGTGGGTTAAGGATCCTGCGTTGCCGTGAGCTGTGGTGTAGGTCACAGACTCGGCTTGGATACCACATTGCTGTGGCTGTGGTGTAGGCTGGCAGCTATAGCTCCAATTTAACCCCCAGCCTGGGAACCTCTTTACGCCACGGGTGCGGCCCTAAAAAGACAAAAATAAAAAGTCAATGTGGAAAACTAGTCTGTGGGGATAGAAATCAGAAGAGTGGTGACCTGTAGAGTGGAGAGGATTTCCTGGAAAGGGGCACAAGAGAGCTACCATGGGTGACAGAAGCAATCTCTCTGCAATCAGGGCGGCCATCACAGGGAGAGTTGGCGTGTGACCTAGACAGCCCCTTGGCCATCCCCATGCCTTCCGCAGTGCCCTGAATGCCCAGGGCCTTTTCAGTTCATTCTTGCTACCTGTTCCTGACCCCACCCCCCAACACACCAGGACCTCTTCACTAGTAACATGTCAGCAGCAGCAGCATCACTTTCCCACATGTGCATCTGACTCGAATAGCACAGGAACTAAAGCCCTGATAAAAAACGTGTTTTAGAAATTGACACTGACATGAGCTGGGACTCTATTTGTGTTTTTAAAAGCATCTTTTGGACTGCTTCATACGGACTGATGTTTGACAGGTCACATTCCATTTCTTCCATTCTATTAACGAAATTGGTAGGCCACATAAGGACGTGGCAATAACCTATCACTTGACTACATGGGCTAAGCATGCATTCCAAGGATAAATACAGAAATCTCCAACCCGCGCTGAAAAGCATGCATTTTCATCCTAGACAGGCTGATTACAGCCTCACCAGCAAGCCTGAATGTTGATCCCCATTCAGTAACGCTTTGGATGGCTTTGTTCCCACATTTCCCAGCAGTGAAAACATAATGGAAAAGAAACTGCCAAATGACAGTCCTCTGCTGCTGCTTTTTTTTTTAAATAGAAGAAAAATAATTGTGAAGAGGAATGATAAAGTGGACAGAGATATAAAAGAGGATAGAGGCAGGTATATAAGACAAATTTAGAACATCTGAAAGAGAGGAATCTTTTGCAGCTCTCTTCTGGTTTACCTTACTTTTAAGGAAATGTACAATAAAACTAAAGAAGAAAAAAAAAGTTCATGATGATAACTGCCTCTATGTGTGAAACAAAGATTTCACTAAGTTTCACCTCCCCGTGGTAACATGAGCAGTTCTTACGGCACATCACTGAAAAGAGGTATAATTGAGGAGACTAGATCCCAGCTACCCTCAAGACTGCCTAACAATACAGCTGCACTTGTAGGATAGTAAAGACATATGCTACATATTTCAAAACAGTAATCCTGCAAGGAGAAAAACATAATGGGAGCCCTTATAAATCAACAAGCCAAAAAACCAAGTGGGATCCCGCACAGCTAGTGATGCCATTGCACCTGTTACCGCCATGTCTCATATTAGGGACTGGATGCTTTTTAAGGCCCTTCCTCTCTGTCTGCTTCCTCTGCACTATAGCCCTCATCATCATGCACTCATGCTAAGGGAATTCACCATGGCTCCCTCAGTATTCCCAGAGAATAGCTTACGAATATATTTTTTCAAGACAAGTCAACACATCACAAATAAGAAAGCCCTGTTTTAATTTAGAGAACAGACTAAAACCCACAGCGGAAAGAAGACCTGAGTCCCCGGCACTCTGTGCTGTGAGCACTGGCGGTGGAACTGTCACAGCGAGGAGGCTCTCAGAGAAAGAGAGGGATTCAAAGCCAACACCAGTTCCCCTGGGGTCTGTTGTAATCAGGAGACAAATGGTCTGTACTCAGTAGCATGTATTCATTGTGTTACAAGAGGCTGCCAACGCGAGCTTTCCTACGCTTTTGTGGAAATACAGTACAAGTCTTTTTTTTTTTTTTTTTTCCCCCTTTCAGTTGCTTTAGAACAAGAAGAATAAAAAAAAGTCCACTGCTGACAAACACTGCTTTGGGCATTTGACACTCGTCTTTGATCTAGTTACTCAGACAGTTCAAAATGAACAAATTAGGTGTTTACAACAAAAGACATTCCGTTTCAGCCTGTTCAAGTACCGAGTCGGGTGGACAGTCTTCTCAAATGGAGCTGGGAAATATCTTCCTGCCAGGCCGCAGGACGGGCACTGGGAGTTGATGGCCCCACAGAAATTAATAGATTAGGACACTGCCTTTGTGCATGTTAAAAAGAAAGAAAGACAACAAGGGGTTGGGGGGAGGGCGGGGGGAGGGGGTTTGTCAACGAAATAAAATCTAAACCATCTGGATCACTGAAGCTAGAGGCCCGCAGGGACACCTCTTAGCTCTTCTTGGGGTGGTTTTATTGTGGGACCAACAGAAACAGCATTCACTCTCATTTCTGCCTCAAGACCGTGGCACCCATCCAGTCTACACACCACATGGAAAAGGGCAAAAATCTTTATCCGATTAGGTAAAGTCAGCTGTTAAAAGTATTCTAACATGACTCCCAAAGAGCAGAGGAAAATTGGGTGTTTCTGTGTCATTTCTTTTCATGAAAGAGAATGGTTTTGTTCCCTGGACTGAAGTGTCTGTTTTGTTTCTGCTGAAACTCTGCATCTTAGAAAAGGACTCTGCCTCTTAGAAAAGGACTCTGCCTCTCTTTGGCCTTTGTGAAGTGAAGTGTTTATCCTATGAGATGATTCGTGAAAGGCTTTTGCAGTCTATGGCCAGTGCAGTCTGCCTATAAATAGACTATGTAATTTGCACCGTGTTTTTCTTTTAAGGGACAACCTGGGCTCTTTTTAATAATATTTTACAATGTTTAAAAAAGCAGACGCCGTCTCAGCAACTGCTCCAGCAGCAGCGGGCTTTGAGGTGTGCTGTGTGATTAAGGGGTACACACAGAGCATGCTGAAAAGTGGCGCCTGGAAATCACATTTCATTTTCAGCAAGCAGTGGGGAGTGGAAAAGGGAAAGTGAGTGGAGCAAAAGAATGAAATCTGTTCACACAGATCCCAGCATCCCCTAGAACCGAAATGTCAGGCTTGAAAATACCAAGTGAACCAGCTTGTCTAATATGTTACCATCCTGGCTTATAATTACCGGAAAGTAGTTATTTATCTGTTGTGTTCAGCTACCCTGTCAGCACTCCTGAGTTTAATTATCAGACTTCACTGAAAGTTCAATTTCCTCGGCTCCCTCCTCTTTTTGCAGCAACATAAATCGGAATTTCTTCCTGGTTTCTGTTCACTGTTTTGGCAAGCCTTCTCCTCCAGGCTTCAGTTCTTGCCCAAGAGGCAGCTCCTCTCCCGGCGCTAAAGGAGGCAGCTGCTTGGCACACTTTCAACAAGCCTGACTCTCCAGTATATCCTAGTTCACAGCCCCTTGTCCATCAATGGGGTGAAAAAGAGAAGCCTTGGACAAGGCTGTTGGCTAGCTTCACCTCCACAGAGCACAAGGGCTTCAAACATCTGCCCCGGGGTTGGTACAGCTGAGCTAGGGAATTCAAAACAGCTCCAAATAAGGGGGGGCCCCCAGCAAGTAAAACAAACAGTTGTTACTCTCCCCCCGCCCCAACCTTACCCTCCCAGGCCAGGGAGCCTTCCAGTGAAAAGGATCTTGTTCTGGGTGTGATTCTTTCATGCAGGCCCTTTGTCGAAACAGAGCGTGATTTGTCAGAGACAGGAGCTGGGTAAGACAGAGAACTTTGGAACCTGGGGATCCTTACCTTGAAAGGAGGAAAACCAGCTAGAACTTAGATGCTGCATTATCCCACTCCCTCACCAATCCCCCACAATGGAATCCAGCCCCGAAGAGAAAAATGGATACTTGGGACAAGCTATTATTACAAGTTCTGCTGAGAATCTGGACTCACCCTGCAGCAGTTGTCTTAGAGGGGAATAATCAGATGGTAGTGATGTTTGTGGAGGTTTATTTGCAGGTGAGCTCGACAGCAAGTCAAAGTTGCTCTAGCTGGTTAGCCATCCTCTGAGGCATGGTTCTCTCCATCAGCCAAGGTTGGTGACAGGAAAGGATTAGTACAGACTTTGAATCCCAGCTCTGCCACTTACCAGCTTTTGGGCACCCAACTCTTGCCACTGCCTTGGTATTTCCCATACAGCAGCACTGTAAAAGTCCCAACCTCATGGGGACGTTAGATGTTATAATACATAAATATGCCAAGTACTTAAGAGCAGCGCCTGATGCATCGTGAATGCTATGAAAGTATTAGATGCTATTATTGGTAGTGGTGGTGTTATTACTGCTATTTCGTTTTCTTCACTGTTTCCTCCTCCACCATAGCTCCTGGCATATTGATCTGATTTACTCAGAGTAAGCTTTCAATAAATACACATTGATTCACAAAGTGCAGGACAACACTACAGGCTTTGAAGGAAGACTAGCTCATTGACAAATACTTAGACCAAATATTCTAAGCCCAACACCTAACAAGGTGACTGTGACATGAATCTGCATGCAGCAGAGCTGCTCTGTTTACACATGAGTGTCGAAGATGGACAGAATTCTGTATATTTTACACAGTTTTGGAGTCTAAGGGCTTGTCCTCTGTATTAGTTTCCTGCCACTGCCATAACAAATAACCACGGTCTTGGCTTAGAACACCAGAAATGTATCTTCTCATGGTTCTGGTGGCCACAGGTCTAAAATCAGGGCTGCATGGGGCCACACTCCTTCTGGGGACACTTGCCTCGTTTGCAGGCTCCAGGTGATCCCTGGCTTGTGGCTGCATCACTCCGGTCTGTCTCCAAGGTCACCACCTCCTTCTCTTTGGTCTTCTCCCCATGTGACTGTCACTTTCCCTCTGCCTCATCTCATAATGACCCTTGCCATTAGATTTAAGACCTATGTGGATAATCCAGGAGCTCCTCCTTCAAAATCTTTGCCTTAATTACATCATTTGCCTCATAAGATATATTCACAGGTTCTGAGGACTAGGCTGTGGACACCATTCAGCCCACTACAATGTCTGTCGCCAAAATGTGCTGACAGAGGTTATGAAAGTCATCATTTATTTTGATCAAGTGCAAATGGTTTATATTTATACATTTTTTAGGAATAACTGTGCAGGTCCGATAATTAACAAATACACAGACACACACGTGCCTATACACCAGCTGTTCTCCATTGGAGGGAGAGTTTTTGTTTTATCATTGGGAGAAAAATGTGTTTCACAAGGTGAGGTGCCAAGGTAAGGAGAGAGAAGAGGAGAAAGAAACGGGGTGGCAGGATTCCTTCATCATCTGCTGTAGATTCTTTTTTGTTCTTCTTCTAGGAAGAGATGGTACAAGGCAGAGGGGGCTATGAAGGCTCATGAGGTTCCTCAGTGAACATGGAAAGGATCTTATGAGACCCTTGGGTATAGGGAGAGCTGCTTTTGTGCCTGGCAACCACTCGGGAGACATTCGCTCTGCCTCTGGGCAGAACTGGCACAGCTCCTGCTTCCAGAGATTCAAAGCTTTGAAAGTTTCCTGCAACATCTTCCTTGGATGAGTCACTTTATGATGTGCTGGGGCATTGGCAAACCAACAAAAATGAGCAAGTGGGGCCAGGGAGACAGAGGCAACCATTGTGAGGACATAAGACACCCATCCCACTAGAGACCTCCAGAAAGATCTGAAGGGCACCTGACTTGGATGGGTGAAGCCCTGTTAAGTGTGTAGGCGAAAGTTATACCACAAGTTGACATTTGCATGAACATTTCCCTATGTAGAGAACGAGATGAGGACGTAGGGCACCATTAAACTGCAAGAAGCATTTTGACAAAGCAGTTGTATTAGTTTTCTATGGCTGCTGTAAAGAAAAAAGTCCAAAAAAACTTTGTGGCTTAAAACAGCACTCATTTATTATTTCAGTTTCCATGACTTGGCTGTGTTCAGAAATCAAGGTGATATCAGAATCCTATTCCTTTATTCCGGGGGAAAATCCATTTACAGGCTCATTCAAATCCCTGACCAAATTTAGTTTCATGCTGTTGTGGGGCTGAGGTTCCCACTTCCTTGCTGAGTCCAGCAAGGCTTCTAGTGACTGACCAAACTGTCTACTCATGACCCCTCCATCTCAAAGCCATTGCTGGCACATCTGACCCTTGCTGGGCTTCTATAACCCCTCTGATGTCTCTCCATCTTAAAAGGGATCAAAGGGCTCATATGATTGTACCGAGCCCAAGTGAATAGTCCAGAGCAATGTCGCTGTGTTAATATCACATGATTAGTAACCTTAGTTATGTCTGGAAGTTCCCTTTTTACATGTAATAAAAGTTACATAGAGTTATAAAACCAGAGTGTTAAGGTCATGGGGGCCTATCATATTGGTAACTTGCAATAAAGCTCCTCTTCCCACAAAAAGCCCCCCAGGCTAGCCATTGGAAGACCATGTTTCAGTGTCACCTCTACCACCTGCTTATATGTTAATGAACATGGGCGGCCACTGTTTTGCTCTGGGACTAGTTTCTTGTCACTAAAGTAAAGGAGTCTGAGTAGATGCCATGTAAACACTCTCACTGCTCTAAAATTATATAACTCTGTTTCTCCAGTAGTAAAAAATTACAACCCATTAACAAAGCTGCATTGCAAAATGTATCTTGTGGTTTTTCAACCAACTACTGAAGTATTATTGTCCGCACCATTCCTGGGTCAGAGCAGTGGGATGCTGCCAACCTATATATAAACTGTGCTTTTACAATAGATAACACTAAGTGTAGGACATAAAAAGCATACCAAACAGTTTCCTTTAGGAAATCACTGACCATGCATGCAATTTAGTCATTTAAAATAAAGGTTTGAGCTATTTGAGCTTAGGCTCTAGCAGACATTACTTCTGAACAAATCATTTCATATGGAGTTTAAATGCAACCAGGTGTTCAAAGTGAAAGACACACAGGGCCTCTAACTTCCAGCACACCTCAAGGGCAGCCCACAAAGAATGAATGAACTCCTTCTATTCATAGCATTCAACTTCTTCCATAAATCTCTCCCAGATGCCCAGAATCAGATAACATTTTCCAAAAGAATTGCAAACCTTATCAGAACCTGAAGTCTAAAGTATTACTTCAAATCTATTGACTTCCAGATCAGAACTAAAGGTATAAATACCTAATCCTTTCATTCATGTGGGTCATCCTAAGATTTCAGTGGATCTTGATATGCAAAGTGGATCCATACAGCATTCACATTTTAAATTGTTGAAAACAGGAAGAACCCCTCCTTTCAGGTTCTTTTTCTTTCTCAAGTATTGTCTCTCTGTTATTAGGCCATCTCCAGATCATCTTTTGTTCTACTTCTCTATCAGTAACATTCTCTGAGAGTAAAAAAAATTTAATATTTTCATGAACTTTCTTAACAGGTTATTGAAATTCAAAGGGAATTGAAAGAAGTATTTATTGAAATTAAACTACTCATTTCACAGCTCTAAACATAGATACTTTCTACAACTCATATCTTAAGTCTAAAACTAAATTAAATCTTATTCATTCAACAAATATTTACTGACTACTTACTATATGCCATATCTAACTTCTAAGGATAAAATGATGAACAAAATAGTCCTTGATCTCAGAGAATTTGCATTCCAGTAGGAGACATACAATGAACAAATAAATCAATGTGCTGTGAAGAAAGATGCGTCAGTAAGGGAACAGAGTATGACCTGGGTGAAGTATTTTTAGAAAAGGTAGTTTCTAGCAGGATGACAAATTAAGCAAGAATGAAAATCTTGAACATGTGAGGAAAGAGCCATCCAGGCAAAAGGCCTGGAGGGCAAGTTCAGTGGCCCTGGAATAAGATGTGTTTGGCGTGTTCAAGACACATCACAGAAGCCAGTGTATCTCCAGTGTTGTGAGCAAGTGGTATAGTGGTTGTGGAAAGGACAGCCAGGTCAGATCACACAGGGCTATGGTAATGACTTTGGATTTTATTTTAAATGTGATGGAAATGGAGAGTTGAAAACAGATTTGATTTATAATTTCAAGTTATCACTTTGACTGCAGTTGGAGGAAAGAGGTCAAGAGTGAAAGCCAGGAGGCAATTTAGAAAAGTTGCTGTATAGCAAATATAAGCTCAGGCAAGAGATAAACTGAGAATAGTAAAAAAGTGATCAGGTTTCGGATGTATTTTGAAGGTTTTGCTGACAGGTCTTGCTCATGGTATGGATGTGGAAAATGAGAAAAAGAGAGAAGGTTGAAAGCCCATTATTGACCAGTATAGGGTAACTGTCAATTACATCCTCATACTTAAACTCAACCTCCTCTCTCTCTCTCTTTTTTTGGAGCCCCCAACATATGGATTCCCAAGGCAGGGATCAAACACACACACAGCAGCCAACAGAGAGCAGAGCAGCTGCAGTGACAATGCCCGATCCTTAACCCCGCTGCCCTGCAAGGGAATTCTTCAACCTTCTCTTTAAGAGGAAGGGATGTTTTAGTTTTCTTCATTGTTTATCTTCTTGGGAGGACTTACTAATGATGGACAACTAGAGAGACAGTTACTACTCCCTGGAGCTGTTCAAACCTAAGGCATTTCAGCTACATGGAGAACAAAACATGACCCCACCTATGCATGTGTGGGCTGCATTGAAGGAGAGAGATCAGGATAAAAGTATACACTCTGCCCTTTTCATAGCAGTACAGCAAGGCAACTGCAATCAGAGAGGACAGATAATTGTTTTACTTTAAATCTTAAGTAACCAGAATGGTATTTGTCAGCTTGTAACCAGAATGGTATTTGGCAAAGTAGAATGGAATAAGTTTTAACAAAGTTTTCAGGTATATTACAAAATACGCCTTTATCGGAAGGTAAGACATTTCCCCCCAAGAATTCTTTTAGATCAAGAGGTAAAGATTTTTCTCCCCCCTTAATCTTCATACCTGCCCAAATTTTCTTACCAAATATGTATTAAATAAGCAGAGTGAATATGTTGTGTATTATAATCCAGGGATAACAAAGCCCTTTAATTCTTTTATTTTCAAATTCAAGGCCCAGTGTCAAGTATTTTATTTAGATACAATTAATTTAATAAATTAATATTTATTTATTGAGTTTTTTTGTAATCTGGGGTGCATTTTTATTTGTTTAAGTTTATTGGAGTATAGTTGACTTTCAAATATCGTATTAGTTTCAGGTGGACTGCAAAGTAAATAGTTATAAATATATCCATTATTTTTTCCCATACAGGTTATTACAAACTATTTAGTAGATTTTCCTGTGCTCTGCAGTACATTCTTGTTAATCATCTATTTTATACAGTCATGTGTATATGTTATTCCCACCTTCCCAATTCATCCCTTCCCACAATGATTTCACCTATGGTAACCATAAGATTGGTTTTAAAAAAATCTGTGAGTTTGTTTCTGTTTTGTGGATAAGTTCTTCATAACATTTTTTATTAGATTCCACCTCTGGGACTACAGATGTGACCACTATATGGTCTCATCTTAGTAGGAAATAAAGAGACATAAATAAATGCCTGTATTAGCATATAATGTCAAAATAAAAGAATGAGAGAAGTGCTATAGGATGATTAATAGGTTGTAGTTAGTAGTTGGGTGAGGGTCTCAGATGAAGTGACTGAGAGTTTGACATATGAGTTTGACCATGAATACTTATTATCATGATGAAAAAGAAAAATAGAAGGAGAAAGGGCACATGGGTCTGAGCACTGGCTAGTTCAAGATCAGTGGGGGGTGGGAGGTCAGATGGTATCATGATCAAGAGCACAGTCTCTGTAACTACAGCTTCTGCTTAAATCCGGTTCTACCACTTACTATGTGTCACTAGGTCATCTACTTAATCTCTGCACGCCTCACTTTCTCCATGTGCAACACTAGAATAACAGCTATTTCTTAGAGTTGTCTAAGGATTAACTAATTTATCTTTTAGTGCTTTTGAAAGGTTTTAGCACATAGTAACAAGCATGCAATACTATGATTATAGCAGTAAAAAGTAGGCTAATATTTTCTTATTTGAACCATGTTAATAAAGAAGGCAGGGCAATTTTTACAGAGAAATGTGAGTTTTAAAAAATGATTATTTTTCATCTCTCTTGATCTCGAAAGACCAAACTCACCAAGATGGAAACTTTATTTTCTAATGACCATGTTTGTGGTTAGTTATTTCTAATGAGGATGAAGTGATAGGTTTAATGCCCAAATGGGTCAAGTGCCTTCACCTGGCTCTTCACCACAAACAGAGCCTTCAGCCCTGGATAGCCATGAGCCAAATGGCTCATCAAACAGGCAAACCACACAGTGGGAAGGTATCTGCATTACTCATCAATTAGTGGCTAGAAAGAAAGAATTCAAAGCCCCAATGGCATTGAGGCAGTGATATCGTTTTAATAGGAGAATGCAATGGTTTAAAATTATAAAATTGAGCTACATTGTTATGCCTGCAGAAGAGGCCATATTTGGATTGTAAAAACTAAACTCTGGGTGAGAAATTCTGGCTTGCTTACTGTGTGATAGATAGTACTTCATTTTTGGATGCTAAGTCATATTTTGTAATAAATTCTTCCACCAGCCTTCTCATAGTCTAATTTCCAAAATTACAAAGCACCAAACCTGAGAATCTTGAGCAAGACTTCGTGTAGTCAAGGTGCAAGGATGACATGGAGAGAAACAGTGAAGTTTCTGTGGGCAGGGAAGAGACAAATTACTAGCATTAAAGCCCAGCTTGATGATGGGGCAGTAAAGATGGGAAACAAAAGAAAGGCAACTCTCAGTAGCCAATCATTGAATGCCTTCTTTATCTACTTTTTTCCCCCACTTTGCCTGGCAACTACTAACATTCTCCACTTGCCAAAGCAGATACATAGCCAGGGGCTCCTGTGCCAGAAATGCATTTACATGACAATGCAACACTTGTGGTTAAGGAAGACCAGCCCAGTGAACTGGAGCTGCCTTGCCTACAACTGCTCTGCTGTGTTTAAACTGTCCTTTGTGCATCATTTATTCTGAATACATTTGAGGGCAGCTGGAAATGAACTGATGAGTGAGTCTGAATATTGAGAGAGGTGAAGGAATGACATCTTAAAGGCAAACATTGAGACTTTTCAGCCAGAAGAAGCAGCAGCTGCTACAGATGCTGATAGAACAGATGACACTGGGGTCAGCGAGCCGGGTGGGATGTCAGTTCAGTGGGAGAGAGGCTGCCATACAGAGAAAGCAATCCACTAAACACGAATGCTACAGCATCCAGGCCATGCAGAGCAGCCCTGGGTCGGGGTTTTCTCTCAGCAAGATGGCTAGCTGAAAGATAATAGAGGAGAGACCGGAAGAGATTTAGAATTCATCTGCCTCTGGGGCACGAGATGTTGTCAGTAGCATTGCAAACCTGAAGAGTGTAGCCTTCCTGCTTCTTTCTTCAGAGCAAGCTGTGCACACCTCCTTTGGAAGCTAAAAGGTTGTACTTTACATTCAGTGACCTTAAAGAAACTCTACTTTGATACCTTTGATTCAGGAATTCTTTTGCCAGCCACTCTGGTTTGAATCATTACTAAAGATGGGGACAAGTGCCAAAACATTCAACTCGTTGCCCAAAGCATTTGAGCGTTTTCAAATAGTCTTGTTGGTTGGAAAATGCCATTTAGACATCAGTTAACCTTGAGGCCTTTCTGACCTATGTCCTCCAGAAGAGTTCACGAAAATAGAAACAAAGAGAATCAAAATGCACCTAACTCAGTATCTGCAAACCCCATGAAACAGCATATGAAAGGATTGGTTCCAAGTTAGTCTGACGTTTGAAGAACAGCAGGGCTTACCGCAGGTGAGATATCAAAGCACAACAAAAAAGGAAGTCAGGCAATCGCAGCCTTACCTGGCCTTTGCTAGCAAAGAAAGCCGGGGAAAATCTGAGGCATCCATTTCTCGACATGTTCAATAGCAAGTCAAAGGCTTTCATTCACACAAAGAAGTTACAGAAGCCCAATTTCCATTTGGTCATTAAAGAACCATTTATTGAGGCACTACTATATATCAAATATAGGGGACAGGGAAGCACCTGATAAAAGATTGAGATAGATAGATAAGGCAATGAATATTCCAAAAAGGGATGCAGTGCTTTTAGAATGATACAGAGTAATTTTATAAAATCAGTTAAAGTGGAATCTAGTAAATAATAACAGCAATAGAATGAAAAGTTACCCAGGTGTTTGCAGATAGCAAAAAAGGTTGCGCCATTGATGGAGAGAACATGTAAAAGGAGTAGATTTAAAAGGGAATATGATAAATTTAGCTTTGAATATGTCTCTCAGATTTGCATAGGTGTCCCTGAAATAATAAAATGGCCTGAACTGAGTTTTATTTCCTTTTCTGCCACCATCACCACCCCTGACACTATAACGCATGAATAGCAAAAGAAACAAAAAAGTGATTTTTCTATATCAGGAAAAAGCATTTAGAACACTTGAGGTTCCAAGGCAGTTGTGCCTGACACTCAGACTTCTCTCCTCTTGGTTTTGTTTTTTTCTCACGTTCTCTATAATTTAATTGCTAAAAATGTGAGCCCAGTTTCTTCATTGGTTCAAATTCTCCCATTTGCAGGCTGGCTGACCCTGATAACTTACTAAGTCTACCTAAGACTCTGCTCCTCCTTTGTGAAATGAGGTTAACAGAACCTAAATCATACAGTTGATGAGAGGATTAATGGGTCCCACACATTTTAAGAAGCTTAAAACAATGCCCAGGATATAGCCCATGTTCAATATATGTCAGTTACATTCTTTCCCTCCTTTTGTTTTTTTCCACTTCCTTTTGCTTTTAATTTCCATACCTGCCTATGACCTTTTCTCACTGTCCTGTGGTGGGAGAATTGAGTGGGGGGGGGAGCTTTGGACTCGAAGATCTAGGTTTTGATCTCGATGCTGTCACATAGCACCTGTACATTCTCCTGCAAAATTTTCTTGACCTTCTAAACCTAAAGTTCCTAACCATAAATCGCAGCTGTTCATGATGTATTTCTTGTTAGGACGTGGTAAGGGGTGAACAAGAGGTTGTGTATGTTGGATGTTCTCCATTCACCCCTCCAAATCCACTCTTCCGTCTTCTACACCTTTGTGTGCCCTACGTACTGATGTTTATTAACCAAATCAATGGAAGGACTTGCCTTCTGCCTTCTGGTTTGGCTTGATGAAGAGAAGATACCTGAGGAAATTTAAAAAGAGAGGAGGGTGAGGTCGGGGTGTTTATTTCCCTAGTTTTCTCTCTGCTAGGTCCCCGTGGATGAACTCCATCAACCCATTGAAGGTCTCAGTTCTGGTTAAGTAGCCCCTTCTCTCAATCAGTCTTTCTAGGTGCTCCTCCTGTGATGCTTTAAGCCTCAGGATAGAGCAGGCTCCCCACCATTGCTAATCCCAATGCACTGCAACTTCCCTTGCTTGTTTCCCTAAAATATCCCTTTATTAAACTCTCCTTAATTATCTCCATTTGAATATGCCATGTCTCTTTCTATGATCCTGACTGCTACACCATGTAATATCCCAGTCGCTATGCCTGGCTCCTAATAAGTGAGAGTTTCTCCTGAAGACAATGTCTGCCCATGACTTCCTCAGGCATTGCCTAGCCATGGGGTGTTCACAGGAAGGGAAGAGCCCTGACCTTGACACCATGAATCTGGACGATATTATAGAATCTCTGAAAAAGTGAGGAAATGGTATTCCCCTAATATAGCCATGAATTTCTTGGAAGTTCAGATCCAAAACTGAGTCTGTAATAAGTGAGGTTTATATTTATTGTTCCTGTATGTTGCCACCTCTGGATGCTGCCAAGTGAAGTAGTGCCTTGTTCATCACTCTATCTTTGGGGCAGTTCCAGGGTTTTCCTCTCACACATGAGAAAGAAGAGCAAACCATGAGAAAGAAGAACGAAGTGTGTTTTCTGTCACATATCTGTCAATTTTGCCTCTCCTAAGGAGTTCCTCCCAAAGTCATTGGTTACACAGTTGAGTGGAATCAGCACAAGAACAACTGGAAGTTGATTGAATCCTTTAAAAATAGTATGGACCATTTCAGTAGGGCTTTACATGAAAAAAAAAAGTATCTAAATTTACAAACCCAACTAGCATCCATGAGGATATGGGTTCAATCCCTGGCCTCACTAAGTAGGGTAAGGATCCAGCATTGCATGAGCTGTGGTGTAGCTCGCAAACCTGGCTCGGATTATGCGTTGCTGTGGCTCTGGCATAGACCAGAGGCTACAGCTCCAATTCTTTCCCTAGCCTGGAAACCTCCATATGCCATGGGTGTGACCCTAAAAGAGATAAAAAGACAAAAAATAAAAATAAAAAATAAATAAATCTACTTTTCAATGTATAACCATTCTATCAACATCTCCTTTGGTTTTAAGTCAAAATTTTCATATTTTGGTCTACAAAGTAATAAATAAAGGGATGTTAATTATGCAGCTGACAAATAATGCAGAAGCTATATTTATGTATAGCTCCCTTCTCCTAGTTTGTTTTACTTTTCCTAGGTCCTGGCTTTTTTTTAAATGCCTCCATTGGTTTCATTTTGGTATTCATTCTTTGTATTCAAACATGTTTTTCCTAAGCTTCATGTTAAATTAGCCTCCTCCCAAATACCAAATATTTTTGATTCAGATCCTTAAATATATGCACGATAGTAAACTAATGGTGCTGTTTCCATAACCCTTGACACTGCAGATTTAACAAGGGCTTAAAAAAATTCTAGTAATTTTTCCTGGTTGTGGGAAAATTCGTGGTCATAGGACAGCCACTTAAAGTGTAAACAGTATTTTAAATCATTAGTGCTAACATGCTACAGTGTGATATTTCTTTTATATGTTAATATTAGCAATCTATTTGAATCTTTTGTCGTCTTTTTTATCTGCTTCCCAGATGTTTTGCTTGCGTGTTTTAAGAATTGTAAATCTCACTGATGCTCAATTAATACTGATGTCTCTATTTTGCTTAAAGTCTGTAAACTGATATCTCATCTCTTCTATCACGCCCTTTGCCTCTAAGGACCTTAATCTTCTAAGCGCCTTGTGTGAATCTTCCAAGGACCTTAATCTTCCAAGCACCATTCCTTCATAACCAAACTGACCCACAAAAATAATTACAGGATAGCATTCTTTCCCTTAAAGAGTTAAAGGCATATAATTTGCCCCTAGGAACCTATAGCTTGCCGTGACAAAGCTCTTTGATTTACAAAGAAGAAATAAATGGGGTGCTGACAGGGCTATAAGGAAAGATATTTTTCAGTTGGGGCTCCCCTTGTTTTCTTTTCTTTTTTTTGTCCTTTTGTTTGTTTGTTTGTTTGTTTTAATTTTAGTTTCCTTTAATTGCTGATGGAGCTGAATCAAGGTGGCAAACACCTGGCAGTATGAAGACCCCTCAGCCTTGCCCTGCATCTCTTCTTCTGTAGCACCACCAGCATTGACTGGGGCCTCAAATGTTTGGCCTTGGAGCAGACATGATAGATTTTCAACTAAGTGCATTCAGAGGATTGCTCTAGGATGCTGGATCAGTTCTTCATAGCCAACCCAAGCAGTAAGCTTTGCAATGAAACATGTGCTTGGAGGAATCATTAAAAAGACAATGTATAAGACAATATCTTAGAAGCAAAAGGTAAAGATACTTGGAGGATTGTACACCTCACTGTAAGACTACAAATAAGGGAGTTCCCATTGTGGCTCAGTGGTTAACGAATCCGACTAGGAACTATGAGGCTGCGGGTTCGATCCCTGACCTTGCTCAGTGGGTTAAGGATCCAACGTTGCCGTGACCTGTGGTGTAGGTTGCAGACTTAGCTGGGATCCCGCTTTGCTGTGACTGTGCCTGTGGCTGTGGCGTGGGCTGGCAGCTATAGCTCCGATTTGACCCCTAGCCTGGGAACCTCCATGTGCCTTGGGAGCGGCCCAAGAAATTACAAAAAAAAAAAAAAAAAAAAGACTACAAATAAGACTCTTAATTCAGCAAATTACTGATTTGGGAAAAATTTTTGTGTACACCTAAAATATGCATTCTGCCATTTATAAGAAGAATGTAATTTATTGCTTAGAATGGTGGCCAGGGCCAAAGCAGACAGAATCAGAGGGCCACCGTGTTTAGTGATCTGTTCAGTTGTCGATGCCATTCTCTATAGAGAAGAGAGAAATTGCAATTTTAAGATAATCCTTTAAAATCTCCTATCATTTTGCATCAAAAACTCCTGTTTTACAGACTTGTTAAATGGAAGGTCTGATGGTTGTAGAGTCCATTCCCTATCCAAGGGGGGAAAAAAAATCTCAAGACAAAAAATGCCTAAATGCCTGTTTATTTTGATGAAGAACAGCCCTTATCAGTAAAACATTTAGGATTTTAGCACACATGGATGGGCCCATACATTAGAGGCATCAAGAGGCAAATCTGAAGAACATCTTGGGAGCACATGACCTGCTCAATGCATCTTCTATAAATAGGAGTTGAGGGGTTATATTAACTCAGTGGAAAGAGTATAGTTTTTGCTGTAAGAAGGAGTTGCAAATCTGACACAGTTCCTTATGATCAAGTCACTGAAAGGGAGTCTCAGCTTCCTCATCAGTGAAATGGGTAATAATACAGATGAAGATTAGCAAGACATTTGCAGAGACAGTGTAGAGACTGGCACATATATTTGCCCAATAAATGATTTGTTGGCAAACTAAATCTTTTGTTTAGTGATTACATTACATTACAGGGTGGTATGGAAAAGTTAAGAGAAAATTGTTTGACACAAACATTCCAAGGATAGACCTCCTCTATCCTTTGGTACTGTCCCCAACTTTATCTCAGCTCAAGTCTGCCTGCTTCTGCTCTGATAATAAGAGGGAAGAGCTTAATTTTCTATGCCAATTTAACACCTCCACAGTGACTAAGGTTTCCCTGAACTGGTCCATTAGCATTACTCCCCACAGCAAAGATTGTACTGTCCTTGTATTCTCAGCTCCTACAGAGTCTCTGCGTCCTCCCCACAATCCGTCTAAATCCAAGAGAGGGAACTCAGTGACCTTCTTTTTCTTCTGATTAACCAGCTTCACTTGATATTCTTCACTCTTGATGAGCAGTTGATTTTATTTTACAATTTAAATAAATCTATAGTGAAAGATAGCTATCCTCTTTCAGATAAATCATTTGGCTAAGTTCTCAGACTTGGCAGCCGAAGTGCCTAGGTTTCTTGTGTTCTCCGTTTGTCCGCTGTGTGCCCTGTGGGCAAGTGATTAATTTATCTTCCTCAGTTGCCTCACCTGAAAAAGGAGTATAAAAATAGTACCTACCCTTTAGAGTTGTGGTGAAAATTACATTAGTTAATAAAAGCAAAAGTGCATAGAACATATAATAAATGCCCTATAAATGTTGGCTATGGTTTCCAAGGGTCTCCATTAAGCTGATTTCATATATGTTGACTTTCATAAGTTAACTTTCATATAAGAAAAAAAGTGTGTACATATTTTTTATATGCACATGTGTGTGGGTATAGTCAACTATTAACATGTATAGTCAAGCTAGCTAACTCAATCTAGACAACGTAGTTCAATCCCTCATCCCTGCATAGCCAGCCTGGTCCCACTGAGTGAATGCGATTGGAGAGAAGATAATTTTTCACCTCTCTTTCTTCATCATGCTAATTGCCTTGGGTACTTTCCCCCCCAAATCTCTCTTCATCCCCAAAGCCCAAGATTGTGTTTTTACAATGAAAATTTAATCTACACTTCTTTTCTTTTGCCAGGTTTATTCAGATATAATTGACATATAACACTATAAATTTAAGATTTACAGTGGAACAATGGGTTATATGTAAATATACTGTGAAATGATTACCATAATAAAGTTAGTCGATACATGGATCACCTCCCTGAGTTGCAATTTGTGTGTGGAAGGGAGAAGCATGAGAACATTTAGAATTTAATCTTGGAAACTTTCAAGTATACAAATGCAGTGTACAGTAGAGTATCATTAGCTAGAGAATGTCTTTATCTTATAATTGGAAATTTGCACCCTCTAACCACCTTCACCAATTTCCCATACCCTACCTCCACCTCGGGGAACCACCAATCCACTCTGTGTCTGTTAGTTCACTGAGCATAATTTCCTCAAGGCCCTTCCATGTTGTTGCACATTAAAGGGTTTTCTTTTCTTAGCTGAATAGCGTTCCATCTGTCCGTGGACACTTGGGTTGTTACCATGTCTTGGCATTGTACATAAACCTGCCAAGAACATAGAGATACAGTTATCTCTTCAATGTAGTGATTTCGTTTCATTTGGATATATACATACCAGTGGGATGGCTGGATCATATGGTCGTTATATTTTTAATTTTTGGAGGAAACTCTATACTCTTTCGATAGCGACCGCAGTAATTTACATTCCCATCAACGGTGTACAAGCATTCCCTTTTCTCCACATCCTCACCAGCACTTAGATCTCTTGCTTATTTGACAGTAGTCATTCTAACAGGTATGAGGTAACCACATCTCATAGTGTTTTTGGTTTGCATTTCCCTGATGATGATGGGTGATGTTAAGCACCTTTTCATGTTCCTGTCGGCCATTTGAATGTCTTCCTTGGACAAAGGTCTATTCAGGTCCTTTGCTCATCTTTTAATTGTTTGATCTGTGGTTTTGCTACTGAGTTACAAGAGTACCTTATATATTTTGGGAATGAACCCCTTATGTGGGATTGTGGTTTGCAAATAGTTCTCCCATTCCATAGGCTGACTTTTCATTTTGTTGATCATATCTTTTGCTATGCAGAAGCTTTTTGAGTTGGATGTAGTCCTACTTGTTCATTGCTACTTTTATTGGTGGTGCTTTTGATGTTACATCTAAAAAATTATTCCCAAGACCAGTGCGAATAGGCTTTTTCCTTGTTTTTGTCTAGAACTTTCATGGTTTTCGAGTTTTACATTGAAGTCTTTAATTCATTTTGAATTGGTTTTTGTGAGTGGTGTAAGATAGGAATCCAGGTCCATTCATTTGCATGTGAATATCTAGTTTTTTCATCACCACTTATTGAAGAGACTGTTTTCCCAGTTGAGTGTCTGGAATCCCTTATCAAATAAGTGACTTTCTATGTGAGGGTTTATTTCTGGTATCTCAGTTCTGTTCCATTGGCCTATGTGTCTATTTTTGTGCCAATACAATACTGTTTTAATTATTATACCTTTGCAATATAGCTGTAGAAGTATGATGCTTCCAGCTTTGTTCTTTTTTCTAAGGGTTGCTTTGGCTGTTTGGGATCTTTGTGATTCCACACCAATTTTAAGATTTTTTTTTTTTTTAGTTCTGTAGAAAATGATGTTGAAATTCTGATAGAAATTGCATTGAATCTGTAGAGGATTTTGGTTAATATGGACATCTTAACAATATTAATTTTTCTAATGCATGAACATGGATACAGTTCCATTTATTTGTGTCGTCTTCAATTTCCTTCATCAATGATCTTTATAGTTCTCAGTGCACAGATCATTTACCTCCTTGGTTACATTATTCCTAAATGTTTTATTGTTTTTGATGCTATTATAAGTGGGATTGTTTTCTTTATTTCCTTTTCAGATATTTTGTTTTTAGCATATAGAAATGCAACTGATTTTTGTTTGTTGGTTTTTTATTCTCTGTCTTTCCTAGATGGATGTGACTGAGGCTATACTCAGAAGTTGGGCAGGACTTCAAATTTGCTTCCCTGCCTAGGCAAGAGGGTAAAATGAGCGGGTATGACCCTTTGACCATGGATCCAATTAGGCAGAACTGCCAACAAAGTTCCCTGGCCAGATAAGACCACTAGCTCAGATCTGCAGATGGGCCGTCACTGGTTGGGATTTCTCTTTGGGTCCACTGAAAGCAGGAAAGCTATCCACCAGAATCAGAGTACTGGTACTGTAAGTCTTACCTGTTTCTGTCTCAATGCCTAGGAGCAGAGGTTTGGAAAAGATGAGAGAACCAGCCAAAAGTATTTGTTTTCCAACACACTTTGGACTCCATTTTTCTTTTCTTCCACCCTTTGGATATCATTTCTTCTTTTCTTTCCGCAAAGTTAGTACATCTCCTGCTTAATAGGGGCTTCCCCATTTGTGAAAGGCTTAACATGTCACTTACCAACCTATTCTCTTCTCCAGTTCTTAGGGTTGAACTGGCAAATTGACTGTAGCTATAACCCATGGTTTGCACAGAATTGTTAACACCTGAATTAACTGCCAACATTAAAAACAAGGGAGATTTCATATAAAGTTTGATTTGGGGCATCTCTTTAAAAATGTGAATATCTGGCAAAATTGGACCAAGTTTTCTTCATAGCAGTAATTATCTAGAGCTAAATGCGGCTATACCACATTGCCAAGGTAGGCATACACCAGAATCTCACCATTCTGTTATCTCAGCCCAAAAACTGCATTCAACTACAGACTCTTCCAAGGCCCTTAGATATACTTAATTGTTTGACCCCTGATTTAGGAAGAATTGCTCTTTCTTTTGGTATGCTTTTCCTCTTCCCTTCTCCTCCCCCTCCCTCCCCCTTCTTCTCTCTCCTCCTCTCTATCCTCCTCCTCTCCCTTCCTCTCCCCTCCCCTCTCTTTCTGCTTCCACTTCTGCTTCTCCTTTTTCTTTATCTCTTTGAGCTACTAGATAGCCTCCAGAGCCAAAACAAGAAATAGCCCTGAGGAAAAGCTGCAGATGAGATTGATTTCAGTTCAAGTATTGTTGTGCCCTTGGTCCAAGCTAAAAGAATTCTGTCTTACCAGCTGTCCAAGATTAGTTGGGTCACATAGGATCCAAAATGAGTGGGCCACAAGAACCACCTCTTGTGTCCTTTATCATCAAATGCTCCATCCTGTCTAATTTCCTATTACATGCTGCAAGAAAAGAGGTAGCAACAGTGTTATTACAGATAATGCTTTGCTCTTCTGAACTTATTTGTATTGAAACAATATAGACTCCTTGCTTCTGTCATTTCCTAATACCATTTATTTACTATTGTTTCCATCACTTCTCATGACATTGCATCACTGATCCTGCTGCCTATGAACACTGGTTTCAAATGACCATTTAAGTTGTTACTGAGCTTCATTGATGTGACCACAAACTTATGTTGACCTAGAGTTTGCAGGAAAATAGAAAAATGTGAACAACACTTAGTTTTGTGATCATGTTGAGTTTATCATATAGAATTTTACAGCATAAAAAGCATAGGATAATATGTCTCCCAGCAATGTCTCTATGGGCTGTAATCATAGCATTCTTTATAATGTGATTTCATTCAATGATAACTGTCCCCTTGACTTTCTATACCACAACAAATGGGGACAGTAGGCAAAAGGCCCAGTGGAGGAGTAAAGAGAACAGTCCCCCCTCACAATCCCCCCTCACAAAGAATGTTTCATCTGGCATAGATTAAGGCAGATCAGGGAGAGTAGAACATCCCCACATCAATCAGAAGAAAGAGGAGATGTCAATTGAAGGTCCTGTTGACAATAAGCTTGCTCCTCCAGGATTCCCTGATGATGGGTGTTGGAGTCTATAGATTGCAAGTGGTACAGTGTTGTGGGAGAAACTAAGAGCCAACACAGTGTCCCTCAAATGCATTTCAAGCCTGAGTGGTGGTAGACAGTTGTCAGCCCAGAGATCTGAAATTATGCTATGTCTCATGTACATGGGTTATGTCAGTATGTCAGCATCATTCTTCAGGTCCAATTTTACATAATCCCATAAAGAAATGTCCTGCTGGCCAGTAGGAGCAATCTGCTTTCTTGGCCACCACTTTGGGTGCTGACCACAGGGCCCTGGGATTTCCCGTAGGTGAGAATCCTGGAGTACCTTAGGGGTAACAAATCAACCATTGTTAAAGGGAAGGTAGGGATATAAATGGTTGGGGAAGAGCTCACCATTTCTGGTCCAGGCTCAGGGTAGTCCACCCTGATAAAACTGTTGGCCCATCCAGTCTTAGACACCAAGAAAACTCCTCTTACCTGGGTCTAAGGGCAGTACTAGTCATCAGCCCTCTACCTCCTCCCGCAACCCTGGAAGCATTTCTGACATTCTTTTGAGGAAGGCAGTATGTCCAACAACTTTGTTCCATGGTTGTTGATCACCGAGCAAGCAGAATCTTGCTGTTTCTTCCTGGTGGTCTATTGCTATCAGATAAAATGTTCTCAGAGTTCCCACTGTGGTGATGTGAGTTAAGAATCTGCCTGCAGCAGCTCAGGTGGCTGTGAAGACATGAGTTTTGAGTCCCAACTCCATGCAGAACAATGGGTTAAATGATCTGGGATTATTGTAGCTGCAGCTAGGTTTCAGTCCCAGCCCAGGAATTTCCGTAGGCCACGGGTGCAGCCATTAAAAAATTGTAGCACTTTACATTCCCACCAACAATGTAGGAGGGTTCCCTTTTCTCCACGACATGCTCTCCAACATTTATTGTTTGTAGACTCTCTGACGGTGGCTACTGTGACTGCTGTGATGTGGTACCTCACTGCAGTCTTGATTTGCATTTCTCTAATAATTAATGATGTTGAAAATTTTTTCATGTGGTTTTTTTTTTTGCCATCTGTATATCTTCTTTGGAGTTATGTCTATTTAGATCTTCTGTCCCCCCCCCTTTTTTTGATTGGGTTTTTTTTTTTTTTTGTCTAAATCTGCATGAGATGTTTATATATTTTGGAGATTAATCTCTTATCAGTTGCTTCATTTGCAAAGATGTTCTCGCATTTTGTGGGTTATGTCTTCATTTTGTTTACTGTTTTCTTTGTTGTACAAAAGCTTTTAATTAGGTCCCATTTGTTTATTCTTGTTTTTATTTTCATTTCTCTAGGAGGTGGGTTCAAAAAGTATTGCTGTGATTTATGTAAAAATGTTCTGCCTATGTTTTCCTCTATGAGTTCATAGTATCCAGCCTTATGTTTATGCTCTTAATCATATTTTTTGTGTTTATTTTTGTGTATGGTGTTAGAGAATATTCTTATGTCATTCTTTTACATGTAGCTGTCCAGTTTTCCAAGCACCACTTATTAAAGAGACTGTTTCTCCTCCATTGTATATTCTTTCCTTCTTTGTCATAGATTAGTTGACAGTAGGTGCATGGTTTTATCTCTAGGTTTTCTTTCCTGTTCCATTGATCTATATATTCTGGATTTGTACTAGTACCATACTGTTTTGATGACTATAACTTTGTAGTATAGTCTGAAGTCAGCCTGATTCCTCATGTTCCATTTTTCTTTCATAAGATTGCTATAGATATTTTGGGTCTTTTGTGTTTCCATACAAATTTTAAAATATTTTGTTCTGCTTCTGTGAAGAAAGTTATTGGTAATTTGATAGGGATTGCATTGAATCTGTAGATTTCCTTGGGTAGTATAGTCATTTTGACAGCATTGATTCTGTTAACCGAAGAGCATGGTATCTCTTTGTGTCATCTTTGATTTTTTTGTCATCAGGGTCTTGTAGTTTTCAGTGTACAGGTCTTTTGTCTCTTTAGGTAGGTTTACTCCTAGGTATTTTATTCTCTTTGATGTGATGGTAAATGGGTACTTTCCCCTAATCTCTCTTTCTGATCTTTCATTGTTAGTATATAGAAATGCAATAGATTTCTGTGTATTAATTTTATATCCTGCAACTTTACTGAATTCATGGATGAACTCTAACAGTTTTCTGATAATGTCTTTAGGATTTTCTACATAGTGTATCACCATCTGCAAACAGTAACAGTTTTACTTCTTTTTCCCACTTTTAGAAAAATATCATTTTATTTTATTCTATTTTATTTTATTTTTGTCTTTTTAAGGCTGTACCTGAAGCTATGGAAGTTCCCAGGCTATGGGTTCAAATTGGAGCTGTGGCCACCGGCCTATGCCACAGCCACAGCAACACCAAAACTGAGCCACGTCTGCAACTACACCATAGTTCACGGTAACGCCAGATCCTTAACCCACTAAGCAAGGCCAGGAATGGAACCTGTGTCCTCATGGATCCTAGTCAGTTTCATTACTGCTGAACCACAATGGGAACTCCCCCTACTTTGCTTTTAAGATAGAAAATATTTCTCCCTTAAAATCTCTAACCACAATCTAAGATAAGGATACAGAGTTCGGTAAACCTTCACTAATAACTTAATACTAGAGAAAGGGCTTACAACAGGAAGGAAGGAAGGAAGGAAGGAAGGAAGGAAGGAAGGAAGGAAGGAAAGAAGGGGAGAGGAAGGGAGGGAAGGAGGGAAATTGATTTAAGAATTCCTACTTTTACAGTCCTAGGCCCATGGATTCTTTAATGACTCTTTACCCCATTGTATGATGCCAGCACAGGGTATGTGCCCAATGAATGAATATTATTTAAATGATGGAGTGAAAAGTTGCAGGACTCAGGCCAGCTGTCATGCAGTGAGAGGGTTTCTGACTATATTCTTCTCACCCTGGAGTTATTGCTCCAAAAGTCTTGACTTACCCCAAAAGCCTTAACTCCCACAGAGAGACTGATGGGCTATTCTCGAACGTGCCACCCAGGGTGTATAATTATCCTCACTGGCTCAAATCTATCCACAGCAGATAATCTCTTGTGTTATTATTCACAGACTTTTAACACTCATTTTCCATTCCAGAATTAGATCTAGGCTTTATCTTTATACAAACAAAATCCCATTGGAAGTTTTTCTTCTTCCCATGCTTATTTTAAAAATAAGCATCTTTCTAAGCAGAATTCAAGTCTTTCTCTTAAGTAACACAAATTTTACCCCCTGCCTCTATCTCCACACCCCTCAGTGTTTCAGTTGCCAGGCAGGGTTCAAGTTGAGGGTTCCAGACTTCTTTAGCTCCTCAGTATACTCTGCTAGTGGCAACATTTCCTAAACAAATTAACTATTTGGTGCAGGGGATGGGGAACCCATCTGACTTCTTTCCATATTGCCTCTCCTTTTTTAAGGAATGAGCATTTTGTTTGGCTTTTCTCACTGTGCTTAGAACTTGCTCATTAAACCTGTCAAGGCTGGCTAGTCAAGGATTTGAGTCAGTCCTACATCTTTTTCCACCTCAGAAACGAGACTAACAGTCACCAAAATGCATTATAAGGTAAATGTTGAAAGCTTGAATTGTTAATTTAAATATCTAGTAATAATAAGGGAGCTTTCATTTTCTAAAAATTATAACTTTCAAATTCATAGCCTTATATTCAGACTCTGAAAATTTCTTGAGTAATAAAGCTTTGTCAAGTTCAGGTTTTAAATTTAATTTACTTTTGATCTACATAAAATCTTTGTTTAAAAGATATCTACTTATGAATTTCAAAAGTTTGAGAAAATTAAAATACTAATGTTTTCCCTGATTCTGCTTTCATTTGGCCTCTTTTCAGAAATATGTTTAATTTTTTTTTCCTAAATGACCTTTGCATCCTGGTAGTTAATTGCTAGAATAATTATTAAAATAATCATCCTATCTTACACACCTTAAGAGAAATCCAGTTGCATGAAAGAATGAACTACTTCAATGGTAAACTGACAACTAATACTAGAAGCAGCTTAACTTAGGATGGACTCTTTCAAATTGCTTTTGGATAATTTTAAGGAAGGCCAGAAAGTCTGAAAACGCAATGATTCAAGTTACCTGCAGTCCTACATCATTAAAGAAATTCTTCAATTTGCTTTATATTTATTTAAATAAAAGTAAAATATTGACCTTCCTATCTATTCTATAGACTAATGTTAACCTAGTCTGAAAGAAGGTAATGATTTTTAGAGTTATGATTGTTAATGGCCTTTGAATGCATCCTGCACAGGCCTTTAACTCCCCAGTGTAAGTAAGGTTCAGCCCTTTCCAGATGGGAAAATGATAAGGACACTAAGAAGATAGCAGGTCATTCTTGGGCAGCTGCCAGAAACTTGCAGCAAAATGAATCATGTAGGGCAGCAGTGCTTTAGCCAGCATTTTTCTGTTTTAATTTATCAAGCCAAAGCTTGTTGACATGAAAGTGAATGAAATTGTTATACAGTGGGCTCTAAAAAGCCAACTCAAGGGTTTAGTGCAGAAGAGCTCTGACTATAAATAACAAAGAAAATACAAGAAATGTTCTTTCCACTAGCACCTGCTGTGTTGTTTGAGATGTATCGGCAATTAACTCAAATCCCAATATCAGTATCACCTGGAAAGAGGCCAATTCTTTGAGATATTACAGAGGCTGCATAATCTGTTGTAGATGATTATCAAAGGGCTAGTCCTTAAAATGGTTATTTTAATTTCTGATATGTGGGACTGATTTACTTGTTTATCAAATGCAATAAAGTAACTGACAGAAATGACAAAGTAGTATTGATACTGCTAGGAGAGAGACTTTGCAATCAGAAAAGGTTAATACCATCTTGCTTGAAAAAAATTATTTTGCAGTAACTTGTCCAAAAAGGAAAACAGTGATATAAATCACTGACTAGTGTTCACAAATGAAATCTCTGCTTTTAGCTGAAGCATATAAATCAGGTTTTACAGTAAAAGCAAGATATCTGCAATTTCCACTGTGAGTGAAAGAAAAAAATTAGCTGATTAGGATAGGATGTAACACATGTGCATTAAGGGGAAAAATCTTTCCGCGATGACTATTTAATATTTCAAACCTCTAGTCAATGTTTTGTACATAGTAGCTCCTTATTAGGTATCTTTCTACTATTAAAAGATGTTAAGTATATTCAGGAGAGATGACTTATGATCTCTGTTGTCATCTGAAGAAAGTATTAACACAGTGTTTCCATTGCACATGCCTGGACCCTGTGGAATCTGAAAAAAATATATTGTTTGTGAGTATTTCTTCATTGTGCAGTTTGTTTCATTACTTGTGCCTTTCCTTAAAGGATATTTATTGAATGCCCACTTTGGCACTTAAGAAGATTGTCAGTTGCCCAAACTGATCATGCAGATGAATCATCTGAGCATCACATTTACCTTTTTTATCGAGAGTGATAGAATATGTAAAAAAATACCTATGGTGCAAATACAGAGTGGTAAACATTTTCATTAAAAATGTAAAACAAGACTTCCCACTATCATCACTCTTTTTGTAATTTGTGAGTTCTCTTGTATCTTGCCAAAAACATAAAATTAAGTGCCATTTAGTTTCACAATAATTTATTATCTTTATTTTAAAAGTATAATTGTACGTTATTGTAGCCCTGGTAAATCTAGATTATATGTTTACTATATTATAAGCTATACAGTATAAAAATAGGTCATTAGGCTATTCCACATATCATCACTGGAAGTAATTTAAAGTGACTATTAGTATTATTTAATGATGATAATAAAATATTAGACTAATTAACTTTGAGAAAAAATGAAACAATGATTAACATTTTGGGAGTGTATCATGTTCTAGATATGTTGCTAATTGCTTGACACACATTACCAGTTTGATTTTTATGTTACCCCTTTGTGATAAGTACAGTTGACCCTTGAACAACATGAGTTTGATTGCACAGGTCCACTTTAACATGGATTTTTTTTCAAAGGTAAATGCTACACTACTACCCTGTCTGTAGCTGGGTGAATCTTGAGATGTGGAATTGCATAATAAAGGATTATATTTGAGTTTTCAACTTCAGGAAGGGTGGGCACCACTAACCCCTGTGTTGTTCAAGTATCAACTGTACTACTATCCTTGCAGTTTACAGATGAGAAAACTGTGGATTTGAACATTTGATTAATTTGACAGTGTTTGAATTTGAACCCAGATGAGCAATACTTTCAGCAGTCTGAAACAGATTATCAATTTTTGAAAAGAAAAGGTAAAATATTAATATTACTTGCAGAAAGTACAATGGCATATTTGGAAAAAAGCATTAACTAGAAAGCTATTACAAATGAAGACATATTTACATAGTTAACAAATATAAATTCTTACATATAAATAAGATTTACATATAAATAAGAATTTATATGTGAAAAATTCTTATACATAAATAATAAATATAAATTCATATATATAACCAATTAAAATATAATGGAAGAAAATATCTCAGTCTTAGTTCCAAATAGAATGATCTTTACAGAAACAACTTTGTAAGGAATCTATAGTTGATTATAAGGTGAAATTTTATTCAGTATTTGTTGAAAGACTTAGTAAAAATCCTTGAATAGAATGCAGTCCATTTTGTTCTTAGAAATAGACTCAATATTATTAATATAAGTTTTAAAAAACCCTCTGAAATCTACAAATTATATCATGTTATTACATTAGTCAAGAAAATACACATATTAAACTAGCTAGAAATATTCTAAGAAAAAAGAAGAGTCCTACCAGAAAATAGAATATATACTAAAGTCCTAATTCATGTAACTTTAATAACGGCCCAGAAATACACAGAAATATCAATGGAAGAGAATGAGTTCAGAAATAGACCCAAATACGTATGAAAAGTAGCACAAAAAGAGCATCTCAAACAAGTGAGGATAAAGATGAATTTTTCAATAAATCTTTGATAACTATATAGTCACTTGACAAAAATAAAGCCACATTTTCAAATCACTACTTGCATAAAAATAAACTCCAGATGGATCAAAGAGTTAAACAATGAAGCCGTAAAAATACTGGATGAAAACTTGACTGAATTTATTTATAACCTTAAGATGGAGATCTTTCTAAGCAGACACAAAGCTCAAAAGCCATAAATTTAGATAACTTAGATAACATTTAAAACTCTCACAGGAGTTCCTGGTATGGCTTAGTGGAAATGAATCCGACTAGTATCTATGAGGATGTGGGTTCAATCCCTGACCTTGCCTAGTGGGTCAGGGATCCAGCACTGCTGTGAGCTGTGGTGCAGGTCTTAGTGGGTCAGGGATCCAGCATTTCTGTGAGCTGTGGTGCAGGTCGACGACTCGGCTCAGATCCCACATTGCTGTGGCTGTAGCAAGGGCCGGCATCTGTAGCTCTGATTCGACCTTTATCCTGGAAACTTCCATATGCCATGGGTGCGGCCCTAAAAAGAAAAAAAGTCTCTCAGCAAATCTAAAGTATTATGATCAAAGGACATTTAACAAATGAGAAACACCTGACCAAAAAAAAATCATCATCCTTAATTTTGAAAAAAAATTTACAAATTGCTTTTTTAAATAGAGAACAATTGAATACAACTGTAATGCTGTGTAACTGTATTAAAATGTAACGATTTAAAAACCAGGATCAACGTAAATATCATTCAGTAAGAGATTTGTTAAATAAATTATGGTATCTCTAAATAATATACAAATGTACAACCTGATCAATTAAAAAGCTGGAGTAGATCAAGTAATATATAGATTTTTTATCACTTAATTCAATACTTAATTATTTTAAAGAGTGGCAGCCATAAAGTTGAAAAAAGTGCTTATATATGTAGGAAAGATTATTTCTGGCTATAAATATTAAGAAAAGATGAGCCTTAAAAAGTAAAGAGAATTTAAAGATAAAGAAAAAGAGAAGAGGAGGATTGCATTTCAAGCTAAGAAAGAATATACTGAAGACTGAGAGTTAGAAAAGGTCTAGAAGTTTAAGGCAGATGAAGAAAAAAGGCATGCTGAGGTCCTGTCACTGAAAGTTTTAGTTGTCTTATTGAAGAGGATGCAGGTAATGAAGAAATAACAGTTTGCCGTGAACTAACCAGCCAGGCATAAGTAGAATCTTCCCTGAAATAACTGCTTTAAACCTGTCCACGTGCCTAAGAACAATGTATCAGTGTTCCCATTTTAAAAGTAAAGCCCTGAGACTTGAAAACTTAAATAACTCACCCACATTCTCAAGGAACAGAATTGACATGGAAATCAGGTAATCATATAATTTATTGTATAACTTAGGACACTTCTGAGAATGAAAGGGACAACAGGGTCAAACAAGTTCTGTCATGGCGAACAGAGAACAAGGTCACCTTTGGTCCGTTTGAACCCCACCCTGTCTCCAGAACCACCTCTCGACACCACTTAGCTCTCCCAAGTTGGCCCACACCAAGTATTTCCTTTTAAAATCTTCTCATGACCTCACCAAATGCACTGTCAAGCATTGTCTCACATCAGAATTAGGGATGAATAAGCCCTGCTAGCTCACCTGGCTGTCATCTCCATCCACAGAATAATCTGTACAGCTTATGGGAAGCGTTGTGCCCAGGGGCATTTTATGTTTATTTATTTTTAATTGAAAGATAGTTGATTTACAGTGTTGTGCTAGTTTCAGGTGTACAGCAAAGTGATTCAGTTATACATATACACATACACATATTTTTTTCATATTCTTTTCCATTATGGTTTATTACAAGCTGTTGAATAGACTTACCTGTGCTATATAGTAGGACCTTGTTGTTTCTCACTTTTATATATAGTAGTTTGTATTTGCTAATCCAAAACTCCTAATTTATACCTCTCCCACCACCTTTCCTCTTTGGTAACCATGAGTTTGTTTTCTATGTCCGTGAGCCTATTTCTGTTTCACAAATGAATTCATTTGTCATCTTTCTCTTTCTGCCTTACCTTGCTTGGTATGATGATTTCTAGGTCCATCTATGCTGCTGCCAATGGCATTATTTCATTCTTTTTATGGCTGAGTAATATTCCATTGTATATATGTACCACATCTTCATTATCCATTCCTCTGTTGATGGGTATTTAGATTGCTTCCATGTCTTGGCCATTATGAATAGTCCTGCTATGCACATTGTGGTGCCTGTATCTTTTTGGTACATTTAAAATGACCCAAACCTCAACATTTCTAGTTTTGTCTTAGAGTATTGTTCTTCAGAATAATAGAGCCCAGAATTCCATAGTATTTCTTTCCTGGAATAATATATGTTACCACTGTTCTATCTAAGCCTGATCTTCTCTAGCTGAGGATTCTTGGTTGATTTATAATCAACTTTATGAACATTATAAATGACTTTATTTAGCAGTTATTTCCCTTGTGCAGACTAAGTAGTCATTGTTAACTCAAAGTAGTTATTTAGAACTGTGGGTGTTTTCAAAATATTTCTCCTCAAAAATTTGTCAGTCAACCACATTGGATACCTATTATTTTGCCCCCCTCATGCCCTGTCATCTTTATCCTTGTTTTCTCCTTACCAATTTTTTCCTTCCAGGCCCTGTATGCATATTCTCTTGTCATTAGATACAGAATCACTATATGCACATTCTAAAATGTGCCAGTATTAAAATGAAAAGTGCTGGTAATATTAAGGATGATTGTTTATATGTTAGTAGTATTTAAGTATTTATAATCAAGGTTATCTACTTCCTTTACACTTACAAGGTTTCAATGAAAATACTTTATATGGAATATGAAATAGAGAATATATTTCATTATCTATCTATAGACAGATATGCACACACATAATAGCAAGTTTTTGTAAATTGTTATTTTGTACTTTAAAATGTATTAGAAAATTTTGAGGGCTTATATATAATTGGCATTTTCCTTTATCTCCTTCTTGCCAGATTTTTTTTTTTTATTGCTATTGTAAGCAAACTAATTTGTGCCACTCAAACACCAGATGAATACAGCTGATGTTTCAGGAAACACAGTCAAACCCAAACATTTTCATAGAGGCCATAAATAGCAGTGCCAATTAACTTTCTTTCTTTTCTCCTTCTCTCCTTCTCTACACTCCCCTCTCTCTTCCTCTATTCCTTCTTTCTCTTTCCTTCCTTCATTCATGCTGCCAACAAATTGACTAACACTTTGTGACAAGTGCAGTTGCTGGTAAAGTGAATACAGTAATAAATAAGACAAGGCTTCTGACCTCATAAAACTTGCCTTCCAGTGGGAGGAAATGTTAGTAAATTAAATGTGTTGACAGTGCAAAGTACTGTAGAGAAAATTTTTTTAAAAAGTGATGTAAAATAGAAATGTTTAGATTAAACAAACAAAAAAAAAAGCTGAAAGAATCTGTTGCCTGTAAACCTGCCTATAAGAAATGCTGAGGTTTATTCTTCAGGATTAAGGGAAATAATACCAGATGAAAGGAAACAGTGAAGAGCTCTGGAAATAGTAACTGTGTGGATAAATAAAAGAGAATATTTTTTCTATTAATTTCTTTAAAAGGCAACAACGTGATCACTCATTTGTATTAGAAAACTGTAAACAGATGATAATTTCCTCAATCTTAAATATATTTAGGACTTCCCATTGTGGCTTAATGGGTTAAGAACCTGATATAGTCTCTGTGAGGATGTGGGTTGGATCCCTGGCCTCCCTCTGTGGGTTAAGGATCTGGCGTTGCTGCAAGTTGCAGCTTAGGTCGCTAGTGCTGCTGGAATCAAGTGTTACTGTGGCTGTGGTGCAGGCCTGCAGCTGCAGTTCCACTTCGACCCCTAGCTTAGGAACTTCCGTATGCCACAAGGGTGGCCACTGGGGAAAAAAAATTATCGATTAAAAAAACTGTAGCTGTCATACTTGTGTCCAGTGAAAGACTGAAGATTTCCCTCAGAGTCAGGAACAAGGCAAGAATTTGTCCTGTGACCATATCTAGTTGATATTCTACTTTAAGTCCTATCCATTCAGGAAGAAAATTATTACAGGGCATAGAGACTGGGAGGAAAGACCTAAAACTGTTTTATTTGTAGTTGGCAAATGGCTTGTTTACTTAAAAAATTTTTTAAAAATCTATAAAACAAACTACTAGCACTAATAATTGCATTTAGCAAGGTCATAGGATATGTGGTCAATACATTAAAAAAATTAATGTATTGTTTACAATATATCAGTGTATCAATAAACAATATATTGTGTACAAATCGATGTTATTTCTATGTACTAGCAGACACGATGAGAACATAAAAGTTAAAACCAATATTGTTTTATACTATCTATTGCTGTATAACAAATGACCATAATGTAATGACTAAAAAACTACAATAAACATTTATTATCAGAGTTCCCGTCATGGCTCAGTGGTTAACGAATCCGACTAGGAACCATGAGGTTGCGGGTTCGGTCCCTGCCCTTGCTCAGTGGGTTAAGGATCCGGCGTTGCCGTGAGCTGTGTTGTAGTTTGCAGACGTAGCTCAGATCCTGCGTTGCTGTGGCTCTGGCATAGGCTGGCAGCTACAGATCCGATTCGACCCCTAGCCTGGGAACCTCCACATGCTGCAGGAGCGGCTCAAGAAAAGGCCAAAAAAGACCAAAAAAACCCATTTATTACCTCACAAAGTTTCTATGGATGAGGGATTGGGGGAAAACTTAGCTGGGCAATTCTGGCTTGGAATCTCTCAAAGCATTGCAGTCCAGTGTTGGCCAGAACAGCAGTGTCCTGAAGGCTGGACTGGAAGATATGATTTCAAGAAGGCTCACTCGCCGGGCTGGCAAGTTGATGCTGAGCATGATGGATAAGAGGTCTCAGTCCACCCCCACACACACCCACATGTACCTCTCCGTAGGACCTCTCGGGTGTCCTCATGACATGGCAGTAGCCTCCCCCGGAGTGAATGGCGATGCAAAAGAGATCAAGAAGAAGCCACAGTTTGTTTTATGACAGAGCCTTGGAAGTCTCACTCAGTCATCCCCGTGATGTCCTTTTGGTCACTCAGGTCAGCTTTATTCAGTGGGAAATGGCTACACAAGGGTGAACATCAACCGAAATGAAAATCTTTGGGAGCTTTTCTTGGATGCTCATCTCCAGAAAGGCCACTTATTGTAGCACCAAAAATATATGTTTAAGTGTAGAAATAAACATAAACTACCAAAAACTACAAAGCATTGCCAAGGGAAATTGAAGAATTCCTAAATAAGTGGGAAAATGTGCTGTGTTAATGGATTAATGATGTTAAAGTGTCAGTTCTCCCCCAAATGAATGTATGATACAAGTCCAGTTAAAACCTAATCAGGCTTATTTGTAGAAATTGACAAGTTGATCTAGAATTTGTAAGGAAATGCAAAAAAATGAAAATATCCTTGAAGACAGTTGGTTACAAAACTACTGAACACTATCAAGAGAATGATAGGCAAATAAGGATAGCAAAATAGTTCAAAAAGGAGTTCCTGCCATGGCTCAGCAAGTTAATGACCCACTATAGAATCCATGAGGATGTGGGTCTGATCCCTGGCCTTGCTTAGTGGGTTAAGGATCCCATGTTGCTGCAAGCTGAATCATAGTTTGCAGGTGCAGCTCAGATTCCACATTGCTTTGACTGTGGCATAGGCCTGCAGCTGTGGCTCTGCAGGTGTGGCCATTAAAAAAAAAAAAAAAAAAGGTCAATGACACATAGTAGAGAATCAAAAAATATTCATTTTTTGTAAACACGTCTCTTTGTTTTTCAACACTGGACCAAGGAAATTTAATGCGGAAAAGTCATTTTAGCTAATGTTGCGACAAGATAAATGTATGAAAGAAAAATGAATCCTGACCTCTCATTTCATATAATATGCAAAATAATTAAATTAAGATGTATCATAGACTTAAATGTAATAGCTAAAACCTTACCACTTCTAGAGGAAATACCCTGAGCACATAACGTAATACCTAACGTGTTACATAACGTAATACCCTTAGCACCTTGGATTAGACAATGGTTTCCTAGAGAGGAAGTAATAAACACTAAGCATAAGAGAAAAATTATAAACTTTAACTTCATCAAAATGAAAACCAAACAACTCAGCATTAAGAAAATCAGAATACAAGCCTCAGACTGAAAGAACTAGAATATATAAAGAAGTACTAAAACTCATTTTAAAAACCACAAATAGATAAGATATAGTCCAAAACTTGAGCAGACCCTTCATAGAAGAAAATATATGAACACCCAAAAGCACATGAAAATCTCAGTCATTCATTATCAGGAAAATGAAAATTATAACTACAGTGAAATGCTACTGTACATTCTCTGGAATGGCTCAATTAAAATTCTGGGAAAATCAAACAAAGCAAAAAAAAAAAATAAACAAAAAAATAAATAAAATAAAATAAAATTCTGGCAATATCCATGTTTTCAAGATGGTGGAGCAACTTGAAATCTCAAATATTGGTGATCATAGTATAAGATAGTATAACCAACTCAGAATATGGTTTAGCATTTTCTTATAGCTAACATGCATTTAACATACAATAAATCAGTTCCACTTCTAGGAATTTAGTCAAGAGAAAAGACAACATATGTCCAACAAAAAGACTTGTGCTTGAAAGTTTTAACAGCTTTACTAATAATAACCAAAAAATAGAAATAATCCAGATGTCTATTAACAAGAAAATGGGGGAAAATATTGTAATATATCCACAAAGTGGCATGTGAATCAGAAATGAATTAAAGAATAAACTAACAATACACAACATGGATGAATCTCAAAAACATTATGAAGAGTGAAAAAAGTTACACGTGAAAGGATATATATTGAATGATTCAATTTATATGAAGTTAAACAACAGGCAAAACAAATCTATGGTTTTGGAAAGCAGAGTGGTGGTTGCCTATGAAAGTTGGAGTTTGACTAGATTGAAGGGCATGAGGGGATTTTTTGAGGTCATGGAAAAGTTCTGTATTTGATTAAAGCGTTTACATCGGCTCGTGCATTCATCAAAACTCACTTAAGACCTATGAATTTCATTGTATGTCAGATTAGCCTCAGTTTTTTAAATGAGGAAAAAATTAAGAGTAAAACCAGTTAGAAGGTTGTTGCAACAATTTAATTGCGAGTTGATGATGGGACCAGTGGAGGTGGTGAAAGTAGCTGGATGGGATCTGTTTTGGGGTATGCACATGAGACTGACTTATGAAGCGGTTGTGAGGAATGAGGAAAAGAAAGGAATCAAGGGCTGCAAAGTTGAGAGGTGCCATCTTCTGTGGGAAGTTTTCTCAAAGCATAGCTCTTTATTTTATGGTTCATAATACATCCATTAACATTTCTACATTTTCCTTTGTTTGCCTTTGTTAGAAGGGGGTTCAGCGTGTCCTCATTTGGAAAGTTAAAGTCAGTCTTTGATCCATTTGCCTTTAAGCCTTCTCCTTCCCCTCTCCCTGGGGGCGGTTTTCCTCTTTCCTCTGGGCCATCTTGTCAGATGCTTCTGGGTGTGTTTGCCCAGTGGAGGAATCCTAGGGAGATTAAAACATAGCAGGAAGAGAGGAGTCAGAGTATTTCTCCTCCTCTCTCTCCATGGGAGCCTGTCTCCAGCTGGCTGTGTCTCCTTGGTGGCTCCAGCCTCCATGAAGTGATTCCCTCTCCCAGGCTCCCCTAACACTTTGCCGCTTTGGTCCTCCACCCTAGTAAAGGCTCCTGTTGTTGGTAATACTTGGTTCACCTGGCAATCCCCTGTTAGCATTTTTGCATTTACATCACTTGCGTGACTGATTTCCTGTAATAACTTCCCTCCTTTTAAAAATTATAATTTGATTTCTGTTTCCCATGTTCAACCCAGGCTATTCATCAGGAAAGAAACAGTAACACTGGGACCTGCAAACTCTTAAGACTGGTGCCCAGTTTGCCTGTGATCTTACTATGCATTGGTATACATATGCACGGAAGATTCAACAGTTATATTTTTGAAAGAGAGATTAACTTAATAATAACATCAGCTTCGCCCTAAGGAATGTTTTAAGTAACGTTTTGTTATCTAATTTTTCTCCTTAACATGTATAGAAATTAACTTAGGGCTTCACTCAGAATAAATGTTCCATAAATGTTAGCTGTTATCACCTGTAAAGCTGCTTTTACCACTTTTCCTCAATAAAATATTCTTTAGAATTCTGTAGTCCCAGAGAATACACACTTATAATTAACCTTAGGCCTAAGGGGTTCATGTGTAAATGATTTGTTAAGAATATGATTTTATGAATCTCACATAAGGAAGAAAAGGAGAAGTTCCCTAATGGACTAAAAATGTAGTTGCTTGAGAATATGTTTAAACATTTGGAATGGTGGAAAACTTCTGGAATTGCATAAGTATTTCTGGTTGCACAATATTGCGAATGTACTTAATGCCACTAAACTACATACTTTAAAATGGTTAAAATGGTAGATGATGTGTTATGTATATTTTACCGCAGTAAAAAAGTTAAAAAAATGTTCGTAAGTCTAAAGAAAGCAGAAAATATGGAATTTGGGGATGTCTGATTGATGTATTTTTAAAGCTGTGATTTTTAAAATGTGTGTATAATTGCATGTTAGTCTGATGTTCTTAATTTCAGAGCATAATAACAAAGAACATGTAAAGGAAAATGAGGCACAGTTTATTTCTTTTTCACTTCTGCCATCTGTTCACATTAGCCACAAAGAAACACCCTTATAAAATTCATTAAATTACCGAGTTATAATTCAATGCGGTAATAAGTCTTCAACACAAGGTGCACAATCGACGAATGACTATGGTAATGACATCATTGTAATGGTCATAATTACACGACAATTCAGATATTTGATCATTCAAAACGTCAGTAAAATAAGTATTCTTCTTTTCTGTCAGCCTCTAAATACCTCTATTCATTCTTTATTCAAGAATCTGTGGCTTCCAGGGAAGAGATAGAAACGCAGGGCAGCAGTGATGGAGACAAAGCTGGGAGAGGGGGAGGAGGATGGGACGGCAGGAAAAAAACCCTGCACCACGCACTTGCAGAGTAGAGAGATGAATGTGCATGGAGCCAGCCTAATTATTGCAGAGTGAAAGGTCATCAAAATCAATTTGCAGCATGATGTACAAAGGTCATTATCAGCCTCAGATTTTCTCTGCCCGTTTAAAACACAATAAAAATAAAGTGAGGGCTTTAATAACTATGATTAGTAAAGAAAAAAGCATATCATTGAGCCATCTGTTTAAATATTTGTGCTACCTTAGTTTTACTCAAAACAGCATGAAAGATGAGCAGGGAGGCGATTTTTTTGTTCTGTTTGTTTGCTTTTTAAATCCTGACATTTTCTCCACTGGTTGCCAAGATTTATAACACAGATGAAAGAGCCCCTCTAAAATTACTGCCCTTTGAAATCAATAGCACAGTATTTGTAACGACTTTCTTTTTATTAGAGAGCACTTCATTATTATTTTTATTATAATTTTATGGGACAGTCTGGAACAGAATTCATCATTCACTTATTTGAAGTATCTCACTTACTCAATGGCACAGATGGCCTGATCTGAGGAGATTTAATCACCCTATGTTAGGGCTGCCTTGATGCTATATAAATGCAAACCGTGAGAGAGACAGGAAGCTACAGTGCAACAATAACGCTATCCTAGGCATCCTTAGAGACTCAGGAAGCTAATTCATTTGGGAACACTAGGAGTTAGAGTTATAAAACTGGATCTTTTTATTTTTCCTCTAAAAATTAATATCATAACAGTACCATATGGGGCAGGGCTTTTGAAGTTTTTAACTATGTCTATCAGTAAAAAATACATTTTACATTATGACTCAACACACACACAAATATTCACATATATACTGAAACAAACATTTTAAGAAGCAGTATTTGTCATTATTATATGTGATTCAGAAAGCTTTTTACTAATCTAATTTATTCCAGTTTTTTTTTTTTTTTTAATGCCAGGCATAATCTACTAAACTAATAAACGGGTCTGGATCCTCACATGAAACACAGATTTAGGTTCTTTGGTATATTAAGTGAACTAATGTATGTGAGCCCTCAGTGTCTATCTGACACATGGTAAACATTTGATATTTATAGCAGTTATTATGAGAAATGTCTTGAAGGGATTTTGCAACTTACTACAGCTTAAAGCAACCCGGAAATTATCTGCCTATCAAAGTGGCTTCTCTGAAATGGTTTTTCTTTTTCTTTTTCTTTTTTTTTTTTTCTTCTGTTCATATTGTCCTATCCTTGATCCCATTATCTGGTTTTGAAAAATTAAGCAATTGATTTTCTATAACAGAAGACCTAGATTGTAGACAGGAAGAACATAAATATGAAAGAAAAAGATCATTGAAAGACCGGCATTTCCTTTCTATTTTTGGCTTCCTGGTTCACTTACTTGTTAGTTTTTGTCTGTATCGTATGATGTAGGCGAAAGGGGAGAAATGTAAGTTCCATAAAGTTGCATCTTGATAAAAGTTATTTGAAGTCTGTAAACTATGACCACAAATAAAAAAGAAAGGGATAATGTGAATACCCAGTTAGGAAAAAAAAAAAATGCATTAATCTCCAACTTTTGGCTGCATTCACTCACTTTTCATAAGCCTAAAAAGAGACTTTTGAAATCGTTTGGGTAACTGAAGTATTTTTGTCCTTAATTTCTGAATTCAATAAATGCATATTTATTAAGAACCTGTTTCTGCCATAAGAAAATCTGTTTTATACATAATTAATTTTAGTTGAAATTATCCTCTCTAAAATGTTGACTTTTCTGCCTCACCTGTGACAAATTAACCACAGACCAAAAAATATGTAAACATGCTATTTATGAATTTTCTTGAAACTTACTCTTTTAGTTGAGAGTGTGATTCTGAAAATCACAGTAGCATGAAATTTGAGCTAGACTGAGACGGCATTAATCTGGATTAGCACTGAGAACCATGCAAAGTGCATTTTTAGGGAGATCAATGAACAAACACCAAGAAGAGGTGATAAAAGTCAATGGGGAAGGCAAAAAAAGAATGTTTCTTTTCTATGAGCCCTATTTCCATCCAGATGAGGAGAAGATGAGAATTCTTCATTGCCCCTTTGTTATAGACTGAATGTTTTTCTTCCCCTGAAACCTGTATGTCCAAGCCCTAACCCCCAATGTGATGGTCTTTGGAGATGGAACCTTTGGAAGGTAATTAGGTTTACATGAGGTCATGAAGGTGGAGCCCCATGACACGTGGCACTGATGTCCTTAAAAGCAGAGGAAGAGAGACCAAGGCTCTCCCTTTCTCTAACACGTGAGGACACAGTGAGAGAGTGGCTGTCTGTAAGCCAGGAAGAGGAACTCTCAACAAGAACCAAATCTGCCAGCACCTTGATCTTGGACTTCCCAGCCTCCGGAACTATAAGAAATAAATATCTGTTGTTTAAGCTGCCCAGCCCAGGGTATTTTGTTGAAGCAATCTAAGCTGACTTATACTCATTTAATATCCCGTATTTGATAAGAGCTGATGAAATTTTACCTGTTTAACTTTAGTATAGCCATAAACAAACAAGATGTGGACCTTACCCTGATCTCTGTAATTACTAGAAGATAATAACAGAAATTATGAATGGGTTCAAAAAGGTGATGAAGCAGGCAGAAGCATGCTATGGGTGATAAAGGAACAGGTGTTCTTTATGCAGGAGTGCAGTGTTAGCAGAAGCATATAAATTTAGGTAGGAAGGAGTAATGTCAAGCATTTTTCTAATTATTGGCTTTTATTTCTATAATCACATTTTTGCCCAAAGTGGCCATTCGGAAACCTCAAGTTCTCTAAAAATTCACATTAATAGGAATTTCAGCATAAGCTGGAGTTTATAAGGCACTGCTTGGTGAGCATGGGGTTGATTAAATTAAATGTTATTGATGTGGAGACTTTAAACCAGAAGCCCAGCTACAAGGAAGAAATGATCAGAAAAGGAGATATGTGGTATAGTACCTCCATCTTCCTTCCCTACTCAGCTGAACTGAAGACAGGATTTCTTACGGTGACTCTGATTCACAAGGGGTGTGGAGTTGAAACATTCTACAAATGAAAGTAAGCCCTTCTCAGACTGATCCTTGAGACCTGGCTCTGCCAGCCATCCCCATGGTTAGTCACTAGATCACAGAACGTAGGTGTTATATTAGGCAGAAGAGTCTGGCCTACGCACAGACATTCACTGGAGTCTGGTTTGATGGTAAGCACCCAGGCTCTAGATCCAAATTGCCTGGGTTTGCATCCGGTCTCTGTTCTTTACCGTTGTGTATGGTAGGTGAGTCTTGACGTCCCCATCTGAAAAATGGAACTAAAAGATCGCACAGTGTTTTGTCAAAATTTAAATGATATCATCCAAGTAAGCCGTAGAATCAGGCCAATCTTCTCTACCTCTTAGACCTAGAATTTCCTACTTCAAAAACAATCTTGTGTTTCCTGCTGTGGTGCAATGGGATTGGCGGCATCTCTGCAGCATCAGGACGCTGGCTTCATCCCTGGCCCAGCGCAGTGGGTTCAGGATACAACATTGCCACAGCTGTGACTTGGATCTGATCCCTGGCTCAGGAATCCATCCCTATGTTGCAGGTGTCGCCAAAAAAGAAAAAAAAATTCTTCAGCGAAGGCTACGTGGAATAAAGACTTTAAAAGAGAGTGGGAAACCACCTAGTCCAAGATAAGGAAAATAAAGTCCAGAAGGATTAAAATCCCTGCCTAAGATTATACTGTTATTAGTAAAAGTCAAAAGCCAAAACCCAGCTCTTCTGGTTTTCATCCCTCCACACGGGCTCCAGGGACAAGGAACATGCTAAGGAGGCAGGTGGCCATCCTCCGGCGATACCCATGGGTACTTACTCTTGCCTTCCAGCTTGTCTCCATCTCGCCTACATCACTATTCTTAGCACATTTTTTTAATTGTCAGCAGTTTCATATTTTTCGAGCACATTGTTGTAAGCTTTGATTGTGCCTAAAGCATATCAAGTTTGAAGTCAGCAGCTCTCTGACCATAATTAGGCATTTAATTATTATTGCTGTAAAAATGTGCTTTTCTGTTTGAATAGAGACGAAACACGTCAGTCTCCACGCTGCGAAAGGGTGTGTGCACACCCATTCTTTCTTCTATTTCTGACCTTTGAGATGAGACCATCGTGTTACTTCCTAAATACGTTTTCTAGTCATTCTGTTTCTAATACTGGCTTGTTAGCAAAGTTACCCTATGAGACCATAACCTACTTTAGGGGAGAAAAGGGGGGACATTTACAAACTCTGTCATATTTCTTGATTTTTCTTCGTTGGCACATGGATTTTAATTGTCACAAGTTGTTTCAGAGAATTGAAAGAATTAGCAATACCTTTGTCGCTCTTACTTCCTGCCCGCTCTCTCCTTCCTGCTTTGGTGAATGGCTTAAGGACAAAGTACGTGCTTCGCTAGAAAACAGTTTTTTCGGTACAATAATTTGTGCCTTATATCATATTATAGTGGTGAGTGTAAATTTATCTTTGAACCATGTTTTATTAACTTTTTCCCCCATAGAGTTACATCAAAAGAGTCTATAAATAAGTGATGCGCTCAGCCTGCTAGTTCTTACATGCATACCAATTACTTCTATTGGTTTCAAAACACGTAGTCAGTACTTTAAACAACCATGATAATATCACAAACTGAAATATTCAACATCTCCATCTCAGTATGCTGTCACCATGCAGACAACGATTAGAATTGGTAATCAGTTTCACTGCTGGTAAGTTGAGTGGCACAATGCATTTTATATCCACGCTATGTCAAACTCAATTAACATTCTAACAGTGTATTTCAAAGACACTCACCTAATCTCAGAGAACAATGCATTTATTTATTTCATGTTAAAAGCTCTTACATTTTATGAAGTGTTCTTGAAGCAAAGATATTTATTGTCACAATAATATTTAAGTTGGAGCTTCTGAAGAATTGTTAAGAAAAAAAACCTTCATTTAAAAAATCCTACTGTAGGTAATTTAGCACATCATGACTGTGGAAGAAGAACTTCACAAGCTATATACAATTTCAGAATTTTTAAATTATGTAAAGATCCTATCTCCTTACAAATAACACATTTCAAATAAGCCTAAAGTACATGATTTTTTTGTATATTCCTCCAAAATACACTGGAAATGAAATCGTACAAGAGTAAATTTTTAGCAGGTATGTACATTTACCAACTTGTTTATTTATATGCCAGAGTGTCATCTGCAATCACTAATGCGTAGACCAGGTATGGAATAGGATTCATATATGAAATGAAAAACTATGCAGTGTTCTATAATACACATACGTAGGTACATGTATATGTGTGTGTTATTATGCCTTGCTTTCTCCATTGTATTTTAACAAGGCATAATAAGCTACCCAGTGTCAGATTAATTACTCACCCAGAATAATAATGACTAAATAATCAGAAAGTTTTTAAAAAATCAGGAGTTTTTCAGGGAAAACCACCAGATGTAACTAATATATACTGACCTGAAGTTTCTATCAAGTATCAACTGTTAAGACAGTGAAAAAGCTTTGCCAACATGATGCCAGAACAGCTGGATTTAAAAAAATGGTGCTGTCGAAGGATCCATCTGTTTTGTCTACACAGTATGAACAGTCATATATTCAGAAACACTGGGCTGGTTGGCACAGTATAGACCAAACATCGCAAATTTAAAAGTTATTTCAGAATTAACATCTGGATAGTGGAACATTTTTTTCTTTACATCTGTATGTTTGCAAGTTGCACAGACACAGCTCTGATATACAGGATTACTATTGCATCTCTTGACATTTTTGCCATTTATAGTTCATTTGATATTATTGTCATTTAATCATATCTGCTGAAACCACAGTGTGGAAACATGTATCAGTGAAAAGCCAGAGAGATGAAAATTAAATACATTCGGAAATACAATCTTTTGTATTTCCGAATGAATTTTATTGAACATTTTTAGAAAGGAAATGGAAAAAAAAAATACCACATGTACAGATAACATTTTGTTTCAAAGTTGTTTTCCTAGTTGTGTCAGTATTTTGAACCTGGCAATGATAGCCAGAATCCTGTTTTGGCAAAGTAAATGTTTTAATGCTGTTTGGGTATATGTAGAAAAATGTTTTGAGAAAATGTGAAAGACAGAGTTCTTTGAATTTCCATTATTTCCTCAAGTTCTTGATGACCTATGCACATTTACTTTATTACCCTTAGAAGCAAGCCTGAAGAATCTAACCTCGCACAAAGGAGAATACAGTGTAATTAGTGACAATAGGTGGATAATATGACAACTGGAGGGAAAAATAAATTTTCTGGCATGATTTTCTCTGCAGCATTTTTTGTTTTTTTCCTACAAAGTAGCACTCCATTAAAATAAACTATTTTTCTCATTTAGACTCATTGCTAGACGAGAAATTTCAGTCTACTTTCTTATGTGCCTTAACTCTCTGTAGAAAAGTTATTTTTAAAATTTAATACCAAGAAAAAAATTCTTTGTAATCCTGTAGTCTTTCCCAGGAGGAAAAAAAAAATCTTTTATTTCTTGTTCAGTAGTGACATTTCTGATGAAAACATTTGTTTCAGCCAATTTATTTTTGTAGCAAGCTTGATTTTATGTAGCATCACATGGCTCAGTTCAATTGACATCTTTTTTGGTGTGAGCAGGCACATCTCCAGAACAAAACTAAGGCCCAACTTGAGAACTGAATGCAGGTGTCTTCAACTGTGCATTTAAAATGTAGATGATCCAAGACACACTGCTCAAAATATTACCACGAATCCAGTATATCCAAGGCTATTCGCTTGGCAGAAGAGTAGCACAACCCTGTGCTGAACCCACTCTAGCATGAGATTTTATTGATGCAATTGCCTGGAGTGCATTGGGCCACTATATCCATAAAAATAATAATTAAGCTGTGGGATGTATTACATTCCACGTCTTAGCACCTGAACTATGCTCAGAGCATTGATTAATATTTCTATTTATGTCTCGTTTTCTGTTGTTGAGTAAGGTACCTACAGGCCATCCATCATCTTTCATTTCCATTTTACTTTTATCACTACCTCTATTAAAAGGGAATCAAGAAAGCAATGGAGTTTCTTTTCTAATAAAACAATAGAACAGCCTAACTCCTGAGTGTGATTGAAATCTTCTAGGTTTAGTTGCATTTTTATTTGAAACTGATGAGTTGTAGTCATGCTCACTGATTCCATGCATAGCATGATGAAAGGAGGATGTGACTAACACACCATACACAGTTTGTTTTTTAAGCAGCCTTCATAACTCAACCTCTCATGCATTCAGGCAATTCCTCACCGTAATAGGACCAAAGGCAGTTTCCCACTAGCAGATCCCTAGATCGGGAAGCTATCTTTCCCAGACCCTCCTGTAAACAGCTCTGATGTAAAACTCAGACTGCCTGGCACCCTCCCACTCTGTTTGTTCACATTAATATTATCACTCTCCTACCTACCATGTGAGTATGGGGAACAACTGGAAGAAAAATCCATTCTGTGTCTAGTAGATTGCCCAGACTGGCTAGAGCTCTAGATGAAATACTGAGAGGACGGTGACTACAGACTTTCCTTCTTCTCGATCCTTGCTTTAAAATTTCCGCAATCATCCACAACAGTGTAACCTGTAGAATTTTCTTCCAAGTTTTGACACAGGACAGGGAGCAGTTATAAAGAAAGCTGCCTTACTTGACAAGCAGTGTTTTGCATTCCTTTTGAAGGCAACGGGTGTGGCTCTCCAAGTCCAAGTCCTTACCCCGCGAAGATGTAAAGCAGGAGGGAGGAGTAGGGATGCTTGCGTGTTGCATTTGAGGGGTGAGAGTTTCAGCCAACATCTAGGCTGGCTCATCTGCATTTTTGTTGTCTGGTATTTGTCCAAAAAAGGATAGAAGTTGCCAGCAGGAGCTTCAGAGGGAGTTGGGGAGAATCACGGAAGCCAACTAATTAACTCAGATGAGTGCCTGGGACAGGAAGTCTATAGTAACTAAGCAGGACAATTAGGGATTGAGAACCAGGTAGCAAGGCTCTATAGGATCAAGAAATTATGAATTACTCAGAAAGGCAGACCTAATAACAGCAGATCCTGAAAAACAACAAAAAGAAACATACAAACAAAACAAAGCGTTAACAGCCAAAGAGAGAACTTATTGAGGACTTGAGAGAAAGACAAGCATCACCAGCAACTTCTTGAATGTTTGCAATAATGAAATTTTCTGATCCCTGACATCTGCCATCTCAAATGTTTTGGTTGTTATCACTGAGAAAGCCCCAGGGTGGGGAGGGTGAGCTGAGAAAAACAGAAGAGTCTTTTCAAAGCAGAGTATCATACCTCCCAGTAAGGGTGGGAAGATACCATATTTTGAATTTTTCCAGGTATAATCATCAATAGCATCTCCCATAACTCTCAAAAAAAAAAAAAAAAAGAATCCTCGTTTCATTGACACGGTCATCTTATTTAGAGGGCTCCAATTTGGAGGAAAGGGGGCAGGAAATAAGGAGACAGTCATCATCCATTTATTCAATAAATAGATATTGATCGTTTACTCCCAGCCAGGTTCTGGTGATACTGCTGTAAATTAGATAACCATATCTGCTCCCACAGAGTCAATTATTTAACAACGAAGACAAATAGCTGAAAGGGACAGTAAATCCCAGTCATAGTCTGATTAAAACTACTTTAATAAGGATAACCAGATGGTAATTTGAGACTGATATCAGAAAATAACATAAATATTCCCAAAGCATGAAATCTAAAACATCAAAAGCTGTAGATAACAGGATGCATACCTGACCTTCTAGCCCTTGTAGTGAACTGGACAGCATATCCCCTTGTTGCACTCCACCCCAACTTGATAGGTAGGAGCTGGTAAAGTTTCTTTAATAGATATAGGAGTGATTTAGTCTGTTAGCCTGTCCATCTGCAAATATTCATGAGTTGCTACAGGGCTCAGAACACTTGGCCAGCTGGGTGTGCCATGGCCAACCAATAGGCAGACCTTATTTTCACAGAGCTGAATTAGTTGCGTTCTGGGCAGGCAGAACTATCCTAAAAACTTACAGACTAGCATTACTGGATAGCTAAAAGTCAAACCAGGCATACACGATTTTTGAAAGTAGTTTATATTTTGTATTTTTAAAAAGCAAAAAATAGAAAAATTTTAAAAAAGTATTTCTACTGCAGTCCTACCAGGTGCCTAAAAATTTCATTGGATTAACAAGCACTCTCTCAATTTCTACATTTTAGTAGGAAACTTAGTGGAGATGGATCTTTATTGAAGGGCAGCTCTCAAAAAGAGATTGTAATGGGCAACTGCTCCATGAACTAAAACAATAAATAGTTAATAGGAGGTCGAAGGCAGCTACAAGGGAAGAGCAATGATTCTAAAGGGGACTAGGCAGAGGAGAGGGCTATAATTTGGTGAAGGAGGGGAGAAGAGGAGTGGGCTGTAACCAAAGAGAAATCTGCCTCCTGCTTGTACATTATACCATGTGAAATTTTAGGTGACTGTTATCTAATGTACAAATTAAAATGAGCACTGGCACTAGAACTAGACTAAAATCCTCCACTACCCCTCCTTAATTTTAGTAATACATGGCAGACTTGGAAAAAAAGAAAAAGAAAAAAAGCAACTGAGGTAGTTATCATGAAAAATAGACACGTAACTGTCCTAGGTGTCCCTTTACTGGTTTCCCAAATTACACGTCTCTGTGTTTAAGAACACGTGGTATGTCAGAGTGTGGAGGGGTGAGTCTTTATTTTTGTGCTTAAGAACTCTACGTATCTTTATTTAGCCCCAGGTCTGACATCTTGCCCCAAACTTCCTTCATTGGGATTTCCTGCCACTCTGTTTATCCATTGCCTTTGGCCTCCTGCTGCCTAGCAGAGCACCTGTTACACTATTACCTCCCACTCGATTGCTGTCCTCTGAGAAGCAGGGGAACAGTTGGTATGGCATTTACAGCTGTCCTCCCACCATTGCTGCACCTCCATCATTTCCAGCACACTGGCTTCATTCATATCTGCACACCACACACCTTCCCTCCTGTCACAACATCCAAGATAGTGAGGTCAGGAGGATCTCCTGAAACTGAGTTAAAGCTTATCATTATCCCCCACTACCAGTACTAAATGCTATTATTTATATTAAAAAAAAAAAAACTATGTGTAACTGTATTTCTTCCCCAAACAGAGAATTATTATTTAGATTAACCCAAATACCTAATGATATAATAAACCCGAGTTAGTGTAAGAGAAAAAATTACAAGCATATATGCAGAGTTTCAAATCAAACAACTAATTGACTTCTTTAAAAAAAATCTCTTGGAACCAAACTCTTAAAATCATTAAATTCCTTTTGTTTTGATTCCTCAATCATCAAGCAGGCTTCTGATCTTAGTCTACTTTCCCCAATGGGAGCAGTACCCCGATGGGTTGATTCAAGTATTCCAAGCTACTTACTAGTTAGAATTCCCAGTGTAAATGAGTAACTTCTCAAGGTGGCCTACAGCGACTGCCCTGGGATGGTAACTGCTATGACTCTGCTCTCTGCGGGATCATGACAACTCCCTGGAGCCAGCCAATTACTGGACAAGGTAGAAAAGTTACCTTGTTTCCAGGGCACTCACAACATTTAGGGATTCAAACACTGCCATATCATTCAGAGTCAAAGAACACTAGTGACCGATTAAGCTGACTCATCTCAAAACCATAGCTGATACCCAGGTGAGAGTGAAATTTGGTTGAAATCAAAGGAGAAAAAAAAAAATTCATGTTCCTCAAGGGTGACAACCAGTTTGTATTTATTTTTGAAACCTTATAGTCTAGCATAATTCTTCCGAACTAATTTAGTTTCTAACTATAAGATTTTTGTCTATTTACCACCTATGTTAAACTTAGGTGTTTTTTTAAATAAACATTAAATTACTTTTTTAAATTTAGCCAAATTTGATGACTTCTTCCAGAATTTTATGTGCTAAGTTATATTTTTATTTATGCATATGTCATGTATCTATACATTTTATCTGTACAATCACTTTAATAAAATCATCACATATATGATCAGTGAAACACACAATTACACTTAAAGGAAATATTCGTTATTCTCAGCACCTGGAAATCAGAGAGCAGAGGCTGATAGATGATGTAGTAGCCCAGCCCCATACCCCAAGAGTACCCAGCTGACCCTGCCCCCTTTTCCCATGAACCTGGGACTCATCTCAGACTCCTTCTGAGACCATTACTCTAGATAACTGCTTTGAATAGTCAGAATGGCCAAGGGGTAAAACCTGCTTACCATCCTGACTTTAGCAAATTTTCTAATGGACAGTAGCTCTCAAATTTGTCAAGGCTTTTGCCAAGTGCTTTATGGGATGGTGACACTCTTGACCAGTTAAGAGTAATCTGAGGCTATTGAGATTTGCAGGAACAGTGGTGTATATTTCACTGGTCAGTATATCCTGTGCCTGAAAAATGCATTTACAAGACACAAGGCTCAGGTTAGAGATGTTAGCAAGTGACCATGTCCAGAGACTTTTTTTTCATCAGATCTGGAAACCTAGACAGGAAGAGACACAGAACACATTGACTTGAAACTGGGTGGCATTTGTCTTATGTGTTTCTTTCTTTGTTTGGATTAAAAACCTAATAGGTTTGGTTTCTAGCAAAAGCCTGCTCCTAATTTTATCAACAAACACTGTAAATATCCATGACACTGTAAATATCCATGACATGGGTGTTAGGTGGATTGGGTAGGAAGGGATAGAGCTAGAATCACCCTGCCTCAAGGGATCTGTGCTGTTACCTCTTGCCTATCGGGTCTGACAATGACATTTTCTAAGGTGATGGACAGGTTTATGAAGGATTTTTCTTGTTTTACTAAGAGGCTATCAATTTGTCATCCCAAGATGATGTTGGTTGACTGATAATGCCACAAAAGAACATTAAAAATGTTTTTTTCTTTTTCCACACTTTATCCAAGTTATTTTATAACCCAATATTTTCAAAAAGGCCACTCCTATCTCTTTAGCAATCAGCATTTGCTTTAAATGGGAATTCTCAGGCTGCAGAGTGAGCAGTAAAAGGTAGAATTGAGCTAGACATGGACATGACAAGGTGCAATATTCAGTGTGTATATCAGATTTAATTTTGCTTGAGAAACGAATTTCTTCAGCTTATTTTTTAATTAGCTTAAGCAACTGCATTCTGGAGCCAATAACACAGGCTTGTGGGAACTGAATTACTGAAAAGGTTCTGAGCCCAGGCTCTAAATCACAGGCCTTGAGCTGATCTCATAATTAACACCGAGCCGAAGCACTGCATCAAATGCTGTAGAAAACACTGCCAAAGGGCGGATGGGGAACAGGCAATCATCAGACCCAGGCAGTAGCATCTCAGGGACTACAAAGCTTTGCTGAACGTTGGAAAGTCAGTTACATCAACGTGCTAAGCAGTTAATGTCCTGTCAGGCACATCTGTGTTTACTGCCATCAGATACTCCCAGCTGTTCACATTGCCTCTGTTTGATGGTCATTCTGGGACCTGCCTGATGTTGGGAAGCATGTTATTAGACAAGTAAATTCCTTACTGAAGATTGATCAAGGAGGGATGTAAACTCTGGGATGTTGGAGTTGGTTCATAAACTCAAGGACAGAGACGTGTACTGGCAATTACAGAAGGTGAATTTATTTAGGACTCTTGATCAGAGCTTTTAGGAGTCTGTTATTGCTTTGGTGTAAATCATGCTTTGAAATCATTCCTGTAGTCAGGTTCTTTTAGGGCACCTCAAGTAGATATAAAACATTTCTTTCTTGCAGGGACTGGAAGCAGTCAGGCGCCCTGCTACTAGCCAGATAAGGGAAAAGAGCCATTGAGCTGCTAAAAGCAGCCTCTTAATCACAGCTGGTTACTGAGGCCAGGTGCCATGGATTTAGGAAAGAAAGAGAAGCGTGTCCGTGCTGAGGATCCTTAGTTTGCCCAGCCCAGATCTCTGCTCGGCCCTTCTCTTCCACACTCAGTGCTCAAGGAAGCTTCGCAGGACATCTTAGCCCTCTGGCTTTCCCTTGAGCTCAACCCATGGGGGCCCCTGGCAGGAAGGACACGGAAGGTAAGAGAGCCTCTCCCACTTTCTGGCCAGCCTTCCCAACTGGCTCTATGAAAGGTCACAGAGCAAAAGCTCCAGGATTCTCTTCTTCCAGCTTTCTTTGAGCCCAGGCAGTATCTGCAGCTCTCTTGTTCCCAGGGTGCTGGCCATCCCCTCTGGTCCCCGTACCCAGCCCACACATCTCTTCCTCAATGAAACCCTCCTTTTACTATCCTTGTCCGAGTATACCAGCCTCTTGGGACCCTGTATGGCATAATATCCCTGCCCCAAACAAATGGACAGGCTCTCTAGGGGGAAAAAAACTAATTGATGCTTCACCAGGGGATGAGACTGTGAAGTCCTTGCCGTTTCCTCCCACTCTCTCTTTCTCCCCGCAGTATACTTCCAGGAGAGAGGAAATAGGAAGAAAACCTCACAAGTCAGCATCATTCTCAAGAGCTGGACATGGTCTTACACAAACTTTCACCATCAGTCCCAGGGGCTTTCCACCCCATTCCATTCTTGCTCTCTGTGCTCTTTCTCCCCAGGCAGCCTAACTAGAAACCTCTGGCATGTGCTCTGGACAAGAGATACAGTCTGATGTGACCCCAGATGTCCTGGTCTGTGCAGAAACTAGACACCCAGTTACAGTTAAACTGAAATATTCAAGCTTGGACTCCCCTACTACTACTTACAACTGTACTTGGCCATTTGGGTGCATTGGTTAGAAGAGTTGGTGAAAACAATTTAACATAAATGCAAAGATGCCACACAAAGTACGAGTAACCAAGCCCTTTCCTACCTACTTATTGTAGCTGTTTCCTGCTCATGCACAATTATATCTGGTGGCCTGTTATCAGGGGATAGGCTTTGGTTTCAATCCCCAACCCAAGAGAAATTGAAAGATGCATATGAAGAGGGAAGTGCTCAGTGGTGGTATTGATTGTTAACCTTCTTCATACAATTTTTCTATGCTTAGGATGTAGGACCTGGATTTTTCCTGGAGTGATACAGCAAAGCCAAATGGCTCAGAATCCTCAGAAAGCTCCCACTGGTCAGAAGAACTTCTAGCTGCTCTGTGCTGCCTTTATTATTGGTTATGGGCCACCTCCGTGGAACTGCTCAGGTCTCCCCAGGTACAGCAATTTCTTTTCGGCAACTTTATTGTCAAATAGCCTGCCTTCTAGGTATGTTGTTATCACTGCAGTCAATCGATGTTTCTGACATTATTCTTGGCAAGCTCAGTTTTCAAAGGCCCTGCTCAGGAAGAAAGTATGAAAAGCCTGGTACTCTTTTATGCACGTTTTCCTTCTTGTGTGTTGTATTTTACAAGGATAGAGGTGAAGAAATTAAAGTTTTGAAAAACATGGCACCACTGAATAAAGACTCTCTATCCCATGAGAGAGTACTGAGGTGTGAGGAGTTTTAGTAGACAGTTTGAAATTGTTCAGTTTTCTGTTAATCATATGTAGTAGATTGACCAAATTTATCTCATATCAAAACTCACGTATGCAGTGAAAACATGAATACTTTATTTTGTCTTAAACCAATCTGAGCTTCCAACCCCATCACTATCCCCTCCCCAAGCCTTGCCAACTCCCCATCTCCCACCTACTGCTTAGAGGAAAAAAAATTGCTCTATATTCAATCCTGTTGAAAGTGTCATCCATTCTGATAACTTAAGCAGCCTGTTAGTAATGTTTAGTCTTTTGAGTAAGTGTGGGTTTCTCTGAGGTAGCCCCCATCCCCTTCCTCTTCCCTTGTGATGTCTGGGCATGTTGGCTGAAAGAGGTGGCTTAGAAAACTCGGCAGGAGTGGAGAAGAGTTAGGGCCCTTTTATCCCAACTGTTCTGCCTTGTATCCATTTATGTGCCGCTTACTATGAAAGTGTTCTCAGCTGGAGTGACTTGTGATTTTTAACTCACTTCACTTAGCACCTATTAGTATTCTCTGGTTTGGATTTGGGTTTGTGCTCTTTCTACAGACTTCTGTGAGATGCAGCTTTGACTTTGATTTGACCCCGTCTTGGTTATCCCCTCAGCCCCCCATGCCAGAGAGCATCTTATCTCCCCTCTTCAATTCCTGCAGCCTCTTCTCCAGTCAGACTCTACTACTATATGCTATGCCTACACCAGTTGGGAACCAGGGGTGCTTGGGAAACTAAATACAGGAGGTCCCCTCTGCCTGGACCACCAGCTTGACATGATCTTTGCTTTATCAGGGTAAGAAGGTCTCCTCTCAGAGTCACACATGCAGATAAGGGCAGGAGCTGATACCCTCAATAGTCCATTTGAATGTATTTAACATGACTTCTCTTCTCCATGATGATACCCATAGGGGAAAAGTCAGTAGACATCTCTATGGCCATATAACTTGTCTCTCTACCTACCTCTGTCTCATCATACAGATTTTCTGGGATCATAAAGAAAGCCCTTATTTAAAGGCTAATGTGTACCTTTCTTAGTAATTCCTGCTAAGCCCCAGTAATATCGGAAATATCTTCTCTATACCATATGAATTAGCCAGGTAAAGCAATGCCAACTGTTGTAACAACTCTAAATCTTGGTCACATGATACGGGACAGATTTTTTTCTCAGTCCCGTCACTGTCCAGTGGACCAGTGGGTTTTTGGAGACCAAGATGCTCTGATGCATGGAGTTATTCAGGGCCCTAGGGTCCTTCCAACTTGTGGCTGTATCATCTTCTCCAGGACTCAGTATATCTGAGTTCTCCACTGGGTCCTCTGCATTTGGCTGAAGCTGAGGAGTGCCCAGGTTTGGAGGCAAGGCCCAAAAGTAATAAACATCTCTCCCCTCCTCCCTCCATTAGTCCCTTAACTGAAAGAGAGACTAGGAAACACCATCTTCCTGGGTGTCCAGGAGCAATATGACACAGGTGTGATGAACATATGGCAGTGTCTCTGTCACAATCTAGTGATACAGTCTATTAACTGAGCCCACCAAGATAGAGTTGACATTGTAATGGCGAGGTAAGGAATGGGAAGAGAATAAGTGAATTTTAAATATCCACTCTCAAGCTGTGGGCTTCCTTTTCAGAAGCTAAATATCTTTCACTTCAAGTTCCTTTTTAAAAGAAATACTAATCTCCCCTGGGAATATGGGTCTCTACTGTGAGCTTGTGTGATGGTCTGGTATGCAGGCATAGAGGAAATAATTTTTAATAATTTAACAATTACTGCATTAAAATAAAATTGGAACAGATTTAATGATCCTTCCTCAACACAAATATGAATATGAGAATGAACTAGAGCATAGACAAGGGTCATTGAAGGAAGATAAACTCACTGGTTAGAAATCATTTAGTAAAAACATTTTGCAAATAAATCCTGGCCTACACCTAAGGCTACTTCAGAGATATGCAACCCATGCAGTCATTCAAAAGGACTTCATGCTTGATTCTGCTATAACCATCGTGAAATTTTTAATAATTTTTTAAATGGGGCCCTTCATTTCTCTTTGGCGCTGAGCCCCACAAACCAGTAGCCTTATCTGCCCACGTGTGGTCATGTCCAAAGGTGATGAGATAGATCTGGATGCTGAGTGCCTTGCAACCACATTCTGAGAAGCCCCTGAGATTTGGTGGCAGTTCCTCCGAGGCCTCTGCATGATGGAGATGGAGGGGAATGGAGAAAATGTTCTGCTGCCCACTTTTTTTGTTGTGTGCATGAGGTTTATGCATAATGACGCATTTGAAGAATGAAATCGGTGCTAAAACGAAGTTGAAAACCATTGGAATATACAATTCCTCTCTTCTTTGGTACTGTAACAAAAAGTCAACTGCAGTGAGGTGAAAAGAGATCTAAAACTTGGTTTCAGAGCGGCCGGGTTTATTTCCTAATTCTGTCATTTATTCACTTTGAGACCTGACGCATGACTTAGTATATAAATATGTTTTAGGAGTTACCATCGTGGCTCAGTGGTTAACGAATCTGACTAGGAACCATGAGGTGGCGGGTTCAATCTCTGGCCTTACTCAATGTGTTAAGGATCCGGTGTTGCCATGAGCTGTGGTGTGGGTCGCAGATGTAGCTCGGATCCCGCGTTTCTGAGGCTGTGCCATAGGCCGGTGGCTATAGCTCCGATTAGACCCCTAGGCTGGGAGCCTCCATATGCCGTGGGTGTGACCCTAGAAAAATACAAAAAGACAAAAAAAAAAAAAAAAATATATATATATATGTACATATATATATATGTATATATATGTATGTATGTTTTAAATAGGTTTCTTGGAGTTCCTGTCATGGCTCAGTGGTAACGAACACAACTAATATCCATGAGGACCCAGGTTCGATCCCTGGCCTCACTTGGTGGGGGATCCAGCATTGTCATGAGCCGTGGTGTAGGTCGCAGATGTGGCTTGGATCCCATATTGCTGTGGCTGTGGCAGGCCGGCAGCTGCAGCTCAGATTCCGCCTCTAGCCTGGGAACTTCCATATGCCATGGATGTGGCCCTAAATAAGTAAATAGGTTTCTTTATTTTTAACCATGTCTATGTAAAACTAATACAAAAATTGATGATTAACTATCAAAGGTGTGAAAAAGAAACAATAGAGCATATTTGATTCCACATTTCTTGGCTGTTGATTATAGGCCTTACATGACAGGTATTATTAATAGCATTGTATTGTCAACTCCACAGAAATGTTAAAATGAAATGTACAAGTTATCAGTCAAATGTGGCTTTCCAAAGAGTGCTTAACTAAATGTCATTTAGTACTTAAAGTGTTGAGAAACATCACTTCTCTTCCCCAGTGCCCAGAGTATACTAACAGAATTAGAGTCCTAGAATTTGGCATCAGCTGGCCACCACAGCCAGCTATTTCTGAAAAATAAATGAATCTACTCTCAGCCAGTGTACCCTTAATGAATTCTAGAACCCTCTGTGAATTCTAGGACCCGCTGTGGGGGCGAAAAGGAAGACAGATCCGCATTTGGTTCTTCTTCCTCGATTTTGCTCCTTAAGCTATACCAATACAGTAAAGTGAAAACCCTGTACAAGTTGAAAAGACTTTCCCCCAAGAGCAGAGCTTCCCTTGCTTTACTTCCCCCACAGTGGGTCCCATCCCAGTTTTTCAAGACCTTCCCATTTCAGAAGGCTCTTCCCAAACAGTAGACAGCTTTGTTTCCCTCACCAGGAAGAAGGCGGGGGGACAAAGTGGTATGAAGAAATTTGAAGGAAAAAATGAAAATACCCCAGAGAGAAATAAACCCCAAAGGAAATCAATCTAAAGAGTACTCCCCTGGCAGGGGTAGCCCTTAGCCTCTTTGTCCACTATCCTGTAGGATAGTGGTCCTATTGTCCTTGCCTGCAATGCATGTAGCAGACAGGTCCCCAGGTTGGGGGTAAAGTGAGCTACATATAGAGCAGACAAAGCCTTGAGTTCTCCGTAGAAGTAAGAGTTTACAGTCAACATAAATTTCTGAATTCATGTGACTAGATCCTTCTTTTCCTGTCTTCCTCATCTGTGATGGCTTCCAGGTTTGTAGCTGGGAGCCCTGGGGTCTCATATGACTTGAAGTTGCCATATTGATTGAATATTAAAGGACTGTCAGAGGGGTTATTAGTAGGAGAACAAACATGATAATACTGATATATCTAACATTTATGAGCATGTATTGTACCTATTAGATAAGAACTGTTACATTATTTTATTTCACCTTCATCAGGTATTATAATAATACCTGAATCAAAGGATATTGGTATTATTATTTTCTAAATTTCTGAGTGAGAAAATAGAAGCTCAGAAAGATTAACTGGCTTGTCCAAAGCTGCACAGTTTGTGCATGAAAGGGTCAGGATTTATGCCTAGGATTCCTGGGAATCAGAGGCCATGCCCTTAGCCTTCTCTTAACTGCCAATTCAGGGCATAAAAATAGCATGGCTGCAGGAACCATAAAAAGGCCACTAGACTTGGTAACCTCAACTTTAAATTTATATCTAGGACTACAAAAAAAGCACAGGTACTTTGGCAATTTTCTGGTGAACTTTATCTGGGACTAGAGTCAGAGTAAATCAGTCCGTCCTACCTGTTGGCTTGGTGCTTACTAATTTCTTATTTCCTTTGAATAGTGTCTCAAAGCTGTGTTAGTGAAGGCATTATTCCCAGTGGGCAGGAGGTGATTTTCCTAATTCTTTTTCATTTTTCAAACTGGAAGACACAATTTGCATTTATATCCTGGTCCTGCAAATCCACCACGGGTCTCTTTAGCTCAAAGCTTCTATTTTCACAGTAAAGCCCATTTACCCCATTCATGCCACCACAACATGGTGTGTAGCTTGAGAATTCAATATATATCATATTTAATCATACTTTGATTACATTTTTATTACCATTTAAGAGTTTTGTTCTTTTTTCTAATTCTTGTAGTTGGTAGGGTTAGGTTATTGATTTCAGATTTTTCTTGTTTTTTGGGGGGAGGCCTGGGTGACTCTTTCACTAAGAACTGCTCTTGTGGCATCGCATAAAATTTTGTATGGTTGTGTTTTCATTGTCAATTATGTCAAAGTATTTTTTAATGTCCTTTTTGATTTCCTCATTGACCCATTGGTAAAAGTTTGTCTAAGAGTTAGTAAGAAAATCCACTCCTTTTACATTTTCTTATATATAATTATTTTTATTTTTTCCACTATAGCTGACTTACAGTGTTCTGTCAATTTTCTACTGTACAGCATGGTGACCAGTTACACATACATGTATACATTCTTTTTTCTCACATTATCATGCTCCATCATAAGTGACCAGACATAGTTCCCACTGCTACACAGTAGGATCTCATTGCTAATCCATTCCAAAGGCAATAGTCTGCATCTGTCAACCCCAAGCAACCCATCCATCCCACTCCCTCCCACTTCCCCTTGGCAACCACAAGTCTATTCTCCAAGTCCGTGATTTTCTTTTCTGTGGAAAGGTTCATTTGTGCCTTATATTAGATTCCAGATATAAGTGATACCATATGGTATTTGTCTTTCTCTTTCTGACTTACTGGCTCAGTATGAGAGTCTCTAGTTCCATCCATGTTGCTGCAAATGGCATCCTTTTACATTTTGGTGACCTTGATTCAAATATGAAAAGATAGCTCTAAAACATCATAGCCTTACACAAATGAACCCTTGCACAGAAAAGAAAATCATGGACATGGAGAACAGACTTGTGGTTGCCAAGTGACAGGAGACAGGAGTGGGATGGACGGGGAGCTTGCAGTTAATAGATGCAGACTATTGCCTTTGGAATGGATAAGCAATGACATACTGCTGTGTGGCACTGGGAACTATATATAGCCACTTATGATGGAGCATGATAGTGTGAGAAAAAAGAATGTATATATGTATGTGTGACTGGGTCACTTTGCTGTACAGTAGAAAATTGACAGAACACTGTAAGTCAGCTATAATGGAAAAAAATAGAAATTATTAAAAAAGAAAATAATAAATAGAACATTATACCATTAGAGTATAATAAGCATTTTAAGATAATACTAATCCTATGACAGAATCTCTGGCAAATAAAACCACTCATGTTGCAACAGAACAAAGGGTGGGGGGAAAAATGTAATTGTAATGTATACATGTAAGGATAACTTGATCCCCTTGCTGTACAGTGGGAAAATTTAAAAAATAAATAAATAAATAAAGTAGTTTTCTTGTAGTCAAAAAAAAACAAAAAAAAAAACCACTCAAGTTTTTAAACAAAAATTTCCTGCTAGACTATACATGAAGACAGGATGTGGTTCACCACTTTATGCTCCCAGCCTGGTACAGGGCACAGCATGTAGCAAACAATCACCAAAGAGTTTAGAAGAATAAATACAGAACTACAAATCCCACTTGTTCTCTTTATAGCCCCTTTCTCATATTCTAGGACTGGCATTGTAGGAAGAAATTACTGACGATAGCTCATTTTAGTTTACAAAATTTTTTCACAAGGCCTTTTCTATAAATTGAAATTTTAACTCAGTCAAATCACTCCATCACCCAGTATCATTGATCAGTGATTATAGTCAGGGCATCATGCTAGGTTACACATGGTCTTACCCAAGGATAAGTTACAACCTCCCCTATGGGGCCTTGTTGTTATTTTTATCTTTCCCTGGATTTTGACTTGCTTCTAACAGCCACCTGCCTTAATAGGCTATCTGTCTAGAAATACGGGTTTACTAAAAATAAGTTTTACCAATTTGGGATTGGTAGGTAGGATGTTACCTAGAAAAATAACCAGATTTAATGTGTTAAGCTGCTTTGTACCCATTTCTATTATAAGTCCTATAAACAAAAAAGTTCATTAAATTTCTTTTACTTCATCACTGTAGTACAAAAACTCCTAAACTCCCAATCCTTCCTTGCTAAGCAGATGCTGAGAAATAGGTAGCATCCTTAACAGAGACGAGAAAGAGGTCACAGAGTCTACTTTTTTTTTTTTTGTCTTTGTTTTTCTTTGCACCGCTCCCGAGGCATATGGAGGTTCCCAGGCTAGGGGTCGAATCGGAGCTGTAGCCACCGGCCTATGCCAGAGCCACAGCAACACGGGATCCGAGCCGCGTCTGCAATCTACACCACAGCTCATGGCAACGCCGGATCGTTAACCCACTGAGCAAGGGCAGGGACCGAACCCGCAACCTCATGGTTCCTAGTTGGATTCGTTAACCACTGCGCCACGATGGGGACTCCCTACTTTTTTTTTTTCTCTTCATTTCCTCTTACAGGGCTGTCCTGATTTCCTTTAGGCCTTAGGCCTATTTTCAAGGCTGCTTTCAGCTTTATGTAGTTCTAATGGGTCCTTCTTTACTTGAGCTCCACATTACACATTGTTAATGCCAAAAAAATGTTTCCACCATTCCTGTCACCATCACTTTCTTACTGGGTGTGCCTGCATCAGTAAGTCCAATGGCAGAATCTCATTTCTTTGAATAGCTTCTCAATTTCATGCACCTACCATAAAAACAAGCAAACTGACACCCTGCCAGGAGTAGCCAGAGGAGATCTTAGAAGAGAGTTCATAATGACACTGTTGCCATATTGCATGCCTGTAAATAATTCATTAAGTCAACCACCCTTTTGTTTTAAGCAAACACAAGCAGATGCCATTTTAAATTGGATTCAGACAACAGTCTTCAGAAAAACATTATTGTAATATGACACTTAAAAAGAATAACATATTTGCTTTATTGATTTTTGCAGTAGTACTGCACGGTGATTACTTCTGTTATCCATTTTGCCTGACTCATGGGCTTTGTCCTTCGCTCTTATTATTTTATACTTGTATGAATATGTGTGGAATTTCATTGTTAACAGCAAGAGTGTGAAAAGATCATGAGATCAGCTCATAATCAATCAAGTAAACCCAAGTGATTTACCTGGTCAACACTATCAGTAAGTTTGTAAAACTTAGTCCCAGAACAGAGCTATGCTGACTTCTTGATTCAGAAGAATAGATGTATCCAGATTATAAAGAGAAATTGAAGAGTTTCTAAAAGAGAAACATCTCTTTCTTGTTTTAAGGATTCATATGTTACTGTATTGTAGATCAACCAATGTATGTGTAACAGTCTCATAAAGTTTGCAGCCAAAAAAATAAGGGTTATATTTTCTAAAAGGTAGATTTGTCTGTGCTGACAGGACAATTTACTTCTTGAATTTATGTATTTATTAATACTGCATTTTGTTCCAGGAAAAATTTTATCTGATTTACTCCTTGAAATGGCCATTTAAAAAATCTGTATTCAATAAACTGATTCATATTGATTACTACAGTAGTTTGCAATCTTAGCTGTACATTAGAATCACATGTGAGAGCTTTTATAAAATACATGTGCTCTGTGCCAAGGGCTTGGATTTAATTGGTCTGAATGGGCTCTGGGCAATAGAGTCTATAAAAGCTCCCCAGATATTTCTTCTGTGCATCTGTGTTAAAAACTATTGGAATTGTCTATTGACTAGATATTTGCATTTGGGATGATCATCATAATTGGGAAATTTTTAACACATTTGAACTTAGTTATTAGCAGACAATGGATTAAAATTATTATCATGAAGATATGTATACAATTATAGGATGCTAGAACTGGAAGCAGATTTGGAGATAGGGCTTCTCCAAGGTATAAATGAATAGACATTCTAGAAGATTGCAATGATAATTAGTGGTAAGTCCAGCTTAGAATCTTAAAATATATTTGAGAATTCTTGCCCTGTTGTTATTCTGTTATACATAGAATTTGGATTGGTCAAAGTGGTGATAAATGTAAAACCTCAGGTGCAATCTAGCAAGGTCAAAAGGTATAGAGAAGAAACAGTCAAGGAGTTCTAGAGAAACAAGAGCTCAAGTCTCAAAAGTCACAGAGTGGAGAGAAGAAAACACTGAGGAGGTGAAGAGTCAAGTGTCAGCTGCCAAAGTGGCCGCAGAACACTATGACAGCAGGAACTCAAGGTAGAGTCTGAACTAAAAGTTGTCAGAGATGAGGCAGAAAGTTTGGAAATGGGCGCAGAATTATAGCAACAGTCAGAGAGGTGGAGGTGCTTCTTAGAGTCAGTGAATGAATGGCATGCTTCCTATGTAAACTCAGATTAGATTCAGTTATGTGGGTCGGCCTGGGCTCTAGGCACAGGCTGGGTGGTATGCCTGGCTAGAAGACCACAGGGATAGAGTGGGGGAAGCTGTTGTTAGTCAGCAGTACTCAGAACCTTGATAGCCAACCACCCTTGGGTGAGGGAGATACGCTTGTAAGGCGAAACCCTAGCCAGTTCTGATTATCACCGTTAGTGAATAGATTAGAATATTAGTACTGGGTTTATTAGTTCCTACAAGTCTCTCATGGAGATTAAAAATGAATGCCAGTGGCCTCTTGACCTGTAAAGCTAAGTTCCTCTTTTCTGTTAGCATCTATAAAAAATAGTAAAACTAAAATTTTGAAATGATCTTCTATTACTATCACTTCAAATACTAGTATGATAGTCACTTTAGTAGATAATTATTTATGTCATTCGGTAGGTTTTATGCATCATACATGCACTAAATTTTCTTCATATTAACCTAATAAAATAACTTTATCCCCTTTTCTTTGTAATACTTTACAGTGTACATTTTCCTCCCTGAAAAACAAAGAAGTCTTAGAGTGAAATATTTGAGGCAAACTGATAGAGATGAAATAGAAGAATAACTAAATTTCTTTTCAAAAATAGGTGGATGAAATATATGTTCTCTATAATCTTAAAAATTATTTTCCATTTAAGAAGAATCATTCTATAATATATGCAGGATTTTTAACTGTGTGTTTAGTAATGGGTTTTCAGAAAAAAAAAAATTTAGATTGCATCATAATAACTTTTGACCTAAAACTACATGAGAGGGAAGGAACATTTATGCTGACTACTACTCAACTTCCCTGTTGCAACTTAGACTCACTCATGCTTAGTTGTTTCCAAGTCATTTAAAGAAATGACTCAAAAATAAAATTTTCATTCTTGTGTAGTCTTCTAAAAGTCGAAGCTTCAAGTATTCAAGTAGCCATTTAAAATTGTCTTTACATACCAGAAAATTTTATCTCAAAATACGTGGTTAGAGAAACCAAAAATGAATTATTAAGAATTTCATAATTTATTTTAGCCCTATGCATTAGGTAATAGTCTGATCTTGATAGAGTTTGAAATCGTGTCACATGTGAAATCTATATCTATAGTATACTGATTTTTTTTTTTTTTTTTTGAGAACAAGAACAAGCACTGAAATCTCTTTCAGAGATTTACAGCATTAATAACTGCAGGCTATTTTGAGTCACAGTCAATCTTTGTGGAAGAAATGCAGAGATTATACAGCAATTCTATTTTTTCCTTCCTGGAATTGCAAACAGATATTTCACATACAGATTATTTGAAGAAAACAGGGCATTCACACTTCAAGAATATGCCTAAGGTCATTACTTCCCTTTTTAAAAAAAATTCTTTCCGGCTGTGCTCCAATGTTCAATGAAAAAAAAGAGCACTCTGCTAAATTTATCAAGTCCAAGCAGAAACTGAAATTTAGTTGTTAGTCAGAATTACATAGTCCTCTACTTAAACCCTGGACAAGGTTTCGTAGGGAGAGAGAATGCTTGTGGATGAGATGCAGAATCTAAAGAGTTAAATAAGAATGCTCACAGCAACCTTAAATACAGCAGTAAAAAATTAGAAACAGCCCCAGAGTCCATAAATAAGAGAATAAACAAATTGTGCCAAGATCATAACAATATTCTTCTGCAATAAAAAAAAAAAAGAGCAAACCACTGTTATGCCCAACAATAAACTGATTGAAAGAAGTATTACCCAGAAATGATCCATTTATATAATGTTCTAAAGAAATCTGTGATGGGGACAAAAAAATGTGTGGTTGTTTCTGGAGCGATGAGGGCCAGGTTTGACTGGAAAGGGGCATTAGGGAACTTTCTGGAGCAATGATTGTGTTTGATACCTTGCTAAAAGTTGTTAGGAACACAGATGCATGCGTTTTTTGTTTTTGTTTTTTTCAAAATTCAGAATGCACATTTAAGCTGTGTTGTTTTCATTGTGTGTCTGGATTTTGCGTCAAAGATTAAAAAACTATCAACATGGAACTCTAGCTAATGATACGTATGGTAAAGTACTTAGGGGAGAATGGAATGATGTCTACATTGTACTTTGAAATGCATCAAAGAATAAGACTTATTGATGGACTGTCTAGAGGGATGGCTAGACAGATGGATAGATGGTAGAGCAAGTACAGGAAAATGTTAATGGTAGAATCCAGGTAATGAGCATACAGATGTTCACTGTAATATCCTTTTACCTTGGCTGCATGTGTGGTATTTTTCATAATATAACATTGAGAAAATGGGAGAGAAGAGTTAGTCTGTAGAAAAGATATCTATACATCTATAGGCGATTTTCTCAAGAAGTCCTAGCTTGCTGATATGCTGTTCATGTAATAAAATACGTGAAGATGTCACAAAATAGTGTTGAAATATCAACATTAGCCCGAGGGTGATTTAGTTCCTTATCATGCATGTCTGAATTGTGAACCTTACTAAGCTCAAACACCAGAAGGTCTTTTTTGCCTGCATAATACCAACATACTGTTTGTCTTTTTTACTTCAAGTGCCCCACTGACTGATACTTACTTTTTAAAATTAGAAACCAAAGAGAAATGAAACATTTTTAGTTCCAGAAAGCCCCTAATATCACCCAAGAGGTTTGTTGTTTGATTTTTCGTCAAGTTTGGTGTTTGGCTTTGCGGAGAGGAAAAAAACTCTCAGGAACAACCATCCAGAAATCTTACAAGTTCTCTCCACTGTCAAGAAATCTGGTCATGGGGCTTTTCAACAATAAGTAAAAATACTTACACTGATTTATCTGGAGCCTGGTTTGTCTCAACGTAATTCCTTCAAACACCTCATTACTAAGTCGCTGTTTTGTTTCCTGAAGGCTGTTGCCATCTGCAATTTTCATAGCTTTTAGAAAATGAAGGACAGTCCGTATGTGGGCTGTGGGATGATTGATATTAGAGTCACATTTTTGCAGTTTGTGACAAGAATGACAACTCTCTCAAGACACTGTTCATTGTGAGCCAATTCAACACATCCTTCTAAATATTTCTTTTGACACAGATTTATCTGTTGCTGAGTACACGATCCTTCCATATTGTCTTATATAATGTCAGATCTTTATGCAATGCTGTCTCTGACCTTTCAATCTCCTTGGCTGTTTCTTTGCTGCAACTCTTCCTTGCAAGGTCAAGGATGGAGTTGTTTTAGCAGCAACTGGAATTTGTGTCTTCAGTTTATGCTGGTTTGTTATTGATGGAGTATAAAAAATGTGCAGTTGCTTTGCCATAAATCTCTGGAGATTGATCCTAGCTAGCAACCTCTGACTGCACGCACATTGAAAGCTACGAAATTTGGTACAAATTGGGTACAAAATTACTACTACTGCTGCTACCACCACCACCACTCCTACTGCAAATAAAAATAATATGCTTTTTTATTGTTAAGTAATCTGTTATTTTTTCCTTCCCTTCACTATATGTATATCTTAAAGAGAATAGAAGTTGAGTATTGGCTATCCTTTCATCCCCTTTCCCCCAAATTTTCCCCAAATTGGACCAAAGAAAAAAAATCTCATCAAGAAGGAAAGATAGCTCCTGATGTGTTACTTACATTGTATTATTTTTTTTTATGAGAAGATAGTCAGGAGGCCAAAGATGGACTGTCTCAACATATGTTCCATTTAATCTCTTTGATTGTTAAAAGTCAGACTTAAAAAAAACAAAAAACAAAAAAAACCTATTTTAGTAGCAAGAGCAGGAGCTTCTATACAAATTAGCTAGAATAGTATTCAGTCTCTACAAATAGCTTGTAATACAACCAAGAGGAAAAAAAGTTTTTCCTTTTATCTGTCACTTTCACTAGAGCCATAAGCCTTGAGTCTATAAATGAGTCACATGTGCTCCTTTATCTTTATTCCATCCTTTATCCTTTTTTCCTTGTTTAAAAGTAGAAGTTTTTACGATAGAAAAAACTACATGATTGTGCTGATTTATTTCATACCAAGTTAATGTCTATGCCTGCCATTTTCACGTGCATTGGCACAAATCTTCTCTTCAATTAGCCATCTGGAGTAGAGTCTTTCTTTTCTACAATATTTCGTATACTGGGGATTTCAGTTTTGTCTAATTGTTTCATTGTAATCTGATTTTTTTTACTTGCCCATAGTATATGTTTGATTTTTGTTGATTTCAGGCCTGTTACAAAAGTCTGTTTTCATGTGACAACATTTTAAAGAAGGGACCTTTGAAATACCTCATACAAAAACTCTGCTAGTTACAAAGAATGAGACCCAGAGCTGTGAAGTCACAGCTGGAGCCCACATAATCTGACTCCAGTCCAGCTCTATTCTTTTTGCAGGGCTGTATATGATCCGAAACAATTCTTATTCTACAAGGACTGGCTTTAATCCATAAGTAAGGCAAATATTAATTTTCTGTAGATGGAGTTGAGTTGTGTACACTAGGATTTTAAAGAATATCCTGGGAGTTTATTTTTCTTATGGAATCCAAGAGCATAATTTGGGAGCTAAACTATTTTAAGTAATTTGAAAACTGCTCCCTAATGCCATCTCTCGCTCGCTTTCTCACTCTCTCACACACACACCACTTTTTCTCATCCTTCCTCCACTTGCTGGGTGCTTTTTTCTCACTTTGCAAGGTTTATGGTTTTAGTTGGTGTAACACGTGGATAGTTGGTTGCATTATTTATGTAGATTTTTTTCTTTTATGTTACATGACAATGAGCAGTATCCTGATGTATATAGCACAGAAATAAGATTCTTTACAACAGTTACGCACAAGACATGCAATACTGGATATATTTGGATCCCAGGATGAGATTAACTGAAGGAAAACAAAGTTGGACTAGGCATCTGGGCTAAAGTAACTAGCATTACATAATACAGAATAAACAGACAGCTGATTTGAAGGGCAACTGCAGCATCTGCAGCCCTGGCAGTAGTGCCTCTTTAGAAAGCAGAATAGAGACACAAAAGATAGAATAATCAGTGATCCTGCTTTGAGGAGCCTGTGCTTGCTAAGAAAGACAAGAGAAGTAAACCCAGGTGATGTTTGCAAGCACCTCATTCAGCAAAGGGAAGGAAGACTTAGAACAATGACCTGGGAATGCTTCCTAGAGGAGGTCCCACTTAAAATGAATCTCCAAGGATGAGGAGAAATTAGCATGTAAAGGACCAAAGAGAGATTTTGGTAAATACCACTTGCAACAACCAGGTGCCAAGCCAATAAATTTCTTTATTATATCCAACTGAATAGTGTCTAAAGATATTCATCACCACAAGCTTATTCACTATATTTACCTTTTCTCATCAAAGATACATTGAGCAGAAGCTGTTACTGGAAAAGATGGGGGGATAGGGAGTGCAAAGTGGGGGGAAAGGAAAGATTACTAACTATGGAGTCAATAGTTCTAGAACCCTCAATCAGCTCCAAGCTTCTCTAGGTCTCTAATCTTGAAAATAATGTTTAACTTTACTGAATTTTAGTCTGCTCACCCTATAATTGAGAGAAAATAATATCTTTACTCGCGATCTAATGGTGATGATCAAATGAGAGATAAGAATGTACAATAGAAAATACATAGCATGAACAGATGTAGCTATTGTTATCTGCATGTAGTATAACAGCCTTCTCTGTGTACCAGTAGTGCTAATGTTTATGTCTACGACTAGGACGTGGAAGAAGCCTGTGCTGTATCCTACGCTGATAAACACGTACCTGTTCAGTACATGGGGTTTATACTTTCCTTCACACTTCTTTTCACATTTGTAGTATTTAATATCTGTTTTTTCTGTTACGTCTGAGATTGTCTTATTTACCTCCATCTTCCCTGCACCTAGTAAATTGCCTAGGTGTACTCTGAAACAGGGGATGCCAACCTAATCCTCAGTAAAGCATGGAATTTTAAAACCTGAATTCTATAACTAATGGATCATCTTTTCATTAGCTCTGTGCATAAAATTTTTTAATTTGTTGTATGCAAAAAATTTGCAGAAGTCAATGTCCGGTAGGTTTTTTTAGATGGCCCTTTTGGCCAACTGTGATCTTCTTTAAACATGTATTGGCGTATTCTTAGACACATTCCACTTCTTTAGTATATTTTCTAGGTGTGTACAATATAGACTTATGGCATGGAGCTGTGTCCTGTGCAGAGAAACAAGAAATATCTAATAGTCTCCTATCCTTCATAAAGTGAACACAGGTCTAAGTGTGCGAAGAGCAATACAGGGCAAAATAGTACAATAGACGAAGGAGAGATGTGGAATGGTCAGACAATGATTTCATAGAGTATTATAATACTAGCTCCCATTTACTGAATGCTTGCCAAGTGCCAGGCTTATTCTAAGCTTTTTACATGCATTAACTTATTGAATACTTACAACACTTGAATGAGGTCCCATTGTATTCTCATTTTAAATACAAGGAAATTATAACTGAGTGAGGTTAAATAACTTGCTAACAGAACTATATCTGAACCCACACTATTCCAGCACCTACATCCATAATTACTATATTTTGCCTCTTCCACTGGATGTTCAGAGCTGAGTTGGATGTGGGCGCTCAGTGAAAAGGACTTCAGTGAAGGATGAGGGAAGAGTGAGTAGGCAGGGAAGAGGAATAAGAGCAGCCCAGTCAGAATGTAGGGTTCCCACTGAAGAACAGGGTAAGTCTCATCTGAAAAGTTCTGATGAGTTCATCTCTGAAGCCTTAAGTGATGAGCTGAATAGTTAGACTGTGTCATTTGGGCAGTAAACTTTGGATATCAGATTCTCTTTTCTTTTTTTTCTTTTCTATTTTATTTTTTTGACCTTAGTCATAGCAATAGTTTTTAGTTTATTTTTGATTGATGTATAATCAATTTATAATGTGTTAATTCCTGGTATACATACCAAAGTGACTCAGTTATACATGTATATACATTTTTTATATTCTTTCCCATTATGGTTTATCTTACGATAGTGAATATAGTTTCCCACGCCACACAGTAGAACTGTTGTTATTTATTAATTCTCTATGTTGTAATTTGCATCTACTAACCCTAAACTCCCAATCTATCCCTCCACCCTGCCCCCACACCCCCACCTTGGCAACCACAAATTTGTTCTCTATGTCTGTGAGTCTATTTCTGTTTTGTAGATAGGTTCATTTCTGCCTTATTTTAGATTCCACATGTAAGTGGTATCATATGGTATTTGTCTTTCTCTTTCTGATATTCATCACTTAGCATGATAATCTTTAGTTGCTTCTATGTTTCTACAAATGGCATCATTTCATTCTTTTTTATGGTTGAGTATTCCATTGTATATATGTACCCCATCTTCTAAATCCATTCATCTGTCAGTGAACATTTAGGTTGTTTTGATGTCTTGGCTATTGAAAATAGTGCTTCTCTGAACATAGGGGTACATGTATCTTTTTGAATTTTAGTTTGGTCCAGATATATGTCCAGGAATAGGGTTGTTTGATCATATGATAATTCTATTTTTAGTTTTCCTGCTATTTTCCATAGTGGGTACACCAGCTTATACTCCCACCCACAGTGTGGGAGGATTTCCTTTTCTCCAAACCCTCTCCAGCATTTGTTACTTGTAGACTTTTTAATGATGGCCATTCCAAATGGTGTGAGGCAATACTCCATTGTAGTTTTGATTTAAATTTCTCTAATAATTAGTGATGTTCAGCACATTTTCATGTGCCTATTGGCCATCTGTAGGTCCTCTTTGGAGAAATGTCTATTTAGATCTTCTTCCCATTTTTCAGTTGGGTTTTTTATTTCTTAGTGAGTTGTACAAGCTGTTTGCGTATTTTGGAGATAAGCCCTTATGAGTTGCATTGTTTGCAAGTATTTTCCTCCCATTCCATATATTGTCTTCTCTCCTTTTTTTTTTTTTGTTACTTCCTTTGCTATGTAAAAGGTGATGGTTTGATTCAGTCTTACTTGTTTACTTTCATTTTCATTTCTATGGCTTCATGGAACTGACTTAAGGAAACATTGGTACAATTTATGACAGAATATTTAGTCTATGATATCTTCTAGAAATTTTGTTCTTGTTTTATACTTAAAGTCTTTAAGCCATTTTGAGTTTATTTTTGTGTGTGGTATGAGAGTGCATTCTAACTTGATTGATATACATGCCACTGTGCAACTTTCCTGACCATTTGCTCAAGAGATATTTTCCCATTTTATATTCTTGCATCTTTTTCCAAAGATTAATTGACTCTAATGTGACAGTTTGTTTGTGGGTTCTCTCTTCTGTTCCATTGATTCAGATGTATGTGTTTCTCTGCCAACACCATGCTGTTTTGATTACTGTAGCTTTGTTTTATTGTCTGAATTCTGGGAGGCACATGCCTCCTGCCTTGTTCTTTTTCCTCAGGATTTCTTTGAAAATTCTGGGTCTTTAATGGTTCTCTGGTTCTGTTCTGGGTCCCTATATTTTGATAAGGATTGCATTAAGTCTATAGCTTGCTTTGAGTAGAATGGCCATTTTAACAATATTAATTCTTTGAATCCAAGAACATGGGATATCTTTGCAATTCTTTGAATCACCTTTAACTTCCTTTATTAATGCTTTGTGGTTCTCAGTATATAGTCTTTCACCTGCTTGTTCAGCTTTATTCCTAAGTATTTTTTAATGCAATTTTAAAGTGTATTATTGTTTAACATACCCTTTCTGCTATTTCATTGTTAGTGTTAAGAAATGCAACCAATTTCTGTATGTTAACCTTTTATTCTGAATTCCTTTATCAGTTCTAGTAGTTTTTGTTAGGAGTCTGTCAGATTTTCTATATTTATTATCATGCCATCTGCATATAATCAAAATGTTTACCTTTTCCCTTCCAATTTGGATACCTTTAATTTTCTTGTCTGATTGCTGTGGTTAGGACTTGCAATACTGTGTTGAATAGAAGTGGTAAGGGTGGGCATCCTTGTCTTATTCGCAGTTTTCACAGGAAGGCTTTCAAGTTTTGTCCATTGAGTATTATATTGGTTGTGGATTTGTCATAAATAGCTTTTATTATGTTGAGATAGGTTCCCTCTATACCCATTTGGTAAGAACTTTTACCATAAACAGATGCTGAATTTTGTAAAATTATTTTTCTGTATATACTGAGATGATCATGTGGTTTTTGACTTTTCTTTTGTTAATGTGTTATATTGATTGATTTGCATATGTTCAACCATACTTTTGAACTTTGGATGAATTCCACTTGGTTGTGGTATATGATCTTTTTTTTTTTTTTCTGTCATTTCTAGGGCTGCACCCATGGCATATGGAGGTTCCCAGGCTAGGGGTTGAATCGGAGCTGCAGCCACCAGACTACACCAGAGCCACAGCAACATAGGATCTGAGCTGCATCTGCGACCTACACCACAGCTCAGGGCAACACCAGATCCTTAACCCAGTGAGCAAGGCCAGGGATCAAACCTACAACCTCATGGTTCCTAGTCAGAATTTTTAACCACTGAGCCACAATGGGAACTCCTGTATGATCTTTTGTATGTGGTTTTGAATTTGGTTTGCTAGTATTTTATTGAGAATTATTACATTTATATTTATCAAAGATATGAATATGTAATTTTCTTTTTTGATGGTATCTTTGTGTGGTTTTACTATTAGCATGTCAGAGACTTCATAGAATGTTGTGGGAGTGTTCATTCCTTTTCCATCTTCTGAAAGAGTTTAATGAAAGATAGGTATAAGTTTTTCTTTGTATGTTTGGTAAAATTCCTCAGTGAAGCCATTTGGTTTTGTTTGTAGGGAGGTTTTATATTTTTATTTTTTTTTATAACAGACTCTATGTCATTTCTAGTACTTGGTCTATTCACGTTATCTACTTCTTTTTGTTGAGTTTTGATGGGCTATATGTTTCTAGAGAGTTTTCCATTTCTTCTAGATTTCCCAATTTGTTGATATATGATTGTTCATAGTATTCTCTTATGATTTTGTGTTTCTCAGATACCAGTTGTGATTTCTCTGCTTTCATTTATTATTATTATTTTTTTTATTTTGGTCTTCTCTCTTTTCTTCTTGGTGAGCCTGGCCAGAGATTTGTCAATTTTGTTTACCTTTCAGAGAACCAGCTCTTGGTTTTACTAATTTTTTTTTCTATTGTTTCTTTCACTGCTTTTTTATTTATTTCCTCTCAGATCTTTATGGTTTCCTTTCTCCTAATAAATTTAGGTTTTATTTGTTCTTCTTTTTCTGATTCTTTTAGGTGGTAGGTTAGATTGTTTACTTGAGAATTTTCCTGTTTCTTACCAAAGGCTGGTATCACTATGAAATACCATCTAAGAACTGCTTTTGCTATATCCTATAGATTTTCTATGGTTGTGTTTCCATTGTAATTTTTCTCAAGGTATTTTTTTAATTTCTTCATGATTTTATCATTGACTCATTGATTTTTTTTTTTTTTTTTTTGGTAGCATGTTGTTTAGTCTCTATGTAATTGTTTTGTTTTGTTTTTTTCACATTTGTTTTGCCGTGGTTGATTGCCAGTTTCATGCTGTTGTGGTCAGAGAAGATGCTTGAAATAATTTCTATACTCTTATTAAATTTGTTGAAGTTTGTTTTGTATCCTAGTATTTGGTCAGTCCTAGAGAATGTTTCATATATGTTGACGGTTGTAAAATCCTCTTCTTACATTGATCTTTTTATAATTATATGGTGTCCTTTGTCTTCCTTTATGGCCTTTGTTACATAATCTATTTTGTGTAATATGAGTATTGCAATCCCTCCTTACTTGTCATTTCCTTTGCATGAAATAATTTTTCCATCCATTTACTTTCAGTCTATCTATGTTCTTTGCCCTAAAGTGTGTCCCTTGTAAGCAGCATATTTTAGGCTTGTATTTTTTTTTAATCCAATCTGCCACCTTATGTCTTTTAATTGGAGCATTTAGTCTGGAAAATTAAGATAAGTATGGATAAATATGTACTTACTGCCCTTTTAAATCTTGTTTTCCAGTTGATTTTTATGTTTCTTTTTTGTTTTTCATTTTGTTTTTCTTGTTATGATTTGATGATTTCCTTTTTAATGCTTGTGTTCTCTTCTTTTTTGTTTTTGTCAATATGTTGTAAGTTTTCGGCTTATGGTTACCCTATTTTTCAAGTATGTTAATCCCATCCTATATATCCTTGCTTTTGACTGATAGTCATATAGGCTCAAACACCTTCTAGGGAAAAAAAAAATCTACATTTTCTTACTGTCCTCCCCAAATTTCATGATTTTGATGTCATCTTTTACATCTTCATGTTTATCCTTTTGCAGTTGCTCGTATTTGGCATAGCTTCATAGATTTTTTTTTCTTTTTTATTTGTAGACTGGCTTATTTAAAGTGATTTCCTTTCCAATTGTAATTTCTTCTTTCCTCTATCTTCTTGCTCTATTAAGAGTAGATCTTTAATATTTCTTTTAGGATAGGCTTAGTATTGCTGTATTCTCTTAGTTTTTGTTGTCTGAGAAATTCTTTATCTCTTTTTCTATTCTAAATGATAAGCTTGCTGGGTAGATAGCCTAGATTTCAGAGTTTTCCTGTTCAGATCTTTGAATACATCTTGCCACTTCCTTCTGGCCTGCAGTATTTCTGTAGAGAAACCATCTGAGAGCATTAAGGGGCTTCCCTTGTAATTAACTCTTTGTTTTTTTCTTGGAGTCTTTACAATCCTCTCATACTGAACTTTTGCCATTTTTGTTATAATATGTCTTGGTGTAGATGTCTTTGGGTTTATCTTATTCAAGACTATATATGCTTCCTGTACCTAGATATCTGATTCCTTCTTTAGGTTTTGGAAGTTTTCAGCTATAATTTCTTCAAATACATTTTAAGTCCCCTTTCTCTTTCTTCTCCTTTTGGGATCCCTATCATACATAGATCGGCATGCTTTATATCATCCCGTAGATCTCTGATATTGCTTTCAATTTTCTCATTTGGCCTTTTGTCTGCTGTTGTGGTTGGGTGATTTCCATTATTCTGTCTTCCAGATTACTTATTCCTTCTTCTGCATTATTCATTCTGCTATTCAGTGCCTTTAGCTTAGCTTTATTCTTGGCAACTGAAATTTCTAATTTTTCTTTGCTTCTCCTTAAAATTTCTAGTTCCTTTTTACAGCAATCTGCATTTCTGTCTACGTACTTTTTAATTCCTTTAGTATTTTCATTACCTCCTTTTGAAACTCAGTTTCTATTAGATTGAAGTGGTCTGTTTCATTGTTCTTTCTTGGGAATTTCTTGGTCATTTAACAGGAGTGGTTCTCTACTTCTTCATTTAACTTATGTTTCTCTTACTCTGTAAGTTTTGGAGAAATAATTATCTACTGGAATATTGGAAGGCTATTTATATGCAGAAGTGTCCCTATATAGGATGTATGGGTTTAATATTTGTGGCACAAGGGCAACTTTTAGTTTGGATGCTTCTGTATTTTTCCTTAGTGTATGCTGGCCATTATCCCTTTGATGGGGGTATGCAAGTACAGCAGCCCATATGTGCTCCCAGGGCTTATACCAGGCAGGGGCAGTTATTGCTGCCTGCTTGCAGGTCTCTTAGCAAATGCAGTGGCCAGTGCCTGCCTCTGGAAACTGCAGTGGTGCTGATTGCTCACACCCACCCCTGGAGCTCATGTGGTTGGCATCTTGTTGAGTATGTGCAGGAGAAAAAGCTTCTGTCATGGTTCTGCCCCTCTCCTCATGTACTCCCACCCCTGCCACAGCAGTGGCACCTTGCCTCTCTGGAGGGCCTAGTCTTCTGAGTATACTCTGAGTTGCTACACTCTAATTCTTTCAGCTATCTCTGATCAGCCAACCCAGTCCTCTCCTCTGACCTTTGAAGCCTGAACTTTGGCACCCAGCCCCCACCCACACTAGTGGAGGAACATCTCAGGTTGGGAAACATATGGTATTGGTACTTACTGTCTCTGCAGGCCACTCTCCATTTTGCCTTCTGCATACTAGTTGCTACTCTCTACTCCAAGGATCCAAAGCACCTCCTCTGTCCAGGCTGATCTTCTCACCAGTGAGAGAACTTCCAAGGGTACAGGAACCCTTCCTCCTTCAGAGCTTCCTCCCTGTGGTGCAGGTCCCATCCTGATTTCTTCCTATCTTTTTTTTTTCCTTTTTTTCTTTTGTCCTACCTGGTTATGTGGAGTTTTTCTTCCCCTTTCAAAAGACTGAGGTCTTCTGCCAGCATTCAGTAGATGTTCTGTGTGAATCTTTGCACAAGTAGATGTATTTTTAAGATGTTTGTGAAAGGAGGGGAGCTCCATGTCCTACTCCTCTGCAATCTTTTTTTTTTTTTGTCTTTTTTTTTTAGGGCCACTCTGGCAGCATATTGAATTTTCAGGCTGGGAGTTGAATCTGAGCTACAGCTGCCACTCTATGCCATATCTGAGCCACATCTGTGATCTACACCACAGCTCATGGCAATGCCAGATCCTTAACCCACTAAGCAAGGCCAGGGATCAAACCTGCGTCTTCTTGGGTACTAGTCAGATTCGTTTCCACTGAGCCATAACAGGAACTACCTCCTCTGCAATCTTGATCACTCGTGATTATCACATTTGCATTTGAGATTGAAAACATCATATAGTGGTGTGCAGAGGTTTGTTATAAAATCTGTACCTTCTGGCCTTTGAGGCAACTTTTATTTTTCTAGAAAGAAGAGTGCCTATCTCTGAAAAGTTTTTTTTTTGTTTTTTTTTTTTTGTCTTTTTGTCTTTTCTAGGGCCACTTCCCCTGGCACATGGAGGTTCCCAGGTTAGGGGTCTAATCGGAGCTGTAGATGCTGACCTATGCCAGAGTCACAGCAATGCTGGATCCAAGCCGCGTCTGCAACCTACACCACAGCTCACGGCAACACCAGATCCTTAACCCACTGAGCAAGGCCAGGAATCAAACCTGCAACCTCATCGTTTCTAGTCAGATTCATTAACCACTGCACCACGATGGGAACTCCTGAAAAGCATTTTTTTCCAGTCTCACTGGCATCTATTGCACTCTCTAACAGCCCCTGATTTCCTACATTTCCCCTACATTCATTCTGAATATCTGTGAGTTTCCTAGGCTAAGCCAATCAGTGACTTAGAATCCTCTAAGGAAAGATTGTTAAATTTATGTTAACCTTAGGACTTTACTTTGAGGTCTTTAGACAAAATATGGAGTGGGGTATGGGTAGGAGATAGCCTGAGAATGAGTCCGGTGCACAGGGTAGAGCCTGATGAAGATAATGAATAGAGCACAAACTCATGATAGCATTTACCTCTGAATCGAATATGTCTTAAGCCCACCCAATATGTATTATCTTCCTTTTTTATGACCCCCTTCTTTGTGACATCTTTACCAGGACAAATCCCAGTGATTTTTCATAGTTCAGCTCTGAAACCTCAAATCCCCATCTCCTTTCCCACGACTGCTAAAGTCACTGCAGTCTAGAACTTGTAGAGTCTGGGTGACCATGGAATGGCTATATATCATGCCCAGAGCTCTTAAATCAAAGTACCCAGTGGGGGCCTCGTCCTGTTCAAAATGACAAATTAAAATGAATCCCAGAGCCTCATTCTCAAAGAACATAAGACACATTTTCTTTTTGAACATTTCATTGCACTGCCTTCAGAATCAAGCTCTCTAAAGAATGTTATTATACCTTGAGCTTCTTGACACATTTCCTAATAATTTGAAGCTTCTGACATTTATATAATAAAAGATTGCACTTCTGGAATAAAAAAAAAATCAATGAATCTTTTTGGCAATCGTCCTGAATCTGTAGAGATTAAATTCACTTCGTAGACACTGCTATTCCATATCAAACACAGAGTCCTGCCGTATAATTAAGATAGTTGTAGAACCATATATTTCAAGCCCTAGCTGTCTACTTTAAACTACCTTGGTAAGTTCAGAAATAATAAGGAGGCTACATCTTAACCAGAGTAATTACATTTGCTAAGCAAAATGGGATGAACAAGAGCTATGTAAAGGCATAAATCCAGCAGAAAACCAAGAATTTCTACATTCATTCTGATATTATAAACATTGCTAATAAAAAACAAAAAAGAAAAAAAGGCTCACCTCTAGTTACAATTCCCAGGAGAATGGCAGCTATTATCCCCTATTGGGTTGGTACTTACCATATAGAGCCTGAACAATTCATACAGAAAAATAAACCATAACATTCCTGTTTATTATTACTTTAGCTGAGAGGTGGTGACATTAAACAGTTCTGCACTGCTGCTATCAATCAGCAGGCTGGGGATGTTCTCAGCATGGGACTAGGACTCCTTGGAAACCATGCTCATCAAAGCAACCAGCTGTCAGAATTCTTCAAATTAAACTGTTATTACGGTAGTATTCATTAGTCAGTTACTGACTATTAAGATATTTTTATATCAGCACCATTAACATTGGCTGTTGGTTGTTAATATGCAAGTTATATATAAACATGATTCAGTGGCTCCTGTGAGGATGACAGATTCTATTAGAGCTTAGTATCCCCTGTCTAAAGGCTGCAGCAGAGGGCTCCTGTCTTATCTATGCACACTCAAATGTTTCTGGGAAGTTGGATGTTTGTCTGGTGGTTGGAGTAGGAAGAAGGGTAGTAATAATATATTTCAACACTAGTATTTGCCCAGTGAAGTGATAGCTCAACATCAGAAATTATAACTCTTAAAGCTGTTACTGAGCCCCTGATGACAGTGGTTTAGGCTTCTCCAGCTCGATGGTTTGGATTTCCTTTTTGTCTGAGTTCCTGGGCACGTGTTTAACTTTTGCTTGAAATCTGGAATCAAACAAAGGATGTCAAATGGGGTGTGTGGAGAAGTAAAGATGGAAGCAGTATACAAGCTCTGATAGGAGAAAAAAGTATGACAAGACTTGAGTTCTTATTAACTTAAATAGTTTCCTTGGCATCTGTAAAAGTTCTTAAGCTTCAGTTTTAGTTTCAAGGCAATTTGAACCTAAATCATTTTATTTCAACTAGAAAAAAAAAATGTGTTTTAAATACTTACTAGCCTAGGAGTTCCCATCATGGCTCAGCAGTGAATGAACACAACTAGTATCCCTGAGGACACGAGTTCAATCTCTGGCCTTACTTGGTGGGTTAAGGATTGAGTGTTGCCCTGAGCTGTGGTGTAGGTCACAGACACGGCCCAGATCCTGCATTGCTGTGGCTGTGGCATAGGCTGGCAGCTACAGCTTGATTCAACCCCTAGCCTGGGAACCTCCATATGCTAATAGTACAGCCCTAAAATACATACATACATACATACTTACATACATATGTACATACTAACTAGCCTAGAAGAAGTGATATATTACTTATACACACAGCACAAACTTATTCATACATAGGAACCATAAACCTAGTTTTTCCCTCCACTCATGTTAACCCCCTATAGCATGTAGAATTCTAGGCTATTAGCTGAAATGGAGAATATCTAGTCCAAATTGTTGGTTGTAGATGAAGAAATCAGATTCAATCAGTTTGGTAATTGGTGTTAGGCTGAATTTTGTTTTCCATCTCTCTATTTTCAAAACCATCTTGGCGCTTCCCTTCTACCTAGAAGACAAGGCATTCCCTTGCTCTCACCTGTATTAACGGGCCAGTAGACAGAATATAAACCACCTTTGCCTCTACTTTGACAAAGTATGGGATTAGTCACTTTCTCTGACCCCAAATCTGGGATCCCCAGGGTTCAACACTGGGGTAAGATTTGATTTGGCGTGTAGGAGTTAGTATGAACCACTGATGTCATGTTAATAGCCTGTGAAAGTATCAAATACCAAGGATCTTGCTAGCCATTGACATCACGTTAACAACTTGAAAAGGGTTGTGGTAGGATGGACTCTTTCCACCATGGAGATTGGCAAACATTACATGTCCAGCCATGTTGGTGGTTTCCTTTGCAGGATATATTTGTTACCCAGTTATCAGCATTTGACTGGTTTGCTGCCGAGTCTTTGTTGCTACATTCAGAACCCGGGAGAGTGTGCTCTGCTGATGATCATTGCCACAGCCACCCCTCATCAATGCACCAAGTAAACAGTTACTGAGTGACTGAGTGACTGTGAGGCACTTTGACTACCTCCTACCATTGTGCAGAATAAGTAAAAACTAAAATTCAACCCACTGCCCACTTGTATACCTCATTTAAGGCCTGAATCTGCCTGGAAGAAGGAACATGCTTTTCTAAATCTCTCAAAGGGACTCATAGAGTTATGGGTGTTTGGGACAGAGTTACAGCCCTGTGTAGCCCAAGCAGCCCAAGATGGCTACTTCTTATCTTCTTTGAGAGATGTGTGAGCCAACAGTGGTGCTCTGCATATGCTGAAAAAATGGCAGTGAGCACGTCAAAGTCGCGATTTCACAGCTCACTCTCAAAGAAAGGCACAGAATGAACATGCTGATTTGAGAAAGTGATGGTGCCATGAAACAAAGTGCCAAGGAGTTGTGAGAGGGGTGGAGGGTGGGAGGTGGGGAGCTTCTCTGGGTCGGAAGTTCAGGACAGGCCTCTCCATGGTCTTAGGAAAGAGTACACCGAAGGGAACAAGAGCAAATGCCCAAAGTCAAAGGCGAGCTCATGTTACCCAAGAACAGAAGACACCCCAGGGTGACTGGAGAAAAGTAAGAAAAAAGAGAGGGAACAGACCAGGATGCTAACAGTGAAGGAAGCAGGAGCCTTTGTGCCCAAGGAACAGAATTTGGGTTTTACTCTATGTGTAGAGAGAAGCTACTGGAATGTTTTAAACTGAGAAGTGATTTGCATTTTTTAAAAGATCACACAGGCTTTTGTATGGAAATTAGATTGTAAGGAAACAAAAGTACACACGAGAGACCAGTTACAAGACTGAATGCCACTCTCCCACACCTGATGCACAATTCCCAAGATGGTGCTTCTTTGTGTTTTAATTTTTATTTATTTTAGAATCTTGCGTCTGAAGCCCAGCCCAAACCTCCTGACTCAATTACCATGCAGCAGCTCAAGGACCCAACTCCCACCTCTTTAAGCATTTGGTTTTCCTTGAATTGTTTCTAAATTACTATTTATTAACAAGAATTGTGGTGTGTTTACCAAAATGATTTAAAAGATAATTTAAGGAGCACACCAAGACAGTGGACACAGAACACCAAGACAAAGGAAAAATATGCCTATTAAATGCCAAAACTGGTTTTAGGTTGAGGCCTCACACTGAAGTTGCTATGGAATAAGAACTCTTACAGAGCTGAGGGTATCTTTTCTAAATCAGTGGTTTTCTATTCTGGAAGCATGTTGATGTCACCTAAAGGACTTTGAAAAACACCTATGCTCAGATGTAACCAACCCCAAGAGTTTCTGATTTCATTGATCTATGGAGGAATCAAGACATTGGAGTGTTTTAAAAGCTGTGGAGATCATTCCAATGAATAACCATCGTTCAGTATTACACTTTTAAGTGCCTGGGCTTTGGGCTGGGAGGAAAGGAAAAAAGATGAAGGACTCTATGTGGAGCAAAAGCAGCAGTACTTGTCACCTTGAGCCTGGAGGGATGAGTAGCAGCACTGGGTTTGTCCCATGGAGGATGGACAGTTCATTTTACGATTTAGGCCCCGGATAGCAAAAGAGAGTATTTCTAGAACTTAGGGCATTAGTTAAGTATAGATGTAATCCATTCCCAAAAAGAGATATAAGCTACCTCAATTACTAGATTTCTAGAAGTAAATGTTTGCCAAATAGAGACCTACTCTACTTTCATCTCATCCAGGGTAAAATTTGAATAAAGGGAGGGTCCTCATCTGTCATCCCAGCTGCACTCAGGTTCTCAGATCCTAGAAGGAAACACACATCCAAATAAATGTCAAAAGAGCTCTCTCGGAGTTCCCGTCGTGGCGCAGTGGTTAACGAATCCGACTAGGAACCATGAGGTTGCGGGTTCGGTCCCTGCCCTTGCTCAGTGGGTTAACGATCTGCCGTTGCCGTGAGCTGTGGTGTACGTTGCAGACCCGGCTCGGATCCTGCGTTGCTGTGGCTCTGGCGTAGGCCGGTGGCTACAGCTCCGATTCAACCCCTAGCCTGGGAACCTCCATATGCCGCGGGAGCGGCCCAAGAAATAGCAACAACAACAACAACAACAAAAAAAAGAGCTCTCTCTCCCTTTGTAACCACCTGCCCCCAATATCTCCATCTTCCAGAAAATGAATATTCACCAGGGAGTAATGCAAAAACAAAAATAAACAAACAAAGTGTTGGAGAATTCCAGGAAAGGGGAAGGAAATGGCATGCCTTTCTTTCCTAAACCCCATCAGGCACTGAGTAACTCTTGCAAATTACCTAATTTTTCATCAAAATGACCCATTGTTAATATCACCTTCATTTTGCACTTGTTGAACTTGAGGCTTCTGGTGTCGAATTATTTTTTTGTCAATGTCCACCTCTAGGAAAGAGCAGAGAAGGGATCAAACTCCAAATCCCATCGTCTTCATTGTACTAGTTCTTGCGCAGACAAAATAAGATGGGGCCAAGGAGCTTAGAAACTGGAAATACTGGAAAACCTGGAAAATTAAGAGACAGAAGAGAGACAAATGCCAAGAATAATTTTTCTCTGCCCTTCTTTCTGGAGGAAAGGTATTATATCAGGGTTTCCAAGGAGAAATTTAGCATGGAATGTTGGAAGAACCCTTGGCTAAGAATGCCTTCATGGAACAAACCAGCAATGACATAGGCTAGAGGGTCAGCAGAAGGCTGGATGGATGAAGAGATAGGCATCTTCGACTAGAAGCATGTACACCAAGTGTCAGCAAATTGCTTTGTGAGGTAGAAGACAATTCTTTGTTTCCTCCTCATCTCTCCCAGAAAAGCAATGTAAAGAGATTGACTTGGAAATGGCATTTTTCTCACTTTTCTTTTGTCAAATCCTGACATTCAAAGAAAACTCCTGCATGCTTCTATGTTTATTTTATGTAAGAGCTCGTTTGTCATGGTGATACTGAATAAAAGGGCTTTGGAACAATTTGTGGGGTTTTTTTTTTTTGGTGGGGAGTTGTTTTTTTAAATTTGTGAAGGAATTTTGAGAGTGCTGCAGACCTGTCCTTTCCTATGGAGAAAACATTTGCTGAAATGGACCAAGGAAAGAGAAGCCAGTATTTTCTACCTGCTGCAGCCCTCTCAGCCTGTTTATTTTGAGCACTTAGAAACCTTGCTCCTACTTGAACAATAATTTCCTACAGAACTCTACTTTCCATTACAAAATCAATGTCATTGCCTGAGAGACAAAATGGATTCTTCTCAACAAATAAAAATCCTAATTTTAAACATTTATACTAATGAATAACTCACCTCATGTAAAACTAAAAGAGAAATGCAGGGACACGTAGAAGATTTTTGTAGTGGTTTATGCATGCTTTCCAACCTGTTTCTTTTGCATTTTGAAAACTCTCACAATCCTTTCTTTAAGAGTCTATCAAATTGCTTTTCTAAGTTTTTGTGACACTACATGTTTCTAAGTGGCTAGTGGACATCTGTATTCTGCCCATCCCTTCTGTGTCTGTGTGCCTTTCTCCTGGTTTATTTTGAGTCCCAAAGACCACAACAAAGATAAAGCTGAACACAAAGCATTCAGTCTTTTCGGAAGGTCGGGATGATATCGAGGCAGACAAACCTGCTATCTGTTAGGGAAGCTATTTGAATCCTGCTGCCTCCTTGGTTTCCTGTTGTAAAGGTTGCTTTGGCCTTTTCGCACACTTAGAGAAAATCTTATTCATTGTGTTGTCACATGTGTGAAATAGAGCTCTTTGATGACAACACTGCTGTGAAATAGAAGGTAACCTTTGCTTCACTATCAGGCAATTGGGGAAATGCAGCCATATCTCAGGGCTAAGAATGATGTCATTGAAAGGCAACACTGTTAAAAGAGAAACCAAACACAAAACCGTGGACTCCACTGCATTCTTCCCAGTAGGAAGACGTTCAGGAATAAATGTCCTGGCTTTGTTGGGTTACTCCTGGAGTTACAATGCCACGCTGGAACAAAAGGTGTTGAAAGGTGCCAGGAAACCAAATTTTGGTAGAAAAGCAAACATATCATGAAGTAGCTGTGTTTCCTCTCTTTTTGTTCTCTTGCCCTAAGCAAGAGAACATTATCCCTATAAATAAAACACTGAGACAGAAGACAAAACAGATAAAAGATGGTGCCGGAGACTTTGGTTTAATTTTCCAAATTGGTAACCTTTTCAATCACAACTCCTAGCTCAGAGTTTGAGTTGGTACTTGGGTTACTCTTAGCTTAACCTAAAGTGGAAGTCTTTCTTCCTGCTGGGAATCCCTAGACATCCATAAACAGGTGTCTGTAGAGATTATCTTTATATGCTGCCCTATTATGAAATAATAACTTTTGTTACATGTTTGTTATATTCTTAAGCTTAATGTTAAAGAAATGTACAGCTATTTGCCTTACCAGCAACATGAGCAGGTGCTATTTACCATCTTTTCAGCTGCCATTTCTATTTTCTGAAGCTTAGTTTTTCTTTTGATTCTGGGCAAGTGTGGCATCATCAGTGATTTATTTTTCACTTTGTGAATTTTCTTGACCTTTTATTACTTTTCTTTCTCACGCCTGCTACATTATCTTTTCTTCACTATTCACTCATATCTTTGCCAAATGAAGGTCCAGGATACAGGTCTCAAGCCAGCATGGCTCCTTGGAAACCAGTTTGACAGAGGACCTGATGGGTGAAGAAGTACTAGGAATTCTTGACTGAAATGTGGTGCTAGAATCTTCCATGGATTTTTTGGTTTTGTTTTCTCTGCTCTCACTCTTTCCCGTCCAAACTTATAATTGAAATATAACAGTTTTCTATATCTGCATCTGGACACAATGCAGTCTGTTTATGCAATAGGATGGTAAAGATGTTTGAAGTGGTGGAACATCCAGTAGAAAAAGAGAGGTTTTGATACTTGCCTAAACTTTGGATGTTGTAATTTTTATTTCTCTATCTGGTGTTTGCAGAAGAGTAAGATTTTCCACAATAATGATAGAAATTGTATATTGAAATCATATGGAGATCTTTTTTTCAAAGCTCACGTAATGCTGCATCCAAGCCTGGAGATTCTAATTCAGTAGTCTGTGATGGGGATCAGGCATGTGTGGTTTTTAAAAACTTTCTATCTGATTCTAAACTAGAACTCTAGCTGAGAACCAATAAAGACAAATTTATTTTTTATGTATTTTCTTTAATGGTTATTACTTTGGATTTTTTTTTTAATTTATTTTTCTACCATTTAAAAAGAATCTTCTGGAGGTTGTTTAAATGACTTTCACCTACATGCATGTTTCTATTGATGAAATTTTTTAAAAATCCTCTCCATGAAGTTGCAAACGGTGATCCTGACTGCTAAATTCATTTTAGTTGGCAAAATTAGAGTTCTCAATCTCACTAATTAAAGAACAGAGAAATACCTGTTGTCAGATACATAACTTTAAATTACATACTATAGAGTAAACCAAAGATTGGATTATGAGTCAGAAATGTGGGTTCTGATCACATCTGTGCCCTTAACTCTAGGGCTCAGTATCTGCATTAGTTAAATGGAGTTGGTTTAGGTGAGCCCCTGGGTACCTTTTGGCTTAAGCATTATATGGTCCCATTCACATTCTAGTCCTGTGTGAGATGGACTGGCAGTTGCTATCAGAAACAGTAAGTGCATGAGAGGTTGCCTTTACTGCTTTCCAGAGAACTGATGTAGCCGTGGAATCAGGAGCTATCCTTCCTCTGTGCTGTCTCCCGAGCCAGAAACAGCTTGGTTCACACAACCTGTTATCTAGGTAGCGAGCCTTGGACTGTCAGCTTGCTTGTCAACTACAGTTCCTTTAGATGCCTGACCCTGAAATGTATTAGTTGCCTGATTGACTGACTGATGATGACTGACATGTATACACAATTAACTCTTTAGTTTCACCAGCGCTAAAATGAGACCCATATGTTACTAATCTGTGTGTGTATATAAGTCTCTCTTCCCACAATGAAATCACAATCAGGCGCTTCCAGTGAGATGTAGACCAGTGATTTTTTAAGCACTTTGGCAGTCATGCAGAATTTCCACTCCATTGACTGATCCATACCATATTTAGTAACGCCAATCTTTCACATGTGATTTTTACAGCCATCTACAAGAGACTGGGCAAAGAGAAGTACACCTTTTTTTTTTTTTTTTTTTACTCTTTTGGCCAAACCATACTTAAACTATCATGATGCAGAATTTCTATTTTTTGGCCTCTGGGCATTTTGGTTACAAACAACTTTTCTAGTAAAAAAAATTCTTGAGTAGTTCTGTCATGGCCCAGCAGGCTAAGGATCTGGCCTTGTCAGTGCAAGGGTTCAGGTCACTGTTAGGCTGCGGATTTGTTCCCTGGCCCAGGAACTTCCACATTCTTCAGGCACGGGAAAAATATTCTTTAAAAGATACACTATACAAGTAGTAACAGTACATAGTTAAATATTAACACATTATACATGCTCATATGTCAACACATGACTCACCGGAATAGTTGATTATTTCTGTATATATGGTATAAATTTAGATACCCACTGAAGTCCCACCTGTCATTTTGGAATGCCCACCCTTTCTTGAATATGATGCTGAGCTAGGCTCAGATGAGTAGATTGTAGGCCTAACAGCTCCCTATCCACTTAAATATTTTTGCTCTTAGAATCCTTCAAAGTTACTTACTTTTTGAAGGAGGAAGAAACAATATATTTTAAATTTTAGAGTCATTTCCTGAGGCTTATAAACCAGTGAGGGAAGGAACAACATCTGTTTGTACCCCCAAATAACAGTTCCTCATCACTTTACATGTGTCAGTACCCTAGACCATCAGACACTTTTCTTACCTGCCCAAACCTCTACCTCCGACTCCCTCACTCATTCAACAAACATTCAATGAGTATGTCCTATGGATAAGCTCTCTTCAGGGAAGTAAGGGAGACAGCGATGGAAAAGAAGATATTGTCCCAGTGAAGCAAGGAAGATCAAGAAATAAGTAAATAAATGAGTAAAGAAGATCCTATTGGAGCATATTAAATATGAAAAAGGGAAAAAAACAGGTGGTATGCTAGAGGCTGGGTTCCTTTATGTTGGAAAATGAGAGCAAGCTGTGCTGAAGAGGTGGTGAGGCAAGTTGGATCTTAATGAGAAAAGAGAAGCCAGAGGTGACACAGAGGAAGAGAATCCAAGCAGAAGGAGGAACAAGGGCTGAGACACCAAAGACAACACATGTGTGGTGCTTTTGAAGGAAGAAAGGTCAGTGGCATCAGTCAGATGGAGAATGGAGAAAAAAGTCTGAGAGAAATGTGAGTCACACGAAAAGTTTAGATTTTCATTGTAAGTGCAGAGGTGAGCCATGAGGGGATTAATCTGCGTGCAATGGGGAATCGTGAGAGGTTTCCCCCTTTACAGCATAACTACATGGCATTGTTTCTGAGAGCTATCATGGGACTTGTATTTTAAAAGTTAGCTACCGCTTGGAAGTTGGATTACAGGGAGTAGCAGTAGAAGGATATCAGTTAGGACCCTATTGTCTTGACTATGGAGTAGTTGTGAAGCATGTAGAGGATACATATATATGAATTTTAAGTATTCAATAAGTGTTGGACATCATTGCAATTTGTCTGTTTTGTTCTCTCCTTCCTCTTTGTTCTTCTTTTGATGATGCTGGATAGCATTCTAATTGTCATTATTTCCATGGTCTGCCTGGGAGGTGATGGTGGCTCAAATTAGAGGGTTGGGGCTAAAGATGAAGGGGAATAGGTAGATTTGGGAAATAGTTTGAGGTCTCTCCAGATCTTTTGAGGCCCAGATTTATTCCCAACGCCTCATGACATTTCCTTGCAACAGTCACTTTCTCCTCAAAACATCTGCAGTTCCAGTCAGTTGGCTATTATTGATAATATCATCTTGAGTCTACTTCTAGTCAGTTCTGTGTCAAAGCTATTGGGGAAAAAAAAAGAAAGGTTTGTGAGTTTTATTGAGAATATTGATTCCCAGAGTCAACCCTAAATAACTTTATTCAGAAGAAGAAGGAAGAAATCTGCATTTTAAAACAAATGTTCCAGGCGATTCAGATTATGGTCTGGGAAATTCAGATTATGGTGATTTATCAACACCACCTGGAGAAACACCAATCCAAAATTTGGAAAAGAAAATAAGACTGAAGGTAAAAGATTTTGGGGAAAATAAATATATTTTTTAAATTAAAATTTATGTTGAAATGTATATATTGATTATATATTGATTAAATATACATATATTAAAGAGATAAACATATAAATTGATATATCTATTGATTAAATATAAATATTGATTTAAACCATGGACAGTGATGCAACTGCCTAGGGAGAATGTGTAAAAGGAAGAAAACAGACTTAGAACTGAGCCTTCAGGGAGCCTCTGAAAGAGAATGAGGATGGAAAAAAAAAAAAAAAAAAAAAACTGAGAACTGTGTTAGTGAAGTTTAAGAGCAGAATTTCAAGAGTGTGGTCATACATTCATTCCTACAAAAAGCTATTAAAAGGCCTTCTCTGCGCTAGGCACTGGAACACAGCAGAGAACACGACAGAGAAGCAACCCTGCCCCTGTAGAATGTACAGTCCAGTATCAAATGGAACAAAATAGTCTGAAAACCCAAAAAGAGAAAACAGTTTTAAGGACTATTAGATTGATGCCCAAATTGCAGTGGTTTAAAGAATGAGTAGGAGATGAGAAAAGAACAGGAAATGTGACTTATTCTTTCTAAATGGCCCTAAAAGGAAGAAAGAAACCAAGCTTCTCTCCACCCTTACAGATGAGTTGCTTGACCTCAGTGACAATACACTGCTACGAAGAAATGAAAACTGAATTTTGAACTCTAGCAAACAAAATTATAGGTGTTGAAAGAACTAAAATATATTCAAGTCCCTGGAATCAGGAAGATCAAAAAATAGAACCCTTGGAAGAATGGTTCAAAAAAACTAGCAGGTGATGGAGTTCCCATCGTGGCGCAGTGGTTAACGAATCCGACTGGGAACCATGAGGTTGCAGGTTCGGTCCCTGCCCTTGCTCAGTGGGTTAACGATCCGGCGTTGCCATGAGCTGTGGTGTAGGTTGCAGACATGGCTCGGATCCTGCGTTGCTGTGGCTCTGGCGGAGGCCAGTGGCTACAGCTCCGATTCAACCCCTAGCCTGGGAACCTCCATATGCCGCGGGAGCAGCCCAAAGAAATAGCAAAAAAAAGACAAAAAAAAAAAAAAAAAAAAAAAAAAAAAACTAGCAGGTGACAATGACAATTCATTGGCTTCTAGAAGACAGAAAAATTTTTTCAGGACATTTTTGGAATAACAAAAAACAAAAATAAATTAATAATCATCAACCAATAAAATAATGAGATTGCCATTCTGCAAAACCTTTTAACCATTTAAAAATAGAGCCAGTAAGGAATTTAAGACTGCTTCAAATATAAAAATGTATGACTCACACCCATTTCCTCCTTTACTGATTCACTTTTTCCTGCTCTTTTCCCCACAAACTGAAAAGTGCACTGTAGGTCCGAGAAATCAGTTGCGAATCCAAAAATACATTCCTTGTTAAACCTTCAATACTAGCTAGGAGTGCGGACATGTCATTTCTTCTGAACTCAGAAAACCTAAATGCTCTTTCCCACTGGCACAACTATATACTCATCTCTTGGGATACAATTTTTAAATAAGAAAAATGATTATGTCCAAAGATACATTAAAAAACATTCGTCTCAAAGATTTCCCTAGTGGCCTAGTGGTTAAGGATTTGGTGTTGTCAGTACAGTGGCTTGGGTTCAGTCCCAGGCCCGGGAACTTTCTCATGCCACAGATGTGACCAACAAAATTACTCATCTCAATTCATGATTAACATGAGGCCAATTAAAATTCCAAATATTTTTGGAGTGTGTGGTAGTATATTCAACAGAATATTACTAAGTTGGAACCAACCTGGAAAAAGAAATTTATGAAACTATCAGGAAATTTCAGAAAGAAATGAAAGCACATTCCATCCTTACTCTAAATACAGTTCAGATGGATTAAAGATTCATTGACAAACAATGGACCCACATGAAATTAAGAAGAAAAACTGGGAAATTTTATTTCTAATCATGGCATAGAAAATTCTTTGTTTCTTACATAATATGAAACCTAGACATCATAGGGGATATCTGATGATGCAAATTTTAAATACTATGTAATAAAACAGTTACTGTAAGCTAAATGACAAAAACAGCAAAAACGCATGCAATCATGATGACAAAGAGCTAACTTTCTTAATTTCCAGAAAGTTCATACAATACATGAAGAAAAAGAGAAATGATATAATGGGAAAATGGCAAGAAAGTATGAATACTGTGAATAAGGACTGCATACTATAAAAATGTTAATTATTAATAAAGTAAATGTAAAGATATATCCATTCATTTGTAATTAAGCAATTATCACAATTGCATGAGCTGAGGGTACTGTTATTACTCCCATCCTCAAAAAAATAGCTAATTGTTCTACACCATTTGCAAGCCCCTCTATTCCCACTGATTTGAAAAGCTGTTATACAGTAAATCACCCATATGAATTGGACTCTTTCCAGGCTTTCAGTTCCACTATTGGATTTATCTATCCCTGAATAAATGCCACAATGTCTTAATTACTATTGCTTCATAGAGTCTTGATATCTGACAAAGTTCCTCCATGATAGTCTTCTTCATAATTTTCTCAACTACTTAGGGGCTTTTGCACTTTCATTAAACTTCAGAAAGTCAAGACTTCTTTTCTGTTGCGTAGAAGAGAACATCTAACAGGAATAGGAACTTATGAGTATATGTATGGAAAAAAGATATCTTTCCAAAATTCCATTTTCTTTTCCATTAACATACTATAGCAATGCATTTATTTAGGTCTTCAATAATTTTATTCCATAATATTTTACAATTTTCTCTGGAACCTCTTAAGATATCCTCCTAAGAATTGTTTCAGTTACATCAGACTTGCTAATATCTTATGTATAAAAAGAAACAACTCTTGTAAATTCCCATCGTGGCTCAGCGGAAAGGAATCTGACTAGGAACCATGAGGTTGCAGGTTCAATACCTGGCCTCGCTCCGTGGGTTGGGGATCTGGCATTGCTGTGGCTGTGGTGTAGGCTGGCAGCTACAGCTCCGATTGGACCCCTAGCCTGGGAACCTCCATATTCTGTGAATGTGACCCTAAAAAGTAAAAAAAAAAAAAAAAAAAAAAAAAAAACCAAAACAACTCTTTAGGTAAGACTGTAGGAAAACAGCCCACACATTCAAATTTTTTTCTAAAAAAATAGATTATTAGAAGGCAAGGAGGAAAGGGCTCACAAGACAGTCTTAACACATCAAAATGATAGCCTCTCTTTATATATCTGAGCATATTTAAGACCTGCCCCCCATCTGTCAACCTCACTTCCAAGAATTGCTTAGTGATGCACTGGAAGAGAGTTTACTTATTTACCCGCAAGTCAATAAACTTGGAAAGAGTAAACTGGCAACATCCACTTGAAAAGAGGTCAAATGTACATTTGAAAGAAAAGGAAATCAAATTATTCAAAGAAGATAATAGTATTCAAGGTGTATAAAAGAGTAATGATAATTGGTCAAATGAGTAAAACCAATTTTTTTGCTAGTTGAGTATTTAACTTTTAGAATCATACGATATAATCTCTTGATTTAAGAAAATTATTTCTAAAAAAATTATTTCTTCAGTATGCCTCAAATATCATGAAGAGTTGTCCCTGTTCATATCTTTGTAAAAATATTCATATTCCAAATTTGCAAGTGATGTTCTACTGAACAGTAACAAGAGGAGTCTAAGAAGAAATACACTTTAAAAAAATGCTTAAACAACATAACTTCTTTTTGTCTCCTTAAATTCTGTATTATGTGTTGTCTTCTTTCTAGGCATTGTCACATTTTTTTTTTTACCTCTGATATCAATTAAGAAATTTTATTAAATGCTCACTCAAGAGCACTGTGCTAAGAACATGTAAGAATAATATAAGATTGACAGAGTTCCCGTCACGGCACAATGGTTAACGAACCCAACTAGCATCCATGAGGACTCGGGTTCAATCCATGGCCTCACTCAGTGGGTTAAGGATCTGGTGTTGCCGTGAGCTGTGATGTAGGCCACAGATGCAGCTCAGATCCCACGTTGCTGTGGCTCTGGCATAGGCTGGCAGCTACAGCTCTAATTGGACCCCTAGCCTGAGAACCTCCATATGTGCATGGCCCTAAAAAGACCAAAAAAAAAAAAAAAAAAAGAATAAGATTGTTATAAAGTCCCACAAAGGAAAGTAAAATATTTTTGGAAGAAGTAAGAAATATCAAAATGAATTAACTAGAGAATACCATAGATAACAGGTTCCGAAACACCTGTTTGCTTGAAAATTAAACAAAAACAAGAGAAAGAAAAATTTAGAGCTTTCGCAGGAGTTTTTATGAAATATAAACTGAAGAAAAGTAGGAGAATATAGTCTCATTTTCATAAAGTCCAGTGCTTATAATGCTGGATTCTCTGATCTCTCCCAGTTTCTTTTTTTTTAATATAATGATTTTTCTTTCCATTATAGCTGGTTTACAGTGTTCTGTCAATTTTCTACTGTACAGCATGGTGAGCCAGTTACACATACATGTATACATTCTTTTTTCTCGCATTATCATGCTCCATCATAAGTGACCAGACATAGTTCCTAGTGCTACACACCAGGATCTCGTTGCTAATCCATTCCAAAGGCAGTAGTCTGCATCTGTCAACCCCAAGCACCCCGTCCATCCCGCTCCCTCCCCCTTCTCCTTGGCAACCACAAGTCTATTCTCCAAGTCCATGATTTTCTTTTCTATGGAAAGGTTCATTTGTGCCTTATATTAGATTCCAGATATAAGTGATATTATATGGTATTTGTCTTTCTCTTTCTGACTTACTGACCTAGTATGAGAGTCTCTAGTTCCATTCATGTTGCTGCAAATGGCATTATTTTGTTCTTTTTTATGGCTGAGTAGCATTCCATTGTGTATATATACCACATCTTCCTGATCCAGTCATTTGTCGATGGACATTTGGGTTGTTTCCATGTCTTGGCCATTGTGAAGAGTGCTGCAATGAACATGTGGGTGCATGTGTGTCTATCCCAGTTTCTTTTAGGCTGAGAGCAGCTGCTTCAGAGAGCTAAGGAGTATATATGAATGATTAAGTAGGACATTATCATCTCTTTTTATCTCTCTTCAGTGAGAGGGAAGGTCCTATGCAAATATTTGAACATTTAGTTTTCAGTTGAAAGGAAGAAAATGACCCTTCTCCATTAGTCGTGTGGTTCCTTTGTCATGTCTAAGCTTCTGGACTGCATGTTACTCACTGCTTACATGTGTCCACGTTAAGCAAAAATGTTCTTCCAGTGGAGTTAAATCAGACACTCCCAAGGGTATTCTAGCCACAAGAAAGTCAGTCTAGCACAGGAGAGGTCTTTGTTTTGTTCACTGAATAATGCTTTGTGCATAGTTGGCACTTGCTAAATACTTGTTGAATAAACATTAGTTTATTTAGACCTGTTATGGGAAATAACATTCAATGCATCATATTAGGGGAATGCCATATGAAAGGGAAGATAGTAACAGTGAACAAACGGTTAGGCAGTATAAATCACGCTCCTCTGAGGAAGGGTCAGTAGGTAACCCTTTTGTTCTGTTACATGTGTCTTTGGATTTTTGACAAATCTTTCTTTGTCAGTTTTTTTTTTTTTTTTTTTTGTCTTTTTAGGGCTCTTTGTCAGTTTTTTTAAAGCAGGGTAAAAAATTGAAAGATATTTCAAATAGAGAAATGCAGTAATTTATCCATGTAATTATTCAATATTGTGGGGCAATATTTCAAAATAGGACAAACTTGGACATTTACAAATAGTACCATTTCACAGGTGAAGATGAGCACGGTATTTCATAAGTTGGTATCAGCTAATTCACTTCTTTCTTAAAGCAAGACAAAAGATAACCTCCCTTTCCATGCTGTTCTCATGCATCATAGAAATTATGAGGTGGAGAGGCAAGGAAAATTTCAACGTGATGGTAATCTATTCTCTCAGACTTCTGGAGGTCAGAATTCCAAATCCAGTTTCACGGGGCCAAGGTCAAAGAGTTGGCTGGGCGGTATTCCCTCAGGAGGCTCTAGGAAGGGAACCTTCCTCACTTCCTCCAGCTTTGGCTATTGGCATTCCTATTAGGGGCTGCATCACCTGCACCTCTGCTTTTGTGGTCACATTATTTTCTCCTCCTAACTTCCTCTGTCTCTCTCTTAAAAAAGACACTTCTCACAGCATTTAAGGCCCACTTGATGACCAGGAAAATCTCATCTTGAGATCCTTAATGTAATCACCTCTGCAAAACTTTACCCGTAAGCATACTGTGTTAACATTCACAGATGCCAGAAATTAGGACCTGATATTTTTGATGGTTGTGATTCAGCCCACTCCAAGGTTAACAGGGAGCCTGCCCTGTCTACTCCAATCAGGATAGACTAGAGATCTCCCAAATTCTAGTCCATTTGTCCTACAGACTCTCACATTCTCCAAATTCACTTCGTCCATAATAAAGCCAACATATTGGTCTCCTAATCTATCTCTTGTCAACACATTTAGAACACAGACAGGGAATAAGGGTGCTACTTATTGGGGCCCCCTTGAAACTTATTGGGAGGAATGAGATAAAAATAAAAGCATAGGCAATCTCATACAGACTCTGAGAAACCCCCTTTTACCAGGTATCACTGTGAAGAAATAGAGATGCAAACACAAAGGAGAGGGAAGGGGAGGCAGAACAGGGAAATCTAGACCTAATTCCACCACTGTGTGCACATTCATTATGCACAATGGAGTATCTACATATGGCACCTGAAAAATATCACTGAATTAATAATTTAGATCGTGATTATGCCTCTAATTTCCTACCATATTCTACTAAATAGACATTGTAATGAAAAGCATATTTTATTTACAATTATAGTTTATGAACCCAAATGTAAACTGACAGTAATGAGAAGATGGTGTCACTAAATCCATTTTAATGTAAATTGCCACATTTAAAATATTCTGAAAGCAGGAAGGGCAGTTAATGAACCTAGTACTGATATCCTTGTCAGAAATGCCTGGCTTAAACCCTGATCTTCTGCTGCAGAGTGCTTGATGATCACCTCCTCATCGTTTAAGTGTTTATTGTTTCTCTTCATGATAGTCTAATTATAACAGTTTTTCTTCCCTCCCCCCCGCCCCCCGCACCCCTCCCAGCTCTCCGCAAACCTGGTTTGAATTAAAAAGGAACAACTCTTTGGCTATAAACACAAATCTGTCTCCCAAGCAGGAGCTTGCTTGCTGTGCATAGAGCAGAGGAAGTGATGATGTATCAAGGGTAATTATAACCTGAGCTGGCTGATGTCACCGCAGTGAGGGCTTGTCAGGATTTCACTGTGAATGGTACCACTGCCTCTGCTGATATGAAACACCAGGCATTGTGTTCTCAGACAGCTTAAGGTCTAAGAATGAAACTTTTAATTGAAGACTCTGCTATGAAATGCTGTGCTTGCTGCAAGTCTGGTGTTATAATGCAATAGTCTCTTTTCCCCCCTTATGGAGACCACTATAGACTTGGGAGCTATTTACTGCTAAGGCATGACAAAGGAGCCATAAGCAGAATGATTGAGACTCAAGGTGAGAAAGTGAAAAAAGCAAGTTATTCAACAGTTCTTTCTTCTTTAATTTCGTCCCGCAAAATGTGTTGTCTTGGTGATATTTTAGCTTGCATTACCCAAAGACCTACAACAATTTTCTGACATATTCAGAGAACCTGGAGAAAATAATACAGAGGTCCAGGCTCACCTTGAAATTCATAAGGAAAATGAATGTTTGGGGAGAAAATAATTGCACATTATTTTAATAATATCACATGTAAAGGTCTCATATTCTGAATATATAACCCTTAGAACTTGTTTAGATAAATACCAACAACCCAGTAGAAAAGTGGGCAACAAACAGGAACATTCAATTAATACAAATAAATATGAATGTAATGGTGCTCAGCCTCATTCACATAAAGAGAAATGCAAATTAAAACTGCACTGATATATTCATTTTCACCTTTTAGGTTAGCCAAAATCTTAGGCTGGCAAAATATTCTGTTTGTGAAGACAGAGGGAAACAATTTCATCAACTGCTGATGAGGATGCAAAGTGGTCCCAACACTATAGAGCGTGTATTAGTTTTCTGTTGTTGCTATAACAAATAGCCATACCTTTAGAGCCTTAAAACAAGACAAATGTGTCATCTTATAGTTCTGTAGATCAGACATCCCACACAGATCTCGCATGGCTAAGATCAGTGTGACAGCAGAGCTGTTCCTTGCTAGAGACACTGGGGGAGAATTCACTTCTTTGGTGTTCTAGATCTGAGGTCCCTTTTTCTTGCTCATTCAAGGTATTGGCAAACTTTCTTAAGGCCATCAGCTGAGGGGTCATCCCAAGCATCTAGGGCTGCCTACATTCTTTGCCTCAAGACCCTCTTCCTCCACCATCAAAGGTAGCATTGGTGGGTCAAGCCCTTCTCGTATCACATCTCACCCACAGGGTTGTCTGTCTTCTTCCTCTTTCACTTTTAAAGACTTGTACAAGTATATTGGCCCAAGATAAGCCAAGATAGCTTCCACATCCTAAGGTCCTAAACCTTAATTACATCTTCTAATTACCTTTTGTAGTGTGTAGGGCATTATATTAACAGGTTCCAAGGATTAGGCTATGGATTTTTTTCTTTTTTATCTTTATTAAAGTATAATTGACAAATAAAATTGTGGAAAATTTAGACTATATGGCATGATGATTTGATAAACAGTGTGAAAGGATTTCCCTGGGATATGAACATCTTTGAGGGGCCACTGTTCTGCTTACCACAGAGGGCACTTTGTCAGCATCTACTTCAATACATTTATCCTCGATTCATTTATCCCACTCCTGGAAATTCACTTTAAAAACATAACTGTGCACAAACAAAATGGCCTCTATACCACCTTATTCTTTGTAGTACTATTTATCATACCAAAACAAAACCAAAAACCAAGAGCTTATCACGAGGAGACTAATTGAAGTATGATATATCCTCTTAATATAGCTATAAAAATGGAACAGGAGTTCTGGCCGTGGTGCAGTGGGTTGAGAATCTTCCCTGGCTCAGGTTGCTGTGGAGGTGCAGGTTTGATCCTTGGACTGGCACAGTGGGTTAAAAGATCCAGCATCGCTGCAGTTGTGGCATAGGTTGCAGCTCTGGCTAGGATTCAGTCCTTGGCTTGGGAACTTCAATATGCTCTGGTATGGCCATAAAATTTTTTTTTAATGATATAAATAAACTTTGTATTGTTGTAGAAAGCTCTACACAATATATTATTAAAAGACAAGTTTATATTAATATTTATTTATATATATGCAATATGCTACCTATAGTTCAAGAACCTAATATTGATGTCTTTATAAGACATGCCTAGCTTAAACCTTCACATGTATGTATGTATATACTGTGTATATACCATCTTTAGAGTTGTTTATCAATAACATATATAGTCTATATATAATTTATATAGTCTATATATAATTGTATATAGTCATCTATGTCTACATGTCTAAATATAGTCATATATGTCAGTCGTATATGTATATATACATAGATATATGTTATATATGTCTATATATATAAATATACATCTATGAATATATTCATAAACATAGACATATAGACCATATGTATATGAACATACAAGTACAGACTGTTTTTATATAAACAAAGGAGCATAGCATAAGAAACTAATTTAGGAGTAAGATTATCTGTAGGACATAGACGGACAGAAAAAGTTAGGACCAGGACACAACACAGGGGCAAGTGTGATTTCTCAATAGATCACTTCTCAGTACCATTTTGCTCTTAGAACACCATGATTCAATTACTTATATAAAGCTATAGCATTAAAGTTAAAAGATAAGTCAAAGACTATCCAAAAAAGTCACTGGAGTTGGGAAAATGCAACATTTTTCTATACCAGAGTTGCTTTATTTTTATTAATTTATGCATTAAAATGCATCTTGCATAAGTTAATAAGGGACAGGAACACTAGTTGACATGAAAGTTTATACAATATTAAAGTTAGGGAAAATGATTAAATACAGGATAATCTCATGTTTGGTAGCAGTAATGTGAGTTTAAAATAATGGCTTTCCCACAGTAGATACAGGTATTGGAATGTCCATTGATAGTTTTTCTCCCTTTCTAGTATTTCCTGTGCTTTTCAGTTCCTATAAATTCTATTGTTTCTAAGAAGTTTAATGTCATTAATAACAAATCAGCATTTCAGCCTGGCATGAGCTTTTCAGTTTCTACAAAGCACAAGAAAAGCAGGTAAATCAAAGAACAGTGGTTCTGTACCCTAGATATCTCCAATTTTGTCAGTGTCTATGCTCAGTGTAAGGTACAAACTGGTAAAACCTCTAACTTCAGTGGTACAGTCTGAAAATACTTATAGGGAATGTAGCATTTTTTTTTAATCAACTTGACTGTCCCACAAACATGCAAAGGACAAAATTTACAAAAAAAACCATGGATTCTTAGTCATTTTTTACCTTTCAATGATGTGATAAATTGTCAAAATATATCACAATCTTAACACAATTGAGAGTATTCTCAGGATGTAAAGATTACATGATTTTTATTTTCTTCTTTGCAGATATGTTTTCCAAACAGATATATGTTTCTATCTCATCAGGAAGATGAATATATGATATTTAAATATTCATTGTAAATATCTCACTCAAGCTTTATATGGATCTTTCATACCCTACAATAATAATTAAAAACCTATCCAGTATTTAATAATCACATCTATCATTTTTTTGATATTTAGCTTCCTCACCTGATTCCATTCCTTCTCATTATCGTCATCAGCCTGCCATCTGTGATGCTTTGCTCTCCATCATACTCAAGAATGTCTTTTAAAACTTAGATCAAGAAGTTCCTTGGTATATGTGTGTTTAAGAGTGAAGAGAGAAGAATGAGCAGTTTTCTGTGAAAAACACACCCAACAAAAGCAAAATGTGCCCCAAAAGTAAAAGAAAGAAAGAGAAAATCTTGTGATCAATGGTAGTTTGTTAATAAAATATGCCTCATGGTTTGCAACATATCATCTAGGCATACTTACTTCTTGATTGATTGATTACAAAACCAGCTCTCTGGGCCTAAGAAACACAAATTCCTGTCAAGGATTCAGCTTAGCATCAGCCTGGATGCATCTCCCTTCTTCATTTTTAAGTCAGAAAAGCATCCCCTTCACATGGTATTTTTCTTTAGTGGTATTAAAATATAATGCAGATTGTTTGAAACATCTGTTTCATAGTGTGGCAGATAGTGTTAGAACACTGCTTCTTAAGATTTGGGCATTCATAGCGTGGCTGGACTCATACAAAGGCAGGTAGCAGTTCCTCTAAGAGTTTAATTAAGGCCTGTATATAACCTACCCATGATTTGGAACTTTAAAAGTTTCTATATACCAAATACACATTTGTACATATAAGCACCTTTTTCCTGTATAGGCCTGTGATGGCCTGGTTTGTAAAAATAAGTTATCAGTTTGCAGTGTATCATTCTACTAAGACTCAAATTAGTGAAACTTACTGGGATTCCAGGTTAGACACCAATGTGAAGATACTGTTCACAAAGTCTCCTAATGGGGGAAAAAATGGTCAAGATGGATGCAGTATATTGATCTTCTTGCCCTCATTATAGCAAAGAGAACTCGAAATTGGAATTGGGATGGATGGGGAAAACAGAGAAGCTTTTGTTAGTTGTGAACCATCCTTTTCCCGTCCGTTTTATCCTTTAGGGAAACAAATAGAAAAACCTCATTAAGTCCATATAAGTCTAGACACAATGGCTCACCATTCTAAGTAGCTCTGATTCCCTAACCAAATAGATACCCTCCTGTTGTTTAATTAAAACAGCAAATAACCAAAACTGGTCCAGATAGTGGTGATCCATACTTTTCAATTGAGGGAGGTTTTCCCTGTTGCTTGAGAGGGATTTAGATAGGGATTATACTGTTCAGTATTCTGTTTTCACTATCTGCTCAGAATGTCCATCCGTTTACACACGTGTTCATCACATACACACATGCAGGCAACTACACAAACACATAGACAGGTTGAGATGACTTGAGATTGCTTCCCACGTCCGTTAGACAATCAGTAGCTAAAACTCAAAATGTCAAGAGTTGGGTGAAGAAAGCTAAGCAGATGGAAGTCTATTGCCAGTGTGGTCGTCAGGAAACCAGAGAAGTAGCAGATTTTCGTGCAGTTTGTGAAAATGGGAAAAAAGTCGCTGTCTTCTTGTTTTTACTAGAAACCCAGAAGTTACAAACCAAGCAACCCCCAACTTAATTCTGAATCACTCATCCAATAACTCCGCATTTATGATCCTCTTTGAGATAGATCTAACCCTGTAAATTATACTAAAATCTGCTCACAAAAACTGCACCCTACCGTCTGGCTTCCACAGCTGGAAATTAGAATAAAGCCTTTCTGTTACACCATTGAATCTACTCGCAGCAAAACCCTCGTGAACTCAGGAAGGTCAAAAGGAGACAAGAAGTTAACAAAGGAAAGCTTAGGTGAATTTGCCTGAACTTCACAGGTACTTCAATTTGGTTTATAATTACCCTTGAGAAAAATGATCAAATTATTTATGTATGTATTTTTGGCACGCCATCACAGCCCAAAGCAAACTACATGTACTCTGATTTGGACACAATTTGATTGTACCTATGACTGACCCCACACCTTGATCACAGCAGACACAGAAAAAGGTCCTAAATGGAGCATCACTTTTACCCAAGTTACACACAGTCCTATGGGTTCTTTAATTAGCTTCATAGAACTGGTTTCAATATGTCATTACTTTCTTCTGCTCTGTAAGCAGCAGATGTTTGAGAGCTAGTGCCAAGCATTAGGTTATATGCCAGAGATACAGGATATGGGATCTGAGTCCCTGACCTTAAGAAATGTACCGACTCTTGGAACAAAATAATGCTATTTGCAGGAACATGGACGGAACTAGAGACTCTCATACTAAGTGAAGTAAGACAGAAAGAGAAAGACAAATACCATATGGTATCACTTATATCTGGAATCTAATATACAGCACAAACAAACCTTTCCACAGAAAAGAAGCTCATGGACTTGGAGAACAGATCTGTTGTTGTCAAGGGGAACGGGGAAGGAGTGGGATGGACTGGGAGCCTGGGGTTAATAGATGCCTTCGGAGTATATGAGCAATGAGATACTGCTGTGTAGCACAGGGAACTATACCTAGTCACGTATGATGGAACATGATGGAGGATAATGTGAGAAAAAGAATGTGTGTATATAGATATATGTGTGTGTGTGTGTGTGTGTGTGACTGGGTCACTTTGCTGTATAGCAGAAATTGACAGAACACTGTAAACCAACTATAATGGAGAAAATAAAATCATTAAAAACATTTTAAAAACATTAATGTAAAATGTAAAAGAAAGAAAGAAAAGAAAGAAATTAATTCACCGACTATTAGAGGAAGGCTTTTTCAAGTGCTAAGTTAGCAGTGACGCCAGTCCTTGGAAACTTTTATGGGACACTTCACACAGGTGTCACTTCTCCCCAGAACTCCCACTGGTGAACCCCTGAAGAATCTGATTCGCTGTCTCTCCTGTGTATCCAGCTTTAATACACTGATTTTCTGGCAAAATAACAAAGAAAATCCCAAATACATTATTTGGTGAATGTAAGAAAAGATTATATATTATACTACCACAAGAAAGGCACTATTTAAGACCATACATTGGATTATTTTTTAACTTTTTTTTTTTTCTTAACCTGCTCTTCAAATCAATCAAAGAGTCTCTTCTCTATCAGGAAAAAAAAAAAAAAAAAAAAAGACTATTTAGCTATAACTACAACTAAATGTTTCTGATTCAATGGTTATACTTTTCTCTGAGGCAAATTTGAGATAATTCAGTTACCCCCTGCAAAATTATAGTGTCTTTAAGATACAGGGAAAACATCTGTATTTGGGAACAGAAGTGGCAAATTTTACAAGTATTAATGAATTAAATTTATATATAAATATTTGCAATGTTGGAATAAAATGAATAAGTAGTATTTTACATGTTTATTTTATACAGTTTCCCAACTAAGAATGAATTTCTTCAGGTGCTGGATATTATTAAATGATTGACATTCCTCATTTTTCACTACCAAGTGTCCCTTGTTACATCAGTACTTTTTTGTTGTTAGGCTACTGAATTAGTCTAATCCATGTGCTGATTGCTGTAGCAGATAATAGGTTGTGTATGATGTTACCAAAAACAAAAACAAAAACCCAAATTGTTGTATATAAATACCTGCAAAGTTTATAAGCTGGGGATTTTTGTTCATTAATACTTTCAAATGGTAGATGCTAGGCACAGTACTAGAATTTAAGTACCATGCAGATTTGTTGTTACCCGTTCTTCATTTAAGCTACTATGTTCCCGAATCATGAAAAATAAGTGTAGTTAGGTTTGTTAATTAGGTTTATCAAATGCTTTGCTCTTCCTCCATGGACCACCTGTTATCTTCAAGGGAAGTGTTGCAACTGAGAGAAGAAACCTTGCAATGAGAGCGTAGGGATGGACTGGGAATCTGGGGTTAATAGATGCAAACTATTGAATTTGGAATGGATCAGTAATGAGATCCTGCTGTATACGACTGGGAACTAAATCTAGTCACTTGTGATGGAGCATGATGGAGGATAATGTGAGAAAAAAAAATTTGTGTATATATGTGTGTGTGTGTGTGCGCACGTGCGCGCGCCTGGGTCACTTTGCTGAACATTAGTAAATTGAGAGAACACTATAAACCACCTGTAATAGAAAAAATAAAAATCATTATAAAAAAGAGTGTAGGCTTTCTTTGAACACTTTCTAGAATTCAGGGGTTAGTGTACATTTGAGTTCCTAATCCTGAGAAACCAAGGGATGTTTTTTCTCTAAATTTAAGAATAATTTTTTATTGGCTTTAACTACTGTATACTTGCTGCCATGTAATTACAGTAATTAAAATCTATTGAATGTTTACTAGCTACGAGGCCTGTGACCAAGTTTATTACAGGCATTTGTTTTTATGTAGGCATTTGTTTCATTTAATCTTCACAACTCAGCAAGGTAGACATTTTTTACTAGCCTCTTTTTAGAGATGGAGAAAGTGAAGCTTAAAGAAGTTGGGTCACTTGCCACAAAATTACACAACCAGTAAGTGGCACAGCATTTATTGGAACCCTGAGTTTACTGATTTGGAACCTTTGTTTTTAACCTCAGTAATATTCTGCTCAAGAAAATAATATCTAGAAAAAAGAGAGAAAAATAGAAAATAACTCTTTACTAATAAAAAGATGGGGGAAATGTATACCTGCCCCAAAAGAACTAATTAAAGTTTAATTCACAGTTTAAGTGAACTTTAGGAAGAAAAAGCAGCTACTTAGTGTTCTCATGTAATTTACCAGTACTGTGTCTTTTGCCACTAATTTGATATGTGTCCAAAAATGGGGAGAGGGGCACTGCAGGTATTGGCTGTTGGGGAGAATCGTAAATTGGAGAATTTATTCATATCCCCAGATCTTGGAGTTTTATCTATTTTAAATGGTAGGACTGAATTTTGCCCATGAACTTTTAATGTTTTTTTAAATGATTCTTATTTTTTCTATTATAGTTGGTTTACAGTGTTCTGTCAGTTTTCTAATGTACAGCAAAGTGACCCAGTCACACATACATATATACATTCTTTTTCTCACATTATCCTCCATCATGCTCCAACACAAGTGACTAAATACAGTTCCCAGGGCTATACAGCAGGATCTCATTGCTTATCCATTCCAAAGGCAATAGTTTGCATGTCCATGAACTTTTAAATGCAAAGTAGGTATTTGCATGTATGTAAGCAAAATCATGTCTTAACTATGACATTTCTGTAGTCAAAGTTGTTTGCACATGTACATTGTTAGACTGGCATCTTTAATGTTTTTTATTACATAGCATTTGACACATACAAAGGAATATGTGTCACAAACATATATATACTACAATGCCTAAAGTTAAAATAAACACCAGTGATGCCACCAGCAAATATAAGACCTAGAGCCTTGCTAATCTTACTGATGCCATGGGCACCTACCTCTGAGCCCCTTATCCATACCTTTTCCAGCTCTAACATCCTGAATTTGGTTTTATCATTTCCATTTTCCTGTTTTTCTTTTTAACTGGAGTATAATTGCCATATAACATTTAGTTTTTAGGTGTATGGACTAATGATTCAATATTTGTTGGTATTGCAAAATAACCACCATAATAAGTCTGGTTAACACCCATCACCATTCAGAGTTATAAATTTTTTCTTGTGATGAGGACTTTTAAGATTAACTCTCTTAGCATCTTTCAAATATGCAAGATAGCATTATTAATTACAGTCACCATGTTCAACATTACTTTATAATTGGATATTCTTTTCCCTTTTGACCACCTTCATCTATTTTACTTGCCCCCATTCTCCAACTCTGACAACTGCTAATCTGTTCTCTGTATCTATGAGCTGTGTTTTTTGATGAGGGTTTTTTAAGGCTCTACATGTGAGATCATATGGTATTTGTCCTTATTTGTCTTATTTTGTTTAGCATAATACCCTCAAGTTCTATCCATGTTGTCACAAATAGCAAGATTTCCTTCTCTTTTATGGCTAAATGATATTCCAGTGCGTGTGTGTGTGTGTGTGTGTGTGTGTGTGTGTGTGTACTCATATTCTTTATCCATTCATCTATTCATGGACACAGGCTGTTTTGATATGTTGGCTATTGTAAATAATGCTGAAATGAACATAGGAGTGCATATATCTTTCAAGTTAGTATTTTATTTTATTATTGGATAAATACCCAGAAGTGAAGTTGCTGGATCATACGGTAGTTCTATTTTTAAGGTTTTGAAGAACTTTCATAACCTTAAAAATTCTAGGTTTTTCCTCAGTTGCTGGACCACTTTATGTTCCCACCAGCAGTGCATAAATGTTTGATTTTTTTTCTCCATCCTCACCAACCCTTGTTATTTCTTGTCTTTTTGAAAATAGCCATATAAACAGAATGAAGTGATATCTCATTGTGGTTTTGATTTTCATTTCTCTAATGATGTGTGACATTAAGCATCTTCTCATGTATGTGTGGGCCATCTCTCTATATCCTCCATGGGAAAGTGCCCATGTGATCTTCCGTGCACGTTTTAAACTATATTGTTTGATTTTATTTGCTCTTTAGTTGTATGTGTTCTTTATATTTTTTTCATATTAACCCCTTATCAAATATGTGACTTGGAGATATTTTCTCCCATTCAGTAGGTTGTGTTTTCATTTTATTGATGGTGGCCTTTGCTATTCAGAAGGTTCCTAGTTTGATGTAGTCCCACTTGTTTTTGCTTTAGTTGTTGCTGCTTTTTATTTGCTTTTTAAAAAGAATTTTAGCGTCTTTGTATACATTTCTAAACAATATATTGCTTATTTCTGTTAACCTTTGAGTTTTCTAAAAATGGCATTTTACTATGTACATAGGTGATTGATGTGAATGTGCTTATTCATTTACCATTGTTTTATAGATTTATTCTTATTCTTTAAAGTAGCTGTGTTTTCTATCTCATGGCAATATAATAGAACTTTTTATAAGAGAATATCAGTTATCTTAGCAATGGGAATTTCTTTCCTGTAATTTGCATTTATGAATGGAGTTCCATGAACAAAATAAGTACATGTCTTCTGTGTTAGTCCCTTTGGGCTGTTGTAATAAGACACTATAGACTGACTTATAAACAACAGAAATTTATTTCTCACAGTTCTGGAAGCTAGAATTCTAAGATCAGGGTGCTAGCATGGTTGGGTTCTGGTGAAGGCCTTGTTCTGGGTTGCAAGTTACCAATTTCTTTCTGTGTCTTCACATGATAGAAAAACCAAGGGAGATCTCGGGGGTCTCTTTTCCAGTGGTGAGGGCTCAGCCTTCATGACCTAATTACCTCCAAAAGGCCCCACCCTTAAATGTCATTGCATTGTGGATTAGGTTTCAACATACAAATTTGAGGGGGTGGGGGACATAAACATTCACCATATATCATCTCCTAAACACAACTACTCTATATACTAGGTTGTCTCTTCATAGAGCAACATTTAGAAGCTCTTCATGAAAATCCAGTTCCCAGGCTAAGCTTGCTTTTTTATTATAGCAAATGCTTGCAAAATTACATTGAAAAATGAAACTGTCGTTAAATGTACATTCTCTTTAGTATCTTTTATAGTCATGAATATTTGCCAAGAAATGATTTAAACAGAATATATTCAGATCTATAACAGAACTGAAAAAAATACTAATAAAATTATTTGAACTTTTGTAGCTTTTTTGACTAAATAAGAAAGCTAAAGTATTTTATTTACTTAAAAGGCTAATAAAAGTGTTAAACTCATTCTCAATTAATAGGAGTCTGTTGCCACTCTCATTCTAGCAAAAGGAGTACAAGCGACACTTTAAATGTTGTACATATGGAGAGTTCTGTTGTGGCTCATGAGGTTAAGAATACAACTAGTATCCATATGCCGCAGGTGCAGCCATAAAAAGAAAAAAAATTTACACATGTATAGGTAATTGAAAAACCACCCAAAGCTGAAAAAGATAAAAACCACTGGTGATGCTAGGTGTATTGCTGCAGCTGTAGTCTCCTCTCCTTTGCAGTTCACTGATGGGGGATTGTATTCAAGATCCAGCTGTTGTTAAGAGAGGAAGAACCTTATAGAGTCCCTAATTCAGTGCTTGCAAGACCAAGACACTTCAAGTATGTACATTTTTAGATGAAGCATTAATCTAAATGATTATGTTGCCTGTCAGAATGCTTTTCACTGCAAGTGACAGAAAACCAAATTAGATAAAAGGGCAAGTTATTGGGTCACCTTATTAAGAAATCCTGGGTATATCTAGCTTTATATGTGGCTGGCTTCAGGATCTGAAACAACACCATAAGACCTGATCTTTCTCCCAATCTTGGTTTGACTCTTGTCCCTGTTGGCTTTCAAAGATAGCCTGTCCTAGGTTTAGATCTACAGGAAAATGGACACCCAGTCTGTCATCAGTCCCTGCCAAATATCTTGGATTTCATGGATTCTGACTGAATTACATTGTATAACCCATACCCAAGCCAGTTGCAGTGGCTAAGAAAATACAAGATTTTGATTGGTCAAAACTGCTTTATCTGCCCACCTCTGGTCAGGGAAGAAGTCAACCTTATGCCAGACAATGAGCTGAGCCTGAAAGAGAATGTGTGATTCTCTGGAGGAATTTGGGGGGTGTGCATCCCAGAGTATTGAAGAAATACTGAGTGGCTGCTTTCCTTTCAATTTAAAAAGTTCTTCTAGTCTTAAGGAATTTTATTTCAAATTCTACAACTGATTCCTAATTACCCTTCTCTTTCTCATTGCTTTTAGTGCAGTTGTTTCATGTTCTCCAAGGGGAAGGGGCTTGATCTGGGTGCCAAGCATCACCCTCCACAGTGTCATTAGAGACAAGTATATTCTGCACACTTCCATTCAGGGTAACCCCCTACAGCAGTCTGCAGCGGTAAAGTGGGATCTGACTTTCTCATACTCTCCCTCCAGCAAGTCTGAAGGGAATCATTATTCGCTAGATTCAAAATGTCCCAAAGCAAGTTTTAAGTATTTTGTACTCAAGATTGCTCTTAAGTTGGCTTATAATTATCTCAGCTCTAGTTTCAGTTTTCTTTCATCCTCAGAAAATTCTGTTATCATTTCTTGCCAGAGGAGATCTACCTCCCTTCACATTGAAACAGTTTAAAATTTCACATTATATGGTAGCTAAAATGACTACTTTCAAAAGCAGTCTTAGCTCATTGATACTTCCACTGGCTCATTCCTGTGAAACACATATGAAACATATGCTCATTAGTTACAGGAACCAATTTAAATGATAATGTTTTCAAACGGCCAACATCAAATAAACTTAGGGAGTAAACATCATTGCAACATGGTAAACAAGCTCTGAAGTGCAGTTGAGTGTGAAGGTTATTATCAAGGGACAGAGCTGGTGGGTACAGGGTAAGTAAACCAATCTACTGCCAGATAATATGTAAATTTCTCATGCAGTTCACTCCAATACTTCTCTTTTAGCTCTGCTGCCACTGTCCCTGGCAGGTTAAAAAAAAAAAATCCCAGGAGCTCTTGCTGACATGTTCAACATCTGTTTAAAGTAGAGAAAGGTATTTTGCGTGGGGAAGGATGGACTTGAGGATTTGGTGTGTAGCTGGATGACTCCATAAAGTACAAATAGGGCATAAATATTGTCATACTGTTAAGTGTCTTCGAATTCAGATATCACAGATTCATTATGCATACCAAAGCTACTATTACAAACTTCATCAATGAACCTTATAAAAAAAAAACCTCATCCTTTATCCCCTAGTATTAAGCATATTTTTAACTAGTGCCATAATATTTAGAACATCTCAGAAAAAAATTAATGCCAAGTAACAATTGATAGGCACTGAATATACCAAGAACACAGAAGATTTAGAATATTCAAGTTGGTATGAAATGATTAGAGGGAAGTTTAGTAGATTGACAGGGGGAAAGAAAAGATTTCCAGCAGAAAGCGTTATGTGCAGAGAAATGAAAATACCTGACCTGTTTTAAAATAACAAGTTAAGGAGTGTGAGAGGGGAAAAGAGTAAGCAGAAGAAGAACTAAAAAGGCAACTTAGGCCTTATTTGTTTTAAATTTTAAATAGCGAGCATTACAAATTTTGAAATACAGAAAAGTAAGGCAAAGAAACAAAATAATGGATCATAATCTCACTATCAAATTAACCTTATTAGCCACTTTCTAAATAAATATATATGTTATTAAGATCATACGTAAAGATAAAAGAAGAAAGTAAAAGCCCCATTAATCATCTCTGATGTCTCTCCCCAAAAGGAATTACTATCCATAGTTATTAATAATTAACCTTGAGTTTTCTCTTTAAAAAGTGTTTTAATTAATTTGAATTTGTCAGTAAAAGAAATCATATTATATATATCATGATATATTTATGAGATCCTCTCATGGCAACATATACAGATCTAATTCAGTAATTTTGGCAACTCAATATTTCACTATAGGGTTGAAACAGTTTAACTGATCTGATTGATGAATGTCTGGGTATCTTAGCCAAATCGCTCTCCAGAATCTTTCTAACACTACCTGCTTCTCTCAGTAGTTTATTAAGTCTTCTCTTCTCATAGATCTGGCAACCTTGGTTATCATCAAACATTTTAAATTTAGTAATGCCAAAGGTAAAAATTTTGTATCTGGATTATTTTATGTCTATTTCTTTTAAGAAGAGTATGATTAAGCATCTTTTTATAATATATTTAGCCATTTGAGGACATCGGTTTTGAAGAAATTTATATACCATCCTAAGATGTTTTCTGGGGACTAAAATATCTTGTTTTATTAAAAGTTAAGTCTTAGTAAACTCTGGATGATAAAATGGAAGAAAAAAAATGACTAAAGTATAATTTATTCCTGTCATTTTGTTTTATTATGTTTTTGACCTATTATCTTTTTTTTTTTTTTTTTTTTTTTGTCTTTTCTAGGGCCATGCCCACGGCATATGGAGGTTCCCAGGCTAGGGATCTAATTGGAGCTGTTGGTGCAGGCCTATGCCAGAGCCACAGCAACGCCAGATCCAAGCCGCATCTGTGACCTACACCATAGCTCTTGGAAACGCCAGATCCTTAACCCGCTGAGCAAGGCCAGGGATCGAACCCACAACCTCATGGTTCCTAGTGGGATTCGTTTCTGCTGCGCCACAACAGGAACTCCTTGACCTATATTCTTAATTACTATGTTAAGTTTACTCTTCAGGCATATGGAATAAAAATTATTTGGATAGGGAGTCAGCCCATAAAGCTTTTGTATTCACCTTCTCAAGAAAGTTAAGAAGGATAAATATGGAAGCTGTCATGCATGGAATATCAATGATAGGAAAGGTGTTGCCATAGGTATTTAGCCATATAAACTCATTGAAACCAATATGCTTATCCATGACTTCTTAACAAATGTTTATTTCTTCTGATTAAATCAACCCCTTTGCTTGAACTACTAGAAAAGGGGGTTGTGATAAGAACAAGAGTTAATTTTTATGTCATTCATATATTCAAATATTTCTCACACCCTAATTCTACAGCAAAGCAGTAATATGGGTTCTTTGTCGTCATTGTATTGCGTGGTAATAAAAACTCTGAAAGACTAAACTGTTTCCGGAGGAAGACGGGAGTCCCCATTGCAGGCATCTGGGTAGGTCCTGCCTTGCTGCACCACACATATCAGAACTCACACTAGACTCTGGCCCTTGTATGCCCTCTGTAATCATGCCTGTGACTTCATTCTAATACCAGGTCTTAGAGGCAGGCTGCATTTCGGCATTTCTTAAGAAGCAGTGGGTATGTTTTGTTAATACCCTGTCTCATTGACCCCCATACCGCCACAAAAACAGGTATTTATGTTCCAAACCAACAAGTACCCTGCTTGCCTACTAGAAACAAAACTCTACTAGAAACAAAACTGCATTCTTGGGCACATGTTGTCTTGGAAATTGTCAACATATGATATGGACAATTTGCAATTTTCAGAGAGCAGATCAATCAGTAGCAGAAAAAAATTGTTTCTGCCAGAGACACCATCTCCTTTTGTAAATCTCTGCTTTTGCAGACAGAAAGGGAAGATCCACTCAGGGACTATAAGCTTGCCTTCGGTTTACCCTCTGTTTACTTCAAAGATTGTTCCTCCTTGGGGGATAAATAACCACAACTTAAACTAGACTTTAAGGTAATATTTTTATACTGTCTAGTCAGTTTCATGAATTTCGAGCTTTTTTTTTGTTTGGTTCTGTTTTGTTTTTCCATGATGAGCCATAGTCAGTATGTCTTGTATTTACACACACACACAAAAATTATACAACTTCTTCTCTTATATTTCTCTTTATAGGGTTGCTGGGATAGAAAATTCAGATGTGTTAAATGATAATAATATCAATATCCCTCTCCTTGACCTCTCAACTTGATATTCTACTAAAGTCTTATTTGTGAGCTTTCATGAATTCTTTGTGGAGATGAAAATACCCTGTTTTCAGATTGCTAAGCAAGAATTCTCCTTTTTCTCTTTGCTTTTTCCCCCTCTAGATTTATAATCCAAAAAAATCAGAGAAGCCAAAACATCATCACTATGGAGATAGTCATGTGCCTTGTTCCTTTTCTCTCGTTCTGGAAAATAAGTCTGTGAAGCACACACAACAGTGTAATTGACTCTCTGGTGCAGCTGCCATTGGGTCTCTCCTATAAGAAATCATATTAGTCTTCCTTTTAAATGTGTTCAGAGCAATAAGTCATCCTTGACATTCACCATTCATACAACAAAATGTCTGTGTTACTAAATCAGCCCCAAGCTTATCAAATAATTAATACCAGATTTGTAAGTGACACAGATGATGTCAGGTTTTTGTATTAAGTAGGACCTTGATCCCCAGCATTTACTGGTTGCAATCCTTTTACTAACAGATAACATCTGCCAATGAGTAATACTTGGTTTCAGGGAAGAACAGCTTTTAGTGATTTTATTCCTAGGAAGTTTACTAGGTTGACAATGCTTTAAGCCAAATGCTTTTGTTTAACTGCTATAAAGCAAGAAATTGCTGTGCAAACTCTTTCACACTCTTTTAAGCCTTGAGGGAATAACATTTAAGGATCAGAAGATTCCTATTCAGTCCTTGGCATGAACTCACTTCAGTGGGTACAGCCCTAAAAAGAAAAAAAAAAAAAAAAAAGAAAGAAATCACCAATGAGTTCATTGCCTTTATATTTTGGGTAATGTCATTCTGTTAAGTAGGAATTAGAAAGATATTCTACACCAGGATCATATAGGAAAGACTTTGCTGTACTAACTCTGTCATCAGTATCACAAAAGTTGGGGTGAAAACACTCCCAAATTAGCCGTTTCTTACTACTGGACTGGAAGATTACAGATAAGCAGGGGCAGGGGGATAGGGGGAGATCTGCAATGCTGTGAGTATTAGATTTGGAGAACTCAGTATCTGTTCATATTTAGCTTCATATAGACACAGGCGATTACATATAGAAACATTTATAGATACGCAAATATAGATGGGTTAGTATGTACACATATTTCCTTGCTCTTCGGGCTAAGAGGACATTGAAGCGACAATAGTAACCAGCATTTTAGCACCCAGATCTTATTTTCTAATTCCCTTCTCCATCAAAAAGAACAAGGCTTCTTAGAGAAATTGATGATGCTAGTGTTTGAATAGAAAATATAAAGGATGAGTTGGAGCATCTTGCAGTGCCAGAAAGTAAGAAAATGCTAAAAGACCAAAACTTTAAAATGAGGTCATGTCAAAGGGACATAAAGGCCAACTGAAAAAGTTCCCAGATAGCCAAAATTGTTACAATTTGAGCAATAACACAAAATAGTATTGGATCTAACCTAAAATATAAACATCCATGTATCCATGTTGATATAAATGAATGATTGAAAAAATAAATGGAAATCACCCATGAAGAAAAATTCTAAATAATTCGGGTAGATAATTCATTCTCAAGGATGTGAATCATAGCTCCTGATTTCCTAAGTGTAGGCTGTACATGGGAACCTCTTTTCAAAGAATACAGCATAGAAAGAGGGAGAAAAGAGACACCTGGCGAGCACTACCTGAGCTAGGTGATGAAGGTTAACATCCACCGTGGTAAGTCATGTCAATAGCATGTATTCTTGATATCATGGCATAAGAATGGAACTTGCCCTCTGCAGTCTTTTAAAAACCTATAACCCTAGTATAATGATGGAAAACATTGCAGAAGTCCCCATTCAGGGACATTTTACACAACACCGAGTAGTACTCCTCCAAATTGTTAAGGTCATTGAAAATAGAGTCTAAGAAGCTGTAATAACCAAGAGGAGGCTAAGGCAACATATCAACTAAGTATCCTGTGATATCCTCAAGAGAACTCCTGGAACAGAAAAAAAAAAAAAAAAAAAAAAAAAGGTAAAAAAGGAAATATGACTAAAGTGTGGGTTTTAATTAATAATAATGAATTAATATTGGTTCATACATTATGACAAATTAATGTACCATAGTAATGTAACATGTTAATAATTGAGGAAACAGGGCCTGTGGCCTGTAAGAACTGCATACTGTAATTTTTCTATAAAAATCTAACTTTATAAAATTTTAAAGTTTATTATCTTTTAAAAAACATGCCCTAATTTACCCTTTTTATTATTTATATGGGCTTTAATTAGATGTCAATATTTTTATGACATCCACGCTAAATGACAATTCTCCAGCGCCCTATAGATTTGTGAGCTGGTTCTTCTAAATGCTTTAATCAAAGCTTCAGTTTTACTCTGAGAATGGTCTTCCCAGTTGTTAGGGAAATATTTTCTACGTTGTTCATAAGCTGTCATTTTGGTTATTACACCATCCCTGATAAAAGACCACTATAGCTTGACTCTCAGTTTTATTAAAACTCTATTATGATTATCCTTCTAAAAACACTCTAAACTCTGGTCAGCCTCAGTCAGAGTGGTAATGAGGGCGGAATGTATCATTGCAAGTCTAATTCTGCCCATTATATTCCTGCCTCTCCATTTATGCTAGTCTAAAAGTGTTATTTGAGCTGGAAGATCATTCTGTAACCTTCAGATTACTGCTGGGTGGCTTCGGCAGAAAAGGAATTACCAATGCATTAAATTTGAATTAGCTCTGAGAAATCATGCAGATGTATGCACAGAACATTATAGCAATACTGTCTCCCAGGCACAGCAGAATTGCTTTTATGCAGTTTTAAAGAATCACTTGAGCAACCCTTAAATTGCTCACATGATGAAGCTGAGCCAGCATCTTCTGTTTAAAAAAAAAAAAAAACCTGCAGCCCAAATCTAGCCTTTCAGGGAGTTGTCTTTCAGAGAAACCTGATCACATAGGGACTGCTGCTGAGTGGACTGTTTGGGTTTCAGCCACAGCATATGAGAACACCCTGGCAGAGTGACTGCAGAAGTGTCACTTAGACTAATGATTATGAATTATGCAGAGGGTCATATCCTCTTAGTTACAAGTCATTTACACATCTCCCTCTAGACTGCCTAGCCTGGTTCAATTTTTTTTTCCTCCTACTAGGAAATAACTCATTGAATAGATGTTCAAAGTTGAATTTATTGACATTCTATTTTTCTTCCATAATGCCAAGCTTGCAAAACAACCAAATGAAAAAAAAAAAAAAAAGCAAGACACTTACTCTCAGTGAAATTATAGCAGTAACAAGTCTCAGTTTATTTTTTGCCTTTAGTCTTTCACGGTGCTTCCCATTTTAAAGGTCTGACAGTTCTAATATCTCCCTTTCTGTCTCGCTCTTCTATCTTCAGTTAAATTGAAAAGGTGGTATAAAGAAGTATGCAAGGAAAAAGGAACACAGTTGATGCTGAAATGCACACATCTCAATCTGTAAGATACACACTATTTTAGAGAGCTACAAAGAAGGGGGTACAGTAGGAAAACCAGAGAATCTTCATCTTTGAATTTAAAAAGTCTGTCAGGTTTGACTTTCTTCTTTTATAAATCTGAGGGCTTAAGCCCACATTTAAATGAAGAGATAGGCTATAGACAATTCTGTATGTTTTAATAAGCAGATTATTAAGCCTGACTGCATAGATCCTTGGGAACGTCAGCTGAAATACAGGGATCTGTTTCTGTGTCACCTGCTGAACTTAGATTTCCTCACTTAGAAATATGAGGAGTATTGACCTGTCCCCCAAAATGGACCATCCATGACCAACTCAAAAGTCACAGACCGTTTTTCACAATAAAGCCAGCTAGAGCAGGATGGAGTGTTTTTTCTGAATTAATTGAGCAGGTTTTGTGTCCATAAGAGCTAACTAATGAGGGCAGAACATCTCAAACCTCCATAACCAACCTCAGGGCCAACAAGCCTTATTACTCTTTATATGGCAGGTGGTCATTTGGCCACACAAAGTGCCATTCAACACAAACCTACATCCTGGGCAGCTACCCTGACAGCTAGATTTGAAAGGAGGCCCTTGCTACCAGAAATGACAAGGACCAAGGAAAGATAACAGGAGAGTGTTCTGGAATGCTGTTCACACTTCCAACAAGTTAGTTGACATGGGTGGTGGAAAGGTACAGTGATGGCTTCAAGCTGCCACTGACTATTCCTGGGGAACCTGTGGTGTCTGTAGAGATTTCTCAGGAGCGCAATGCCTCCCTAATAGGAACGCAAATTAGTTAACCATCACACTGCACCAGCTAGATCTCATCCCTTTATCCTTGCATGCCCCCCAAATAAACCAAGATCAGCTCCCAAAGGGCAACTTGTGCCAGTGCAGTGGAGTTAGACGTCACTTAAAAACCTTCCTTGGCAGGATAATTCGTTGAGATAACAGCCAGCAGGACTTTTGACAGAGAATTCTCACCATGCCACTCGTGTGCTCAAACACAAAAATCCTTCTCAACCCTCCAAGAGAAAATGGAGGTGTGAGCATGACCTTCAGGCTGATGGCTCTACCCCTCCCCCAACTCCACCACCTTGCTCTGCCTTCCCTCCACCCCATGGCCACACTGCTTCCTGGCTCTTCCTCAGACAAGCTAACCTTGCTCCGGTCAGAGGGCCTCTGCTTGTGAAGCTCTTCCTTCAGCTGACCACACACAGGCTTCTTTGCTCACTCCCTTCTTTGCTCACTCCTGGCTCAGGTTGTATGTCATCACTAACGCCTTCTGAGATCTCCCAGTAACAAATAACACCCCCCCAACACACACACACACCCAGACATAACCTGTCCCCTTGCCGTGCTGTATTTTCCTAATTGTGCTCATCCCCAACAAATACACAGTACATTTTACTTACTTATTTGTACATTCTTATCTCCGCTGACAAAAAAAGGTCAGATACACAAGTGACGGGAACTTTGTTGTATTTACTACTTTATTCCTGGAATCTAGAAAGTGCCTGACACTATAGCGTGTACTCAGCAACGTATGTTGAATTGAACAAGTTCTACTGTGTATTTTCTCTCTTTATTTGCCCCCTTTTAGCCTCACTTCTCTCCACCCAGCTCCCTCCATACACACTCATGCACATGTGCATACCCAGCTCAATGACTTTTAACAGCCTTGCTGTTAATAGAAGTCAGAAAAAATGCTGTTGCCAGACAGATCACAGACACAGGGGTCTCACCCACAGAAGAGGAAAGCGCTTCTTCCTATCAAAGGAAAGCAAAAATAAAAAAATTTGAGCTCTGAAGTAAGAAGCAGATTCCAATACCCTTGGCCTATGGCATACAGACATTATAGAGCACACGTAAATGGGCCCTGTCCTACAAGCCTTCTCTTGGGTGCCTAACCACAGTACCATACTGGGAGAGAAGCAAAGGCTGACAGCTAAACACACCAAACATTTTTTGTATTTTGTAATACAGAGATATATACGGTAATTGGTAAAGAGCTCATATGATAGGATATAATGTTTAGTTGTCTTCCAAATACAATTTCACCATCTTTTAAAGCTACTCCCTAGCACAGAATATTCATGTTGTTTCTACCTGCAGATGCTCAGACCAGGTAGACTTTCAAGTGCCTAGAGAGGGTGCAGTTAGGTAAGCAGCCTGTTCATTCAGAGTTCTGTCTGTCTGTGCTCTGTGCCATATTGGCATGCACATTATTTTGATTGACAGACCCTTACATGTAAATTCACGTACCTGGAAATTATGCCTGAAACCAAGGATGGAAAGTTGACCTTGTCTCACATGCCAGCTTCAATTCATCAATGTGGCTATGTGGAGAGTTAAGTTGAGAAGAGTCAGATACTATGTCTGAGCTCAATGGAAAAGAAAGTGACATGGTCCATGTCTGCTGTGGATAAAAAAGGGAAAAATGACAAGCATATGTTCCTTTATTTGCCAACCCTGCTTTAGCTTCCAACAGCAATTCCAAGCTTGGGGGTATACTAACTAGGGGAGTGTTTTTAAATCAGCAAGCGATGGGCACATATCTGGTGTGACAAAGCATATTCAAAAATCACCATCATAGAGATATGTTTATTAATGCTATATTATTTATTTTGAAATGGCAAATAACATCCAAAAAAGTAAGAATTTGAGTGCTTGGCAGAAAAAGCAATGTGTTTTTAAGCATTGCTCTAGTCTGGATTCATAAATAACTTTCTTCTTCATCTTGGCAATGAATATAATTTAGTCTAATGAGCATTAATGAAACGGCTATGAGCATATTTAGATACCTCATATAAGTGGAATCATTTAGTATTTGTCTTTTTATGACTAATTTCACATAGCATAATGTCTTCAAGGTTCACCCATGTTGTAACATGACAGTTTTCCCCTTTTTAAGACTGAATAATGTTTCATTGTATGTATAATCCACATTTTTTTAATCCATTCATCTGGTGATAGACATTTCAGTTGCTTTCACTTCTTGGCTATAGTGAATAATGCTGCAGTGAACATGTGTGCAATTAATTACCTCTTCAAGATTCTGTTTTCAATTCTTCTGAATATATACCCAAGGAATGGGATTGATAGATTGTATGATAATTCTGTTTTTTAATTTTTTGAGAAAACTACATACTGTTTTTTGTAGTGGCCACGCCACTTTACATTCCCATCAACAATGCACGAAGGTTCCAATTTCTCCACATCCTCACCAACACTTGTTATTTTCTGGTTTTGGAATAGTGGCCATATTAACGGGTATGACACCATAAATACCTCATTGTGGTTTTGATTTGCATTTCCTTGTGGATTAGTGACATAAGCATTTTCATGTATCTGTTTATTTGTATGTCTTCTTTGGAGAAATGTCTATTCAAGTTCTTGAACCATTTTTAAATTGAGTTAACATTTATTTTGCTATGGAGTTGTAGGAGTTTCTTATGTATTTTAGAGTTTACACTCTTATCAAATACATGGTTTGCAAAAATTTTCTTCCATTCTGTAGCTTACCTTTTCACTCTTTTGGCTGTTTCCTTTGCTACCCAAAAGCTTTTTAATTTTATGTGGTCCCACTTATCTTTGTTGTTGGCTGCACTTTTGGGGTCCTGTGTTTGAGATTAATGCCAAAACCAATGTCACAAGGCCTTTTCCCTGTGTTTTCTTCTAATAGCTTTACAGTTTCAGGTTTTACATTGAAATCTTTCATCCATTTTAAGTTGATTTTTGTGCCTGGTATAAGATAAGAATCCAGCTTCAGTCTTTTGCATGTGGATATCCAGTCTTCCTAGCACCATTTGTTGAAGAGCCTATCTTTTCCCCATTGTATATTCTTAGCATCCTATCAAAGATCAGTTGACTGTAGATGCACGGATTTATTTCTGGGCTCTCTATTCTGTCCCATTCGTCTTGGTATCTGTCTGTATGCCAGTACTATGCTGTTTTGACTACTGAAGTTTTGTAGTATATGTTGAAATCAGCTTTGTTGCCTCCAGCTTTGTTCTTTCTTATTAGGATTTTTTAATATGATTTTTATTTTTTCCATTATAGTTGATTTACAGTGTTCTGTCAACTTATACTTTTTTTGGCTATTTGTATTCTTTTGTCATTCAAAACAAATCGTAGAAAAATTTTTTTTTCCTATTTCGGGAAAAAAAAATGCCATTGGGATTTTGATAGAGTTTGCATTAACTCTGTAAATTTCTTTTGAAAATAGAGACATTTTAACAATATTAAGTCTTCCAGTCATTGTACATGGAGTGTCTTTGTATCTTGTATAATTTATTTGTGTCGTGTATAATTTATTTCATCATTTCATAGTTTTCAAGTACAAGTCTTTCACATTCCTTAAAGCTTACTCATAAATGTTTAATTCTTTTTGATGCTATTGTAACTGAGATTGTTACTTTCATTTTCTTTTCAAGTAGTTCTTCGTTAGTGTACAAAAAGAACTGATTTTCTTTTATGTATAAAAGTTTCTTTTAGAATGTATAAAAAGCATTCTATCCTCTTTCCTTCGTTTAGCCAAGGGTTTGTCAATTTTGTCCTGCAACTTTACTGATTTTATTAGTTCAAAGTTTGGAGTCTTTAGGTTTTTCTATATATAATACTATATAATCTATAAACAGGGACAATATTGCTTCTTCCTTTCTTATTTGAATGCCTTTTGTTGCTTTTTTCTTACAGAATTGCTCTGGCTAGAACTCAAGTACTGTGTTGAATACAGTGATGAGAGTGGGCCTTGTTCCTGATTTTAAAGAAAAACTATACTCTTTACCATTGAATATAATATTAGTACAACTTTTTATTTTTGGCCTTTATCATGTGAAGATACTTTTCTTCTCTTTTTAGTTTGTTGAGAATTTTTATCATAGAAGGGTGCTGAATTTTGTCACACCCTTTTTCTGCATCTCTTAAGATGATCATGTGATTTTATCCTCTCTCCTATTAATGTCATGTATCAGATCATTGATTTTCATATGTTGAACCAGCCTTGTGTCCCAGGGATAAATTCCACAAGATTATGGTGAATGATTTTTTTTTAATGTGTTGTGGGGTTCAATTTATAAGTATTTTGTTGAGGATTTTTGCATCTGTATTCATCAGGGATATTAAGCCATTAGTTTTTTTATTTTTTCCCTTTGTGGTATCTTTGTCTGGCTTTGGTGTGAGAGTAAGACTTGCCTCATAAAATAAGTTTGGAAGTGTTCTATCCTCTTTAATTTTTCAGGAAGAGTTTGAGAAAAATTGCCATTAATTCCTCTTTAAATGTTTGGTAGAATTCACCAGCAAAACCATTTGGTCCTAGGCTTTTCTTGTTGGGAGATTTTCAATTATTGCTTCAATCTTCCTGCTAGTTATAGATCTTCTCAGGTTATGTATTATTTCATGAATTTGTCCATTTCTTCTTTATTATTCAGACTTTTGACATATGATTGTTCAGCAGTATCTCTTATGATCGTGGTGACATCCTTTGTAATCTCTTCTTTATTTTCTTATTTTGTCAATTTGGGCATTCTATCCTTTTTCCTTAGTCTAACCAAGGGTTTGTCAATTTTGTTTGTCTTTAAAAAAAAAAAAAACTCTTAATTTTGTTGATTTGTCTCTATTTTTAAATTCACTTATTTCTGCTCTAATTAACTCTTCTGCTAAATTTTGACTTGATTTGTTCTTTTTCTAGATTCTTGAGGGGAAAGTTAGGTTGCTGATTTGAGCTCTTTCTTCAATTTTAATATAGGTATTTGTCACTACAGACTTCTCTCTCTACTGCTTTTGCTGGTCACCATATATGCTGTGTTTCTATCTTCATTTGTCTCAAGATATTTTCTATCCCTTATGATTTCTTCTTTGACTTACTTGGTTGTTCAAGAGAATGGCTTTTAATTTCCAGTTCATGGTCTTTAAACGACTCTTTTAGAGCCAGTTATTACAAAGATGTCTAAAGGAAAAATAACAAAAAGTTTTCATGTTCTCCAAATAACATGAAAATGCAGGTCCCTTATATACAGATGAATTAAGTAGGCCTAGGTTCAGGAATTTATGGTAAGAACTATAAATCTGATCTGAAGAGGCCTTCACCCTAATATCATTCCTCCTTAATGTTGTAAAATACCTAAAACAAACATCCAAGTTTCATCCTCTTCTGTGCATTTCTAACTGGTTCCATAGTTCAGAGTCTGGTCTTTTCACTCCCCCTACCCCTGAGTCAACACTTTCTTATATTGCCCAGATTCTTTGCTAACCATTAACAATTAAAGACCTTTGGTCTCTGGTTATGGCCTGATTTTTAAGAGCTAGATCTTAATCAGGCATATGGGGCTTATGGTTTTCTGTTTCTATATTAATGAATATGAGACATATAATTACCTGTGTCCACAGTCAAGAAGGAGAATTAAGGTATATAAATTGTAGTATCTGCCTCTAGGTAATATTAGCTCATAGATTGATTGTACACAGTGAACATTACCCAATTTTTGCAGTCAAATAAAATCCCAAGTGATTTATAGAGAGAAGCAAACATTTTCTTTACAGTGAAAATAATGATATAATTTGCATTTATTATTTCCATTTATTAATTCACTTGATTTTTACAAAATCTTAGAGAGATAAGAATTAAGGAAAGGGAGTTACTGTTGGGGCTCAGTGATATCGAACCTGACTAGGATCCATGAGGATGCAGGTTTGATCCCTGGCTCCACGCAGTGAGTTAAGGATCCAGCATTGCCATGAGCTGTGATATGGGTCACAGATGTGGCTTGGATCCCGAGTTTCTCCAGTGGTACAGGCAGCCAGCTACAGCTCTGATTCAACCCCTAGCCTGGGAACTTACACATGCCACAGGTACAGCCCTAAAAAGCCAAAAACAAAGAAGAAGAAGAGGAGATTAGAATAAATGATTAGCCTATATATATTTAATATTTGTAGTGTTAAATTTGAAAGAAGCCTTACATCCCATGACATCAACTAATTGGCAGTTTTGTTAGGAGATAAATTTCATTAGCCTGTCCTATAAGCCTGGCTTGTTGAAATAAGTGAGGCATGCCAAAGTGAGCCAGTGAGTGTAAGGTAAATACCCAAAGACAAATAAACTCAGTCATAACACACACACACACACACACGCACGCACACACACACACACACACACACACACACTACAGTGGAATTCACAAACTGACAAAACATGAAAATATCAGAAGTAATTTCTCATAAAAATCAAGATGTATATGTGAAGATTCAAAGGGATAAATGATTTCCTAGACCTTGTCAGGTTAGACATTAGTAAAACCTGCTATAATTCTAGACCACAACATTTTCTTATACCTCATGCCACAGTCAGCAGATATGAGCTAGTATCATTAAAAAAAAAAAAGAAAGAAAGAAAGAAAGAAAGAAAGAAAAGCCCTCTTTCAAAATGAGTGGGCTGAATCAAACACCCAGAACCAGTGGGCTGGTTCTGGATAGATTGATTAAATCCAGATTGCGTGTTAGAACAGAGAACTAACTCCAACCCAAGATATGTATCCTGGGGAGAGCTATCTCTGAGGGGTGGAATGAGAAAGTGACGGTCAGAAGGAGATCAGAAACCTATGCAATGTAATGGGTAATCATAGCATATCTAGGAAATTTAAAGTTTTAGAGAAGCCATGAATTCATAATTTGGCTGTAAGTTTGAAAAGTGTCATGTTACAGAATATTTATCAGATAAGAAAGATGTCTAGACAAAAGCTAGTTAGAGACAGCCTGTAGTAAGAAACTAACAGAGAATCACCTCTGAGATAAGATCCGAATAGTTGAAAAAAATCTTTCAGTTGGGTCTTTTTTCTCCACTGCTTTTTGGGTGAAAAGAAATACCTGTAGTTAATGGCAGGGTTAAAATGAGCTTTAAAAAATGGAAAGAAAACTGAAAATCACCCCTTTGAAAAACTTGATTTGTACCTAGTTATAGGTTAACATCCCTAGATCCCCTCAGACCTGCTCTGACTAGTACTAGAGAAGGCATGGACTGAAGTCAGGGGAAAATATAATAGAAAAGTTGAAAGAGTTGACATATATAGATTAAGAAGACTTTCATGCTCTTCTGTATGCTTAACTTAACTATTGAACATTTTTACCTAAATGGAACATGCAAAACCTCAAATTCAACATGTCAAATATTTAATGAAACATTCTTTTGCTAAATTTATTTTTTCTTTTGTATTCCCATCTTTTAAAAAAAAAAAAATTGTTGGAGTATAGTTGACCTTGAAAGTTGTGTTTGTTTCAGGTGTGTGTATTCCCATCTTAAGGAGAATAACCAGCAGGCTCCTAAGTTTAGCAAAAACAAAAACTAAACTTAACTCTCTCCCTAATCCCACATTCACTGAATTACCTCTTCCTTTAGGTTCTTTACTTCAACTCTAGCTTGAGGCCCTCATCCTTTAGAAGAGTGAAATAATCGCCCTACTGCTCTTAGTTCCTCTACTCCAATCCCATAAATTCACTCTTCACATTGCTGACATAATAATCTTTTCTAACAAAAACTTGATCCTGACAATTAACTAGTTAAAATCTTCAGGAACAATCCAACTTTTAAAATGCGTTTTAGAGACTTTATTGTATTATACCTTTGAGGACTTTCTTGACTACGGTTAAGTGCATTGTCTTTAAAGTGGGCTGTTTACTTTAAATCTAAATTGCATAAAGTTGTATGCCTTGGGGAAATTTTTTTCTTGTATTCTCTCTCATCTTTAATTGAAACTAACAAGCATATTGAATATGTTTGAAGAAATGTTTTAAAGGAGATGGAAAGAAGTGAGTATCAAGCAAAAGATGATGATGCATTACCAGATTTTGAAAATAACCAGAAAAAACATAAATTTTTTAAATGAGAATTTCTATTTTATTTTTTAAAATAATTTTTATACAGTTTTAAAGTTTTTACTTTCCATTTAGCATTATAACAAAATATTGGCTATATTCCCCATGTTGTACAATATACCCTTAAGCCTGTCTTACACCTGTCAGTTTGTACTTCCTGCTCCTCCACCCCTATGTTGGCCCTCCCCCTCACCGGTAACCACTAGTTTGTTCTCTATATCTGTGTGTCTGCCCCTTTTTTGTTATATTCACTAGTTTGTTGTAGTTTTTAGATTCCACATATAAGTAATATACAGTATTTGTCTTTATCTGACTTATTTCATTTAACATAATGACTTCCAAGTCCATCCATGTTGCTGTAAATGGCAAAATTTCTTTCTTTTAATGGCTGGGTAGTATCCCATTGCAAATATGTACCACATCTTCTTAATCTATTCATCTATTGAGGGACACTTAGGTTGTTTCTATAACTTAGCTATTGTAAATAATGCTGCTATGAACATTGAGGTGCATGTATCTTTTTGACTTAGTGTTTTGGGGGGTATTTTTGGATATATACCCAGGAATGGAATTGCTGAGTCATATGGTAGTTCTATGTTTGGTTCTTGAGAAACCTACATACTGTTTTCCATTGTAGCTTCACCAATTTCCATTCCAACCAATAGTGTATGAGGTTTCCCTTTTAAACACATCCTATCCAAAAATTGCTACTTTTCTTATTGATAATAGACATTCTGACAGATGTGAGGTGATATCTCATTGTGGTTTTGATTTGCATTTCCTTGATTAGTGATATTAAGTGTCTAGAAAAAATATAAATTTAAAAATTCTGAAATCTATAAAATAAATATTTTGAGTTACAAAAGCAAAAAATGTATACAATACTAGCAATCAAAATCCACCAATATATAAAAATGTAATCCAACTTGGCCAAATTAGATTTATAACCAGAGGTACTTGAAGATTGATTTCTTTACTAGTGTTAGGAAAATGATTAATTACATTAATTATAAATCATATGATACTTTGATAGAAGCAGAAAAAAGAGTGGATAGAATTTAACTTCTAATTATAATTTTTTTTGAAAAAATAGAGTTCTTAGCAAACCCGGGATAGTACAAAAATGTCTTAGTTTGGTAAAGAACATATTTAAAAAATCTGCAAAATCCTACCTAAGGATAAAACACTGCACTCACTCTATTTACTTTGAAAAAAAGGACAGGTATGCACCAAATTATCTTTTCTATTTGTAACTTAAAAAGTGGACACAATGCTAGATTCAAAAGCCCATAAATATGAATTGACTGCAATTCTGCATATCATAAACAAATTAAGAATTATGTATACCATTTTAATGTGTAACATTTAAAATCATATAGGGTGTTCCCATCATAGCTCAGTGGTAATGAACCCAGAGGATGCAGGTTTGATTTGGGACCTCAGTGGGTTAAAGATCTGGCATTGCCATGAGCTGGGGTGTACGTCACAGATGCAGCTCAGATCCTGCTGTGGCTGTGGTATAGGCTGGCAGCTGCAGCTCTGATTCAACCCCTGGCCTGGGAACCTACATATGCTGTGGGTCCAGAACTAAAAAGATAAATAAATAAATAAATATCATTAAAAAGAATCTATAAAATATCTAATACAAATTTAACAAAAAAATACGTAAGACCTTAGGGGAAAATTTTTACAATTTCAATAAAGGAAGTGAAATAAAATATATAAATGGCAGGCTACAGCATGTTCATTGAGTAGAAGAGTAAATACTACAAAGAAATTAGTTCTGCCACAATTTATCAATAATTCACTACAATTGTAATCAAAATTCTGACAAGTTTTAGTATCTACATATGAGTATATATAAGGAACTTGGAAAGGTGATTCTAAATATATATGGAAGGAACCAAGAATATCAATTAAAGAAACTCTTCAAGAAAAACAAATTGGAAGGTTTTACCATACAAAGTGTTCTGACTTACTAGAATGCTAATTAATTTTAAAAGGATGGTATTGGAGCAAAAATAGGCAAATAACCAACGGAGCAGAATAGACAGAATAGAGAAACAGATTAAGAACTGAAATCCTCTACCTCCATAGTCAGCCCAGAAAATGAGAGCAAAATCACACCTTATTACCATTATTAATGTGAATCTTCCTTCCACTTTCTTGATAGCATTTCCTTATTCTTCTAAGACTATCCTGCCCAAGAGAATGGTTGATTATTTATTACAGGAACTTCTCCAATGACCCAGAAACTTTTAGATGGAAAGCATCGTGGTTATAAACTCAAGATTCTTGGAAACCCTTGCCTCAGAATCCTCCTTTGCCTTTTTCTCCAATTCTAAACTATCATGATATTTACCCAGTCCTAATCAAATCTCCAGAGTGAAACAGCAGCCTTAAACCAAACTTCTAGTTTTCAATAACTTTTGGCTTTACTTGTTCACTTCAAGATGCTGCCAAAGCTTTGTGAGATGGTGTTCTTCTTAACACAATAAGCAATAAACTCATATTTTTTTCTCTTTTGGGGATATATGTGGGAAACCCAATTTCAGCAGTAGCTATCACTGGACAGAAACATGATTTATGTCAGACCTGTGAGGAAATAGGTTATTGACTTTCAAAAAAGTGCTCAAGTAATTGATTTTATCCTTATAGAAAACTATAAAGATAGACTACTTTATACTATGCAAAATAATCAATTTGAAAGGATATTAAAGATCTATATTTAAAAAGCGAAACTAAAATTGTTAGAAGACTATATGATAGAATATCTTTAAGATTTCAGGATAAGGAAGGTTGTTTTAACAAGACACAATAAACCAAAGGCACAATTTATTAACTTAACTTTATTAAGAATTCCATTTTATCAAAATTCATCGTAAAGAAAATGAATAGACAAGACACAAAATTAGAGACATAAACTAGCAACAAGTAACATATAAAGATTTAGAATCAAGAATACAGAAAGTATTCCAGCTTATCAATAAGGAACACAAAATACAAAAAAATAACAGCCATATAATAGGAAAATAAAATAAGTATGAAAAGATGATAATCTCATTTATAGTAAGAAAAAGCAAATAAAATAATACTAATATTTTTCACAAACTGGAAAATAATTATATCACAGAGGTTCTCCCACAGGAAAGAGTTCTGAGCCCTGTATCAGTCTCCCCTGCCTAGAGGTGGGGCATTGAACGGAGGAACCCCCCAGGGCAATTGGCTTTGAAGGCAAGGGGGGCTTTTTGCATGCAAGAACTCCACACGAGTAGGGAAGACAGAGATTCCAATCTAGGAGGGTGAGCAAAATGTTTCATGTGCATTGGGACCCAGAGCAAAGCAGTGACTCCATAGGAGCCTGGGCCAGACCTACCCATGCATCTTGCAGGGCCTCCTGGGCAGGCAGGGGTCAGCAATGACTCATTGTGGAGGCAAGGACACTGGTGGCAGAGGCCCCAGGGAATATTCATTGGTGTGAACTCCCCCAGAGGTTGCCTTTTTGTCATCAAGACCTGGTTCCAACCAACAGGCTGTAGGCTCCAGTGCTGGGACACCTCAGGCTGAAGAACCAACAGAGTGGGGACACAGCCCCACCCATCAGCAGACAGAGAGTCCCATAAAGGATAAATCCAAAGAGAAACACCCTGGGACACATATTGATCAAACTGACAAAAATTAAATGCAAAAAGAAAAGATGAAAAGCAACAAATAACATGCAAGGGAATCCCCATAAGGTTAAGAAAATTTCAAATGGGAAACCTCACCAGTAAAGCAAACATACTGTAAAGGTAGAAAATCATCCACAAACAAATATGGTATCAAAACCAGAACTTGTGGAAAGAGGAGATTACAAATACAGGATATTGGAAAGGCATTTGAAATTAAGGGACCATTGATTTAAAACAATTGTATATCAAAACCTCATGGTAACTGCAAATCTAAAATCTGCAATAGATACACAAAGAACAAGCAATCTGAACATAACACTAAAGATAATGATCAAATCACAAGAGAAGAGAACAATGGAGGAAGGGAAGATAAAGCAGTTACAAAAGTGAATCCAAACAATTGAAAAAATGCCACTGAGAACATACATATTGGTAATTACTTTAAATGTAAATGGATTAAATGCTCCAACCAAAGGACAAACTGGTTGAATGGATACAAAAATTAGACTCATATATATACACTGTCTATAAGACAGCCACTCCAAATCTAGGGACACATATAGACTGAAAGTGAGGTGGTGGCAAGAGGTATTCCATGTCAATGGAAATCTAAAGAAAGCTGGAGTAGCAATACTTACATCAGACAAAATAGACGTTAAAGTAAAGACTATTACAAGGCACCAAGAAAGACCCTACATAATAATTAAGGAATCAATCCAAGAAAATAAAACAATTATAAATATATATGCACCCAACATAGGAACACTTCAATATATAAGGCAAATACTGACAGACATAAAAGGAGAAATCAACAGGAACATAATAATAGTGGGAGACTTTAATACTCTACTCTAATCAATGAATAGATCATCCTGGCAGAAAAAAAAAATCAGTAAGGAAACGCAGGCCCTAAATGAAATATATAGAACATTTCATTCAAAAGGGAACACACATTCCTCTCAACTTTACATGGAATATTCCCTAGGCTATGTCACATCTTGGACCATAAACCAAGTAAATTTAAGATAATTGAAATTATATCAAGCATCATTTCCCATCATATATCTATGAGATAACCAATCAACTAGAGGGGGAAAAAACAGCAAACATCATAAGCACATGGAAGCTAAACAATGTTATTAAACAACTGATGACTTCCCTGATAAAACCAAAAAGGAAATAAAAAATACCTAGAGGAGTTCCTGGTGGTATAGTGGTTAAGGATTTGGTGTTGTCACTGCTGTGGTACAGGTTTTATCCCCAACCCAGGAACTTTCAGGTGCCTTATGCACAGCCCCCCCACCCCACCCCCCTAAAAAAAACCTAGAGACAAATGACAATGAAAACACAATGATACAAAACCTATGGGAGGCAGCAGGAGCAGTTATAAAATGGAAGTTTATAGCAACATAATCTTATTTCAAGAAACAGGAGAGAGGATTAAGATGGTGGAATAGAAGCACTGGAGCTCAACTTCTCTCCTAAAAACAACAAAATTCACAACTAAAGGCTGAGAAATCTCCACCCAAATGGACCAGAAACCTTAAAAAAGATACCCTACTCCAGAAGAAAAAGAGGAGGCCACGTCAAGAGGTAGGAGGGGCAATTTCAAGATATAAACAACCCCCTACCTCCCAGGTGGGAAGCTCCACAGACTGAAAACTAACTGGTTCACAGAGACTCATCTACAGGAGTGAGAGTCCTGAGCCCCACATCAAACCCTCACGTGAGGGGATGTGGCACTGGGAGAAAGAGCCCCTGGAGCATCTGGCATTGAAGGCCAGTGGGGCTTGTGTGCAGGAGCTCCATGGGAATGGGGGAAGCGGAGACCCCACTCTTAAAAGGCACACACGGACTTTCATGTGCACTGGGTCCCAGGGCAGAGCGAGGTCTCCACAGGAATCTGGGTCAAACCTGACTGCAGTTCTTGGAGGACCTCCTGGGAAAAGAGGAGTGAATGTGGCTTGTTGTGAGGGAAGGACATTGAAGGCAAAACTCTCCGGAATATTCAACAGGGTGCTTTTCTCTGGAGGTGGCCATTTTGGGAAAATCTGGCCCCACCTGTCAGGCCGCACTGAGAAGCCCCAGGGCAAACAACAATCCAGGTGGGATCACAGCCCCACCCCTCAGTAAACAGGCTACCTAAAGACCCCTCAGGCACACAGCTGCCCCTAATGCCATCCAGAGACTAAGCCTCACCCACCAGAGGGATTAGAATCAGCTCCACCTACCAGTGGGTAGGCATCATCCCCTCCCATCAGGAAGCCTACAGCAAGCCCCCATACCGACTTCAGCCACAGGGGGCAGACATCAGAAGTAAGAGAGGCTACAACTCTATTATCTGTAAAAAGGTCATCACACCAAAAACCTGTAAAAATGAAGAGATGGAGAACTATAATTCAGATGAGGGAGAAAGGAAAAACCCCAGAAAATCAGCTAAGTGAGGAGGAGATTCTTAGCCTCCAGGAAAAAGACTTTAGATTGTTGATGCTGAAGATGATGCAAGACATTGGAAATAAACTGGAGGCAAAGATGGATAACTTACAGGAAACACTGACCAAAGAGATACAAGATATAAAACTTAAACAAGAAGAGATGCAAAATACAATAACTGAAATAAACAATTCACTAGAAGCAGCTAACAGCAGAATACAGGAGGCAGAAGAACAAATAAGTGAGGTGGAGGACAGATTAGTGGAAATTACGGATATGGAACAGAAAAGAGAAAACAGATTGAAAATAAATGAAGAGAGTCCCAGAGAATCTGGGACAACGTTAAACGCACCAACTTCCATATTATAGGGGTGCCAGGAGAAGAGAGAGAGAAGGGGACAGAAAAAATATTCCAAGAGATAATAGCCGAAAACTTCCCTCACATGGGAAAGGAACCACTCATTCAAATCCAGGAAGCACAACGAGTACCATATAAAATAAACTCAAGGAGGAATACACTGAGACACATATTAATCAAACTGACCAAAATTAAAGACAAAGAGAAAATCTTGAAAGCAGCTAGGGAAAAGAAACAAGTAACATACAAGGGAACCCCAATAAGGTTATCAGTAGATTTTTCAACAGAAACTCTGCAGGCCAGAGGGGAGTGGCATGATATACTTAACGTGATGAAAGGGAAAAACCTCCAACCAAGATTACTCTACCCAGCAAGGCTCTCATTCAGATTTGAAGGAGAAATCAAAACCTTCACAGATAAGCAAAAGCTAAGAAAATTCAGCAACACTAAAGAAGCCTTACAACAAATACTGAAGGAACTTCTCTAGGCAGAAAAGACAAGACAGCAACAGGAAACAAAAATTCTACAAATGACAAGGCTCACCAGTAAAGGTGTTTATACAGTAAAGATATGAAATCATCCATGCACAATTATACCACCAAAATCAGAAATCATCAGAAGAGGTGGGTACAAATGCAGGACACTGGAGATGAACTTGCAATTAAGAGAACAACAACTTAAAACAATCTCATATACATATAGACTCTTACATCAAAACTTCAGAATAACTACAAACCAAAAATCTGCAATTGATACACAAACAAGGAATCTCTGGAGGAGAAATCTATCTCATAGTAAATAAGTGCTTAATCCACCATGAAGGGGGTCGTTTGACATCATTCTTGGAATGCTGAAGTCTTCTTAGATCTGATTCTGATTTCCTCTCCATCAAAGAAATTATGATAATTATAATTAAATAATGCAATTGTACAATTAAATAATACAGTTCTACAACTGTATTATTAATAACCATTTCTCTCCATGTTACAATGTAAAGTCTATAATGTCTTATTTATCACATCGCCTAGAATGGTGTAATGCCTATATTGAAGAATTAATAAGATGTAACAAATTGTGAGGACATATTATATAGTTACACTGTTTTTTAACCAATTTATGCATTTTATATTTTACTTATTTTCGGAGGGTGTATTATTTTTGTTATTCTTGCCTGTTAAGTTATTATTTTTATCATGCTATATAAAATATTTAATGGTATATAAGGCTTTCTTCTTTATAAATTTTAGTTGCATAATATACACAATTTTAATATAATGCTAATATTTAAAGAAAAATTGATATGTAATAGATAATACTAAATAGTAAAGATGAAAGCCATACAAAATGGGATAAAGTATAGAATAAATGTCCTATTTGTCTCAGCATATTTTCCATTCCACTTCTCCAGAGGGAATCACTTAATCTGTTTCTTAAGATCCATGATATAATAATCTGTGTGAATGTAATTGTGTTTAAATATATGTATTTTATTCTGAAAAAAAAATTTTAAAACCACAAAAAAAACAAAAAACTAAAATAAACAACCTAACCCTTACACCTAAAGCAACTAGAGAAAGAAGGTCAGCAACAAAAACCAAAGACAGAAGAAATCATAAAGATCAAAGCAAACAAGTGAAATAGAGAGGAAGAGAAAAATATAAAAGATCAACTAAACTAAAAGCTGGTTCATTGAAAAGGTAAAAATTGATAAACCTTTAGCCAGACTCATCAAGATAAAAAGGCTCAAATCAATAGAAATAGAAATTAAAAGGAGACATTACAATAGACACCACAGAAATATAAAGGATCATAACAGATACTCCAAGTAACTATATACCACTAAAATGGACAACTTAGAAGAAATGGACAATTTCTCAGAAAAAGTAAAATATTCCAAGACTGAACCAGAAAGAAATATAAAATATGAATAAACCAACCCCAAATACTGAAATTGAACCTGTGATTTAAAAATTTCCAATAAAAAAAGCCCATGACCAGATGGCTTCACAGGTGAATTCTATAAAATATTTAGAGAAGTGCTTACACCTGTCCTGAAACTCTTCCAAAAAATTGCTGAGGAAGGAGTACTCCCAAACTCATTCTCTGAGACCACCATCACCCTGATACCAAAGTCAGACAACAGTACCACAAAAAAAGAAAATTACTGGCCAATATCACTGATGAATATAGATGCAAAAAAAACCTTCAACAAAATACTAGCAATCCAAATCCAACAATACATTAAAATGATTATACTCCATGATCAAGTGGGATTTATCCCAGGGATGCAATATCTGAAAGTCAGTGTTGTAACACATAAACAAATTGAATAAAAAGCATATGATCATCCCAATGGGTGCAAAAAAAGCACTCTGTAAAATTCAGTACCCACTTATTAAAAACTCTCTAGAAAGTGGCATAGAAAGAACCTATCTCAACATAATAAAGGCCGTATATGACAAACTCACAGCTAAGATCATTCTCAATGTTGAAAACCTAAAAGCATTTCCTCAAAGATCAGGAAAAATACAAGGAAGTCCATTCTCACTACTTTTATTCAGCTTAATTTTGGAAGTCCTAGCCATGGAATCCAAATCAGAAAAGAAAACTATCACTGTTTGCAGATGACATGAGACTTTACATAGAAAATCCTAAAGATGCTACCAGAAAACTGTTAGAGATCAACAATGATTTGGTAAAGTAGCAGGATACAAAATTAAAACACAGAAATCTATTGTATTTTTATACATTAACAATGAAAGATCAGAAAGAGAAATCAAGGAAACAATCCCATTTCCCATCATTCCCAAAATAAAATAAAATACTTGGAATAAACCTACTAAGGTGGTAAAATAATTGTACTCTGAAAACTGTAAGATGCTGATGAACGAATTGAAGATGACACAAATGGATGGAAAAATATACCATGTTCTTGGATTGGATGCATAAGTGTCATCAAAATGAGTATACTGCCCAAAGACGTATACAGATTCACTGCAATCCCTATCAAATTACTGATGGCATTTTTCACAAAACTAGAACAAAAAAAAAATTAAATTTGTATGGAAATACAAAATACTTGGAGGAGTTCCATTGTGGTTCAGTGGGTTAAGGACCCTTGTTGTCTCATCCACTGAAGATGCAGGTTTGATCCTTGGCCTTGCTCAGTGGGTTGAGGATCCAACATTACCCCAACTATGACATAGATCACAGATGTGGCTCAAATCTGGTGTTGCTATGGCTGTGGCATAGCCCTCAGCTTCAGCTCTGATTCAACCCCTAGCCCGGGAACTTTCATATGCCACAGGTGCAGCCATTTAAAAAAAAAAAAAAAAACTCAAATAGCCAAAGAAACCCTGAGGAAGAAGGATGGAGCTGGAGGAATCAGGCTTCCTGACTTCAGACTATACTACATAGCTACAGTAATCAAAACAGTATGACACTGGCAACAAAAACAGAAATCTAGATCAATGAATCAATAGAAAGTCCAGAAATAAACTCATGCACCTATGGTTAATTAATCGTTTATTAAGGAGGCAAGAACATACAGTGGAGAGAAAACAGTGTCTCCAATAAGCAGTGCTGGGAAAACTGGACAGCTGCATATAAAAGAATGAAATTAGAGCCCTTTCTAACCATACACAAAAATAAACTCAAAGGTGGATTAAAGACCTAAGTATAAGACCAGATACCATAAAACTCTTACAGAAAACATGGGCAGAACACTCTTTGACCATAGCAATATCTTTTTGAATCTACTCCCTGAAGTAATGAAAAAAAATTTTTTTTAATGGGAATTAAACTTAAAAGCTTTTTTACAGCAAAGGAAACCATAAACAAAACAAAAGGACAACCCATAGAGTGGGAGAAAATATTTGCAAATGAAGCAACCAAGAAGGGATTAATCTCCAAAATATGCAAACAACTCAAGCTCAATATTACAAAAAAAAAAAAAAAATCAAAAAATGGGCAGAAGATCTAAACAAACATTTCTCCAAAGAAGACAGATAGACAGCCAAAAATGCACATGAGAAGATGCTCAACATTGCTAATTATTAGAGAAATACAAAACTAAAATAAGATATCACCTCACATCAGTCAGAATGGCCATCATCAATTGCTGGAGAGGTTGTGGAAAAAAGGGAAACCTCCTACACTGTTGGTGGGAGTGTAAATTAGTACAACCACTATGGAGCACAGTATGGCAGTTGTTTTAAATACTAAAAATAGAACTAGCATATGATCCAGCAACCCTACTCCTGGACATATTTCTGGAGGAAATCATAATTCGAAAAGATGCATGCACCCCAATGTTCACTGTAGCACTATTTACAATAGCCAAGACATGAAAGCAATCTAAATGATCATCAACAGAGGAATGAATAAAGAAAATGTGGTATGTATATATACAAGGGAATATCACTTAACCATAAAAAAGAATGTAATAATGCCATTTGCAGCATCATCAATGGACCTAGGGATTATCATACTAAGTGAAGTAAGTCAGAGAAAGACAAATATGATATCGCTTATATGTGGAATCTAAAAAAATACAAATGAACTAATTTACAAAACATAGACACAGACTTCAAAGATTTATGTGTATTTTTTCAGACACATAAAATCAAAGTTACGCTTACCAAAGGGGAAATGTGGGGGGGAGGGATAAATTAGGAGTTTAGGATTAACATATACACACACTATATATAAAATAGTTGATCAACAAGGACTTATTATATAGCAATATGAACTAAAAACTCTGTAATAACCTATATGGGAAAGAATCTGAAAAAGAATAGATATATATATGTGAGGGGGTGTATAGATAGATATAATATAGATTTATATAAATAAAGCTGGGTCACTTCTCTATACACCTGAAACTAACAGAACATTGTAAATCAACTATTCTCCAATAAATAAAAATTTTTAAAAAAAGATGCTAGGAAATCATTTTACATACATCAGATTGGCAAATATTTTTAAATAATATATTATCAAATATTGGCAAAAGAATATAGAACCAGAATCTTATACTATACAATTGGCTTGCAAATACATAGTAGCACTTTGGAAGATAATTTGGCATTATCAAACATATAACACACATCCTATTCCTGAAAAAGTTTTAAACTACTTATTCTTCTTTTTTCAGACATGTTCATTATTTATTTTATGATTATTTCTGAAAAGCTAATGAGGCCCACATTAAAATGTTTAAGTCTTCTAGGATGTTAATGGTCCAGTTCTTCCACTTTAGCATCCATCCTCTAACCAGCTTCTAGTTCCTCATCAAGAGGTTGGGATATCAAGAAAGGAAAGGAGCAGGAAAGAGAAATCACTATTTTTCCATACAGGGCTCTACATCGTAATTTTAAAGGTGCCTAGAAATTTTATTTTTCCTCTAGATCTTACAGTCCTGAACTGGGTACCACTGGGAGAAATTAAATATTGAAAAGAGAGAAGCAGTGATTTATCAGTGCCTTGGTCTGTTGCACTTGCAGTAACTCTACAATCTGTCTCCTGGACACTATTTGAGGAGGTGGGTATAGGCATACCATCCTGTCAACAGGTCAGGTCTCCTTCATTAAACCAGTAAAAGAAAAATCCAAGACAAGCTCTTTATCCCTTCATACTTAAATAAGAATGTTTTATTTGGGCTAAGTGAAGGCCCGGAAAATGACTGCTATTGCTCCATTACTTTTGCTTTTGCTCTGAATTCCCACAGCTCTTTGTCCCACTAACAAGACACTTATTGGAGTCAGGGGGATACTGCAGATTTCTGTCCTGTCAAGTTGCTGCAGAACTTTTTAGGACATCTTCACATCCCTTAACACAATGTTGTGCAGATCGTTTGTCCCAAGCGGAGACTGAGCTGAATCCCTTTAGCAAATATCATGGTCCCAAGTGACCCATCTAGATTAATGCCTGATTCCTTCCTTCTTGCTAGTGAAGAGCAGGCTGGGGGCAGGGGTTTCTGAGTCATGTTGTATACTCCTAATGCAGATATCCCAAGGCAGAAAATAGCATCAAAAAGCCTCACATGAATCTGAATCAATCCTTGTGAGAATTTAACTTTTGTAAAACCTCACAGTTTTCCCAACTTTTTATATATCTCCCATTTAGTGCATGATATATGAAAAGAAATTAAATGCCCATTGTAAATAATAGCATGATGCTTTTTTTAAGACACCCGGAAAAAGTTGATCCGCATATCTTGTGGAGTCCCTATAAATTATTGAGATTCTTTCTTCTAAATAGCATTCCTGCATTGCAACCTGAAGCTGTGAGCTTATCAAGGAAAATAGCGTAGTCGGCTGTCATTTTGGAATCAAATTAAGTAAATGGTGCCCTAATGGCCTAAAAGAATTAATGTACCTTCAACACGTGAGCCATTTCCTTGAAGGAAATAAGATCCTTATTAATATGAACAAAAGATTCGAGAAAAAAAGGCAGGTATCAGGAATGGGATCCCCGTTTTGGGGATGGAGCAAGCAAGGCAGAGGAAATTGAAATGACTGACCTTTGTCATAAAGGGAGACGTATGTCAGAGCTAATTACATAGACCATTTTGGTTTCCACACTTCAACAATTAGAAGTCACTTATGCTCTGAGTGTTGTATTAATCCATACTTACATTCACAGACTCAGAGATTAGCATGTATAGAAGCAGCTCTGGAGGCCAATCTCTTCACTGTTCAGATGAGAAAACTGATAGCCAGAGATCTGAAAAAACTTTTCCAAAGTCACACACACACACATGCACCCCAAAATCAAAGTCTAATACTAAGTTCGATACTTTCTCCTTTAGCGATGCTATATTTTGGAAATAACATATTCATTTTAATTTATTTTAAATTTATTTTCTGTAATAAATATGTATTACATACCTGTGAATTTTTAAAATACGTTGTAATTTTTTTTAAATGAGCTCTCTTTATATATCATCATTTCCTCCCAGCTTCTTTTGCATCTTTCTTTCCTCCTTTCATCCTTCAGCCCAAAGTACCCTCTGCTCTGGCCACAGTAGCTTTTCTGAGATTTCAGGTTATGGAGCCTTTATCCTGTGAGCTGCTCTCTTGGGTCTTTCAGATCCCAGCACAGCCACGGCGACAGCCTCATCAGTTAATCTGGTGTGGAAATACCAACAGCTATTGCCTACATGCCAGGAAGAGCACAATATACCTAAATCTCAGCTGAGGCACCTAACTTGCAGTGGTCAAGGTCCTTAACTTTAATGCAGAAAAACTGGTCATAATAATACCCAGATTGGTATTGTAATAAGTAGGCAAATTTTGACTCAAGAGGCAGCAAATGATATATGCTAAAGAAATCATTTGGTTTATGCGATTTCCACTGTTACTAATATTATAGCAGTGGTTTATCACAGGTAGAAATGTTTGCATCTTCTGTGGATTCTGTCACAGTACCTACCTGTCGTACAGATGCCTCACACCTGCATAAACCTTGAGAAGCCATGTGCCAAACTTTCTATTATCAACTTCATTCATTGTATAAATTCAGCTCTATGTAAGATTTGTTCATGAATTTAAAAAATAATTATTATGTGCCAGTAATCAATGCAAGGTATTATGCTAGCAACCAGAGATTTGATTTGTGAAAAAGACAAGAGATATCATTGTCTTCATGAAGTTTAGAAATGTGGTGGAAGGGTTAACACCTAAAGGTGGACATGGGGACAGGGCAAGTATTAACAGCCAAAACAGACTGCGTATGAGAAGGCCCATGTGTCAGAAGGATTTTCCTCTGCCAGATGACCCTGGCTCCCCGAATAGCACAAGTAACGCAGCAGCAATCTTGGTTACCAACTGACTAGATATGTTAAAAGTGCTGAGTCGCCTTTGAAATCCAAGAACATGAAGCAGAATTCTTTTAGGTACTAGCAGTCCTCATGCTGGCTTTATTCTTATGGGATGATGGCCATTTATGGCGGGATAGTAACAGGTGGCCCCAAGACTGTCCACTTCTCAGAAGATTCAATTAGGAAAGCCATATATTAAATCCTCATGCTTATTCAAATTTGCTGGCTCCCCCACCCTAATAGGCAAAGAATCTAAGTACCAAAAGAGTGCCGTTATATAACTGATGATTTCTGTTTCTTCTTCCTGTATCTTATGTACCCACAATGATTTTCATGAAGCTAATTCTTCATATAAGCCCTTTTTCCTGTCTTGGAGGTAGAGGGGTCTAGATGTAGTATGCGGCAGCTCAAGATTTGGACTTTAAGCACAAAGGCAAGCATGAGGGTACAGCCTCACCATCAAACTCTCTGACCTGCTCTAGGGGGCAGAAGGGGCATGGTGCATTTGAGGAAGAAATAATCCAGTATGGATGGTAAAAAGGAAAGAATATGAGAGGAAAAGTGACAGGAGATAAAACTGATGGGCCTGACGAGGGTCAGATTATGCTGAACATATAACCATGTTAAAAAAAAAAAATTGAGTCATGTACAAAAGGTAATGGGAAATGTACTACCTTCTTTAAAGTCACAGAAAAGCAAATAAACTCAAAGCATAAAACAATTTCAGAAAGACATAAGCATTCTGCTGGGGGAAAAAAAAACCCTCAGTATATTTATTTGATTGCTGAGACTTCTCTTTGATAGTAACTGAAAGAGACACAAGAGAACATTGGGTTCTTATGTTTATGCCATTCAGTTGGGGAGCAAGGTTCATTGGTCCTGCAGTGATGGGCTTGGCCTTGGCCTGGGAAGATCGTGTGGCTCTGCTTGTTCCCTGCCAGCAGTCACATGAATCAGGCAGGCAGGACAGAGAAGAGATGGCTTTAAAGGTGTCACAGAAAACGTGTCTTATGAATACATACATATATACATTAAAGACATACACAAATGTGTGTGTGAAAATGTCTTGTATATGTTCTATGTGCGTGTGTGTGTGTGATACACTATCCTATTGTTTTCTAAAGAGTTTCTAGTATGTTGCGGAGGAGTTCCTGTTGTGGCTCAGTGGAAATGAATCTGACTAATATCCACGAAGTATGTCAGGGAGGCATCAATGGTAGGAGACCCACTCACAGGCTACTGAAGAGAAACTTGAGTGGAAAAAAAAAAATGTGTTCATTCAAGAAAAATATATCATGTGACATCTCTTTTCCAGACAAGATTTTCAGTAATGAAGGCCACAGTAGTAAATAGAACAGACAGAATTTCCGCAGTCATGGAGCTGTCTGAAGGAGAGCAGGAGATAATAAACCTGTAATAGAGGAAATCTGCAGGATGAGACACAGTGGAGGAAATTAGGTAGGTGAGAGAGAGGGGGCTGTGGCCAAAGAAGGTGTCACAGGAACGATGAGGTTGGTACAAAGGCCTGAAGGGAGGAGGGAGCCGCCTGTGGGGATACCCGGGGAAAGACTCTGCAGTAGGAGTGGTAAAGCCAGGGCCCCAAAGCAGAGCTTCCTGGAGCAGAGGACAGGGGGGGGCTGAACAGGGAGCAGAAGGATGGCTTGTCTTCAGTGGGAGCTTTATGAAGATGTTTGTTGTTGGATGGGAAATACTGACCTCCATTTCCTCATAGTCCTTCGGTAAAATCCTCACAAGTGTCTCTTGCTAGTGGATCCAATGCAGTAAATTGCCGAGTCTTTTTTTTTTCATTATTGGACCTACAGTATAACTTCATGTTCTGCAAGAAAGCCCCCAAATACCTGGATTAAAATAAAAATATGATTAAAGGAAGACCTATATTGGAAGACGAGTTATAGCTTAAATATATTTACAAGTTCCAAGAACAGAAATTTGCCTCAAAAGAGTAGACCATGGACTACGAAGAGACCTCAAGCCTCAGCCCTGTGCCCTTCCCCAGATTCTGGGGCCAACCCTGACTGACTCCAGCCAATCCATTATTGAATGCTGATGGCCATGATGCTCAGGGGTGGCACACGACCTAAGCAAGTGCCATCAAAATGACCATCAGAAATTCTGCTAGGAATTCTGAGTATCTTTGATGAGGCTACCTTATTAACATACCACAGTCTGGGTAGCTTAAACCACAAGAGTTTATTTTCTTATCATTCTAGAGGCTGGAAGTTTGAGATCAAGGTGGTTGGCAAGGTTATTTTCTCTTGACACCTGCGTCCTTGGCCTGTAGATGGTCAACTCCTCTCTGTCTCCAAATGGTCTGCCTTCTGTGTACTTCAGTCTCCTAATCTCCCCTTCTTAGGACACTAGTCATATTGGATCAGGGCTCTCCCTAAATGACTTCATTTTAACTTAATTACCTCTTCAAAGACCTATACACAGTCACATACTGAGTTTCTAGGGATTAGGACTAATTTTCCTGGGAGTCATCCTCAGAGGTTTTGCCCTTTTGTTGGAAATGGTGGTATGGGGATTTAAGGTCTTCAAAAGAAGCAGCAATTCTGTGACCTAGAGGGACATTGGAAGGTCCTTTGTGACAACTTTTGAACTGCTGCATCAGACCTCACCTACAGAGACAAATGAGGCTTTTCAGTTATACAGGCTGATAAATTACTTTTGCACTTAAACCCACTTTGGTCTGGTTTTCTGTCCACTGCAATTAAGTTATTCCTCATAGATAAAGCCTAGAGTGAGTTCATTGATTTAAAAATACTAATATATGGGATTTATATTCAGAGTTTAAATTGCTTTTTCCCTATGCCAAATGAACTCTTTCTCTTAAAAACTCAAAGACGTCAAGATCCCCAGATAGCAATAGGACAGATGAAATATAAAGGTAGCACGAAAGGAAATACATTTTTTTCCTTTAAAGAGAGCACCAAAACAATAATCTAGACTAGGAGATTAAGCAGACAGTTGAGAACAGGATTTTCTAAATTCAACCATCATTTATTGTGATAGTTTTTATTTATCTTTGAATAAACGTGGTCTATGCTCAGCCCATCTCCCTAATTGTAGACTCCCCTCTGAAGTAATCATAAGTACCTCCTCTGCTGTACAGTTTTTCTGCCCCAGAAACATGATCCCTGGAAAAGAAATGGGTGTCAAAAACTCAAGTCCATCATGACTATATATAGTATATCTTTTTGGCAAAGTAGTCAGAATTAGGAAGTAACTACTATTCATCTTTAATGACAAAGGCAAACGCCAGAGATTCATGTCCAGTTTTATGTGTATTATAGTTTTCCCCTTGCTTTCTGTCCTAAATGCTTAAATCACCTAGAAAATTTTTAAATAAAAGATTTTCTGAATGAATCCCAGTGTTTCTTCCTCCTTGGGGAAAAAAATGGAAATTTTCAGAGTTCCCATTGTGGCACCTCATCTGACTAGTATCTATGAGGATGCAGGTTCATTCCTTGGCCTCACTCAATGGGTTAAGGATCCAGAGCTGCCGTGAACTGCAGTGTAGGTTGCAGACGCGGCTTAGATCTGGCATTGCTGTGGTATAGGCCGGCAGCCAAAACTCCCATTCAACCCCTAGCCTGGGAACTCCCATATGCCCCAGGTGCAGCCCTAAAAAAAGAAAGGAAAAAAATGAAATTTTCATATAAAATTCTAAAGGCTTCTTTTCTTGATTCTTTATTCAAAGAAAACAGTATTGAAGAAGTTTCATCATGGAAACAGTTACTACGCTACCGAAATAGCTGAACTAAAGAGTCAAAATTCAAAACTACTATATCGTATTGTCCTAGAACATTTTCTATTTCCCTGGGAAGAATTGTACCTGGGAACAGTTTGTGATAAATATAAATATTGTTGAAATTACGGTTTGTTAACATTACATTATCAACATGCAAGAACGAAACATGAGAAACTACTGTCAAACATGTCAAATATGAAAACAACTTCAGAGGAAAAGGGACTTTGAAGGAGGATGAACTCTTAAACTTTACGCATTAAAATGAAACAAGATCTTAGTCACCTGACAGGAAGCTTTACGGTCTAACTCTTGGGTCTCATGTTGCAGGGGATTAAGTGGCAGTGAAGTGGAGTTTTCTCATCCTTAGTGGTAAAGAATAAAGTTGCCTCCTCTGTGGCACATTTATTGAATCACTTCTTGTCCTTACAAGGCTCTCTCTCTTCTTTCACCCCAGGTCAGGAACCTTTGACCCCAGGCCTTGCCTGGTTCCTGTTTCAACTTTTGTTAATAGCCATGGGGTTATCTCATCTCTGTTTTATCCTAGTCAGAAGTTAGGGTCAGACTTTGAAAAAAGCCTTTCAAGGAGAAATTGTACACCAGGCCCAATATTCTAACACATCAGGTTCAGGGTATTTTTAAGCGCACACTAGGACAAGAGGGAGATACCCATATTCCCTCTACAATCTTCAAGAAGGGCATTAGCCAGGCAGCATTCTCCAGACAAAAGAGCCAGCTGTAGAGAAAAATTACAGATTACATCTGCTTCTCAGTGCAATTGAATTACACTGTTCAGTCGCAGTTCTATCTGGCCATTTACCACAAACTCAGATTAATACTTGGGCTTCCTTACTTACCCTGTTTGTTGAATTGTCTCTTATAAAGCCAACTGTGGAAGGTTTTCCTCTAAAAGTTAATTCAAAAGCAAAACAACTTGTAATTGCCTTTCTACCTTTAAGGGTAATTCCCCTGAATGCTTTCCGGTAGACCAAGAAAGCCCACTTGCCATGAATATTTTACAAGTTGAAGATACTGTCTCTGGTTGTATTAGTGAGGATCTTCCAATAAATAGCTAACATTGGAGAAGGAAGGCATCACAAGAGAAGAAGATACATCTCCTGGCCTCTTTATGAATAATATAGTTTGTGAAGGTTTTTTTCTGTCCTCTTTTTTAACAATAGAGAATAGTATTGTTCAATAGAAATACAACATAAGCCATGTCCTCTTTTTTAACAATAGAGAATAGTATTGTTCAATAGAAATACAACATAAGCCATATATGTCATTTTAAAATTTTTAGTTGCCGTATTTTTAAAAAGTGGAAATAGTAAAAACTAATTTAATAATATATGCATTTCATTTAATCCATATGTAACTTATATCCAAGTATTATATTGTATTATATGGAGATAATGTATTATATCCCAAATATTACATTTCAACATATAATCATATAAAAGTTATTAATTAAATATTTTACATTGTTTTTTTCATACTAAGTCATTAAATGTGGGATATATTTTATACTTGTCACATCTCAATTCAGACAAAGCACATATCAAATGCTCCATAGCCATTTATGTCTCATGGCTGCCATACTGGGCAGTGACAGCATAGAAATATGTTTTGCATATGCTCTGATTTACATGGGTAGCATTATATGTCATTGTGTAAACCTTGGACCTTGATATGCTTGTAAAGAAAAACCCTTCGCAAGAGAGAGAGAATGTGTTGTGTTATCCCTCTGAATAACTGATCATTCTGAATAATCACTTTTATAAACCCACCCTTAAGAAAAAAAGAATTTCCTTAGAGTTCTCAAACGCTGGCTCCCTAAGTATCAACAACATAACCTTTTGAGAAGATAAAGCTGAGGTGCTGACCACAGGAATGGACAATGCCCCCTAACCTTTGGAAGCATCTTGGAGATGGCAAGGCCAAGTCAGGATTTACTGAGAATGGAAAGTTTGGTGCAAAATGCATCTTCTAATGCAGGGACTTGATTAGGGTTGGGTAAGGATCATGGCATAAAGTTTAGAATTGGTAGAAATGGCCAGTAAGGACTTTTGAAGAAAGGGATTCAAACTACCTATAGATAAAAATTTCCTATTGGTGCTTATTACTGAAGGATTGATGGCTATTCAGAAATCTCCTGTGATGATCGAGTTATTTGCCTCAGCAAGACTCTCCTTGAACTACAAAGTTATTGCTAATGAAGAAAAGGAATACTTCACATACTCATGTTAATGTAGATAGTAGATTGTGGGAGGGGAGGAAGGTAGTTTTGCTTTCCAGGTTGTATGTTTGTTAACTGCAGTAGAAACAGCGGTCCAGCAAAGAGGATATCCCTCCTTTTTCACACCACTGACAAGCCTGGGAAATATTTACACCAATCAGCTCTATCTTTGCATGCCCAGTTCTATGTAACCAAACAGAGAAAATCACGTAATTGTAGAATAAATTGCTAAGATGTTTTAAAAATATCCAGAAATCTACCCTTGAATCCAAATGATCTAGGGCAAATGCCCACATGCTTGAAATTGTCTTTACTTATCAGTAAATAAGACACAGGAAGCACCTACCCTCAGGAAGCTTACTTTCTAGCCAAAATATCCAGGTAATTTTTTAAATGAAACAAACTAGAAAACAATAAAATAAGAAACTGGCATAGGTATGCTTCTGCTGAAAGAAGAGGACATGACGGTACTGGGGGCAGAGAGGTGCTGCAAGGATTTTTCTGAGGATGTGACATTGAATTGTTGTTTCATATAAGTAGAGTGGGAGCCAGCATAAGAAACATGAATACCGCAATTAACTGTGCAGAGTGTTCCTGGCTTGGAATAGCCAAGCACGAAGGTCTGAACAGATGACAGTGTAGGATGGTCAGGAAGCAGAAAAAAAAGCCAGCGTTACTGAAGTTCAGGTGGGGAAGGGATTGGTACAAAATGAGACAAGCTTCCTGCACTTAAAAAGGCTTTGTGCTAGCTTTTATCTCTGCTCTTGTTGCCTTGAGAATTCTTAATTTTTAAATACCAGGCTTCTCTGTTCAAAAATTATTTGTACTGAATCCCACAAATTATGTAGCCAGTACTACTGGTAAACCATAGTAAGGATCTCAGTTCACATGTAGTATGAGGTTTGTTTGGTTTGGTTTTCCTCTTTGCAGGCTCAAGAAACCTGGGAAGCAGTCTAGGATTGATGCAGTCTCGGTGGTATCAGAGCTCCTAACTCCTTATACTGTGTTGCTCTGCTCTCTCAGGCTTTTAATCCCAGAAGTACCCTAAACTCAAAAACGACTGCTATTGAGTTCCTGTTGTGGAGCAGTGGAGACAAATCTGCTAGGATCCATGAGGATGCTGGTTTGATCCCTGGCCCTGCTCAGTGGGTTAAGAATCCAGCGTTGCCATGAGCTGTGGTATAGGTCACAGATGCAGCTTAGATCCCATGTTGCTGTGGCTGTGGCATAAGCCAGCAGCTGTAGCTCCGATTCGATGCCTAGCCTGGGAACTTCCTTATGCCAAGGGTACCACCATAGAAAGCAAAAAACAACACAAAACAAAACAACGACTGCTAGCACTTTAGCCAGTATTTCTTCCCAGCCATGATCAAAGATCACCTCTTGAATTTCCATACCATTTCTACCTACGTCCCACTGTTTGATCTAGAAAATAGTCATACCTAGCTGCAAGGCAAGTTAGAAAATGAAGTCTTTATTCTAGAAAGCCATGTGCACAGCTAAAAACTAGAATTTCTTTTTCCACATGAAAAGGAAAAACCGATATGAGGGAGAATGTCTTGAGCTCTGTAGTACACTCTCACTTCTTTCTTTGACCTGAAATATATATTCATTTATACTTTCATTCATTCGTTTACTTACTCAAAAATTTTGTTGAGCATCTATTTGTGCCAGGCTGGATACTAGTGACAGAGGAAAGTGGTTAAAAGTTGAATCTTAGAAGACAGCATGGGGGCAGGCTAGAAAGACCACGGGAAATTATAGTAGACCTTCAATAAATTTAGAATAAACTGTCCAAAGAGATAAGGTGTAGACATTGAGGAAAGTACCCAGAGGATATGAGGTGACAGGTAACCTTGGTTTTCTAAGGATAGATGAACAGAAAAAGAAGGCAAGTATATTTCCAAGTTAGACCTTATACCATGAATGGTGATTTTTAAGGAATATGTGGAATTTCTGCAGCTCTGTTAGAATTATTCATCAGACTTGATGGATAAACCACAACCCAGCCAACTGTTTGGTTAAACTAGTTAGTGATCTCCATTAAGTCCCCACACAGTTGTTTTGGCTGCAGCCATCAGAGCTGATGATAAAGAGACACTGATAGGAATGGACTGGCTCTGTTGCAGCTCGGTTCACCAGCAGACATAACCCCAAAGGCAAAAAAATATACCAGCTGACAGAAGAATCAGGCACTGTCTTTATGTTCCAACCCTTTAGCCCCACACCCATCCAACTGAAAAATCCCCCATCTGCTCTCAACCTCTCTGCTCAGCCAGTCATGTTGCACCAGAGACCCTCCAAGTCAGCAGCTTCCCAAACTACTCTGGGATTATAGAATTTCTTCCCCCTGAAACCTCTACCCAGCTTTGAGAAAAGATTCCCATATCCAGTAACGCCTTGCTCATCTTTTCCCACCAAAAAAAAAAAAAAAAGTTTTTAAAAATAAGAGAGATCTTTGGGAATCATTTTGAGCTTTAGAGAACAAACAAAAGGATCTCCCAAATTGGGAAATAAAGACATATTCAGACTTTTCAGATCCACCGTCTAAAGTCACAGTCATACCCCTCCTACAAGGATGGCTGTCACTGTCACCGTGCTGACCCCGTGGTGCAGCTTCTCCTGAAACAAACAAAAAAAAAGAGCTGTGTGATAAATCATATCTGCAAGATGTGTTTCATATGTCAAGCACACATTGCTTCTAAATCAAATGCTGATACATGACTTATTCCGTCAAAAGTAAGCAGAATGCTGTAATTTATAATCATCTCGAAGCACACTGCAGAGAAAATGAAAGCAGACCATTAAATTTTAATGCCTGTTCGGTTCTCTGAAAAGAGTGTTTCTGGCCACGTTTGAAGCAGGGTTTGAAGCAGGGTTGCTCACACCATTTTGTACGCCCCCGCCCCCCCAAAAAACAGTTTGTGTTTGCCAACATTTGTGGAAACTAATTGCAAAAATGATTTAGCTGTCAAAAGCTGCCATCAGTTGGGAAGTTCTCCTGAGCACAGGAGGTGATGGCAGAGGCACAGGAGCAGGTCCTATCCAATGCCCCACCCCCATTTCGCTTTTTAACAATTGTCTGTTGTGCAAGCCAGCTCCCCGCAGCAGGGCTGGGAGCAGATATTCATTGGAGTGTCATCTCCGCTTAGGCTCTCGTCCTGCACACCTATTCATCTGTGTTAAGTGAACAGCAGCATCAGCTCAAATTAAGCTGGCTTGAAAACAGCCACTGTTAATAATTTCTGCTGTGATTCAACTTAGCTTTGGCTAACAGGTGAAGATGTTTCATAACGGAGGCAATTACAGCTCTGAGAGCGCTTTCCCACTGCCTGTTTAATCAGAGGAATGGAACACTAGCTCCTCGTGTGCACGGGGAAGGGCCAGCGCAGCCACCATCGGCTGCATTCGTTATCTGCTAGATTGAACAAGCTGCCTGCCGGGGACAGATGCTTAGTGCAGTGATTAGAATATAAAGCAATTGCAAAGGCTGAGGGGAGTGGAGTCAGTCTCCTTTATCTCAACTTACTACAGGCTTTTCTGGTCAGATAACTAGTCTTCCAAACCGGTCTCTTTTTGTAGATGAGAAATCATATGTATATCACTGCATGAAGACTCATACATATTCATTCATCTGTGCCCGGTGTGAATTTTCCATTTAGAGTAGAAACGGTTATTGTTTTGCTCTGTTTTGTTTTGTGTTAAGGCGGGGGATTCTTCAATTCTGTGCATGTTCAGCTCCTTTTATAAGTAAATGTTTATGACAGGGAATATAGAGAGGCAGTAAGTATGAAACCAGTACAATAAAAATGCTTGCCAATTTTTCTTGATTATTTTCAGAGATGGCAAAATCTGATGGTTTACTGATTTTCAGACAACATTCATATTTAGTGTTTTTAAAAAAGCCGTAATAAGTGAAAACTTCAAAATATATAACCCTAGGTTTTCACTTACATTAAAAGGAAAAAAAATTGAAAGTATGTATATGTTTTACTACTTTTTACATTATAGAGATAGCCTATTTCCACATGGAGGGAAATCTATTATTCTAGCACAAAGTAATTTTTCACGTCAACACTACGTAACTTTAAATTATAGCAAAAACCTAGCTGTGTACTTCCTAATTGTGGGGATTTTCAAATAGTTCTTTTCCAGCCAAACATTTTTCCTCTTCTGCTGAAAGAAAATCAAGCAGTCTAAATTGAATTTTTATTCATTACAATTTCCTGGAATGTAGTTCTTAATGGTTTCTGATGTGCCTAAAGGCATGAACCTTAAACTACCACACCCCCTCACACCCCCCCGCCCCCCCCACCCCCACCATGGAAGAACTAGGAAAATGAAAAAGACCCTTTTTGTTACTGGTATTACATTTCCATTGTATACGTTAATCTGCTTTCAGAGTATTTTCCCGCAGTTTCTTTTCCATGGAGGACCTTTAATAAAGTCCTTGGTAGGTTGTACTTAACGAGCAATTGATTACCGAGCTGCGTATCCCCAAACTGATCATGTTTCCTACAAACAGCAAAACAGCAGAGAGGGGCGGAGGGAGGGTGGTGAGCTATACGCTTACTTTTTATTTTTAAAATGTTTTAAGAGCTGGGAATGGGTCTGCTTTCATAACACCAAGGTTATACTTAGAGCAATCTCTTTCCATCTAAGTTTTTAATGGAGAGTGTGGTATTCTTCATCAATTATTTAACAGACTTTGAGGCTGTGTATGTGTGTGTGTGTGTGTGTGTGTGTGTGTGTGTGAACATTTGTGCTTAAATTGGGGGATATAGAAAGAAACAGGAAAAAAAAAAAGAATGATAGTGTTTCCATTGCTAAATAGATGGTTCCACACTGGGTTTAAAATACCTGCTTAACAAGATAGTGACTTGTCTTTTTGAAGAGGTATTTCGCTCCTCATTCTTGAGAACCATCCATCTAGCCTCATCTTGGAATAGTCTCTGCAAGAATCCACTGCCCACTGAGTTTCCCCCTGACAATTACTGTTGCTCCTTACCCTTGAAGCTTTGAAAGCCTGTGTAACATTAGCCTATCTAGCCCAGTGAAAATGTCTTTACAGATTAGTGTAATGTTAATACTGCTGGCTCCCTGCTTTTGACCTGAAGTGGAAGATATGGCGCTGCTGGAGCAGATGGAATCAGAGTTTCATTGGGCCACAGAGATTGGTTGGCTGCCTGCCAAAAATTCAGTGCTAGTGGCCGTGGAGGCTCAGGCTCAGAATAGCAGCCTGGAATCTATTCTCTGCTCTTGGAGAGAGAAAACAAAACGTGTCGCATAAGTTTGTGTAGAATCAAAATACATTTGTTAAGATCGTTCATCTGCAGATGTTTACCCAGCATTTGAGAAGTAATTGAATCTTTTGGTGTAAAACGGAGACATCTTTATTCAGTTTGGCTGAAAGACAGGAGACAAAAGCCAGAGCAAAGAATAAAGAAAAGAAATTATCTGAACTCCATTTAACCTTCCAGTTGAATGCTGATCTCACCCCAAGAATACAAATGTACATGTAGTGTGTTTAAAGTCTGTCTCCTTTTTTATGAGTGCAGATAGATCTTAGTCTGAAATAATAAACCAAATTCATAAATGAAAAAAAAAAAACATTATTATACAGCCAAAGTGAAACAATTATGCAGATTGTTCCAAAACCTGGATCTAAAACTCTGGGAGGTAAAGGGTGGGGGGTGGAGAGATATATGTCCTATTAGCTATCGATAATTTATTATCCATACTGGCTCTCTTATTGACTGCATCATTCAGCCAAATGTTCAGGGGACCCTTGCTGGCTTTGTGGATACAGAAAGAGCCTGTAATCACATTCCTCCAAAATAAGTATGTCTGTTGACAGCTTCGCTTTCACCTGGAACACTGGGAGCATGGGTTAAAAACTTTAAAAACAGAAGCATCAAACTGTGGTTGTCAGATTTAGCAAATAAAAATACAGGGCACCCATTTAAATTTGAATTTCAGGTAGAATTCATAATATCTAGCATACGTATCTCCCATGGGGCAGTCGATATTTGGGATATACGTACACTAAATGTTGATTCTTGTTTCATCTGAAGTTTGATTTAACTGGGCATCTTCCATTCTATTTGACAACCCCACGATGTACTTTTAATTGTCTCACTTTTTTAATGGGATAGTTCCACCCTGCACACATGTGCATGCACGTGCACACGCACACCTAACTTCCAATTAGCACACTTTTTTGTATTTATCTACAAGGTTATCTCTGAGTTTATTTTAATCACATTTTCCTCTCAAGTACTGTCTTTCCACAGCAGTAAAACATATGCTGTTTGCTGCCTAAGTAGATGGGTAATGTAAGCTGTGATGTGGAGAGGATTCTTCTCTTATCCGTTCTCTCTGAGGCTGTAGTTACAGAAACATATATATGTGCTTTTATCTGTGATAAGAGCTACCATCTGCTAGCTGCAATGTGCACAGCTTACCGTCTGAAGTGCTTATACATATTATGAAAACACACAGCTTTTGTGTATGTTGAGAATACATATAGACAGTGTTCTAATAAAGCCGAATATTAGCTATTTGAATATGTCAAATGGATGCAAGATAGAACTGCAATTACAGACAAGAGTGATTAGAGCTGGCCCATTGCCTTGCATATATTTATGCCAGTAGCATTTTTGTGACCTTTTAATATGGCATTATTTGTAAGCGCTCCCCACGAGATAATTATTTTGAAGAAATGAACCGTTTCCATGAGAGAAGGCCTTTGCTTTATTCAAAGAGTAGAAGCTTCAGGCCAGGGATCCCCAGTCCCTGAGATGTGTGGTGCTTACACCTGAGCAACAGGAGAGACCAAGACAGGGCGACAGAACGTATAAATTTGAGTTCCTTTGACCTTTCATGCAGGAGAACATGAAGAGAAATGCATCAGGAAGGTTGGTTTGTAGCTGTCTGGAGACTGATAAGCTGTCATAAAGGTGCACTCCGTTGCAATTCATCTAAAGCTTCCATTGCTATCATCCTCCTTTTTCGATTTTTGTTACCTCGAGTACTTATCTAAATCCCTTTCAATGCCAGCCTGAATGCACTTGGTGTTCTCTCCAACTGTGACTAGGGCTGTCTGTGTTCGTCAGTGTGCTGCCACACACACCCTCTCCCCTGTTTGACAGGAACCAATGCCAACACCTAATTAAGGATAAGCCACAGAGCTCTCGGCTTTATCTTTGTCAACTGCTCCGTTCCTAGCTTTCTGCCTAGTTGAGTTTTTAATGACAAGAGCAACAGTTCGGTTCAGCATTCCTCAGGCCCACCCGTTCCCGATCTGAGTCGCTAACTGTGGCAAGCAGCGACAGCAGGAAGATGGCAGCCATTTGTGGCCCATGTTCTGCAAACAGCACTGGGAGACAAGGCCATCCGGCTGTCTGGGTGTCCCCTGCCCCACTCCGTGCACACCATGGGGATGTGCAGATGTGTTGGAGGGAAAATTCAGGAGTCCCTCCAAAACGGATGCAGAATTTTCCAAGCACCTGATGTATAAAGAAAAAGCCCATCTGGTTCAGATGCAGATTACATTGTGTTAAACATTCTAACTCAATTTTGCAAATGTAAGAGTTATATCAATCCCTAAAACTCTGGCAGGACCAGATTACAATGTGTGGCACTGACTTTGAGAGCCAGTTAACTGTGTATTTAAAATTTATATAGAGTTCCCATGGTGGCTCAGTGGTAACAAACCTGACTAGTATCCTTGAGGACATGGGTTCAATCCCTGGCCTCACTCGGTGGGTTAAGGATCCAGCATTGCCGTGAGCTGTGGTGTAGGTCACAGACACAGCTTGGATCCTACATTGCTGTGGCTGTGGTGCAGGCTGGCAGCTGCAGTTCCAATTCAACCCATAGTCTGGGAACCTCTATATTTTGTTTTTGAAAAGCAAAAATAAATAAATTACTTAATTAAATTTAAAAATAAAATGTAAAGTATGCAATATACATGCACACACATATATATTGTGTGTTTAGAGAGAAAGCATGTCTTGTGTTGTATTTTTCTGTCCATATTTCTGTATTATACTCAAAGAGGTATATTATTATCCTAGAAAGTAGTTGACATTGTTGGTTTTAAAATCTGTGCATGTGCATTTTCCTTTGTTCTCTGGCGGCTGGTTGAAGCCTAATGTTTTATATGATCAGGGAAATGTCACAAGGCATCAAGCTGTCCCAAGACAGTATGAGTTCCTGAAAGATCATTGAATTAAAAAGATCCAAAAATACTGAGATAATTGTGTTTATCACTGTTGTTGGTATGATTTTTTGACCATGTTGAAGGTACCTACATTCATTGGGGAAGAAATGGATTATTTGTCCCATTTTCCATTGCTATTTCATTTCAACTTTATGTTTTCTTTAAAATCACTCAATATCCTTTGTTGATTTAAACAACTTTAAACTCTTTTTTAAACTTACTTGAGTGTTTTGACTTCACTCAAACTTTTTTTTTAAACTGGTAATTCTATAAAACAGAAAAAAAAATGTGTTTTATCCACAATTAAGGAGGGGTTGACATCTACTGTAGCAAAAAAAAAAAAAAAGAGCAATAGTAAAGGAAGCTGATCATTTTATTTCACAGACATTTCTAGATTGGTCCCTATGTGCTCTGTACAATGCATAAGAAGTGGGGAGGAAACATGGTGTTGAATGAATAAGAAACATGACAATCCCTAAATGACAGGAGTTGAGAGTACAGTTTAGGAGATAAGATATCCCCTATCTAGTATCTCTCTACATGACCTTTGGAAATAGTAGGAAGTCTCTGCAAATCTTGTAAAAAAGAGTCCCATATGGAATATACTTCTTCCCCTGCTTTCTGAGTTGATCATCCCGGTCCTAGCAACCAAAACAAGACAAGGAACTGAGTCTCTTAGGCGCTTAATTTGAAGCAGACTTTGGCTTTTGCCCACATTTTCTGAAAACTTGAGTGAGCCAAAGTTTTACCTGAAGTCATCAGGCCTCAGTGTGTTCTGCCTGCCAGTAGAGAAAGCCTCCCTTCTGTCAGCCTCTCCCATGAACTTGCCTACTGAGATAGCTACCTCCCTAGCATGTCAGGATCCTGCGGACTGCCTGCTCCAGACACCTCTCCTTCAGGATGTCGAGATGACACTTGGGTTGCCTCCCCCGACGGGCATCATTTTCCTGGGTGGTGGTGATGGTTTGTGCTGGACCATCTGTGCTGTTACAAGGCCCGCTGAGAGACCAAAGGCACTCTCGGCAGGATGGCTGTGGAGAGATTTGTGTGCATCCTCTGACCACACCTGCTTTCTCTCTGACTCACTGGTCTAGTCCCTCAAAGCCAGTCTGCTAAAATAACATTTTGCTCAAAAGGTGGCAAAGGTAGATACCTCAATAGGTGAGTTCGTGGGAAAGGCTAACTATTGGGAGGTGGTTGGTCTGCCTCTTCCCTGATAAACCTGTTCCTGAGCCAGGACCTTTGCGGCTGGGTGGATTACCTCAGAAATGTCATGCGATCAATTCTCCGAGTTCTGTGAGGAGTTTGTCACTTGTTAGATGAATCATCCATTGAAGAACTGTACCATCTAAACTCTACAGTAAGACCAATTCTGTCCATAAAAATATGAACGCAAAAAAAAAAAAAAAAAAAAAAAAGGAGTTCCCGTCATGGCACAGTGGTTAACAAATCCGACTAGGAACCATGAGGTTACGGGTTCGATCCCTGGCCTTGCTTAGTGGGTTAAGGATCCGGTGTTGCCATGAGCTGTGATGTGGGTTGCAGACATGGCGTTGCTGTGGCTCTGGTGTAGGGCGGTGGCTGCACCTCCGATTGGACCCCTAGCCTGGGAACCTCCATATGCCACGGGAGCGACCCAAGAAATGGCAAAAAGACAAATATATATATATATATATGTGTGTGTGTGTGTGTGTGTGTGTGTGTGTGTATGTGTGAATGCAATCCGTGTAAGGGTATTATGTTGATCCTAGAATTATTGTACTTCATAAGATAGTAAAAAAGCAGCAGTCTTTCTTTTTTTGTCTTGTTTTACTTTTTTTAGGGCCGAACCTGCGGCATATGGAGGTTCCCAGGTTAGGGGTCTAATTGGAGCTGTTGTTGCCAGCCTACGCTGCCACAGCGATGCCAGATGTGAGCTGCATCTGCAACCTACACCACAGCTCACGGCAACGCCAGATCCTTAACCCACTGATCAAGGCCAGGGATTGAACCCACAACTTCATGGTTCCTAGTCAGATTTGTTTCCAATGTGCCAGGATGGGAACTCCGGCAGCTGTCTTTCTTACTCTAAGACAAAAGTCCAGTGGATCTAAATATAAGTTGACCAGAAGTGAACAAAACAAGAAAATTTGTCTGAACTTCACAATATAAATGAATATTTTTTCTGTAGGCAGAAGTAGCTAATGTTTTCCTGTCAAAAATTCAAATAATAATAATAATTATTATTAATAAAACCTGAGGGCCTATTACCTCAGTGGTTGATTGAGAATATCTTTGTGTTCTGACACAAATATCTTATTTAAAATAGTCTCATGGTTTGTTCTGGTCGCATTCATTTATTAATTACGAAATGAAAGTAAACACTTTGTAGGAAATATAAGCACATAGTAGGTCTATTTGGGAATTACTTTGAACAAATTACTTGTACGTTTTTAGTAATAATCATTTGCCAATTACAAACAGTATGTTTCTCGTATCCTAATTTCTGTATGCACACATTGCTGTCTCTAGTTAAGCCAAGCTTCTCTGCGCATGGACCAATGGATTGTCACATTCACTCATTTTCCTGTATATTCAGGCCTGGTGTTTAAAGTAAGAGAGAATGCTTTTTCCAGCTCACCTTTATTTACATACATGTTCCATCGAATTTCTTACCAAAAACAATCAATGATACCTGAGTTTAGTGTGCACAAAGCATTTCTCTTTTCTAAGAATCAACATACTGTGCTTGCTAGGGGGCTACACATAAATATTTATTTTGCACAAAGTAAGAAATTCAGATTTATATGAAAAATAGTTTTGTGATTTAATAGGCCACATTCGAGCTGATTAAACACATGCAAGAGTAATCCATCTATTTATAGGACTTGTCCAGAAACCATTGTTTTACTACAAAAGGTGACCTATTTGTTTTGCTAGACAAAAGTCCTATGTGTCATGGGTCAATAATTAACCTCCTCAATGTATATCTTTCCTCAGTCAGTACCTTAAGCTGCTTATTCGCAAAAGTAAATGAACTGCATAGTGAAATAAATTGCTGTGACTGAAATGTAGCATCATGTATTTGCTCATCCATAATTTGGAAGAATCAGTGCAAATCTTTTATTAGAGGAACACCAACATGGAGATGTAGGTTCGTTTCACCTCTGGCTGAATCTGATGTCAGTGTGGTAATTACCAGGCCCAGTCAATAATACCTCTCCACAGTATAATTGCAAATCCAGTACAACCATGACCAGAACTAAATTGCTTCAGAACAATCAATAGGAATCTTCTGATTGTGTTCCCGGGTGTATGCATCAAATATAAAGAGGAAAACTGTCCATTCAAGCAAAAGGTCAATTTTATAAATAAAAAATACTGTATAAAAGTCATGTTATGTTTTATGTTCTTCCCTGGTTGAAGAGACTAAGTATATTGGTTAGTTGTCCATGAAAAGAAAGTGTGTAGCAAGGAATTCAGCATCAGACAAATAGCAACGCACGAAAAGCAAGAATATTGTTGAGTGAGAGATCTATCTGTGACTGATGATAAGTTAGCCAGTTCAGCAAACACCTTTCTTCTGTTTTGAAACACAGCTTTGAATTTAAAGGTAAAATCCCTGTACTCTTTGGTAAGCTTCAGTCATTAAAGGGAAGTTAACTAATGAGTCCTATAAACTGCTGGTTCCATTAGAAAATAAGATTAGAGCTATTTATTTCCTATCAGAGAATGTAATAATACAGGTTACATGAAAGGGTCAGTGTCCCATTTGTTGAGATCATGTCCCTTAAACTAGGAAATCAGAGTTTTCAGGTGGATGAGAAGATCAGAATCATAGAGCTGTAGAATTAGGCAAAAAATAAAAATAGATAGGTGGTGATGGGGAACTTAGGCGACGTTATGTTGTTGCACATCCTGCACTAGAGCATCTTCAGATCTAAGATCATTGGTATTGGGTTCCCAAAAGTTGGTAATGATGATACCCCCAATGAGGCTAAGTAAAAGGGACAGGGGAGTGGCCAGCAGAACAAGGAAGAGAGAGACAGAAAAAGATATGTGGATATTCATGCGATTATGGCATAAAAAGGAATGTAAAACCAAAGGTTTTAGAGCTCTTATAATTGCTACAAGACAGTCTGCTTCCTTTTTTAAGGTATTCTTTGGTTTTGTCAAAGAAAGTAGAGAATAGCTGCTAAATCCTATATCCCCAACTCTTCTAATTCCTTCTTCCATATTTCATATTTCTGGAGTGGGAGATTTCAGTTGCTTAAAACTACATGCCAGTGATACATTGTGTTCCACTGTGCTGGATGACTTTTGAGTAGCTAGTGAAATTTTTCCAGCTTCTTATTATCCCATCCCAAGTCTTTCGTAGTCCAGTCTTAATCCACCTTTCCAGTAGGCCTTCCAGTCTTCTCTCCAGGGCACCACTCATCTCCTGGGTCTTAGGCTCCCAAGAGCTCCCAGCAGTTCTTCACAATCGCCTGCATGCACATGCATACACACACTGCTTTTCATGATGACTTGGCTCTTGCTATAATTAGAATGTTCATCCCTCGTTCCTACCCACTGATATCCTACCCATCCCCTTAGACCCAGTAACCTTCCTGATTCTGCACCCATAAACCATCTTTCCTTCTTCACTGCTTTCACATCACAGCCTCTACATAGGCATGTGTTGAATTGAGTTATAATGGAATGAGAGATATCAACAAAGACTAATCACCACCAAGAGTAATTATAGTAATAGCATTCTACTGCTAATAAAAAAATAATATAAAAATGGCCTAAAATATTGGCTGCATAATGAAGTCAAATTATATACAATTTAGCATTAACCACACAGAGAGCTGGTCCTACCCTCCTATGGAGCCCGTAAGAAATTATGAGGGAAAACTGAGATGCCTAATGTCGAAAGATCTCAAAGTAGAGAAAGTTATTTTTGATATAAAGTCACTAATTTATATTACTTCGTGAAATGTTGCTGGCACACCATACATAATAAAACAGAATAAACTCAAAGTATGTAAAAATGCTCATCGGCTTACACTGACAACTCTTTACTCTCAATGTAAAATACACTGGATCTAAGGTCTTTTTGCATGACCAAATATTTTTAGCAAATGCTACATGAAGAGAGAGAGAGAAATTAATTTAAATGCTATAGTAATTTCCAAAGAGTCCAGAGGAACACCTGCCTCGAGAGAGCACGCCTTGTATGTATTACATTGTCTAAGCTCCTTTTTAAACACCCCACCCCAACTAACAAACAGGAATTATATGTTGGCATTTTTGCATTAAGGTATAAATGAAAACATTGCAGTCAAAACACCCTAAAAGGCTGTTAAATAGCTGATAATTTTGTCAAGTCGAAAATTAATGTGTCTGTATTAGGGACATAATGCTTTAAACATTTTCAATTACCTCGCTTAACCCTTGTAGGAAGCTAACATGTTCCTGGTGAGGCCGTGGACAAAGGAGCACGAGAGCGGCCCTGCAGCCCCCTCCCTCACTCGGCCCTAGCGTCCACTGTAAGGGGACTGTGTGGACTGCTGCCCACATTCGTTTTAAATTGCTCCAGCAATTGTTTCCTGTAGATTAATTTGTAATTCTAAATTTCCAGGCGAGTGAAATGTGAGCCTCTCCCTCCCTCAGGCCATGTACAGAGCTATAGCTTTCCTGTAATCTGAGGCTGAGTGCTAACACATGAAAACAGAGAGAGGGGGCTCAGCCGGGGACAGGGGAAGAAGGAGGGAGTTGGGGTGGGGTGAGGGGGACCATGGACACAGTTTGAGAGAGAAAAAGGGAGGGGAGAAAGGCAGAGAGAGTGAGGAAGGCTGTTACCAATACGAGGAGCCTTATCCCCCACCCACTCAGCCTCATCAGGATTTCTTGCATCCTTATGCACCTGGCAGTTTCCCACCACAGCATTGCATTTTGTGCGGTACTCCTCATCTTACACAAAAAAAGTGAAGGAACACATTTTTTTTGTTGTTGTTGGTCTTTTTGCTATTTCTTGGGCCGCTCCCGCGGCGTATGGAGGTTCCCAGGCTAGGGGTCGAATCGGAGCTGTAGCCACTGGCCTACGCCAGAGCCACAGCAACGCAGGATCCAAGCTGCATCTGTGACCTACACCACAGCTCATGGCAAGGCCAGATCGTTAACCCACTGAGCAAGGGCAGGGATCAAACCCGCAACCTCTTGGTTCCTAGTCGGGTTCGTTAACCACTGTGCCATGACGGGAACTCCAGAACACATATTTTTGAAACAAATGTTTTGTGATACTGGGAGACACACGACTCCAATTTTCACAATGTTGTGAGTTGTAATCGCACGTTTCATAATAAACTAACTGGCCTTTCTCCCCTTATTCCAGCCTTTATCCAAGATGCCACTTTGCTTTGAGGCCAAATTACCTGTCGCATTGCGGAACAGTTTGGGTCCATGGGAGGAAATGCCATCTCTGAGTGCAGGGCATTAAGTAATTATTCCTAGGCCATTCTTTCACTGAGACGAACATTTGTTGAATAGCTACTTTTCATAGCAAACTATATGAGAGCATGTACTTCTTTAAATAAAATATTTCCCCAAAGTCCATAATTGGTGGCAGTGGTGCTTGACCTTTCTTTGGGAAATGGACCCTTTGGGAATTTAATTTTGTAAAAATAGGAATCCTCTTTCAAAAGGCACAGAAGCCTTGCTACCAAAATGTGCAGTAGTCCTGACTTTCTTTTACTAAGGCAAAACAGAAAAGCAATCTTTATGCAAATTTGTATTTTATGTGGCCCACTTTTCATTTCTCATGCAAATATTTATGGCTACTTCCTAAATTTCATTTAAATCAATCCAAAACGTGCCCAATCATGCCAATTTAAATTTTATGCAAAAGCAAATTTCAATAAAAAGCCAGCCAAAGTTGCCTTTAAATAGACATTGAAAATGTGGAATGGTTTTTGATGGGGTCATGTGCGTGCCTCTTTTGAGCCTCTAACTTTAGCCCTTTGTTTTGAAGGCAAGTCTTAAAAACCCTGACTCAAAAACATTATGTAGATGCCAGGAAAGAGAAGCAGGGTTTCCATAGCTCTGTTTGCCAGACAAAGGGAGACTTATATTAAAGAATTCTGGTATGTTCCATGCTACGTTATTTCCCTCATCTGCTTAGTTAATAAAACGATTTTTGGCAAGCTCTGAATCACCAACCTTGTCAATGTCACAGCATCATTATTGTTACAGGGAAAGCAGAATAAAAGAATCTATGAGGTCAGAGAGTGAGTCTGAATCATTTTCCACTAGACCTCTTACCGTGCTGATACAGAAGGCAGTGTGTCACAAGGGCTCGGGGAAACTTCTTCTTCACCTTAAAAGAATTAGCATTTCATATGCAGACAAATAACCAGGTGCTCTCTCTGTACTTAGATAGCCAGATTTTTCTTCTCCTGGAAGTTTCACGTGACCAGGCACCAAGCACAATACCTAGAACACAGGAGGCATTTAATTGGTATATGTTGAAAACTTGTGAAAGAGCATAACAGGATTCTAGTTGTTAGATCTTATCCATATGTTTTTAGTTTCTAATTTTAAATAATTTGTTGGGCATTAAGCCTCCAGAGGAGTAAAAATGCATGGCACACTTTGGGAGAGAAATGATTTAAAAACTTGGGAAATTCTGTGCACTCAACTGTAGATAACCATGCAGTTGAGATATATAAAAGTTTGCAGAACATGAGGGGCTGTTTAACACAGCTTCCCAGCTTTCAAAGCTCACTGTCTCAAATTTTGCATTTGGCCTGGGAGATGTAAATTCAACTCATACACACATTATCTCCAGGTCTCTTCCTGGGACCCTCGCCTCTGCCATGCACGTAGGAACATCTTCTTCTTGGCCTCTTTAAATCACACATGATTGAGGCTTTCTCAGCTCAGAACATTGCTTTCCTTTCTTTTCAGTATACAGAGAAACTAGTGAGAATAAAAGTAACATTTACCCTGAACAAAGACATGGATGGTGCTTGAACGTGACCAGTACATCCAAACCCTGGGATGAAAACCTTGAATGGTCCACTTGCCCTTGTGTGTTCCAGGCTGAAAAGATGACAAGTCTTGGTCTAGCAAAGCCTCTTAGGAATATTTTAATTATTCCATGAAACATCTGATAGAAACATGTAAACATCCTCATAAACTCCAAACTGGGACTGGAAGTCCTAGGAAAATGTAAGTCCTATTGTAAGAGGACTGGATGATCTTCTTCAGTCCCAGATATAGCTGACGGAGTATCTTTCTTCTGTGATTGCAGAAAATACCCTGAAAAATTACCGTGAGAAAACACGTGCCTGACTTAGCCTGTCGTCTTTCTCCAAACAGTACCCCAGCTGAGCAGTATTCTTATGCCATGCCAAGGCACCCTTGTCAGGTGCCCATAAGAAAGGTGCCAGTTGCTTGTCCAGTGAACTGAAGCCAAGTGGTAAAAAGCAAACCAGACTACAGTAGGGGAAAAGCTGATGCTTGGTTGAGGTGGGGTTATCACTGAAGCCCCTCAAAGTGGCATTTGCATGAGTTACCCAGGATGTTAAATATGGTGATCTTAATTTTATCTAAAATATCAAAAATATTTTCTTTTTCAATGAGAGGACACAGTAGGTAATTTTTAATGTGTCTTCCAAAAAAAAAAATGGGATAAAATGATACCATTGAAATACTTCTAGAAGAAGATGGAAACAGCTCTCCATTCTCTTCTGATATTTCTTTTGTAACCAACTCTGTACCATGTTAGTGATTTGCATATAACAGCCCCTCGGCACAAATTAAAGGGAACAAGGTCCCATCGCAGCTAATAAACTCACTCTAACAAGTCCCTCAACTTTGCCTGGTCACAGTGCTCAGCGGGATTGCCATATGTGGAACTGGATTGCAAGATAAAAATAGCACTGTTTGGTGCTTTCAAACCCATACAACTCTATATATTGTCTCTTTGGAAATAAATTTTGTTTAATGGCCAGTGATTATCACCTCTCTAGCTTGCTATAATACCAGTTTTGGTGGTGGTGTTTTTTTTTATAATCACTAGTGTTATCTGTATTTTGGAAGAAGAGCTGCAATTAAACATATTTTGAACAGAAGAGGAAAAGACAGCAGGGCTCTTTTGGCGTCAGTTCACAAAGCCTATCATTCCAAAACATTGCTGGTTTTACACTGATATCATCAACCAATGTCAGCACAGCTGAGGTGACTGTGCTAATTAACTGTCCTGCTGAACCAGCTGAGAAAGCTTGTATAAACTCCATGGGAATATGAGCTGTTAAAACGAAATTCTATCCTGTAGAGCTAGGGACCAAACCCAAAAATAGAATCAGAACACAGAACAGTTGCCCTTCACCATCAGGTGATAACATCATCAGCCTAAAATGTTAGGCAATCGAGTTGAATACAAAGCTGTTAGGACAGAATAAAAATTAATCCTATATACAGAGTTCAAGATATCCTCCCACCTCTTGTTTACAACAAAGCTTTTGAGATGAGCCGCCCGCATGGCATCTCCAAAGAGAGAAAGCTCGCCCCCTCCAAGTCTCCAAGGAATTGCTTGAGGTATGTACAGCCAGGCAGGAGAGAGGACAGTTGTCCTGGGAATGTGATGAAATAGGAAGTGTCATGCCGTCTAGACAGTAAAGGTGAAAGGCTCAAGAGAGTGCGTGTAACATGGCACATGGATAAGAAAGATTTGCCCTGATTTAAGAGGACAAGAGGCTACAAGGAGCTTCAGGGTATCAAGGAGTAGGAGAGAGAGCTTTATAAAAGTTCCTGTGGACTCTGTGCCCCTACCACCACCACAAAAATAAATCTGGCAGAAATGGATAAAGGGGATATAAATCAGTCTATCAATCTGCAGGTACTTCAATTTAGGCCCAACATGTCATAAGTATTAGAGGGGAAACCAGAAGTCTTTTAGGCCATCACCCTTGAAAGGTCATCATTTGAGTTCAAGAAATCAAGAATAGAGAAAGAGCACATGGTTTAATGAAAACTGAAAATCACTGTTTTCAGGTCATGGGGAAAATATTATTTACCTCTAACCATGTCATCAATGAAGAGAGGACAGGAAAAGGAATGTGGGGAGATAATCACAAGTTCAATATTAAAACTTCTTGAAATGCAGTGGGCTGGCTTCAGATTATCCTTTAATTAAACACATGGAAATCTTACCCCATCTTTATTGTCTCCATCACAAAGAGAACCAGTGTTACACCAACAGAGAGTTGCCCTAGAGAAAGATTCTTATATATTGAACTTCATAGAAGAGTGGTCCTAGTGGAATCTCTTAACTAGTAATAGCAGATTGTATATTTGGATGTGAGAGGTATAACCAATTCAAGACAAATAAGTCATTTTATTAGTTAGCTCAGTCCAGTTTATATTTTCTTTAAAGATAGGCCTATAATCATCAAAACTGTTTGATACAGTATGGATTTAAGAATTTAGTGAGAAAAGGACTACAGTTTTCCCTAAAGGTTCCTTTTGGTTTGTATTTTGTACATTTATAAGGATTTCTATATGGGAATGAACAGCACAGGACCCGTCATGATGGATTCTTGGTTCATTAGGCATGCTTTATTTTAGGAGTGGTAGAACTTGGTCAACACTCAGGCTACCAAATAATAATAAACAGGAAATAAAGATATAATAAAAATGAGACTCTTGATTGGGCTGTACCTCTCTAGATACATTAGACCATCATGGGCGCCGTGGAGTTGTAGATCAGTAAGCCTATATCGAGACTGTGGGGAGTTACCATTGTGGCTCAGCAGTAATGAACCTGACAAGTATCCATGAGGATGCAGGTTTGATCCCTGGCCTTGCTCAATGGGTTAAGGATCTGATGTTGCCCTGAGCTGTAGTGTAGGCTGGTAGCTGCAGCTCCAAGTCTGTCCCTAGCCTGGGAACTTCCATATGCCACAGGTGCAGCTCTAAAAACAAACAAACAAACAAAAAAAGACAGTGGAGGATCTGATATCTTACCCCGCTCTCAAGGGACCAAGTTAACCAGCAGAACATGAGTCTTCTGGGGAAAAGACAAAGGACTTTATTACCCACAGCAGGAAAACAGCATGAGCTTCAGATTCATGTCAGTTCCCCTTGCCCCTACCCTTAGCCCATGGGCTATTGCAGAGTGGTCCAGGTGAATGGTCAGGTTGGTTTGTCTCACAGCCTAGGATCCTCAAGCATAAAGAACATGCACATTTTATAATGGGCTAGAAGAAACCCTGCCCAAGCCTTGCCCCAGAAGGATACATTGTTTTTATCATACCTGAGACAAAGTAAACACTAGTAAGAAAATACCATTTCTATCTTCCAAGGCTGTTTACCATACGAACATCCTTGAAAAGACAGTGCTTCTGATCACAAGATGTGAAGAAATGTCAGGAACCAGTGGAGATTTGTCTCTTGACAGCCTTATACCAATAGGGGTTGCTAATAGTATGCCTTGCTCCTCACTGCTCACTCATCACCACTCACAGAGGTAACTCCAGAGGGGCAGCTGGTAAACATAATGCGGTCGTGTAACTGCTACCCTGCTCTAGAGGTCGGGCAGATCTGGAAGTGCCTTCCTGGCTCTAGAGCCATGTGAAGATGTTAGGACATCATTCATTTGACCTCAAGTCACATGAGGGGAGAAACTGTCCATACTGAGTCATTATGTGAAGTGTCTTCATATTGAGGCAAATGAATATAAATCTCATCAGTCCTCCTTTTTCTGTCTTTCTCTTTATATCTTCCCATCCCTAGAATTTTTTTTAACCGAAGTAATCTCCCAAATCCTTAGCCTCTTGAAACGTGAATAGTTTTACACTTTTAAAAATAGCTGAAAATGTGTGCTAGCTGGGCTAATCAAACACTTTGGGCTGCAGATCTGAAGAAATGAACTTGGAGCTTTTAGTCCCCTTTTTGAATGAGGTGAAAGTGTATCCAGATTCCCCTAAGAAAACAGCAAGTCAGAAGTTAATGGTTCTATTTAAATTTTTACATCATGAGAGCTTTCGTGAAACAGAATGTGGGCCTGGAATCAGAGGGAGTCAGATACATTGCTATCACCATCTGCGTGATCATATGCACATTTACAGGTCTACCTGGGGTCTCAATTTAGTCATCTATAAAATGAGGGTAGAAATACCCACATCCTAGTGTTGTTAAAGGGATTAAAGGAAGAAAAATTTTGTAACACACTTTGCACAGTGCCTGGCGCTCTGAAGAATTGTTGTTATTTTTGGTTTATCCCAACACTCTGGGGAAGCCATAAAATGCTGCATGTAAGTGCAGGGTTGCCCTTAATTTACTTCCAGTCCTGAGATCCATGCTTACCACTGTCAGTAATCGGGAGTGGGCTCCCCCTCTGTTGTCTCACCGTCATGCACTTGTATCTTGATGTGTGATGATCAACTCGAGTTGCCTTCTCTGGTGATGGACTCCACCTTTGTTCACCTAAATAATGGAGTTCCAAGACGGATGCCAATGGGCAATGATGAGCTGCCAGGAAGCCAGGCTCTATAGAGCTTAATCACCTATGAATATGCTGCATAGATTCCAGTGCAGGAGTCTTTTATAAAAATCTTTAAAAAAATCACTGTCCTTTTTCAATTGCAGATAACATATATCATGACTGTATTCTAAATTAAAGCCCTTGAGTTCTGGAAAACTGCAGCTACCATAGGTTAGAACTTCAGATAGTAGTTCTCAAGTATAATATCACTGTGTTCTTTATCTCTGGTTTTCCACCTCATCAAAGCAGTTAAAACAGTAAACACCTAGAAGACAGAGAAACTCAACTTAGAAAAGATATTAAGTTATTCAGCTACTTTCCCATTCAGTAAATTATCTCACCTCTATAGCTGAGTCATTAACTCACTAGGCTGATATTTAGTGAGATTCCATTCATGAGCAAATTACTATCCTGGCCTCTTATTATTCCTACATGATTAAGACCTGCTTGCTGACCACAGTCTGAGAACTTAACTGCTTAAAAGGAAGAGGCAGCTTTAATATTACACCTGCCAGGGTCAGTGTACAAATCTAGGTGTTCCTAAACACACATAAAATAGAATTCTTTTGCTTTCATGTAGCAGAAAAAGTCAACTCACCTTGTTTATAATTTAGGGTGAAAGACATGTTCAGCTGTTTAATAATACCATCAAGACACTATGTAGGTAGTTAATACAAAGAAAGTGCCTTTAAAAATACCTGGCATCTTGTAAACACTCATTAAATTTCACCTACTATTAATGCCTAGCATACCTACCCCCAAGACTCTTAAAGAGAGCTAGTAGATTTATATATAAAGTGGGAGCAGAGTGAATTTGGCCCAGAGAATGAGGAACATATTTTACAGTGGAAATTACATTGACGCTAGTTCTTGAGCTTAAAAAGATGCTTGCCAACTAGATAAGGAAAGTCTTTTAAGGCAGAAGAAGCAACATGTGCAAGGCAAGGAAGCTTGAAGGGCAGAGTGACTGGTTAAATAAATGTGGTTCATCTCTACAATGGGGTAATAAGCAGCCATTGAACAGATTAAGTAGAATCTATGTATTAAATAACACTGAATAATGGGAAATTATGGTTATGCAATAGTACATATTATGGACTATCATTCAATTTTTAATAATCCCATTTAAGTATAATATAATCACATCAATTTTTAAAAAATAAATGAAAGATTATATTATGGAATTAGGAATTAGCAAATTGTTTACTTTTACAGGAGGAATGGAGGATGATGAAATGGAATTAGAATTTGGTGTTAAACTGTATGCTATGCTAAAAAATTTGAACATTATGCTCCAGACTAGATCAGGAGTTGGCAAACTACAGCCCATGGACCAAATTTGGCCCACCACTTGTTTGGCTGATTTGGTGTGGTTTTTTGTAAGGACTGGGGTCATGTGTTTATTTTTGTTTATTTATTTAAATTTATTTATTTAAATTTAAATTATTGCTCCTGACCGGACCCAGTGGGTTAAAGAATACAGCATGGCTGCAACTACAGCATAAATCACAGCTGTGTCTCGGATTCACTCCCTGGCCCAAAACTTCCATATGCCATGGGTTCAGCCAGGAAAGAAAAAAAATGTCATGGGTGATTTGAAAGGGATCACATTAAATCTGTAGATTGCTTTGGGTAGTATGGCCATTTTAACAATATTAGCTCTTTCAATCTAAGAGCATAAGATAGCTTTCCACTTCTTTGAACCCACTTTAATTTTCTTTATTAATGTTTTATTCTTTTCAGTGTATAGATTTTTCACCTCCTTGGTCAGGTTTATTCCTAGGTACTTTTGGGGCCATTTTAAACTTTTTTTTAACATTCCCTTTCTCATATTTCACTGTTACTATACAGAAATGCAACCGATTTCTGAATATTAACCTTGTATCCTGCTACCTTGCTGAATTCAGTTATCAGATCTTGTAGTTTTTGTGTGGAGTCCTAGGGTTTTCTATATATGTATCATGTCATCTTCATATAGTAACAATTTTACCTCTTCCCTTACAATTTAGAAACCTTTTATTTCTTTTTCTTGTCTGATTGCCAGGGCTAGGAATTATAGCACTATGTTGAATAGAATTGATGAGAGTGGGCATCCTTTTCTTATTCCAGATTTTACTAGGAAGGCTTTCACCTTTTCTCTGTTGAGTGTCATGTTGGCTATGGGTTTGTCATGAATGGCTTTTATTATGATGACATATGTTCCTTCTATGAGAATGTTTATTATAATAATTCTGACAGACATTTCACTCTACCTTACAGAACTTTCTCTATAATTCTCACAACATTCAAAAAGTATATACAACACTTATTGTATTCTTTTCAAAAGACACAAAAATAAGGAACAGGCCAGATAGCTTTTAAGTGCTGTGTCCTTTAAAAGAACATAAGCTCCAGAACAAAAGGGACCTTGTCTTGTTTATGCTTCTGTCTCCATCACCAAGGACAGTGTCTGACACATGATCAGGCATTTATCTCAATGAATATTTATGGACTAAATGCAAGAAGGAATCAATGAATAAATAAATGAGAAATTCATCTGAGAGTGGAGGCAGCCTCTCAAAGTCATCCTGCAGAATCAGCCATCTCAACTCTATGATCCTGTGAGCACGTCAGGTGGTAACTTACTCAAGACCCTCTGTGTCATCTTAGGAACTAGGAACCAGAGAAACCATCCCAGAATCTACAGATTCTCTCTGAGTCCAAGGCTATCTTACTCCTCTGTATTTTACCTGAAAGGAATTGTCACTTCATTCATCAGCCAGTTTGTTTTTTTTTGGGTAGCATGCCTCTCTTGTGCTCTATTTTCTTCCAGTTTCTCACATCAGGTTTATGTCTTCCTTTGAAGCAGCTTTAGGGGTCCTTCCCCTTACTATGACTCTTCTTCCTTCATAGGTTACCCCCATCCCCTTTCCAGGAGACAAGGCTGAGTGTTGTTGTGCACTGCTGTTGTACAGTTTCTATCTATTCTTGGTCTTTCAGCTGCACCAGCCCTTGAAAGCTGACAGGCCTTAATGTTTATCTCCCTTTGGATCTCACCATCTGCTGTGATTTGGAAGCTCAGGTAAAGTGCATTTTTTTTTTAATTTCTCTCAGATGCCCAGCCTCTTATTGCCTTGTACTTGTCCTCTCTCTCTTTAGACATTGTCTGCTTGGAACTGATGGGGTTTATATTTAAATTGATGGATGTGCCTGGTGCTTTTCTCTTTCCTTGCTGTCTGTCATTCTTTGCACAGATTCAGTCTGTCCAATGAGGCCTTCACATAAGAGGCAAATGCATCTGTGGAATCAGAATCAGCTGTGTCCTTTCATCACTCAGCTTCTTCTCTATGGTTTCACAATACTACTTTCCTTTGTTTCTAAGCCAGAGGAGGCAAATGGTGGCCTGACCTCCTTGGCTTATCCTGAAAGTGACTCAGAACTTGGAAAATTGATTTAAAAATGGAAACTTGTCTTCCTTTCCAGATTTGGAGGAAGTGGTACCCCATGGCTTTTGTTTCTCTTTGGCAACAAAAAAGGAAGGAGTGGACTTTCAGCTATGCTCTTTTGATGCTGTTCATACCCTCAAGTTTTCCCCAGTCTCACTATTCCACCCATCAGCCTTTACATTTAATCAACATAAAGTGTTTATTGTTGTTCTTTATGCCCGAACTTTACAGCTTGAGCTTTTTCAAATTCTGATATAAAGCCAAGTTTGCAAAATCCTTTCAGAGAAGGGTCAGTAAACTTTTTCTCTAAAGTGTCAGAAAGTAAATGTTCATGCTTTGTGAGTCACCTGGTCTCAATCTCAATTACTCAGCCCAGCCCTTGCAGAGAGAAGACAACTGTAGACAAAATCAAACAAATGAATATGGCTATGTTTCAATAAAACTTTAAATGCAGAAACAGGTAGCAAAACAGAGTTGCCCCATTGGCCATAGTTTATTTTAGAACATCACCTCTGGTTTTAAGACATATATAGTGCATCACTCTACATTATCCATTCATTAGGAACACTCAAACTAGTAAACTGGTAGAATCTACTTCCATACTGATTAAATGAGTTTGTATGTACGAGTGTGTGTTAACATGTAATCTTAGCAGCACCAATGAAATGATTTTAGAGAGGCCTAAATTTGTTTTCTAGATTTTAAACATGTAAGGCTTTTATGCAGCCAAATAAAACATCATATATGCACTACTAGAGCCTTTCAACGTTGTTTACACGAGTAAATAATAGACCTTAATGAGACCAGTGCCAAAGTAATTCCCTGGTTCTAACACAGTTCCTTTGGGAGCTACATCATCTGCTTTAAGTCACCGTGGAGCCATTTAGCATACTATAACCGAAGAGGCAGTCACTCAGTACCTCCCAGCAACCCTGTCCCCTGAGCCCATCATGGCCCTGGGGGAATTTTTGTCTCACATTGATCTCATCTGCTCATATTTGTTTAGCATTCTACATTAGTTATAATCAGCACAGTAAAAATACAACTAAAGTTTCCTGCACATATTTCTTGATGAACTACTAAATGCCAGTGCCAGAAACTAACTATATGCATTAGGATTTCTGAGAATTAGGGACTGTGTGTATATACGTATGTGTGTATGTGTGCATATGCATACATATGTATACATATCATATAGAGAGTCATAATAATTGTGTGTAATTTTTCTATATATACTCTCTAATTCTTAGAACCCTTAACTTTACAGATGAGTGAACTGAGACTTAGATATTAAACTCCTGGTCCACATTACTAAACTTCAGCGTCTCTGCCTCTAAAACACATGTTTAATCATGATGTAATGGTTCCTGTTAATATGATGTTTTCTATATGCTTATTCCCTCCTACACATACTAAAAAGAACTACGTTGCTTAGTACTTGATGCAAGCATTAGGATTAATAAATCTTTTTTGGAGTTCCTATAGTGGCTTCTGTGGGTTAAGAACCCAGTGCTGTTTCCATTAGGATGTGGGTACAATCTCTGGCCTTGCTCAGTGGGTTAAGGATCCAGGATTGCCACAAACTGTGATATAGGCCACAGATGCAACTCAGATCTGGTGTTGCTGTGGCTGTGGCATAGACTGGCAGCTGCAGTTCCAATTCAGACCCTTGCTGAGAAACTTCCATATGTTTCAGGTGTGGCCATAAAAGGAAAGGTAGGTTGATAGATAAATTTTTCTTGTGTAGTGAAAAATTTTCTCTCTCTCTCTCTCTCTTTTTTTTTTTTTGGTCTTTTTGTCTTTATAGGGCCGCACCCACGGCATATGGAGGTTCCCAGGCTAGGAGTCACATCAGAGCTGCAGCTGCTGTCTTATGCCACAGCCACAGCAACACAGGATCCGAGCCACATCTGCAAGCTACACTACAGCTCATGACAATGCCAGATCTTTAACACACTAAGCTAGGCCAGGGATTGAACTTGCATCCTCATGGATACTAGTCAGATTCGTTTCCACTGAGCCACAACGGGAACTCCAAGAAATTTTCTCATCCTGAAATTTTCCCCTCTTGTCAGGAATCCTGTCTTAGTTAAAGAGCATCATTATTTACTTAACTAAGTTAAAGATCACAGTGCCACACACCCTTTATTTTCTTCATCCTTAGGCCTCCATCCAGTTGGTCACTGTGATGGTTGATTTTATGTGTCAGCTTGACTGGGCCATGATGCCTAGATATTTCGTCAGATTTATTCTACATGTTTCTCTTGAGGGTGTTTTGGGATGAGATTGACATTTAAATTAGTAAACTTTGAATAAAGCATGATTTCCTCTATATTGTGAGGGGACCTCATCCAGTTAGGTAAATGCCTTTAGAACAAAAACTGATCTCTTCCCCACCCCTCAGCCTTCCCCATAACCACAGGCCTTCAGACTTGAGCAGCAGCAGTGACCTTGCCTTAGGTCTCCTATTTGTTCTGTTTTCTCTAGGGAACTCTGACTAATACAGTCCCTGAGTTCTATAAATTCTTTCTCTGAAATATTCTTGACCATTTTCAATGCCCTACATTGACTTAGGTCCCAATCTTTTGACCTATAATTAGTCTTTCTGCTTCTAGTTTCTCTGATTCCCAACTAGGGAATCAGAGAATTAGGTCAGTGGCTCCCAACTGCCCACAAATCAAATTTAGGCTTCTTGTCATGACATTCAAGGTCCATCACAATTTGAGGCCAGCTCTCCTGACTGAGCCCATCATCCACCCCACCCTACCTAGCTTCATCACACCCATCAGCATTCCATGAACGTGTCCTGCTTTCACACCTCCAGGTCTTAAAACTGTTTTGACCTCGCTTTTTGTGTTGGGAAATGTTCTCTGGACATAAGAGCAAGAGTTCCAATTACCAGGTCTACAATCAAGTAGGAGTTGAAGATTTTGGTTTTAGCATCTTAGTTCAACTTAATCATTGAGTTAAAAGCAAGAAAAGAATTCAAACTTCCAAACTTCCTTAAGACTCTTTTCCTTATCTCTATGGATCATATAAATCCATGTACGCCCTTTAGACACTGTTCACACAATCAGAGAACAACCAGCTGAAGATGAAACAGTAAATCATCCATTTGCTCAGTAAGCCCATTGACAAGACACGATTTTGACTGCTTTTTCATTCACCCGATGTTTTCCACTTAAGTGACACAATGTCCCAGTTACATTTTCACGGGTTGAAACACCTTCAGCAAAGAGATGATGTGAGACAGGGGCCTATAAAACTTCCAGGATAATTTGAAGTCTTTTGTTTCATGTTGTATTGAATTTCATCAGACTGATTTCTGACTACCTGTCATGAATGTTTCTTTTGTTCATTAGAATGTAAGATGAGGGTTGCTTTAAAATTCCCTTTGGTGAATTGTTAAGATCCGTGAAATGTTATCTAAAGGTCACTGAAGTACATGTGCCAGTAGCTATTAAAGTTAATAGACAGCATGGTCAATTCCATATCTGGAAAATGGCCCAGTCAAGAATGCAGATACACTCTTGCCTCTATTCATTTGTTGAGCAAAGGAGATTGAGTTCCTCTACACTGTGCTAAATCTAGGAAAATAAAAATAAATATAACATATTCTCTACCCTTAAGGAGCATATAGTCAAAGGAAGAAACAGCCAGATTAACAACCACAGCTTTCTGTATTCCAAAGAATACTTAAAAATTTGTGAGAAATGCAAACTTGAGTCCCAGTTCAGACCTCCTAAATCACATTCTCTGGGGATGAGACCCAGAAATCTATGTTTTCGCATGCTCTCTGGATGATTCTGGTGCACATTTAAATTTGAGAGTAACTGATTTAAAGAAGGTCTCATAACCCCAGCACACCTGTTATCTAAGGAGTGGATGTCAGGGAAGGGGGTGAAGAGAGCCATAGAGAATGAGGACTGTAGGCTGGGGACAGATTATAAGGAATACTAAAAAAAGCTTGTTAAGAAGTCAAGGCTTTATCCTCCAGGTGGTGAGGAGACATTAGAATGTTCTAACTAAGAAAATATGATAATTAGATTTGTGATTTTAAAGAAAATAACTGTGATAGACAGGAATATTATTAGTATAACTACTTGGAACTTCCAAAAACACTTTTGTGTGGTATTTCATTCTGAACACTTTTTAAAACCAATTCTGGGAGTTCCCGTCATGGCGCAGTGGTTAACAAATCTGACTAGGAACCATGAGGTTGCAGGTTTGATCCCTGGCCTTGCTCAGTGGGTTAAGGATCCAGCGTTGTACTGAGCTATGGTCATAGATGCGGCTCGGATATAGTGTTGCTGTGGCTCTGGCATAGGCCAGTAACTACAGCTCCAATTAGACCCCTAGCCTGGGAACCTCCATGTGCCGTGAGAGCAGCCCTAGAAAAGGCAAAAAAAAAAAAAAAAAAAAAAAAAAAAAAATTCTGGGTAGATTACTAAAATACTCAATGACAGTCAAATGGAAAAAACATTTTTTTAGCATGAGTCCTATTCGTTGTTATCTTAGGGAGAAAATATTTTTTTGTCAACATTTATATTCTCTAGACAAGCACAGTTTCAGCAAGTGAGACATAGAAGGGGGAGCTAGTCATTTCAAGATCCTTCTGGAAGCTCATAATGGCAGTTTGATTGAGGCACCTCCATTCCTATATCATGCATGGATCTCAATTTCTCTCTTCTCTATTCACTCACCTCCAAAATTTACCCCTTGGGAGAGGGTGCCAAAAGCAAGTCCTCTAAATTCTAAATCCCTGCTCTTACAGTCAACAGAATATAGAGACTGGGAGGATCATAGCCCCTATGAGCAACATTGGAGCAACTTACATGTGGGATTTGGTGATAATCCCATGACCACACAGGAAAGGGGCCATATGTCCTTTCTGATTTGAAGTACAATGCAGTGTGACAGTCAAGATTACTCAGTGAGCTCAGAGTTAGTTCTGATAGCTATTAGCTGCATGATCTTTGAAGGGTTACTTATGGTGAAAAATACCCCCACTGATCATGCAAATAAAATGAGCTAAAGTATTTTGTATTATATCTTCATATTATTATTCTTAGAGTAGTCATTATTCATGTCATTATTTTTTTTTTTTTTTTTTTTTTTTTTGTCTCTTTGCTATTTGTTTGGGCCGCTCCCGCGGCATATGGAGGTTCCCAGGCTAGGGGTCGAATCGGAGCTGTAGCCACCGGCCTATGCCAGAGCCACAGCAACGCAGGATCCGAGCTGCGTCTGCAACCTACACCACAGCTCACGGCAACGCCAGATCCTTAACCCACTGAGCAAGGGCAGGGACCGAACCCGCAACCTCATGGTTCCTAGTTGGATTCGTTAACCACTGCGCCACGACGGGAACTCCTATGTCATTATTTTTGATGCTTTGAGGCTCCAGAATCCTGGCCTTGCCTGCTGAACCAGGGACCAAGGTTTATAATGTATTATAAAAAATATTTCTTAAAAGGAACATTATAACATAATTATATCAACATGTCAATCTTAACACTATCCCTGTTTATTAGCTCTACCATGACATTCCTCATTCACCTGAATATTGAGATTCAACATTACTGTTGCTGGAATTCAGCCTCTGTCTGCTGGTGCCGAAACGAAATGCAGAGGCAGAGTTTTGGGTAAAGAAGGAAAAAAATAGCTTTGTTGCTTTGCCAGGCAAAGGAGGGTCACAGCAGGCTCATGCCCTAAAGACTGTGCCCCCCATTAGAAAGAATTATGAGGAGTTTTATAATAAAAAGGAGAAAAGCAGGTTTGCAGACAGGAATCAGGGTTGGGACAAAGGTGCATTCTTCTTTCTTTGGGGGGAATCTTAGTCATCAAAGCTGGTCAGGAGATCTTGTTGTGATCATGATGGGGGTCTTCGGGGTTATTGCCTAGAATAAAAGTACTTGCCAAAAGGGCATATTGATCAGAGATTAGAACAAACTAGGAAAGCTCCTGAAAAACATCATGTGCTAATAACCCTTAACCCACAGGCACTTGTGCTTAGGGTGCCTAATCTTTAGCTTATGGATGATTGTGTTTAGGGTGCAATTAAGCCAGGGAGAAGGACTCTGAGCTGTCCTTGACTGTTCCTCCCTTGTCTTTCATCCCCTCCCTTCCCTGCCTGAACCTGTCCCCAGGAACTCAGGGAAGGCCATGGTGGCTGAATGAGGCCCATTTCCTAAGAACAAGAAATGGGGCACACAGAAAGGCTTTTGCGCCCAAGAGCCCCACAAGGCCGTACTCAGTTTCATTGTATCCTGCAATGTTTATGTTTATTACTAATTCACCTCATTTTAACAGCAGATTTATAGAGTATCTATACAATAGAATAGAAAATTAGATTGTTCTAAATGTTTAATATCTATAGAAACTGCATATAAGCATACCTTGGAGATACTATAAGTTTGATTCCAAACTAAAGCAAATATTGCAATAAAGCAGATCACATGAATTTTGTGGTGTCCCAGCATTTATAAAAGTTATGTTTATATTATACTGTAATCTATTAAGTGTGCCATAGCATTATATCTTTTTTTAAAAAGTACAGGATTTCCTGTTGTGGCGCAGCAGTAATGAATCGGACTGGTATTCAGGAGGATGCGGGTTCAGCCCCTGGTGTCACACAATGGATTATTGCCGCGAACATACCATAGTGTAGGTTACAGGAGTGGCTCAGATCCCCCATTGCTGTGGCTGTGGTGGAGGCCAGCTGATGTAGCTCTGATTCTACCTCTAGCCTGGGAACTTCCATATGCCACAAGTGTGGACATAAGAATAAAAAAAAAAAAAAAATTAAAGGGTACATTCCTTAATTTAGTACTTTATTACTTAAAAAATAAATAAATAAATAACCACCACTTAACAGGGCAGGGCTGCCACAAACCTTCAGTTTGAAAAAAAAAAAAAAAGGTATCTTTAAAGCATAATAAACAGTTTGTTTGCCTATGTATTAAGCGCTTACTTGTGCTTAGCATTGATTAATTTTTCCTACTATTTGTGTAAGAATTTGTGGTATTGTCTCATCAGATACACCATTTGACTCTCACAAAATCTGGTAGGAAAAAAGTTACTCAGAAACTTTCTTTTCCTTTCACTATAGATCGAAAAATCCTGTATTTTTATTACTTTTAGATTTCAGTCAGTTGGGTTCATGTCATGACTACAAATTGTCCCAATTATTTAAAATTTTAATCTGTATTACAAAAGCTTGCCCAATTGATTGTCATTAGCAACTGAATGAATCAAACTAATGGTCTATCCATATATGAGTGTCTGAAGGAAGTCTCTGTCTCATTTGAATATGAAGCTTTTGTTAATTATTGTTCTCTCAGTGTGTTCTATAAAGTGCCTCTTCCTTAAAATTATCCAGAAAATAATTATAAACTTTCCTTGAGCTTGATCTATTGAACATTGGCTAGAATTTCTGTGGTGTAAGAGTGTAAGAATCTGTCTTGGTTTTAATCCCTTATTATTCTGCTGTAGAATGATTGCATTGACCCAGAGCATAAATGATAGTTTTCTCTGTTCTCTTTTTAGTTAAAGCCAGTTCATTGCTCTGCAGGTATAGTCAATCTGTTTTTGACTTTTCCTTCTTAGAATTAACCTACCTCTCCTTAAGAAAAACCTCTTTTAATATGGTTGTTAGAAAGAAACCCTCAAGCATATACCCTTATGGAATACTAAGTTCTAAATTGCTACTTCCTTAATAGGAATATCATTAAATCAAAAGCCTTAAAACAATGTTATACCGTGTCCTTTTATCAGAATAACTGTTTTATTTTACACTGGAATTTTAGAGCTCAGAAATTATTTTTATGCAGAAAATTTTAAGTAGAACTTTAACACCACTTAAAGATATATATATATTTTTTTTTTTTGTTCTCATGTGATCCATTTAAACTCACCATCAAAGTGAACTATGGACTCATTTTGGGGAGAAAATATATCCCATAGACCATAATTCCCCAAGACCTTTATTTATTTGATTTCTGCTCCCTGAGATCACGGCCTCATGACATGCAATTCTCAGTTCTGTGAGCCTCCCAGGAAATAGCATTCATAAAAATCATTTCACAGCAGACTTCAGTGCCAACCCAACAATAAAATATTCCAGTACATTCTCACACTGGAGGCACGAACAGCCACTGCTCTTTTTTTTTACATTGAAAAGACATCTTTTGGTAAAGACATCAAAGATATCTGCAGAGCAGACTATATAGCAATCTCTTTTTATTAGGGGTGTCCTTGAATGTCAAACTCCAATATAATCTAATTGGAACTTTAATAATTCCAGCTACTAGAGATTTAAAGATACTATCAACACACAAATCCCTACAATTCCTTTTTTTTTTTTTTTCAAATGAGGAAGTAATTTTGAATGTAACACTGGAGGGAATTCATACCCATAAAATGTAAGTGGATCTTCAAAGCACCTGGTTCTTCACTACTCTCAAAGCCAACCATGAGATCTTGTCCTAGAGGGAGAAAAAAAATCCTCCACTCCACCTGGTCTCTGTTGAGTCTCTTTCCACCAAGCATTCTCTATGCCTTAAAGCTCTTTAATTCCTTCCTCTTTCACAGACCCACCCTATTCCCCTTACCTCTCAGTGGTGTATTTTGTCATCCATCACGTCCCATTGAGTTCCCCTTTCTTTGGGACAGGGAATGAAAAGCTATTCTGATTCATGAAGGACCCTCTACAAGATATTCAGACTTACGCAAATAGACTTCTTCCTGGCAAATCTCCTATGCTGTACAAACAAATAAGCAAAAAGCCTGGGTCCCTTTCTCTGACTTAATAATGTTAAATATGTTTGTTTTGCTGGATTTAGGTGAGAGATCAGGGGCTGGATATTTAAGTACTCATTTATCAAATTGTTTGTCCATATTAACTTGAATTTACTGGGTAATTTCCATTAAATTGCTCAACTTACTCATTCTGTTTTTATTAACACCATGGTAGACACAAATAGAAAACCATTAAACATTTTACTGTGTTCCAAGAAATTGATAGGAAAGTTTATAAGAAAAATTAAGGTAAATGAAGGCTTTATAACAAATATGTAGCTTTAAGCTACACTAAGGAGCTCCTGCACAGTGGAAAGACACATGTACCATGCATTATACTTTCTGCTCTTATCCACTCTTTATACTTGAACACAGGGCAAAGCCTTTCTAGGCAGTGTTTTCCTTATGGGCAAAATGAGCAAGTTTGAGTAATAGTTTCCATGATGCTTATAGATTCAGAATTCTGATTTGAAACTCAAAAAATAATTTGTCATTATAATTGCTCTTAATATTCTTTTTTTTAACTCTAAAGCTAATCAGTTTTTCTTTCTACTCTGTTCACTTATGACCCAAATATTAAAAAACTAATAAATCAAATTTAAACTCAGTTCCAGAGGCTTGATATCATCTATACCTGCCTAGAATCTAGCAATTGATTTTTATGATCTTTTATCTCTCCAAGCATTTTTGCAAAGGACAGAATAAATTAGATCCATTCAATTGTTTAAGAATGTTTATTGACTCAGAGTAGCTTTATTTCTATTTGTTTCCCTAAAACATATAAAAGCAAGTTGCAATTAACATGACACTTCACTTCAGAATATTTCAGTGGACATCAACTAAAAATAACACTTTTCAGTCTAAGCACAACACCATGGTCACACCTAAAAACAACAACAATTCGGAGTTCCTGTCGTGGCGCAGTGGTTAACGAATCCAACTAGGAACCATGAGGCTGCGGGTTCGGTCCTTGCCCTTGCTCAGTGGGTGAACTGTGGTGTAGGTTGCAGACGCAGCTCGGATCCTGCGTTGCTGTGGCTCTGGCGTAGGCCAGTGGCTACAGCTCCGATTCAACCCCTGGCCTGGGAACCTCCATATGCCGCGGGAGCGGCCCAAGAAATAGCAACAACAACAACAGCAAAAAGACAAAAAGACAAAAAAAAAACAACAACAATTCAAAAATTTCTCCTAATATATACACCACATTTACATTTATCCTTTTATTCCCCAAATGACTTTCATAGCTGGTTTGTTTTTCATTCTAAGATGCAATCAAGATTCACAACTTGCATTTGGCTTCCGTATTTCTTCATTTTCTTTAAATCTACAACAGTGGTCATCAAAATATGACCCATGGGGCACTCCTGCATGATTTGTCATTGTATCTAAATCTAAGAAGGATTTTCACATTTTTACAGACTTGTAAAACCAAACAACAAATAAGCCCAAAACAGAGAAGAATACCAAAGAGCTTGTGATCCACACAGCATGAAACTTTTGCTATTTGCCCCCTACAAAAAAATGTTCGCTGATTCTTTCCTGATTTAAAACCTCCAATTCCCTGAAAAATACAGTTTTGTACTCAAAAGTTATTTAAATGTTTTATTCTTTATGTGTGGTTAAATAATAACTTGATATAGTTAAAGCAGTTTCTTACTGCTTATAATCAAAGCGTATGAATTTTTTCATCCCTTTTCATCAAATTTAATTTCTGAATATTTAAAAGATTTGTGATTCAAAAGGCCAACCATATAAAAAATATACTCTCAAAAGAAATTTTCATTAGTATTACTGCACTCCCAATGAACCCTTGTATAAGCATTTTCATTTGTTTCTAATTTATCTTTATATCTTTTTGCAAAAAATAAAAATCAGGCAATTACACTGTATACCCTTTTGCATATTGATTGTTTAACTTATCCAAATATCCTGTAAATCAGTTTGTATCATAAGAAAATTTTTTAGTTTTATTTGTTGGTTTAATGACTACATAGTGTTTTATTGTATGAACCCAACGCAGATTACTCACCAGTCTCCTGTGAGTATAGTATTTCATGTTCCCATAGCTGTGTGTTTTAGATTTTGGCCATTCAAGTTTGCATTGCTATTTTAATATGCAATTCTCTAATGATATATAATATCACTGAATATATAATATACATAATAATCTATATAATATATAATATTGATATCTATTAATATATTTTTATGTAATATCATTTAACATTTAATATAATATTAAAAATTTTAACATGCTTATTGGCAGCTTTATATCTCCTTTGGTAAGATGTCTATTCAGATATTTCAGCTATTCATTTTTAAATATGATGTGCTATTACTGTTGTGTTCTGAATATTTATGTTTGTGTTTTACATTTAGAGATCTGATCCATTTTGAGTTAATTTTTGCCAACACAGTAAGATCTGTGTCTAGATTCACTTTTCCCCCCGCCATTCTCCCCATTTCACTCTCATGGCAGGTGAATGTCTAGCTGTTCCAACACCATTTGTTTTATTATACTGCCTTTGCTCCTTGGTAATGATCAGTTCACTATGCTGATGTGTGTCTATTTCAGGGCTCCTTATTCTGTTCCACTAACCCATTTGTCTTTTGTTTTGCCAGTTCCACACTGTCCTGAATACTATAGTTTTATACTAAGTCTTGAAGACAGTATCAGTTCTCTTTGTTCTTCTCCTTCAGTGTTGAGTTGCCTGTTCCGGATCTTTTGCCTCTCCATAGAAACTTTAGGTTTGGTTTGTCAATAGTCACAACATAACTAGCTGAGGTTTTGACTGAGGTTGCATTGAATCTATAGATTGAGTTGGGAAGAACTAATAGCTTGAAAATATTGAGTCTTACTATCCATGAACACAAACTATCTCTCCATTTATTTAGTTCTTCTTTCATCTTTTATCAGTTTTGTAGCTTTTGCTCATATAGATCCTGTACATAGTTTGTTAAATTCATACCTAAGTATTTTATTTTGGAGGGTGTTAATGTAAATGGTACTGTTTTTAATTTCAAATTCTACTGACATACAGGAAAACAATTGCTTCTCCTGCATGTTAATGTTGAATCCTGAAATGTTGTTATAATCACTTGTTCTAGAATTTTTCAGTTTTTCAGTTCTTTCAGATTTTTTACAAAGACAGTTGTCACCTGTAAGCAAAGATAGTTTTATGTCCTCTGCCTCAATATATATGTATTTATCCTTTCTTGTTTGTTTGTTTAATTGCATTGGCTAAGAATTTCAGTGTGATATTAAAAAGCAGTGTTGGATGACTCATCATTGCCTTGTTCCTGACCTAAACAGGAAAGCTTTGAATCTTACTCTTAAGCATGTAGGGTTTTGTAAATGTATTGGATTAAGATGAGGAAGTTGCCTTCAATTCCTAGTTTGCCAAGAGTTTTATCACAAGTAGGTGTTGGATTTTGTCACATGCATTTTCTGCACCTGTCGAGATAATGGTATAATTTTTCTTTAGCCTGTTGATGTAATGGATTACAACAGTTGATTTTTGAATGTTGAATCAGCCTTACATGTCTGGGATAAATCCTTGGTCATGATGTGTAGTGTTTTTTACATCTTGGATTTGGTTTACTAATATTTTGTTAAAGATTTTTGTATCTGTGTTTGTAAGAGATACTGGTCTATAGTTTTCTTGTGATGTCTTTGATTTTTGATTAGAGTAATGCTAACTCATAAGAATGAGTTAGGCAATATTCCTTCTGCTCCTGTTGTCTGGGAGAGATTGTAAAGAGCTGGTATGATTTCTTTCTCATATATTTGGTAGAATTCACCTGTGAACTCATCTGAGCTTGTAGCTTTCTATTTTAGAAAGTTGTTTCTTATTAATTCAGTTTAATTAATAGATATAGGCCTATTCAGATTGTGTATTTCTTCTTGTATGAGTTTTGACATACTGTGTCTTTTGAGGTATTGCTCCATTTCACCCAAGTTGTCAAATTTGTGGGCATGAAGTTGTTCATCATATTCATTTTTATTTTTTTAATGTCCATAGGATCGCTAATGATGTACCCTCTTCCATTTGTGATATTAAATATTTGTTTTCTCAATTTTTTTTCATCATTAGCCTAGCTGAAAACTTACCAATTTTATTGATATTTTCAAAGAAACAGTTTTTGGTTTTGTTGATTTCCTCTAAGATTTCCTCTTTGCAGTGTCACTGATATGTGCTCCAATTCTTATTATTTTTTCTTTCTGCTTACTTTAATTTGTGCCTCTTTTTCTAGTTTTCAGAGACAGAAACTTAGATTATTTCTTTGAGATCTTTCTTCTTTTCTAATATATGCTTTCAATGCTATAAATTTCATTCGAAGTACTACTCTCACTGCATCTTAAAATTTTTGAAAAATTGTATTTTTATTTTAATTTAGTTCAAAATATTTTTAATTTCTCTGCAGATATTTTTCTTAGATCCATATGTTATTTAGAAATATACTGCTTAATCTCTTCGTACTGGGAGATTTTAAAAGTTGTGAATTTCTTGTTTAATTCTATTGTGGCCTGAGAGCAGATATTGAATGATTTCTATTCTGTTAAACTCATTAAGGTGTGTTTTATGGCCCAGAATGTGGTCTTTACCATGTGAGTTAAAGAATGTATAATCTCCTGTTCTAGAATGAAGTAGTCAATAGATGTCAATTTTACCCCATTGTTTGAAAGTGCTATTTAGTTTAACTGTGTCCTTACTGATTTTCTGCCTGCTGAATCTATCCATTTCTGATAGAGGAGTATTTAAGTCTCCAGCTATAACAGTGAATTCATATATTTCTCCTTGGAAATCTATCATCTTTTGCCCCACATATTTTAATACTTAGCTGCCTCTGGGTCTTAATGGACAACCAAATTAAAACAAGTGCCTGCAGAAAAAGACTCAGGCATTGACCCATGGTGATGGGGTGCAGGGAGCAGAGGGAGGGAGATAAATGCTATTGGTGCTTGATCTTGCCAACATTGTGATCTACCTGGAGCCAGTTCTGCTGCTATCATTTCTTATGTCCTTTGTTCCCCTCATCTGGTCTTCCATGCTTCCTATCATGCCTATCTTCAGACCTAAGTTGCTCTGAACATAAAAGGGAAGAGCCTCCATACCAATTGCTATACCAAATCCACTGATAAATAGGAAATGATTTCCCTCCCCCACCCCTCTCATCTCTCATTATTCAAGGGGGCAGAAATGGAGACAATGCCCTCTTTCAATCTTCTGCCCATATACCTGACAGTTGTAGGGTGAACCTTGAGATCTGCCCTTATGTATCCCATGTTTCTTCATTATGAACATCTTTATTATCTGGCTGTGTCAGTAATGCGTTCTTAGGAAGCAGAAAATGTGTCTGTACAGTTAAACTTGACCTAAAGCCAGGTTTTCACTTGGCATATGCTCTATGTATTAACTTCATCTGGGTTTTTCAAAACAAGTAGTTAACAACTGAAAAAGAGCCTTTAAAATGAGGGATATATGACTGTTCTCAATTTAATTTTGATTCAGTTTTATGAAATAAAGTGGCTAAGCCAAATGACATCCTGGCTAAGAAAGATCGAGCGTACTCTGAGCCTCAGTACAAATGAATGATTTACAAATCCCAAGATCAGCCACTTCTCCGCCTTTGTTCACTTTTTTTCATATCTGAAATACCCTTCTCCTGTTTTCTTCAAGTATGGGTAAAGATGTCAAGCCTTCAATCTCTACCACTGTTTCCCAGAGTAAGAGAATTCACACATCACTTTTTTGTATACCATTCTCATGACATTTTTTGCTTCCCTTTCAATTATATAAGTGCAGTTCATATCTTCACTACTAGATTATTAAATGCAGAACTCACAGTACTCAGCTCTGAAGACTCCATAGTGCTCAGTTCTGAAACTTCCTAGTTGACAATACATAGTATATACACACATGCACATAAATATTATCTAACATCTCAGTCCTTTCCACAGGTTCATCAATAATGTTTATATTTATGACCTTTAGGAAATAAAACTAAAATGCAAATAAAATACCCAAGGGTAGGGAAAAAGACGGATGAATAACATTAATCGTACATCTTGTTGGGGAAGTAAAACAGTAAAATTGATTTTTAACTAGGAAAAAATACATGAAATAACAAACTTTCCCATACACTTTTATTTATTTTTGCAATATCAAACTCATTTTCTTTTTCTTTATTCAAATGTCTATCAGAACACATATATTTATAGACTGTGTATTTAAACTGATAAAGCAAATCAGATTTAAGAAGTGTCCAAAGAGTTTGAGGCCAAAAATAATGCCAAGTTCATGGGAAGTTTTGAAATTCTCTGCGTCACTATGCATATTTAGATGAAATCTTTCTTATTGTCAAGAACCTATAAAAGGGCAAGTGGTGGGAATGCAGGCATCACAGAAAGCTGATTATTAGTTTAGTAAACGTGATGTGCCCTTTCTGGTACTGAGGATGGGCATTATAAATATAACAAAACACATTCTCAGCCCTGGGAAGGTTATAGTGGGGTATAAAGGCATATCCTCCCCCAAACAATGATATACTGTGCTAAGCCTATACAGGAAATCCGATCAATGCATTTGCAGAACACAGTGGAAAGAATGCTTTATCTTGAAAGAAGAAGGAAGGGGCTGTTTTCAGAGAGGAAAAGACATTTGGCATAGAGGCAGGAGATTCTTGCCCATCAGAGAACAAAGAAAGGAGACTGCAACAAAGATTGCCGCATAGGCAAAGGCAAGAAGGCATGGGCTTGCCTGATGTTCTATAAACTGCTAAAAGTTCAGTGTGGTAAAGACCTATGCTTCCCAGGTACAAAGAGCAAGGATCAAAAGGAAGCGTTTAGGACTGTGAATACTCATGATGTTCATGATAAGGAGTTTGGACTTGATTCTGAAATAATGGGAAGAAAGTAAAGATTTATTCTTGGAGAATAGAGAATGTTCACACAAAGTGTCTCCTTGAGACACTCTCATATATGACACTCTAATTCACATATGACTCACATATGACACTCTGATTTACATATGAGGCTAAGAAATGAATGCAGTACCCTTGAGTCCACATGAGGCAAAGACCACTCTTCGGGTGGTTTTTAGAAGCAAGAATTCTTGGGCGAATCCCTCTCTAACTCTAACACCATGCAGGGCCATAGAGAAAGCACCCTCCCTACTCCCAGCTGATCTTGCTTCAGTTCTTCCTTCAGTCCTCCACTCTCAAGTGTTCTCTTCCAGAACGTCTCTCCTAACGAACCTGATCCAACTAATATCCCTTGTTACCGTCTTTTATTCACTGACTGACTTTGCTTCATCTTTGTTCCTTTGTCATTTTCATGCATTTCTGTCCTGTCTCCCAAGTGGACCATAAGTGTTTCTGCATTTTACCTGGACTGCTCCTGTCCACACAGTAAGCATTTAATAAATTCTCTTCATTGTCTGTTTAGTAGACTGACTATCTTTTAAGACAGACCTAAGAAATGGATAAGTCTAGGGATTTCAGAGAAGTGTGTCATAATAAAGAAAGCCCCATTAGTGAATGGTTGGAAAAATTGAGCCTGCTAGCTAAAAAATATTATGGCAACAGAGGGAAGACTAGAAAAGAAAACAAAGTATTAGAGATTAGCCAGAGAAAGGAAGGGAAGAGAAGAATTAATAAAGGCTCACTCGCTGAGAGATTGATCACAGTGGCTATGGGGCTAAGAATCTAATTATTTGCTTTGGGGAATGTTGCACCACAACTTTCCAAGCAATTACCATGGAAGACATGTTTTATCACCAAGTAATTGTCCTTAATTTCTAAAATATTGTAAAAGTGCTTAATATGCCTTATAAACATTACCAAATATTTTCAATAAAATATCAATTTGCCAAGCCATAAACTCCTTTCAGCCCCATAACTTACATCAGCACAGCCTGGATTCTGGAAACCCCACCAGAATTTTGGTAACGGATTCCCATCACTTGAAAACAGAGGACCAGCTTGGAAATGAGGCGAATACCAATTCTTTCCAAGAGGAAAACATGAAAGTGGAGACACGAAGAACTTGGCCCACACCCTGAACTCCATTTGCCTTGTGAACACACACAGCCAGGCATTCATCCACGTGGGAGGATAAAGTCACGGACAGTGTTTTGAAATGTCCAGCGACAGGAAAATATTGTTTTAAGTCCAAACTGCACTGAGATTTTTTTTTAAATCACCATTATTTACCTGCTGTTATACACTGAAGAAATTTGGTGACAGTGTGGTTTATAAGCCTAACAGTATGTTTACAACCCAGAAAAAATGATAGAAGAATGGGCACAAATGGAAAAATAAGGATCCGCTTAACCCTAATATGTTGCATGTCTTGCTCACAGAAATTGGACTAAGTTGTTGCTTTAGCAACGTGAGAATTGTAAGGGAGGTCTCTTCTGAAACTATCCTCCTTCTCAGCAACCAGTTACCTCCAAGCAAAGAACTTTGCTTTCTCTTAGGTATTTATCTTGGGGAAGAGGTTGGAGTAGGATCAGTAATTTAATTTCCATGCATAGCAAGAGAAATAATAGGAGGCAGAAGACAAATGAGTAAGAACCCTTATAGTAAGAAAGGAGGGACCAGGAGAATTAAAGTCATCTCCTTAGTTATTTGGTCTCAGGGAATGCCTATGTCACAAAAAGATGTAGGAGAAAGTAAATCCAGAAAAAGGTGGATTCAGAAGCTTAAAGACAGACCAGAAGAAAGGTTGGCACCAAAGTTCATCATGGGGAGAGGTTTTTTGAGGTTTTGTTGTTGTTGTTTTTTAAGGTGAATTATGGACAAATAAACCCTATTTCAGTAGATTTTTTCACAAACACTCTTTTCCAGTATCCTATTTATTTCCTTCATAGCAGTTACTGCAAGTGGTAAGTAAATGATGCATCCTCTAATTTACTTCTCTATTTCCTGGCTCTCACTTGAAAGTATTACTGAAAAGTGAGGCCCTATCTTTTATAGCACCTCTAGGATTCCTTAAATACTATTGTTGCATGATTGAATAAGTCAGTGAATAAGTGAATATTAAAGTGCTGCTGAGAGGCTACTAAGAATGAACTGGAGAGATGTTGCTATTGAGAGGGGTGGTGTTTAGGAGGGCCTGATAATTTATAGGAGAGCAGTTTTATCACATTATGGGATTTAAGATTGCAAGGGCCCAAGAAGAGTCCTTAAATTGGTTCTCAAAGCTGGCTTCCACACATACCACAGAATCTTCTGAAATGTGTGCTGAGCACAGGTTAACTCAGTACAAAATTCTCGGGCAGCATCATTCACTGGTCTGCCATATTGGATCCCCACCCACACTACTAAATAAGAAACTTTAAGAGGGGAGTTCCCATTGTGGCGCAGCGGTTAACGAATCCAACTAGGAACCATGAGGTTGTGGGTTCGGTCCCTGCCCTTGCTCAGTGGGTTAACGATCAGGCATTGCCGTGAGCTGTGGTGTAGGTTGCAGACGCGGCTCGGATCCCGCGTTGCTGTGGCTCTGGCGGAGGCCGGTGGCTACAGCTCTGATTCGACCCCTAGCCTGGGAACCTCCATATGCCGAGGGAGCGGCCCAAAGAAATAGCAAAAAGGCAAAAAGGCAAAAAAAATAGAAACTTTAAGAGTGAAGCCTGTGTTGCAGATCTGTGTTAAAAGTGAACGACTACCATTTGGTCCACTGAGAACAACTCCCCTTCTTCTGGAAATACTTCTTCAAAGACATGCATCTAATGAGATCAGGGAGAAAGGTGACTGGGGGAGTGTAGTGCAGTTCTAACCATGAGAGTGAGACATAATCTGAGATGGGCCAATCACAGGGCTTCTCCCCCTACTCTTTTCATACCTCCATCCCCCACCTTAGGTGACAGTGGTTGCGCTAAGCATGATCACATGACCTAAGTCAAAAGTCAGAGTCCTTTCTCTGAATTTTTAAAACTCTACCTGGAGAAAAAGAATGCTTTCTGCTCTCATTACATTTCTGTAAGGATATAATCCAGAGGCTGCCCATGGCCCTGAACCCCCACTGCATGAAGAATAATGAACATGCTAACAAAATGAAGCCAATGCTCAGAAAGAAGCAGAAGCAGGAGGAAATGCCCAAGGCATTCGGGTCCTGGCTGAAATCATGACAGACCCTCCTAAGCCTTATTCATTGAGTTTTCCCCTTGAGTGGCTGTGCTGTCTCAATATTCTTTCCCCAAATCCTGTGTTTTGCTTAAATTAATTTGAAGTGAATTTCTGTCACTTGTACCCAAGAAAACCCCAATACAAATAGTAATACTACCTTTACATTTCAAAATAAAACTAGAGACTATCTTGAGTCATTATTTGCCCCAGCCTTGCATAGGCAGCTAAAAGAATTTAATTGCCAACTCAGAGGCTGCACTTAGAATAGGAGTACTTCTCCCCTATGTTAGCTTTCTGTACTTACTTTTGTTCTAACTCAGAACAGAGGACCAAACTCCCATAACGAGTAAGAGGAGTGAGAAGATTAATGGCTCAACACACTCACTTTGCACATTTTGATATTTATTCATTGAGATAACTGGCTGGATTCCACAGCAGAATTATAACCCTTCTGACTGTCGCCCTTCACCCACAGTGCTGCAGACTTTAATTCCGAGGAAATAATTTACCATGGGTAGGCCAAAACACAGAGCAGTGTATTTGTTATAGAAGAGGAGAGATTTTACAAGTGAAATACATTCCAATTTAGTCTTTGTCCTTTTCTTTCTCTCTTTTTCATTTTTCTCCCCACTTCTAGCCCTCTGCTGTTTTCTCTTTTATGCATATAGAATGATGTCTTTCATGATGTCGGTTGTGGTGGGGGAGGCAAACAGTGTAACAAAACGTGCTATTTTAAAATAGAGGAAGTAACCTATAAATATTAACATTTGAAAACATTTTAGCTGAATTTTGTTAGCGTCTAAATACCCTAAGATAGGACTTATCACCCCAATAGATAGGACTTGAACAGAGTTATTCGATGTGGTGAACAGCTGTTCCTTCCTCCCACCCACCACACAGTTTCATTATTCCTTGCTAACAGAACTCTTTGGTCAAGCAGCATGCAGAGGCCCAGCAGAATCCTGGTTGGCCTAAGCCAGCCATGATAAGCTCTTGCCTTTTTGCCAATAATTGGTCTAAGGATGACCATGTGGCCCAGTCTAGGCTTGATAGACCTACAGGGAACACCATCTAGGGCTTCCAAGAAGGATTCCCCTGATGAAAGATGGTGGCCACACAGCAGAGAAAAATTGTTTGCTCCTGTCCCTTCCTTTCCTATGCAGTCACTGTCGTGTAAGGGAATGCACCTGGAGCTGTGACTCTACAGGAAATAACACAGATGCCCAGGGATGGAAGAACAAAAGGATAAAGGGATCCTGGGGCCTCTGGAATTCTTGTTAAGGAAACCACTGTCTTTATAGTGGTCTCTGCTGCATTAATGCAGTTATTCGTTATCTGCAGCTGAATGCATCTTAGCTGCTTCTTATGAAAAAGAATTGAAAGCGCGCGCTTACATTCATCAGTTCTCATTGTGATAGTAAGGGGGCAGGGAATAATTAACAAACATTTTAAATATGGAAAAGCTAAGTTTTTTTCAGTGGAGTCTCTTAAGTTCTTTGTAGAGGAATTCTGTTGTAAGCCAAAGCTATACAGCCATAGGACAATAACACTTATAAGCAGAACAAAGTAAGACTTTAACTTATATATGCCAAAATACCCTTGGTCTGGTTTTACTTTATGCACCATTTCTCTCATGTACAACTTTAGCATTTACAGATATGATTAGAAACAGATTAACTGAACAGAATGGGTAATGGTCCTCAGCTGAGTATCAGAAAATTAAAACAGATTTGAGAACTCTTGTGTAACACTCAGGATTCAAATACATTGAATATGTCAGCAATTTTGTACTCTCACAGCAAGAGATAAAAGAAGCAAAGATAAAGGGATGCACAAAATAGCAAAGTCTTTGGGGATATTAAGGCAATTAAGAGCAATATGGAAGTAATCAAAACTCGGTCGACAGACCAAATAAGACCGTATGAAATAAAAATATGGGCCAACATTTGCAAAACGTTGCATGCCTTCAGATTACATATGTCTACAAAAGAAATCAAGGGTTAGATTCAATGAGCAGATACGAAACATTAAAAATGGATGAAATGCAAAAGGATTGTCGAGGCTTGAACGTAGGCACGCATGCTACAGTTTAAACCCTTATCTAGACAGCAGCCAAGTTCTGAGGATTGAAGCAGTGTTTCTCAATCTTTCATCATGAAAGACAAAGCAATATGTGAATAGAAAACATGCTGAAGTCAAACAAACAGAGAGCTTGTTTTATTTATTGTGAGCAATTCTGCTTCAAATCAGACTGAGATCTTCAGGAAGTAGGCTTAAGTTTTTATTTTGTCAGATTATTTTTTCTTGAGGTAATAAGAGTTAAAAGGTACACATAATGAACATACCCTAAATCCTAGCACGAAACATACCGAACTGTCTGACTGTGGGTACCAACTGTGGATTAATAGAACCAAGACATTTACATCAGGGGATACTGCGCTTCTCTGGAGACATCCCTGGGAGAAAAAATAAGAACCGCAGACATAGATAAACATGGGGTTTAAACTATCAGTCAATGCAGATCTCATGAAGATGAGAATGCAGCCAACAGATGTGGCCCAAACCGCACTAGACAGAGGGAAATCATAACGAGGCAGACGAAAAGCTATGTCTCTGTCTGGATTATATGTGATGGGTTGGAAACTGACATATTACAATCCTGATTTCAATGCAGCAGCTGTCATCTTGCTGATCCACTTGTGTATTTCTCTCAGCTCATTCAGCCTCCCTTTGTGGTTCTTTAAATGTTGCAGTATCCTAAAAAGATTATTTTAATCATATCAAAGACATTTGAACTTTAAATAATAATGCCACAGAGGAGAGGCAGAGCTTGTGCTTCTGTTGTTAATTTGTTTCATTGCTTCTTACATTTGCTGCTTTCCTATATTCAGGCATATCTTCTGTGTGTGCAGCTTTGATTGTTACGGGACAGTGAAATGCTTTATATGCCTTCCCCCATGTATTAAAAATCTCACCTTTTTTCTTTGGCTAGAAATTTTGAGGCCAGATAGAGACAATGATTTCCAGCAAGACAAGTTCCTGCTAGTTTACTTAGAGAGGTGTTTCCTTATAGTCCCTAAACAATTGTGAAAATCCCATTCGGAGCCCGATAACTGTGCCTGAAGGTTTTTACACAGCAAGCATAGCCTCCAGATACAGGGTCTGCTAATTAGCCACTTTTAGAATCTACCCATAAGTTGGCAGACAAAACATCTGGAACTTTCTTTCAAAGTCAGGTGAATAAGTCCCCTTTCCCATTTATAGTGTTCACAAACTGAAGGAAAAATTCTCCAAGTAAAGCAGTGTTTCAAGCCCAAGGAATATTTCACAACCCCAGAGCACTGCTCCAGAAGAAAATTAGCAGCAAAGACAGTTTTGGCTTTCAGAAATGTCAAAACATACTGAACATGAAATTGGAAAGCACCTGATGAGGTTACAAAGCAGGAGAGATTGAGGAGTCATCTTTTTTCCTATTCCTTGAGACTGTGATAGAACAGACAAGAATCCTATGACTGGCAAAGATACTAAGGTGCAGTCATTGATGGAAACTCTTCTTGTCAGTTCACTGCATAGGAAGTGGAAAGGAAGGGTTAAGTGTGTGACCAAAGAAGGCCAGACTTAAGGGACTGCTTCTATTGCAGTGTTGGGTATTCACTAGCCACCATCCAGGACCAATCACTTGAGAGTTTCATCCCTAAAATAAGACATCAGGCTAACGTCCTGTCCTCTGACTTTACAGGTGCCCAATATCTTCCTCTCAAATGGAAACAAATGGATATTGAGAAAAGAAAAGAATTTTATCTCCATAACATTTTTCCTTTGGTTAAGGGTTTCTTATCTTTGCTTTCCTGCAGCTAAACCATGAAAGTCCAGGATGCACATTTCAATGATGAGAATTAAGAATAGGAAGCTCTTCTGTTAGGGAAGGCACTTGAACAAAGTAAACAGATAAGAAAATGAGAACTGTAGAGTCATGCAAAGGACTGAAATCCATTGTAGATAAAGTGCTCTTAGGGAAATGGGAATTTATACTGTAATATTCTTAGGAACAATTAATACTTTCTTCAGAAACATGAGTCATCCACTTCTAGTCCACATAACCCAAACTCCAGGGAGTTGGTATCCTGGCCAACAGGGATGGGAGAGCAGTTGGGTTCCTAGGAAACCTGGGAATTATGTTTCCTATAAGAGTTAGATACAGTGTAGAGTGGCACACACAAAAGGGTTAATATTTAGCAAATACTTGCCTAGCAGTTACTTTGTGCAAGGCACTAATATATAGACTTGATTTGTATTGACCAGTGTAATCTCTCAATAATCCCATAAAGTAAATGCTATTTTTATCATCTTACACACATGAACACTGCCCAAGGTCACCTTGTCATGGTTACCTAATGTTGCATAACAAGCCTCTTAAAACTTCATGGCTGAGAATAATGATAATAATTTATTTATGTATTTCACAGTTGCTGTGGTTTGGGTATTCGAGAACAGTTTGACTAATTATGAGTCAGGGTCTTTCAGAAGACGTCAGATAGCACCTGGCGCTGTGGTCATCTGAAAGTTTGAGACTTCAGGATCCACTTTGAAAGTGACATACTCTAATGCTTTGCGAGTTGGTAATTGTTCTTAGAAAGAGATGTCAAATCCTCCCCACGTGGGCTTCTCCACAGGATGTATGAATGTCCTCACATCATCCCCAAACGAAGTGACTCAAGAAGGCAAGCAGAAATTGTAATGTACTGATCTGGCTTCAGATGTTACATGCTGTCTCTTTTGCCATATTCCACTGGTCATAACAAATCAGCCCTCCTTCATTTTGCAAGAAGGCTGCAAAAACACATGAACACCAGCTGAGTGAGTATGAGTAGGTGCCATCTTGGAGGTGGGTGAAAGTGGTGTTCCAACCCAGACATCTGTCCTTGAAGTCGGCATTCCTCCCCTCTGTGCAAGGATGCCTCTTGGGCTAAAGAGGATGTACTTCTCCCTGAGGATGTGGAGGAGAAGGGGGAGTCACAGGGAGGCAAAACTAGGAACTTAGGTAAGCCCTGGATGAAATTTTTTTTTCCCCTCATGGACGTAGAAAAAGAGTCCTATTCTAAAACTAGTTTTAGTTTTATAATTCCCTCTCATTTCCCTCCATGAAGTCCCTTGTGCAGTAGATTTTGTAGCTGCTCCCACCAGCAGAATTTAGACCTGGAATTTTGAATGTTGAATAGCCCTGAAGCAGCAGAGACCCCAGGTGGAGTGGCTCAGTAGGTAAGGCTGGGGACCAGGTGGCAGGGAGGAGCATCGGAAGTAGGGTGGGCAGGCTCCTTTTCCCAGAATGCATAGGGAATAACAGGAGGAGAGAGGGGAGATAGCTTGCTTAGAGTATTTGTGTAAGGGTTATTCTGCGATAGACATAGGTTACAAACTAGGAGAGCCTGTGATTATGGAGTCCTGTCTTCTACTGCAAATTAGATCTAAGGCATACACAAAAAGAATGCTTCAAATTTGAAGGTGACTATGCAAAAGTGCCCCCCAAAGAGACGGAGGCAAAGTAGTGATTCTGATAAGCAGCCTTCAATATTAAGAGACAATTTCAATATTGAGAAATTAACAAGTAAAGCTGAAAGTTAACCATATTAGCCTTCAGTCTCCTTACCATTTGGGTATGGACTTCTCTGGCAAAGCTCTCCCTGCCAACCCCAGTTAGACACTGACACTTCCTAGTTAAAAGGCAATTCATGGAAGAAAAAACACAAATAGTTAATATATGTGTCAAAATTTTGCTCAAACGATTAATAATCCAATAAGTACAAATCAATATTCCATTTTCAGCTTATCCCATTTGCAAATTTTTTAACTACTAAAAACATATAGTTCTGGCAAAGATCTAGGGAAAAGGCACACTAATGCACTCTTAGTGGGCATATGAATTAGGGCAGCATTTGGGGAGAAAATTTGATAGCATTTCTCACAGTGCTTCTCCAAAGTGCAATTGTAGAGAATACTCCCACTTGTTTCTAAAGAGGTACATACAAGAAAGTGCATTACAAAACAGTGTGAAATAGTGAACAATTAGAAACCCCACTTTTCATCTGTAAAGGCTTGGTTTAAAATGATTACAATATATCCATAGCATAGAATATTCCCTAGTAGCTTAAAGGAGCATGGAAGATCTATATAAACGATAAACTGAGAGCAAATTTTCCAGGCCATACTGTTAAATGAAAAAAAAGCAAGTAAAGAACAATAAGTACAGTATATCCTGTTTATGTAAAAAGAGTAACAAAAACCAATATAATATATAGGAGTATGTGTATAAATAAATTCATAGGAAAAGGTCCAGAAGGATGTATATCTCTTTAATAACCTTGGTTAACCCTGAAGAATGGAGGAAGCCTGGTTGGCAATGGGAGAGCATACAGGGCAGAGAGAGAAGGCTGTGAAAAGAAAAACTAATTTTTTTCATCAAGAATTTATTGATGTATTACTTATGTAAAAAACAGAGTGAAGGCATTCTAGACCAAGTACTCAGGGCACAAAAACATTCTATATGTATACACAGTATCACTCTTGTTGCAACCATGTTCTCAGAAAATCAACCCTTGGTTTCTGAAATGCTAAACAGTAGTGGACCAGGTGTCTGAAAGAAGCAGAGAAATAAACCCATTTATCCTTGTTGTCTCTTGTTAGTTTCTAGCCTGACCTTCTTATGGTTTCCATCCTTTTTATGATCATTGCTTCCTTCCCAACTCGTATAAAAGGTCAAAAACATAAACCATCAGTTGAGCTGGAAAACTGGATATGAAAAGATGGTTTCATGAAAAGGCAGGTTCAACATTTGAGGTACACTGCTATTTCCGGGTAAATATTGCCAATAAAAATAGATCAACAATTTGTAGATTTGCATGAGAAATAGATATCCTACTACCCAAAGCTCAGTGGATACTCTTTCCTTCTCTCTAGATTTGTCTATACAACTACAGCATACATTATCTCCTATATATTGCAGCTTTTTATTTATTTATTTATTTTTTATTTATTTATTTTTTTTTTGGCCCATGGCATGTGCAAATTTTGGGGCCAGGAATCAAACCTGCACCATCTCACCATCTCCTATATATAAATGGTACCACTAGTTTCACTGTTCTTCATACCTTGTCCCCTGTAGCAAGGGATGCTTTCATCCCTACTCTTCATTATCAGATCTTTGGTCCTGGCTGTCTTCCATACTAGACAGAAAACAGCTTGAGGATTCGTGTCTGGTTCTCTTCTTCATCTGCCATGGTACAGTGTCTAGCCCAGTGATCAGCCAACAGCTGGTTCTTAAAGTTTTACTGCTCATTGGTTATTCAATTGATATAAATGTTGTGTGTGTATGTTAAATGAAGCATCTATGGAAAGAATTTCTCATTTCTATTTTTGGTGATTATTATAAGCTATGAAAAAAATAATTAAAAACACTAATATACTGTTCCAAATATGGTAACTTTGAAGCAGAATTTGGAAGAACTATAGAATAGACTGAGAGGTGTGGTGGAAACAATTGGGCACTGCAGCTCTTCAGGGCCAGGAACTTTGTCTTCCATTTCTGTATTTCTTACACCCAATACAGTGCCTGATGACTTCATACCTAGGGGGTGCTCAGTATTTATTGCTGCATAATGACTAAAGTAGGAAGTAGGCCTGGGCTCTGGGGGCAGACAATCCTGTAATTGAATCCTGGCCTGATAACTCTTACCTAGGTGACCTGAAATATTCTGTTTCTTCAGATCCTCATTTTAAACCTGAAATTTAAAATTCTATAATTATCAGGTTGCCATGAAAGTTAAGTAGGTAAAATATCCATGGTAGTGTCTGATTCTTAAGAAACAGTATTTGCCTGCCTTCTCTCAACTACTAAGATTGAAGTTGAGTTTCACCTTTCTGACGGTCTAGGAGAGAAAAAAAAAAGTGTTAGATTCAATCCAGAATGTTTGAATTTGGCCAGGATGTGATTTGGCCACCGCGAGTGCTTTTCTGTCATTTTAAATGATATTAGTACAATGTGGCTAAGATGAAAGTTACTAGATTCAGATTCTTCGCAGTCTTTTTTCTCTGTACCCACCTCTCCACCCACCCCCTAACCCTCCACCAGCTAAACAGAAACTTCCTTTGTTAACTTGGCCTCACCCCTGCCTTCCAAGAGAGAAGCTGAATCTGTAAATTCTGGTCCTACAGCTTTGGAGTAGAGACTCGGGAGAGCAGGCAGGAACTGAAGGAGCAAAGGGAGGAGTCAAGATTGGTACCTGGGAGACAAGAAAAACCAAAGGTCAAAGCAGGAGGAAGAGGAAACACCAGTCTTTTCAACCCACTTTGTACGAGAGGCTCAAGTAGAGCTTAGCTGGAGAGTATTGGGTAGAGAAAATGTGCAGGCCCTTCTAGGTGCCTAAAAAGTGTGAAAGATTGGGAGTTAGAGCAAATAAAAAAGGAAGAGGTTGTTTAACTGTTGGAGTGAGTTACAAGGCTAATATCTTTAAATGTTTTGGGTTAGGCATAGTAAAAATTACAGTTATGTCTAGTCACTTAAAGATGCTGGTCTCTGCATTTTATGTACAATACCATCAAAAATTGGGTCTCCTTACTGCCCTAGTCTTAAAAAGAGTTTTTGGAAGGTCATATTAGAATTGTTCTTCACACAGAAATGAATAATGAAAAAGTCTACAGCAGGCATACAAAAGCATACATGTGGTTAATTGTTTAAAGAACATCACACAGAATAACTAGAGATTAAGAGAGACTAGGGCAAGGTGGTTCCATGTCAAAAGCAGAATCCTATGTGGCACCTGCTCTTCTACCCAAAAGGGCAAAGGATGCAGAGGCACAGGTAGAAACTCACATTCTTCTCTGTTGTAAGTGGGTAAAGAGACCTGAGAGAAATCAGGTTAAACTGATCTTTACATCACTGTCAACCACTTGCCAAATGTAGGGTACCCTTTTAATGCAAATGTTATTCATACAGAGCAAATATACAGAAAAAATGTGTGCACCACTCTAGTGGTTTCCTAGAGCTGTTTTAAAAAATTGCCACAAAGGAGGCTTAAAACAGCAATGTATTCTCTCAGCATGCTGGAGCCCAGGAGTTCTGGATCAAAGTATTGGAATAGCTACATTCCTCCAAGAGGTTCTGAGGGAGTATCAATTCCCAGCCTTTCTGCTAACATCTATTGGCTCCCACATTCCTTGGCTTATGGTCACATCACTCCAATCCCTGCCTCCATCTCCATGCTGCCTTCTCTTCTGCATGTCTGAGTTGTCACCCTACCACTCCACCCTGCCTCTGTCATCACACTGCCTCCTCCTTTACTGTCTCTCCTCTTTGTGTCTCTTATAAAGACACTTGTCTTTAAATTTAGGGCCCACCCAAATAATCCATAATGGTTTCTTCATCTCAAGTAAAGACCTTTATTCCAAATAAGTTAATACTCACAGGTTTTAGGATTCAATGTGGGCATCTATTTTGAAGGGCCGATGTTCAATACATTAAAGTGTGCTTATAATACATATACAGCATAATCAATTTCCCTAAAGGGAAATAACCATTCCCCACATCAAGAATTTAGCAGCATCCCGAAGCCTTCTCCTGCCCCTTAACCATCATTACTATCTGCCCCAAGGATATCTGTTTTGCTAGTTTCAGAATTTTATATAAAGGAGACCATCACTGAATATCTTTTTTTACTCAACATTGTGTTATCACATTGTGAGATGTCCATCATTGTGACATTCATGTAGCTGAGCTCATTCTCTGTCATTGCTGTGTGGTATCCCTTTGTGTAACAATACCACAATTCATTCGTCTGTCTATCGAAAATGGCCTTTGGGGTTATTTCTCTTTTAGGGCAATTGATAATAATGCTGCTATAAATATTCTAATGCATGTCTTTTGGTTAATACATGTACACATTTCTATTGAATTTATACCCAAAAGTGAAATTGCTGGGTCAAAGAGTGTGTGTATGCTTTACTTTAGTAAATACCACCAACAATTTTCCAGAGTGGTTGTACTAAGACAATTTTCAGAATGATTAATTAATCTCAACCAAAGTCTCCAAAAGGAATATTCTAGAAACTCCTTAAGAAACTCCTGTGAGATAGGGGAGTTCCCGTTGTGGCACAGTGGAAACAAATCTGACTATGAGGATGCAGGTTCGATCCCTGGCCTGGCTCAGTGGGTCAGGGATCCAGCATTGCCATAAGCTGTGGTGTAGGTTGCAGATACAGCTTGGATCTCATCTTGCTGTGGCGGTGGTGTAAGCTGGTTGCAGTTACTCCTATGCAACCCCTGGCCTGGGAACTTCCATATGCCACGGGTGTGGCCCTTGAAAGAAGGAAGGAAGGAAGGGAGGGAGGGAAAGAACTCCTGTGCGACTGAACTAATCTGAATATTTCCATTCTTTTCATCAGAATTAATGGAATTCACTTTTGTAGAACTGGCTTATTAAGTAAGTAAATAGTCTATACAAGATGGTAATGAGTACAATCCACCCACTTTAAAAAGTAGTTGGGAAACCTTTTAACATCATTTATATCCATATGCAAACTGAGTGGGAACGGCACCCCCGGATAGCCTGGCACTACTCAAAGGTCTGTGCAGGTCCAATGAGCCTGTTCACATGATATGCTGCATATTCCACAGCTGTGCTTTCTAGGCTCTTCTTCAATGGATGTTTTTTTCTCTGATGTAGTGTGTGAAACTAGAGAGAAAGCAGTCTCTTCCTTGGGCTACACAGGAGCTCGTTTCATGAGTTTCAGTCAATTTCACTGAAGGTTAGTGGGGCCAGAGAGAGAAGGACATTATGAAGGACATGGTTTCCCGTTACCCAGGTTGATGGATCCTGAGGTCTAACACCTCTCCTTCTTTTACGCAAAGCTTGTGTCCACAAAGCTGCATCTCTAAACCTATAATAGTATTCAGCAGAACAAGATTTTCTGTATACCTGCACTTAGACTCCATGAAGATGCTTGGGGTTATGAATACAGGAACTAGGTGTAAGGACCTTGGTCAGAGAGAAGAGCCAATACAACATCTATCAGTGCACTGTCCCTTGGCCTCAGGAAATTTCTCATTTGACGTGTGCATCTACCAGTAGCATTGGCTATGCTAGGCAGGGGTGAGAGATGGGAAAATCTTCAGTATATGGGACCAGCATTCCTGCTCAAAAAGCTATTATCCATTCCCTGCAATAAATGCTTCAATTTAAGGGATGTTTCAGCTCCTGGCTACTGAACCTGATTCAACAATGGCAAGATCGTGTCATAGCATCATTTCCTATTAAAAAAAAAAAAAAAAAAAGTCAGTGCCCAAAAGCCTCTGAGCAGCATCTCTGCCTCCGGCTTGCACAGTCTGGAAAGCCTGCTACTTCACAGGGGAGATTATGGTGTCAAATACAAGTCAATTTTAAAATTCCCTCATTTGGTCTAGCTTAGTTCAATAGGAAGCATGTACAATGGAGGAAACCAGTTCTCTAAAATCAGTTCTCTTGGTTTGGTTTCTGATTGTGAACCCTAAATTAATTTCTAGAGCACTATATAAAAGAATCAAATAAAACGTTTTTAAAGTGCAACAGTCTTCTAGAACATGGTGAATATTGCCTGACACTCTCCCCAGGAAATTTTTTCTCTCTGCTAGCCCCAACAGTAATCCAAATTTCCCAACCATATCATTTGGATGAGTTTAGCTCAGTGATGTGCCAGTAAATGTTTAATAAAGTGTTTGCTCAGGTCAGAAAATGTCCTGATTTCCAGTGTTTGACTACTTCTGTGGTATAAATATGCCCACAATGACTGATTTGAAACTACCAAAATGATATCACTGGATGCAGAGTCGGTAAAAGCTGCATAGCCGCACACCATTATATGATATTTGTGCTATACAGATTCAATAGATGTAAATAACCTCAAGGGCATAGGTAGCAGTAAAATGATTAGCATGATGAGTTTGGATTTTATTACCCTTGTTTTTAATATAATTTAACTGTAAGCTATATAATTTAATTTTCATTAACGGCTATGTTTAGCAAACACAATGCAAGTTTCCTGAACGTTTAATGATTGCCTCTAGCAAATAGGTACTGAGTAGCTCCAGCTCATCACTGGGTGACCCCCACCATCAGCCAAAGAAGGAACCAAATTTCCTTGAACTAATCAACACTTCCTATTCTCCTGGCTGTAGTTTTGGAATGGGATATGATTCCATTTAAGACAGTGAGACACAAAGAAGCATTGGCTGGGAAGTCCCACAAAAGAAAACTCTCCTCTTTTCCCTGAGAAGAAAGCCAGTGGTGTGACTTAAAGATATGAGTTCTGGCTTTGTTGTACCATGAGAAATTCAGCCTGAGGACAGAGTAGGCAGAATCGTAGAGAAAAGTAGCCAGAGGTCTAAGAACATCATAACCATACCTAAGTCAAATCATGCTGGAGGTTCTTCCTCTAGGTATTTTAATTTCAGAAGCCGCTATATTATTCTCTTTTTTGTTTATGCCATTTGAGTTGGGTTTTATGTTACTGATAGAGTTCCAAGTGATACATGGAAGATTTGGTTTATGAAGATAAAAATTTATCAACCCTTCTTATAGATATTTGTGGGTAGCACCCAAATGAATATAGAAGATTGTCTTTCTGTACCATAAAAGAATTTATCCCGTAGCTAAACTCTTAAGTTTCTGCTTTACCTGAATGCTCAGGGAGTGAGCCTAATTAAAGTTAAAAGTATTCTCTAGAAATTATTATCATCTCTTAGTTGTAAACATAGATAATACTTTTTTTCCTTACTGAGTTTTTCTTAACTCATTTATATTTGTACAACCATCATCACAACCCAGTATTATAGCATTTCCATCCCAAACCCCTAGCCAATCCCTCCCACCCCCCAACCTGTCTCCTTCAGAAACTGTAAGTTTTTCGAAGTCTGTGAGTCAGTATCTGTTCTGCAAAGAAGTTCATGGTAGCCTTTTTTTAGATTCCACATTTAAGTGATAGCATATGACATTGCTGTCTCACTATCAGACTAACTTCACTTAGCATGGTAATTTCTAGGTCCATCCATGTTGCTGCAAATGCCATTATTTCCTTCCATTTATGGCTGAGTACTATACCATTGCATATATGTACCACATCTTCTTTAGCCACTCCTCTGTTAATGGACATTTAGGTTGCTTCCATGTCTTGGCTATTGTATAGAATGTTGCAGTGAACATTGGAGTACGTGTATCTTTTCGAGTCATGGTTTTATCTGGCTAGATACCCAGGAGTGGGATAGCTGGATCATATGGTAGTTCTGTTTTTAGTTTTCTGAAGAATCTCCATACTGTTTTCCACAGTGGTTTCACCAATTTACATTCCCACCAACAGTGTAAGAGGGTTCCCTTTTTTCCACACTTTCCCAACATTTATTGATTGTAGACTTTTTGAGGATGGCCATTCTGGCTGATGTAAGGTGGTACCTCATAGTGGTTTTGATTTGCATTTCTCTAATAATTAGTGATGTTGAACATCTTTTCAAGTGTTTTTTGGCAATCTGTATGTCTTTTTTGGAGAATTATCTGTTTAGATCTTCAGCCCATTTTTTGATGAGGTTATTTGTTTTAGATGGTACTTGTTTTTAGGGCTGCACCTGAGGCATATGGAGGTTCCCTGGCTAGGGGTCGAATTGAAGTTGTAGATGCTGGCCTACACCACAGCCACAGCAACACAGAATCCAAGCCGCATATGTGACCAACACCAAAGCTCACGGCAATGCTGGATCCTTAACCCTCAGAGCAAGGCCAGGGATCGAACCTCTGTCCTCATGGATGCTAGTCAGATTCGTTTCTGCTGAGCTGCAGTGGGAACTCCTAGATGGTACTTTTTAATTAATTTTTTATGTGATGTAATTGCAGAGTCACACAAAGTTGTAAGAAATAATACAGAGATGCTACCCTTTTCACTAGCTTCCCCCAATAATATTATCTTGCAAAATAATAATACAATAGCACAACTAAGGTATTGATATTAATCCAGTCAAGATGAAGTGCAGTTCCATCACCACAAGTCCCCTTAATTTTCCTTTTATCGCCACCCCTATGTCCACCTCTCCTACCTCACTCTCTGACACCAGGCAACCACTAATCTCTTCTTCATTTCAATAAATCTGTAATTTCAAGACTCTTAGATAAGTGTAGCCATATAGCATGTAATCTCTTGAGACTGGCTTTTTTCATGCTGTGTAATTCTCTGGAGATTTGCTTCCATTGTTGAGTATGTCAATAGTTCATTCATTTTTATTGCTTAGCTGTGTCCCGTGATACCAATCTACCAGAGTTTGTTTAACTTTTCATCAGTTCACAAATTTTGCTATTACAGGTAAAACTTCTCTGAACATCATGTCCAGATATTTGTGTGAACATAAAAGTTTATTTCTCTGAGGAAAATACTCAGGAGTATAATTGCTGGGTTGTGTGATAGCTGTAGGGTTTGTTTTACAAAAAACCAGCAAACCATGTCTCAGAGTGGCTGCCCCATTTTACATTCCAACCAGCCATGTGTGATAGATCTTGCTTCTCCACGTCTTGGCAGTATTCGGTGTTTTCACCCTTTTTTTATTGTAACCATTCTGATAGGTGAGTAGTGATGTCTCATAGTTTAAGTTTCCATTTCCGTAATTGCTAATTACATTGAAAACTTTCTCACGTGTTTAGTTACTACCTATTTTCTCTCTTAAATAAAATGTGGTTCATGTCTTTTACCCATGTTCTAATAGAATTCTTTTGGGTGTTTTACTGTTGAGTTTTGAGAGTTCTTTCTATGTGTGTTTTGCAGAGATTTTCCCCTAATCAGTAGATGGTCTTTACATTTCCTGAAACGGGTCTTTGGCATAAAAAAAGGTTTTAATCTTGATGCAGTCCCATTTATCATTTTTTCCTTTTATGAATTATGATTTGAACGTTGTCTCAGAACTTTTTGCCTAGCCCTGGATTCTAAAGATTTTCTTTCGTGTTTTTTTTTTATAAAAGTTGTATAGTTTTCCTTTGCACATTTCACTTTATGATTCATTTTACTTTAACTTTTTTGCAAATGTGAGTTAGTCAATATTCATTATTTTGCCCCTGGATGTCTGCTTGCTTTAGCACAATTTGTCATAAAGGATAGGTGGTTTTGTTTTTTTTTTTTTAAGGAATCGTCTCCACTGATCCTAGTACAAAATGTGGAAGTTGACTGTTTTTCAACTAAGACCACATATAGTTAAATTGGTTGTTATTTGTTCCTTTTCTAAAAAATGGAAAGCAATAAAACTAATTTACTTTATTACTAAATGAATTTTAAATATCTCAACAATTATCAAAAATAAAGAGCCTATCGTTAGACATATAAATATTAAACTTGTATAAGTCTCTTTATTTCCTTATAAAATAGGACTAGAGTAACTGATACTGATGTGGCCTATCAAAGTAATGATAAGGCTCCAGAGCCCATCAGATCCTGTTTTGCTCTCTGTAAGAACACTATTCCCCTTCATGCTTTCCTAGATCTTTGGCAATTTTCCCCACTAAGCCATAAATTCCTTACCTCATCATCTCACCAAGAACCATGCGTACAACAGCACTAGAGCATATCTGCTGTGTGAATGAGATGCTGAACCAATTAGCAGTCCTCCCAGAACTCACTCTACAGTGAGCACATAAGTGCAAGAACACAAGTGCCGACAGACTAGGAGAATGCTTTCGGCTTTGGCAGAAGTAGAGACAGCAAGACCAAGACATTTTGCCAAAGGGTGTAGGACTCTCCTGTATGGTCCAGCCTATTTTTGGATTTTCACTCTGTACTTTGGAGCTGAAGCCCTGCTAATAAGGGCTCTGTACTTACTCTTCTTTCTTTTCTTTTTGTATGCATCTCCACTGGGTCTTGAGGGGCCATGATTGCAACTAAGTTTGGGCAAGATTCCAGTGTTGGGGTGGGGGGATCCAAATGCCATCTTAATAGAATCCCAGTCTTTCCAGGTTCGCCCTCTCATTGAATGATGCTCACCCAGCACATGGTTGTCCGACATAGACACCCAAGAATCATCCCAACTCTAGCTCGGGACACTCGCTTTAACCATTCATGTAGCACTGATTAATGCCTTGTATCTCTTCCCAAGCTCTGTTCCCAGTGCTGTACCCTAATCCAGTTAGGTGTCATTTCTCACTTGAGAAGTAAATGGCCTCAGCTTTTTAATAGGCCTTATATCCAGTTTTCCCCTGACCTACCAACTACCTCAATGTGTCTAAACCCCAAAATGGATTCAATTAATCCCCTACTCAAAGTCCCACCAATCCTTTCCATTGCCCTTAGGATGACATCCAGATTTCTCAGTCTGATCCTTGACAGTCTCTCCCGGGGGTGTCTCTCTAGACTCATTCTGTCTTGTCCCACCTCCCAGACACTTGAGCTCTAGGTTCTGGCCAAATGGATTCTTTTATATGTGTCCCTTCATTTCTGGTCTTTTTTAAAATTTTCCCTGCCAAGAATATTCTCTCTGCCTAAATCCTCTGCATCCTTTCGTAATTATGTCTAAAAAATCACTGCCTGTAGGAAGTGTTCTCTGGCCTCTCTGAATAAAAGATGACTGCTAGATTTACCCAGCTCCCTGGACTGCTGCCATCATAGTAACTCTTGCCATACTTTTTTAATCCTTTAGTGTTCACTTTGGTCCTCTTAAAAGACTACAGCGTCGCTAAGGAGAAGTTCTTCATCACTTTCTCAGTGTTAAATCACCAGCATCTAGCCCAGTACAAGGCACGAGGATGGCACTCAGTAACTGTTTTTTGAATAAATGAATAGACAACCTTGATAAGAGGGGGACTATAATAGGAAAAAAGAAATGTAGAAACCAGTCAGTAGACTTTCAAAATCACCAAGTGAAAAAAAAAAAAAAAAGCAATTTAAGTCTGGAATAAATCTTGGCAGTGAGAAGAGAGAGCAGGCTGTGGCCATGGCAGACCCCATGGAAGCAGAAAGTTACAGTGACTAGAAAGAAAGAAAGGGAGAGATAGGGGAGTCAACTCTATAATGCTGCTATATTTAAAAAGAAAAGAAGTGCATGCACATGCACACACACACACACACACACACACACACAGGCACAGTTTCAAGAGAAAGAAGGAGAGGAGTTCCCATTGTGGCTCAGTGCTAATGAAACCTGACAAGTATCCATGAGGATGCATTTTCAATCCCTGGCCTCGCTCCATGGGTTAAGGATCGTGCATTGCTGTGAGCTATGGTGTACATCACAGGCACAGCTCAGGTCCTAAGGTGCTATAACTGTGGCATAGGCTGCCAACTGCAGCTCTGAGTTGACTTCTGGCCTGGGAACTTCCATGTGCCATGGGTATGGCCCTAAAAGGAAAAATAAGGGGGGGTTGGAAGGGAGAATCAGGTTGCATATTTTTAGAATATGACATTGCCATGGTGTTTCTTCTTGGCACTTTTCTCCTTTACTGTTTTCTTGTTTTTTGAAGTCATAGTAGAGGCACTGTCTTTGAATATCAAAGAATATTAAGATATTCTTTGTCTAACCATTTGGTTTTGTAAATAAAAATTAGGCCAGAGTTCAGGTCATACCTAACTTGAAGGAATGTGAGATGACATAAGGACAGTTTTCTAACTGGAAAGGATGTAAACATTCAACCAGCTGTGAAGGGGAAAATCAGAAAGATAGGCCCAAGGGTCAGCAGTTGGGGAGCCCAGAGCTCTGTGGCTTCCTCCCTGAAACTGAGCCCCAGGACAGAGAACCCAAAAAAGTTTGTGTGTGCCACCAGGGAATGAACTTGTGTCTTGCACCTTCTTAAGTGAGGCTTAACATGGTGATGAGACATAAAAAAGCCTTCACTTCATGGTGATGCTGAAATGAGTAGAAATGGTGGGAGCCGGAGTTCCCATCGTGGCGCAGTGGTTAACGAATCTGACTAGGAACCATGAGGTTGCGGGTTCCGTCCCTGCCCTTGCTCAGTGGGTTAACGATCCGCCGTTGCCGTGAGCTGTGGTATAGGTTGCAGATGCGGCTCGGATCCTGCGTTGCTGTGGCTCTGGCGTAGGCTGGCAGCTGCAGCTCCGGTTAGACCCCTAGCCTGGGAACCTCCATATGCTGCGGGAGCGGCCCAAGAAGTGGCAAAAAGACAAAAAAAAAAAAAAAAAAAAAAAAAAAAAAGAAATGGTGGGAGCCCTGTGAGGCATAGGCTGAAGATGTTTCCAACAACACAAGATATGGGAGTAGTCAAGCAGATAGCATATAGAGATACAGATGCAGATACAGAGATAGACATAGAGCTATTAGAAAGGAATAAACAGAGGGACTATGAACGCTACTCAACCTGAGTTGTTCACTCACCTGGTGGAGGAGAAGAGTATCTAATCTTCTCCTCTGTCCCTAAGAAGGACAGGAAGTAGCTGAGTAGTTGGTGGACTTAGGAACCAGAAAAAAATTATAGTCAGGACAAAGAGGATACCAAGGAAACTGTGTGACTAAGGAATGGTAGGCATGGATGAATCAGCTATAAATGCCAAGAATATGAAAGCAAAGGCATATTTATCTATGTCTGGAAATCACTGGAATTAGATGCCAGTGACTGGACCCACATATGTCTTCCACAGTGCAATATCACCCTCCTGGAACTAAAGAGAAGGGAAAGAAAGGTGTAGGTAAAAGAATCTTGAATTGGCTAATATTTACCCAAAGGAGCTAACTAAAATCTGGACATGGCATACTCCACCTTGATTTACTTTTGTTTTGTTTTCATGGGTGGCTATGGGACCAAAAGCTAATTTAGATGCAACTATAGTGAAATTTTTCCATGGCATTTTTGAGTGCTTTATTCACACAATTTATGCAATTTGTTCACAATAAAAACCAAGGTAGGGAATGTTTAGGTGTGTATACTTATAGAAAGAAAAAAATGGTGACCTCACTTCTTATCTTAACGTTTAATTTTAAATACTTGCCCGTGTCCATATTTATGTATTTAAATAAGCCATGTGAAAACGTGAACAATATTACTTTTATTGTCCCCCAAATTAGAAATATTATGAGGAATCAATTATTTCTTGTGATACCACTGTTTAAAGAACTGTAATTTTCAACTAACTACCATGGTAATGACCAAATACTCAGTCTAGAGAAAACAATATATAATCGATGTGATATTAAGTTATTATAAAAGTACATATGTGGTCATTTTGTTACATATGTGTCATTGAATTATTAGCTATTAGGTTACACATGTATAAGCTCATTGTTCAGTGGATATACATCACTACGTCTCATGCCGCATGGAATCAAATGGTCCCAGAATTTTAAACTTGGAATGACTTTAGATATGATCCAGCCCAATGCCATCATTATACAAATGAGGGAATTGAAGCCAAGAGAAGTTAAATAATTTACTCAGTCACAGTGTCCATTAATACTGCAACTAAAACGAGACCCTTAGTATAACATTACTCTGATGGGTTTTTTTTTAATTAATTTCAAGAATAATATGCTTTGTAAATTAGTTTGTCAGTTAAGACACCTTCAAAGCAAATAACTGAAAATAGAGTTGAAAATGATTTTCAAAATAAGGACAATGTATCCTCTTGAATAACATGGAACAGGAAAGTATAGTAATTCCGGGCTTAGTTAATTCTGTGTTTCAATCCCATAATCACAGGCCTGGATTTCTTACCATCCTTATTGTATCAGGTTGTCCGAAGGCTGGCTCCCCTTGTGGTTCCAAGACACTTGCCACAGTACCAGGCAGTACCAGGCAGCATCCCAAGATCCATTGTTGCTTTATGTGAACAAAGACAGTTTCCCAGAAAACCAACCTGCATTTCTCCTTGACAAGAATTGCATCCCATGCCCATGGAACTGGACCACCTTAATAGGCTTAGATTAGTCAGGACACTGTAGGGGAAAAAAATGCATCCTACTTCCCCTAACTTATGTGGCCCTTCTTAGGAAAGTAGGACTTTGGAGTCAAAGATAAAGGGAAAGAAGGGGGAATACTTGGAAGGCAGCCGGTAGTATCTGTCATAACCGGCACATGTTTCTGGGCTTAAATCAAAGTTGGCTGTAAATAATACAGGGAAGATGAGTTTCCCCATGTCTAATTGAAAATCCTTGATAAAGTAAAGAGGTATTTTATAAAAGTGTAGAATTAGTCACACATCCTAAATCCATCCAGATTATCACATAAAGAATTTACTTAAATAGTACAACTAAAGAAGCACAATTTCTTCAATTAGTTACAATTTACATTGAAATAAATAACTTTGTCTTTTCTAAATCACAGTGTACTTTGGAAATTAACAACCTTATTAAGGAGGCACTACTATTACTATCTCTACAGATAAGGAAACTTAGAGAAATTAAAATTTGTGATTCTCAAAGTGTGGTCTCCAGGTCAGCATATGAGCATCACTTGGAAACTTACTAATAATACAAATTATTGGGCTCTATCTCTGATGAACTTAGAATCTTTGAGAATGGGGCTCAGTGATCTATAGCTTAATGAGGTTTCCAGGTGATTCTGATGCATTGGAAAGTTTTGAAACCATAGCCCTTGACAGATAGCATTGGGCCAGGATCTGAACACAAGCTTCTTACCTCCAGAGCTGGTTCATTTAACCAGTATGCTTGACTGCCCCCACTACCACCCCCACCCCAGCAAGCACAGAGTGCTAAATGAATTATAGAAAAAGGTAATATGCTTCGCTTAACTGTAAAAAAGGAAAAGATTATGTAGAAAATCAGACTATGGTAGAGCAAAACTCTGTCATTTTCTGTATCTGTATTTGACGATTAATTCTGTTGCCATCATAAACATGATTCACATTAATTATTATGAAGGTGGTAAATGGAAGTAACCAACTTGGCCACGGTGAGAACTGGCTGTCCTGGCCTCATTTTAGGACATGGAATTCAGAAGTGCAGAGAATTGAGTTCTTAGGTGAACTAGACCCTGGGTTTCAATTTACAAAAGCCTTTTTTTTTTTTTTTTTTTTTTTGGATAATTTTACATTCAGATGATCCAGTGCAGAATTAGATGAAAGAGATGAATCATGAGATGTCTGTGGGTGACTTGAATGGATATTTTTATAATGATTACAGGCACTCACAATACCACATTCTTGAAATTATATTGCCTTGTGTTACAAAGAGCTTATTCTTCCCATAATGGCATCTTGATAGAATGTGGGTGGGCTGAATAGCTCCCAGGGCATTAGCGAAGCAATGACATAAAATCATTGTTTTATTTTCTGTAGCTCCTCTGGCTAGCTTGAGGGAAATTATGTGACTACTCTACAAATGATGGGTAACTATGGATTCCAGAGAAATGAGGCAAGGGATTGCATGACATCATAAACTAAGAAAGGACAGAGTTTGGGTCCTATTTCAGGCAATCAGGACCTTGTAGTCAATTTTCTATATATTTTGCAGATGTTTCCTCTGTGAGCTATGTAATTATTTTTACCAAAGTTGTATGCATCTTCCTTCCCCCCCTTTTCTTTTTTCATTTTCACACTAAAACTGTGAGAAGTAAACACTCTTTTTAAATAGTTATATTTCATGGAAATAATAGCAAAACAGTATATTGAGAGCTTTGGTGCATGTATCAGCAAACCATTTAGAATTTTATTTCATTGCATGTCATGTGCTTATCAAAAAACACCAAACTGATGTCTTTTCAGAATGATTAGCCAACAACCTGAGCTTGAAAGTTCCACATTCACTGTCAAGTGACCCTGGGTAAACTACATCACCCCTCTAGGCCTCAGTCTCCTGATCTGTAACATAGGGATAATAATGAAACCTGAGAAGAATATTTAAGGTTTGATAAAATAATACATATGTATGTCACTTACCTGGTGTCTGACTCTTAGATACTAACAAGTGTGTATTATTATTGTTTTTCTGATGTCTCATAATCATTATCACGATAAAGAGAATTTGAAAATTATAAGAACGATATGCACTTTTTAAAACTTTTATACAAATGTTTTTCTGAGAAGTTCTATAGCTTTTATAAATTCTCCCAAGAGTCTTTGACTTTTAACGAAAATGTAAAGTATTAGAGCAAATGTTGCCTGTTAATCACTGTATCCCCAAGAGCCAGTAACCCTTGTTAAATGTGTTAAACAGCTAAACTAGCTTACCTAAAACTACTTGCCTCTGAGGAAATATATGAGAATACCTCTTTTTTATGTCTTACTCAAATAAGTGCTTTTTTATCCAGTAAGTGTGTAGAATCAGAGATTTTCTTTATAGTTGTAGATACAGGTAAATTTCTTTTGGCCAAGTTTCCTAAGAAAAGTATATTAACTGCTTTTTTTTTCTAATTATAGAATTTTTCAGCATTTTCTGTTTCAGGAAAACCTGAAACAGAAAACTGCCAAGATAACGTTGATGTTACACGTACATTGTTGCCCCGCATACTGGCTGACTCTAGACATTGCTTCCATGTCCAGACCTAGACAGCTCATTAGAACTAGGTCAAGATGGTAGGTACTACCTCACATCATTAATTACCTCCCCACCCTGATGGGCAAATTCATCTCACCTTTCACCCAGGAACATATGAATGGGGTGGGAGGGTCTGAGTGGCTCCATGGCCTCAGCTGAAATGATGACTCCAAGAGTCTGTATTGTTAGAGTCGCTCAAGAATCTTACTTTTGTGCAGTTCAGGACTGGACATTTGAAAAACAAAACAAGGTTTGTTTCTTTTCCTCGGGGTAACTAGAGGGAAATGATATGGCTGCAACTGTGAATTCCTCAGGAACTGTGCAAAGAATGTTTTCAGATAAAATGATTCTGTGAAGTCAGTGTTATGACGGGACAATGATAAAGATGAATCATCTCTGTTTGAAATGGAGAGTACCATGAGCTTAGCTGTGATAGTCTAAGGTTCTTTAGTATTTTCCTAGACATTTATTGGGATTCATTTAAATGAATTCAGTAAATTCAACAAGATTGGTATGATGGTTAATTTGGGGTGTGAACTTGACTCTGTCACAAGGTGCCCAGATTATTTGGTTACACATTATTTCTGGATGTGTCTGGGAGGACATTTCTGGATGAGATTAGCATCTGAATCAGTAGACTGAGTAAAGATCATCTTCACCAGTCTAGGTGGGCAACACCCAAGCCATTGAGAGCCAGAATAGAACGCAAAGGTGGAGAACAGGAAAGTTCTCTCTGCCTGACTGTTTAGGCTGGGTCTTTAGTCTTCTCTGTTCTTGGCCTGGGAATTAATACCATCAGCTTTCTGTGTCTGCCAGTCCACAGGTGAACTGGAACTCCACCACCTGCTTTCCCAGGTCTCAGCTTGTGACAGCTGATTGCCAAACTCTTCAGCCTCCATAACTCATGTAGATAGTTTCTTATAATAGATACCTTGGTTCACTTTCTCTGGAGACCAATGACTAATACAGTGGAGGTCTTGCTTATGTGTGATAGTTGCAATGTTTAATTTCATAATTAACAGATAGTCTACTTTTTATTATTTATTTATTTTTATTTATTTATTTATTTATTTATTTTTGTCTTTTTTGCCATTTCTTGGGCCACTCCCGTGGCATATGGAGGTTCCCAGGCTAGGAGTCCAATCGGAGCTGTAGCCACCGGCCTACACCAGAGCCACAGCAATGCGGGATCCGAGCCGCGTCTGCAACCTACACCAAGCTCACGGCAACGCCGGATCGTTTAACCCACTGAGCAAGGGCAGGGATCGAACCCACAACCTCATGGTTCCTAGTCGGATTCGTTAACCACTGCGCCACCAGGGGAACTCCTAGTCTACTTTTTAAATTAAAAACGACTTTATTGTGTTTTTCTTAAGCTAAAAAACTATAGATTTACTGTTTAAAAAGATAAAGTTGCCTAAATCAAGGCACAAAGACAGAAGCAAAAATTAAAATCCCACTGTCCAGAGATAATTATTGTTAATACATATTGACACACCTCTAACTTTAATGTAAATAGAACATTACCTGTTTATTGATGCATATATATCTTTAATGTAAATAGACCTTTTCTTGGATGCTGTTTTTAGAGGTAATTATATAGACCTTTCTGGTAAACTTTTAAGTATTAACATAGGTACAAAAAACTACACAGTTCAAACTAAAAACACCCAAGTAGCCAGCACTCATTTCACAAAATAGAACATTGGCAAAATCCAAGAAGTCCCTTCATATCCATTCCCATTTACCTCCTCTTTCCATGGATAATCCCAAAACTAACTTATCCTGAATGACTTCTGTGTGTGTCTCTATTCTGCATAAGTAGTATCATGTAGTATGTATTCTTACGTATCTGAATTTTTTCCCTCAGTTATTTTGTTTGTGAGATTATCTATGTTTTCTGTGAGGTTGATCTATTTATATTGCTATGTAGGAGTCCATTGTTGTGGCTACTGTTTTTACTGAATGTCGTACTTAATGACAGTATTCCTATAGCAATAAATACTCAAAAAATATTTTTGAGTGCTTAGGTTCCATGCTCTGCCTTAGATAATCATTTAAAACATCATTTGTAGAGCTTGTTTTTTTTCACTATGAATGGACTATTCATTTTGTTTTTAATGATCCTTCACCATTGAGGAAAAAAATATTTGGTTCCATGTTTAGAATTATAGGCAGGAATTTGTTTTACATGAAAAACTATGCATTTTTTTGCCTCTGAGGAATATCTCTCAGGGTCATCTGATACTAGCTCCAGGGAAGCAATTTTATAGTTGTAAATTGTGTAGCGAAGAAAAATAATTTTGATCTACAGACATGCAAATTCTGTGCCATAGAAACCACCCTGTCCTGTAGAAGACACTGTCCTCTCTATTCCTCCAGGAAGTTTTGCTTTCCTTTTGCACATATATTGCACTATTCTTGATCTCTAAATGTATCTATTCTTAAGTTTCTCTTTTGAGTCAATTATAACATCTGCTTAGTTCCCTTATGAATTAATAACCAGGCTTAAATTTTTAACACATGTTCATTTTTATGTCTGCATGAAAGTCATAGTTTTATCTTTTTCTGAAAATTCTCTTTTCATGGAATTTACAGTTTTATTCAGTAATGAATAACCTAAGTAATTCCATGTAAATGCACAAAGTTCTTTTTTCAATTCTAAAGATAAAGCAACTGGCTGAAGGTGGGGTGCAGGGGATCTGTTTAACCTCGCTGGCTTAACTAGCTTTCCTGTTTTATGTTCTATCATGGTTGGTTAAAATCAATCAAAATACCTTCCACCTATTACCTGCAGAATTCACACAAGCTGAGCACTGAATTGTTCACTTCAGACATTTCACACATTCTTTCTTATTTGATGCCCATTCCTCTTCACATCATTGTATATTGATTACTTCCTGCCTCAAGAATTCAATCTTAGATTCTATCAGCCAATCTCCACCACTATGAAAGGGATTTCCTTGTTCTCCTCAGTTTCCTTCTGATAAGTCATTCTTGTCATTCTAAGTTAGTTAAGGAACTCCTTCTCGTCATGTTGAATCCCCTTTATATCTGGCCTAGCACAGAGCTTGGCACACAGTAACCATTCAACTTTATTTACAAAAGGATGAATAAATAAAACACTAGTATTGCTGCCAATCTGTTTTTCTGAAACCGACATTTTTAACTATGGTTGTACAATGACTTCTAGAATATGGTAGTTAGGCTCTTAAGGGATTTCTAAAATAAATCTGTGGATGTTCACTTCATAAAACAAATACATGTGAAAATAAATCAAAATATTGTTAATAGAGAAAGAAAAGCCCAACCACAATTATTTTAATTCAATATTTAAAGCGTTTTAAAACCCAGGAAATACTTATATTCTGAAACACTGGCGTATGGACATAAGATTGGGTTTTTTCTTCTCATAAGTTTATTAGTTTAAGAGAAGGAAAAATCAAGGTGTGCTCAGAGTCCTACTTTTTGTTTTCTTAAGGGTTGAGTCTTTTAGACTGTAAGCTCCAAGGGACTATATCTTTCAGAAAGTGCTATAGACATAGAAGTTTAACACCATGCCCAGCATGAAATGAATGAATAAACCTAAATGTCCCATTCATACTTATATTTTTATTTGTAGAAAGTGTGGTGTGTGGGTGGGTGTGTGTGTTTCAATATTTTGGGAGGAACACAACTGAAGGATTTCTCCCTCTCTGATGCCAAAACATAGAAACAGAGGAATAATATTATGAAATCAACCCTGCAGGTGCCTGGACTCTGCTAAGGGCTGATGTTGACCCTTACTCTCTGAATCACTGCCAAATCAAGAATCAAATGTACTTTGTTGATAAAAAGAGCATGTTCATCCTGAATCCTTCTTTATTACACATAGTCACCTAGTAATTTTAGGTACAGATGTCTTTTCCAGCCACCAGGAGTAAATTGGAGGCAGAAGGTAAAAGTGTAGGTGTACTTTATTTGGTTGCATTATTTGAATAACAAACCTCAAGAGATACGGTCAGGTAAATTATCACTCAGGCCAAAAAAAAAGGTAAATCCAAGAGAAAGTAGCAGATAAATTGAAAGTGATACTCAGCATGTCTAAGCAGTTTGCAGGTGGGAAAATGGTCTCTATAAGAAAAGTTCATGAGAAAGAATCTTCCATAGGTACACTCCATGGACAATATCTGGTGACCTCCTGCAGGCCGTCAAAGCAACTCTCACCTTCAATTCCACATTTCAGGAGGATGGATAGTCTTTTCCTTTCTTTATTACTATCAGCAAATTCCTTAATTCCTCCAGGATCTTCATGAAGCAAGACCCGGGGATGGCTTTAGAAGCCTGACTTGAAAATGAAATCACAACAAAGTCAAAAGAATAGAGTTGGAGCAGGAGATAGATGGGTCCCAGGTTGAGCAACTGTAATCTGTTCCCTGTCTACAGATACTACAAAATAAAGATTATAGCAGGAGCAAGGAGGAGCTGCATCCTGCTTGGATAAAAGAGAGAGACCACCCATTTCTCATTCTTGAGGTCAAGGAGACCTCCAGAACTACACGCTCGCAGAGAGGCTCCAGAGGGGTCAGAGAAAGAGGGGCACCAGACCATAGTACATCCTGTCAGCTTCTCAGAAACCCTGGAGTAGAATCCATCCTAGCTAAAAGATGCGCGTGCATACAGAGGAGGTTCTGAGTCAGGCCAGATGTGGGCTCAAAGCCAGATGCAGCAAGGTGATTGGCCAGAGGAAGCCCAGCAGGACTGCCCCCATACAAGTGGTTTAAACCACTTCCAAAGCCCATGTTGCCTTCTTCTTTCTAGCTCTTTCTCTCTGTCTGTCTCTGTCTCTTTCTGCCCCCACCCCCACTGGAGCTCACTTGTGCTTTCTCACCCCCTATCTTCTCTCTCTTCTCTCTTAATAAACACTTATGTGCCTCACTACTCTCAGTCTCTTTGCTGAATTCTTTCTCCAAAGGGACGGGTGCTGGGGACCTATATCAAGTGGTTAGAGTTCAACATTCTCACTCAAGAAGAGTCAGTCCAGAGGGAAATCAGACTTTCTATTTGCTTCATTCATTCTCATGTGTATGTTTATGTATAAATACAACTACTTAGAAATCCTGTCTCTGTGTTATGGTCCCATAACATAAGCCTTTAACATTGACCATGGCTTTTCCCTGATTGCTTTCTCCTGTGTTAAGAGTTTTTGGTCTTTGGAGATAAAGTTAGCAAGAAATACAAAAATGAGCATGCAAATTCATACATATTCATGTCAAGGGCCAGATAATAAATACATTTTAAGCTTTGAAGGCCATACATTTCCTATTAATTAACTACTGAACTCCGCCATTGTAGCACAGAACAGCCATAGACAGTGTCAGTGAAGGAACATGGCTAAGTTCCAGTAAAATTTTATTTACAAAAACAGGGAGTCAGATTTAGTTTGTCAACTCCTGAGCAAGAAGGGTTTTGGAAATTAAGAAACTTGGTTTAGAAAGTAGGTAGGTAAGTAGATGTATAATTATATAAACATATAAAATGTATTTTATACCCTGGTATAAAATGATGTAAGCCAGTTTGACAGATAGCAGTAGATGTGCAGGAGGTAAGTTTTACCCCACTGCTTACATCCCCTTTATTAGATTATAATGAAAGTAAGTCTCTGACTGAATCCTGCTACACTTAGATTTATTACAAGTAGACACAAAAGAAATTAAGCAACTTTAATGAAGTCCAATCTCTATGTCCATTTTGGTACTCAAAAAAAAAAAAAACTGCAGAAAATCTTCACATGAAACAAATGTGATCACTTTACAGTTGCAGGGTGCAGATGATATGTTAGAGTTCAGAGATCAAAAATCCTCTAAACCCGTGGTGGGATGGAGGATTAATTGAAAATCAAGCCTGGGTGACCCCCTGCATTTGTAACTTTTGTTCATGCCTGGGGTGTGGGAAGGGGGTGATATGAAGGTGTTTCTACAACATCTTCAATGCCACTAAGTTCACCAATGAAAGCCTACCTCAGATACCTCTCTTGCTAACTAACAATCCTCATTTTCCCACAGGGAACCAATTCTCCGTTTTCATTCCTAATTTTCATTATGCTTCTTTTATAAATCTCTGCTGTAAATCAGTCAAGAGGATTGAGGCACATACAGTAGCAATGTGTGTAAAGTGCACCTTCTGATTAAATGCCAGCTGACCCCTCCTCTCCTTGGGAGTTTCCCATGAGGACATATGACTCCCTTTCAGGTGCAGATGGAAATTAACACAACCATTGTATACCACTGGACACTGTAACATTAGACACTGTAATTGTCCCATTTTTTCAAACACTCATTTGTTCTACATGGGATACTATATAGCTAGATGGACTTTGTCAGAGTTTACCTACTGGCAGGAGGTTAAAGTAGCTCAGAGGGGGCAGGTTGGGAGTGAAAGAGGACTAACCCCGGGGGAGGAGGTGATAGTAACGAGTATGGCAGTATCTGCTGAGATTCCAGGCAGACTGGGGCAGGGTGCAAAGAGGGATTCAACCTAGAAGGCGGGATCACGGCTTCTGGAAGGTGGTGAGGTGCATGCTTATTACAGGAAGTCAGTCCAGTAGGAACAACACGGGCCAGCAGGACCAGTGAAACGCTTGGCGATTTGAGAGACTCAGTGAGACGGGAGGGCTGGAACTTCTGGGCATGTTGGAGATAAAAAAGAGAGAAGGTGACAAACAGAAGGGGCAGATGCCTCTCCCTGAGGTACAAAGCAGCTATAGAACAACTGAAAAAAGCAAAAGAAAAGGGAAAAAAAAGTATTCTTGGAATTTAGTCAGCTGCTTATGAGTTGAGGAGCAAAGAAACTCGCTAAGGCTTTAAATTTGATTTCTATGAGCTGGATTTGAACCAGATAGATTGTGCCAAATAAGAAAAAAAGTGTAAAATGACTACAGACTTTCAAGATAATTCATTCTGAGTTAAGAAGATTAAAAACAGAGGTTGTGCCAAGGGAAATTGGAATCTCAATAGCTTTTCCTAGTTTACAAAGACATCTGCAAATCTCCCTCTCTCCCAGGTTCCTTCCGATCTGTCTGCTGTGTTAACTCTTCTGCTTAGCTCACATCCAAGGTAACTCAATGTTTGTGGTATTCTAAGCCTCCTTTCAGTGTGTTGACAGCATCAAGTGGTTTTGCCACTCCAAGAAGGCACCCAGTTGGTCATTTATGAATGGGAATCGTACTAAGCAGTTTCCCTTGCACAGACCATAACCAAAACTGGGTAAACCCCAGTGCACTCCAAGAATTTCAGTTATTGAAAGGATCCTAAAAGCACCCAGCATAAGCAATATGCCATGTAGTGAAACTCAAGTGCATTTTTTAAAAAATTAGACATTTTATTGAAGGTATTTGTAGCTCTGCTTGAACTAAGTATAATACAAGTGCCCAAATATATATGGCATGACCATCAAACAGTGCCTTCTTGCAGTGATAAATTTTTAAAATAAACTTTTAAAACAGTCAGAAAAGACAAAAATGGAAATTATAGTACAGTAAACCATAATGTTTCAAGCATCCAGACCCAACGATTATTCAATAACTTGTCACTCTTACTTTGTCCATCCGTTTTCTTTTCTTTTTTTTTTTTTTTTTTCGCTATTTCTTGGGCCGCTCCTGCGGCATATGGAGGTTCCCAGGCTAGGGGTCCAATCGGAGCTGTAGCCACCGGCCTACGCCAGAGCCACAGCAACATGGGATCTGAGCCGCGTCTGCGACCTACACCACAGCTCATGGCAACGCCAGATCGTTAACCCACTGAGCAAGGCCAGGGACCGAACCCTCAACCTCATGGTTCCTAGTCGGATTTGTTAACCACTGTGCCACAACGGGAACTCCCCATCCTTTTTATTTTCTTTTACTGAGGTTGGTGACATGTTTTTGACACCAGAATGGGAGTATTTGCCATTATTTAAAGTTAGTTTTGTCATTTTCTGAATGTCTCTTCTAAGGAAGTACCTCAGCATTTTGACTTGTTCACCTTCTTTGAATTCCTAGGAGCACATGTTGAATGCCGGCTGTGTAAAAGGCCCGGTGTACTTGAACTTCTTCTGCCTTCAGCTCTTAAAATTGTCAAAGCAGTTCTGGAACATCAGACATCTTTCTAGATTTCTTTATCCCATTGTGTGCGTGGCTTTACAGTGGTAGGACACAGAAAGTAATCTAACCAAGTGGTGTGAATAATAATATACCAGCATATTGGTATTTAATTTCTGTTTAAGAGCATTTGTCTTCTACCACTTTCTTCCAAAGCAATATTGTGTTGTTTTAATATTGTTAAATTAGAACTATAAAAGATATTGCTAATTATTTTTTATTTTGTTTGCATATCATTATAACTGCGCCCTATGTCTAGAGAAAAGGAGCTAACAAATAATGGGAAACCACAACTGTAACCACAGTTTGGAATAAAATGATCCCCAGCTCCCTCTAACCGCTTAGGACCCAGTCCAAAATACACGTCCTTGTCTCCTGTAGTTGCTCTATTTTGAGAGTCATGCCTGCTGGTCCTGCTGGAGTTAAGAGGCTGTCAGCATCCCCAGTCTGACCTCTTTATTCTTCGTTTATAACTCAGCTGTTTAAATTTGCCCTGAGCCAGAACTTAATACAGAGTTTTAACCTGAGGAACATAAGTATGCCTTTGCACATGTGTGAAACTCACATATTTTTTTTTTCCCTCTTCACAGTAAGTTGATTAAAAATATATATGCATGACAACTTAGCCATTTCAGGGCTATATCAAAAAAACAAAATGTGTTCTGGAGCTGATTGACTTTTAACTGCATAAAGAATACAAGTTAAGAACGCCTTTCCTTTAGAGAGGAAACTTGGCAACTTATAAGACCAGGGAATTGGAGACTTTTAAAAATAAAAAATAATTTTAAAAAGAGAGAGAGAGAGAGAAAATGAAGGATGGACTTCTTAGAACTTGAAAACGCGCTCTTATTCATCTTGTATTTCTCTACGTCTGTTTACCATAAGAACACTTTGAAATTTGGTATAATGACATTAAAAAACCACAAATGAGACAAACATTCTGGAAGGGGCTGTTATGGGTTGCCTCTAATGTGGTAATAGATGTCATTTTAAAAATGCAACTCTGCCGTCTGGATAAAAGACGATGACTTCTAACACATTGGTTACAGACAATTGAATATTACAGCCGCCTTTCCTCCCGACTTGCTGCTATCATTTTATGGATGCAACCAGTGTTGGACTGGCATGGAATTCTTATGGGAAAGCTACCATTCAGAAAACTCTCATGTTCCGTATGAAACAGGTGACAAGTCCACATGATTAAAGATGTACGTGCAACAAAAAGAAGCCGCCCTTATAAATACATTTCTGAAATCTGATGACTATCCCTAAGTTCAAGAATATGCTCAACTTCTTTAAGTCCCAGTATCATTTTCTGTAAAATGGGGCTTCCAGCACCTCACAGAGTGATTATTAAAGATAAACGTGGTAATATGAAGAAAGAGCCTAACCCTGTAGGACCGCTTATTGGTACCCCAAAAGTGCTCAGTAAATATCAGTCCCTGATGCTTTGAAGGAAAGATGCATTGACTTGGGGATTCCATTTTGTAGTAATAAAGAGTCTCTTTTCTCTTTCGTGGTGGCTTTACTCCTTCCTGCATTGTTACCACTGGCCTCTGGGTAAACTGAAGCTTTCTGATATTTTCCACGGTGGAAACTCATGCCTTGTAGTACTAAAAATATCAAGCTTGAGTGTTACACTGCCCACAATTTTTTTCATCTTGAGCAACAAAAATGAAGAGAAAAGGAGAGAGTAATAGTATCCTAAAATAAAATTATTTGATCCTTATAAGGTACTTTGTATACCAAAGTCTGATTTTCTGGAAAATTGTGAAAGATGTTTATTTTTTGTCCCCTCCATATTAATTGACAATTGAAAGGGCTTAATCCATTGGCTAGCAGTTCATTTTAACACATTTTATTTCAGCCTTTATTTTCAATAACCTGAAACTATTTGATGATTTGTTCTGTCTTGCTGTGGCCACATTTATAAGCAGGTTTTTCACATTAAAAGCTTATGGCTGTCCACCTATGAATGCAGATGCATAGCACTCATCTTGCCAGTGATAGTTTAAGGGCCAAGAACTGTATATTGAGTATTTACATTCATCCTTGTCTGTATATCCTGACTTAGAGAAAGTAACACTTTGCCATAGTTATTTTAAATCTTTCTTCTCCCTCCTCATTCTTAAGGTCTATCCTGTAGTTGGTTTTATCTTCCTCACACACATTTGAATCCTTCTTTTACACCACACATTGCTTTTACTAGTAATGTGGTAAGTAGTATAAGACAGGACGTCCAGTTGCAAGAGATATTAAATGAATGATACCCACAGTACCATTTAGTTCAGTAGTCCTAAGTGCTGGAATTTGTAGGTTTGAAATGACATACTGGGCTTTAGTGGACCGGAAGTTTGAGATGGCTAGGAAGACTGGGGGTTACATTCTTGATAGAGGGACAACAGGAGCAGAGGCACAACTGGAGACATATACAAAATGCATCTACTCCCTTGTTTATTTTCTTCCTCCTACAAATATAATTCATTTGCATTTAATTAAGCTCTTACTTTGCATCCAGCACTGTTTGGGGCTCTATAGAAGGACTATAAATTATGCTACAGGCTTCTGAATGTAACTGCGCTAAGCCTGTGTGTCAGCATAGGATGTAAAAGTGCTCACATTTGCTGCTTGAGTGCCAAGGCTTCACACGCATCTCCCAAAAAGAACTAATCATTTTTTAGGGTGAGTCCAGTTTAAACACATATTTTAGGAGTTCCCTAGTCACCTAGTGGTTAAGAATCTGTGTTGTCACTGCTGTGGTGACCTGGTTCACTGCTGTGGTGCAGGTTCAACCCCTGGCCCGGTCAAGCCATGGGCAAGGTAAAAAAAAAAAAAAAAAAAAAGTTTCTAAATCTGAAGATACACTCACTTTGCTGTACTAAAAATAGCATTTTAAGGTTCATTTCTGCTTTCAGAGTGATGGTGATTTCAAAAATTTTGTTCAAGAACAGTGGGGGGAAATATGCTATTTATTCATAGCTGCAGCGTGCCAGGGAGCTCTCTGTCCCCTATCGCATATCCAAATCCTTCTTCCCTTGGCAAATAACATCTTCTAATATACCACATAATTTACTTATTTATTACTATAGCACTGTCTTTCTCCCCATCTGGAATGTGATCTCCACCAGGACAGGGATCTTCCCTGTCTTGTTCACTGATGGACCCCAAAGATCTAGAACAATGCTTGACATATAATAGTAACTTTATACATATTTTTAAAATCAATGAGTTAAAAAAAAATCAAGTTCTGATACTTTTGCAAAAAAAAATTAATAAAGGAACCTATGTTTTCCTCTTTGGAAGCAAAAAATCAACAGCAAGTTTCAAATTATTTCTTTCCAATTTTAAAAGGTAAAATTTCATCTCTCTTTAAAATACTGTAGCTTTTGACCAAGAATACGCAATGAGGAAAGTAGTGATTGGCGGGGGGGGAGAATAAGTAAAAAGAAGTATCAACTCTCAACACCACAGGAGGGTAAGATGGCCCTGGAGTGAGAAACCATTCCCCCTGGCCCAGAATGATGCTAGAAATGGAAAGCATACTTCATAAATGTTGACTTAATACATCAGCGAGCAAATAAATGACCAAATGAATACACAAACAAATTGCATTCTAATGATGTAAAAAAAGTCACGGGTGAGAACGTTCTTGGAAATCCTGGAGTGACAGCACCTTCCTCCAGAGAGATAAACGTTCTCAAGGTGATTTAGGATTAGAGCTTAGGAGAGGACTTTGGATAATGAAATCATTCTAGGAAATTCACATTACCCTGGAGAGGTACTCATTGTATTCTGAGGCTACATCTTAATGATACCTAACAGAAGAAAGAAAGAAAATCAAACCAGAGTTTTTGTTCACCCTCATCAAGTACAACGGCCATTTGTACATTACCAGCTTTTGCTTCTCTGTCTCCCAGTTGAGCAATCCTGAATTTGAGTGTAGGGTGTGTGTCAGGGAGACAAACAAGTACTAAAAGTCTGCCAGGAGTTTCTGCTGTGGTGCAGTGAGTTAAGAACCTGACTGCCGCAGCTTGGGTCTCTGCAGAGGCATGGGTTCAATCACCGGCCTGGAAATTTCCATATGCCACGGGTGCTGCCATTAAAAAAAAAAAAAAAAAAAAAAGCCTGTCAGATGTACCCCTTTACATTCCTCCAGGCAAAGAAGCCCTCCCATCTGTTTTGCTCAGTGGGCATCACTGCCCCCGCCCCCTTACATTAGAGTGCCAAACGAAGGCTATTCTGTGACTGTGATTCAGAATTCCTGGCATTTACTACCCAGTTAATTGTAGCTTCTAATTAGTCTTTCCTGATAAGGAGAGGCAGCATTTGCTCATTGGTGTGATCTTGTGCTACACACAAACTGATGTGCAGAAACAGATTATAGCTTTGTGCTGCAACAGCATTTTATTAAACTAAACCTGAAATTCAGAAGGGAGTTTTTAGCCATGGTTTTCTTAGTATTGCCTCATCTGTAATTTTGCACCTTACCGTAAATCAGTGCATAAAGGGAAGGCGTAAGCTTTCCATGGTGCGGCCTCTCTGGTTAATTTCCTGGGTCTTCCGTACTAGCTCGGGTTTTTCAGAGGAATGCACATTTTATTAAATGGAGACCTTGCATCCTACATACGTATATCTGAATTCCACAGCAATTCTACAATTCTTTCAAAATCCAGTTTCAAGGGAGCACTCTGTGGTAAGGGAGTATGAGCTTTACAGGGTTTTCTAGAAACGTACCCAACAGTCGGTGTCTTAACAAGCCCTCAAGACAATTCTGATACAAGGTCAAATTGAAAAGCCAAAGATTCAAAGGTCATTGAGGAGATGCTGTCAAACACCAGTGGTTCCCGGAGTTCCCATTGTGGCACAGCGGAAACGAATCTGACTAGCAACCATGAGGCTGCGGGTTCTGTCCTTGGCCTTGCTCAGTGGGTTATGGATCTGGCATTGCCATGAGCTGTGGTGTAGCTCACAGATGCGGCTCAGATCTGGCGTTGCTGTGGCTGTGGCATAGGCCAGTGGCTACAGCTCCAATTCAACCCCTAGCCTGGGTACTTTCATGTGCCACAGGTGTGGCCCTAAAAAGAAAAAACAAAAAACCCAGTGGTTCCCATCTCCAATACATCATAGTCACCCAGAGGGCTTGTTTAGAAACTGATTGCTAAGCCCCATCTGCAAGTTTGTGATTCATTAGGTCTGGCATCTAGGCCAGGAACATGCATCTTTAAGTTCCCAAGTAATGCTGATGCTGCTGGTCTGGGGACCTCATTTTGAGAAACACTACGGAAAATTTAACCATTTTCTTCCTCGTGATCTGATGTAACATTATCCCAGTGTCGTACTTGGGATACAAAACAAATCTGACAGGATCTTGGATCTCAGAAGAGTTCCATGGTCTCAGAAATTTAAAATGTATAGAACTGAATGGAAAAATGTGGAAGGTTTTAAGAAGTCAGAGGGAGGCTTGCTTCTAACTCTGTCTTTGAAGGAAATCTTGGGTATTAAGTAATCTGGAAATTCACTGTAAGTTATAGGACAGAACATAGGTCTCTACTTCAGTTTTCTGCCAAGCAGTCTGTATTGGAGAGCTACGTCTATCCCCTGAAAAGAGCAACCATAGCAGTAGAGGATTAGAAAGAATTAAGTGTCAGAGAAGATGACCCTGGTTGCCATTTTATCACTGACTTGCCTGGTGAGCAAATTTTAACCTCCCTAGAAATCACTTCCTCCCCCGTAAAATTCATTTAACAAACATACATTGACTCATGCATGTGTTGAACACCAAACTGGATCCCAATGAAGAGACACAGATAAATTAGACATTTTTCCCCGAAGAAAGACATGCATATAAATAGCTACGGTACATGGTAGGAAGTGAGAATGCAACTGAGAAAGTACCATAAATACTATGAAATGATGGTTCCTTTTCACCACATCTTAATGATGCTTCCAATTTCTGGGCTCCTGGCTTGATAAGTTAGAGTCATCTTCTCCTTCTTCCCCTATTTCCACAGGCTCCTCAAAGTCCTATTAATCGTCCTTTTGAAATTCCTTTCAGCAGCGTTTCTTCTCCTCCTCACAGCTTCTCAGACCTTATCACTTTACTCCACAAATTCTTTTTCTTTCTTTCTTTCTCTTTCTTTCTTTCCCTTCCTTCCTTCCTTCCTTTCTTTCTTTCTTTTTCTTTTTCAGGCTGCACCTGCAGCATATAGAAGTTCCCAGTCTAGGAGTTGAATCGGAGCTACAGCTGCTGGCCTGCACACAGCCATGGCAATGCGGGATCCAAGCCGCATCTGTGACCTACACCACAGCTCACGGCAACACCGTAATCCCCTACCCACTTAGCGAGGCCAGGATCAAATCTGCATCCTCATGGATACTAGTAGATTCATTTCCATGGTGCCACCAAGGGAAATCCTACTCCACAATTTCTGAAGTAGCCTCGTACAACTCTGGATGCCTGCCATTTGCTTTCTTTCTGAGACGTTCTATAGATTCGTCTTGCCAAACAGAGGCTTTTATCCTCCTATTATCACAACTCTGCCTTTCTTTATCAGTTCCTGCCTAAACTGTTCCACCCAGCATTCAGGCACCCTCTGGGAAAGTGCCTCCCTCTGCCATCCTCCCCAGCCTGCCTTTCCTCTCCAGCAAGACTCTTCTATGCTTCTAGACCCGGTCTCTCCTGTTTCACTAACACATTCCATGCAGCAAAGCTATGAGCCTTTTGCAAGATCCCCCTTTCCTTTAACCCACCCATGTTTGGCCTCTCGTTCAAAACCACCACCCTAAGGCTTTCGCTCCGTTCTCCAATCACAGTGTTTTCTGCTGCTCTGTATATCTGCCACCTGTGTCAACAAGTTCATCACAGCATCCTTATTTCTCATTGTCTTTAGCTAGAGGCACCTCTCCTTTGAAGGGAGGAATTAGCTCTTTGACTTTTGAGTTTCTCCCCTCCTCCTATGCCCATCCTCTTCTTCCCAACGCCCTCTATTGCTCATGCACACAAGTCAGCACAGGGTATGCAGCAGAAACTGAGGAAATGCTTGGTGGATGAGTGAATAAGACAGGGGCCATCTGCTGCTTTCTTTCTGCCAGGCCGGCATGCATTCATTCATTCTGATTCCCATGCTTGCTTGCTTTATAATTCTCTGCTGCTAAGAAATGCGGCTCAGCCCTGGCTAACTGGAATTCTGGGTCCCCCAGTCTGTTGTGATGGCTCTCGGAAGATTAAGTGGCTCAAGCCAGGCCAAGTAGAACCAATGAGACTCAACTTGAAGCCTTTGTCATAACCACAGGATTAAAGAAACCCTCTGTCTGCTGTTCTCGAAGATAACTGGATATTTAATCTGGAAAGGCTGGCAGACATCTTAGCAGAGAAAGTGCCCTCAGAAACATGTCAGCCCAGGGAAAAGAAGAGGAGAGAGATGTAAAAAGACAGATTCCTAACACCACTGACCACCTGAATTAAACTATGCCTGAAGCCACTGCCCTCGACCTTTCAAAAGCCAATAAAAGCCTTGCTGTCCTTAAGCTAGTTTGATTTGTTTTCCATCATTTACTGTCAAGAGAGACCTACTCATTTGAATAAAAATAATAAAAGCTGACACAAATTGAGAATTTACTGCACACTATGCTAAGTACTTACAGTAGGAAAAAAATGCATTTACTCTTTTGATGAAAGATCCTTTCTAAATAATTGTGGTGAGTCCATAATAGTGGATTTTTTTTTCTGCTTGAAATAGGATATTAATGGCAAACTTTATGTATCAGACAGGACTACCGATCTCTCATGATAGATTTTATAATCCTGAAATGCAGACAAGGATTGAAGAAAATGTCACAAATTACATGTGTAGCTACTGGGGTATATGTGCGTCACGGCCCTTGCATCTGCCAGTGACAATATTTTTACTCCTTGTGATAAGACCAATTATTCCATAAAAGAGCTATGGGAGTATGCCTTATGGAAGGTGTGGATATCTCTTTGCCTTATTTTTTCTGAATATTATTAATTTGTTAAATACATGAAAGTTAATACATATATTTTTTTAAATATCTTTGGAAAATTTTACAAAAAATAGAATTACAAAAGTTGCTATAAAATTTCTTTCTCAGAATATAGTTGAAGTAAAATAAGGGTTTAGATGTGAATATGATTTAGGATCTTCTGATGTAAAAGCCAGAGGCAAGCACCTTTATAAGAGAAACAATAAAGGGTCTGATACAATAAAGATACAATATGGGTCTGGTACATACATACAGACACAAATTGATAAGATTTATAAAGGGTGTTTTGGTTAACAAGGAAACTTGAATTCCCATGATGTTTATTTCTGTATTACTTTTAGACCTATTTGTAATCATTTAAAATGTTGGTTTTTTTTTTTCCCATTATAGTTGGTTTACAATGTGCTGTCAATCTTCTACTGTACAGTAAAGTGACCCAGTCACACATACATACATTCTTTTTTTCACATTATCCTTCATGATGCTCCACCATAAGTGACTAGATATAGTTCCCAGTGCTATACTGCAGGATCTCATTGCAAAGGCAATAATTTGCATCTGTTAACCCCAGATTCCCAGTCCATCTCACTCCCTCCCCCTCCCCTTTGGCAACCACAAGTCTGTTCTCCATGTCCATGAGTTTCTTTTTAAAATGTTATTCTCAGAGTTCCAGCTGTGGCACAGTGGTTAACAAATCTGACTAGGAACCATGAGGTTGAGGGTTTGATCCCTGGCCTCGCTCAGTGGGTTAAGGATCTGGCATTGCCATGAGCTGTGGTGTAGGTCGGCTTCAGCTCTGATTAGACCCCTAGCCTGGGAACCTCCATATGCCATGGATACAGCCCTAGAAAAGACAAAATAAAATAAAATGTTGTTCTATTTGTAATCATTTAATATGTTGTTACTTTATACAGGTGGACATGTAGCTTAAGTGGCAAGTCACTAAAAATGGGAGCAAGTAAGAGCTTTGACTAGGACTTTAGGTTTATAAGAAAAAGTATTTTTGCAGGATAGGAAAAAAAGGCTCAGTAAGATGTCTTTAGCCCATGATCAGTAAATTACCAGTTATGAGTTTTTAGCTCTTTTTAATAGAATGCGAAGCTGACCGGAAGGAAAAAAAAAACTGTCTTATTAAAACTTTTTTTGCCTACTTTAAGTTGGTTGTTACATATACCATTGACTTTGAAACTCAGTCAGTTCACTTGTCCTTATTCAAGAAAAAAAATGTATCTCCTTCGTTAGGAAACATTTTCTGAGTCTTGAGGAAACCTAAACCTTGGGTAACCCCAAATCAGAGGTGAAAGAAATCCCCCTCCACCACAGGCAAATGTGCACATCTAGACTTACAAAAAGATTGAGAAAATCGGAACAAAAATAAAGGAGGAAAGAAAAGGAGAGGGAGGAAGGAGAGATTCAAGGACAGAGAGCATCTTGCTGTGAAAAGACAGGAAGAGAACTCGTGCCTTTTTCACAGACTTTCCTTGAGTTAACAGTGCAATTCCATGCCCTCACCATGTGTATTTTTCCAGTGATCATTTTGTTCAGGTAGAGGCTATACTTTCATTCAGAACAGTCACAAAGAACTCTGAAAGATCAGGCTTTCATGGAGTTAAGAGTAACAAGCCTACGGCCAAACGTACATTTAAATTCCTTCACCTTTAGGAAAGAAAAGGAAACTTGTGATATCAAGTTCTGTTAGGGAAACTCAGAGAAAACTTGATCCCCAAATGTTTTCACAAGGGCCAGATTTTTTCAGTGTAGCCAAGCTAGGGAAGAGACAATGGAATCTTTTCTGAATCGTGATGGTGCACTGGCTGTGAAATGGGATTTTAGAGCAAGCCTCGAAAGAAATGGTCAGGCACCTGTTTGCAGTAGGGATCGGTGCCTCTGAAATTTCTCAGAGACTCGATCGAAATGCAAAGCGAAATTAACCTGCCTGCAGTTCTGGACATGGTAGCTGACGCCGTGGTGTTGAAGCAGGAGAATTTGGATATGTAGCTGGGCACGTAGAGGAATCCAAAGGGTGGCTGTCAGAGTCAAGAAAATAATGGCAGAAGAAAACCACAGCCACAGGTCAGAGAAGAGCCACTGAGCAAAGCAGCACAGGGAAACAAGGGCATGCATCTGCCCTGAAGAGAGTCTGCCTCTGGAACATTACCGTATAGAACCAGGCAAGTGTTTGAACCAAGAGAAGGCACAAGAGGGTTATCTAGTTTAATGGTCCTCTAGCTGAAATATCGCATGCATTTCCCAGTACCGATTGTAAGAATGGAAACAAAGCAGTTGTGCTTAAACTTGACTCAGAAGAAAAAATACATATATCTTAATCTCTGAACCCAGGTAGAATTTACTAATATTTACTTGTACTACATCACCTCTCTTGAATCATCTTTGTACCAAAAATGAATAAATAGTAGAATCCTGGGTGTAACGAAGCCCACGGAGTATGCGCAGAGTTTACAGAAGCAGCAAATAGGCAAAGTCTGGTTAAGACAATGACTAAGATTTCCATTTATTTTTCAAGTCAGGAAAAAAAAAGTCAGACTCTTAAATCTCAAGGGATCTAATGGCAGCAATAGAACTTACCAAACAGGAGTTCCCATCGTGGCGCAGTGGTGAACGAATCCAACTAGGAACCATGAGGTTGCGGGTTCGGTCCCTGCCCTTGCTCAGTGGGTTAAAGATCCGGCGTTGCCGTGAGCTGTGGTGTAGGTTGCAGAGGCAGCTCGGATCCCGTGTTGCTGTGGCTCTGGCGTAGGCCGGTGGCTGCAGCTCTGATTCGACCCCTAGCCTGGGAACCTCCATATGCCGCGGGAGCGGCCCAAGAAATGGCAAAAAGACAAAAAAAAAAAAAAAAGAGATCTTGCCAGATTCATTTAATTTTTATTGAGTGTGTTTTGCACTGTTAGAAACTCTAAAGACTATAAAGAAATCAAAGAGCTTGATTTTTACAGAGATACAAGATACACATAGAAAGTTAACAGTGTAGCAACTATTCAAAACCACAGTTTGAGTGATATCACCAAGCCAAAATTGGTACCAATGGCAGTAAATCACTGCCTCAGAGCTCCCATCACATTGCAGTCACCATACTGTAGTGAATCCCCACCTACTTAGACATGCCACTTTTTATAAGTAGGGAAACGTCCCCAATTCTCAAGGTTTCCCTCTCAAAAGGGCTGTTAAAATTGACATTTTCCCCTCCTTTCGAATATCTATGAGTCTTTGATAATTTCCAAGATCCTATATGGACGCTTTGATATATAACCAACTTTTCTTATTCTCCAAGTAGGAAACCAACCAAAGTTGAAATATTGAAAATCAAAGGGGAAATCAGGGTTGGAAGAGATAAAGGAGAAAAACAAAACTGCCTTAACCAAGCTTTCTATTTATGTCAAGTTAACCAGTGTCCCTAGCTTTGCAAGATAAAAATATAATGTGGAGAACCTGTAAAAGCTACCTCTAGCCTTTTAACCTCAGAATCTCTATAATTCATTAAGTATTTATCACTTGAACTGGAAGGTAGCACGAAGAAATATAATTCCTGATTAAATTAAACAGAAAATATATGAATTGTTGCCAATATAAAAAGATAGAATGTGAAAAAGTGAAAATTCTGTTGCTTGCTATATTACTCAAATTCCAAACTGTATGAAAGATTATTGTCAATAGCAACTTATGTGTATCTCAAACAATACTCTATCATTCAGGTGTAAAAACCAGAACACTATTAGTTGAAGCTGTAGTTCTGTCTAGCCAATTTTTTGCTCTTAATTTCAGAATTGGTTCTATGGCCTTTAAACTTTAGCCACTGTTTTCAAATCATCATACTGACTCCACCAGAGCAAATACCTCTCTTTCCTATGTTGTTTTCCTCCTTTTTTTTTTTTTTTTTTTTTGTCTTTTTTGTCCTTTTGTCTGTTGTTGTTATTGTTGTTGCTGTTATTGCTATTTCTTGGGCCGCTCCCGCGGCATATGGAGGTTCCCAGGCTAGGGGTTGAATCGGAGCTGTAGCCACCGGCCTACGCCAGAGCCACAGCAACGCGGGATCCGAGCCGCGTCTGCGACCTACACCACAGCTCACGGCAACGCCGGATCGTTAACCCACTGAGCAAGGGCAGGGACCGAACCCGCAACCTCATGGTTCCTAGTCGGATTCGTTAACCACTGCGCCACGACGGGAACTCCTCCTCCTTTTTTTTTTCTTTCACTTTAGCTAAGAGATTTAATAAAGTTGGAGTGTCTATTTTCATTTTTCCCATTTGCACTCAAAATGAGGATAATAATATTGCATGCATAGTGCTAGGGGGACATGTTCACGTTTATTTATGTTGCTCTATCTCTCTCAAAGTGTCATTATGCTGGACTAGAAAAAAATGGTAAAACCTTGGACATAACCAACCTTTAAAATATACACAAAGAGTTTTTATCAGTAGCACATAAAAAAATCAAACTAAGGTACAGAAAATTAAGGAGACTTAGCATAATTGACTCAGTCAAGCTTGTTTTCTAGGCCATTCCTCTCAATATAGGAACATGCTAACTTTGGACTGACATAGCATGCTACAGGAATTTAATAGCATACTTTAACTTCTAAACACCAACTGTTTGACGAGTAATTTACAGAAAAGACACATGACTTTGATATACCTCTGTCTTCTCATACCAGTCATTCGCGTCTTATTGTAATTTTTCTTTTATTGTGGAGCATTTTCAGCTATAGTACTCCCTCTAATCACTAAGTGTATTTAGCATCTCTGACATGCAGTGACATTTTGAGGTGATATTGAAGAATTGAAATGTATGTATAACTAAACTAATTGAACACAGCTTTCACCTTAAGAATAAGAAGGAGGGAGAGAGGGAGAGGGGAAGGAAAGTAGGAAGGAAGGGAGGGAGAGAAGGAAGAACAGAGAGAGGAAGTTAGTTCATAGCCAGGCAAAAAGAAATGGAAACATCCTAGCTTATTCCCTTCAATCATGGCTAGCAGGGTTTTTTTAAAGTCATTGGATTATGTTTGAATATTTCACAAAACCTGCCTATTCTATCTTCTTATATGTCTTTTGTGGCTTTATGTAATATCTATAAGCATCTCTGGAGAAATTTTAAGTTGCACATGTTAAGTATGTCATTGAGAACTTATGGATAAAATTGGAGTCATTGAATTGTCTCCATGAAATTTTTAATGGCTGTAACTTCACAAATGACCTACAATATTTGGAGTAAATAAGAATCTCAGTTTCTCAAATTCTGAAAAGTACAGTGAAACTCAGATATTCAAAATCAGTAGGATGAGATGTCTATTTCACCACATGATGGGATTGTTAATTTTATGTCAAATTGACAGACCAGAGAATGTCTTGATAACTGGTTAAACTTTGTTTCCTGGTATTTCTGGATATGCCCTTTGAATGGTGAAGTGCATAAAACAGAGGGCCCCTGCAGTGAGGGTGGGTGTCATTCAAACCATCGAAAGCTGAATAGAGCAAAAAGCCAGAGGAAGGTTGGATTCTCTCTCACCCTGACTTCTTGACCTGGGACATTGATATTCTCCTGCCCTCCATGCTCCTTGTTCTCAGACATTCAGAGTGGAACTAGAAAATACACCATCAGCCCTCCAGCTCTTGTCCCATTGAACTAGACCCCCAGCTTCCTGGGTCTCCAGCTTACGGATGGCAAACTGTAGGACTTCTCAGTCTCCATCATTATATGAGCCATTTCCTTACAAAAGATACATAAATTACATGTATATTTACATGCCTTCTATTGGTTCTGTTTCTCTGGAGAACCCCAGTACAAGGGGAAAGAGGAATCTAGACAATTCAAAACTATATAATGGTGTTCCCTAATTTGCCTAGAAGATGAATCAGTTATGTCTTATATGGTAGAAGGATGTTGTACTTCTTGAAAGGCAGGGGTCTCCCCACTTGCATATAGTTTGTACATTCAGTAAGCTCACTGTTCAGAATCTACCAGGCATTGTGCTAGCCACTAATGAGATCAAGAAAAAAGGCATAGGGGCAGCCTTCAAGGTACCTAGTGTCAGAATTCTCTGATCCAGTCCCTGCCTTAATTGATGATGATAAAGTATTCATTTATTTCCTCATTCAGGATTAATTAGGCACCTAATGTAGCAAAGACTCTGTATTTTTTGCTGTGTATAGTGTAATGAATGAGGCAGACTTGGCTTTGACTCTCATAGAGTTGACACTGAGGGTAAACACATAAGCATGTTTTTCATCACCCTTGCTCTGTGTAAAAAAGGAAAAAGGAAAGTACTAAGGAAAGATGTATGGCGCGAAGGTGCTTTGGCTAGGGTAGGGGAATGCTGCGTTCTCAAAAGGATAAGACTCAGCAGGAGGAGAAGGGTTTGGAGAGAACATTCCAGTGGCCTGAAAAGATCTGGAGACAGAAACTGAAAAGCCAAGGTGGCTGGGTCAAAGTGGAAGAGGGGGCGGTTAGGTGAGGTGCAGAGAGAGAGAAATGAAGCCAGCTCATGCAGGGCCTCACAGGCCACGTTCAGGATTTCTGTCTTGATCCTGACAGTCTCTGAGGGGGTTCAAGCTGGAAAATAACGGGATCAGATTTCTATCACTTCAAAGTTTTCCTACCTTCTGTGTGGAGAATGGATTCGTATTCACAGGTGCAAAGCTATTGTAGAAGTCCAGGTGTTAGTGGTATGATGGAGGAGATGACCAAAAATGGACAGATTCAAGGGATGTTTCGGAGGAAAATGGACAGAAATTAGTAAAGGATTGAACATGAAGGTAATGGAAAGTGATGCCAAGTGTGACTGCCAGGCTCCTGGTTTGTGCAGCAGAATGTTTTGGGGGGGCCCTTCCCAAAAATGGAGAGAAGTGGAAGATAATCAAGATGGGGACAAGGTGAGCTGTAGCAAGTCAGGGAGAGGACACTATCAAGAATGACTGCAAATTGTTCATTTGGGCAACTGTTGCATTTAACAGAAGACTCCATGAATACGGGTTAATGTCTTTGTGGGGAGAAATCATTTTCATTCATTCTCAAGCATCATAATATTATTTCAGAACTTGGGTGCATTCTTTACCATATATCAAGGATTTAAGACAAATACAACCTAGTAAGTAACACGGCAATATTTGTCTCTCGATTATAGTGTCACATTGTTTATTGCCTCTTCCTTCCCACCTCTCCCTGACTTGCTTCACACATGCTTCGTGTTCTCACTTTGTCTGCGTGATGACATGGAAAGAGATGGTCGCTGAGGTCAGACTTCATGGTTCAGGTCTGGTGCTACCACTTGCTGGTTGTATGCTTGTGACAAGTTGGTCAAACTCTCTGTATATAGTATAGTATACTATATTATATTATATTATATTATATTATATTATACTATACTATAATATACTATATTATGTATTTATTGTAATATGTGTTATATTTTTCACCTATAATACTTACCACAGGAGTTTTGTGACATTTTTTAATAGGAAAATCTATCAAAGAGGTCTGGAAGAGTACCAAGTCTCTGTTTAATACTCAAACAGAAAAATGACTATTGCCCTTTAGTATCAGAGTGTCCTTGTCCCTTTCCTGGCATCTCCTCACCTGGCAAACCAAGATGTAGATATAGCTCTCCTGCCCCACCCTTTAGGGAAAATAGAAAAAGAGTGCCATCCTAATCTGAGCCTAGTATGTGTGTCTTACTCCCAACCCCCTCTCCTGTCCTCTGTCTGAAGGACATGGTCCCCACATCCCCAAGATGGCTCTGGAGGGCAAGAATTTCATCCTTCTCTCTCTTCTATTTCCACTTACTCTCTTTAAAACAAAAAGAGAGCAGCTGTTTTTGTAAACACAGGAATATGCCATGACTAGGAGAGGACACCAGAGTTTCCTGAGGCTCCCTCTGTGCAGGCTGGAGGTAAAGCCCTGACAGCACTCCTTACACTTCAGAAAAGTGTGCAGACCCAGAAAGGGTATCCCAGCCTTGGGTGCCCCAAAATGGTTTTGACTGAGACATCTGAGTAGTTGTTTATGTGGACATAGCGTTAGTTTCAGCTGCCAATTTTAGAATGAAATGGCTTCCATCACTACAAAATTTCAGCAGAACATGTTTTCCAAAATAAATGTCGTTAAGTCTACACGCCCACCAACTGATGAGGGACTTGAACTCAGAAAATATGGCAAAAACAGCAGAGCAGCAAAAGTAAGAAAAACACATGCTCCCATCATATGGTTAGAATGACTCTTTTCTTCCTCTCAGGAAAGCACGTATACTGGGCCAGTGAGCAAAGTGAATCCACTTCCCCTGAATGTAGGAAAATCGTAAAAGGTCTCTATTTGTTTCCAGTTCAAGCTGCGTGAGATATTAGTGAATTTACATTTCCATGACTTAACTGTACATTTTTAAATTAACAGTATCTCTTTATTTTGTGTGAATAATTGAAAAATAAACCTATTGTAAAATCCTAAAGAAAAGAGTTTTGGCAAATCAGGGCAAGGGTATACCTGGGGAAAGTTGCACTGTGTCTTGAAGAGAATTGAAGTATTGTGTTTCAGAGCCAAGGGTCCTACTTATCTTCAGAGTAGTTGTCTTTATAGTTTTGAGAGTTAATGAGCCATGAAGTGATCATTTAAAGGCTTGTGTCACAGCAGTGGCCATATGAGTTTGTCATTGTGATGACACTTCTTAGAAAATCATCTCAATTTGTACCTCATAGTTTTAGAAGAGGAGAGAAAAAAAAAGGAAAACCTTTGTATCTTATTTCTACCCAATACCTCCATCTGGGATACAAGCAGTGTCTGATCAAACATATGGCACATAAACAGTAATTTAATTAAATGTGAACAAAGCCTTTTCATGTACCATATTTAAATTTTGAAATGTAGCCCAGTTTTCCTTCTATTTAAAATACATGAAACAACACACACACACACACACACACACACACACACACACACACAAATCACATTGTTAATAGCAGATGACAAGTAAAGAGCCTTTGCTGCATGATATGGCCTGGCCCCGTCTATGTAGGTAGGCGATTTTGAATGTATTACTTCTTGGCAGTCAATAGAGTTGACTATTTTTGTCCTGACCAACCCATCATTTTAATAAAATTGCAAGCATAGCTTCGTGGTGATTTCATCCAGTCTAGCATCTGTAATGATTTGATTTAAATGATGCTAAGGTGTTCAAAGCCCAACCACAAGCTAAGCAAGGAGTATTTATTTAAACTTGTATGTTGTCGTAGAAATTCCTGGGCAAATCAGAGAACAAGTATAGTTTGAAAAGAGGTGAGTTTATAGACACCGCCTGTTCAGATTTCAGATTCGTGTAGCTAATTATGAGTATTCTTACACACAACAGGAATTTGACTAAGGAGTCACATAATATTAATAGAATAAAAACCAACTATTCCCCCATAAAGTTGGCTGAAAAAGGAAAAATAGAAACAGATCATGACAATCCTTAAATATGTGTTACTCTCTCATGATAGAAATTACCAGAACTTTACAAAGATCCTAGTTATACCACACAAAATAAAATGTTTAAGGCAGATAAAATAAAATGTTTAAGGCAGATAAAATGGTATATACAGAAGATCATCCAGTAGATTGTTTTATTTTTTTAGAAGGCCTTACCCGTTTCAGCAAAGTAATTTACATATCTTTTATTCCAGTTGCCCGATTGTACACTTTACCCAAGCGTCACTCTCCTTATAATGATGGGTTCCTCACAGCCACGTGCCTGATTTTTCACACAATAAATTCAGATTAAAAGCCTACTTGGAAATTTCTTTTAGTAATACACTTAGGTCCAACACTAAAAGAATAACAAGGCTTTCAGAACGGGAGCTCTCAGACGAGATGTTCTTACTCCCCCACCTAACAACTGTCATGTGTTATATATACATTTAAAACACTTGATTCCATTGTCTTCATTCTTCAGTTTCCATCTTCTAGAAATCATAGTTAAAAGAGAGAGAGACCAATAAAATTCAAAACATGTTGTGATGGGCACTTTTTTCCATTAATTTTTAAACCCATGCATGTGGCAAAGGAAATGAAATCCTCGTGTTTCTGACTCATTTACACTTAACGCACCAAAATGTTCTTTTTAAAAAAAGCACTGACCTCCAACAAGTCTTCTGAACCTTTTTTTTTTTCTTTTACATATTATTAGTCCCATCTTGTCAACTCACAGTTCTCAAGGTTCAAGGTTGGTTCACAGCTTTGAACCCATGTGCTGAGAATAAGCTTGAAACTTCACAAAACAAACATGCTTTGCTGCAACCCCCTCGGAGAATAATTCCAGTCGAGCTTTCGGTGTGACATTTTGTCACTTCTACTTCAATTTAGAGTTCGAGTGGGAATAAATGAGGCAAGTGGGGGAAAAAAAAAAAAACTTTAAAAAGAAGAAAGGGAAAATAGGGGAAATGACTAATTCACTTGGGATGTGGTGCATAGAAAGAATCCTGGACCAGAAGTAAGAGGAGGCCCTTACAGCTGCTTCTCTCAGCTTCAACACTAGCAAGGATAGAGCTACATAAAATGGTTATCCATCCGATGTGGGCAATGAAATTCGCAGTAATGAGAGGGTTGGAATTAACAAAGTCAAATGAAATGATTATTATGTTTCCTTCTGTCCCTGACATTTCTATTATTTTATGAATTTATCTGTGGGCAGTAAACAAGCCAATCCCCTCAAGGAGTTCAGTTTTCATGTGAAGTGCCCTAAACCAGCTCTTCTTCTACCTCTCTGCCCTCCCAACTCCCCACACTGCCCCTAAACACTTCTCTGACCTCTAGGCTGCTCCAATCCCTCCAGCTCCATGTTCCTATTGACCCACTTCTGTTTCGTGTTCCTGCTGATTCACTTTTGTTTCACGTTCTTATTGATCCACGTCTCTGAATCTTGAAACTTCAGTTTCATTCTCTAGTTCATTCTTGGACATGAATTGGTTCCTTTGGTACTTGCATGATATTTGGCCCCAGAACACCCTTTGTGGTTTGCAGTTTCTGAACCTCTTTCTGTCTTTAGTCACAAACGTCCAGGTTTCTGCATCAAACAGCTCAAAAATCTGTCTGTAAATATCATGAGAATCAATTCAGATTTAACGGAAGCTTTGGTCATTTGTGAAACTAGACCATCAAACATTAATCCATGGTAACTTTTACTCAAGTATTCTGGTCTAGAGATATATATGTCAGCTGGGAGAAAGGAAAAATTATTTCCAGCCTATTGACATGGACATACAGGAGCTTTTTAATAGATATATGCTTAATACATTTTACTTAAAAGATCATTGGGTCATCAAAAGTTCTGAAAGATATCCTTTGTCTTTTTTCTTGGAAAATTGATTGGCTTGTACATAGTGTTTGGTATACATGGGCCAAATTGGGGCCATGTATGCTGACCTTGAAGTTTTCTCACTTAAGAAACAGGATTGGAGCTCCCATCATGGCGCAGTGGAAATGAATCCGGCTAGGAACCATGAGGTTGTGGGTTTGATCCCTGGCCTTGCTCAGTGGGTTAAGGAGCTGGCGTTGCCATGAGCCGTGGTGTAGGCCACAGACACAGCTCGGATCTGGCATTGCTGTGGCTCTGGCATATGCCAGCAGCTACAGCTCCAATTAGATGCCTAGCCTGGGAACATCCATATGCTGCAGGTGTGGGGCCCCCCCCCAAAAAAAAAGTAAAGAAGAAAGAAGCATAGGATTAATATGACGCTATTGAAAGTCCTCTGACTAAACATCTTCACATTCCAGAGACTCCATTTATGCTTGTGATGATTTTGATGGGTTTTTGTCATCTCTTGTGTTTATCACTTTAAAGATTTTGTAACCATGTGTGTAGAAAGTAGCATGCCAAGTTTCAAACCCCTTGGAATTTCCTTAGTTCTCATTCGGCATCAGACTTAAGCTCTTCCAGGTTCTGTTTACTGCTAGCTAATGATGATTTCCTTATCCAAATGGAGGAAAGACTTTTGAACATATATTAAAATGTGTGTATGATTTCTGAGACATCAAATAGCTGGAATAACAAGTCAACATTTTGATGAGTTAAGTGTAAATTAACCAAAAACACATGAACTAAATTCTCCTTGAAGCACAGATGGTTTGAGAAACCTAGGAGTGCTTGGAAAAAAATGTGGCTTTTATTTTCATGAACCTCCAAAGTTTGAAAAAGTGGTTAAAGATTAATTTCCACCTCTTTCCAGTTGTTGCTTTAGAATTTTAATAGATTCCTTTTTTTTTTTTTTAACCTGGATTGTCCAAGGAACATAAGTCCTTTCTTCCTTCTTCTTTCATTCTCCTCTTTCTTACTCAAGGATGAGAGGGCAACAAGAATAAGAATCCCATCTTCAAAGGGCAGAGAGCACTGATCTGATAAATATTTTCAACAGGCAAAGAGCAGTGATCTGATAAATATCAAGACACTGGTCTGTCATTTTCTTCTAGTGGATGAAATTCTGGAAATGCAAACAACCTATATGGGGCTCTGCTTCAGCCCTATATCCTTTGCTGTGGCAGAGATATATTTTTGTACTACTATGGGGCTCAGTATTGATCCTCTAGTATAGAGTTAGAAATGTAACATGGCCTGTCTTCAGCCTCCTTTTATTCTACCATCTAGGCTTCCATTGGATAGGGCTAAAGGAAGTCCGTGGGTAGTAAAGTAAGCTCAAGGGATGTGGTGGTGATGATGAAGCTGATGCCCAGGTAATAATGAGGCAACATTTTCCTTGGACTTCTTTGAGCATATCTTTCTTCCAGAGACCTTGTGAGAAATAGGGATACTGAGGCCAATACAAGATTGTAGGTCTCTGAACCAAAAAACAAACAAAAAAGTCTGTATATTACTAAGCATCATCTAAACCATCTCATTATTATTACTTTGGTTACTCAGTTGTATCCATATTCAAAGCATCTCCTTTTAAAATCATTAATCTTTCTATGACAATAAAAAGTATTTCCTATAAAACTGTTTCATTTAATCATATATATTTTTATTTTTTGTGTTCTTTATTCACTTTTTAAAATTATAAAAGTAGTAAATACTTATTTACCATGGTGTATAAATTTTAAAGGAAAAGTGTAATCACATCACTAAGTCATATCTCTATTAATAACCGTATCATTATTGATAGAAGCAATTTTAATGAGCTGATGCAAAACTTCAAATCTGTTTTCATGTATATATACGTATGAGTAGTTTTTCATGTTTTTCTCAGAAAATAAGTTCATGCTATACTGCATTATTTCTCAATCTTTTATTTTCATTAAGTCTATTCTGAAAATTCATCTAGTTCAGTAGCTATAGCTCAAACCTATCTTTTTAGGTAACTGTTTAATTTCTATTTCATTATTGTGATATGTTCAGTCATTACATAATTGATGGACCTTCAGGTTATTTCCAGTTTTTTGCCACCCTGAAGAGTTGCTCTACAATCCTTGCACATACGTCCTTGCATTCTAGGGCTTTGATCAATGCAGAATTAATGTTCAAAAGTGGGATTTCTCAGCCAAATAGTATGGGCATGTTTAATTTATGAAAGGTATAGCTACATTACTTTCTAAAAACAAATGTAGAAATGTGTGAGACTGTTCATTTTTCCACATTCCCTTTTTCATTTTTGCACATTTGGAGAATGAAAATAGCCATTCATTTTTCTTAGTTATTTTCTATTTCATTCATTTCAATTTTGTTTTGCTAAATTTTTATAAGGATTTATTTCTGTAAATCAGTATGACAGTAATTGTGGTTCTTTTATGGAGCCGTGGGTTAAGGATCTGGCATTGTCACTGTAGCAGCTCAAGTCACTGCAATACCTGCTTAATACATGCTCAATACCATACAGCCATTGAGAAGAATGAACCAATTCTCCAGATACTGATGTGTACTGATAAAGATATATTAAGTAAAAAATGGAAGGTATAGTACAGTGTGCATAGTACACTACAAATTGTTTTCAAAAGAGAAAAGTACATATACATACATGTATAGACATAGAATACTTCTGGGGAGTTCCCGTCGTGGTGCAGTGGTTAACGAATCCGACTAGGAACCATGAGGTTGCGGGTTCGGTCCCTGCCCTTGCTCAGTGGGTTAAGGATCCCACGTTGCCGTGAGCTGTGGTGTAGGTTGCAGATGCGGCTCGGATCCCGCATTGCTGTGGCTCTGGCGTAGGCCGGCGGCTACAGCTCCGATTGGACCCCTAGCCTGGGAACCTCCATATGCCGCGGGAGCGGCCCAAGAAATAGCAACAACAACAACAACAACAACAAAAAAAGAATACTTCTGGGAGTGTAGATAGAAGAGGCTAGCATCAGTGACTGTCTCTGTGGAAAGCAGTCAAGTGCCCAGAGGACACAGGTGGGGGTAGGATAAAGACCAGTCTTTTACTACCTAACTTTGTTACATTTTAAATTGTGTCCTTTCCCCAGGGAAATATTCCAAGGAGGGTCCTTGTTCCCCTTCAAGGGAATTCCCTCCCACTCCTACTTCCCAGGTTAGTGCCAAGATTGCAGATAAATAAAGATGTTCTAAGTATTAAAATATTTCTTGTATATATTCAGCATCAAGAAAACTGAGGTCACCAAGTTTACTGTCATGCATATCATGGGGAAATTGGGAGAATGTGAAGTAGGGGAAATTCCTATATAACAGAAAGTAAAAGAAGAAAGACATTCTGGAGCTTGGGGAAGAGCCAAAGAGAAGAGAATTAAGAGTGAAGTTCAGAGGTGAATGTCCTCTATGGTATTGGGGTCCCAACCAAAGAAAACGGATAGAAACATCCAAGGTGTAATGGGGGAATTCCAGGGTAGATTTTCTTGTCTATTTGGTTGGGTTGGGTTGGGTTGGGTTGGGCTGGGTTCATCAAGCATTGTCTGAGAAAATTTCACGCCTCTTAGAAAGATCCCATGTTCATCAAGTACCTAAACAACAGGGATGTATCTAAGCAGGTGGGCTTAACATAGCAACTGCAGTGCCTCCTGACCTGTTTACAGCACGTTCAGGATCCAGATATTCCCACCTGATCTGATGGGAGGACAGAAAAACACAGAGTAGACTTGTGACCCCGAAGAAGACTGAGTGCCAAAGAGGATACAGGAATCTAGGACCGGACTTTACAATCGGGACCATGAACTCAGAAGTAGATGCTAGTGCCATGCCAAAAGGATTCCGCAGTCTGGTCCCCACATGGAGCACCAGTCAAGGGTACCCAGTGCAGACCAGTGAGAAACAAGAAGACTGTATAGAACATAGCCCCCTCCTCCTACTTGCAGGAGAAAACATGAAAAGCCAAGCCCCCAAAACTACTATTTAAATGCTGTGAACTGAAAAAGTATATCTTGACTCTCCATACTTAACTATGACTCCTATTTTGTAAGTGGGGTTTGTCCTCACCCTGAAGCAAAAAATAGCTTGATAGCATGAATAAGAAGTCACAAGGTAAAATTTACGGGGATAATAAAATTGCTACTTTAAGATACTGTTCCTCGTATATCAATGTACTGCTTGTCTGTTGTAAATCACATAAAGTTCTGTTAGGCATAAATAAATATATGGACATATTTTGACTGTAACAGAAAAAAATCAATATTTTGGTCAAGAGCTAAAAAATATTGCATATTTGCAAATGAGAGTTATGTTTCCCTAAATATTTGATAGGTGGAAACTGCATAAGAAATATCAATACTCGATATTTGTTAGGATCACCTTCTCTCTGGTCTTCAACGCATAGCCAAGACACCAATAAAATCTCCATTTTTGGCTTCAACTGCTCTGAAAGCATCAACATGTCATTTGAGCAAAGCAAGTGCTGCGTGTGTGTGTGTAAAAGTTATATGTCTAATAGCCACCCAAAAAAGGCTTCAGGTATAGCAGCAATCAACTATTTATAATGCTTTCAAGTTTATTTCCAAATATACTATGAGTATTCGTGAAAGTCCCCAAAGTATTTCTTGCCTTGTATATTCATCAAAGTGCTGGAAAGTTACACAAGAGCAGTCAGATAAGGCAGTTAATATGGCTGGCACCAGTGTGACTGCTTTACTCCTCCCTCTATGATTAATTACAACTAAATTGATGTTACCAGCAATGATTAATTTACAACTTAGACGCAAAGTAAATGAACTAAGCAAATTGGAATTGGCACCAATAATTTCTTAAGCCTCAGCAAAGCACCCAAATCATGATAAGATGTTACGAACAGAATAATTTCTCCCCCAAAATGGGTAAAATGCACAGGTGTAGGCTTTAGTGTGTGTGTGTATATATACACACATACATATATATATACTCACATACACACACAAACATCCATACACACACACACATATTTTTCCTTTTTCTTTTTTTTTTTTTTTTTTTTTTTTGCTTTTTAGAGCCACGCCTGTGGCATATGGAAATTCCCAGGCTAGCGGTCACATCAGAGCTATAGCTGCTGGCCTACACCACAGTCACAGCAATGCAGGATCTGAGACGTCTGTGACCTATACCACAGTTCACGACAATGCCAGATCCTTAACCCACTGAGCGAGGCCTGGGATCAAACCCACCTCTTCATGGATCCTAGTTGGGTTTGTTAACCCCTAAGCCATGAAGGGAACTCCCCACATGTATTTTCTTAATAAATTCTGAAGCAACATTGAGACGTAAAAAACAAAACAAAAACCTGACGTGTTTTTCACTTAGATAGACCACATAAATATGCATGCAAATGCCTCAAGTCTCATTCACTTGAAATAAATGAAAATGTTTACTTCCATTCTGATCTTTTAGTATTGGTTTTTAAGACCTTGGATTGGGTTGTCTGCAGACACAAACCCATATTTGGCCCAATTGTGAGTATTCTGAGCCAGTTTTCTCCTACTTAAAATGAAGGGAATTTTAACTATTCTACAGAGCTTTCAAACAAGATAATAGCTTAGTAGCCCTGGCACACAGCAGGCTGCCTGTAAGATCGCCCACTCTAGTTTCCAGTGAACAGAGAAGGAATAGTCTAGTAGAGACATCCCTTCATATTTACTTTTATATTTTCCTTTATATTTCCTTACACGTGCATAGGAGAATCAAAGCCTAAAGGAGGTTATTATTTCCCCCATAAGTTGAGATAACATTCAAGAAAATATATTTTTGATGACTGTGTACTCAAATGGCATTGAGACCGTAGCTTGCAACTATGTAATCTCTTTGCAGAAGGAAGATAAAGTTTTATTCAATCAGATATTTTCAAGAAACACAGAAACATAGTCATTAGAACCATTAAAATTCATCTCGTTGCGTGAGTTCCTGTTGTGCCTCAGCAGGCTGCAAACATGACTCGTATCCATGAGGATGCAGGTTTGATCCCTGGCCTCACTCAGTGGGTTAAGGATCTGGTGTTGCTGTGACTATGACCGTGGCTGGCAGCTGCAACTCCAATTAGACCCCTAGCTTGGGAGCTTCCATATACTGCAGGTATGGCCCTAAAAAGGAAAAAAAAAAAAATTCATCTATTTGAAACACATGGTTTTGCTGTTAGAACCCTGGGGGAAGTTGATTAAAGCCTGGAGAGGCAGGGTAGAAGCCAGAAGTAGGCTCTGGTTTGAAAGGCTCTCCCTTGTTTGTCTAAAATCATAATGTGTGTTCTCAACCTGCAAAATTTATAAAATTCCCAAATAATACCATTTCACCCAGTTGAATGCCTTTTTCTGTTTCAAACAAGATTTCTTCAAAAGACATGTAACTCTAATGGAAGATAATATGAGAAAAAGAATGTATGTATATATGCAACTGGGTTACTATGCTCTACAGCAAAAATTGACTCAATGCTATAAATCAACTACACCCTAATAAAAAAATAAATTTAATTAATTCATTTTATTTTATTATTTATTTATTTTTTGTCTTTTCTAGGGCTGTACTCGCAGCATTTGGAGGTTCCCAAGATAGGAGTCTAATCAGAGCTGTAGCTGCCGGCCTATGCCACAGCCACAGCAACACCAGATCTGAGCCAAGTCTGCAACCTACACCACAGCTCATTGCAATGCCAGATCCTTAACCCACTGAGCGAGGCCAGGCATCGAACTTGCAACCTCATGGTTCCTAGTCAGATTCGTTTGCTCTGCGCCACGAGGGGAACTCCCAATTTAATTAATAATAATAAGACATTATATGAGATGGATGAAGTCAAAGAAGGGAAGTTATCATGCTCAAGAGTCAAAGGGAATCAGCAGCAAAAAACCTGTATATAGGAGTAAGGAACTCTGTGACCTTTCCCATGAGAAGAATTGTGGTTAACTCTTTAAGGAATTTGTATAGATACAGAAAAAATTATCCTCATGCCAACTCCAAAATGGTTATTACTATTGCCTAAAGTTCTTTAATAATACTTATTGCCTTAATCCCTACAGAAGTCTCTAAACTATAAATGTTCCTTAAAAAAAAAAAATTTAACTCAACTGAATCGAATGGGGTAACTTAACTAGATAAGCTTCCTAAAGTTTTTGGTTTTCATTTCTTAGAGCAAAGACCATATTTTAGTAATTTATTTATTTTAAGCACTTAGAACAGTGCCACCTGGCAGGGTAGAGTTGTTTGATAATTATTGGTATAATAACTATATGTCTTGTTCTTTAAGATTCAGAATTGTTTCACAATTGATGGCTAAGAAAAAATAATATTTTTAAAAAGAGAATATGACAGCTATATTTATCATTTTTAATTAACCTTTGGCCAAATTTTTTTTACTACAAAGTCACACATACATCTTAATTAAGGGACATAAAATATTATTAATGTGTATTATCTTTTGAGGAGGAGTTAAAAATTTTGCAGCTTCTTTTTACGTGGCATCTTTTACACATTTTGAAAAGGTCTGTTTTGATAATTTTATAGAAAATTTATGCAGTGGCTCCAAACCTTAAGTCTGATCCTGATACAGCAGAAATGAGCTAATGAGGAGTTCCCCTCGTGGCGCAGTGGTTAATGAATCCGACTAGGAACCATGAGGTTGCGGGTTCGGTCCCTGCCCTTGCTCAGTGGGTTAACGATCCGGCGTTGCCGTGAGCTGCGGTGTAGGTCGCAGAGGCGGCTCAAATCCCGCGTTGCTGTGGTTCTGGCGTAGGCTGGTGGCTACAGCTCCGATTCGACCCCTAGCCTGAGAACCTCCATATGCCGCGGGAGCGGCCCAAAGAAATAGCAAAAAGACAAAAAAAAAAAAAAAAGAAAAGAAAGAAAGAAATGAGCTAATGAGAGCTGAGATTAAGTGACTAACATTTTTTAATTTATTGCAACGGGTGGAATTACTCAATGGAAAGGTGAACAAAATCAAAAGAAAACAAAATCAACCACAAAATGTGAAAATATTAATACATTAAAGTTATTATTATTTAACTGAAATAAATACAATCTTGGACCACTTCCACTGGCAGGATAACTCTCTCCTTCCCTCTTTCCCTTTCACATGCTGCCCATGCAAAGGGGCTCTTCTGCCCATCTCTTCTGTCTTCATTCTCTCCTCAGTGGCACCAGTCTCACCCTTCCTACCGTAGATGACCCTTGCATTGGTATTTAGACTTAAGAGTTCAGATTTTTTCTAAACCAAAAGCCCAGGAAGAAAATTGACTTCAAGCAATTTCTCCTTTGACCTGGCAACTCAGCCATACCAAAGCAGAGGAAGGCTAAAGTCCAACTACATTTTTTTGGAATTGGCAAGGAAAAAAACGCAAAGAAAACAGTAATATGAATTAATATATGAACAAGCTCTGTCACCTTGATATTTTAAGTGTATATCTGCTGTGCGTAAATGAAAAATTATTGACTAAGGAAAAGATTATTGAAAATAACAAATGGCTGTTATCACCACGTCATTACCAGAGCCAAGTCTGATGAATAAGGTGGTGTTCAAGATGGGTAATTCAGCTTGGGATCCAAAATGAGCTGTAACTATAGAGTAATTAAATTGACATTATTAATGACTTGCAAGCTGGCTCTTAAATCAATTCCAAACCAAGAAAATAACTATAAAACTACCCAAAACTAGTATGATCGACAGCTTTTATTTGCATATAAAATTGCTGGTGATGTACTTCTTTACTTTTCAGTAATATCAATATGTCACAATTCATTATTTAACAAATATTGTTGAATTCCTATGTGCCAGGAACTGTTCTAGGCACTAGGGATGCTTTGGTGAATAAAATAAGCAAATTTAAAAAACATTTGCCCACATGAACCTTATGTTCTCATGGATGAAAACACACAATAAACAAAATAAGTAAGTTATATATCATGTTGCATTGCGAACAGTGCTGTAGAGAAAAATAATTCATAAGGAGGAGCAGGGTGGGAAAAGTGAAGACAGGAAATGGAATTCTAAATACAGTGGTCAGAAGGGGCGTCACCAAGGTGACATTTGAGCAAAGACTTAAAAGAGATGGGGTTACATGAAGGAAGAGTGTTTTTGGAAGAAATCAGTAGGGGTGAACACTTGGCATATTTAGGATGGCAGAAGGGCCATGTAACTGGTGTTAAGAGGGCAAGGCAGAGAGTGGCAAGAGATGAATATAGAGACTTAACAAGGGATTGGGTCACAGAAATCCTTACGATCCATGGTAGCAATTTTGGATTTTACTCTGGTGAGGTAGAAAGCATTTGCAGGGTTTGACATGATCTGATTTATGTTTTAAAAGAGTATCATTATGGCTGCTATGTTGAAAACATACTAAAGGATAGAACAGGTAGAAATCAGGAAAACCAGTGGAAAGTGTGTTGCAATAATCCACGAAAGAGGTGATAGTGCATTGGACTGTTAGCAGGGAGGGTGATGAGAACTGGACAAATTCAGAGTGAAATTAGAAGGTGGAATCCAGCAGAACTTGCTGTCCCATTGGCTGTGAAATGGGATCACAGTTAGAGTTGGGTAAAAATACAGATCAAGAATGTTTGGGATTGCATTTCTGGAGGTATTAATTTACCATGCTTATTAGACAGTCAAGTAGTAGTAATCTAAAGACAAGGGCTGAGGTAAAAGCTAGAAATAAAATACTGGGAGTCATGGTTCTAGAGAGAGTGTTAAAATTTTGTTTAAGGTCCCAGAATTTACATGCTAATTTACAGAATTTTGTCTGGTAGCAATACAATGTAATTTCTATCCAGTGGAAAATTACAGATTTTTTAAATCCTATACGATATTAGCTTATTTTTATCTAATCCTGAAACCTTGAATTAACATTCTACAATGTATTTCTTTTTTTTTTTTTTTTTTTAATTTTCGTTGTTGTTGTTGCTATTTCTTGGGCCGCTCCGGCGGCATATGGAGGTTCCCAGGCTAGGAGTCGAATCGGAGCTGCAGCCACCGGCCTACGCCAGAGCCACAGCAATGCGGGATCCGAGCCCCGTCTGCAACCTACACCACAGCTCACAGCAATGCCGGATCGTTAACCCACTGAGCAAGGGCAGGGACCGAACCCGCAACCTCATGGTTCCTAGTCGGATTCGTTAACCACTGCGCCACGACGGGAACTCCTCTACAATGCATTTCTGACCCTAACTACCTGAGTTATCCAAGACTTCACAAGTGGAGATTCAGGCTTCCACAAGATGTCCCTGGTTTCAAGCTCCAAGGTTCCAGACCACCCACACTTATGACCAACTGGCTACCAGTTTTGAAGTTCTCAGAACGTTCTCATGTCTGATAATTCACTAAAGCAACTCACAACACTCAGGGTAGTGTTATCCTTAAAATCAAACTTTTATTATAAAAGATACAAATGAGGACCAGCAACATGCAGAAACACATTGGGTGTCCCAAAAGCATAGCTTTCATGTCCTCAGGACTTATCACCCTCCCAGTCAATCAATGCATATCACTACCCAGGGAAGCTCACCCACGTTTTCATTTCCAGACTTTGTATTACGTAGGCATGATTAATCAAATCATTGACTGTGAACCCAATCTCTAGCTCCCTACCTCTCCTTGGAGGTCAGGCTCTTATCATCTGACTCAAAGTCCCAATGTTCCAGAATGGCCAGCCTCATCCTATAACTATCTAGGGGTCCACCAGGAGTCAACTCCATTTGCATATACTCTGATATGGTCTCAGGGTCTCACCATGAATAACAGTAAAGACTTTCCTTTAACTCAGGAGATTCCAAGTGTTAAAATTAAGCTCCCTCTCAGGAACCTAGGACAAAGACTAGACACATTCTATACCCTACATCACATTCCTTTATTAAGTTGCCAATAAATACATAGCTCCTCAAATGTTCTTTGAACTAGTTTTAATCTCTTACTGGCTCCCTCATTAATGAATAAGTGCAATAAAATATTGGACACGTGTTCATTATATATTTTCATGAAAGTCATCATTTTACCTTTTTGAAGATTAAGCTTTAACCGTGGTGTTGAATGAGAGAACTATCAAAGTAAATCAAGAACAAAGAAGGTCCACAGAGCAACCCTTAAGCCTTCCTTGTTAAAGTTCAAGAGCTGCAAAGCCATCAGCAGAAGATTCATAAGAATGCCTAGGGACCAAGAAGAAAACGAGGAACATGTGCTCTTCCAGAACCAAGCAGAGAATGCAGCTCAGGGAAAAGAGGGTCAGCTGTGTCAAATGTGGCTGAAACGTCATCACCGGAAAAGCAGCTTAGTGGACATGGAGACCTTGACAAGTGCACTTTGAAAACAGTGAGGAATTTGGAGTGAATTTAAGAGAATGATGAAATAGTAAAATATTGTTCAGCCATAAAAAGAAATGAAGAACTGACTCACGCTACATTGGTGAATGAGCTTTGAAAACATTACGCTCCATGAAATATATCAGAGACACAAAAAGACCATGTATTGTACAATTCGGCTTATATGTAATATCCAGAGTAGGTAAATGCATAGAGACAGCACACTAGCGGCTGCAGCAAAGAGGGAAATGGGGAGGAACTTTTTAATGGGTCCAGGGGTTTTTGGGGGGATGGTAAAAAAAATTGGAATTGGGTATAAGCAGTTGCTCACATTCTGAATGTACCAAATTCTAGTGAATTATTCACCGTAAAATGATTACTTTTATGTTATGAGAATTTTTCCCTAATTTTAAAAAGAGGGAAAGAGAGAACAGGTGGGGAGAATGGGGATAGTGAACATAGGCAACTCTTGTACAAGAGAGTTGCTGTGACGGAGAACAGAAAATAGAACTGTAGTTAGAGGAGGTTATGGGGTCCAGATTTTTTTTTTTAATGGAGGAAGTAAGAATATATTTGAAAACTGATGGAAATGGTACTGTAGAAGGGAAAAAAATAGGTGATGTAGAGGAGAGAGGAGAAAATAGAGTCATTCTCTTTTCTATACATTTTATTTTCTTTAAAATGCAGAAAGCAGAAATGAACTTACAAATCATGAACTCGGAGAATAGACTCGTGGTTCCCAAGGGGGAGTGGGAGGGAGTGGGATGGACTGGGAATTTGGGGTTAATAGATGCAGACTATTGCCTTTGGAATGGATAAGCAATGAGATCCTGCTGTGTAGCACTGGGAACTCTATGTAGTCACTTATGATGGAGTATGATAATGCTAGAAAAAAGAATCTATACATGTGTGTGTAACTGGGTCACCATGCTGTACCGTAGAGAATTGACAGAACACTGTAAACCAGCTATAATGAAAAAAATAAAATAAAAATCATTATATATATTTAAAAAATCCACTTACATAATATTAAACTAAATACTGGTGATGTCTAATCCCAGCTCAAGCCACTGTTTTGTTCTGTGCCTTGGTGAAGTCTCCCAAATCCTCAAACCTACATTTTTTCATTTATAAAATGAAAGAATTGAGCTGGAACACCCCTCAGTATCTTCTAGGTCCCAGAACTCTATGATTCTCTGATAGTCACTGATTTATTTTATTATAAGATCTAAGAATATTCTTATGAAACCTCCTCTCTGCACATTCATATCATTGGATCTCCTCAGACTTCCTTTTTAAAAAAAATTCAAAGCTATACTGATTTATAACAGATTAAATGGACGGAACACACAGGATGAGCAAAGAACTGAAGACTAGCTAGATGCCATCAGAGACATCTGGATAGATTTAACACCACAGCTTTAAAACATCTGGGTGATGTTAGTACTCCAGTTCTGGAAATCATACATTCCTGAATCTGACATTAGTTTGGATGAGCAACTTGTATCCTTAAGCTGCAGATGCTTCATTTTGGCAAGAAAACCTGATAAGCAGAGGAAAGAGCACAAAAGAATACAAAAATGCGAACATATCTAGCATGCAGTGGTGAACTGTCTCAATGCAGAAAGCTGAAATCTGAATATAAACCCTATGGGTTTGTTTTGTTTTGTTTTGTTTTCTGCTTGTTTTAGCACAGGTATTTGATAACCCACTGACATAGTGAATTCAGTGTGCCTAAACCTAAAACATCACATTTCCCACAATCTGTTCCATGTGACTTACTGGTTTTCCCCGTTGCTCTCTCTAGCAGCCAGGTTGAAAACTTAGGAGTCACTTCTGATCTTCTTCCTCTTTGGGCCCCTTTCCTACATCAGGACATTCATTGAGGCCTGTAAATTTCTGTCCCCATCTTGATCAAGTCCCCACCTCCCAGTCCCACTGATACTCCCCTTTCGACTTCCAGCATCACTGCTGCCTTCTCCTTCCACGGAGCTTGGACTGCTCCAAGCCTTTCCTAGCCCTTCCATGGGCTCTCCACATTCCATTCATGCCACTGTGCCAATTAACCCTTTTAGGAGACGTGACCAACCTTTGTAAGACTGAGCTCAGAAAACTCAATATTTGCCCCCAGCAGGATTCAGACCGCAGTCTGTATCAAGTACCATTGCCTAGGGTAGAAAGACAAGTCTTGAAATGCGGCCCCCTCTTTATTTCTGCCCTGCCAGTGGGAGCACCTGAACCTTCTCCTTAGAGAGACTCCTCCAATCCCAACACGATGGTGATAATGATTCTTAAAACATGTTCTTGTTTTTCCTTTTCATACATCAATATATTTACCTGTTCAGGCGGAAGCATCTTAAGTCACATAGAGGATTAGGATGACTACAGAAGAAATAGAAAGAGAGGCTCTGCTCAGTTTTGACTTCAAAGCTGGGTTGGAAGAAGGACACACGGTGTGGAGACCTTAGGACCAGAAGGTCTGGCAGGTCCTTTCATCCTTTCCACACCTGGACACACAGGACCCACATAAGGTCACCCTCTCTACTCGGGTTCCACACTCCTCACAGGGCAAATGAAACTTACCAGAAGAATTCCCTTCAAGGGAAGTCCTGTAAGTTGTTGGAAATAAGAACATAAGGCCACGGCACAGACAAGTAAGATTGACAATGGCAGCTCTAGAAACAAAGAGTAGCAAAATTACCTTTTAAGGAAGCTGATTTGTAATCTGTGAGTATGTAGTTTTACTCCATAGGCTCTTCCCTACAGAATCCCTATTAAATTCCACATAGGGGACCAATGCTTTTGGAGCATTTCACTTTTTTAAAGGCATTTGGAAAGGTGCTGAAGGCAGTGATTACTGCCAGTGTTGTCAAATGGAGAAATTAGCAGCATTCTCCTTGAACAACAGTATAACCAGCAGACTTACTGGAATTTGTCCTTGAAAGAAAGGAGATGGCAGAGTTCATGTTGGGTACTAACACTGGTATATAATTTTTATTTCGTTGCCTAGTACGGATTTATAAACTGGCAGCAAAAAAATAACTATTCGAGGTAACAAGCTGAGATTTGATAAATACTAATTGTTATAATCATTTTTTAAAACATTTGGTCCTGGAGTTCCCATCGTGGTGCAGTAGAAACAAATCTGACTAGGAACTATGAGGTTGCCGGTTCGATCCCTGGCCTCACTCAGTGGGTTAAGGATCTGGCCTTGCTGTGCGCTGTGGTGTCGGTCACAGAAACGGCTCCAATCCTGTGTTGCTGTGGCTGTGGTGCAGGCCAGCAGCTGTAGCTCCAATTCGACCCCTAGCCTGGGAACCTCCATATGCCGCGGGTGCGGCATCCCCCCCAAAAAAAGGAAAAATTAATTAATTAATTAAATAAAAACAGTTGGTCTTTTTAGTCAAACTGGTTAAAAAGTTTTTTTTTCTGCAAAATGTTGTGTTTTTATTATTTTTTTTTATTTTTTTATTTTTATTTTTTCTATTTTCCCACTGTACAGCAAGGAGGTCAGGTTATCCTTACATGTATACATTACAATTACATTTTTCCCCCACCCTTTGTTCTGTTGCAACATGAGTATCTAGACATAGTTCTCAATGCTATTCAGCAGGATCTCCTTGTAAATCTATTCTAAGTTGTGTCTGATAAGCCCAAGCTCCCGATCCCTCCCACTCCCTCCCCCTCCCATCAGGCAACCACAAGTCTCTTCTCCAAGCCCATGATTTTCTTTTCTAAGGAGATGTTCATTTGTGCTGGATATTAGATTCCAGTTATAAGTGATATCATATGGTATTTGTCTTTGTCTTTCTGGCTCATTTCACTCAGGATGAGATTCTCTAGTTCCATCCATGTTGCTGCAAATGGCATTATGTCATTCTTTTTTATGGCTGAGTAGTATTCCATTGTGTATATATACCACTTCTTCTTAATCCAATCATCTGCGATGGACATTTGGGTTGTTTCCATGTCCTGGCTATTGTGAATAGGGCTGCAATGAACATGCGGGTGCATGTGTCTCTTTTAAGTAGAGCTTTGTCTGGATAGATGCCCAAGAGTGGGATTGCGGGGTCATATGGAAGTTCTATGTATAGATTTCTAAGGTATCTCCAAACTGTTCTCCATAGTGGCTGTACCAGTTGACATTCCCACCAACAGTGCAGGAGGGTTCCCTTTTCTCCACACCCCCTCCAGCACTTGTTATTTGTGGATTTATGAATGATGGCCATTCTGACTGGTGTGAGGTGGTATCTCATGGTAGTTTTGATTTGCATTTCTCTTATAATCAGCGATGTTGAGCATTTTTTCATGTGTTTGTTGGCCATTTGTATATCTTCTTTGGAGAAATGTCTATTCAGGTCTTTTGCCCATTTTTCCATTGATTGATTGGCTTTTTTGCTGTTGGGTTGTATAAGTTGTTTATATATTCTAGAGATTAAGCCCTTGTCGGTTGCATCATTTGAAACTATTTTCTCCCATTCTGTAAGTTGTCTTTTTGTTTTCTTTTTGGTTTCCTTTGCTGTGCAAAAGCTTTTCAGTTTGATGAGGTCCCATGGGTTTATTTTTGCTCTAATTTCGATTGCTTTGGGAGACTGACCTGAGAAAATATTCATGATGTTGATGTCAGAGAGTGTTTTGCCTATGTTTCCCTCTAGGAGTTTGATGGTGTCCTGTCGTATGTCTAAGTCTTTCAGCCATTTGGAGTTTATTTTTGTGCATGGTGTGAGGGTGTGTTCTAGTTTCATTGCTTTGCATGCAGCTGTCCAGGTTTCCCAGCAATGCTTGCTGAATAGACTTTCTTTTTCCCATTTGATGTTCTTGCCTCCCTTGTCAAAGATTAATTGACCATAGGTGTCAGGGTTAATTTCCGGATTCTCTATTCTGTTCCATTGGTCTGTCTGTCTGTTTTGATTCCAGTACCACACTGTTTTGATGACTGTGGCTTTGTAGTATTTCTTGAAGTCTGGGAGAGTTATGCCTCCTGCTTGGTTTTTGTTTCTCAGGATTGCTTTGGCGATTCTGGGTCTTTTGTGGTTCCATATAAATGTTTGGATTGTTTGTTCTAGTTCTGTGAAAAATATCCTGGATAATTTGATAGGGATTGCATTGAATCTGTAGATTGCTTTGGGTAGGATGGCCATTTTCACAATATTGATTTTTCCAATCCAGGAACATGGAATATCTTTCCATTTCTTTACATCTACTTTGATCTCTCTGATTAAGGTTTTATAGTTCTCGGCATATAGGTCCTTTACCTCTTTGGTCAGGTGTATTCCGAGGTATTTGATTTTGTGAGGTACAATTTTAAAAGGTATCGTATTTTTGTATTCCTTTTCTAATGTTTCATTGCTGGTATACAGAAATGCAACTGACTTCTGAATGTTAATCTTATATCCTGCCACTTTGCTGAATTTATTAATCAGTTCAAGGAGTTTTGGGGTTGAGTCCTTAGGGTTTTCTAGGTATAGTATCATATCATCTGCATACAGTGACAGTTTGATCTCTTCTCTTCCTATATGGATGCCTTTTATTTCTTTTGTTTGTCTAATTGCTGTGGCTAAGACTTCCAAAACTATGTTGAAGAGCAGTGGTGAGAGTGGGCATCCCTGCCTTGTTCCAGATTTGAGTGAGAAGGCTTTCAGTTTTTCCCCATTGAGTATTATATTTGCTGTGGGTTTATCATAAATGGCTTTGATTATATTCAGGAATGTTTCCTCTATACCCACTTTGGCGAGGGTCTTGATCATGAATGGATGTTGAACTTTGTCAAATGCTTTTTCTGCGTCTATTGAGATGATCATATGATTTTTGACTTTTTTTTTGTTAATGTGGTGTATGATGCTGATTGATTTGCGTATGTTGAACCATCCTTGTGAACCTGGGATGAACCCAACCTGGTCATAAAAAGTTCTTGATTGTCCAAATGTAGATGGGGGAGGGAGTGGGATAGATGGGCATTTGGCAGGGAGTTGGATGCAAATTGTTAGATCTGGAATGAATGGGCAATGGAGCCCTACTGTACAGCACAGGGAAGTATGTGTGATTGGGTCACTTTGCTGTACAATAGAACTTGAAGAAACATTGTAAATCAACTGTACTTTAATAATAAATAAATAAATAAATAAAATTGGGTGGGGACAGTGAGATAACTATCTACAACACCAGAAAAAAAAAAAAAACTTTGTCATTTATAAAGTACTATAAATTTAAGTATTAAGTATTAAGTAAGTATTTTTGCACTGTTAGTCAAATCGATGTTAACTTTTTTTAATAGCAAAAGAAAATAGATTAAAAAAAAACACCACAAAAGTCAACAGTATTAGGCAAATTGACTTTAGTCCTATTGGCTTGTTACTAGTAACTCAAGGTAATTAACCTAATCCAAGCTTGAAAAAAATAATTAAAAGGCAAAATTGTGCTCTTAACTCCTAAAATCAACATAATACTTAACTAAATGAGAGTTGTAAAATATTTTTGATCCCAAAAGGAACTCTGAGAATTAGCTTTAAAAAAAAAAAAAAAAAAGAGTCTCAGCTGCCACATTTGATAAATTAAGTGGGGAGCAAGAGAGAGAAACTAGGGTCCTTCTGAAGAGGGGAGCTCATGAGCAGAGCTGGGAATGTGAACACAGGCCTCCCAATCTACTCCCAGATGTGAAGGATTGGATTTGCTTATCTAGAAGGCTTAAATTAATGAAATTGGTTCTTTCTTTTCACTCCCATTATATTGAGAGCTAGGAGGACAAACTTTGAGAGAGATGTTTTTCAAGAGATTTCTATTTCTAGTTAATCTGGTAAATGATACAATAGCTACAAGAATTACTGACCGTGTCAAGGCTGCTGATGGCTAACATGACAGGCAGCATCATTCAAGATCATTTGGTGGTGTGTAGTCTTTTTTTTTTTTTTCTTAGTTCAAAACTATGGTGATAAGATCAGGTCATGTAAAGATGGTGGAATGTGGTATCTGCTAACAAATGCTGGGTAGTATTTGAAACATGCTGAGAGCAGCACAGAGGCAGGGACGAAATGTTCTTAGTGTTTCAAGCCTAATGTCTCTTTCATTGCATAGATTTCCATCAGTTCCTTCTATTAGGTAAATTACATCCGACCTTTATATCCCAGTAAAGTTAAGTGTAATTTAAGAGTTTATGAGCATGGGAGTAGGGGAAACAGAAACTTTCCACTCTGCAAAGAAGGAGTTGTCAAATGATGACACAGAAGTCTCCAAAGAGATGGCCCCTGTGTGTACTTCTGGTCAATTTCACTGGGGTAGCCCAAGAAAGTAAGAGTTGTGTTCTCTTTTGCCTGCTTGTTTTTTGCTCTTTAAACTAAATATCAGCGTTGGAACCTAATTCCTTTCTTTGGTCCAAGTTGTCCCTAGGGAATCTTCCCTTTTTCTAATCAGGATGGCAAAGATATGGTGGGACAGGTGTTCTCACAGACAGCACTGTTGGTGTCAATACAAGCTTCAGGAGGAAAGTCTCTCGTGCTTTTTCAAGGGCCTCGAAAATACTCAGACATTTCATCTGTGTTCTTCCACTTTTAAGAATCTACCTGAAAGAAATAAGAGATGTACACACTGATGGCTATAAAGCACTTCTTACAACAATTGGAAACAGTTAATGTCCCATAACAGGAAGATAGTTAAATTATGATGTGCCTTTATGATTGAAAAAGATGCAACCATTACAATCAAGATTTCCAGAATGCTTCCACCTTTAAACAAGATATGTATCTGGATTGAAAGAGAGAGAGTGTGTGTGAGATATTCTCCTGATAGTTAACAGGTCTAGAAGAATGATAGGATTGTGAGTAATTTTCTAAACATTTCAAAACAAATATGTTTTATTATTGCACTTCACACAAAAGCAGTATTTTTAAAGTCATCTTCAGAGACTATACAGTGGAATGGATAATGATCAAGATAATGTTGAATGGAAGAAGCAAACACTGAATAGTACATACAGTATATTTTCATAAAATTATATACATGCTTTAATATGGAAAGAGAATAAAGACTGAAAAAATAAAATGTAATAATGTCTGGGTTAAGCAATTATTGGTAATATTGATTATTTCATATTTTTCTATATTTTCTAAAATTATTAGAACTAATTTTAATCAAATTAATATGTACATATAGGAAAAAAAAGTCAAAGAGTACACAAAATTCTTTCATAAGCATGTCTGTGTTTTATACATTTGATACTTACTCCACTGCTCTAAATAATGGGCTCACCTCTTGTGGCATCCCAAGATCCTCACTTCCTGATAGTCATACTCTTATAAGATCCTCTTCTAGAAAGAAGAACCTATTGGAGCAGTAGGCTCTCTTGTAGAAGTGACAGTGTGACTTCTAGGGCTAGGTAATAATTGGCTTCTTGGATGACTCACTCAGGAGCAAGCAGCTATCATTTCAAGAGGGCACTAAAGCGACCCTGTGGAGAGAAACCAAAGCCTGGTGCACCATATTGGGAGTGAAATTTACAGCCCCAGCAGTCTTTGGGTAGCTGTAACCCCATGAGAAACTGAGCCAGGACTCCCCGGCCAAGACACTCCAAATTCCTGATGCACAGAGTTAACAAACATTTATTGTTTTAAGCTGCAAAGTTATAGAGTAATTTGTTATGCAGCAGTAAATAACAAATGCACCTCTATTTCTTAATATTTTGGACATTTTCTATGAACATTAGCTCATTCTCATCTCCCCCACTTGCAATGCCTTCCTCTTTCCTAGTTTTTGGTAATTGTGTCCCTTAGTGAATGGGAAGATTCTGTCTATTATAGTTGAGAATATAAATGGTGTGTCTAAAACTCTCCTACTTTTTCCAACAACTTTCCATGGCACCTCTTAATCTAAGTATATATTTATGAGGGTTCTATGAATCCACCCCTCTCTACACTCCTCCCTCATATCCATTCGCTATCTTTTGTCAGCTCTGCCTTTGCTTTAAAATCATAAGATCTGGGAGTTACCACTGCAACTCAGCAGAAACAAACCCAACTAGCATCCCTGAGGATGTAAGTTCAATCCCTGACCCCGCTTAGTGGGTTAAGGATCTAGCATTGCCATGAGCTGCAGTGTAGGTCACAGATGTGGCTCGGATCTGGCATTGCTGTGGTTGTGGCGTAAGCCAGCACCTATAGCTCCAATTTGACCTCATCCTGGGAACTTCCATATGCCACAAGTGTGGCCCTAAAAAGAAAAAAAAAAAAAAAAAAAAACCATAAAACTTGATTACATTTACACCATGTTCAATGTCCAAGTAATTCATTAGTGCTCTATCTGTAGGTTGATACTGATATTTGAAAATACAACCGTGGCATTAAGACAATGTAACATTTTTTCTCCAGAAGAGCTGTGTTGTGTGGTAGGATTACAGTTCCATTTCTGTTGATCCAATGTGATGAATCCTTGGGGACCTGAAGAAACACGTTTTGTGAGAAGATCAAATGGTTTCTCTTTATTTTAGATTCCATCATATCTCAAAATCATGCCATATCTCAATTTGCTTCTCATTTGGCCATGTCTTTCCTTTCGAACTTTTTCCCTCTGCCAATATTTTAATATATCTTCCTCATTTTTTCAATATGATCTTTCCTTTTTTGCAGCCTTTGAATGAATTCATTCCATTCTTTGTAGTGTTATTTGCAGAGTCCACAGCATGCTGTACTATTTAGGACTGCTTGCTTTCAGTGCTACCCAGCTAGCATTCTGGCTTTTCTTTCCCTTGTACTCTTAGGTCAATTCCACCATTTCTTTTATTTCATGTCTTCCTACTATTTGTTTTTTCCCCTCATTTCTCTAGCTCACACTGTCAAGTATATTTTTCAGGTTGGCCATGTAAGAAACTTTCCATGACCTTGCCTGAAATATATTCATTTATACCTCATACTAAATGAAAATATTGTTAGAAATATAATTCTACCTTTAAAAAATCTTTTCTCTCAAAATTTTAAAGGAATTGCTTAGAGACTCATTGTTATTAAAGAGAAATTTGACACCAGTCTGTTTGGTATCAAATGTCACGGGACTTTTTTCCCCTCTGGAAGATTTTGCAGTTTTGTCATTATCTTCGCTGCACTGAAATGTCATGGCATGAAGTCTAGATCATTTGGCCACCGTTGAATTCATTTAAAATGAAGGCGCTTGTCTTTTCTGAACTGTAGTAAATTTTCTTCCATCATTATTTGATAGTTTTCTCCTGACCTTTTTCCATATTCTCTAATAATCAAATAGTGAGAACTTCTAAATATATGAAAGGTCTCACCTTTTATTTCTTATTTTCTTTCTCTTTTTCTTTTGCTGTATGTTCTGTTCCCTCAACTCTTTGATCATTTCTAAATATACCGTTTTTAATTTTCTCAAGCTTTAGTTTGGTATTGAATTTAATTTGTATTGTATTTAGTGAGATTACAAGCTACTTACATCACAGTACCAGGTACAACTTCAAAATGAAAATCAGAAATCAGTCTTCACTGACCACGACCTGCTCTGGGAAGTCTCTTTCCTGGTGCCCCATGTCAGGTGCCTTTCGGTCAGGAATGTGGGTCAGAGATTGGTCGGTGAACCACATGCTGTAAACCAGGAACACTGTGAATAGCGAAGACGTAGGTAAGTAAGAGACTAAGAGTGAGAAGACACACCATGGGCAATTTTTCCCAACCTTCATTTCCCCGGGTCTCGTCTCCCCTCACTCCTCTTACTCTCTAAACCTGCCAGAAGAAAATTTAAAATTTCGCTTTACATAAATACGCAGAGCAATGTAAATCCCCTTGTTCCAAGCTTCCCATTCAGGACCATTCTCTTTGCCTTTCATAATATCTCCTAGCCTTTTATAACCACAACATAAATCTCCAACGTAGCCATTCAACCAACCTTAACACCTAAGTACTCAAGGTGTTCAAGTGCTCCTGTTTTGGGAGACAAAGATTCAACAGTAAAAAAAAAAAAAAATGGATAAAAATACCTACTTTCATGGAGCTTATGTTCTAATGGGAGAAACAGACTGTGTGAAATAAACAGAGGCTATGCAGAATGTTAGGGAGGAAAAATAAAGCGGGGAACAGAGAAGAAGGAAGGGTTTGAAGTTTTAACAGAGGGAATCAAGGAAAATCAATGAAAAAGAGACTACAGAGTACATCCAACTAGAAGATGCAGCTTTACACTTTCAGCTTCTAAATGTCTGCCCAGTCGCACTTTGGGTCTTTTCAGGGAGAATCAGGGGTATTTAAAAGTTCTTAAGGCAGTAATCAGAATCAGCAGGAGACATTTGCCCCATCCAGGCCCTCCAGTACTTGGGGATGTCAATCAAGTAACATTTTTATACAGGAGGGTAAGAACTGCAGTGTTTTAATAACCACATGTACTTTTGAGCGGGTCTTCTGTCCCCTCTTTCTGGTGCTTTCACTGAACCAATAGCAACCAATCTCTTTGCCTTCTTAGGAGCAATGCTAACATGAGCCAAATTTTCAGATGAATAAAAAGCAAGAACAAAAATAACAACAAAATAACTATGCTTTCTTTCACATGAAGTCATAGAAAAGAGCCATGTTTGTAAATATAAACTGAATGTAAAGATCTAGAGTTAAGGGATTCTTTTTTAAAGTCCCTTTTCACTCCACATCCATGACGAATGAACCCTAAAGTGAGCTATGGTCCCTGAGTGATAATGCCCTGTCAATGTGGTCCATCAATTGTAACAAATGTGCCACTCTGGTGGGGGATGTTGATAGGGGAGGTTATGCATGGTGGGGGGGTTGGAGGGAGGGCAGGGGCTACATGGGAAATTGGTATACTTCCCTCTCACTTTTATGAGCCCTAAACTGCCCTAAAAAAGTAAGATCTTGATGAAAATAAATTAATTGAATGGAGGGAGAAAGACCCACTCAGTCAATCCTCTGACTATGTTATAACCTAATTTGTGAAAAAAGGTCCTTTTAGATTTGAAGAGGTCCTCCAAGTTTACCTTCCTTAAGTCAAAAACTCCTGTTTTCCACTCCTACTGATGTGGACTATGGCCAGATTCACTGGTTCCGCACACACAATGTCTAACCTGATAATGGCATTCACCACTTTTGACAGGATTCCCATGCCTTCTTGCCTATTTTCCCAACAAGGCTGAGTGAACCTCTCAGACAGGGACCAAATCTCAGCCTTCACACAGTACCCAGCAACTGCTTCTTAAGGAATGTTGACTGCATAGGGTATTGTCCCACTTGGACTCATCGTAAGGGCAACAACATCACCTAGCAGTTATTGAGTACTTACCATTCCAGGCAGCTGACATCATTATCTATAACCCTTGTACCAACCATAAAAGGTAGGTTCTGTGCCCGTTTTACAGATGAGAAAATTGAGACTTAGAGGATTTAAGTAACTAGACCAAGTGTAGCCAACTGGCGAACATGGAAAGGCTAGGATCCTGCCCTTGGCATGTGTAATCCCAAACTACACTTTTGAAATCACCCTGGGCATTTCTTGAAGATAGGCAGGTAAGACATCTCAGAAGAAACCAGAAGGGAGACCATTGAGACTGTTCTGCTTAGTTTCCAGCAAGTCCAAAAGAGCACATCTGGAACATTCTAGCACACGGGAATACAGGATTCACTCACCTGCAGCCACAGCTTTCCCTTTGCACATGTCGACTCATCATAGGCATGGTGGCTGCTACCCGTTCATCCCTATTCCAGATACATTTAAAAAGAAGTGAAAGTGGAGTTCCTGCTGTGGCACAACAAGATGGGTGGCATCTTGAGAGCGCTAGAATGCAGGTTCCATCTCTGGCTGGCACAGTAGGTTGGGGATCTGACGTTGCCAAAGTTGCAGCTTGGGTTGCAACTGCAGCTCACTGATCCCTGGCCCGGAAACTTGCATATGCCTTGGGGCAGCCAAAAAAAAAAGAGGTAAAACTGAAGTAGAGGGAAGTTAAATGTCTTCGTAAAATAGGCCCTACAACCTCTTACTATTCGAACATGTGAAATGCTCTGGGTTTTTTTGTTTGTTTGTTTCTTTATTTTTGGAGGAAAAAAGAATTTAATGGCAAGCAAACTACACCTGAGGCTAATGAAAAGAATAAATAAAGAATATATTTTGGGGAGTTCCCATCATGGCTCACCAGTAACGAACTTGACTGGTATCCATGAGGACACAGGTTCGATCCCTGGCTTTGCTCACTGGGTCAAGGATCTGGTGTTGCCAAGAGCTGCAGTCCCAGCTCGATCTGGTGTTGCTGTGGCTGAGGCATAGGCTGGCAGCTATAATTCCAATTGGACCCCTAGTCTGGGAGCTTCCATCTGCCTCAGATACAGCCCTAGAAAGCCAATAAACAAATAAACAAACAAATAAATAAATAAAGGATATATTTTGCCTTTTTGCAGGCCCTTGTGCTGCTCACATTTATAGACATCTAACAAGGAGAGCATGTCCTACAGAACGTGTCAGGATTAGGGATATTGAGTTTTCAGTAACCCTTGCTGCTTCTCACTGTGCCTTGAGTTTGACCTAGGTAGGTCTAACAGAGTGCTGACATGCAGTTTCCCCTGCTTTGTTCAGGTTCCGGTGTGTTATCTCACAGCTAGCAGAACAGTCTTATGGTTTATTTGGCGTGGGGTACGTGAAGGGCCCTAGTTACATAAGGCTATTAAATCAGAACCTGCCTAGATGTCTTGAGAAGGCTGTTAGCCCAGTTCATTCTGGACAAATACAATTAAGGTCCTGGCTATTATTTACAGCAAATACCAGTGAAAACCACCTCAGGTTCCTGGGTTTATTAATAGTGAGGCTGAAGGGGAGTGGTAGGATCAATGTGGGCCGTGTCCAGCGTTGCAGCTTGCACTGATTAAAACGCTACTTGTCATATTCTAGATCGTTGTACTGTAGTTATAGTAAATGTTCCTTGTAATGCATTTTCAAGTACAAAAATTGCTTCAGAAAAGAGCATTTAGAAAACTAATTCTATTGAAACCAATGAAGTGTTGACACATTGCCTGATGCAGATTTGTTTAAAGAGGCTTGTTTTAAGTTATAAAAGTACAGTCCTGGAGGCAAAAATCAGTGACTCCTCAGTCTAGTGACTGAGAGAACAGTGAAGCAGTATGTTCAGCCAGCACCCCCTCATTAATCCTTTCCCGTAATTCTACCCTCGTCACCTTCTCCCTTGCCTGACTCTATAGAATTTCAAACGTGCTGCCAGCCCAGGAACTCGCTCAGAAACCATTCATTACTCAGCCAAGGCATTTATAATGTTTGCTGATGTGTCGGTGAATAGAACGCAGTGTAAATCTGGACTGAAGTGGGCTCCTTTTTTGTCGTCTAAATTGTTGCTATGCCATGGGTTCTGTAAGCTTTCAAAATCCCAGGGCGGAGGGTAGGGGGAGTTGACATCCTCATCTTTCTGAGAGGAGCATTTCACTGTGCCTAACCCTGGGAAGAAAAAAGATGGAGACTGTTTGCAGCTGAAAAGAGAGATACGGCATTAAGCAAAAAGCTTGTTATTTACCTCAAACGAGGCCATTGGCTCTCACAGAAAACCTTCCTTGCCTACAGACCCTGTTAAAATCAAACATAAAAGCAGGCATCTCTTGCATTCTAAACAAGCCCCTGCTGTAACTCAGTGTAAACCCCCAGTGTAACCAATTAAGCAGTTTGATGATGAGAGAAGGGTAGTGAATGAAGGGAGTGGTCAGCAGAGAAAGCTGATCTGGTTTTCACATGATAAGCTGTATGCGGGGAGCAGCAGGCCAGCCATTGGTTGGTGATGACTCCATGTTTCAAAGCTACTTGACCCCAGGAAGGCATTTGGGGATCTCTTCAAAATCACATGTGGAAACAAGGTTTCTGGTCAGGTGGACAGATGGAGGCACACTTTCTTTTGTTCATTTGGGTGATGAATTCATCAGATTTGCTATGATTAATTGTGTAGTCATGGTCATCTGTCTGGAAACCTGATTGAGTAACTGTTTTACAAATTCTGTGCCTGGTATAAGAGGACATTCAACAGACCTTAGAAGTTTGGAAATTGAGGTGAAATTTACATGATAGAAAATGAATCATTCTGTGGCATTTAATACATGCACAATATTGTATAAACATCACCTCCATCAAGTATCTAAACATTTATCGCCCCCAAAGAAAATCTCTCACGCGTTAAACAATTGTTCCCCATTCCTACTTCTCCCTAACCCCTGGTAATCAGTAATCTCTACTCTGTCTCTATTGATTTAAATATTCTGGCTATTTCTTTGAAATAGAACATGTGACTTTTTGTGTCTGACTCTTCACTTTGCATAACGGTGTCAGATTCCATCCACCTGGTTGCATTCCATAAATGGCTGAAGAATGTTTCATATGAGTATTTCATAATATGGATACACCACAATTTGTATCCATTCGCCTGTTAATGGACATCTGGATTGTTTCTACCTAGTGGCTATTACAAATAGTATTGATATACATGTGTGTGCTTGTATTTGTTTGAGTACTTGTTTTTAGTTCTTTTGGGTATATACTTATGAGTGGAATTGCTTGTTCATATGGTAGTTCTCTGTTTAACATTTTGAGGAACCTCCAAACTGTTTTTCATAGCACTGATTCATTCTACCTTCCTTTCAGCCATGTGTGTGGGTTCCAATTTCCCCACATCCTTGCTAGCACTTGCTGTTTTTCTTTCTGTTATACCCATCCAACTGGTACCTCACTAGGATTTTCATTTTCATTTCCCTGGTGACTAATAATCTTGAGCATCTTCTCATGTACCTGTTGACCATTTATATATCTTATTTGGAAAAATAATCATTCAAATCCTTTGTCCATTTTAAATTGGATTGTTTGCCTTTTTGTTGTTGAGTTATATACCATCTGGTTTTAGATTTTTAAGTGGTGTAGATGACCACATCCACCTGCCCTGAGGAATAAAAGGAAAAATTGATAGTTAAGTTGTCAAATATAGAAGCTACTCTGATATAAATGGTAGATTGAGAAAAGGAATATGTATTGGAGACAGAGAGGGGTATTCCACCACTTCCTGCCCATGTGACCTTAAACAACGACTTATCTTCTCTGAATCTCAATTTCCTTATATGTTAAATGGAACAGAAATTGTTACTTTGTAAGGTTGTTATGAAGATTAAATTAAGTAAACATAAAATTTATGGCCCCTAGGAGCCACTCTACAAATAATTTTTGTTCCTTTCTGTATAATTAATATAGCTACATGGAAACTTCCATGAAAATCGAAAGTCACATTTTAAATCTCTAAGAAATTTTCTTAAGAAGATTTTATGATGAATCCAATCCAGCACAGAAGGATCCTTTTGTAATTAACCTTCTGGTTTTTCTCTTATGTAAATCCTTATTTTCATACTCAGTACACATCAGGTTAGTTTTTTGTTGGTTTTTTTTTTTCCCCAAAAAATATCAGTCAGTATTTTTTTTTCTTCTAGGGCCGCACCCATGGCATATGGAGGTTCCCAGGCTAGGGGTCAAATCGGAGCTGTAGCCGCTACCCTACACCACAGTCACAGCAATGCCATATCCAAACTGCATCTACAATCTACACCACAGCTCACAGAAATGCCAGATCCTTAACCCACTGAGCGAGGCCAGGGATCGAACCTGCATCCTCATGGATGCTAGTCAGATTTGTTTATGATGAGCCATGACAGGAACTCCAAAAAAATATCAGTCAGAACTTTTTTTTTATTGGAATAATTTAAATGTAGTGTTTAGAGTCCCATAAAGCCTCTATAACATGTACTAATCTGAACTATAGAAGTGTAGGCCCCATCTTAGTCCTGGATCCTGATAGAAGGTCTCATCTATGGCCAGGAGGAAGAAAAGAGTACAGAGCTGGTCCTGGGCAGAATTTGGAAAGGGATGCATTCTTGGCTTCCCCACATTGCTTCTGTAGCCCCTTCCTACCACCAAGGCCCCTCCCCCTTGTGCCTTCATGCCCAGGATAGCTTCTCCCTTCCCAGCCAACCCTCCACTCATTCACAGTGCTCTACTCTCTGAAAATACTGTGTCTGCCAGTCAAGATTATCAATTCCTCCGTGCCCTCAGATAAGCCAATTCCAAAGTCCTTTGAACTTCAAAGAGGTATCTTCATTGTGCAAAAAAATGTGATTTGGTAATCTTCAAAAAATGCCCAATGGATGGAACGTCAGTGGAGGTTTCTGTAGGACAAAAGGACTCCATCCCGAACAGGTCAGTTTTCCTAGAGGGTCTCTTGGATCTGTGTCCTTAAGCCATGACATCTTGTTCAAGTTTCCTCACTTTCCTCCCCTTTGAGCCCAGATTCTCTAAGAAGCCCATGGTTTCTTCATGAGGATTCCCTCGACAGGCCCCATGTGGATGGTGGGAGATTATGGTGATCCAGTGAAGCCATGCATTGGGATTTTGTATCTTCTGGGTGGCTATAAATTTAGGACAACCTCTGTTATGTTTGCATGACCTGAGATTGACAACCAAACATCCTCTCTCAAGGGAATTTGAGGGTGTCATTTGTGGTTTACATCCCTTTGCCTAGTTTTTGTCACTTTTTAAATCCTCTTTGTGTATCTACCTCCTTTCAGAAAGCCCAGAGGTACATGTCAATGTCCCACGTTACAAATATGCAAACTGAGGCCTGAAAATCCTAAGGAACTTATACAAAGTGCCAGAGCTAGTAAAGCGGCAGAGCCCAAATTCCAACTCTGATCTGTCTCCTTCTAGAACTGGAGCCTTTCACCACGATACTTACTACCCCTGTCAACAGGCTGCCCCAGAATCTCAGCCCTGGACCAGATATTCAACACCACCGAGTTCGGCTCATTCATCTCTCAAATGCAAAAAAATGCTGTGAGCTCTCATTATTTAGATACCTTTCAGTATTAGTTAGGGCTCTGCAGAGAAATAGAACCAACAGGATGTCTATAGAGAGAAACAGAGATTTATTTTAAGGAATTGGCTCATCTAATTGTGGAAGCTTGGCAAGTCCAAAATCTGATGGAGTAGGCCAGCAGGCTGGAGACGCAGGGAAGTGTTAGAGTTTGAAGTCAAAGGCTGTCTGCTGGCAGAATTCCTTCTTACTTGGGGAAGTCCATCTTTGTTCTATTAAGATCTTCAACTGACTGAATGAGGCCCACATTTTGGAGGACTTTCTACGTTACTCAGATCTATTCATTTAAATTTTAAGCTGACCCAAAAAAATACTTTCAAAGAAACATCCGAATTAATATCTGACCAAATATCTGGGCACTGTGGCCAAGGCAAGTTGACATATAAAATCATGCTTTCCTTCTCTACCCTCGTCCACAAGTTCAGAGTCAACCAAGATCTGATGGCCCTGAAGCGAATGAAATGTTCTTTAACTCGCACTGCACGTGTGCCAACTGCGTTTCGCTCCCCTTTCTATTCACCCAGTAGCTAACGATGGAGCAGCAACTCTTAGGTGACGTTTTGGTAGACAATTACATTTTACTCGTCGACCCAAACATCTAGGCTATATTGCAGGATTCCCAGTCTCTCGTGCACATACACACAGTGGTCTGACCAGTGAAACCCTATCAGATTTCCTCTGAGGCAGAGGCATATGCTTTGGTTAATTGGTGTGGTCAAGTCTCAGTTTGAGAGAGACATGTTTTCTTGGCTCAGAGTTTAGAATTTCATGCTGATCCGGTTGACACAGTTCAGATCGGTTTGATCCACCGCTGCAGTAGTGATCCTTTGATCTGGAGTCTAGTTGGTAATGTGACCCATTCAGATGGCTTTCCTCTAATAGTCAAGCAAGACAAAACCAAATCATCCTGTTTATCTTAATGGGCTTTTTTTTTTCTCTTTTTTTTTTTTTTTTCTTTCTTTTTAATTTTTTTTTTTTTTAGACCTGAGGCCTTGTGGATCTTTATTGAAAAGAAAAAGAAATCTGTGTATCTACCTGATGGGCTTTGAAATACCCTCTGGTGTTTAATGTTATTGCCCTTGCTTCTCCCTGTGGTGTGCTGAATCATGTCTTAAAAGTTTAACAACCATTCAGCAGGGTCACCATTCAATATTCTGTGTCCTTATCAAAGATGGGGATTTACAAAATGCTACCTAGAAACAAAGCCCACTTAACAGGCTGTTATCCCTGAGGCCACCTCAGCTGCCTGAATGGATCTTCTAGTGTGACATCTGTTTGACATTTGTCACTGCCCTTTGGGTCCCCAGCAGAACTTGTAACCCTGAAAATTGCTGGTTGAATTACATAATTTTATATGACCAAAGAAAGACAACAGCATTCTTACACAAATATATAAGTCTGGGCATGCATCACTTGTCTTGTATAAACACCCATATATTGGCAATGAATGTGTGAACAGACAAACTTCATTTTAATTGTTAAATACATGCCAAGAAAGTTGAATATTCGCAGATACTCTCTAGGTGTTAAGTAGGAAACCCTATCAGTGAAATAAATCCTGTGATGCATTGTTACTAGGCAAGGAGGGGGGCGGATTTATAAAAGAATACTAATTCCAGGATGCATCTGTTTGGCAGGTAAGAATATTTTGTAAGAGGAACACACACCTGCATTTAGCACAATTTCACAAGCTTCAGCAACATCGTTAAATGTCTGGACGCACCTTGTGCTTACTGCTTCAAGAATAACAACGTGGCTTTCTCTTTTCACTTAATAATGATCCGGATTACTTATATGAAACACAGCAGCATAGTGCTTTACGCAACAGTCATAAACAACCTCTCTTAAAATGCATTTTTTTTGCTTTTATACCTCAGTGAACAGCTCTGTTTGAGTAAATGATCCATCCTTGAATTGTGTATACAGAGAGAAGATCAGCACTGGATTGTTGTTTTAATAAACTGGAAGGCTGCCAACATTCTCTGGAAAGAGGACAAAGACATTAATGCTAGCATGCAATCTCGCCCGTGTTTGGATTTAAGACGGAATTTAATCTTCTTGCCTCCTTTCCCTTCCCCCCCCTCCCCTTTCCAGTCCTTTCTTCCCCTGATACACAGTCTCTTTTCATGGAGTTAACTCATGCTATCTTAAACAGCATGAACTAATAAAGGGTGGCATTTTTAAAAGAGGAGGCATTCACAAATGTTGGAATGTGGAACCTTTAAAATTCTTTCTCTGTACTTAGTTTAAGAGAGTAGTGATTAATGAGTTTATGTTATCTATCAAAATGCTTCCATCATGCTGGTGATGTGACATGGGATTTATGGTAGTGAAAAACCTGCAATCCCTCCCTTGTATCTAAATCTATCAGCCCAGCATTCATACAAAAAGCACTCAATGATATATTTGTAGCTATCTGAAAGCAAGATCATTTTTAAGAGATTATGTACTGCCAAAAAGGAACATTCTTAAAATATAGGAAAGGAAACAATTTCCTTTCCAACCTATTGCTCTAGCAAGCATGTTACTACCAATATCAATCTCTTACTGAAAAAAAAAAAGAAAAATAGGGAGCAGATGATGATCACATGATGAGGCTACTAATGCTCAGTGAATTTCCTGTGATTTTCTTGGAACTCCTTTGCACGCTGTTTACAAGGGGTCACACAGATTTTCATAGGGAGAATTTGACATTGCTCTTTGTGCTGTGCATCTTAGAAAATCTACCTTGAATACCTGGAATAAAACTCAGTTGTTTCTATCTGTCAGGTAAGAGTATTTCAAATAGCCCCCCTTCCCAAATCTTCATCCATGCTCAGCAACTGGAGCAAAACATGTACCATCCATCCATTCCCCTTCATTAGGCAGATGTTTCTACTTCTGCAAGACCTTACAGAAAGGGTAGAAATGTGTTCGCAACAATTGTCTATACCTTGCTTTCCAAGGCCCTCTCAAAATGGTGCCCCAATATAGACATCACATGTCCTGTTATTACCTAAGGATAAGAATGCATACATTATAGGGGAAGATACTGGAGCAGGTTCCCAAAACAAAGTCTCTCAGCACTCTGAAAGGTGTGGATGAAAGATGATGTGTGCCAAAAGAAATGTATTTCTCCAAATAGTAGAAATACTGAATGGCACGCCTAATTTATTTTTCAATATTGACCAAATCAGGTGTATATTCATAAAAATCTTGGTTTCTTTTACTTAAGCTTTGAACTGATTTGATGAATGGGAGGAAAAGGAGGGGAGTTACCCCAAGCAGAAATTTTTATCTAACAGTCCTGGACCTTATCATGTGTTGTCTCTGCCCTAGTGGGGGAGGTGGCAGAAACATCCTTTACATCACGAGGAGCCCTCGATGTCCTTGCTCTGTAAATAGTCATTTTAGTCAGGGTCATCTACATGTCAGGCTTTGGGGTGCCTACGTTTTAAGTTGATCCATTTCTGTGTGCTTTGGAAAGTAGACAAAGAGCTCTGCAGTGGAATATTTTTCTTAAGGCAGAATTTCTACCTCCAGAGTGTAGACACAAGCTCAGTGTGTTCCAGAAACAGCACAGGCTTGTATTCCTTTGCCATTTCCTGCTGCTTTTGCTACTTCTGCCTCGGAGAGATGCAAAGGATTGAGAAACACAGCTAAAGAGAAAGGAATCCCAGAGGCCACAAGGCGAGTGGTAACAAGCCAGTGTGTGTGCTCTGTCGTACAGGGCTGAGTTTGAAGGGGGTGGGAGAGTGGTGTTCAAATCACAAAAACTGCCTGTGCAGCAAATAGATTCTCCTCCCCCTCCTCCCACTACTCACACTGCAGAAAATGCCATCTATCAAACTGCTCTTAAAAGCAGTCCTGACGATGCTGGAATAAAAAGGCTGTTATGACAACTGTGAGGTAGGAGGAGCCTCTTTTCACCCAGCTGTCTGTCAGACAGGCATCAGGGACCCTTGAGACTTGTAAGGTCACACCAGGAACCTGGCTCCCAGCTGAGATGTTCTCTTTGGGCTCCCTTCCCCCAGCCCACCTCCACATGACCTCAAGCCTGGCCCCTGGGGTCAAAGTCACAGGACGGCAAATGTCATTTCCTATTGATTGTCTTTTCCTTGGCCACAGTGTTTCTGGCCTCATTGGTCTTACTCTGGCCCAGCCCCAAATACTTTGAATACTCTTAGATGGTTCATGATCAGCAAAGAAACAATGAGCTATTTTCAGGTTACAAACCACTTTTCTAGTTTGATGTCAATTGGTTTGAGTTTTGAACAGATAGTGTAACGTCAGTGCTGTCTCTAATATATCTGCGTTACTGGTGCCCGGTATTAAAATGCTGTTAATAGTCTGGTTGGTTTGGGGTGGGGGTGGGGGTTTGTTTTGGTTTTTATCAGATTGGTAAGGAAACCATGAAAAGATCACTGTCTTTTCGAGGGGCAGGCCATTTTTTTTTTAATTACCAAGGAGAAGGAGGTAAAAAGTTATTATCTGTTATACAACAGCAGGAAGGCAGAAAAGCTCCTAAGAAAGCGTATTTAATTTCTTAAATTTTATAGGACAAAGAGAATGAGGAAAGCAGACACATATTTCAAGCAAAAACTCCATCCAGGTTTTGTTCCTCAAGCAGAATTATGAAGAATAGAAGCCACAAAGATAACTAAAAGGAAGAGGATTTTATATACTCAAATATCAGTGTTTTCGGGCTTTCTTACTGCTGTCCCTGCCACCACATCATTAAGAACTCTTTTAATGGACTGACAACAGGGGGAAAAAAGAGTCCTGGGCTCAGTAATGACACTATACCCCACAATTTTGGGGCCTGGGGCAAAAGTACCAATCAATAATACTGACTGTATTTTATTTAAAATTGTGATGCTTTGTTCATCATGGATTTTTTTGCATTAATTTTGATTTTTAAAATATAGCATTAACATATGATTTATCTTGATTACTCAATTTCTTAATAGCCCCTAAATTTTGTACCCAAGGCAAGTGCCTCATTGGCTCATTCACCCTGACATAGTCCTGGCCTAGAAAAAGAAAACAAACCAGAAAGTACAGTAACAGATGTAAGTGATTTTCTTAAATTTAGAAAGATTAAATGGACATAGGAATTGAAGACTGGTTTTTAATTATTGGCATCACCAACACATTGTTTTCTAAAGCACCTGCCAAAATTCTGGGAATCTGGACCAATTTATGTAAATTAGGTGATGTATTTGGAGATGCAGTCTAGAGGTTTTTCTTTCCTCACTCTTGCTTGTTGCTAGTAGCCTATACCTAATGAGTGTATGGCAGTCATTGCCCCACAGGGAGGTCTTGAGCCCCAGAAAAAGAAATGAATTGAGGGGCTGGGTAGATTTTGGAAATATGTAGCAGAGAAAGTCTAAAAAGCTATCATGTTCAGTTGCAAGGGTTAAGTGATTGCATAGGGGGAGATTTTTATCCATTCCAAAAGTTTGGGTGTTAACATCAAGAAACGAAACCTTAAATTCAGCCAGGGTTTATACCTTAAATCACACAATAGGGAGAATATATGATACCATAAGAACCTACCATCTTCCACCTGAAGTTAAATAAGAATTCCACCGGTTAAGAGTAAAAGAAGAATCTTAGAGAATGTGTCAAGAGCATAGCTATCTGTAGGTGCCTGAGAAGGTTCCTGTTCCTGCCCACTCAACAAATCAAACCTTACAGAAGTGCACAAATGCCACATATAGAACATCAGAACAGGAGAGATTATTTTCTAATACATATACTATTTGCTGCTTGAGAGATGATACACCACAAAGAGAACTTCATAAATACAGCAGTTCACAAGATTCAGTACACAGAAATGAACATTTCTTTATTTCTCTATAACTAAATTCAACCAAACTTTGGAGCCTTCATTGTTATGGTACAAAACATTAAATTGTCAAGGTCTATACAGCCACATGTAACTTAGAACACGTTTTTGTTGTGGTGGTGGTGGTGGTGGTTGTTATCAATTATGTCAGTTCCACCTTCTAAAACTGTTTTTCCTGCCATTCCTCTCATGTAATCGTGTATTAACAAACACTTACCTGCCAAGTAGAAATTAATTCCTTCAATCTTCACATCAACTCTCTGAAGAACACAGTGTTATTTTCTCTACTTCAAAGGTATAGAAAGTGAGATACAGAGAGCCAAATTTGCCAAAGGTCATATAGCTAGAGAAGTGGCAGAGCTGAGATTCAGACCATGTTTTTACCGTGGCACCTGTAATAGAAAAGCAATAACTGGAGTTCCCGTCGTGGCGCAGTGGTTAACGAATCCGACTAGGAACCATGAGGTTGCGGGTTCGGTCCCTGCCCTTGCTCAGTGGGTTAATGATCCGGCGTTGCTGTGAGCTGTGGTGTAGGTTGCAGACCCAGCTCGGATCCTGCGTTGCTGTGGCTCTGGCATAGGCCAGGGGCTACAGCTCCAATTCGACCCCTAGCCTGGGAACCTCCATATGCCGCGGGAACGGCCCAAGAAATGGCAAAAAAAAAAAAAAAAAAGTAAAGCAATAACTGAGGGGCAGTTTTGGCGGATGAGTTTGAGGGAGACCTCACAGAGCTCTCTCCCCACATCAGGATGGCACTCTGAATCCCTGGAAAAAAATCTCTGAAGTGGGTGGGAGTTAGCAGAGAATCTCAAAAGAGACTGGAGATTGAGCTGACAAAGACAGAGATTCCACCGTGGGGCAAGACACCAGTGGAAGCCAAAAGAGACTGGACGAAATATGGATCAGATGCACAGATGTTTCCTAAGTCCCCGGGAGCATAGAGAGCCCAGAGAACTTAGAAAGCAGAGAGGTAATAAAGCACAGGTTAGAAGCACCTCCCCTGGAGATGCCATTGTCACAGTCCCTGCTCTGTCATTTAACTAGCTATGCGATGTTGGGCAATGTGACTTCACTGTGCCTTAGCTTTCACTCATATTAAGTAGAGACCATAGCGCTGTATACCTGCAGGATTATATGAATTCACTGACATATAAGAAGAGCTTATAATCGTAGTGCTTTGTCTCTGACCCAAGAGTCTCTTGTTTCTACCAAAATCCATGACACTGGCAGGATAACTTTTAGCTTACAAGTAGTTAAAAATGTTAGACTCTTCACATCCCATTTAGTATGTAATAAATATCCTTAATAAATCAAATTGTTTGATTTATTGCAATGTGATTTAGTAGTATCCTAAGAGCAGTAACTTTTTTACTTTTCTAAGTTTTTCAGTGTTTCGTTCTCGGGTTACTCAAATGCATGTGCTTGTTTTGTTCTTTACCTACAACGTGTCGTTTAAAAAAGAAAAATACTTACCTGTATTTAAACAGTAAGCAAAGGTTGATGCTAGTGACTGGAAATGTCTAAATGTGCTTCATTATAACCACATACACAGCCTAGGAGTATATCATTACTGAAACTAAGAACACTGAAGAATAAAGATTTTCAAGGAATGCAAATTTCATTTCTCCATCTGCCACATTCACAGGAGGAAATGGAATAAGAGTGCATTAACGTTTCAAGCTCAGGTTCAAGACAGTACTTTGAAAAAAGGAATAACAGCAAGTAGTAAATTCAAGACAATTAGAGCATCCATTATTTTACAATCTCTGAAAACAATCAGTTGGGTCAGATTTTTTAAGATTATTTAAAGAAACAGACAACAAATCAAATGATGGTGCTTCCGTAATCAAATAATAAGATCAGCAAAGCAAAAACACAGGATAGATACGCCTACCACCACAAACCTCGAAGAAGGGCGTCAACGTTTCTCCCTAGCTCTACTCAAGCCTGGTCATTCTGGAATAACATGTTTCTGCCATCTGCCCATTTGTGAGTGACTTGTAGAAACTGACATCTAAAATAACTTGATGGGCGTAATTAAACCTTACCAGTCTTGGCTGCTTTCTCAAATATCATAATAAAAGGGTGAAATTATATACTAGACATAGTTGTTTTCCAAAGTGGGAAACATAAAAATTTAGGGAGACAAAGTATAATGTTATGAGAACAGTGTTTTTACTGAGTAAGCCAATGAATGTGGTGTTGCTAAGACATTTTTCCTCATGCCCTGCTGTTGGGAGTTGCCCCTTCTCTCTGCTTTATTCCTCCTCCACTTTCCTTACTCACTCATTATCAAATACACTCATCTTGTTTAACTAACATGGTACTTAACCTCCGTTTGATGTTGGGAGCGTAGGGCTGCTGAAATTACAACCAGAAGGATATGAGAGAGCATAAGAGAAATAGGCAGAGAGGAAAAATAGAAATTTCATGTTTAAGTCTCATAATGACCAAAACATAGTTTAAGTTCAAAGTGTGAATCTATTTCTGGACAGAGAAAGCCAAACCAACAGTAGATATTTTAACTCTGTAAAACTGGAGATGTGGACAGCGGTTTATAAGTTGACCATTTATTTTAGGATTTTAGCATAGTTGTATATTAACAGAGTCCACTGACCACTTACCAATACCAAATTTCCATCTAAGCATCTCTCCTAAAATCATGGAAGTTAAAATTAAATCCAGTAAGATGAATTTTAATTGGAATGCATTTTGTACTTACTATGGGATTTTCAGATTCCCCCATACCAAAATTTTTTTCTTTTAAAAAAGGTTCATGATGATTCTGATGGTACCCTTACAAATCAGTACCCTTATAGTTGCCCAGAAGAGACATGCATGGATTACTTTAAGACTTGGAGATTATTAAAAGAACACATTTAAAAAAAATGTCATCTGTTACAGTCTTTCTAAGCCATAGGGTTGGGATACACAGTTGTGCTTCATGGAAAAAACAGAACAATTGTTCACATGTTTGTGGAAAGAACCTGAGCTCAATTGGCACACCTTTTTCATTTATCCAAAATTTATTTTTCCCAAATGAAAGCAGGGCCTGTAATCTGCCATTCAATAAGGAGCACTTCTATTAGCCAGGAATTTATCATAAGCCACTTCACATGCCTCCCCTGTTTTCAGCCCATGTGTGACTGACTTTGACTTGAATTCCATGAACTAGTTTAACTGGTGCTCTTTGGTTACACACAAAAGTACGTTATATCCAGCTGATGCCGTAAGAAGTCTTGCTTGTCTGGCACACCCCGATCACAGGAAAGATGGTGGTTTAAGGCCTGAAATTAAGAGGAACTAGAACTCAGAGGAACCAGGATTCTCTAGCTTTCTCTTTTCTGTGATTCTCTGCACACCAGGTTTTTCCTTGAGGTTGAAACTCTGACTACCATTATCATACATCTTTCTAGTTCCACTGCCAAAGAAAAATGTACTTCCCCCAGTTGTGAATAAAAAACAAAATTTCAGGTAATCTCAAGGAAATACTCTCATTGATTGGCCTGGGCCATGTGACTGTTCTCTTGGCCAGATAGTCAAGGAGCTAGAGTGGCAAATCCAATGAGATCTCCGTGGTTAGCGTGAAGGGAAAAAGAAGTTCTCAACAGGAAAGAGTGAATGCTAAGCAGATAAAGCAATAGCTGTCTAATTACTTGCGGGAAAGGCTTGCTGTTAATAAATGTAATGTGATGTAAGCGATAGCAATCTGTATAATCAATATGGCAGCTGTAGAGGAGGCAAGTACCTGAGACTTACGCATCCATGATACAGCCTGTTCAGAATTTAGACCAAATTCCCTTCACTCAACAGACGAAGAGATAGACCCCGGAAAAATAAAACATAATCCACATACACGAATGTGGCACATAAGTGTCTTTGTCCATTCAAGCTGCTATAACAAAAATGCCACAGACTGGTCGCTTAAGCAACAAACTTTTATTTCTCACTGTTCAGGAGGCTGAGAAGTCCAAAATCAAGACTCTGGAAGATTTAGCGCTTTCTGAGGACCTACTTACATTGTCCTTAAATGGCAGAAGGGGCAAGGAGCCCTCTGAGGTCTCTTTTATAAGGTCACTAATCCCACGCAGGAGGCCTCCACCTTTCTGACCTAATCATTTACCAAAGGCTCCACTTCCAAATACGATCACTTTGGAGATTAGGTTTCAACATATGAATTTTGAGAGGGCACAAACATTCAGTGAATAGCAAACAGTTAAAAATAAATCCTGCTGTATAGCAAGGGAACTATATCTACTCACTTACGATGGAACATGATGGAGGATAATGTGAGAAAACGAATGTATATATATGTGTGACTGGGTCACTGTGGTATACAGTAGATATTGACAGAACACTGTAAATCAACTATAATGGAAAACATAAAAATCATTTTAAAAATAAATAAATAAATCACTTGCTTCCAACACACATTGCAGGGTGAAATGACATCCCTCCTAATATTCACTTGCAGGATTTGCAGAGGCCTGGTTTGGAAGTGAAGCCTCAGAATGCCAGTTGAGAACTTTTTAACCCCAGCAAGAACAGAAAGAAGAACAGGGCTTTTTCAGCCTGTTTGTACCTCACTGTCAAAGTTAAAGCCTCATGACATTGTAGTATATTTCATGAAAACTTCTGAGAGGCCAAACAGCCACACCCCTAAACAGAAGCCCTCCTGTTCCACCCACTGTAGCCTTTAAGTCCTCCCATTCTTTTCCTACTTACTGGATCAAGCAGTCAACTTGACTCCTTTCCCTTCAAACATTGCACCACTTGTACATTTATAGAGAGACTTAAAATGACAGTCTTGGGTGTGTAGTAATCTGAACTACTTCGTGTCCATTTATCTCAAATCAGCTTACTAGAATGTAACTTTGAATTTGGAAGATGTAGTTTTTCTGCTGCTATAAAAATGCAAGTTCTTGAGCTAAATTTCCTTCAGGTTTCAGAGAAAAAGAAAAGAATCGCTTCCAGGTAATAGCCAGTCAAATGCAGGGTTTGGCTCTCCCTGTCTCCTCTCCCTTTCTGCCCAGGGCCAGGATAATCTAATTTCCAATGTCTGGTTCCCATGTTTCTCTGGTCCCAGTAGCCTCTGCTTGCTTGTTCATTGCCCACATGGACACAAGGTATCCATTGCTCTCCACTGTCCTCTACTGTTCTTATCCAACCATAAGGCCTCCTCCATCCCCACAGTCCAGTCCTTTCAGGGGCCCAGAAATTTACATGCACCTCCTCTGCACCACTCTGGGGCCATTGGATGAGATGGGTTGTCCTCAGCCCTCCCTGCCTTGGTCAACACTACACTATCATGCCAATACCAGCTGTTCCAGGACCAGACAGATCTTGAGGCTTAGAAGAGGTGAAAGTGTCCTGAAGCTACCGGAGGAGTGAGCACAAAGTCTGCAGCTCTCAGAGTCCCCCAAATTTATACTTGCAAACACACCCACACACGGACTCACCCTTGGGATTTGACCTCACTTCTCAGGATCCCAGAAACACCTAATTAAATAGCTGACAAATGTAACAGATAATTATAGATCTTAACAACAGAGAAAACTAGGTAAAGGTATGTAGAGATTCTCTGTGCTATCTTTGTAACTTTCTCTAAACCTAAAATTATACCAAAATTTAAAGTTGACATAGAAAGTAATGAGAAGGGAGTGGTGGGTGGAGGTATGGGAGGGACAAGATTAACTGGGGACTGGTAGTTGTTGAGATGGGGTGATGAGACGGGAGGTTACTATGCTACTCTGCCTATTTTAGGTTGTAAGTTCTCCATAATTAAAAAAAAAAAAGATAATTTAAAATGCATATTATGGTATAGTCCCTTCTAAAGACTCTTAAAAGTCTACATAAACTTTAGAAGCCAGTAATTTGACACTTTATTCTCTCTGTAGAATTTTTACCATCAGGACTCTAGTGTTTAAATCACAGGGCAAAGAGAGCAAATAGGAAGAACTGAAAAAACAGCAAAGTTGAATATTATCCAACTATGCAATTTGCTTCTGGTGTTTGGTTTTGCTATTAGACCATCTCACAGCCCTTCTCCTCCCTTTGTATTTTTTAAATTTTTTTTCATCTCCATTTTTACCACTGTTTAGATCTCTACATGTGTCACTTGGCATAAGGTCCCACTGCAATATAACAACACATCCAAATAATCATTGCTTAAACAAGATAAAAGCTTGTATCCCTCATACATAAAATCAGACTGGAAGTCAACAGTCCAGGACTTTCATGGCATCTCCACAGCATTCTCAGTGGCTTCAGCTCCTTATGGTCCTTATCCCTTAATTCCTAGGATGTTGCACTTGTCACCAGGCTTACAAGATAGCCTCTGAGCTCCAGCCATCACACTCACATTCCAGGCAGCAAGAAGGCAGGTCAAGCCACTTACCTTTAAGGAAATGTCCCAAAAGTCCCACAGAATACTTTTGTAATCTTTCATTGACCAAAACATTCTCATAGAGCCATTCCTAGCTGCAAGGCAAAGTGTGGAAAATAGTGTTTTAATTGTACCCTGTCTGTCCTCTATAAAACCAGTGTTCTATGAGGGAAGGAGGGGAGAATGGATGTTGGGTAGGCAATTAGCAGCCTCTGCCACAGTCAGCCGTGGGAAAAATCTGAACATGCAGCGGCAGAGCAGCCCAACCATGACTTATGCCCAAATTAATTACCCGGCTAGTGCAATCAGCAAAGATCTGGAAGTATCTGTCATCCCACATACGCTGCTGACTGGTTTATGTTGATTAGTTTGACTGAAAGTTAAAACTAGAAAACTGCGTGTGGATTCACTCTTCCCAGCAAGATACCATCTATCAACACAGAGGCCGATATGTGTGCATTTGTGTCAGCATCGCGTAGGGCATGAGATATGCCTGCTGTGACTATGATGTCCTTTAAACCTAAAATGGAAGCATTACAGATTCCTCCTGGCAGCCCTCTTGACCCTGTAGGAGACCTTCTGGGCTCCTGGCCAGTCTCCAGAGATTCCTGTCTGTCTGCCTGCAAGGAGACACTTTCTGGGCTCCCTGCCCACGTTCTAACCTGCTGCTCACTGGAGTAGAGAGCCATGTCTATTTGGGTCAGTCTTGACTGATTATCCTGTTGCCTTGAAGTAAGTTCCCTTGAGTGCTCCACATATAACCGTGTCCACCACACGTCTGCATGCCGGGTGCCGAGTAAATGCAGTGAGGTGTGGTGGAAAGAGCATCTGAAACATGAGACTGAGGACTGAGTCTGAGCAATTCTCTGTCCATGGAGTGAGACCTTAGGCAATTCACTGAGTCTCTAAGCCTTGGTCTTCTCACATGCCAGGCCAAGATATCGCTACCTCCTCTACTTTCCCTGCAAGCTGATTGTGAGGTTGCTGTAAGATAGTACATGTCAAAGTCAAGTACTTTATTGCCCCTAAATTGGTTATGGTTAATAGTGTTGATCTAATGAAAATGTGAGTTTTTGAAAAAAGAGAAAAAAACAAAAACAGTGATAATGTGGTTTAAGCCCACTAACTTTGACTTTAGAAAGAAAAAAAAGAAAGAAATATAGTAACTAGAGCCAAGTCTGCAAGGTAAAACAAAGACAAACAAACAAACAAAAAAAGAATTGGTGAAATTATATCAGCCCCAGAAAGGAGAGATCCTAAATGATTTGTTCCACGGAATAAACTCCTAAGGTTCTACCTCCATTTCCATTTATTATTAACTATTCCTTCCATGGAACACTAATCCAAAGAGTAAATGTATCATTAAAGACCCTGTTCTCTCCAAACTGGAAAGGTAGAATAAGTTTTATTCCTTTTAACCAAGTCAGTTTTAAAATACAGGAAATTCCTATCTCAGCTGCAAGGACCAAAACCATCCACTTAGAATTTCCCTGCTCAGTACAATCCCCAAGGACCCACTTCTGCTCACATAAGTATAAGCCTTTAGGCACAATATGTAAGCAATTATTTGTATACACATAAATCCAATTTGGGGTCAGGTGAGTTTTGTTGGTGTGACTGTGTATGTAAATATATCTCTATATACTGAAGCCTGCAGGTTATAGTTTTTTAGAAATATCAATAAGGAACAATTTTAAATCCTTTCATTTTTGTCAAAGGAGCTTTATTGTACACAATGTAATATTAGAATTTTCTTTTACTGGCTACCACTTTAATGTTGACATTTTTATCTGGCGTTGGATCCAAAGAAAAACTTGTGATTTGACATAATAAATTGCTCCCCATACATGAAATGAAAATCACGTGGGCTCTGTTGGTCAGATGGGGGTTTTGCAAGGTCTCACTTTAGAGGGTGGTTTCTGTTGGGGGCTGAAGAATACCATCTCGTGACCTCACTGCAAAAGTCATTAAAGTCAATAAGCAGATTTGCAGACCATTCCTGAACGTTTCAGCTGACCCACCGCTGGAGCAAAGGACCTCTTCACTGTGAAGTAATTTTTCCTGATGAGATAACAAAAAATTTCTTCTTCCAACTTTCCTAAATCTAGAACTTGCCTGGTATAGAAAACACACACACACACTGCAAAAGGAATTGATTCCAGATGTGAAACAGGCCTCGCATGACAGTGTCTAGCTTTGATGGTCACAAAGGGACATTTTGGCAGGTGGCCGCAATGGTATTTTGTTCCTCTCAAACTTGATGCCGTTGTACCACACTGTACACATCACCTGGTTTATGGCTAGAGATTCCTCTTCAACAAACAAAGGGAAACAAGACGAGAGAATTAGCGGTATGTTCCCCTGATCACAAGGCTCAAATGTGTAGTTTCAGAAACATAGATGTAGGTAAATTTTTCAGTAGAATTTAGTCAATGCTGACTGTGTTCCTGGCACTATTCTATGCTATCTGGAGGGAAGAAGAACATTGTCCCAAACCTGGAGAACTTAAAATGCCCTAAGAGTGATAAGGTTAATGAGAATGAAACAGCCAGTGTGCTGACCTAGCATCCTTCATAAAGCATCACTGTCCAGCCCACACTGGCTTATAATGATCTGCTTGTGTGACTGAAGTCAACCCCACATTGGGGCCCTCCCAAAACTAGAGCAATGGCAGGTCCTTATTGTAAACACAGAGCCGAGAGCACAAATCAAAGCATGGTTGGTAAATGTTAACTCAAGGAATAAGGGAAACAACAGCACAGCAGGTTAAGAGGATGTAAGCGCTATAGGGATTCAAACTGCAATCAAATATGAACAATTCTATTTCTGTGAATTAATCAAGAGTTAATATCTTTCATTTAGCTAATAAGACATTCCTTTAGAAATTCCCATCATGGCTCAGCCGAAACAAATCTGACTGGTATCCATGAGGATGAAGGTTTGATCCCTGGCCTCACTCAGTAGATTAAGGGATCCACCATCACCATGAGCTGTGGTGTAAGTTGCAGATGCGGCTCAGATCCCACATTGCTATGGCCGTGGCATAGGCCAGTGGCTACAACTCCGATTCGACCCCTAGACTTGAAATCTCCATAAAAAGACAAAAAAATAAGAAGACATTCCTTCATCTTCTTCAGGACCAATTTGAATGTCTGCTCTCAATAATACTATATGCTGGGAAACAACAGCTGCCATTCTGGGAAATAGTCTTTATTCTGGGGATCTGTTGCTGAAAGGTAGACGTTCTATTATGACCTAAGAAGAGGAAAAGAGGTCCTAAGGGACAACTAACAGAAAAATGAAGCTGATTTCCCAGCAACAAGTGTGAAATGTCAGCTACCAGGGGAGTTCATTAGAGACTTCGTGCCCAAAGTTTTTACTGGAGGCTGATCAGGTGAGTGCCCTCTGCCTGGCACAGAGCAGCATTCCAGATCCCCAGAAGGAAAGCTGGGGTTTAGCATCACCCACCCTGCACAGACTCTTTAGGCATAAGGAGGCACTCATCAGCTAGGGAATGGAGCAAACTTTCCTAAAATGTAGGAAGTGAGATGCCAGCCTAGGCCACCTTGCAAGCAGACTCTTCTAAGGATAGCATTCTCAGAAGCTGTGGTAATGCGTCTTTGCACACTTACACAAAAACCTGCTGTCGCTGAGAGACCTCACTCACTTTGACCTCTTCGTATCCTCTAACTCTCACCACACCTGTTTTCGGGAACCCCTTTGATGCGTCTCATACCCAAGCTAGACTGTGGAACTCTGTCTTTCCTTTTGTTCCAGGAAAAGAGATTAAAAGACATTCCCATGGTTAGGGGCTGAGGTAGCTGGATGACTCCAAGCTATAACTCACTTCCTCCCCCAACAAATCTGAAATCACATACATGCAAACATCCCCAAACTTGAAACTCCTCAGAAAACCCAGCCAGTCCGCATCTGTGAGAAATCCCTGTCCTCTCAAAGACACATCTCTCAACCATGTTACATAATCCTCCAAATTTAGACTATATCCGCTTTGCCCCAACTCATGTCTAGCTTCCTTAGAAAGCACATGACACACTTCTAACCCTGGCCAGAGGAAGGCGTGGGAAGTAGCTTTACCACATGAGTTTTGTCAGCCCTCTTACCCGTGTTTCACATTTAGCTATTTTCCACGTTCAAAGTCATCGTGTTGTTGCATCTTCAGTGCCTCCTGCTTGAGTCACTTCCTCAGTCAGTTAACTGGCCCTCTCCCTCCACAGCTTCAGTCCTCCTAAGACCTGACTTAGTTATATCCCTCACCGCCTCTGCAGCTATTAAGTCATTCCTAGTTCAAGACTTCCAGTGTTGCCACTTGACCATTGACTAAAAGTCATGCTTCTTGATGCAAAGGTATGGAGAACAAATTGGCCCCTACCGGGGGAGGGGGGGGCAGTAAAAGGGTATGAGGTAAGAGGTACAAACTATTACAATAAGCTGCAGCGTGTGGTCTATCTACAAATCAGAAAAGATCATGGACATGTAGGCAGACTCGTGTTTGCCAGGGGGAAGGGGAGGGAGTGGGATGGGTTAAGAATCTGGGGTTAATAGACAAAAACTCTTACATTTGGAGTGGACGGGCAATGAGATCCTGCTGTATAGCACAGGGAATTATATATCTAGTCACCTGTAATGAAACATGGTGGAGGATAATATGAGAAAAAGAATGTTAAAAAAAAATGATCCATGAGGTCTTTCCAATAACTACTAATTAATGGAATGATGAAGTATATATTAAGAATTTTGAAAACTTAAAAGTAAATAAATATTATGTTGTTCTGTACTGTCAATAGATGTTAGCCACATGGAATAATTATATTTAAATGAATTTTAAAATAAAATTCAAAATTCAAAAAAATAAAATCCCTTCCAGTAATTTTTATCTTAAATAAAATAAAGACAAAACTTGAAAAAAAATAAGCTTCGAGGATATGTTGTACAACATGGGGAATATAGCCAATATTTTATAATAACTATAAATGGAATATAACCCTTAAAAATTGTGAATCACTATACTGGAATTCTATAACTTATATTGTACAGCAACTATATTTCAACTAAAAACAAAAAAATATGCTCCTTAGTGTGGCATTAAGATCTTTCATGTTTGGCTACAGTCTCTTTCTCTAGTCCCATGTTTCTCTACTGCTATTCCCATAATAACTTTGGAGGTGAGCAAGGAAACCATTTAATAGTGCTCCTCAAGATAAATTAATCAAGATATATCCAAGAGCCAACTTTTGTTTTTAATTGCACCTTCTCTCCCGTGCAAAAGATCCTCTCTGGGCTGTACTAAGTGAGAATGGAATATGGGGCCTTGTTTGTAGTTAATTATCAGCTGCAGCCAGATTCTCCACCTTGTGAGCACACGGGAATCACATGGGGAGTGTTTAAAAAAATACTCACGCCTGGGTCCTGCCTCTTGAGTTTCTGATTCAGTTGGTCTGGAATGTGACCCGGTCTTTGGGGGACTTGAAAACTTCTCCCAATGTTCTAAGGTGCTGCTGTCTGCCTTTGCCTGTGTTTTGTCCAAAAAAGACTGTGCATTATTTACGAAATACAGTCCAAGCATCTTCTTTTTATTTCTCCCTTCTTCATCTCTAATTCCTATGCTCCCTTCAGTCTCCCTTTCTCAGGGTTAAAGTCTAACACAAATACCATTTTCTTAAAAAGCCTTTCCTGACCTCCAGCTGGAAGCAGTCACTCCATCCTCTAAATGAAGAAAAATCTCACACCCCTGGTTATGCCATCATTCTTGGCCTCTTATATTGTTCGTGTCTTTGTGCTGCCTTTCTTTCCTCCAGTGCCTCCCCAAGCACCCTTCCCTTGTAATCAGATGTTGTGTTTTCATGTTACATGAGAACTTGAAGAATCAAAATATGACTTTTTATTTCTACCAGTGTTGTGTAATACTTTCAACAATGAATTCACCCAGCCGGTTAAGTAGAAGTAATCTTCTAATACTTCCCAAGTCATGATTTTTTCTGAAGGCAAACACTCAGCCCTAATCATGTTAAGATCTTTAGCAACCATGTGAGTATATTTGCTTTACTTCTCACTGACAACTTGTCATTTTCAGGCTTACACAACCAAATCCAAAATTGTATAACGAAAGAAAACAAAATAGTCGCCTTTGCCATAGGGCCTCCTGCTATGCATTAGGCCTGGGTTTGCTTCCAAATTTTAGGACAGAAAAAGGAAATAAGAATTAACATGCATCATTCATTGGCGATAGATTGACTTTCTGTTCCCAGTTGCTTCAGGGCTGACAGCTCACCTGAATTTTGAAACAGACACCTGCTAATTTGACTTTCTACCCTTTAATCTCACCCTTGCACCTACAGCATTTTAATAACCCCATAATTAATATACTCCTGGTTTTACCCACTTGGAAAGGTGGGATAGAAAGAGGCTGAGGAGGGAAACCAGTCCGATAGTAATTCAGAATCCAGATACCCCATCTTTTGTTGCTGGGTGAGAGTCCTTAATCCTGGCTCATTTTTGTCTAATAACAGGCCACAAAACATTCTTCCACCATCCCATACACACACACACACACACACACACACACACACACACACACACACACAGAGCGAGAGACCTTAAAATCATCTGTTCTCATCTCCCCATGTAGATCTCTGACCCATGCCCTCAGCATCACTGCCTGAATCTGGGGACCATCTCTAAGTGGGAGAAGGAGGTGGCGTGGCCTAGCAACCTAAGAAAGAGGCCAAGAGAGCAAAGTTTTCTGAAGAAGTTGGGAGAAGAAAGAAACAGGGGGTCAGAGGATGAACAAACACAGATTTTGTTCTTTTCCCTTCGGATGCTCTCCTTGACCCTCGGGTTAATTGTCAATTCTCTCCGGTGGAAGACGAGGGCCCCCAGCCTGTCCCAGCTTCATGGTGCCCCTCACTAAAGTGCACGTCACTCACCAAAAGGAACCTCTTCCCACATGAAAAGTGAGCTCTGGGTCATTTGCGGGGAGGCATGGAGCCTATCACAACACCTTCCCCTCAGCCTTTGCATGTCCCTGCAAGCAGACCTTCAGCTGTGTGTGCATCTACTGCACTTTATAAGCATCCTTTGGGCAAGTGTTTGCCCAGGAGACAGAACAGGAATTGGACCCTGGCCACCTAGCTCAGGCTGCCTGTTGGGGCCATGGTCCTCCCTCGCTTCTGTGCTCATGGAGACAGGGCTCCAGAGAGAGATTTCCTCTGCCTTGGCAGCATCATTTTTCTGTCCATCCCAGGCACTGCTGATCTCTTTAAGGAGCGACTTTAGAATCCTGCAGAGTGTCTTTGGCCCCTTTCACTCCCCTAATGCAGTCTTGTCCTGATGTTGACTTTGAGCTGCAGAGAAGTAAAATGCCAAGCTTTTGCCCTGATGCTGTATAAACATGAGTGACAACTGACTTTGTGTTCAGAACTTTGCATCTTGTGTAAAGGAACACTCACAGTGAGTTTGAGGTGTTGGTGCATTCATTCCCACTTGACAGACAAGGACACTGAGACAGTGGCTCACCCTCCCCAGGCACAAGTTCTCCCAACTTTCTACTACACCATGCTTTTTTCTTGCTTAGTCAGCATGTTCGGGGCTTGAACTGACCTGTCTGGTACATTATTTAGGTAGAGAAAAAAAGGGGACAGGAGATTTATGTGGAGGAGACACCCCTCTTTGCAACAAACTGGCAAAATGAGAACATGCCTTCCTAGAAATTAAAGGGCCAACACCTTTCCAAACCACAACTCCTCTCCCATAATAATTGGGGAGCACCCAAGGCTCTGACGGTTTGTGATTTAATAGATGGTAATGGCAGCAAGAACCTCGGCTTTTAGAATGAGAACTTCATTGCTACTGCAAAGGCCACAAATGTGGTTTGGAGATTGCCTCTTTATTAAACCCAGACTGCCTCTTCACCTGAGAATACACACATTACATTTTAATTTATTTACTTAGTTTCTCTTTACATTTCATATTTTAAATTTCATAGGGCTCTTCAGTTTGAAAAATTTCTTTGCATCTCCTAATTATCATTTTTCCAATTTTTGCTCCCATTTTACCAATGAAGCCACAAACTCTACCCTAAGAATATAGTCCAATGTTCCTTCCACTATACTGTAGTACCTGTGCCCTTCAAATACAAGGATAATGTAAATGTTCACGTGAGTGTCTCAATACCTGGTACTAGTGAAAGTGACCTTATTTGGAAATTGGATGTTTGCAGATGTAATTAGGATGTAAGATAAAACGAGATCATAATGGAGCAGAGTTGTTACCAAACCAAACTTGGGTCCACTCTCCTGAGCACAGTAAATCCAATCTACTGACACCTTATTGTGGTGAAGAAAAATGTAGGGCACCAAGCAAGGAGTCCTGGCAGCTGGTGCTCAAGAGACCCGAACTCCCAATTGGCTTTCAGGGAAACGTTTCTAAGGACAGGGTGAGGGAGGGGGCCTGTGGGGTGTGTGGTCAGCTTGTGGACATCCTTCTGGTTGATCAGTAGTGAGATAATTGGGAGTCAACATCTTTGACCTTCTGGTTCCAACCAATCTGTGGTCTATGTGCTTGTTAACTTCTTCCACCTGGTAGGGGTTTTGGTATCTGCAAAACAGCTCAAAGAACATGATCAGGATATTATCTATAGCCTTTGCAGAGGAACTAAGGGCCCTCGACTTTGTGTAATGGCTCAACTATTATAATTTTGTCTTGCTTGATTGTTTTCCTTTCTTTGGGCATTTTCTCACTTCTTCAATTACATTTATTCTTTTGAACTCAGGGAGAGCCTAAAGTTTTTCTATAGACAAGAGGAAGGCAGAACATGGGTAGGGGATCTGTCCCCAGAAGGCCCCAGAAAGTCCTGCTCAGTTATACACTGATCCCCTAATCCATCTTCTAATCTAAGAAGAGAAGAAACACAGAGACAGATGCACAGAAAACAGAACTATGGGATGACAGCAGAAATTAGAGTGGTACTTCTACAAGGTGAAAACCACCAAGGATTGCTGGAAACCACCAGAAACTAGGAGAAAGGCAGGCAACAGATTCTCTTCTAGAGCTTTCAGAGAAAGCGTGGATCTGTCAACACCTTGACTTCAGACTCCTGGCCTCCATAACTGGAAAGAATAACTTTCTGTCGATTTCAGCTACAGTTTGTGGTACTTCGTTACAGGAGCTCTTGGAAATTAACACAAATAGCATCTAACAGATATGGGGTAACTGGGTCTATAACAAGGATTGGGGCTGTATAATATGCAGGTTCATGTAGATACAAGCTGTTCTTATTTTGTAAAACAGTGCATCACCAGTTACTGATTTTTCTATAAGTATGGTAAAATTTCTTGAATTTCTTTAGAGTTCTTCAGTGTTGAAGGAAAGTTTTCATGTTAACGTTCTTTTCCCAAAAAAATGGGGACTCCTTTGCAAGTCTCCATTCCCCCAGCCCTGGTCTGCCACTGGTGCCTTTTGCATCTAGCAACATTTCCCAGATGTTGTCCAGCATCAGTGCTTCTCAAACTTATTTGATCATTGAAAAATTCCAGCGCCCAAATTATACCCCCAGACCAATTCTCTCTGAATCCCCAGACCTCACCCAGCAGGGGAACCAAGCATTCATATTTCTTAAAGTTTTCCAGGTGACTCCAGAGATCTTCCCAGTCAAGGACTATGTCCTACAAATTCCTCCTGGGTGTTATTTCATCACAGGATAAGTTTAAGTAAATCCCCTGTCCTATAATAAGCATCTAAAACAGTGGTCAGCATCTAGCTCACAACTTGTTTAGTAAATAAAGTTTTACTGAAACACAGCTGCATCAGTTGACATGTTACTTTCTGGCTACAAATGGCAGAAGTGAGTATAATGTCAGAGACCATCCAGCCCACAAACCAAAGTATATTGTTATCTGTCCCTTTGAGAAGTTTTCAAAAGACTGAAACTTACCTGATTCATCTTTTCCTTTCACAGTGCAGATCCAGAAAATAGCTTTGCACTTAGTAGGGGCTGGGATGAACCAAAGTCAAGTCAAATGAACTGAAAGGAACTGAATTAAATTGAATCTTCTTCAACATATTGTCTGAAAAGAATCCAAGGTGTGTTGCCTCCCAGGGATATTTACTTTTTAATAAGTAACCTGTAAAGCCCCAAAGCCTTTATTGGAAGACAGAAAGGAATACCTAATTGCTGAAATTGCAAGCACCTATAATTATGAATGTACAGCTCTATTCTAATAGATTGCAAAATCTCCCCTGGAACCCCTCAAATTGCCCCAGGAAGTCCACCACCCAGCCTACCTGGGCCACCACCCAGCCTACCAGAGCACAAAATCTATACTCACCCAGACTCACTGGAGCACTTGATATTCCTTACTGTGAGTTAAGATGCTATATATAATCTTCAAGGTTTACTTGTTTTGTTTATGCTCCTTTTTGTTAGCCTAACAACTTTTCTCTGTGGGGGGAAAAAAAACCAGATCTGTTTTCTTAAAGGAGGTCATTGCTTCCCATTTTCTATTTCCTAAAACTTTCTTCCCATGGGAGCTTTTTTCCCTCCTGTTGTGAACAGGAATGTCAGCCTAAGGATGTTGGCAAATTTCATTATTTAATTTTACATCAGTCTATGAGTGATGGGAATTTGAGTTGAATTGAATTTCCTCTATGCCAAATCAACTTAACTAGGAAATGTGTCACCCAACTAGATGGACACAAAGACTTCTAAGATCCTCATAAGCTGAGAAGTTCTTAAATTTGAATAAGTTGACATGAATGGTCTTGAAAAACAAGTATCCTTCCTGTGTCTCAGTTTACCCAAACCTTCCCAGGGGCAGGGCTTTGGGCAGCTGACTCCCAAAGAATTAAACAGATCAAGGTAGGGATTCTGACTCTTATAATTTACTAGCCCTTGAACTTGGACAAGTCACTGAACCTCTCTCGACATTAGTTTCTTCAAGTGGAAATGAAAGATCATAAAAGGGTTGTAAGGATTAATGGCATATAGAGAACTTGGCATAGTGCCCAGCACCTAGTAAGTATTAAATAAATGCTCTCTGTTTTTATGGTCTTAGCTGAAATTAAATTACTGCTATGGGAGCTTACATCCTTGCGACAGATGACTCTGGAGCATTCTAACCCATATTTTTCATCTCATTCTAACCCATGAAATGAAGACTTATGATATGCCATTCCATAATTGCATCAGATTTGTGTGTGTTTAACTTTTAAACACAAAATTCTTAATCTACCAAGCAAAACACTAAAACATTTCATGACACAATAGCTAAATCTGCTTGTTTTTACATCTTTTCTCTTGCAAAATCGTTCTGTCCACCACATGATCTCACCTTTCTCCTGCTCAGAAAGAGGGAATGGCTCCTTTTCTCAGTGTATCAGATGTACACTCTTCTCCTTGCGTTGAGGAACCACAGTAACCTGGCTCCTCGGGAACCAGGGGTACTAGCCCCCCAACCCCCCGAGTCATTTTCCTTTTGCTCGGGACTCTGGACTCCCTCTTCTTGTTCACACCCATGTCATGCTAAGCCTCTCTTTCATCATCTCTGAGATGAACTGCTTTAGTCCCCTCTTCCCTCCGTCTCCTCAAATCACATTCATCCTTTAAGATTCAGCTTTGGTGCAACATTCTCCCTATCAGGGCCTCTTTCTGGTTCTGGAATTTCTCTGAATGTATTTCTGAATTTAGTAGCCATGATAATCTATGTCACATTGGTTAACATTTTACTAAACACCCATCTTTCACTCTGTATTGATGTTTCATCTGTTCTGGTTGTGGCTGCTTAGCCTGACTCTAATCCTTGAGGTAGGAGACATCTTTGGAGTTCCTTCAGTGGCCCATGTTTCTAGATATGTATATCATGTGTGAGGGACATCAAATTTGATGATAGTGGAGTTCCTGTCATGGCTCAGCAGGTTACAAACCTGACTAGTATCCATGAGGATGCAGGTTTGATCCTTGGCTTTGCTCAGAGGCTTAAAGATCCGGCATTAGCATGAGCTATGGTGTAGGTTGCAGATGTGGCTCCGATCCCACATTGATGTGGCTGTGAGTAGGCCAGCAGCTGCAGCTCGAATTTGACCCCTAGCCCGGCAACTTCCATATGCCACATGTGAGGCCCTAAAACGGCTGAAAGAAAGAAAAGGAAAAAAAATGTTGTTAGTTACTTCTAAGTTCACATTCCCAGCTCTATGACTTTCTTGACCTCTCTAGCTCGAAGTCTCTTCAATTATAAATGTTGTTAGGAGTAAATGATGTCTAATTTTCAGTTTGAGTGAATAAATGGCCATAGTATCTTTGAAATCCAGTGATTCTTTGTCTATGTGTCTCACATAATGTGTCTTAGTTTGGTGTCCATGGAAAACAAAGCCTGAAGGAAAGCTCTGGTGCTACCACTCTATTAGGGAGTGTAACAGAGGGAAACAAAAGTGAGGTAAAGAGAAAAGGGGCCAAGGCAGGAGAGAAGACCCAAATAAAGGTGTGCTTTATAGAGCTGCCAATTCTGTGTATGGAGTGCTATTACATTATATTAGAGGCTGCAATGAGGCATGTGAGCTACTGCACCTCGGGGCAGTGCATCCAGAGAAGAAGGGAGAAGACCCTATCTACTAGCTGCTCTCTTCCATTGGACAGAGATTCTGCACACAGGGCACTAACTCCCCCATACTGCTAATTTGTGCTTCTAGTGGATAAGCAGTAGATCCCCTGTATCACCAGCCTTGGCTTGGGTGGGAGGTAATCAGTGCTGGGGTGGGCCTGGGCCTGGGGAGAAGTCCTACTGAGTTGTGACCGTGAGCCCAGAAAGTGTTGGTCATGGAGGCCAGTTGGAGCAAACCATGTGGCAGAAGGTTTCAGAGACAATTGAAGCCAAGAAGAAGCCTGGTTTACTATGAGATCAACTAAGCTAGCCTGTCATTTATTTCTCCCTGTTAAAATTGTTGTGGATCTTTTCCAAAGGTTTTGTACAGATCTTACAGTTTTATTATTTTGTGTGTCTCCTTCCCTGTGAATGCTGATGGGAAGGTATATTTTCTTTTTTCTGTAAGAAAGGGTATTTTTTAGTAATGAATAGAGAAATTAGGAAACAGTGTTAAGTAGACAAGAAAATAAAAATACTTCAAAATCTCCTTATCATGATATATTTTATGCTTAGAACTGGCTTTTTCTCAATATGCTTTGGATTTCATTTCTTGTTAACAAAAAACTATAATCTCATCTTTTTTTTAGTCGAAGTATGGCTCATTTACAATGTTGTGTTAGTTGCAGATATACAGCAAAGTGAGTAGAATCTCATTCTTAATGGCTTTATAATATTTCATTTTTTGGTTTGAATCACTACTTGCTTCATCAATCCCCCTATTATTGGACATTTACATTGTTTAAATTCTTGCAATCATCAGTGACACCCAAGTAAACAGAGAAATATTCCTAGAAGTGAATTCTGAGGAGGGAAATTGATGGTTTAAGGGTATACACCCTTAGGACACTTTGAATAATGATTGTCACCTTCTCTTCCAGAAAGGTGTACCGATCTAAACTCTTTCAGCAGTGTTCCAGATTCGAGATGCATTTGCAGACCTGCCAATTCTATGTGTTGGCTCTGACCTCAGCTAGAACCCTGCTGAGCATGCTGAGCTTGACGGAGCATGTTTCCAGTCCATCAGTGCTCCGTCCCATCATCAAGTAGGGTTCTCAGAGCTCACGGTAGCATTAGGTCCTCAGGGCCCTGGAGCTACCTTTCTCCCTCCTTTCATCTCTCCTTGAGAAACTCATCAGTCTTATCATTTCACTCAGAATCATGAAACAATAATCATCTCAGCTGGGAGACTTTGGAAGTCAGTGCTAGTTCTAACAAATGACATTCTTCCAGGTTTTGGTAGAGCTTTTGTGTTCCAGTGAGAGTAATTCCCACATACGCAATCCAGAGTAACCTGTTGGCCAACCTTACAGCACTAAACCACAATTTTCTAAGTTGCATAATCCTTTCATCTCTGGGAACCACATTTCGCCTGCCCAGCTAGGCCCTTGGTGTGCATTAAACAATAATAACCATTTATTCTGGGCTTTTAATCATCAAAGGACTTTGTGAAAATTAACTAATTAATTTTCACAACACTCTTGTAAGATCAGTACGTACTACTCCTCGCTTGAAATAAAAACAGCACAAACCCCTGAAACATTTGACATCATAAAAAGCCCAGAACCTAACAGTCTGGGAAGAGAGGCTTGTTGATTATCAGCTCAGTTGTGAGAGTAGAAAGAAGTTGGGCAGCCTAGTGATTTACCCAGTATCACCAAGGAAATCAGCAGCATGGTAGCAATTAGATTTCATTCTGCTAGTGCCCAATGCTAGGGTTAAGCCAAAAAGCAGTTAGACCATGGAAATTCAGTCAAAACTCCATAGAAGTGTTAAGGATATCTGACAAATTCAAGGTCACCTACATTCAACCAAATAATGTGAAGGAAAGGTACAAAAAAAAAGTCATAAATATTCAAATGAATGATATAGGAAGGAGAAAATATATCTCAGAAAACAGGCACACTGGGCATTGAATTTAAAGGTTAGGCATTAATGAAGAGCTTGAAAATATAAATGCAAATGACAAGCGACTATACAGTGAATCATAAGAGAACTGTCCCATGAATTCTTGCTTGGATGTGTACCTGTACCATCAGATAATGTTGACAGGTGGGAGGTAACCGCACAGCTTTCAACACTCCTGGGGAAAAAAATAACTCATTTTATACCCTGGGTACATAGTGATTACTTTTGATCTTTGTGTCTTGAATAAATAATAAAGTAAATAATTCTAAGTTCTGAAGTTTTTCACAATCAGCTACGTCATTAACTTCATTGTGCCGTAGACTCCAGTCTGTGAAGATAAGTGTCATGTACTCTTTTTCTCCGTCATGGGGATGGCACACGTAATGGGCACCATAGTTAAAGTGTACTAGACTCCTGGAAATCAGAATAATAATATTATAATAATCCATTGTATATTGAAAATATTATTTACTAACTTTGCTTATTCATGCCAGAGACTGTACATAGAGTATAAACAGCAAAGCCTGCCATATAGTATGAAGGTTTATGGATTGTGGTCCAAAAGCCCTGAGTTTAAAACTGTAGTACTGCCACATTCTAGTACGGCTATGTCATTGAGCCAGTTATATACGCTCTCTGGGCCCCAGTTTCTGCAGGTGTTTAATGAGGATAATGCCACAGTATTTGTCAGGACTCTCGGTTGCAAGTGACATTTCCTCTATTGCATATTCCCTTCTGGTGCCTGCCTCATTTCTCTGCTCTTCCGAAAGAATTATTCATACTCTGTCCACCCCTCTCTTCAGCCCACCACCAGTAAGCTTCTGTCTCTGCCACTACTCCATCGAAAATTCACTTTTCAAGGTCATCTTCATAAATCAATGTTGAATTCTCAGACCTCACCTTACTGGACTCTGAGTGGCTGGTCCTTGTAGATATGGCTCAGCGTAGTTTTTTCCTTTTCAACTTCCTTAATATCACAATCATCCTGATTTTCTATGACCTCAGTAGTGTTTACTTTTTAATCTCCTCTGTTGACTCTTTCTCTGCCTGATTTGTAAATGTTGGAGGCTCCAAGGGATCTGTCCTTGTCCCTCTTCTACATCTGTCCCCACCCCTCTGAGAGATCTCATCCTATCCTATGGCTTCAAATAGAATATATATTTGTGTGTGTGTGTGTGTGTGTGTGTGTGTGTGTATTAGGGCCACACCTGCAGCATATGGAAGTTCCTGGACCAGAGGTTGCCTTGGAGCTGCAGCTGCCAGCCTACACCACAGCCACAGCAATGCCGTAACTCAACCGCATCTGCATCCTATACCATAGCTGGTAGCAACGAGAATGTATGTTTATATCTGAAGACCATACGACTTTCCTAAACTCCATACTGGCAAATCCAACAGTCTACTCAACATCCACTCTTTTATAGGTAAGAACAATTTCACACTTAACACATCCAGTATTAAAACTGTGACATCTATCCACTCATCCCATCCCCAGTCCTGCCAACCTTTTCCTCCCCACATCGTCTCCATCTCCTTTAGTGTGACAACTATTCATCCAGTTGCTTCTGTTGAAAACCTAGGAATTATCCTTCTTGTTTCCTTGATCTACTCCCATGCTTCATCTCTCCCACCCTCCATTCATATATCCAGTCAATCCATCAGGAGATCCTCTTTGCTCTAAGAATGCGTCCTGATTCCATCACTTCCCTGTCTTTACTACAACCACCCTCGTTCAAGCAGGCAACATCTCTCACTGGGATTAATAGGCTTTTACCTAGGCTCTCTATTGCTTTTCCTCTTGTCCCACGGCTGTCTGTTTTTCATGAAACAAAGCCACCAATGTTTTCACAATGCAATTACAATAAAATACGAAATCTTTAGCAAGCTCTAAGAGGTCCGCCATGAACTGATCTTGCCTCGCCCACCAATCTTATTCCTTGTGACCTTCTTGATGATACTCTGAGACGACAAGTGCATCTGGATTTCAGAGTCATCATACTTAAATTTTCCCCTACAAGGAAACTCATGCCCCAGGTTTTCACGTGGCGGGCTCCCTGACAACCCAGATCTCAGCTCAATGGCAATTCCGTAGGGAGACTTTCTTTCACATTTTGAATAAAGTTGCCTCCACACACTTCCTCAAGCCCACATATATTTTCTACTCCATTAACCTTTCTAAATTTGTTCAAAGCACATATTACTATCTGAAATTTTATTAATCATGTATTTATTATCTGCCTTCCCCATTATAAGATTCCATAAAACCTGGATCTTATGCCTTTTCTTCTCCTGTACACCCCCCACACCTAGTAGGGGTTTAGGCTACTCACAGGCACTCATTAAATATTTTTTATAGTATAAAGAAAAATCCAATCCAAACTGGTTTAAGGAGAAATAGAAAAGAGAAATATTAACCTAATAAATGTTGATGACTGGATTTAATGTAAGGTATGGCTCAAACCAAGTAGCAGAATTGACACATTAGTGTTGTATGTTTTTCAGGCTCTTGGTTCAGTTTTTCTCCACATTAGTTTCACTCTCGGGCAGGTTGTACAGGAAAAAAACACAAGTGGGGCCTCCTGAATCATACAATCCTTACTGTGCTCAATTTAGGGGAAGGAAAGTTCCCTGGGAATAGAGAATGATTTGCCCATTTTTGTATCCCCCAAACCTAGAACAGTATCTGAAACACAGTAAATACTCATAGATATTTATTGAGTCAATTAATGAGTAAATACAAACATTGCCTTTCCCAGTACCCACATATCAACTCCTAGAGAAGACTCCATTGGTCCATTCAAGAAACAGTAATGCTGAAAAACCAGTTGGATCACACCCTTATGCTAGCAGACAAAGCTCCATCAAAGTCGCAAACTTCCCCTGTAGAAAAATTGTTGGGCAGTTCCCAGTAGAAAAAGTATGATAAGAAGACAAAAGATTTCTACCACAAATATTCAACTGGTTTGGTTGATTTTAGGATTAAATAAGTTATTATTTGCTTTTGTTTTAAAAAAAAAACACTATTCCAACATAGAAAAAAAAGTATGTCATCAAATATTACCTTCTTCTGCTACTTCAAACACGAGGGTACGTGGGACATAGAAGCAGCTTGTATAAATGGGGTTCCATCCACTTGGAAGTCATGAGACTACTTGAAAAGGAAAGTTTACAAATTGTTAACTCTGAAAAACTAGTCTAGAACAAAGAATTTTTGGGACCTGGAAACATAAGCCATCTGAGTTTCAAACATCTATGATTCTATTTGCCCAAAGAACCTAAACTAAGTTTTTACAGGTTTGGGTGCATTTTTTCTGGTCTGTATGTGTACCTGTGTTAGCTATCTACCTTGGTCCCAGTTCTTTCTTCCCATAGGTACATGACAGGCAGCACTTCAAACAGAGGACTGGCTATGGTTTGGGCCTTTTGTTGTGCAGTGGGTTTTCTGATGTGTATATTTTATGAAATAGGCAGCATAGAGGAAAGAGTATTTCTGGTTTCACTGGGATCGATTTTACTAAGAGTACGCTGTCTTATTCGCTCACATTTCATTGCTCTGCACTCGATATACTTCTCTGGTCAGTCCATTTTCCCACACAATATTTTTCTTTTCTTTTTCTCTTTTGTCTTTTTAGGACCATACCCACGACATATGGAGGTTCCCAGGCTAGGAGTCCAGTTGGAGCTGTAGCTGCCAGTCTACACCAGAGCCATAGCAACATAGGATCCAAACCGCATCTGTGGCCTACACCACAGCTCATGGCAATGCCAGATCCTTAACCCACTGATCGAGGCCACGGGTCAAACCCAAAACCTCATGGTTCCTAGTCAGGTTTGTCAACCACTGAGCCATGACGGGAACTCCACCCAGACAATATTTTTCATGTTATATTCTCTCCACAAACTTCAAAGCAGTCCACAATCTCAACTAAAGGCCCTGCTCTTATTTTTCTTAGGAAGTAGAAGTTATCAAAAGAGCATCCATACGTTCCCACTGCTAAATGTACTCTTGTTTTCTATAATCTGCTCTTTCTGTAGATGAACTGTCTGTGCTTCCATCGAGGGCCATGCATACCAGAGGTGCCCAAGATTTACCCCTCTCATCTTTGTTTTTTTTTTTTTTTAATATATATATTTTTTTATTTTCCCACTGTACAGCGAGGGGGTCAGGTTATACTTACATGTATACATTACAATTACATTTTTTTCCACCACCCTTTCTTCTGTTGCAACATGAGTATCTAGACATAGTTCTCAATGCTACTCAGCAGGATCTCCTTGTAAATCTATTCTAAGTTGTGTGCCCCTCTCATCTTTGTAAGGCTACTAGTCTGGCCAGCATTTATCCTGTCCCTCTCCTCCTGCATCTTCAGTTTTCTCTCTGAGTGGATCCTTATTATGAAAGTGAACTTGCACAGTCTCTCTTGATCAAACACCACAATTCAACAATTGCCTCACTTCTCCCTTTCTCGTTATAGCGCTATGCCCCTAAAATAACTTCACTTCCTTTCCTCACTTCTCTTTTAAACCCAATCCAATTAGATTTCTGTCCCTACCAGTCCACCTAAAGGACTCTTATCAACATCCCCATTGACCTCATATTGTTCAGGCCTCTGATCACATCACAAGTTCCATCTTACTCTATCAGAAACCACTGATACCAATCTTTTTTTTTTTTTTTTTTGTCTTTTTTTTGTCTTTTTTTTTGTTGTTGTTGTTGTTGTTGCTATTTCTTGGGCCGCTCCCGCGGCATATGGAGGTTCCCAGGCTAGGGGTTGAATCGGAGCTGTAGCCACCGGTCTACGCCAGAGCCACAGCAACACGGGATCCGAGTCTGCAACCTACACCACAGCTCACGGCAACGCCGGATCGTTAACCCACTGAGCAAGGGCAGGGACCGAACCCGCAACTTCATGGTTCCTAGTCGGATTCGTTAACCACTGCGCCACGACGGGAACTCCTGATACTAATCTTTTTGTCTTTTTTTTTCCCTCTTGAAATACTTTCTTCACTGTCAGAACACTTTCTTTTGATTCTCCTCCTTGCTCATTGGGCAGTCCATCCATTTCTTTGCTGGTCTTCATATTGCCAACCTCTAAATATTCCATTGATCCTGGGCACCTTCCTTGACTTGTCTTACCTCTTTATACTCAGTGCATTAGGAATTTCATCCAGTAAAATTACTATCTATGTGCTAATGATAACCAAATATGCATCTCTTTCCACTGAATCCCCAGCTGTATGCCAAATTTCCCTCTTCATAGCTCCACTTAGAATTTTAATAGAATTTTCAAACTTTATGTTAAAACTCTCCCAAAGCAAATAATTGTCCCAAGAAATTCCAGTCATGCTTCTTCTCATATTCCCCATCTCAGTTAGTGAGTGGCAACTTCATTCCTCATTCTAGAGTATACCCTCTTAGCTCTATCCAGAAATATACCCAGAAAATATACCCAGAAAATAACCACTTCTCACCACCTCCAGTCTTGGTCTTCATCTAATCCAAACCTCCATCATTTTGCATGAATTATTTTAATAGCCCCATTACCTACCACAACAGATTCTTTTGCACAGAAGCCAGGGAGGATTCTTTTTTTATTTCCCCGCATCTTTTTAGGGCCGCACCTGCAGCATATGGAGGTTCCCAGGCTAGGGTTTGAATTGGAGCTACAGCTGTTGGCCTATGCCACAGCCACAGCAATGCCAGATCTGAGCCACGTCTGCAACCTACACCACAGCTCACAGCAACACCAGATCCTTAACCCACTGAGCGAGGCCAGAAATCAAACCTGTACACGGTTCACTCAACAGCAGTCACCCCAGGATTCTTCTCTTCATTGAACACCCCAAACCGATTTCTGCCTCGGAGTCTTTGCACGGGCTCGTTGTTCTGTCTAGAACACTCTGCTCTACGAGTTTCATACTCTGTTCAGGCCTCAAAATCCTTCCCTGATGGCCCCTTCCAGACCTATCCCCCTGCTCTCCCTTTCAGAACTTATTTTTCTCTCTAATGCTTATCATGGCATGACCTGGATGTTAGTCAGTGCCCAGTCGGGAGACAGCAACCACACTGTATATTTAAAGAAGATAATGTTAATACAAAGAAGTGTTACCTAGTAGGAGGCAGTTCACTAATAAAAGGGGTAGAAGAGGACCCTGAGGGGTCTGGATGAAGCTTATGTAAAAGGGTAACTACTCCCTCCAAGCTAGAGAAGGGTGAACACGAAGGGGGCTAAGGGCTAAGAAGAACCCCCCCAGCCCCAAGGCTGAAATTCACAGCCGGAGGGCCTTTCTACCACAGGAACTTGTGGTCTGGCTGCGGCCAGGAGAAGTTACCAAAGAGTATGGGCTATTATTAGTCTTCAGAAGAAGTCTGCTCCTGCCAGGAGCTAAGGGCTGGGCCTGCACTGCCTGCCATTGCTGGGGGTTATGGGCAGAGCAGAACCCATGGGAAATGGCCCTGGTGGGGGCCCAGGGTGTGGCTGGAACACAGCTCCAGGAACTGCTGGCGTCCTCACAGAATAATAGAAACGGAGGATGGGGACTCTGAAAGGAAATACTGTCCTGCCCTTACCACGTTGCGCTGAGTTCTGTGAAGAAGTTTAGCATTCTGCTAGCTGGAAAAGGAGAACCTGTGTACAGGGCTGAGCTTTACTATTAGGCAGGGTAAAAGAAGGGAGGATTTGGAGAGACAATAAATTGATAACTGGGGAGTTCCCGTCGTGGCACAGTGGTGAATGAATCCGATGAGAAACCATGAGGTTGCGGGTTCGGTCCCTGCCCTTGCTCAGTGGGTTAACGATCCGGCGTTGCCGTGAGCTGTGGTGTAGGTTGCAGACGCGGCTCGGATCCCGCATTGCTGTGGCTCTGGTGTAGGCTAGTGGCTACAGCTCCGATTCGACCCCTAGCCTGGGAACCTCCATATGCCGTGGGAGCGGCCCCAAAGAAATAGCAAAAAGACAAAAAAAAAAAAAAAAAAAAAAAAAATTGATAACTGGGACAACAGGTTCCATATTTATCTGTTTTCCATTTCTTCCCCCACTAAAATCCAAGCTCTTTTGAACGCCGGCACTTTATCTTGTTCTCCTTTGTGTTCAGGCATCTAATACAGGTCCTCAGGATAGAGCAGGAATTCAAAACACATCCACTGAATGAAAATAGAAATGTATAGCCTAGCTCTTTTTAGAAGTCATTTGTTCTTTTTGTTACCTGGCATCCCTTTCCTCTTTTTTTTTTGCCAATCACACCCCCGTTTCCCTCAATAAAGGCCCACTTTCCTGACTCCCGGGCCATGTAGGTGTATCACATGCTTCAATAGTGAACACAAATCCTAGGCCGACTAATCATGGCATTCTGTCCTTTAGCCAGTGATATTCAGGCCCAGATGTTTTCTGGAAGTTGTTAGTGAAAAGGAGCCCTCACATCTTGGATTTTTCATGCAAGTCTGGGGCTAGTGGCAGAAACCTCTGTCTTCATGGGGGCTCGTCTGAGGTTGGAGCTGACCCAGATAAGAGCCAAGCAGAAAGATGGAGAGAGACAAGATCCAGGTGACATCATTTGAATCCCTGGCTCCAGCCAGCCACAGACTTCCCTGTTACCTTAGCCCAAAAAATCCCCATTTTGTCTAGATGTTAGTCAGGCTGTCCCAAAGAAACAGAACCAATGGGTAGATAGACAGGAAGGGATTTATTATGAGGAGTTAGCGCACGTGATTATGGGGGCTGAGAAGTCCCACAAACTGCAGCCTGCAAGCATGAGACCCAGAAAAGCCCGTGGTGTGATTCCAGTCTGAATCCAAAGGCCTGGAACCAGGGGAGCTGAAGATATAAATCCCAGTTCCAAAGGCAAGAGATCAGGGATTAAGCCAACAGGCAGACAGGAAGCCAAAAGAGTGATTTCCTCCTCACTCAGCTTTTTTTGTTCTATTTCTGTCCTCACCATGGGATTGGATGTTGCCCAGCTACATGGGTCACAGCAATCCAGGTTGCCGAGTCCACTGATTCACGTGCTAATCTCATGCAGACACACCCCACACGCTCACCCAGAAATAATGTTTAGTCTGGGCACTCCTTGGCCCAGTCACTTTGACACAAAGGATTAACCATCCCGCCACCTCAGTGGTTTTGTTTTTCTGTCACTTGCAGCTGAACAGGTTTAACTATACTGTCTAATTTCTAAATTTCAGGCTCCTTAAGAGAATGTCCTTACCTTACACCTTCTACCATTTTATCAAGCACCCGACCTTCCCCTGGAAGATACTCGGTATGCTTATAAATGATCTTAATCAGTATCCGACAAATTTCAATAAATCGACTTTGCATTTGGCCCCTGATCTCCACTCCAAAATACTTGCTTTGAGATATACTCGTCTATGAAAATGATTAGACAGAGGACATGCAATATTCAAACTTGTAAATTTTCTTCCAACGTAGACAAACAGAAATGACGCAACAGCTGGGAAATGGACAGAAAACCTTGGCAGAGTCAAAAATAACCAAATCGCTACATAAATACCTATCGTAATCTTAGAATCCAACCAGAGGGGGAGTTTTGCGACCACGTCAGGGCAGAGGATGAGAATGATAATAAAATTTATGGACACCTGCTTTCTGTCTGGCAGTACAGGGGACACCGTGACCCCCCCCACCCCCCGACCCAGAGCCCCAACCATAAACCCCAGAGTGGCTGAGATATCATCTGCTGATGGACCACGGCTGAGAGTCTTTCTGGACACTCATCCCAGAGAGCTGCCTCTCTCAAGGTTTCTCTCTCAGGAACAGTGACCAGCTGATGTAACATTACAAAGGCCCAGTCCCCTTGCCTCACTGGGGATAATTTGGAGGCATTATCCCAATTCCAAGGCTCCCTGCAGGAACCCTGAGACCTCTACTGCAACCCCCATCTCACTTCATTCTGGGCGGAGCTCCGAAAGTCTCCTCCCAATAAACATTCTGCAGGCAATTCTCCACCTCACACTCTGTGTCCAGGAACCCAATCTAAGAAAGGTGAAGAGGAAAAGAATTAAGAGCAGATGAATAACACAAGCCTTTTTATAAAAAAGAGAGGAAGGCTGTGACTCTACCTATTCCAGAGCCCCAGAGTTGTGGTTTAGAAGGCACTGGGCAGGATACTCTAAACTATTGCATCCTGTAATAGGGGAAAAGGGAATGGACATCTTGATATTGAAAAACAGTATTTTTTTTTTTTGTCTTTTTGCTATTTCTTTGGGCCGCTCCCGGTGCCTATGGAGGTTCCCAGGCTAGGGGTCTAATCGGAGCTGTAGCCACCGGCCTACGCCAGAGCCACAGCAACGCGGGATCCGAGCCGCGTCTGCAACCTACACCACAGCTCACGGCAACGCCGGATCGTTAACCCACTGAGCAAGGGCAGGGACCGAACCCGCAACCTCATGGTTCCTAGTCGGATTCGTTAACCACTACGTCACGACAGGAACTCCCGAAAAACAGTATTTTAAATCGGGGTTCACTCCTAACTGCTTATATCATCTGAATGCACTAGAAATGAATTAAATATCTAAACAATAACAATGAAACCAAAAATATTAAATAGATGATGGTAGATGTATAGATAAGTACGTAGATGAGGCAGAAAAAGAGAGAGAGAGAGAAAAAAAGAAGGACAGAGGAAGAAGAAGGGAGGGAGGGATAAAATCCACATGCATATATGCATTCATCTTAGTGGTTCTGCTTTTCTGACTGCATCGTGACTGACACCTCATCGAACTGATTTGAAATCAGTTGAGTACTATGTTGAAATCTTAGCATGAGGGCTTAAGACTTCCAACATTGAAAAATTAATGATTTGATGATGAGTGAGAAAACATTGCAAGTACCGCTCACATTTGTCTGAATCTCCCTAAATGACAAAGATGAAAATGGCCACTACCCTGGAAATTTTACAGAGACTATTAGGAAGAAGGAGAAGAGACGATGAATTTCATGACTTAAGAGTCTACCTTCACTTTCATTGACTTTTTTTCTTTTTTTCTTTTTAGGGCTGCCCTCGCAGCATATGGAGGTTCTCAGGCTAGGCGTCAAATTGGAGCTGTAGCTTCTGCCCTACACCACAGCCGCAGCAAGGCCAGATCTGAGCTACATCTGTGACCTACACCACAGCTCACAGCAATGCTGAATCCTTAACCCAGTGAGCAAGGCCAGGGATCAAACCTGCATCCTTATGGATACTAGTGAGATCTGTTTCCACTGAGCCATGATGGGGACTCCACTTTTGTTGACTTTTGACTTCTGATTCTACTTTTGTTTTTCTGTTCCAGATATTGAATGGAAAAAAGGGAGAAAACTTGGCTAGAATAAGATTGCTTGTACTGAAAGCATCCAGAATACCAGATTTTTATTCTTTAAAATGTATTTACTTTTTTTGATTTATGTTATTTAGTGCTTTAAAATATACATTCCTATTTCCCCAGAGGAGTTGAGGTTATAGCTAAAAAGAGAAAAGGAATTTACATCTTTACCCGGTGTATAACATAGTGAAAATATTTCCATCAAGATTACTTCTGGGGAGTTCCCGTCGTGGCGCAGTGGTTAACGAATCCGACTAGGAACCATGAGGATGCGGGTTCGATCCCTGCCCTTGCTCAGTGGGTTAATGATCCCGTGTTGCTGTGAGCTGTGGCGTAGGCCGGCGGCTGCAGCTCCGATTAGACCCCTGGCCTGGGAATCTCCATATGCCGCAGGAGCGGCCCAAGAAATGGCAAAAAGACAAAAAAAGAAAAAAAAAAGAAAAAAAAAAGAAAAAAAGATTACTTCTGATTCAATTTCTTCATAACATCTATTTCCATTGAACAAAAATAATATGCTATCTTGTATCTGGGACACCCTCACACTTTCTATTTTCATATTAACAGCACAAAAACTGTCATTGTTAAACTCAATATAACTGCCATCAGCAGCACCTCCAACACACAGTGCATACTGCAAACTCACAAATTCATGTTATTCTATACTTGGAATGGTCTGCAAAAATCAGCAATTTCTCTTACTCATTTCAACCTATGTTCAGTCTTATAATCTGGATGCAGAGTGAGGTTTTTACTAAAACAGGCACAATAAAATTCCTATATAATGAGAAGCAACTTTTTCAGTCTCGTCTATATTTTCCAAATTTTATACTATGCGTAGGTATTATTCTTCTAGATTAAAAAAAAAATGTGGCTTTTTTTAAACAAAGCAATATAAAATTATGGTCCCTAAGTTGAGGGGAAAGGTGATAGTGAAAGAGAGACCTTCAACAAAGTAAAAAAATATCTTCAAAACTGAAACATCTTATACAAAGTCTTTCCTAATTAGGGACATTCCACTCTTTACAGGCATTTCTACTTGCCAACACCTACCTCCCCACATTTTACCTTACGATTTAATAGTCATGTTGAGGAGTTCCTGTCGTGGCGCAGTGGTTAACGAATCCGACTAAGAACCATGAGGTTGCGGGTTCCATCCCTGGCCTTGCTCAGTAGGTTAAGGATCTGGTGTTGCCCTGAGCTGGGGTGTAGGTTGTAGACGCGGCTCGGTCCCTCATTGCTGTGGCTCTGGTGTAGGCCACTGGCTACAGCTCCGTTTCCACCCCTAGCCTGGGAACCTCCACAGGCCATGGGAGCAGCCCTAGAAAAGGCAAAGAGACAAAAAAAAAAAAAAAAAAAAAAGTCATGTTGAATTTTATGTATTTATATATATAAGATGTACATATACTTGTCTTTGTATATGTGTATATCATATATATTTCTAACTACATTTTATAGTACATGTACACACACACACACAATTAGAAATTCCTAACTATATCTCTTATTTTTTTAAATGTAGGATGGGAGAAAAATTATTCATTTGCTTTCTCTGCTTGCCATCTCCTTGAGCTTTCTCCACAAGCACTACAAACACCCATCTCAAATGTCTTCTTTTCTTTCTTATCCACCTGTATTTTTAGTCTTTGACGTCAACACAAACACCCAAACCAGAAACCCACAAGTCAGTCTCTGCTCTGGCTTTCCATATCCACTCTGTTACCAAGGCTTGCAAACTCTTTCCCCTAAATTTCTCTTGAAACCAACTTCCTCTTCTCCACCCCCTTTGAAAACACGTTAATTCTGGTTCTACCAGGTTGGGACTGATTCATACTGTGGACCTTTGTAATGTGATTACTGGGGAGTCCAATTCATTGAATTTAAATCTGAAAGGATTTTATTTGTTCTGGAACCTCCCCGTAGCTGTGCTAGGGATGTGGAGGTCTCCTTTTTAGACAATACTTCTTTAACTTCCTTGAATTTTAGTTAAAAAGAAAATAGTGTCATTGTCTTCAAGTCCTCCTCTCAGAGTCCAGGCAGTCTGTTAACTTCTCCACCTTCCCTGTTACCTAGAACCTATGTTTCCACCCGCTTGGAGACGGCATCCTGCTTTCATCACATCCTTCCTTTTAGTCACAGGCTCATCTAGGGTGTTGAGGCTGGAAGCAGGAAAAGGGAAAGGCACAAACGTCTCCGGACTAAGATAAGCAAGAGTACAGTCTTCTCCTTAATGAGCTGCAACTGCTCTTCTCTCTGGGCCCAATGAGAGTGGATGGTGAGGCCAACACTAGGCAGTCTGTGTAGTCACGGTCCCCTGTGAGATCTAGCCATCCCCTCCAGTGGGCCCCAGGCAGAGTTATACTTATGCTTGCACACCTCTCTCTAAGTGTCAGTAATCCCATTAAGAAAGTGCCTGTAGTCTCATCTTCATAAAACAGACAGATTTTGCATGTTCTGGCATGTGAAGGACCCATCATTCTTCCTGCCTAAGGAACCGAGAATCTGGGGCCCATCCTAACTTCTGTCCTCCTGGAAGTTCCCCAACACACTGTCTCTCTTCAGTTCTCTTTTCTTTAAACCAATGACACATGATTGTTTCAATAAGTTCACGGGCCAACCAGACATCCAAGGGGGAAGCAAATACCAATCTTCTCTTCTGTGTAAACCCTCAGTGTTTAAGAACAGCTCCTGTGGAGTCTCCTCCCCTTCCCTTGGATTTGAGGAGGAAACAGCCTTCCTCCAAGGATACTGCACTTCTCCAAAAAGCAACAGGATGGCCACCTATCAATTTGGGCAAGTAGAGTAAGAGAGAGGTTGTTGGCAAATTTATGGTAGGGCCAGTTCTGATTTGGTTATGCTCCCTAACAAGCCCAATTGCTGGTAGTTCTTTAAACTTACAGATGAAGTAGTTAATGCTTTTGTCTTCACATTCCATTTGAAATGTGACCCATGAACTCCTGCTGGACCCATGAAGAAAATATACCTCATGCCTTATTGTACTCCTAGTTGGTATCATTACTATCTTGTTCTTCCTCCATTCACCATTAATTCATGAGGAATTATGGAAGAACCTAATTCCCTGTAAATCAATCTTCTGAAAGCCAACGGACCCAATGAACAGCCTGTCAGATTTTTCAAGTTCATTTGAAAAAAATCACCAAAAGTTTATCTTTCAGAAACTAGTTCACCAAAAATCAACTCCTTCAAGGCCAGTTTGCTGAAAGTCTATTTGCCAAAAGAAAAATTAGCCAAACTACAGATTTCCCAAATACTTGTTTTTATCTACTTAAAGTTTACAGCACCATTATTTGGGAAATTTCAACAGTCTTTAAGGCTTTGTTTTGAAGTTTATTTTTTGTGTTTTGTTTTTGGTTTTGGTTTTTTTGGTCTTTTTTTGCTATTTCTTTGGGCCGCTCCCGCGGCATATGGAGGTTCCCAGGCTAGGGGTTGAATCAGAGCTGCAGCCACCAGCCTACGCCAGAGCCACAGCAACGCTGGATCTGAGCTGCATCTGCAACCTACACCACAGCTCACAGCAACGCGGGATTGTTAACCCACTGAGCAAGGGCAGGGACCGAACCCGCAACCTCATGGTTCCTAGTCGGATTCGTTAACCACTGCGCCACGACGGGAACTCCTGAAGTTTTAGTTTATACTTAGTTTTAGGTTTTGTTTAAGCTCATGTTTAACTGTAGCCATTTCACCTAGTTGATTATGTAATAGATCTATTAGTCATTTGATATCAATTCTGTGTATGACTCACATTTCAAATGCTAAGACTTCTCAACTTTTTGAAACAGACACAAAATATTCTTTGAATTGAGCTACATAAAAGTATCTTGCGAATTCTGGAGTTTCCGTCATGGCTCAGTGGAAATGAATCTGACTAGGAACCAGGAAGGTTCAGGTTTGATCCCTGGCCTCGTTCAGTGGGTTAAGGAGATCTGGCGTTTCCCTGAGCTGTGGTGTAGGTCGCAGAAGTAGCTCGGATCCTGCATTGCTGTGGCTGTGGTTGTAGGACAGCAGCTGTAGCTCCGATTCAATCCCTAGCCTGGGAACCTCTACGTGCCCCAGTGCGGCCCTAAAAAGAAAAAAAAAAAAAAAAACCTGTGAACTCAAAAGTAATGAACCTGACTCATATCCATGAGGACACAGGTTTGATCGCTGGCCTTACTCACTGTGTTAAGGATCTGGTGTTGCCATGACCTTTGATGCAGATTGTAGACGCAGCTCAGATCTGGCATTGCTGTGGCTGTGGCTGTGAGGAAGACCAGCAGCCAGAGTTCTGATTCATCCCCTAGCCTGAGAACTTCCATATGCCACAGCTGTGGCCCTAAAAAGACAAAAAGACCAAAAAAAAAAAAAAAAAAGTGAATTCCGAGAGGTCCAAAAGGCAATAGACTCTATTGTGTGTGTTTTGATAAAATTCACTCAATCGTTCATAAAATACTTGATATCAAGATAGGTACCATTGCTGTAATTCAAAACACACTAGTAATGTGCATTTCCAAAAGCCATAGACCAAAAAGTACAGAAAAATCCAGACATGAATAAGCTTTTCCTGGCCACAGTAAGATGTTTACCACCAAAATAAAACTAAACAACCCTAGAACTTCCCAACAGTCAAATATAATTCCACAGAAATCTTCAAAAACTATTAAAACCATTCTTTTCCATGGAAAAAGCCTAACACTTAATAAGCAGATAGAAGAAGTATCTTTTGTAAATTAGTGAGTTTGGTAAATTGGATGTTTGATGACAGCACATCAAGCCTAACAGTGAAGCATGCAACTCATACCAGGCCAGATGTTGGTTCAAAACACTGGGTCATAACAGCCCTGGGAGAGATGCTTCATCATCAGCAAAGGTGAGAATGAGGGTTGGTTATGTGCACTGAGAAAACTTTCTTTGCTCAGGAGCATGTGTCTTGAGCATATAAAAATGAGAAAAAATAAGCATACCAAGTAAATGATGTGCAAAGAATTACACAGAAAAGAATGGATAGCCCATGATGGCAAAGAGAGGCCTAACAAAATCTTGTGTTTGTGAAAAGAACAAAGTATTGGTGGCAGCTAGCAGAGCTAGTGGGCTCAGAATATTACTTGGAGGAACTGGGGGATCAGTTCCCCCAGACAGGCTTCCGTCAAATGGGAAAAAAAGCCTTGCTGATAAAAGTAATAATAATTAGGAGTTCCCTGGTGGCCCAGCTGATTAAGGATCTCATGCTCTCATTGCTATGGCACAGGTTCCGTCCCTGGCCTGGGAACTTCTGCATGCTGTGTGTTCAGCCAAAAAAAGAAAAAGAAAGTGTAATAAGAATTAAAATACTAGCTACTGTGTACCAAAAGGCAACTAAGTACCTGGTGTTGGCTAGGGAAAAAAAGCAACTAAGGCAGAAACTTACAGTAAACAGGTATTCTTAAAACCCCAAAACTTTAAAATCTGAAGTGTTCAGCCTTACAAAACAACCCCAGTGACTGTATCCCTCCCCATTACTTTCAACAGTCCTGACTTACATTTTTATATTAGCTAGGAAGAGGGGCAGTAAATTTTTAACTCCGTGATAGGCATTCATTGCTATCAGGTATGAAGAGAAGAGATAACACAAGATGAAACAGAAGACATCACATCCAGACTAGGATACCTTCTATCTGAAAGGAAAGTAATGGGAACTCAAGGAAATAAAATCTCAAGGCAGATGAGCTCAAGGAGCATACTTGATGCAGCTTTTTAATATTCAGTTTATCCCAAGTCCCAATGACTTCTACGATGATGAACAGGGAATTTTCCTAAAGTAATCAGGGTCCTGTGAGTTGTTTTCCTGCATGCTGGTAGCTGTGATGGACAGAAATACAGCCACAAAGCCACTGAGGCTGGGAGAAGCTGCCTGCAGGGCACACGCTGTGCCAAGGCACCTGGGGTGTAACCAGCACAACGGCCCTGGAAAGTTAAGTGTGGCTCCACTTTGCAGGCAGGAAAATGGAACTTCACAGCACTTAGTAGACACACTGCTAGCAAATGACACTCATACTCTACAGTACCTCGCTAGTTTTCTGTATCTCCTGGATCTTATTTGATACATTAGAACTCGAAATAATGAAAACAAATGAGATTTCCCACCCTCCCCAACATCCCATATTTATCTGGATTTTATTTATTCCTTTCAACTTGTATTTTACTTGAAGCTCACCATCATAATATTTTCCTACTTCTTTTTCATTGTTTGATGTTTCTCGATATTTCCAATATTGCTGCATATTCTAGATATGAACTATTAGACTTTGTAAGGCATTCTATTTTGCTTTATAAGATCTTTTAAAAACAGGAAGGAAGGAGTTCCCGTTGGGGCACAGCGGAAACAAACCTGACTAGTATCCATGAGGATGCTGGTTGGATCCCTGGCCTCACCCAGTGGGTTAAAGATCTGGCATTGCTGTGAGCTGCAGTGTAGGTCGCAGGTGTGGCTGGGGGGGGAGGATGGGAAAGAAGGAGGGAAGGGAGAGAGGGAGGGAGGAAGGAGGGAAGGAAGTTGGAGAGTTCTCCTGCATAATGACAGATCTTCTTGCTCTGGATGTGGCTAGGATTGAGGAGACCCAGCACAGGCTCAGCATGGTATTGAAATTCTCACTGCATTTAGACAAGTCCTTAGAGTGACCTCAGTTTCTTACCCTGTAGCCTAAACTGTGGTCTCTGAAATCTCTCTTCCGACTCTGAGTCCTCCCTTCCAGGCACCCTGGGAAGACGTGTGATCTGCTTGTAGGGAAAAGTACAGCTGTTTGCCAAGCCTGTATAAAAGCTGGTCTCTAGAAAAGATCCCATGTTGGTGCTGAAAACAAACATGTCTCAGGAAGCAGTGTTTCTTAATTTACTGTTGGGAAAAGTATTCTTTTCCCCTCAGCTTCATCCCATTTCTTCTGATTCTGTTCTCAGAATACACTTGTAATACTGCTGCTAACACTCTCTGAACACAGCCTAGGTATCTAAAAATAGTAGCCTTCTTTCTTCATCAGATATGCTACAGTCCTGAAGGTTTAACATGGTTTTGTTCCTTTGTAAAGATAGATATTGCAAGGCGATTTTTTTTTTAATCGAAGCGTTGACCCGTACCACTCTGAAAATCTCAGACGTCACTGTCAAAATTTCATAGACAGTTGGTTTGTTACTGACATAGCTGAGGAAAATGACAGGAAAAAAATAGTCAAATGAGATTAGGATAAAATTCCAAATCACTCCTTGTTTAAAAGTCTTGTTCAAATCAGCAGGGCTAAAGCTCACATACATTTTATTTGGTTTTGTACTGCCTCATATGAATTACTTCATCTAGTTTTAAATGAGTCAGATACAGATCCAGTGAGAAAAGACGGCACTTGATTTTTTTTTTTTTTAGTGTTTTTATGAATCTGTCTCATAAGTTATAAAATAATCAACATAAAATTTGGTTTTCAAAAAGTAAACACTTATCTGTGAACATTTTAAAAGAGTAAATAACTCACTTTAGTATCAAACGTAATTAATTGTAAGGTTTTTTTGTTTTGTTTTGTTTTTTTGTTTTTGTCTTTTTTTCTTTTCAGAGCCTCACCTACAGCATACGGAGGTTCCCAGGCTAGGGGTCTAATCAGAGCTGTTGCTGCCGGCCTACACCACAGCCACAGCAATGCCAGATCCAAGCCACGTCTGGGACCTACACCACAGCTCACGGCAACACCGGATCCTTAACCCACTGAGCGAGGCCAGGGATCAAACCTGCAACCTCATGGTTCCCAGTCAGATTCGTTTCCACTGCACCACAACAGGAACTCCTAATTGTAAGCTTTTTATCAAACTTTTTTTTTTTAAGAAATATAATTCCTTGTCATGAAATTGATGTCATCACCCCTTCCGACAAAAACATATGTTTCTAACATGCTTCCATTTTACTATAAAGAAAATAAATCCAAGCGTTTCCATTTTCTCTTTTTTGCTTTTTTATATTATTTTTCCTTTCAAGAAATACAATATTATTCTTCTGTTTGTGAGAGCTGTCACGTCATTTTGTCTCTTTAATCCTTGTGTTCACTTTCCTGATTTTATTTACACATCGAATGGTCTCATCGGTCTTCCTGATGGTTTAACGTTCAGGCCCATAGCCTTTCTTCCGAATCCATTTCATCAATTTGAAATGGATGCTAGGAGAGAGGTTCTGGCACTGTTCACACCCCCGGGAGCCCCTGTATTACTTCCCATCCCCAACAAGATGCAATCAGGAAAGCCTTCCGGTACCGGCTTCCGCCTTTCGGTTCATCTCTCCTGTACAAGGCTGGGGCTTCTGGTGGGCAGCAAACCTTCAAACTAAAGCTCTTATCAAAAATTTCTCTAGAGACTGTGATAGCCACTTAGTTTTAAAAGCCTGAAAGAAAGCAGGCAGCTGTTTGACTGGGTCAACATCCCTGGCCTCCCTGGCCCCTCCAGCCATGCCCGCTAATAAGGCCACATGGCAGACTCCCAGCAGCTCTCAGGAAGCACTGTGAGTCTCTGTTGGTGAGAAGGGAAAGAAAAGAAGAGAGAGATTAGGTGTGGGGCAGACTGGCAGGTGTGAGAAAGGCCAGCTGGCAACCGCACTTGATTCTGATATCCAGGTACCACTCTTGAAAGATTATGTGTCATGTCCTTGCTTTGGGCACTGTTAACAACCGCCCTGGCTGTGAGTGAATATATGCCAGTGGGGTCTGAACAAGTTTTAGCTGGTTGTGGTGAATATGAACTCTTCAGAAGCTTCCTGAAAGGTTAGGGCCAGCTTGGACCAGTTAGACAGGGGTTGCCCAAGTTCTGAGTAGTCAAGTCTTGACTGAACAAGGATAACATGAGCAGGCTGGTCAAAACCAAAAGAATGCCAGCCAAATAAAGGTTTTCTGGTTTAAATAAAAATGTCGTTTCTACAAATTAAGTAAGGATATTTTCTGATGATTTTCTTTGATTTTGATAGTACTTCCTGAGTTCTAATTAGATGCCTGGTAGCACATAAAAAATTTTTGAAAATACTTGCCGTCATTTGTTGTAAAACATACGTTCTTTGCATTGAATTTTTTTATGATCTGGATTCAACTTCGATCTCTTCTTTAGTAAGAAATTCCTTCTTTTTTCCTATTTTTTGAGGTTTCATTGAAGTATAATTGATTGATAATGTTGTGATAATTTGTGGTATATAACAGTAATTCAGTGATACATATACTCACATCCATTCTTTTTTCAGATTCTTTTCCCATATAGATTGTCATAGAATATTGAGTTCCCTATGCTATAGAGTAGTAAGCAATTTTTTAATTAAGAAATGCCAAAAAATGAAAAATGATGTTAATATGTGTATACTGTAGTCTTGAAACTTTTGTTTTGCACCACTCAACTGGCTGATTAACTTGCTGTTTTGTAAACTCTCATATACGTCGAAGACACTATAAATAATCATGACAATATCTAATAAAAATAGATGTCATATCACAAAACCACAGCAGAGTTTAAACTTAGTTTAGCAAAATCAACAACTTGCTCACAAGACTGATGAACTGCAGTTACACGTTTTTAACAAAAGCATTTCTAGCAACCAGATAAGCAAGTGTCTTCTTGACGCAGATGGATGATGGCGCATGTGCCAGAAGCCAGTGGAAAATAGGAGCTGTCATCTAGAAAATGACAGAGCCATTTCGAGTCCCTCTAGATTAGCACTCCATCTTCAGCTCAGCAGATATACTGTTAGCTGAAGGTCTATTGCCAGCAAATCAGAAGCAAGAGGGCAGAGCCCTATCCTTCTGAGATGACTAGAATCATCAGCGACTCAGAGGCAGAGAATCCCAGCTCCCAGTTAGGTTTGTGGTATAAGAAACAAAACAAATAGGAGTTCCCTTCGTGGCTCAGTGGTTAACGAACCCGACCAGCATCCATGAGGACCTGGGCTCGATCCCTGGCCTCACTCAATGGGTTAAGGATCCAGCATTGCTGTGAGCTGTAGTGTAGGTTGCAGATGGGGCTCGGATCCTGCGTTGCTGTGGCTGTGGTGTAGGCCGGCAGCTGCAGCTCCAATTTGACTGCTAGCCTGGGAACCTCCATATACTGCAGGTACAGCCATAAAAGGACAAAAAGACCAAAAAAAAAAAAAAAAAAAAAACAAGAAAAGAAAAGAAAGAAACAAAAGTTCTGTTGCGTGGGTCAGCAAAAAAATATAAATTAACCTATTTACCCTAGAGACTTACCAATGTTCAAAAACAGTGTCAGCTGGTGTAAACAGATCATTTTGGATACCTTGCCTCATTCAAAATTGACTTGTCAACAAGACCCTTATTATATCATCACAAGCTTTGCTACTTATCTTTATTTAAACAACTCAGTATTAGGAAATTCATTTTTTCAGCCTTATGCCACTAAATAAATCCTAAGTGGCTGGCCAGTATCTAGGGAGGTAATTTTTGAGGTTAAAAGCGAAGATTTGAAGCCCCAAATTTAGCAAGACAAATTTTCAAATGCGGCTGGGTCTCCGTTTCAGTAAAGGCTGCGCCACTTGTCCTGGAGCCCTCTGGGAGCCATGTCTTTGTGATTGAGCTTAATGACTGAGGATAATATGCTGCCCTCCGTGAGGTCCTGTGGCAGAGATGGAGCACCACTGTTCCGTTAATGGCTTGGCACAGCAAGGCACGTGTAACACCATCCTTGTGCCTCTGGGCACAGAGAGCCGGGGCATGGGTGGAGTGCTGTCTCCTGGTTGGCCATGGGAGCATCTCTGATTTCCGCGCATCCGACTCAGGCACCACCAGGGAGGACCTCGCAGGCATGATGATGGCCTTGATGTCTCAGGGTTCAAATCTCCAAGGGATGCCAATGGACGTATCACCGGTTTTGCTGCAAAACAGTAACCACCTATACACATTTGTATTCATGACGGAGGTTAGCAGGAGAGAGAAAATTGTGTTTAAAAGTGTTTGGAAGCTAAGAATAATAAAGAAACAAGCCGTTCTCCCAGGGGAGAAATGACTGCCTTTCATTCCTGGGTAATTTGCAAAGGCCTTTTCACTCTAACTTGGAGCAACAGGGGTGACAGTTTGGGTATAATTTAGGGCTCTCTGGAAGCTCCTTATATCTGTCATGCCAAGACTTGCTCAGAGATTTTTACATTAATATTATGAGTCAGATAAAATCCAATTATATCGAGGCGGCTAACTTCAGAAAGAACTGTTCTTCCAACTACTTATTTCATCTGTAATGACCACGTTATTTGTCTTACGTGCAGCGGATAAGGAAGGAAATTCTTATTTCTGTGGCAGGACAATTTGATCTCAGGTCGGTCAGACCCTATTGTGCAAAAGCCTCCTCTTCCCCTCCCCCCACCCCCCACACTTTTCTTTTTGTCAATGATATGCCCCAGGATGAGCATTCTAAAAGACGAAATATTGCTTCTCTGTCAACTGGGTTTTGTCAGCTCTGAACACAGGGTCTTGCTTTGCCATTTCCAAGGTCTCTTTGCAACCCAGGATCACAGCTGGTGCTTCAGTCGGAGTTCATATCATGAAGAAGCTGGCAATAGATCCTCCACTGTCTGTGGAAGACACAGCATCGCTTTCCCAACACGCAGCGGAATACACTTTTCATTCTCTCCCTGAGAAAGACTGCATCATTCACGAGTCCCTCTTGACAAAAATATTAATAACATCTCAGCCTCCTGAATGATAGGGACATTTGGGGCCTTAAACTGAAGTGACCTTCACTTGTCAGGATGATTTGACTTTTAAGAAATGCAACAGTAAATCCTGTTTTCTATTGCGGTTTCAAAATCTGGCGGAGCAATAAAATTAAGGACATCTTAATTATGTAATCATGACAAAATGTGTCTGCACATTTATAAGTACAGGGTTTGTTTTTTTTTTTAAAGAAATATGCTTATATAATGGAATTGATATTCTTTCCCAATATATGTCTTGATATTTCTTTGCTGTTGTTGTTATTGTTGTTCTTTCGAGGATAGATTCTAATGGAACTCTTTAAGATAATATTTTTAATGTTTAAAAAGTGTTTTATTTCTAGAAGTTCCCTGCTGGCCTAGGGGTTAAGGACTCAGTGTTGTCACTGCTGTGGCTCAGGTTGTTGCTGTGACTCAGTTTCAGTCCCTGGCCTGGGAACTTCCATATGCTGTGGGTGCAGCCAAAAAAACAAACCAAAAAAAAGTGTTTATTTCTACATGGAGAATGAAAATGAAAGAAAACATTTAGTGACATTTAGGAAGAATCTACATTTCTAACTAAAATCAAGATGGAGGAGTTCCCGTTGTGGCGCAGTGGTTAACGAATCCGACTAGGAGCCATGAGGTTGCGGGTTCCATCCCTGGCCTTGCTCAGCGGGTTAACGATCCGGCGTTGCCGTGAGCTGTGGTGTAGGTTGCAGATGCGGCTCGGATGCCGCGTTGTTGTGGCTCTGGCGTAGGCCAGTGCCTACGGCTCCGATTAGACCCCTAGCCTGGGAATCTCCATATACTGTGAGAGCGGCCCTAGAAAAGGCAAAAATAAATAAATAAATAAATAAAATCAAGATGGAAATTTAGCAAATAAACCTGAACATAGAAATATTCATACATAATAAGAACTAAGGATTTGAAGTAAAATTCTCCTTTGCCGTTAACTTCTTTTCTCAAATTTCATTGTTTCACTGTGGTACATATTTAACAATTAATGTTCTAAGTTGTAACATATTCAAAGAAAATAAGCCTTCCTCAAATACTAATACAGGCTGCATCTAAATATGACACAGGAGGCTGAGAAGTGGTAGATTAAAAGCCAAAAAAATCACTTTGACCTCATTTATCCAGGTACGATTTGAAAAATTATTTGCACGGCTCAAGAGTGTGATCTAGTGTCTCCAGCAAAAGCTCCGTCTTCTAGGAAGCCATCCTTCCACGTTCCACTCTCTTCCACTCTCAACCAAATCAGAGCGAGAGTTACAACGTTTGCCCGCCATCCTAAGAGTGAGACCCATATTTACCCATATTTGGGGGGCAATTACGCTTCTTATTCATGTGATGTGTAGCAGAAAATTAGCATTTTAAATGGCACTTTTGTGAACTAGGTGTTTTTTCCAATGAAAAATGACCACTTGGGGGCGTTCCCTTGTGGCGCAGCAGATTAAAGATCCAGTGTTGTCGTCACTGCAGTGGCTTGAGTCGCTGCCGTGGTGCAGGTTCAGTCCCTTGCTCTGGGACTTCCACATGCCATGGGCGTGGCACGCAAAAAAAGGCTCTTTTATAAAAATACCTTAATCGTTACCAAGTTCATGTTTCTGTGGCAGCACATCTGAAACTAGACCAAAACCAACAATTAAAAATATAACCAGAGATGCTACTGGAGAGGCAAGTGGGAAATTAACATTTAATGTGCATCTTAGAGGATGAAAAAGTTCTGGAGGTCTCTTATACAACAATGTGAATATACTTAATGCTATTGAACCATACACTTAAAATAGCTAAAATAATAAAATTTACATTAGATGTTTTTTACCACAATTACATCTTTTTAAACATAATCAGGAGAAATACTCTCCTCTGTATCAAGGAAAATGGGGTAGATGAGACTCACTGCCAAAAGCCAGCTTTAAGTTACATGAAGCATTTTAAAAGAATGTTGGTAAAGCTGCTACAGGGGTCAAGGAAAACAAGAAGCCAAGAGAAAATGATCAATGCCTTTGTCTCCTTGAATAATCTTGATTCGTGCAGAATAACTGAAATCACCTCTCAGAAAAACCTCTTGCCATGAAAAGCATGGCTGGGGAACCTGTGAAAAACACTGTTCCTAAACAAGGCTTATTGATCCTTGACACACTCGTTGCTTAGACATTGACAACAAGGCCAAGTTTCTAAATGTGAGATATACAGCAGGGAAAAGAAACTCCTCGGTGAAAGCAAAGGAGAGGGAAATCAGATCTGGTGAGTTTGCACTGAACCCTTTACATGGGATATTTCATTCAGTCCTGTGCGGTAGGTACTATTGTCCCAATATTTCCAGTGGAAGAAGTTTCATCTGAGAAGATAATAAATTTGCCCTATTTTGTCTAAATCGTACTGATATCCTCAGAAGTGAAATACCAATTCAGAGAGTCTGATTCAATCCAATCCGAAGTCATCTGTTACACCATTTTGGAAAAGTCAGGAGCGAAATTGAGCGATAGAGACGTAATGAGTGTGTCCTCTCAGCTCTCGTGTTCTGTGACAATTCTGTACACTGTGTCTCTTTATGGTCCCTGGTTACTGGGAATCAAAGGCTGACCATGTACCCCTACTGTCCTGCATTAGCCTTTATCTCAGTGTCCATCTTTTCAGTGACTGACCATCAATACAGCAATCCTTAGATACAGACATATGACCAAGATCAGACCCCTGCCCTCAAGAGGCTAGTGGGAAATGCTGATAGGTAAGTGTGCTAACTAGCTGCCACAGTAGAGGTATACATACATATAGTTCCATGGCAGTGGGGGCTGGGGGAGGGTGGGAATTAAAAACCAAAGTGAAAGAAGGAGTTAGTGGAGAAATGGAGAAGGAATGGATGGGATATAGTATCTACGAGCCAGGGCAATGAGAATGACAAGGGTGCGTTCCATCCCCCACACCCAATGCTCTACCTAAAGTCCACCTCTGCCTTTTGTGAACAAGATTCCTAAAGTTTTAGGGGAATGAAGCAGGGCCTAGCATGTTAATTTTTGCCTCCGCCTTAAATGCAACTGACCGAGTGACAGAAAATATTTTATAACTTGGAGTTCCCTGGTAGCCTAGCATTTAAGGACTTGTCACTGCTGTGGCTCTGGTTCCTGCTGTGGCTTGGGTTTGATGGCTGGCCTAGGAACTTCTGTGTGCTGCAGGCAGGGCCAAGAAGAGTATTTTATATCCTATTGAGGACTAAGTATGATCCTTAAATAGATGTGTGTGTGGGGGGCGGGGGGTGAGTAAGACTGAGATTGTGAAATAAGACTCTATTATTCATGAAAATCAAAATTTCTTTGACAATCTTGAATGGATATGTGCACATGTATAACGGAATCACTTGGTTGTATAGCAGAAATTATCACAATATTGTAAATCAACTATACGTCAACAAACCTTTGAAAAATGAAAAAAAAAAGACTAATAGAAAAAAAAAAATCTTGAATGAGTATAAGCCGTCAATGCTATTGTTCCCTGTACCTGTAGCAAATGCACAGCATGCTAGACAAAGCTTCATCCTTTCATCTTTCATGAATCAGAAATTCATCTTCCAATTTTGTATTATTTTATTTATAAAATCATCTGTTGTCGTACATATACTGTATAATTTTGCTACCAATTTAATTAGTCACCCAAAAGGATTCCCTGTAACACACCACGTACATGATTTGTTGGCTATACTTGGGAAAGCGGGTTTTAAACTCATGTACTGCCTTCAGCTTTCTTTGGATTTCTTGATCTGATATTCACAATCCATTACCATCGATACACTGGGGAGGAACAGGTTGCATGTGGAATATCGCTGTAGAGAGTCGGGGTAAAGCAAACTCCGGGAGGTATTTTAGTGGACGATGCAGGAAAACAACAACAACAACAACAACGAGACACCTGGAGAGATTCACAAACTGTAATTACCTCCCTTGAATCCCTTGAACCACATTCTACCATGCTATTTAAAGAAAGAATGGGGACATTTATGAGAAAATGTCACACACCCCTTTTTGGCCACTGTTATTGGGTGTTAAGCGTAAACTACTTTTACAGGTCCCAGGGCTATCAAATTTATTTTCTCACAACAGAGTTTCCTCAGCATTGTATGTTATCCAGGAAATTTCACCCTTTTAGAGGACCCGAACTTCAAAGTCAAGGAAGAGGAGTGGGGGGCACGAGAGCCTGGGGACACCAGAGGAGATTAGTCATCAGCATTAGAAAATTCCAAGATTTCTTTTTCATTTGGTCAGTTTTAAACCACGAGATGCACATCAGTATTAAATATCTGCTCATAATTTTGAAAGCCCACACATACATGTTTGAAGTTGTCTAGATACTAGTTTATCCTTTCGTAAAGTATTTAGCCTACCAGATAAAGCACGGTTTTATCAGTTGTTGATGGAAGAACCTTCCTTTGCACCGTCCCAGCAGCATGACCCCCTGGGTCATGGGATAACACTGGTGTGCTCAAGCTGGTGGGGGGCCTTTTTTTTTTGTAAGTGGCACCTGCTGTGAGGCTCTCCGCATAAATACTGAATGCCTGCAGCAAATCACAGATGTTTTGTGCACTAGAAAAACCGACAGGAAGTAATCACTAAAAGAAAGACAGAAACAGAGTAGAGTAGGTAAGAGCAGGGGGAGAAAAAAAGACTCCTTTACCTTTGGGGGGATGTTTAGGGCAATGGATTTAAAATGCAGAACGTGAGTGGCCTTGCTGTGTGGCTCCAATTGACCCAGGCTCCATCACAGCCCAGCTGAGAAAGCACAGGCCTTGAAAGGAAGGTGGGGTATATAAGCTGAGTGGGAAAACACACTTGAAAATTCCTTCGCATTGTTTTTGGTGGGTTGGCGTTCTTAACTTTTTCATTTGTTCTTGTTCTCATGTGGCATCTAGATGTTTCACAGAACATGTTCGCTGTAATTTTTTAATATGAAAGTAAATGGTCTTGTTGGGATGCCTGCCCCATCACGTGAACAAGGCTCTTTTCTCTTGTACTGAACGTTGGATCTTGAGCCTCAAAAAAAGAACTTCATGCCTGAGTTTATCTTGTTTACACACCAGCTTATTTTCAGTGTATCTCAAGGCCATATAATAACATTATTTCATGGACTTCCAAATCAGTGGTAACAAAGAAAATATTTTTCTATTCTCTATTTCCCCAACAATTTCTGGACCTCGTTTCAAAGACATGCATATCCTCATAATGTTAATGTGCTTTTCTTCCTTCCAGAAAAAAACCACAGCATGTTGTTTGTTTTCACGGGAATATTTATACTTAACACATTTACATTTTAAGTCACATTTGCTCGACTTCTTAAATTTCTTTTTTTTTCTTCTTTTTTTTTTTTTTTTTTTTTGCTACTCATCACATTAAAAATCTACTGCAAATGAATTCTTTGGAGCCCTGTTTTTTTTTCATTTTTATTTTAATATTTGACAGTTTCTTTGTAGAGAGGAAAGAACATTTGAAATAATATTGGATATTTTGCCAAGTCTGTCAGATGAGTAGCGCTTTCACTTTCTCAGCTCCGTCTCATTAAAATTGTATTCTAATTCTGTCTTAACTTGGTCTCTGTGCTTCATAAGTCATTGCCTGCTCATTACTTGTGGCGTGGGAGATGAAATTTATTCAAACCCGATAGCCAAGATAAAGAATTGAAAGGCAGGCAGCTGGGAGAAATGAAATTAGCCTATTTTAGTGCTTTTCCGGCTGGATTTTGCATCACCACCCATTCTGCCACGTGTCAGTTTGCATTTGTGATACTGTCTGTGTTTGGTTTATAAATTTCTGTAACTATGATAGTCTTAAAACAAAAATATAGAGAATCCCCCCCCCTTTTATTTTTTATTTTTTTGGTCTTAGCATTGAAATGTCCCTGAGTATCCGAATTGATAAAGAAAACATGGTTTTCTATAGTTTTGTATAATTATAGAATCATTAAAATTGCCCCCAAAGATTGTTTCATTGTGTTGCAATTCATATTGGTGTGTCTTACAGAAAAGAACGTTAGCGGCAAAGAGTAAATGTTATACCCTCAGAATGGTTTGAGGGGAAATGGATTTAGAATGTATTGTGACTTACAAGCAATTTCACATGAAATCCAGGAGGGAGCTATGCTTTCTAACCTAACCTCTCCATCTCAGGCTTTAAATGTCACTGTGGAATACACTGTGGAGTTCCTAATTTTGAATATAGAGGAGTTTTTGAAGCAGATTGACTAAAAGCATTCTACTTTTCCATTATAAAATTGAGTTGTTAAGGAATTATATGGTCTAATTACTAAACTTGGTATTTTTGACTACTTTGATTATGAACAGATATTGTCATTAGCTAGCTAATTAAATTGACTGCAATAACAAGCAGTAATTTAGAAATATGTTCTAAATTAGTTTCTATATGAAAGCAAAGTCTTTGTTGATCTGTGTATGTGATTAATGTCAAGTGTCATGAATTAGCTGAGGGATTTCTGTGTAGAAATATGGGCATTTATACAAAAGAAAGACATACATTTACACTCCAATTCTCAAAGTGAAAGATGGAGCTTGATAGGTGCCTGAATATAAGTACTGATGCATTTTTTTCCTGATTACTCAAAGAAGGTATAGGAAGAATAACGTATTTCCTAGAAATGTGATGGTTAGATTTCAATTGGGCTTAACCATCTATACATACAGTGCAGTGTACATACCCAACCTAGAAATTTCACAAATAACATATGTAGATTTACATTTAAAACGACAGAGCTTGTCAAAGCATTATGTAAGATATGTGGACAAATCTGTCCTATCCACTAGTACAAAATTACAAAATATTTTATGTGACTCATAAATCATACAGACAAGCAGTGGACCATAGTCATAAACAAATTAGCCTTTGATGTAGATATTTTCTGCTAACAGTAGCTGGATTGGAAAGGTGACCCTCTTGAGAGCATTTAGCAAGGTACATTTTTATTTGCTTTTTTATTTCTTTCCCAGTGTGATATTTGGTTCATGATCTTGGTCATGCCTATATCTATTAACATTTCGTAAACCATCTAGCAAAGGAGAGTTACAAGCTAGGACTAAACCGGAAATTAATAGACCACACAAGCCTAAACCCTGGCAGGAGTTAAGAGATTCTATCCAGAGGATTGCATAATAAACTATGCTATGTGCCTATACACATATTATGTAAGTAAATCCCAAATACCCTAACTGATGTGGCCTTAAACAATTTACAACTCTAAGATTTGTTCCTGAATACTCGTTTATGGGATAAAGAGCAATTTTATGCTATAACTGATTTCCCCGGATCCATTCCAACTGTATTTCTGCCCATGCTTCTCTCCATCTTCTCTACTCCAGCGCCTTGGACTAAGCACAAATCTTAATCCTTGCCTTATTTGCCTCTACCAAGCAAATAACTTCTAATTGTAATGTGGAAACTGATTTGTTATTCAAATAGAACATTTTTTAACACCAAGCTTGGGTCTACATAACCCTTGAGTTTGTAACTTAAGCCTCAGAAATCTACAAAGTAAAGGGCTCTGTCAAAGAAACATGCTGAGAAAATGTACCATATGTTCCTGCAAAAGACTTTGATCTATTTTTTCATTAGCAAAACATTTTTTTCCTTTTTCCAGGCTATAAGAATCTGGTTGCCAATTATACTTAAATTATTTTATTTGGCCCCTTGATTCTCTTATTAACTGAACTTTTTCAAAAAAAAATAACAGCTGCACCAGCAGCACATTTTCAAAGCAACAAGGAAAGAATCTGTTCCCACTGCAGAGTCCCGTGTTACCCGGCTTCTTCTCACCAGAGAGGAACAGCAAATAGCTACAGTGAAAATGAATGAAAGAGCAAAGGGCCATTATGGATCTATTGTCAGTTCAGTGCCCTGCGGTGGCCACCAGTCCATGGGATTGTGCTCATTCCTTGGAACTCCTGGTTATATTTCTCCTTCATGGTTGTTGGTGGTGGGTAAATCTATTTAGCACCAGGGCTGCTATGGTCAGTGTCAAGGCAGTTGGTTGATTACTTGGATTTTGGCCTAATCTCTTCTGTCTTGACATTCTGAGTTCTTAGTATTTTTGCAGTAGTTGAATGCCTTCTCATGAATTCCAACTATGTTAAAGCATCTGTAATGTCAGATCTCAGAGAGGGAAACTCTTAAAAAAGTGGGAGGCCTCCTTGGGCAATATCCACATCATTCTTGCAAACAGGCACGCCTACACCCTTTCCTTTAGCTTTAGTGCATATCACATAAAACAATATCTGTCTGCTTCTCATCACTCAATAGATCTTCAAAAATTGTTTGGCTTGCAAAGTATGTTTTTTCTTTGCCCCCCCCTTTACTTTTATGCAGACATGCCTCTTTTTATTGCACTTCGCAGATACTGTGTTTTTCACCAAGTGAAGGTATGTAGCAACCCTGGGTTGAGCAAGTCTTTCAGCACCATTTTTCCCACAGCATTTACTCACTTCATGTCTCTTTGTCACATTTTAGCAATTCTCACAATATTTCAAACTTTCTCATTAGTATTATATTTGTCATGGTGATCGGAGATCAGTGATTTCTGATGTAACGATTGCAAAAAGTCTGAAATGATGATTAGCATTCTTAGCAATAAAGTCCTTTTCAATTAAAGTGTTTAGGTCCCACTGTGGCTTAGCAGGTTAAGAATCCAACTAGAGTCCATGAGGATACCAGTTGGATCCCTGGCCACCTTCAGTGGGTTAATGATCCCATGCTGCCGTGAGCTGCGGTGTAGGTCGCAGATGTGGCACAGATCCCGCGTTGGTTTGGCTGTGGTATAGGTCAGCAGCTGCAGCTCTGATTCTACCCCTAGCCTGGAAACTTCCATATTCCCCAGGTGCAGCTCTAAAAAGACAAAATAAAATAATGTGTTTATTTTATTTATTTATTTATTTTGTCTTGTCTTTTTAGGGCTGCACCCATGGCATGTGGAGGTTCCCAGGCTATGGGTCTAATCAGAGCTACAGCTGCCAGCCTATGCCAGAGCCACAGCAACACCAGATCTGAGCGGCATCTCTGACCTACAACACAGCTCATGGCAATGCCATATCCTTAACCCACTGAGCAAGGCCGCAACCTCATGGTTCCTAGTCGGATTCATTTCTGCTGTGCCATGATGGGAACTACACATTTTTATTTTTAGACATAATGCTACTGCACAGCCAATAGGTTATAATATAGTATAAACATAACTATTATATGCACTGGGAAACCAAGAAAATTGTGTGACTTGCTCTATTGTGATATTAGATTTATTGTTGTGGTCTGGAACCAAACCCACAATATCTCCAAGGTATGCCTGTATTTGACTTTCTTGAGATGTGATTCTGTATTTCTTTGACTTTTTCCAATAGTTGAATTATCTAAGTGCCTCTAAATATAATGATTTTCTTTGACTGTCCTGATTCAGCATCAGACCTACTGGCCTCTGCCTATGAAAACTAAAACAAGTCTTTAAAAGGTAACTTGTTCCTAATCAGCAAATGAATGTCATCTTCTAAGCAATATCTTCCTTCGCTTTTCTACCACTAACATCCAGTATCTTCTTAAACAGCCTTTCAATCTGTTTCTTCCATGTCTCCTTTACCAACTTGCCTTTTTCATCCCAGATAATGGTGCACTTAGACATCACAGATGAACAAACAAACTCAAGGACATTAAACAAACTCAGGGACTCGGTTCTAAAATAATAGAATCAAAGTTACACAAAAAAGGAAAAAAAAAATCATGTAAGGTGTATTTCCAAATTGTCAAAGGACAAATTTCAGGGAGTTCCCGTCGTGGCGCAGTGGTTAACGAATCCGACTAGGAACCATGAGGTTGCGGGTTCGGTCCCTGCCCTTGCTCAGTGGGTTAAGGATCTGGCGTTGCCGTGAGCTATGGTGTAGGTTGCAGACGCGGCTCGGATCCCACGTTGCTGTGGCTCTGGCGTAGGCTGGCGGCTACAGCTCTGATTCAACCCCTAGCCTGGGAACCTCCGTATGCCACGGGAGCAGCCCAAAAATGGCAAAAAGACAAAAAAAAAAAAAAAGGACAAATTTCAAAAAAAGGTAAAATTATGACTCTCACATAAAGACAAAATAAGCATATGTCAAAGATGTGTTTTTAATTCACAAATTGAATGAGAGAACTGGTAAGATGTTACACCTGGTTCAAAGGAGAATCCGAAGAACAGACACATAAATAGATTGGGAATATCAACATGGATTTGCAAATGTATGCACACTCGGCTTCTTCTGTAATAGCAAAGCCAAGTTGAAACTCCATAAAACAGAATTGATTTTCTTGTCTGTAGCTAAGAATTATTTTCATGACTATTAGTTGTCTACAAGTTATTTTCTACTGTACAAAGCTATAATAAGTTGCATAACCTATAGAGGCTCCAACATTCCATGGAAAAGAAATCCAGTAATTTATTTTGCTTACTCCAAAGGTGTACATTGTTCTTTACAAATTTGTTGAATCTTCTTGATGCAACAATGAACAAACAAAAACACTTGATTAGACTTCTGCTTAGGATTAATTATTCACTCATTTAACAATTTTTTTTTTTCTTTTTAGGGCCGCACCTGCAGCATAAGGAGGTTCCCAGGCTAGGGATCGAATTGAAGCTATAGCCACTGGCCTATGCCACAGCCACAACAATGCCAGATCTGAGTCGAGTCTGCAACCTACACCACAGCTCACAGTAATGCCGGATCCTTAACCCACTGAGTAAGACCAGGGATCGAACCCACAACCTCGTGGTTTCTAGTCAGATATGTTTCTGCTGAGCCACAACGGGAACTCATATTCTAAAGGGCAAAGAAAGAATATGAGTAAGTGAATAAGCAAATTATTACTGTACATGTCAGATGGTGTTTCATACTATGGAGGAAAATAAAACATGATAGAGAGAATGGGGCTAAGGTAGGGAAGGTACTGTTTTAAAGAGAGTGTTTAAAAAATGTTTCACTGATATGGAGTCATTTCACAGAGAGACCTGCAGAAAATAAGGGTCAAAGTTATACAGTCACTAGGAGCAAAGCTATTTAAGCAGAGAGAAGAGAAAGTAGAAAATTCTAAGTAGCAGGGTTAGCATAGAAAGGTCCAGCAAGAAGGCCAGTGTGATGGAACAGAGTGAGCCCAGGGCCAGGAGAAGGAACAAAACAAGAGAGGTAAGCAAACCGGATGATGGAAGGCCTAATAGGCCATGATGCAGACTGTATTTCAAAGTGTCATGGGAAACAAGTGGAAAGGTGGAAAGCGAGAGTGATGGGTAGGGTACCAAATATGCCACCCCAAACTGTGCCTCTTTGGCATATGGATTTTTTTTTTTTTTAAGTACTTTTGTCTTTTAGGGCTGTACCCATAGCATATGGAGGTTCCCAGGCTAGGGGTCTAATCAGGGCTACAGCTGCCGGCCTACACCACAGCCACAGCAACGCCAGATCCAAGCCCCATCTGTGACCTACACCACAGCTCATGGCAACACCGGATCCTTAACCCACTGAGCGAGGCCAGGGACGGAACCCATAACCTCATGGTTCTTAGTCAGATTCATTTCCTCTGTGCCTAATGGGAACTCCAAATAGATTATTTCTAGCTAAAATCCATTGAGAGCCACCAGCTGCAGGAAAAGCTCTAAAAGTAGAGCACAGGTTTTCCTTTTGTAAAGGAAATTTACATTTATAAGGGAAATTTCCATTTGTAAAAACCCGCTCCATCTCTCATACCAGGAACATTTCTTATCAGTGAAGACACACACTTAAATTTGCATAACATACCCTATGAAACAACTGTTGTTTACCATACCTTGCCTGGTCAGTTTCCATAACTTACCTCTCCCGGACAGAAACCCAAGCCCCCTTTCCTTCAGTCAGTCTAAGACGGTATTTAAACCCAAGCTCCAGCCACCCCTTTGAGTTACGCAGCACCGAGTGCCCCCATGTATGCATGTGCAGTGCACATGTTAATAAACTTGTTTGTTTTTCTCTCATTAATCTGTCTTTGGCCAATCGGATTTATAGGGCCCCAGTAGGAGCCCTAAGATGGATAAAGGAAGAGATTTTTCTTCCCTTACAAAAGTTTTGAACTTAGAAGTGGAATGATGCAATAGAGATTTAATATTGGCTGCTGTGGGAGATGAGGCCAGGATTGATTGGAGATCAATCAAGAAAGCTCTGGCAGTCTGCTGAGAGATGATGGGGGCTTGGAGTAGAATCGTAGTTATGGAGATGGGAGGAGTGCGCTTTCTTTTGTTGAATATTTTTAAAGTGAAGCCACCAGAGAATTTCTACTCCACCCAGCCAGAATGGGAAATAACTGCAAAACTCAAACAGTCCATTTTTCAATCTTGAAAAACTTTTCCTAATTCAAAGACACAAGCTTGTCAGAACACAAAAGTGTTCACAGAAAACCATTTTTATCATGTCCCATGAGACAGAGAGAAAGACACCCTGTTGGTTGTGCCTGTCTTTATTACTGACCCTATAAATGGGTGCTTGTTTGCAAACTAGAGCAACTTACATTACTGACTTAAGCAAGAAAGGAGAACATTGGAAAGAATATCATTAATGTATGGAAGGATTGGAACCAAGTCTTTTAAACTGACAAGAAAGAAAAGTTTCCTGTATTTTTTGGTGAGAGATAAACATGAGAATAAGTGTTTTATGTATGTAAAACAGGAAAAATGAAGAAAAATAACTAAATACAAAACATAAAATAAGAAGTATGCTATCCAGTTATGTGTCAAAGGAGAATTATACTTAAACCAAAAGTGGTACATTTTAAAAATTAACTGTGCTCAAGAGTTCCCTTGTAACTCTCTGGATTGAGGATCCAGCGTTGTCACTGCTGTGCCTTAGATTGGATCCCTGGCCTAGGAGCTTCCACATGCCCCGGGTACAACCAGAAAAAACAAAAAACCTGTGGTCAGCATACAATTATAGAAAATGTGGGCTCTGTGGCTCTGGTTTTTTGGTGGTTTTGGGGGGTGTTTTGTGTTTTTTTTGTTTTTTGGTGTTTTTTTTTTTTTTTTTTTTTGCTTTTTAGGTCCACACCCACGGCATGTGGAAGTTCTCAGGCTAGGGGTCAAATTGGAGCTACAGCTGCCGCCTTACACCGTAGCCACAGCAGCGCAGGATCCTTAACCCACTGAGCAAGGCCAGGGATCGAACCCACATCCTCATGGACACTAGTGGGGTTCATTATCACTTAGCCACAATGAGAACTCCAGTGGCTCTGGTTAAAGAAGAATATTCCCTTAATTATTCTGGGGGAATCAAGTTGGCTTATTTCAGCCCTTCATCAGATTTCTCTGGGGAATTTTTGTTAAATTCTTACGAAAATCACAATTTCCAGACCACAATCTAAAATGTTGTGATTCAGGGAGTTCCTGTTGTGGCCCAGTGGTTAACGAATCTGACTAGGAACCATGAGGTTGCGGGTTCGGTCCCTGGCTTTGCTCAGTGGGTTAACGATCCGGTATTGCCGTGAGCTGTGGTGTAGGTTGCAGACGCGGCTCGGATCCCGCGTTGCTGTGGCTCTGGTGTAGGCCGGTGGCTATGGCTCCGATTCGACCCCTAGCCTGGGAACCTCCATATGCCGCAGGGGCGGCCCAAGAAATAGCAAAAAAAAGAGAGACAAAATGTTGTGATTCAATACATTTGACCTGACACCTGCAAATCTTACTTTACAAGTTTACAAGCATTTTGACAATCTGCCAGTATGGGGACCTATGAGTTAAGCCACAACTTGCCCCAGAAATTTTGTATTATTCACCTCCTCAAAGAACAAATCCATAAATAAAGTTTTGTTGGCTAATTTGGAGCTACTCACTTGATTGAATTCCAGAATATTGGTGCACAAAGAAGATTATCTGGTCAAAAAGTAGACAAACAAGTGAGACTACTGCAGCCTAAAAAGTACCCAGTATCCACAAAAAGCTACTTCCCCTATACTGTGCTCACTTCACTGCCTGCCTTGCACCAGACATGCTTAAAAAATGTACTTACAAGGTGTTTTCCTTACTGTATTTATATGTATTTATATTTATCTCATTTCTGTTTTCAGAAAGTAAAATGGCATTTGACAACAGTATATACAACAGAATAGAAAAGAGGGAGGGAGGGAGGAAAGGAAGGAAGGAAGGAAAGAAAGAAAGAGAGGGGAAGGAAGGAAGGAAGAAAAGAGGGAGGGAGGGAAACCAAGGAAAACTTTGCAATGATAAGGTTAAGACTGGCTTCATCACACTCAGGACAAAAGGAGAAAACTAAACTGTGAACTTCACTAAAGGTACGTGGCATGATTTCTTTCTCATCATTTATTTTCCTTTTTGTATGATACCATGAATTGCTCACTCACTCATCAGTGGCTATAAGGCGTAGCCCTGGAGCCAACACCACATTAAACTTCCATTCCGTAATGCTAAGGGCCAACACATTTCAGAAGGAAATTTAGAAGTCATCTAAGATTGTATGGAAAACAAAGTGGTCAACGGCGTGAGTATGCAACCTCACATTGGTAATGCAGTCTCTCAAGTTTGAACAAAGTTTATTAAAGCATTCCCAAAAGGAACTTGTATTTATCCTGGTTCTGAGTTTTCAGATCTCACAGTCAAGCCAGAGTACTCTCTGAGTTTCAATTTATCTGAACCGCTGTTATTCCTGATTTTTACTTTTTCTCACAGGACACTGCTTAGAATTTTTCTGCCCTTTCAGTGTCTCAGGCTCCGTCTTTTCCATCTTTTTAAGTATTTTACTCAAAACAATGGTGGGAAAGAAAAAGGAAAGAAAAACAATTCAATCTGAGGCTCCTAAAAAGTACTGAGCTACCAGTGTGCCTCATTTGTTGTGGTTGTGGTTGTTGCTTTTGTTATGACTGTCCTGTCTTTTGTGTACCTTGAATGGTTCTTGCTTTTAAAAATGTTTATCCAGTGTTTCACACACTTCCCATGACTCCCCGCTGATAAAGCTTCAGCGTAATTAGAGTATTTATATGAACACTGCTGAATTCAACTTGCATTATTTAGACACACAAAGGAAGATTCCTGGCATTTCCAAGTCACAATTGTGTAATCAGATGGCATAATGTCAGTTGGTTTAAAAATACCTTTACGCCTAGTTTTTTAAAAAATGTAGAATTGCTATGTTTTCTTTCTGTTATATGGTATTTTTCAGTGACATTAATTTTACCAGATTGTGCTTCACTTTGAATTTTTTTAAACTAAGCAGTTTAAAAAGTCAGACTAGACTATATTTGCTCACTTAATTAACTTGGGAAAATGGACCTTATCTGGACAGGGAGAAAGGCAACTCATCACCATTCAAGTAGGACTAAATGCAGCCTTTTTTTTTTTTTCTTTTTTTTTTTTTCTTTTTTTGCCTTTGAGAAAAGTCTTGCCCCTTGACACATCCTTATTATGAAAATAAATGTAACATTGAATAAGTTAATGTCATTCTTTTGGAATTATGACATGAAGGGAAAGAATTAGAGCATGCTGGGAATTTTGGTAAGAACTGATTTACAAAAGAAGTGGCCACATTTGTTTTTATTGTGGTTAAAGTTCCAGTTTGGGAAAAGACAAAAGGGCAAGGAATTGGGGAGTTTATGGATGAGTGTGGATCTAATGAAGAGAGTCCATTGGTTCCCCAGGCCAGGGTGAGATTCCCACAGTCCTGAACAAACAGTTCTCAGCCTATAATTTCTAAGCCTTTGTTTCCCTACTTTGGAATTCTGACTACAGGCAGGTTACCAAGCCAACTGAGTTCACTACAAAGATCCAGTGAAGCTCTTTTTATCACAAAGATCAAGACAACAATTGTGTGCCTACAAGAAAAGAACAACTAAAGCCATCTAACAAGCATTAAAAGAACAATTCTAGAGATAGTTGCCTTTGAACTCCAATAATGGGCAACATTCAGTCCTGAGATTTGAAATCAGGAGTTAAAAGAATTCATTACCAATTGCCTTGCTTTTAATTATAAGAGCTGCTGGCAGCAAGTATTTTCAGCAGCATTAATTTTGTCAAATGTGATGTTTTGTCAAATGTTGAATCCCATACAATAGCCATCTTATACATCTACTTTGTAGACTTCATTTTGTTTATTATAGAGTTCATTTATGAAATAGAAGAAATCTACATTTTGCCTTGGCTTTACCCCAAACCACAGAAGACGGAATACTCTTTAACAAAAGCTAGTCCTGAAATATCACCTCCTAATTGTAAAATATGCTGTTTGTACAGATACATACCATTGACATGCTCCGGGCCCAGCTGAGAAAATAAAAAAGGACCGTCAATCTGGATGTTCCCCTCTTCTTTATTTGTTAGCATGTGGGGGAAAAAAAAATAGGAATTTCCAGTTTTCTCTAAACATTTCATTTTCTGATAGTAGGGGAGCATTTTAAACTGACTCTGAGCAGGTATCAGTAATTCAGAATAAATACTCTATTTGAAGAACTTTGACCGCTATTATCTGTGTGGGCCCTATATTTAAACCTTAGAAATAACTTGTGGGATTTAGTCATTCTTTATCATGAAATCTGTGACAAGCTATTTGTTTTTGTGCTTTTGTTTTTATGTGAGTGTGCACACTATTTTTTTTTTTTTTTTTTTTTTTTTTTTTTTTCTGCCTAAGAAAGACTACAGGAACAGCTACACTGGTGCTTTATTTTGGGGAGGGTGGAGTGAGTTTTGCATTTGACAAATATCTAGTAGTACTACCGCAGACCGGAGCATCTTATTTTCATCCAATGTGAACAATTTGCTGCTTTTGGAAAACTTACCAAAAACACTTGAAACAAAAGGATGAAGAAAAGTTTACTGATAGAATAAGTGTTCTGGGGATTTGTTTTTAACTTGGATTTTAATAATCTATTACAGATGTATACTGTCATTTAGTTCCAAAGCTCTGTTGGCAGATTTCATGCTAGAATCAATATAGAGACCCCTTTAGGGTATATATACTAATTTTTTACATGAAAAACTGTAAATTTGGCAAGTAACTTCTCTTTATTTACAGTCGGCTTTACTATGTTGCCTAGAAGATTTCAGTTTATCACCAAAAAAAATTATTTTTTTTAGGACTTAATCTGAAAACGAGTTCTTGGTAAATAACAGAAATGCAATAATGCATTATCAACCAACACAAGCACTTCTTATGTAAGAGTAGATTGGTAAATTATGTTCTTAGAGAAAAATTCTGTAAATCAAATATCATCTTTTCATTGAGATTGTTTTATGTTCTATTCCCATCAAGACCTTAATGATAAACTTTTCAGAAAAACAGGGAGGAGTTGTAAGTGCCACGTTTAATTAATGATGAATAATTTGTTTATATTCTTCATGGCATAATCAGGTTCATAGAACAGCCAATCCTACATATTTTATTAATGAGATCTTAGAAGAGGAATTACATCTGAGTCTAACAAAGGTCCAGGCAAGTGGAGAAGAGAGAGTAGGAGGGAGGAATGATTTTATGTACCAGGGCACAAGAAGGGAAGCTGACTAAGAAACGTAATTTGTGACCTGCCTGCTTTTAGGTTCACAAATGATAATACGGATTACTTTTGGCAAAAAACTCTGGGTATGAATCACTGTATGTCACAGTCTATTGTTCTTGTGCATATAAGGCTTTCGAAATGTAGAGAAGAGGAAGTGAAAGAGTATATGAATGATGGGAACCAAGGCATTTACTCTACTTTTAGATCCTAGTAAATGTATAAAAGTTTCTTGAGGTTTTCGGTGCCAATAATACCAAGTAAATAATAATAAGAGAGAAAGCAGTGAATTAGTATGTAAGTTGAAGCGGTAACACACATTATGTGTGTACATATTGCAGAGGAAGACTTTTCCTTCACCCTTTTCGGCCAGGACTGAATATTAAACTGACAAAGGCAGATTAACACATTTATTTACTGGAAGTTTTACATGACACAGGAGACTTCATGAGGAAACTAAGACCCAAAGAAACAATTAAGCCTCGGTAGTCTTATACTGGGTTTTATGACGAGTGGAAAATTGTGGGAAAATGGGTATGAGTTAATGGTAGCAAACTGGGGGAAATTTAGCAAGGCCTGTTCAGTTGGATTCCTCCTGGTGTCAGGCCATCTTCAGAGATAAGGATGCTCCTTTCTTTTGGAAACAAGAAGGGCACCTGTCACATGACCTGCCTGGGGGAAGAAGGGAGAGGTCAGAGAGATGTTCCTGCATCTGCTTATTTCTCAAGCTTCACTATATTCACTTTTGGGGTAGTGAGTTCTGAACCCCAACAGTGTGTCTGTGTATGTGTATATATATCCATATATGTCACACAGAAATACATATAGGCACACCTAAAGCTTCTAATTTGTCTCTAAAGAATAAAAAAGAACTATGGAGGCAGTCAAAGTATATGGTAAGCTCCTATCTTTCTGCAACATTATCTAATGCATATGTCCATGACTCTTTAGGTTGACTGTGTAGTTTTGAGGGGTTGCCATTAAGAATATGGATCAATGCTTCATTTTTTGTCTTTAAATATAATATTAACATCACTAGGTTGACTTTCGTTTCCCCCAAATTTATATGTGAACTCTTTCTAAGCACACAACCGTTCCCCACCTACTTTTAGAGTTTTCAAAAACTAGGAGTTCCCGCTGTGGCGCAACAGAATCCATGGTGTCTTGGGAGCACTAGGACCCAGATTTGATCCCTGGCACAGTGGGTTTAGGATCCATCCAGCATTGTTGCAGCTGCCACTTAGGGCACTGCTGCAGCTCAGATCTCATCTCCCGCCCAGGAACTCCATAGACCACCGAGCTGCCAAAAAAAAGGAAAAAAAAAAAATTAAAGGAAAAAAGGAATATAGCCTAACCCTTTTGTTTCTCTTACAGAGAAACATTTCTAAGATCCAAAATAGAAATTTATGAAAGAAAGAAAACTGATTTTGGATTTCCATCTCTAATGTAAAGCCTATGGTATGCGGAACCACAGCACTGACCTGCCCTCCAGCTACCGGGGGACCTTGTCTTCCCTCTTCCCTGGGGGTCAGGGCAGCACATAGCATCAAATAGGGCGGTGGTTCTTCATTCACAGCCCACTGTGGCCCTTGCCATTCTGGTCACAGCTCCCAGAACCATGATCTAGGCCTGAACCAAGGCAGCCATGTTCACGTGTCTACCTGGCTTGGTGTCAGACCAGCCCATGAACTCAAGCCAGCAGAAAAGCAAGTAATAAGAATCAGAGATGGAGATTTAAGTACTGGTCCCTGTTTTTCATGCTTCAAATATATTATTTCCACTCTTTATAAGACCCTGCATGGCAAACATAATTATCCCCATTTTATAGGTTGAAAAACTGACAAGTAGAAAGATTTAAATAACCTTCCCGCCATCACATACCTAGGGAATGGCTGAGCGGTGATTCATACCACCGACATTTGTCTCACTCCATTTAGTTATTTTTGCCATGCTGTTAAAGATTATTAGTTATCAGTGGATTACTATCTGTAAGGAGAAAAAAGTCCAAGAGGTCTTTGGTCAATCACTAGAATGGAAAATTTTTTAGAGTCTCAAGAATCAAGGATTGTATCCTCTTTATCTCTGCATCTTTCATGGAGACTAGCTCAGTTTTAGCATAGGAGATGTTCAAGTAACAATAATTAGATGGATCATGCATAAATTGGAATATTTTTTCAGGTTGTTTTAGTTAGAAAAGACATTAAAACAGTACTTCTGTGTAAATTTAAGAGACATATTTGATTATGCTAGAAATCGTACATAGAAAGCATTAGCTGTCCCCTAACTTATTGCCTTATTAAGAGACAGATAAATCCATGAGTTATTTGCACGCTTAAAATGGCTTTGACCTTGGTGCATCTCTGAATCTCAACTAAGAAATAAAATTTTAAGATTGTAGACAACATCTGGGGGGAAAAGATGTCATCATATGTCTGATCATTTAAAACCCAAATATCAGCATAAGGAATCTGTAAATGAGACATCAAAGTCAATGGATATGCTAATGAATGTCTCACATGCTTGCCAAAATAAAACAAAATCTAATAATAAGAAAATTATATGCGATACGCTACTATTTACAAAGCATTTTCGTAAGTTTCTCGAGCTGAAGTACTGTTCTTCACAGCAGAAATCAAAGATAAACATAGTTAATGTCAGATTAGGTAAAATATTTTTGTATTAAAGCAAACAGATTTATTGTAGACAAAAAAGGCAAAATATGTATTTATTTTTAAGACATGAAAAGGAGACCTCCGTCAAATTTTTCTCTAATATGAACTTATGTGTTTCCCCAATTTTTCCCTACCTACCATGAAAAATAGTAATGAAAATATTTGAGAAAGATGACTGTATATAATTGCCTTTGTCTTCAGGAGACCCCTGTGATGTATTTGCAATCATGGCCAATTTACTGGTAAAGAAGCATTGAGATGTTAACTTGCTCACTTGTGAAAAAGAATGACTTCAAAGAACATTCTCATTTCCAAAAGGACTCCCTCTTACCTCTTGTAAACTCAGCTATTCACAGTACATTAGTAATATCCTGTGTCAGATTTAGCAATGCTATGGAAAAAAGTACATGTGACTGTGGAATTATTGTTTATCAATTACACAAAATAGGTATATATTTGTATTTATATCCAATCTACATTTCTTTTCTTTTCTTTTCTTTCTTTTTTTTTTTTGGTTGGTGGCTGCAGTGTATGATGTGGGATCTCAAGGAAATGAAAGCACTGAATCCTAAACACTAGACCACCAGGGAACTCCCTCAAGGAGTGGGCATCCTGTCTCCTTATCTTGTTTAGTGGACAGGCTTTTACCTTTTCACTGTTGAGAAGTACATTAGCTGTGGATTTGTCATAAATAGCTTTTATTATGTTGGAATATGTTACTTCTCTACCCACTTTGGTAAAAGTTTTTATCATGAATGGATGTTGAATTTTATCAGATGCTTATTTGGCATCTATTGAGGTGATCGTGATTCTTTTTTCTTATGTTCATGTGGTGTATCACATTGATTGATTTGAGTATGTTGAACCATCCTTATGACCCAGGGATGAATCCAACTTGATAGTAGTGTATGATCTTTTTTGTGTGTTGTTGGATTCAGTTTGCTAATATTTTGTTGAGCGTTTTCACTTCCATGTTCATCAAAGATATTGGCCTGTAACTTTCTTTTTTGGTAGTGTCTTTGACTGGTTTTGGTATCAGGGTATTGGTGGCTTCATAGAGTGACTTTGGGAGTGTTTCTTCCTCTTCAGTGTTTTGGAAAATTTTGAGAAGGGTAAGTTTAAGTTCTTCTTTGTATATTTGGTAGAATTCCCCAGTGAAGCCATCCAGTCCTGGACTTCTGTTTGCAGGGAATTTTTTTGTTGTAGATTCTATTTCACTTCCAGTGATCAGTCTGTTCCAATTATGTTTCAGTTTTGATAATCTCTGTTTCTAGTAACTTGCCCATTTCTTTGGAGTTGTCCTCTTTGTTAGCATGTAACTTCTCATAGTATTTTCTTATGAAATAATATTTCTTCTTATAATTTTTAATATTTCTTCATTATTGGTTATTATTTCCCCTTTCTTGGCAGCTTTTTAATTAACTGATCAACTGTTAGAGCTAGTCCCAAGTGGGTTCTAGCTCCTTCCATAAAAAGACTGGGATAGATAGATAGATAAACTTAATGATGTTAATAGATTAAGAATATAAGCATACTTCTGCAAATCCCTTAAGAGACAGAGAGGGGAGTTCCCGTCGTGGCGCAGTGGTTGGCGAGTCCGACTAGGAACCATGAGGTTGCGGGTTCGATCCCTGCCCTTGCTCAGTGGGTTAAAGATCCGACGTTGCCGTGAGCTGTGGTGTGGGTCGCGGATGCGGCTCGGATCCCGCGTTGCTGTGGCTCTGGTTTGAGCTGGCGGCTACAGCTTCGATTGGACCCCTAGCCTGGGAGCGTCCACATGCTGCGGGAGCGGCCCAGGAAATGGCAAAAAAAAAAAAGACAAAAAAAAAAAAAAAGAGAGAGATACACAGAGAGGGCATTAGCTTTTTTAAATGTCTGCATTTGAAATGTATCTTGAAGTGAAATAAAGGAATGTTATGCTAAGAACTAACAGTACTCTTTCAATTCAGAGGCCTTGGAGCATAGAGAAGCTGGGAATTTGCCATATGAGCTTTGTGGAGAGAAATGGGATCCCCATCTGAGAAGAAGCCACAGCACCTAGACCTTGACTTTTAGACCAATCTCCAGGCTATTAATATCTCAAATCAGAGCTATATCTAATTGAATAAAGAAAAGCTTTGAATAGACCACCCTAGATGAGAACTGTTCTGCAGACACTTCTCCCCAAGGGTACTTTAGGGATCGTCCATATTGGATTGGACCAATATAGATAAGATAACACTGTAAGATAACGCTGTGACTCCCCATATGTCCCTTGAAGACAATGACCGGCTCTCTCTCTTCTCTATACCTTCAAGACAAGCAAGGGAGATATGGGTAATATTGCCTTCTAGAAAAATCACATCTCTCTCTCTCTTTCTATCTCTGTCACTGTCTCTATCTCTATCTCTCTCTGTATATCATCTCTCTCTCTCATTCTCCTCCCAACCCCATCTTGTCTTTACCAGTTATCTGCCTTACAGGTCTAGACCACCTGCTGTGGAGGAAATTTGAGCTCTCTGATTGGTGGATTGAAATCCTCTTCCACTTCAAGTGGATATGCAACCTGGCAATTCAGAATCCAGTCTGCTTTCCCAATACTTATTTTAAAATACTGTGAAGTCAACAGAGCAGATGAAAAGCAGGAATTTTTCTTCACGTGAAGATCCTCTCTCTCCAACACTAAATCCAGAAAGATTTGCAGTAAGCGTTATGAGAGAGGGGAGAAGGACAGGAGAGAGAGAGAAAGTAATATTGCCAAATGGCTGGTAGTTAAATGCTGTCTGCCTCCAGGCTTTTTGTTTATCTTAACCACATTCCCTTCTCAAGAACTCTGAGTGATTATACATTATTGCCTCAAAGATATCCTAACATTTAGTATCTGGTTTTAGAGCAGTGTAAGAGAAACTGTTGCTGTTAATACTGAGTGATAGCTCAACACTGTTTGACTGGGCTGTAGGGCACAAAGCCTTCTGATTACCCAGGCATCAGTCTCTCCCTCTCAGGTCTGGCTTCCTATGTTGCTTCTACTCCTTACCTGGCACTATCAAAAGCAGAAAAATACTTTGAATATGAATTTGCGGTGGAAAAATTATATCCTTCAGGATATAACTTTGTGTAAACTGGGCAGTTTTTCACAGATCTGGGAGTCGACAATTTTCCCTTTTCCAGCTCTGTGCATAGTTGAAGAGGGGTGGGAAGCAGGTGTCAATATCATGTTACTGGTTTTGACTTATCTTTACCTTGTGAATGGGTATGAAGCTGTATTTCTTGATAGAAAATTACCCCAAAGAGAATGGAACTGCTGTGAGAGTGATAGCAAGGGGGGAGACATGAAAGGGTCTAAGAAGCAAAACACAAGGTTTGTAAGGAAAATCACCTGCTGCATTTGTGTTGTCAAAGCTCAAAATTCAATACCCAAAAGAACTGAGGGCAGAGACGCTGATATTTGTACACTCATGTTTGTAGAAGCATTATTCATAACAACCCGAAGGTGGAGAAACAACTCAAATGTCCATCAGCAGATGAATGGATAAATGAAATACAGTATTGACATACAATGGAATATTATTCAGCCTTAAAAAAGAATATAATTCTGACATTAGAAACAGAGATGAGCCTTGAAGACGCTATGGTTATGGTTATGTGAAATAAGCCAGGCGCACAAAGACCAATATCATAAGATTCTACTTATATGAGGTACCCAGGGATGTCGAAGTCAAGGAGAGAATGCAGAATAGTGGGAACAGGGAGGGATGGGTACGTACTGTTTAATGGGCCCCGAGTTTCAGTTCTGGATGAGGGAAAAGCTCTGGTAAAGGATAATGATAATGACTGCACAACATTGTGAATGTATTTAATGTTACCCAACTGTACACCTAAAATGGTTAATGTGATAAATGTTATGTTATGCATATTCTACCGCAATCCAAAAAAAAATTGGAAAAAAATAAGTCCTAAGATTCATGAAGGTGCATAGAATGAGTTTCTGGCACATGTCAAAGGTCTTGTGATGGCATTGCTCTTAAATGGAAAAAAAAAAAAAGAAAGGATTCTCTAACAGGCATAAACAAATTATAAATTGCAAGAAAATTATATTTAATTGCACATTTACCAATCATTAAATAATAATGTTAACGAAAAGCATCTGAAACCCAAAAGAGGCATTAAATACATATTATGAAGCAGAGTTCATCTAAATCCACAACACGTGGTAGGGATTGTCATGAGCAGATTGTCTGAGAGTGTTGGGATGGATATTGAAGTTTTAAAAACCGATTTCTCGGGTAAATTTCAGAAGAGCTGTCAGGAAAGAGAACAAAACCTAGATGAAAAAGAGACAAGAAGAAGCATCTCAGATGACCAGCTCTGCAGGGGAATAAGAAGAGATAAGTGAGAACAGCGATTGAGTGGTCTGAGATGGGAAGTGCTTGAAAAAGCTCAAAATAGAGAATTTAATCTGGGATGGAAGAAACTGTGTGTGAAACCTGACGGCGGCAACCGGTGATGTCTCATTCTGTGATGTTCTAACTTTGCTCTCAGTATCAATGAGGAGTATTATTGATGGCGATGGAGAGGAAAATTGGGGATCGGGTGCCAAAGAAAAGGGTTTAGTCTGAGTGTCTTTGACGTGCTTGTTGGAGGAGAGACGAGGGAAGGAAGAGTGAGGAACAGGCCCTGGCAGGAGGCAGCCCACACGGGGCAAAGGTGTGGGCAGGTTTCTAAGGGGAGGAAGAAGCCATGTCTGGCACTGATGCAGCGCAGAAGACAGCAGGACTTGGCAAGAAGGGCCAGGTGGGAAGAGATGGAAGGATAGATGCTGAAAGAATGAATCTTTAATCTGGTAGCCAGAAGGAAGAAGTATTCCTGTGGATGAAAGGACAAGGCGGCAGGAAGTGGAAGATACTGACTACAAAAGCAAAGTATTAAATTAGCATGTCCTGATTCATATAGAGTATGTTAAATATAATGACTTACATATCTGTCAGTTCTAAAAGTAAAAACGGCAAAGACAAAGAAAGTTACAAAGGAACTCCCGGCATCTTCTCAGAGGGAAAACCGCTCATTCCTCTAACCCCACGCACCCACACATTATGCTATTTGTTAAGATTTTTTTTTCCTAAAACCTTGGAGGATCTGATCAAAATCTTCATTTATGACTTTGAAAGTCACGTGACGCCCCTTCATTTAGATATACCCTGGTGCAGAAAAGCATCCTGTCTGTCCTACGCGGTTCCAAAATAAATAACACTGCATGTACAGGTCCACGCTTTTGTGTTATTCACCATACCAAAAACAGGGTGTTCATAGCATGCTTCATTCCAACAAATAAATAACGTGTTTAGCTGTCGCCTTACACCAAATAAATCAATGAAAACAAATGTCTTTCTGCAGAATAATTTCATCTTCAACCCTCAACGTGTACCAGGAAATAGATTTCCCGTGTTCTTGAGCACCAAGCCGGAGGTCTCTGTTTATGGTTTTGTGTCAGTTTAGACGGGGAGAGGATTGTTGACTAGAATAAAATCCCTTAAGAGAAAAAAAAAAAAAAAAGATTCTTATCTTTCATTTAGGTTAATAACATACCACATACATTTGTCAATCAAATTAGAATTACTGTCAGCCCATAATGCATTTTAGTTTAGCCAATATCAGTCAGTCCTGATTTATTTGCTTAATACAAATCTCATTGAGTTTCAGCCCCGCTCTTCTCCTTTCAGCTGTTAACCGACCAAGTACATCTTTAATTTCCAAGACCGATGGTGTGGTAGCCGTGGAGAGAGAGAGCGATTTGCATAAGGCCCCAGAAGGGTGCCAAAACTCTTCACGCTTTAAACAACAGCCTTTATTATTCTGTAAGTGGATGTGTTGAATTTTCATGCTTTTGTTTCCAGTTCAGCCCTGACAGAAAAGAATAAAGTAGATTTTGCCAGCACCCCTGCTGTGCCCTGGGGGAGAAATTCAATGTGCCTCATTTGTCTTAATTGGAGAACCGCCCTCAGCACCAGCTTTTTCTATGAATACATTAGCATAACAGACAGAAAATTCAAGCCCACTTTGGTAGAAGTAGTCTCCCTCCCCACTCCCACCCCAAACCTCCCATTTTTGGACTAATAAAAACCGCAAGAGGGGAGAAGTACATGTTTCATCTCCTGGATTTCTTCGAGTTGCTGTTGTAAAATTCTCTGTACAGGAGAGATGCATTAGGCCTATTTTATCTCTGCACCGTTATTAGAACCGGTCATGAAAAATGTGATAAATATCATCCATGACAGAGAGCTGAAAGCTTCTCTTTTTTCTTCATAATGTGCTAATCCTATAGACGTGTTCTCTGACGGGTTAGGCTGCTCTTTCAGAGGGGAGAGTGGGTTTTACACAGAGACAAATGTGTAGCGGCTCTGAATGAATCTGTGAAAAAAGAAAGAAGGAAAGGAAAAGAACAATTCTTACCGAGGTGAATTTATTAACACTAGAAACAAACGCAGTTGTCTCAGTCAGAGCAGGATTTTAAACTCTGTGCCAAGTCGCTGGAGAGCTATTAAATTCATCTTCACGTTTTTCATATTGCAACGGGGTTCTGAGTCTGGACAAACAGCCTGCGCTGTGTAAATCATTCCCCACATCCAGGCTCTTCCAGCATCTGATTGAACTAATGGAATTTAAAGGAAGGTGTTTCAAAAGAAATATTTCGTTTACATGTTCCCAAGACTGGTATTAATTCTTTCATCACATCTGTTCAACCTGCCTCTACCATTGCCAGCATGTGAAAGCGGTGGAAAACACGGGGAAAGATATCATTTCTTAATAAAACGTGGTGTACACATTCTCTTGGAAAGATGGCTGCCTTTCAAAAAAACAATGAATCCATATTTTGTCTTGATTTTTCTCCAGCAGGCCTAATTTACCACGTCAGTCACACGCTGCTCTCACTGAAAGCCTTCCAGGGATTTTAAAGAAGGTGGGGTGTTGTGTTGTTCTTGTGGTCGTTGTGTTGTTCAAAGCCTGTTTTGTTTTGAAATCGTTGTATGCCCACTTAAAAATTAAATACCTTTTCGGTCAGGTCCGTGTGGGGAAATGGGAGGCAAAATCATTTTGGAATCATAATTGTGAGATGCAGACCCTTCCGTGGCCTAGAGACCACCAACCCATTCTTACTTCAGAGGAAAGCCTGGACAGGTCGCCAGTTTCAGACGGGTACACTTCTTCGGAAGCCTGAAGGCTAAATTGAGGGGTTCGTGTCCCCTCCCCGTCCCTTCCCTTCTCCCTCCTCCCTGCCTCCACTTCTCATTCACCCGGCCCCAATAAACATTCCAAGAGGCCAAGAGGAGGTGATGAGTGCTGGAAATGAGGAATAAAATGTTTGCTTTCTTCTGTAAATGATTCTAAAAATAATCATTTGGCTTTATCTGTCCTGTGAGAGGATGTCAGCTTTTCGTTTTACTACTGGTTTCATTTACATTATAAAAATGACAAGCCGTTTACCCAGTTTATCAGATAATCCCCGCTGCTTTCTAAACAAACATTCCAGCCACTCGGAGAGTTCTGCCTTGAATCCTCCTCCCCCCGCCCCAACTCGCCTTGAGGTCTCCTCTGGGGTCTGAACTCACTTGCTTCAGCCTGTCTGAAGCCTCTCTCCATCCCAGGCTCTTTTGTTTCCTTAAAAAAAAGAAAAAGAAAGAGAAGAAAAATTACTCCTCTTTGAGGAAATTTATGTTTACTGCTGTTCCTAACAACTTTTAAAAATCATATGGAAAGAGGAAACACTGCTTTGGAAAGCAGGTGTTCTCCTTACTCGCTACAAGTAATAAATCTGGACTGAATTACAGCTGTTCTTAGTACGTTGATACTATTGTCCTTAAGTATATTTTTCTTAATGTTAGCCATTCTAAGAATCATGTGTGTTCACCTGATCAAAATGAGAAAATACTGAAAATCAAAGAATGAAAGCCACTCCTGCTTGGGTTTTTTGGGTTTTTTTGTTTTTGTTTTTTTTTTTTTTTAATCGCTCCAGTTTCTGCGAAATACATCCTTTGCAGATGTATTAAACAAAACACACACTGGTCTGGTACTTCGCTGTTCACACACACACACACACACACACACACACACACACACACACACACACACGATGTTGACTTTACCCCCCGACCTAGGTTGAGAGGTGCCAGTGGCTTTAAGCTCTTTGGGAAGCCTAACCAGGTGTTAGCCCTAGCAGAGTTAAAGAGGACTGCTTGATAGTAATTTATACATTATTTTTGTGCCATCACTCTCTATGAAAATCTATTTTCCCTACAAAAATTAAGCATTTGTAGTAAGGACTCTTCAAAACCAGGCATAGGTATTGGGAGGGGCAGTGCTTGTGAAGGTTGAAGAACAGATGGAAAGGAAAGAAAGGAAAGAAACTCTTTCCATGTCCACAAAACATACATTTATCTTGAAGACCCTGAGTGAAAATAATCCTGATGATTTCACAAGGTACGTTACTGGGGGCTAACAGTTACGTGGGTAACTTGATCGAGAGACAGGTCTTGACGTGGCATCTCTCAGAAGAAGCTCCTGGGATTCTTCTACAGATCAGTTCTTGGAAGCCTGAAATTTCAAAAGTTACATAGATACTAATATGGAAAAAAAATCTAGACTTGACTTTGAAAAGCGCTCTTTGACTATACAGATTTATTTTACTTACACAAGTTCCTTAGGTGATCAAAACACAACAGCCAAGAATTAGGAGAAAACCTATGGACCAGAGTGAGTAGGACTAGAATTTAAGGCAAAATACAGTTCAAATAACAATGACCTAAAATTCCACGTGATAATCATTTCCGCTGCAGATACAAAGAAAAAGACGTGTAAGCACTAATTTAACATCAAATTAACAATAAGAGGTGCCACTTCCTGTAGTAACAGGCATAATGAGGTGAAGAGGAGAAAACACTTATACTGTATCTGTTTTTTTACGTTGAAATTTCTCACTTTAGGGAATTTGTAACAAATGAGCCAAATGGGAGTCCCTTGTTTATTGAGGGAACACCCTGCTTATTATTTTTTGTTGTTGTTTAAAAGTCTTTGGAAGCTATCGATTGACTGTGCACTTTCTCGGTTGATAACCTCTGTGTCTGATTCTAAAGACTTAGCCAGCATAAACTGGGGGAATCATTTTAAATAATCTCTGGCTTATCTGTGGACTGTTTTCAGTGATAGATACATCTGCTTCTCTGAAAAGAGAAGGAATGTCAGATAATGAATGATGGTTGTTAAGTAAAGATTTCCTTTCGCTTTTAACCTTCAAAAGGGTGGGGGCAAGACATCTCTGTGAGGTATGCGATTGTGCATGGCATTTTTCCCTCTGGAAAACCAACCAGTACCCTGTAAGAAGGTGAAATAGAAGCAGCACACTCTGGCCTGGATCTGGTGGTGTCTGGACAAACTGGAAAAGGATCAAGAGGGACGTGGCTGTAGCTGTTCCCAGCAGCTTTCTAAGATGTCTGAAAAATGAAGAAAGAGAACAGAGAAGGCATGTAAGAGATCGTATACAAATATCCTCGATAGTGGAGGCAAAGAGAGGAAAAGCACTCGTCAAAAAGGATCAACAGCAGAAGGAAGTTTGGGTGGTACAGGAGTGCTCAAGAAGCCTAGGTAGGGTTGGGGGAGACACTGAAGGCTGGGTGGCAGCAGGAATCCATGAAAAGCACAAAGCAGGGCAGGTGATGCTGTCCAGCATTCTCTGGGCTGTGACATGGCTATTTCCCTCATTCATTTAAAGAAATTGCTCATCTCTCTATCACAGATTCTGTCCTAAGAACTGAGTTAAAGTGGAATGAAACCTAAGGGAAAAAAAAAAAAAATCCAGCTGATAAAATTGCCACAGGCTTCTACAAACCACTTGGCTTGATGGGACTTGGATAGGATAGCTTGTAAACTTAGGCAACGCTTCACTCCCTATGTGACTGTGATTTGCAGGGGTCCCAGCAAATTCAAGGGAAAGATCTTCAACTCTGCTGTCTGTATTCAGATGTGTACTGATGGGATGTAAGTGAGGGCAGTGGGTCCCAGATCACAGAAGCAAAAATGGCATCCCTTAGAAGAAAATCCGTAATGAGAGAGAAATTCTGCCTTGTGGACCAGATGCAAAAACAGATCTAACAACCTGGGAACAGTGGGACCAAGTAGAATAAACCTGAACTTGACTCCATCCTTAGAGATCTCCTGGATATAATGGGGAAAAGAAGACCATATGTGAATGTGGGATAAGAAAATGAGAAGAGGGATGGGAGTTCCTGTCGTGGCTCAGTGGTTAATGAATTCAACTAGGAACCATGAGGTTGCGGGTTCGATCCCTGCCCTTGCTCAATGGGTTAAGGATCCGGTGTTGCCATGAGCTGTGGTATAGGTCCCAGATGCGGCTCAGATCCCGCATTGCCGTGGCTCTGGCGTAGGCTAGCAGCTACAGCTCCATTAGACCCCTAGCCTGGGAACATATATGTGCCGAGGGAGTAGCCCTAGAAAAGGCAAAAAGAAAAAGAAAAAAAAAAGGAAGGAAGGAAGGAAAGAAAGAAAAGAAAATGAGAAGAGGGAGATGTGTTAGAGATCCAGAAGTAGGTAAGAATCTCAAGGAATTCAGGATCAAGTGCAGAGACCAGGGTGCCTAAGGTTTTGGAGTTTAAAAGCTGGTAAGCACCACCATTCAGGTGGCCTGAGCTCAGCAGTGGGGATATGATGGGACAGTGCCAGAAGCATCATCAGCATCAATCTGAGCAGCTACAGAGCCTAGGAACAGCTGGAGGCTGGTAGCGATATACAGGCAGTGATAACAAAGAAAGAGAGGAAGTTAAGATTCAGTCAAGCTGGAGTTATTGATCAAAATGTTAAACTGACCTTCCCTAAGAATAATAGGCTATTAAGGATTAAGGGAGGTTTTTATATGGACATATGGTGTATTTTGGAAAACAGGCAGGGAATGTATTGGTCTGCTAGGGTTGCAATAACAAAATCCCACAGACGGAGTGGCTTAAATGACCGAAATTAATTTTCTCAGAGTTCTCAAGGACGTAAGTCTAAGATCAAGGTATCATCAGGGATGCCTTGTGAGCATTCTCTCCCGGGCTTGCAGATGGCTTCCTTCTTGGTATCCTCACGTGGTCTTTCCTCTGTGTTCATACAGAGCGCGCTCTCACACCTCTTCTTATAAGCACACAAGTCCTATTAGATTAGAGTTCTCTCTAATCTCTTGGTCACTGAATTCTTTAAAGATCAGTCTCCGTTCTGAGTATCCGTTCTGGCTCAGCAGAAACAAATCTGACTAGCATCCATGAGAATTGCAGGTTCGATCCCTGGCCTCGTTCAGTGGGTTTAGAATCTGGAGTTGCCATGAGCTGTGGTGTAAATCACAGATGCGGCTTGGATCCCTTGTTGCTCTGGCTGTGGCATAGGCCGTCAGCTAGAGCTCTGATTTGACCCCTAGCCTGGGAACCTTCATATGCCGTGGGTGCAGCCCTAAAAAGACGTGTCTCCAAATGCAGTCACATACTAGGTTACTGGGGATTAGGGCTTCAATAGCTGAGTGTGGGGGAGACAGAATTCAGTCCAGGAGCCAGGATGGACCTTTATGAATGAACCTAAAGAAAGGGAAAAGCTCAAGAGTTTTACCTTGCTCCCACCTTGGTGGCTGAAGTTGATCATCCACCTTGGAGTGTGGATATGAGCTGTAGATGACAAAGGCCTGTTGCATCAAGCAAAAACCCCATTATTCTTCTCTGAGTTTCCAAGGAATGGTATTGATTCACCCTCTAGATTGATGGGTATTTTAACCAAGAGAAGTGTTTGTCACTTACACCCACACCAGTGAGAACAATGTCAACAGTGTGAATTCTGACCATCATGAATTTTCATCTATTTGGAGAAGGTGTGTTCTATTTCAGATTCATGTTATTACTATTTGTTGCATCCCAGTCTTCAGAAAGCAGAGAAATAAAAATATGAATGTGATATCAATGTATTCCATTGAGCCGATACAAATACCATAACTTAAAAACAAATTTTAGGAGAAATGGAAAACCAAAAATATATCAAAATTTCAGCACACCGTTGATCTTCCTCTAAACAAGTCAAGGAGCATCAGTGATTTGATTTTAGCGTATGCCAATAACTGGGCTCAAAGCACTGTCCTGCCATATACTAAATAAATGTTCAGTATCTTTGATTTCTTCTCTTGTAGTGGCTGGCTAGCATATGTAGACACTATGGCATTTTGATTGGCTTGTGGCCATATAAACCAATTCTGACTTAAGCAAAAAAGAACTGTTAGACGAAAAGGGAAAAGTCACAGAATTGAAGACAAGTTCCTGGGCTTTGAAAGGACAGGATGCAGAGTAACTGAGTTTTAAAGTTGTGGGACGCATGATCCAATCATGACTCTTCTTAGGAAGCCACTATTGGGATAAATAACAGCCTCAATATCCAAACTTAAATTTAAAAGAGTTAGCAAAAGATGGGTCAGGTGCTGATTTGATGTACAATTCCGCTAAGACCACAAATGATGAGGAAGTGATAGTTTTTCAAGGAAAGCATGTGTGTTATTGGATAAATGGGAATGGACACTGGACAGGAAAATGCAGCAGATGTCCACCAGGAGCAACGGCTGAAATATACCTGTGTTGAATGTTGATTAGGGAAGGGTGAACGTATAAGCACTGACCATAGAAAGAATCCATTCTATCCTTCTCTCCATAAATGTCCTCCAAGGAGGTCTTCAATCTCTGAATACTTAGTATAAGGACCCAAAATTAAGGATGCTGGATAGTGGCAGGGAATGTCTGCCTCACTAGCTGCATTTAAATATTGGTGAAACCGAATCACCCTAAAAACTAGTTCCCTTCCCAGCTTTATGATTAATCTCTCTATCCAAAACTTTATTCCCTGTCTTGTCCCCTTTGACCTCAGTCCTGTGCTTACTGAAAACTATCAACCACAGTCAGATGACTAAAATTGCTGTTGTCGATAGCATCGCTAATATACTAAAATTGCTGTTAACCAGGGCAAGATGAGCTAAAAAAGACCCCCGAGCCATGGGCCACCTGGTGAGAGAATCATAAACCAGAGACGTCCTGATTCCTGAAGCTAGCATTGAGAATATCACAGAAATATCACCGAACAGTGGTTAATTTCAGCCTGTTTGTTCTTCTTAAAAAACAAACAAACAAACAAACAAAAAAAACTGTAACTCAGAAATCAAGTGGGAATGGATCTCAGCCCTGTCTCCCACTTCCCTTCCTAGTGCCCTGCAGTAAACGCCGTACTTTCCTTGCCCACAACCAGGTGCCAGGAGATTGGCTTTACTGCCCATTGGGCAAGAGGACCCAAGGCTGGTGGGAGACATTAGGTCCGTCTTTGCCTCCTGTGGAGGACCTGAGTGTCCTTTCCTGGTTTTCTATTGCTGCCACCATCACTTTCTCCCCTTTCCGATTTTTCCGTATGATCTTCATTAGTTCCCCATCTCGCCACAGATCTGCTCACTAGCCCAGTAGCTCAGCAATGCCAAACCTGAAGCAATGGTAGCTGAGTTTTAGTGTCTCATAAAATAGCAGTCTTAATATGGAAATGATATTCCAATCTCACTATTTTCCAACTTTTGGTGCCCAGGCCTTGGAACCTCAGCTATTGCTTCATGACCCCATGTTGGTCTGACTATATAGCTCTTTAGCAAAAACAAATTCTTGTAATGCAATTAAGGAAAGTTTAGGTACAGATTAAGCAGGCTTTCAACTATGTTTGGGCATTTTTTAAGGCTGGTCTGATTTTAAAATGGCTCCCGTAAAGACCAAGTGGGGGAACGCCAAGCACTCTGGGCAATACTTCAAAAGTCAACAGCTGCTCAGCATTCCCAGTCAATCCCAATTTGCCACTTGGCTGCTTACTGATGAGCTGCTCGTACAAGTGTTTGATAGCCCCATGGCGTATTCCCTAGTTCACCCATTGGCTTGTCAAGCTTTGGGCAGATATCTAGTACCCCAGAAGTTTGGCTTCCCTGCAAAATAGCTTGTTATAAGGGAGAGAGTATTTAATTGGAAGCCAGGAGTCCAGTTTCAGGTTTGAATTGTCCCTAATTACATGGTATTAGGCAAGTAACATATCTGGGCTTTAGGTGTTTGGGGGAGGCAGCAGGGGGGAGCTTGCGGTCACTGCTGTTAGCATTTATTATGGGAACTTCAAACATTCAAAAGCAAAAAGAATAATAAAATGAGTACTATGTATCTATCATCTACTGTCAATAATTGTTAATTTTGATTTATAGTTACCTTGGCTTACCTACTAGATTATTGTAAAACAAATCCCAGACTTCATAGTATATCCGTAAATATTTCAGAACGTATCTCCAAAAGATTAGAACTATTTTGTTTTCAAAAATTACGCTAACATTGTAACCCAGCAGGACCCTATGGGGCCCTTACCAGGACAGACCCCTCCCCCCATGTCTTCTGCTTTAGCTTCTCTCTGAAGTTCGGAGATAACAGTATCTGATGCCCATTTCCTGAGTTGTTTTACAGATGCTAAAAGCCCCAGCAAATGGAAGACATTAACTACTTGATGACCATGAGCACAGAGGCCCCAGGCCTCCTGGAGCCTGAGGCTTGATAATGTTAAGCCCTGTGACACCACCCTGTGACCTCACCATCAACCAATCAGAGGACTGTGCACAAGCCGATCACACACCCTGCGACTCCTTTCCTTCACCTTGTCTTTTAAAGCTGTCCTGGACTCCTTGTACACTGCCTTACAATAAATACTGCAGCTTTCTTCACCACAACCTGGTGTCAGTAGATGGGCTTTACTGAGTGAAGGCCAGTGGTCCCAGGTTTGGTTCAGTAACAACTTTAGATACTAAAAATAATAATAATTTAGGAATGTTTTAAAATATTGATAGTGTTCAAATTGTCCTGATTGTCAGTTTTGTTAATGCTTTTTCAAAAGGATCCAAATGAGGTTTATTAAAATTTAGTTGTTGAAATATTTTTTAAGCCTATTTTAAACTATAGATATTCTCTCTCTCTCCTTCTCTCTCTCTTTGAATTTCTCTCTCCCCTTCAACTTATTTAGGGGGGAAAAAACTTGAGCATTTATCCTACAGATTTTCTCAGTCTAGACTTTGCTATTGGCATCCGTGTAATAATAGCGTTTAATATATTCTTTTCTCCCCTGTATTTCCTATAGTTAGATCTAGAAACTTGGTCTGTTCAGGTAATAATTTGGAGTCTGTTCAGGTAATAATTTGGGGGAGTAATGCTTTTTAGGTGGTATTGTGTCCTTCCATTATGAAGCATAGAATGTCGAGCTATTTCTCCTTTTGAGTTACTAGCAGCCATTGATAATCATTGTTTATATGCTGCAAAATGGTGATACGATACTTTTAGCATGGCTGCTACATTTATTAGCTGGAATACTTCTATAAACCGTAACTTCCCCTTGCCAACGATTTCTTTATCCTGCAGTATAGATATAGAGGAAAGGCAGGATTAATGCTTGAACATTTCCCTGTATTTGCAAGTTTTAAAAAAATAATAAGCTGTTTTCTTCGGCATCTTCCAAAGGAGAGCAATGAGATTTAGTTTTGCTTTTTAAGATCAGCATCCACTTGTACATTTAACCATATTTGCTATGCTTTTATTCCAGTTATTCCTATTTCTGCCCAAACTGGCTAATGGGAACCTCTTCAATTAATCTCGAACGGACGCATAAAACACTCAACATGCACCAAAAAAATATGATAAGCTATGTAGGAAATGTAATGAAACTGAGCAAAAAAACACTCCTGGAACTAAAAAAAAAAAAAAAAAAACAATTATAACAGATTGTAGGATGTAAGTTTAATATACAAGTGAATCCCTTGTGATCAGTGGTGAAAAAGTACAATTCGAAATTTAAATTGCCATACTGTTTACATTAGCACCAGAAAATGAACTACTTGGTATAAATCTAACAAAATATGTACAAGATCTGTATGAGAAAAACTATAAACCTCTGATGAACAAAATCACAGATCATAAAAAGAGAGAGATTCTGTGTTCATGGATAGAAACACTTGATAAGATGTCCATTCTTCCCAACTTGGTCTATAGATTCAATACAATGCTGGTCAAAATCCTGGCAAGTTATTTTGTGGATGTCGAGAAACTGATTCTCAGGTTTTATGGAGAGACAAAATACCTGGAATATTCAACACAATAATTGAAGGAGAGCAAAGTTGGAGGACTGACACTAAATAACGTCAACACTTATTATAATTAAAAACTTCTGTTCTGCAAAAAATAATGTCAAGAGAATGAGAAGGAATTCCCTGGTGGCCAGGTGTGTAAGAACTCAGCATTGTCACTGCTGTAGCTCAGGTTACTGGTGTGGCTTGGGTTTCATCCCTGGTCAGGAACTTCATGGGTGTAGCCAAAAAAGAGAGAGAGAGAATGAGAAGACAAGCCACACATTAGGAAAAAAATGCATTAAGGAAAAAAATCTTCGCAAAGGACATCAAATAAAGGATTTACCCAAAAATATACAAAGAACACTTAAAATTCGACAATAAGAAAACAAACTGATTCAAAAGTGGGCTGAGGGGATGAAGAGGAGGGTAAGGAGGAGCAGGAAAGGAAGAAGAAAACATTGTAACTGACAAGAAAGCAAAGCAAAACAATACCTTTGTCTCTGCAGTGCTGACAGTTGAATGTGCGTCCAGACACAAATCCATGAGACTTTCTTTAGTGCTCTCTTTTGTCATTTATTTATTTATTGCTTTTGGGGGCCACACTTGCAGCATATGGAAGTTCCCAGGCTAGGAGTCAAATCAGAGTTACAGCTGCCAGCCTACACCTCAGCCACTGCAAGATGGGATCCAAGCCGTGTCTGTGAACTACACCCCAGCTCAAGGGAATGCCGGATTCTAAATCCACTGAGTGAGGCCCGGAATTGAACCCTCATCCTCATGGATCCTAGTCAGATTTGTTACTGCCAAGCCAAATGGGGACTTTATTACTTTTTTAATGGAAAGGTTAATAATACAAAAAACTTAAAGTTATCAAGAAGTCAAATTGTGATGATGACCGTGTTTAAATCAAGTCTGAAGGATAAAAATAGGCAGGGATTTTGGGATTTTGAAAATACTTTTAAGGTATTTAGGAGATTGTCTTTATGTGTAATATCTCCATTCTTAGTGATTCCAGATAAATGATATGTGACTGTAATTTCTTCCTTGGTTAAATTATAAGCTATTATACATTACACCATGATTGAATATATGCCATTTCAAACCAAGCCCAAGATAAATGACCTATATTTCAAGGTAAGCACTTTACATTTGAAAAGAAGACAACAACCTTGGACTATTACTAAATCTCAGAGCAGAAAGACTGATATATCACATATTCTAAATATCATTGAGTCGAAGGCAATGAAATTTATTATATACTATGAAATTTGAAACTGTATGTGGGCTTTTAAAATGTACTTCATGGTTCAGTACTATTAAGTCCTGATACATCCAGTTGATGCATCACGTCATCAACCTGCCAGGAAGCCTTTGGAGAGCCATTTGTCCCTGGATCCAAATCAAATATGTACCCTGACTGTTAAAAAATATTTTGTTAAACTAAATGACTGAGCAATCTTTGACAGGACTGCCAAATGAATGATGACAACGGTTGACCACTTTGGGCCCTGGGGCCATATTACCAAAAGGAAAAAGAGAAAAATCTGTTCTTTCTAGTCCGATCTTAGGCAGAACAAATGCATTATTCTTTCTTAAGAATTTTGGTTGAGGTCTAAGGTTCTTGCAGCTTTTCATATGGGAATTTAACAGAGTATAGATGTCACTTTTCCTGTGTATTATCTGAAGTGACATATACTCAACAAATTGGGTGCATAACATTAGTTCTGAAGCACAACAAAGTTGAGGCGGAATGGAAAGAGGTATGTAGGAGCTTGACTTCCCTGAGTTCAGATTTCAGCTTTACCACTTAGGAGGCTCCTAGTCTTACAGTGGAATAATAATATCTATCTTTTGGGACTGCTGTAAAGGTTAATGGTGAATGTTAAGTGCCTGACATATTGGAGGCATTCATTAAAAAGATAGCTTTTATTATTATTATCTAACAACAACAGTCTTATTCTGAAATTGCTAACTTAGAGGCTAATGAGAATAAACATATGAAAACGATTAAAAATAAGACGATTAAAAATAAGACGATGGGGAGCAGTCAGCTGGGAACTGCAGAACCTGCCTAAAGGCATTAAAAACAATGGTATCAACAGTAATCAACTCACCTTGTCAACTGAACCTATGGTATCTGCCTTTTTGGCCTCTAAACATTAAAATTCTTTCTAATAATGTATTTAGGAAAAGGCATCAGAAATTCTTTTGCCTTCGGGTAACTTTATACTCTAGGCAGGCAAAAGAAGTTTTCCTTTTTTTTTTTTTTAACAAATAGTTTCTAAATTTAAGCTTCCCCTCATCCCTTTGACCAACACATTAGTAATTCTACACTTTCCAACACTGTTTTACTCCTCCCCTGCTGATTCAGAAAACATGAGCATTTGGATATTCAAGAGAAGCTTGTTCAGCTTTTCTATCCGATCACCTGAATCTGTAACTGAACCCAGGTTTAGCCGATCACCACTCACAAGCCAGTGATTCGAGAGGCAAGTGTTAATAGGAAGGAAGGGTGCTTTAATCCAAAAGCTGGCAGTCTGGAGGGATGGTGGACTCATGTCCAGAGATCAACTCTGAAGATTCTGCTTAGCCAGGACAGTTTTTAAAGTGAAAAATGGAGGGGGAAGAATCTCAGTGAATCGTGGAGGCAGGAGGTTGGGTTCTGCCGTCTCTTTTGCATGCAGACTGGCTGACTGTTGCCTGAGTCATCTGCCTGCAGGATTGCTTAGGGAGGTGATTGAGAGTAGAGAACTAGTTTTCTTTAGGAAAAGAATCAACAGGTTAGACAAGGCATGGTATGCATTCAGGAGTTTCAATTGCTTAGTGAACCTAATTCCTGTAATTAGGTTCTTTTAAGGTTAGAGGGGAACAGAAATGGTCAAACAGGAAAGGAGCGAAAGAACTGCCTACAGATTCCTGAAGTCAATAGAAAGAGAGCAGAGAGGAGGTACAGGCCACGTTTCCTTTCTTTCAGGAATATGCTGCATTGCTATGATTTTCAAGTCCGAGGCCCGCGACGATGGCTACATAAACGACTATGACTTCTCTAAGACAAAGCCTTAATTTTCAATTTTATTGCATTTCTTTATGTCTTATTACTCTTCCACATTATGTTTTAGGAAAGTTTTGGAAAATACCAAGATTTTACCCATGGGGGAAAAAAAATCCTTTAAACAATTACTCGGGTCTTAAGTTTTAGTTTTTTGGGTTTTTTGGTTTTTGGTTTTTTTTTTTTTCCCAAAAACTGGTTTTCCTCCTGCAACTCTTTCAGAGTTTACTTTCTCACAAAAGATGGGATTTCTGAAAAATTTCCACTGGCAGTAGTCCAGGGCTGTAATTACTTTAAATTAAACCCTCAAGTATTTCCCTTTCTCTTCCTAGCGCCACAAACAATTCCTTCGTCTGAGTGTTAGACTCCGTTTAACTCAGCAAGTTTTGAGAAGCAGTCTGCAAGGCCGCAGGGGGCAGAAATTCAAACTCTGACCTTGAAAGATGTTGCTGGGATCTATGGATGCATATGTTCAACATAGCCCGTAATGCATCCCCCGGGCTCAGGGGAATGTAGGGCACACAGGCGGCCAGAGTGTCTGTGAAGAGAGAAGGGGTTGAGGATGGATCCTGAAGTTGGGCAGGGGGTGAGAGGGTGCTTTTATCGTGGCTAGAAAGCAATTTTAGGCAGCTGTGTAAAATTATTATCCAAAAATGTAAGGATAAAACCTCGATCAGATCAAATAGTTAAAAGAAGTGATTCATAATTCAAGACTCTCATGCTGACTCATTAAGTTGAAAACATTTGCACTTGCCCAGAATTTATTTCATCCTCCAAATATATTTATCACAGTTCAATTTTATGATCTGTCACATGTATGCAAGTCTACCAGCCATAATTATTTTAATGCTACTTAATTTTTTCAAACAGTATCTCTCCAAAGCACTGAAGAGTCCTTGAGGTCAACTCACAATCGGAGGGAAGCAGCAAGAGTGTAACACGTTTTTTTTTTGCAGCAACATGAATGGACCGAGACATTGTCACGCTAAGAGAAGTTGGTCAGACCGTGAGACACCAGCGTCACATGCTATCACTTACATGAGGAATCTAAAAAATGGATACAGTGAACTTCTTTGCAGAATAGACACTGACTCACAGACTTGGAAAAACTTATGGTTTCCAAAGGAGACTGGTTGGGGGTAGGGGGATGGGCTGGGGGTTTGGGATGGAAATGCTATAAAATTGGGTTGTGATGATAATTGTACAATTTTTTTGTCTTTTGAGGGCCATACCCATGGCATATGGAGGTTCCCAGGCTAGGGGTCTAAATTGGAGCTGTAGCTGCTGGCCTACGCCACAGCCACAGCAATGCCACATCCGAGCTGTGTCTGTGACCTACACCACAGCTCACAGCAACACCAGATCCTTAACCCACTGAGGGAGGCCGGGGATCAAACTTGCAACCTCATGGTTCCTAGTCGGATTCATTTCCACTGTGCCATGATGGGAACTCTGATAATTGTACAATTATAATATAATAAAAAATTCATTGAATAAATAAATAAGTGCAGCATAATGTCTTTTCTCACCCTGGTCTCCTCCCACCCCACCCCACCTCAAACACTGGGTTCTAAACTAAGGCAAAAGATAGCTGAAAACAAAAGCTTAAGGTAACCAAAATCCCAAACCTCGTGGGACAGGGACTCTTAAAAAGGCAAATAATGTGAGTACCATAAATGAAAGTCCATTTTTTCTCCTTGAACTTGTTGGCTGAAAATTGCTTTCTCTTGCCTGGAAGAGAAGATATCAGACTCTTAGACCATCTTTCAATGATTTTGTGCAGGAGTCTCTCAGTCCTTCCCTGTGGATGACTTTAGACTTTGCCTTTCTTTTGAATTTTGGAGTTCCGTTGCCATTTGGTTAGGTTGTATTGCTGATAAGTTGAAGATGTCTCTGGTTGCCTGTGATTCGGCTATTAAGAAGATTTACAGGTGGGTCTCTTTAGTCATGCCCTGAAAAGGTGATAAAAATTTTTGTCATCTATTTAGAGGCTATGCAATTTAACATAACTCTACTTTCATTTCTCCTCACCTTATGCATATAATCCATTAAACTGTTTTATAGAGGCTAAATATGAAAGGACAGTGGTACTACAGTATTTCTTAACCTGTTATCAAGACCACAATATTTTAACAGGAATGAAGACCCCAATGCAAATTTCCATTCTCTTTGTATAACATTTATGCAATAAAGAATAAATTGAGTACATGATTTTTCATTTCTGAGTACTAGGGCTAGTAATGCATGAGCTGCAGAGAAGCAAGCATTAATCTATCTAGCTGCTAAGAAATGAAATGTCACTTAGAGGAACTTATTCTTGCTGGCACACTCTTTCATGGAGTTCTCCATCAAAAAGCAGAGAAAAAAGTAATTCTTTTTCCAGTTGCATTATATCAGAGCACGTCTACCCTTTTTCATGTGTCCTGATTTAGTTCCTGCATGTGGAGTGTACAGAAGCTTTGGTTTTTCACGGATACCTCATTTGATTTCATTTTTTCCCAATGAAATAGTGGTTTCTTTAAAAAAGGAAAAGGAGGATAGAAGCAAAGGAAATATTTCCTTTAAAGAATACTTGTTTCTCAATAGCTGTTTTATTTCTGGGCTGGCATCTTATTGCTGTGGGTTATGGGTGGTGTCACAAGATTGTGTGTGTGTGTGTGTGTGTGTGTGTGTACCTGATCAGTTCTCTCACTTGTGTTATTTCTCTGGTTGATTGAGATCACATATTTTTAGGTGAATTAAAATCACAAGTAATGTTAATGATAATAAAGCTCTTTAATATAATAGGTGATTGAAAAGCCTGAGCACAGGAGTTCCCATCGTGGCGCAGTGGTTAACGAATCCGACTAGGAACCATGAGGTTGAGGGTTCGGTCCCTGCCCTTGCTCAGTGGGTTAACGATCCGGCGTTGCCATGAGCTGTGGTGTAGGTTGCAGACGCGGCTCGGATCCCGCGTTGCTGTGGCTCTGGCCTAGGCCGGTGGCTACAGCTCCGATTCGACCCCTAGCCTGGGAACCTCCATATGCCGAGGGAGCGGCCCAAGAAATAGCAAAAAAAGACAAAAAAAGCCTGAGCAGTATTTATTTAGTTTTTAAAGACAGAGCAGTTGTTTTTATATATCTTGCTTTGCAAAACTAGAGACAGTACCATTAATTTTTCTGGTGGGAATACATTTTTAAAATAATATATTTATTTTCAAAATGCTAAATTTAAAAGAACAGACTTCCTTACCACAAACTAGTTTTTAAAATATTTATTCAAGATAATTTATATTTTAAGGAAAATTACAGAAACCTATATTATCATCTATGTTTTGTGGAGTAAAACTATTCATGGACATTTTGTTGATTTTCCACAAATGTGCCTCCCCATAATTAAACATATGGGGAGTTCCCATTGTGGCCCAGTGGTTAATGAATCTGACTAGCAACCATGAGGTTTCGGGTTCGATCCCTGGCCTTGCTCAGTGGGTTAAGGATCCAGCATTGCTGTGAGCTATGGTATAGGCCAGCAGCTACAACTCCGATTTGACCCCTAGCCTGGGAACTTTCATATGCCGCAGGAGCAGCCCAACAAATGGCAAAGACAAAAAAATATATATGTGGTTACATCTTTGTAAATTTATGTCGTCTTTATTGGACATCCTTTAGGGATTCCCTGCTCCAAACAGTGGGATTTTTCCAGGTAACCGAGGCTTCTCCCTTTAACCTGCCAAGATTTTTTGAGTATTTCCTTAAAATTATACCTCATGGGTGCTTCTTTAAAAAAAAAGAGAGAGACCTAATAAACATAATTTTATGTTTCAAACATGACTTACTCCCTCCGTTGTAAATGTGGGATAATGATAATATTTAATTTGCAAGTGTATTTTAAATATTCTTAAAATGCTCACATGGTTGTTATAAGCACCACTAACGGTGCCTCTCCAACCGGGGTCCTGTGAGTCAGCTGAGGCTCATCAAGTTATGAAGGTCCCTGAGGATGCAATGCACACAGGTGCCCCCTTTACAAAACTGGAGTGGGTGGGGCGGGGAGGAGGAGCTCTGTCCTCCCAACCAACCTCTCCCTGCTGCGTCTTCCTGCCAGTAGAACTTTCCTTCCAAGAGCCCACGACCGTCCTGGAGCCCCCCGGCCTTCCTTGGGTGTTATCATTCTAATGGGCTGAGAAACCAGTGAGCTGAGGCTCTTAGTGTCCTGGGTAGCGGGTCCCATGAAGACTGAGGACTTGCCTGTGAGTAAACAGCTTTGTAGTTTCTGGAATGGTCTTTAGGAATCACGGACGCTTGTGTTTATTGTGAGCCTCTCTTGTTGCTTCCTTCCCGTTTTTTAGTTGAGTTCCAGTTAGCTCAGATAGCTGGATAAGTAACCTCTATGTTCAAAATACCTTGCGGTGTTGGATATCACTTCTGGAGGGAGAATAAAGCATGAGACCGTCCTAAATAATATACAGTTGATGGCATCACACTTTTTTTTCAAATTCTTATTTTATTTGATTTGCATATTGACATTTTCTACTTTTTTATTGTAGTATAATGATTTCCAGTGTTTTGTTTGCTTCAGATGTATAGCAAAGTGATTCAGTTACATGTATATTATACATAATATTATGTTATATATTAAAAATAATATACAAGATAATACATATGCTTTTCAGATTCTTTTCCATTATAGGTTATTACAAGTTATTGGATAGTTCCCAGTGCTATACAGTAGTACCTTATTGTTTATCTGTTTTATATATAATATTTTGTATTGCTTATCCCAAACTCCTAAATTTATGCCTTCCCACCCATTTTCCCATTTGTTCCCATATGTTTGTTTTCTATGTCTGAGTCCATTTCTTTTTTGTAAATAAATTCACTTGTATCATTTTTTTTAGATTCTACATATAAGTGATATGATATTTGTCTTTCTCTGACTTTACTTAGCATGAGAGTCTCTGGTTCCATCTATGTTGCTGCAAATGGCATTATTTTGTTCTTTTTTGTGGCCGAGTAGTATTCCATTGTGCATATGTACCACATCTTCTTTCTCCAGTCATATCTCTTTGGACCTTTATGTTGCTTCCATGTCTTGGCTATTGTGAACAGTGCTGCAGTGAACATTGTGGTGCATATATCTTTTCAAATTAGAAAGTTCCTCTTTTCTGGACATACATGGCATTATACTTTAAATAAAAGTGGTTTTCAAACTTGTTTTGACAGCAGAACCCCTTCCCACATCCCATGTTAAAGAAAGTGAAGCAGAGCTACAGGCCCCTTACTCAGCATCTCCTTCTCTCAAAACCAACAGGCCCCCTGAGAGGAGACTCCTTGGAGCCCAGAGCCTTGTTATCTTTTTGTCCCCAAACAAAGTACTCATGTTTACACTCAGTCACTTTTTAATTCTCTGTAATACATGGAGACAACCAGGATAATAGGAGAAAAATATGTTTTCGTAGTGCTAACAGGCAGCGATGTTGAATACGTCCTTTCCTTAAGAAGAGAAGCCAACCTTCTCCCACATTTAAGAATTTGAATGTAGAGTTATTTTTGTTTTTCACTCTTGACAGATGTTTGTGTTCCTCATAGGTGAATTTCTCTACATGCTTTTCAACACCTTCCATCCACAGAGAAGCCAACCTACTCAAATCAGAACTTGTCCTCATTGAGGTAAGATCAGCTGGGATCCTATTAAGGGACTGGTCTTGACACCTAATTTATCCTGTTTGTAATCTCTCAGAACTGATTTTTTTTTTTTAAGTCATTTTTTATGCAGTGGGGAGTAATAACAAGAATTTTGGAGCAGAGTTAGAAATCAGAAATTGCTATGACAACAATGAAATAATGTTGGTGAAATGTGTTTGAAAATGCGATGTATTTAATATTCTTTGAATTATAAATTGCATTTCAATTGAGAACTAAACATTATGTGCTAAGGACAGTTCGAGGCCTGGGGATGCAGCCATGAACAAGACAATCTCTCTCCTCATAGTGCTTACATTCTGATAGAGACAAATAAATTAATAGATTTATTATTATTTTTTTTAATTACATCATCACCATCTTCATGATTAAATAGAGGAATTTGCTTCTTTATGCCATGCTTAATATTCGAATTGTGGACACAGCGAGTTTGAAGTCTGAAGGTGAAAACTTGGGTTTTTATCGTGCCTCCCCACCACATATTACTTTGATAGATTCACAAGCAAGTCATCCTCATTTGCAAATGTAGGACGGTAATTATGCTTAAGTCACAAGAGTGTTTTAAATATTTTTTAATATGGAAAATATATTTTATATATCTTAAATTGTTACAAAATACTACACAGTCTTGGGCCTAGTTCTATTAATATGTTGTCTTTCTGCAAAGAAGCATAATGTGCTGACCTAGCTTTAGCTAATTTAGGATATCTATTTTTTTCTAAACATACGGTAAAAAAAAAATTAATTGGAAACAGTAGTGTCCATTGTTCAAGACACTATGAATTGTGTGCATGTAGCAACATTTAACTCCATACATAGCTGTGAATTGGCCAGTGTTTTGCCAACAACAGAGTAAATGACAACTATTCACACATCAGTTCTCCATTGTTCTGATTACAACCTCATACATGGGGTGATTCATGGTTTACTTGTTTTTCAAGTCACAATTTCAGGCAGCATCATTTGTCTTCCATCGGCAATTCATACTTAGACTGAGGGTCCATGTGCTGATCTCTTGTATTTCATATAATTTCCATCTTGGACAGCCTCCTTCAGACTACAACATCTTTAAAGTAAAGGCAGAAGATGGCCTTAAAAAACAAGAAAATGCAACCTCTTGTTTATGTCTGTTTCATGATCCTAATTATTTTGCCCTGTAGAGAGTTTCCGTGGCAGGTATAGAGGGGTTTCTTCAGTAAATTTTGGCCCCTGAATATTGTAGAACATGTTACTGCCTGTTTATATGTCACACATCAAAATCAGTCCGATTCCAGGAGAAGCACATGAGTTAGAAACATAGATTTGGACCAGCTAAGAAAAGACAGATGATAGAAGGAAGATGGTCTTGAATATGGACATTTGTTGATTTGTATTTTCACTCAGGAAGCATGTTGTAAATGCTTAATACGTACCAGATCCTGTCCTAGGAAAGAGATGCACATTCCCTATGCTCAAGTAGAACCAATCTAGTGAGTGAATGACCTAAATAGCTATAAAACACAAATAGGGACAGCAGGGACAGGACATGAGAGAAAGGCATGGCAACAAAATGAGTGCGATCTAGAGCAGCAAATTCAAGCAAAAGATTTGTGGTTGATGGAGCTGGGGGGGAGCGGGATTAGCAACTATACTTCTAACAGGATGGGATTTATTTTAGGGCTAAGGAAAATGTCCTAAGATTAGATACTGGTGCAAAACCTTTTGAAAATATTTGCAAAAAAACCCTGAAGCACTGAATTGAGTGCTTTAAAAAGGTAAACATTATAATATTTGAATTATACCCAAATTAAAGAAAAAAAACAAAAACAGAATACAGTTCAGGGAAACAACGAATTTTCCAATATAAATGGATATATTTGTTTTCTAGGGCTACCATGACAAAATACCGCAAATTTGGTGGCTTGAAATAACAGAAATGTGTTGTCTCATAGTTCTGGAAGATAGAAGTCCAGAGTTAAGACATTGAAAAGCCATGGTCCCTCTGTAACCTGTAGGAACGTCCTGTCTCACTCCTCCCTAGCTTCTTGTGGGAGCTATCCGTCTTGGGCTTTTCTTGGCTTGGAGCTGCATCCTTGCCATCTCCGCCTCTGTCATCACATGATGTTCTCTCTGTGGGTCTGTTTCTAAATCTCTCTCTTCTTATTAGGACACCAGTCATTTGGATTAGAGCCCACCCTGATGACATCATCTTAACTTGATTACTGTGAAGGTTCTCTTTCTAAATAAAGTTACATTCTGAGGTTTAAGAAGGACATAAATTGGAGGAGGACACTCTTCCACACATGACACTGGCACATAGAGAAGAAGAGTGTTTGGACTTTGTTAGAATGGACCTATAATGCTCATAATAGGAGTTTGCTCTTAAATTCCTAGCAAAAATTCAGTTTTGATTTTTGAGCTGGAAAATTAATGGAAGTATATGTTAAGAGAATTAATCTGGTAATAACTGGTAGGATGATTTGGATTTAAAAGAGACAAGATCGAGTTCCCTTGTGGTGCAGAAGGTTAAGGATCTGGTATTGTTCCTGCAGCAACTTGGGTCGCTGCTGTGGTGTGGGTTTGGTTCTGGGCTGGGGAATTTCCATAGGCCATGGGTGTGGCTGAATAAAAAGAGAGAGAGAAACAAGAAGTAGTAAAATCAAAAAGGAAGGTTGGGAGTTCCCGTCGTGGCGCAGTGGTTAACGAATCCGACTAGGAACCATGAGGTTGCGGGTTCGGTCCCTGCCCTTGCTCAGTGAGTTAAGGATCCGGCATTGCCGTGAGCTTTGGTGTAGGTCACAGACGTGGCTCGGATCCTGCGTTGCTGTGGCTCTGGCGTAGGCTGGCAGCTATAGCTCCGATTCGACCCCTAGCCTGGGAATCTCCATATGCCGTGGCAGTGGCCCAAGAAATAGCAAAAAAGACAAAAAAAAAAAAAAAGGAAGGTTGTAGAGAACACTGAGGAGGGAAAGTTCTCAAACTTGTTCAAGGAACCCATGCCCCTACCATCACCTTTTTTAAAATCTACAATATTCTGTAATTAGTCTGCCTCTAAGACATAAGAATGGTAGAAATGCTGATTATCAGTTTAGATGGTTGTGTGAAAAACCCATACAGTAGAAATGTATTTGAATTACTCACCCGTAAAAATGCAGAGAAGTAGAGACATAGAGAGAATATTTTAGATGAAATTCTCAGAATTTGATGATGGAGTAGATATGTGCAGGGGAGTGAGATACCAAGAACAGCTTCTGGATGTGGTTTACACAAATAGGTAATTCGTTCATTGAAATAAGGGATGTTGGAAGAGGGCCAGTTTTGGATAGGGAGTAGAGATAGTGATGATGAGTTCAACATTGCTTGGGTTAAATTTGAGATGCTTTTGGTATATATTCAGTGGTTATGTAAAGGATCTGAAGCTCCCTTGTGAGTTTATGTGTAAGAGACAATTGAATTTAGGATATGCAGAAGATCTCTTAGAGAGTATCCAGTATCATGAAGGAAAAGATACTGGAGCAAAAGTTGAAGAACTCTTTTTTATTTTTATTTTTTTGTCTTTTTGCCATTTCTTCGGCCGCTCCTGTGGCATATGGAGGTTCCCAGGCTAGGGATCGAATTGGAGCTATAGCCACTGGCCACAGCAATGCTGGATCTGAGCCGCGTCTGCGACCTACACCACAGCTCACGGCAATGCCAGATCCTTAACCCACTGAGCAAGGGCAGGGATCGAACCCTCAACCTCATGGTTCCTAGTCGGATTCGTTAACCACTGCGCCACGACAGGAACTCCAAAAGTTGAAGAACTCTTAAATGAAGAATAGGTGAAAGATGATGAGCCTGCAAATTATATAGACTGGGAGAGACAGTAAAGGAAGGGAAAAAAACAGCAAAATTTCTCTATTGAAAGTAAGAGAAGGGACAATTTCAGATGAAGATAATGGTCAATAATGTCTAATGATATTGAGAAGTCAAGATGAAAATTTGGCCTCCTGGCGATGATTGAGACTCTGTCCAGATAAACACCAATTGTATGCTGATAACTCGCAGATATAAAACTCTAACCCAGCTCTTTCTTGAACTCCAAACCCATATCTCCAATTGCACATTGAATGTCTACTAGGCCTCGTAAGCTTAACATATTCAAAAGAAAGCTCCTGATTTTCTTCTCTAAACTTATTCCTCCAGCTGACTTCGTCATCTCACTTCATGTCAGTTCCATATCCTTGACTCTTTTCTTTCACCCAACTCATCCAGTCTTCAACAAATTGTATTAGCTCTATTTTCAAGGTATTCCAACCTCTAACCACCTCCCCATGCCAGACTCCAGTGTTCCTTTCTCCTTCTTTCTTCTTCCTTCTCCTTCTTCATGGCTGCACCAATGGCATATGGAAGTTCCTGGGCCAGAGACTGAATCCAAGCTGCAGCTGCAACCTATACCACAGCTGTGGCAACACTGGACCCTTAACCCATGGTGCCACAGTGGGAACTCCTGTTTCTTATTTTTATTAATAGATTTGTTGAAATATAATTCACATACCACATAATTTATCCACAATTCAATGGCTTTAGTATACCCACAATATTATATATCCATCACCACAGTTAATCTTGGAACATTTAGTTACCTCACCCCCACCCCCCCCCAAATTAACAGTCATTCCCCATTCCCTCATCCCCCCAGTCCCTGGCACCATGAATTTATTTTCTATACCTATGAAATTGTCTATTCTGGACTTTTCATATAAATGGATTTGTATACAATGCGCCTTTTTGCGACTGGCTCCTTTCATATGGTGTAATGTTTTCCAAGTTTGTCTATTGCATATCAGTACTTCATGTGTTATATATCATATATTGTTTATCAGTACTTCATTTGTTTTTATGACTGAATAATATTCCGTTGTATGGCCATGCCACACTTTGCTTATCCATTCATTTATTGATGGACATTTTGATTGTTTTCACTTTTTGGTTCTTATGAATAATGATTCTATGAATATTCGTGTTTTTTAAAATTACTTAATGAATTTTATTACATTTATAGTTGTACAACAATCATCATAACCAAATTTTATAGCATTTCCATCCCAAACCCTCAGTATATCCCCCCATCCCCCAACCTGTCTCATTTGGAAACCATCAGTTTTTCAAAGTCTGTGAGTCATTATCTGTTCTGCAAAGACATTGATTCTGTCCTTGTTTTAGATTCCACATGTAAGTGATATCTTTTGATGTTGGTGTCTCATTGTCTGACTGACTCCACTTAGCATGATAATTTCTAGGACCATCCAAGTTGCTGCAAATGTCATTATTTATTTCCTTTTAATGGCTGAGTAATATTCCATTGTGTATATGTACCACATCTTCTTTAGCCACTCCTCTGCTGATGGACATTTAGGTTGTTTCCATGTCTTGGCTATTGTATGTAGTGCTGCAATGAACATTGGAATACATGTGTCTTTGCGAGTCATGGTTTTCTCTGGTTAGATGCTCAGGAGTGGGATTGCTGGATCAAATGGTAGCTCTATTTTTAGTTTTCTGAGGAATCTCCATACTGTTTTCCACAGTGGTTGCACCAATTTACATTCCCACCAACAGCGTAAAAGCGTTCCCTTTTCTCCACACCCTCTCCAGCATTTATTGTTGGTAGACTTTTGGATGATGGCCATTCTGGCTGGTGTAAGGTGGTACCTCATAGCGGTTTTGATTTGCATTTCTCTAATAATGAGTGATGTTGAACATCTTTTCATGTGTTTTTTGGCCATCTGGAATATTGATGTTTTGTTTGAAAGTGTGTTTTCCTTTTTCTTAGGAGTGCACTTGCTGGGTCATAGGGTAACTGTGTTTAACCTTTTGAGGATCTGCCAGATTGCTTTCCAAAGCAGTGTCTGTTATTTCTTGGTGGAATGATTGTGTCACCGTTGTTGCTGCTCTCCTCGGTTCCATCCTTGCTCCCTACAGTCCATTTTTCTTGCTCACCTCCCTCTGATGGGTCCTCAGCTCAGAGTAAAGGCAAAATACTTGAAATGATTATAAGTTCCCACACAATATAGCTCCATATGACCTCATTGGTTTTATCTCCTGCTATGCCTCCTCCCCTTGCTTCTTGCATCCCAATCCCTTTGCTGTTCCCTGTATACACCAGGCGTACTGCTGCTCCTTATCTGTTCCCTCTTCCTGGAACAGACTTCACGCTATATCCATAGTGCTGACTTCTTACCTCCTCAGGTCATTATTCAGATGTCTCCTCAGTGAGGCAGTCAGCACTCCGTGATTCCCTTTCCTGCCTTTTGTGTGTGTGTGTGTATCCATCACACTTACTCCCACTGAATATACTATGTAGTTTATTTTCTATCTGTTTTTCCCCCTGCCAGAAAGCTAGGCCCATGGAGGCAGTAATTTTTCAGTAGTTTCAGTAATTTTTCTGGTAGGATTAAAGAAATGTTTGATGAGTGAATAATTGAATGAATATGTGTTGAGGCTGGCAGCCATATTGGAATAGGTACAGTCGTTCCTGGGAAGTGAGAACAGGAATCACGGAGAGTAGATGACACTTCCAGCAAATTCGAGAATTAGAGAAACTGCCGAGCTCCTGTTGTGGCTCAGCGGGTTAAGAACCCGACTTGAATCCATGAGAATGTGGGTTTGATCCCTGGCCTTGCTCAGTGGGTTAAGGATCTGGTGTTGCCACAAGCTGTGGTGTAGGTTGCAGATGTGGCTGTGGTGTAGACCGGCAGCTGCAGCTCCAGTTTGACCCCTAGCCTGGGAACTTCCATATACCAACACATGCAGTCATAAAAAGAAAAAGAAAAAAAAAAATCTGAAATGTGGGAGAAGCTTGGTTTCCCTTCATAAAGGAAGGAAGTATTCAAGATCACTGACCTAAAAAGAAAACAAAGAGAGAGAGAGAATGAAAGTGAATATACACAAATCCCTCTACTTTCCCTCCTCTTACTGTAGATTAAGAGTCCATGCTCTTAACTCAGGCCAGCTCTCCACATGTACCCAGAACCTTGTTGGGAGGAAAAAGCCTTTCTCTGCCCCCTTAGGTCCAAATAATCAGAGGCCTGAAAATTAACTGAAAATAGGTTAACTAGAGAAGAGTCAAAGTCTCTTTAACAGGAGCACACAGGAGTTGCTCAGTGATGAGTAACTCACAGAATGGCTGGAGGTAAAGGTTTACAAACCAGTTTAACAAAGAGTTTCAGGAGTAAGGGATGGAAGCTTCTGTTGGGCTTTTGGGTGGTGATGGAAATAAGCAGTCTGTTTCCTTCCTGGCTGGAAATTTCCTCCTGCTGGGTGGTAAGGAATATGGCAGCTAAATTAATATTTCCTAGAGCTAAAGGTCGGTCTTCTTTCAAACAGGAAACCCCCTCAGAAAGGGGGGAGAGTCAGTGGCAGCCGTATTTGCAGGAAGTTTTGCTTGTTGAGACAGTGTCTTTCTGTGGCTGTTGTATGTTCAGATGTTTTCAGTTTAAAATAGAGTTCAGACCACTTTGGTGAGCTGCTAATTCCTTCAGTTCCAGACGTAGGCATGCCTGCAGATTGATCGGATAGGCCCCCTGATGCACCCTCTTAGGACATCATTCTCTGAGAAGGCCAGGTGATGGTCTGCCTTGGAGCTGAGTATGGTTCAGGGCCCCGGTCAAGGGCATTGCCCCCACAAAGGTCTCCACTGCATCCTGCTTCATCAGTTTTTCCTTTTCAGCAGCAGCATCCTGTTACATACAAACATGCTATTTTTCTCCACTTAAATAAAGAAAAATCAGGAGTTCCCTTCGTGGCACAGCGGAAACGAATCTGATTAGGAACCATGAGGTTACGGGTTCAATCCCTGGCCTTGCTCAGTTGGTTAAGGATCCGGTGTTGTTGTGAGCTGTGGTATAGGTCGCAGATGCAGCTTGGATCGGGTGTTGCTGTGGCTGTGGTGTAGGCCAGTGTCTACAGCTCCGATTAGACCCCTAGCCTGGCAACCTCCATGTGTCATGGGTACAGCCCTGAAAAAGACAAAAATAAAAATAAAAAAATAAAGTAAAATCAACACTTGATTTTAATAGAAAAATTTAAATGTGTGCTGGATTTTGTATGATACCTAGAAATTACTGTGGATAAAACCACGAGAGACCCCTATCCTCAGGCAAGAACAAGAGACCATTAAAGAACCCAATAAACAGAGAAGGCCGTTCATCCTAATTTACAAAACGTCCTGTCTTCTCCCACGAGTCTAGAATCAAGTTCTTCTTCTGGAATCAAGTCTGTTCAGAAAGGAAGAGAAAACCCAAGGCCTTAGAGCAGTCAGGGGTATGGCTAAAGAGGAGTAAGTTCCAGGGAGACTGCCCTAGGACTGCCAGCACAGCGTCTCCATGTATGTAGGGGAAAAACTTAGTGAGTTGTAATGCCTTGGAACTTTTGCCATTGTCTTTGTATAAAACGTGTAAACTTTGAATATGTATTATTTTGTCTCAATAAAAAGTTGGCCTAATTTTAAGCGACTTAATTTTGAATACACAGTCTTATGAAGTAAAACAAACAAACCAAAAAAATTCTAGGCAGTAGTCCTAGTTTTAATCTGGTAAATTGGAGAATAAAAATTAACAAAGACTTGAAGAATTAAGGTACATATTCAGTAATCAGCATTGACTGTATAACCTACCAGAAGCGAATGGCCTTTGGAATAAAAGAGCAGGCAGAAACACGACCCACCAAGTTGTCAAATTCACCAAATACCATATTGATGTTCTAAAAGCCAGTCTCCAGGGCATCCTTCGCTGAGGAACAAAAATGAAAAGGCAAGCACTTACTTCTATAACTTACTTAATATTGATGGTCCTAGGATCTCATAAACACAGCCATGAAATGGCCAGTCCTGCCTTTCCTTGCCCCAAACTAATACATTCTCTATTAATTTCCTAGTTAATTCAAAACTAGCTACTGTGTTTCTTCTGGTAGATATCACCTAAGAGGGGGAAGAAAGGATGGTGAAGGAAAAAACTCTTTATAGTTGTTGCTTTTGTATCACTGTTCTCAATGCTGGATTAAATTATAAAAGGAACCAAAATATTAGTGCGTTACAAATTGCTAGAAAAATGACTTCCTGAGGTTACCCTGGTAGAAAGGCAAAGTAACAAAGAAAGTATCAACTTGGGACTCACAGACAGAAAAGCACTTCAACTCACTAATTGGCCTTAGGCAAATTTTCCTAAACTGCCAGATTTACTGGGGGAAAAAAAAAAAAGACTCTGCTGGGGGCCAGTCCCAGGCATAGGCATGCCACTCTGGTCCCTCCATATTGGAAGCCACAGCCAGTGGGTAAGATGGAAATTGTTGTGTAATAAGGAATTTGGCTGCTCTTTGTCCCCACTTCCTATGAGGTAGCCTCTAAGTCCTTGAAATTTTCAGAATGAGTGACTCTGTTACTCATGGTTGGTCCCTTGAACCATACTGGGATTTATGCCAATGAGGTGACTCCTGGTGAGTCTCCAGGGTTATTTCAGTATGGAGGCTGCCATGTTGGAAAAACCAACATGGAGTTGGGTCCAAAGCCAACATAGGAATTGGTTTTTAACCACACATTGACAAGCCCAACTTCCCAACTTCTGGGAACGGGAGGGGGGCTCAAGATTCAGTTTAATTATATGGCCAATGATTCAGTCATTCAAGCCTCTATCATGACACACCAATAAAAAGTCTGGATATCTGAAGTTCCAGTGAGCTCCCAGTTTAGTGCTTCTTGTCCCTGTGTCAGGAGGGACAGTGAGTGTGCCTCCTGAGGATAGGGAACATTTTTGTCCGAGAACTTCTCAGACCTCGTCTTATGTATCTCTTCATTTCTCTAGTTCCGGTCTGTATATTTTATGATAAAATTATAATCCTAAGTGTAACAGATTCCTGTATTCCCTGAGTCATTCTAACAGATTTTAGAACTTGGGGAAATAGTGGGAAGCTCCAGATTTGTCGCCAGTTGGTCAGAAGTGTGAGTGGCTTGGGAACTCTACAGCTTTCAGCTGGTGTCTGAAGTGAGCGACGTCTTACAGAGTGCTGTGCTCTCAACCTGTGAAATCTGACGCAACTCCAGGTAGATAGTGTCAGAATTGCCTGGCAAATACATACAGAGAAAACTTGAGCACCATGCAGGAGATGCTAAGAGGGGCGTGCACTGAGAAAGTACAGGGGATGCACAGAGAAGAGCATATGATGCAGCCCCCTCTCTAAGGACAAGAGGAGCTCTAGGCAATTGTCTCTCTTGAAAAAAAAAATCACTTTATTTATTTATTTTTATGAGAGTATAGTTAATTTACAGTGTTGTGTCAATTTCTGCTGTGCAGCATAATGAGCCAGTCACACATATATAGACATTCTTTTTCTCATACTGTCTTCCATCATGTTCTGTCCCAAGAGACTGAATATACAGTTCCCTGTGCAGTTGTCTCTTGAGATGACTCTAAGAATGTTTATTTTGTAAAAAATTGAAAGTAAAAAGAAGAAAATAAAATCACAATTCGAAGATAATCAAATCGATGTTTATATTTTTAGCATGTTTTCTTCTACACATCTTTCTATGGATTTTTGAGGTAGTGCTATATTTGTGATTATTTTTATTTTCATTTAACACGTTTGTCATAAGCATTCTCTTGTGACATTAAAGGTTCATCACACATTTTCATGTTAACGGCTGTGCAACACACATACATAGATAGATGGATAGATACCAGGTAGTTTAACACTTTTACTAACTTTGAGCCATTGGGTTGCTTCTGGCTTTTGATATAGCAAATAATGTGAAGACGGAAATCTTTATACATTTTTGCCCATATTTCTGATTATTTCCTTAAGATAAACTTTTAAAAAAAAATATGACCTCAGCTATTTCCTACTCCTAGGAAATCTTATTTTTGACTGGACTCTGAGGTAGAAGCTCTCAGATAGGACAGTCTCCATCTCTTGGCAGTCTGCTCCTGCTGATTGGCATCTTTCATCCTCTTGCCCAGTGGTTAGCAGATTCTGTGACCTCTTCCTAATTTTTCTTAGTTTCTTTCTTCCAAGCAACAAGCCAACTTTGGTGTCGCAGGGCATGTGGCATAATGGAACACCGAGTCTGGGGCACAGAGGTTTCTTACCTTCTGTGTTCAGGGGCTTTCCATGACATATTGGCAGACATCATCTTCTTTAGAGAGGCTGAAAAGTTTGTGGATGCAGCTAGCTCTTTAGAGACCCAAGCAATGAAGCAAAGCAGTATCAGTGAGTCCAAGAATATCTTTCTCCTCTTTTTTATTTTTATTTTTCACAATAATCAAATCGATTTGGCCTACGCAGTGCATCCCCTGAGCAGATATGTGCTTGCTTCCTGGGATCCTCCTGGTCTATTACAGGAATACCCCTTACCCAGCAGGTGCATGGGGCTGTAGGTCAAGACACCTTGCTTGGTGGGAAAACCTGGTTTGTCATCCCTACTCTGATGTGGATCACATAGCCCTTCCTTTCTTCACCCAGAGCATCCACAGCAGCTTTGGAGGCTAAGTGCTTCACACAGGAGGTTCAGAATTTGCATTTGTTGCCAACTTCAATGAGTTCCTGGCACCTCATGGTTGGATAGGAGATGTTCAGCTTTGTCTTTAAGCAGTTGATCACCTCTGAGGCACCACAGCAGAGAGAGAAACTCTTGAAGTACAGCTACTCAGTAAAAAGGATTTGTTTTTACAACATGAAACCTGCTCCCAAACTGACTTACAGAAATATGAATGTACCCTCCTGCCAGGCATGTACAAGTGTCTAGCTTAAAGCTCAGTTGCCAAAATTAAATCCTTTACTAAAAACCTGGAAATTTGATAGGCCCTGAAGGCTTATTGTATTGCTTTATTATTATTATACGTCTTTTTAGGGCCGCATCCGCAGCATATGGAGGTCCCCAGGCTAGGAGTGGAATCAGAGCTACAGCTTCCAGCCTACACCACAGCTCACAGCAACACTGGGTCCTTGACCCACTGAGCAAGGCCAGGGAGTGAACCTGCATCCTCATGGATGCTAGTTGGGTTCATTACTCCTGAGCCACGACAGGTACTATTTTATTGCTTTAATATGCTTTCGTTTGACTAATTGTGAGAACAGCTGAATATTTTAATATTTTTTTCATCTCTCTTAGTTAATTGTCCTTTTTATTTATTTATTTATTTATTTTTTGCTTTTTTTATTTGTTTGTTTTGTTTTTGTTTTTTAGGGCCACACCCATGGCATATGGAAGTTCCCAGGCCAGGAGTCAAATCGAAGCTACAGCTGCTGGCCTACACCACAGCCATAGCAACATGGGATCTGAGCCACGTCTGCAACCTGCACCACAGCAATGCAAATCCAGCTAAGTGAGGCCAGGGATCAAACCCGCATCTTCATGGATACTCATTGAATTCATTTCCACTGAGCTACCATATGTATAGGATATAACTACCATATATAAAGGATATATATATATATATATTTTTTTTTTTTTGACTAAAGCAGGAGCCTGAGGGCAGTTTCCCCTCAGGAAGCAAGGCCCATTTGAGCCCCAAGGAGCTGCTCTGTCCATATGTTTGAAGAACTGTGTCTAGATGCAGCAAGGGGTGGACTGTGGCAGAGATGGAGATGCTCAGCTCAGCTCTCCCTTGGAGAATGGACTTGCTGCCCACTTACAGAGCACAGCTGGCAGACAGCCTCCAGCTTATTGTATCGTCACTGTTCTCCTCAGCTTTCAGGGCAAGGGAGCTCTTATTCTCCAGGTAGTCCTATCCACATACAAAACGAAAAATGGGTTCAAGGGCCTAGCTAGCCCATCCAACCTGGGACCACTCTCAGGAAATCTTGGCTCCACAACTCCCTTTGGAGCTTTCAGATTCCCCATTCCTGCCCCATCCTGTTTCTTCCCCTTTACCTCTCAGGGGTGTGACTGACCATTAAGGCATGACATTCTAGCACTATTTCAGTGCCTGTTGTCTGGAAAACCCAGCCTGTGGCAGCAGCTGCCATTGTTTGAAGCTGACATGTTCTTCTCATCCTGATACTAGAGAAACATTCACGTTTACTTGCTTCTATTTTTAGGAAGGACTTGACTTCTCGTGTTTCAGTTTTGTATACATCTGCAAAGTATTTTGGTAGAGCATGAAGGATCTAATGTGATTTTTTTTTTTCCTTCCTGTGGTTGGTGCCATTGAATATTTCTGCCTCCTATCTTTTATGCCCTTGTGTCATCTCCTCCTCTGGAATGTGAGCTGGACTCGGTAGCTCCATATTGGATTAGAAATAACTGAAGATCCCATCCGTCTTGGGTCTTCTCTTATCCTCTTCTCTTGGCTCACTTACACTGGGGAGAGGAAGCAGCCCTATAGATAGAACTATGTGGGGTGGCGAGGAGCTCAGGCTCTAGGTCCAAGAGCACAAGAGGAACTGAGACTTTCTAGCCAACAGCCTATGAGGAATTGAAGCCTGCCAACCACCACGTAATTGACCTTGGAAGCAGGTTCTTCAGCCCCAGGTGAGTTCCAAAGATACCTGCTACCCCAGCTGACAGTTCAGCTTCACCTCACAAGGGATCTTGAGTGAAAGGTACCCAGTGAAGCTGCTCCCCAGATTCCTTATTCAAAGAAATTACGAGATAATATGTTCGTAGATTTCAGCTATTACATTCTGGTATAATTACTTATGCAGCAGTAGATAACTAATACATTCATCAAGGAACACTACAATTTGGAGCTTTATTTATTTTTCCACTTGTATGTTTACTTCTTAATAAGTGAAAAGTTTACTTTATGTACAGTTAAGAGTCCAGGCCTAGGAAGGTGGTTCTGCCATTCTTAACAAGTAGCTCCTATTTAACTATGTTTTAGGCAATTGTTTATATCTCGTGTCCTCTCAATTTTTAGAAGGACCAGAAGGAGTACAAGCCCAGTCATTTAAGGAGCAAGCCTTAGAAGTGATATATATCAATTTCATTTATATCCCATTAGCTAAAATTTGACCATGTAGTTGTACCCACCTCCATAGGAGGTTTGAAAATGTAACGTCATTACTGATCATTCCTTTCCCCAATTGAATTACCTTTTATCCCTTCCAAATGTTGTTTTCTGTCCACTAATCCTCAGCGATTGCCAGAACATTCTACTCATTTCTGATTTTTTTACACATTTTATACAATTTTAATCACTACTTTTCTTTTTGAACAAACCAGAAGCTAATTTTTTATTGTCTGCATTTGCAAACGAATGGTTGAATCAGTATACCAACCTTCAAAAATACTATTGATCATTTAAAAATGCAAGCTTTGTAAAAGTCAAATATTCATATAAAAAGAGCACAAATCATAAATGTAATTTCTGTGCATTCTGACAAAATGGACACACTATGTAACCAGCAGCCATAAATCAAGAAATGAAACGTTACCAGAAATAAGACTCCTTACCCGACTTCCAGGCATCTCAGATTCCTTTTATCTGTTTCAGAACTTCATATAAATGGTATCATAAAGGACATACTCTCTAGTGTCTGCCTTATTTTGCTCATTCTTATATTAGTGAGGTTCATCTGCATCATTGTCTATAGTTGAGTTCATTCATTATCGTTTTATTCCATTGAATGAACATACTATTTATTTACTTATTTATGGACATTTAGATTGTGTCTAGTTTGTTGGCTTTACAAGTAGTGCTGATCATTATTGTACCCAAAATTTGCCCATCAGAATTCTGTTTTGCATTATAATAAACCTACACATTTGGGGGAAATCAACATTTTTCCAGTATCCAGTCTTCCAGTTGATGATCAAATGTGTATCTCAAATCTTTTTCGTTATGACACCTCTGAAAACAGTGTTGTGATATCATTCATACACATCTTTCACATTCTCTGTTAAAGGTATTCATTGGTGTATATAGTCTCTGTTGATGTTGAATTTCATGGTACTTTTTAAAAAGTGATTATTACTGGTATATAGCAATATTTTCTTTTATTCCAGATGCTTTTAGAGTACTGATTCTAAACTCTAAAGGGAATGTTTCTAAAGTTTAATGGATCATTATTCATATGATTATTTATCATTGAATAAAAATTATCCATATGATATTTTTAGTGCTCCCTTTTATTTGGTTGCAGGATTTCCATTCTTTTCATAATTCTTTCTCTAACCTAGGTATATTATTGTGAATCATGTGAGCCTGATGCATATTTATTAGTCTGCTTTTCTACTTCCCTTTCTTCCAGGATTCTCCTGGCTTTCTTCCTACCTCACTTCTTTCTATTTCTTTTGCAGGCTTCTCCTCATAGTCTAGCCTTTCCTTGGGGGAGTGTTCCGGGGCTCAGTCCTGGGACTCCTCCTTTTAGTCTCATTTCCTCAGTGTGTTCATCCAATCATATGACCTCAAATACTATATACATGCTCATGGCCCAGAATGCACAGATGCATCGTAGTGCTCACCCCACAACTCCAGCCTCTTATTTCCACTTGTCTATTCGTTACCACCACTTCAGAGTCTGAAAGACATCTCAAAATCAGCATATCCATAACCAGATCTTCCTTCCAAAATCCATTCTACCTCAGGGTCTCTTATCTCCCTTGAGGGCCAACCCTTCCTTCCAGTAGCCCAGACAAAACCTTTCTTTTCTGTTATATTCTCTCGAATCCAACTTGTCAGGAAAATCATGTCAGTTTCAATGTACACCCAGAATCTGGTGTACACTTTTTACTCCCTCTACTGCCATTAGCCGTTTGGGGTTTTCTCTCTCTCTCTCTCTCCATTGTGTGTGTGTGTGTGTGTGTGTGTGTCTTTTTTTATCTTTTTTGTAGGGCCGCACCCATGGCATATGGAAGTTCCCAGACTAGGGGTTGAATTGGAGCTGTAGCCGCTGGCCTACACCACAGCCACAGCAACGCCAGATCCGAGCCACATTTGCGACCGACACCACAGCTCATGGCAATGCCGGATCCTTAACCCACTGAGCAAGGTCCAGGGATTGAACCTGTGTCCTCATGGATGCTAGTCAGATTTGTTTCCACTGAGCCAGGACAGGAACTCCGTTTTCTCTCTCTCTTTTTTTTAAATTAATTAATTTATTTCTTTATTTGTCTTTCTGCCTTTTCTTGAGCCGCTCCTGCGGCATATGGAGGTTCCCAGGCTGGGGGTCTAATTGGAACCATAGCCACCGGCCTACGCCAGAGCCACAGCAACACGGGGTCTGAGCCGCGTCTGCAACTTACACAACAGCTCACGGCAACGCTGGATCCTTAACCCACTGAGCGAGGCCAGGGATCGAACCTGCAACCTCATGGTTCCTAGTCGGATTCATTAACCACTGTGCCTCGACGGGAACTCCCATTTTCTCTTTCTATTGGAACACTACAGACATTCTAACATGGCCTCCTGATTCCCTTCTTGGACCTATACATCCTTGTCTCAGTAAAGCAAAAACTTAAATATTATTCATTTAATTCTCTGCTCAAAAATCTCCTCATCACAGTCATCTGTTTCTGGGTAAATTCAAAAGGGTCCTGACACAGTCGACCTCCTAATCCCATTCCTTCCCAGGCCTATCTCGTACCCCTCTCTTCTTTGTTCACTCTGCCTCAGCCAAGTTGGCCTCTTTATTGTTTCGGAAGCCAGGCAGGAATGTTCCTGCCTCAGGACCTTGGCACGTGCTATTCTGTCTGCCTCGAGCACTGTTCTTTGAGATATTCTTGTGGATTACTGCACGGCCTCCTTCCTGTCTGCTCAGACATCAGGGTATGGCCACCTTACTTTCAGCTGCAAGCCCCCTCTCCTTCTCAGTACTCCCGTTGCCCACCTTTCCCATTTCTTCTCTTCAACAGCATGTTCTACTTTTGAATAGAAGTGTTCAAAATAGAACATTTTTGTAGAAATGTTTGGTGTTGATTATTACTTGACTCTCCTCGTTACTACCTCAGCAGAATATAAGCTCCAGGAGAGCAGGAACTTTTGTCTGTTTTGTTTACTCTTGTATCTCAGTCTTAGAAGTGCGCCCCAGTGGGCACACAATGGCTATTTAGAAAAACCATGATAGGTGTATTATTTATTTAAAGTTTAGGGGAGTTCCCGTCGTGGCGCAGTGGTTAACGAATCCGACTAGGAACCATGAGGTTGCGGGTTCAGTCCCTGCCCTTGCTCAGTGGGTTAGGGATCCGGTGTTGCTGTGAGCTGTGATATAGGTTGCAGATGCGGCTCGGATCCTGAGTTGCCATGGCTCTAGCGTAGGCCAGTGGCTACAGCTCCGATTCATCCCCTAGCCTGGGAACCTCCAAGAAATAGCAAAAAGACAAAATAAATAAATAAATAAAAATAAAGTTTAGAAGGGGAGTTCCGGCTCTGGCACAGTGGGTTAAGAATCCGACTGCAGTGGCTCTGGTCGCTGCAGTAGTATGGGTTCAAACCCCAGCCTGGTGCAGTGGGTTAAAAATAATGTTTAGAATGTAATCCCCAGAGGGACTAAAAAGCCAAAATGATTCAAAATTGCTGCTGGAAATGGGCGTAAGCCTGGAAAGGGCTATGTGGAAAAGGGATACTATTCTTAAAAATCCTCTTGCGCTGTTTGATTGTTTTTACTGTGATAAAAATTCAAAAAACTTTTAAATAAGTTAACATTGCTGAAAAAAATCACGGGATGGTAACAGTGTTGGAAGGCTAGCCAACAACAATGTACTTTCTAGTAAATTGCTCTAAATCTGTTTTGAGAGCAAACTATGGAATCTGCTAATGGTAGATACAGATGGTACAAAACAATAAACCTCTTTTTGGTGTTGGGTATAATTTAAAATAGAATCTCTTTTTATCATGCCTTAAAGTGACTTCCATCTACTTACGTGATGGAGCTTTATAGGATTGCATTAAAGTTCCCCACATTTCACCATGAGTGTAAACTGTATCGGGTGTCATCATTCAAGGCTTTAAGTAAAATGTGATTTTTTTGGATTCTTTAAATCCGGGTGGAAAAAAATCATCAAAATAATTTTTCATACACAGATAGCCAGCATATGTGACTGCTTGCTCATTGGAGGAGGGAGATGGGGAGAAAAGGATGGAAATAACAAAAATCATTTTGTCTAAGCCTGCAAGTGACACAAATTCAAACAATTGCTTTTTCAGAGTCCTCAGGCTTGTTTCTATTCAGTGTTTGCTGAGCTTTAGAGAAGGCTGAATCCCACCATGGCAAGCTGCCATCTTTGTCAGAGCAAAGAGCTGTTTACATTCAAGGCACATAATAAGTGCAATGTGAAGTAAAAAACAGTGTGCGTTCTATTATGGCTGATTAGGCCATTGTACACTGTTTCAACTAACATCTTCCTTGTGCTAAAAATAGTGAGAAGCCACGGGACCTCAGGCAGCATGATCCCTCAGTACTGTACTCTTTCACGAGATTGCCAACAAAAGCTGCCTCTAACTCCCCAGAAAAATAAAAGGGCCACTTAGTAGCTTTAGTGTCCTGCAAAACATGTAGTTTATCTGAGCTGTTTGGAAACCTTTCAGAAAAGGAGATGCAGAGAGCACACAGCTTCTGGAAGGTAGATCTCTCTTCTTGGTAACTTCCTTTTCTTGCTATGATGCTTGATATAAATATCTTAAAAGTCAGTTGGTTGCTCTGAAATGTGCTTCTTCCTTAGCTCCTGCTTAATCGGAGTAAAAGTGGCATGAATGCATATATTGATGCATAGGCCACGGGGAACCTAAATAAATAAATATCTGTATTTGAGGCTATAGAAGAAGGGAGCAGTATGAATAAACTGAGTTCCCAGGTCATTCCATCACAAAGTCAATAGCTCTTCTCATTGAAGGGGCGGAAAACAAACTGCTTTCTATTTTATTGAAAGCCTGGAAGAATTTGCACGGCTGTAATCCCAAATCTAGAGGCAATCTATTAAGAACTCAGCATTGCTGATCCTGAGACTCAACTGATAAGCACATTCTTCCCCCACCTCCTCCAACGTTAATCCTCTTAAAGTTGGTGCTAAGTAATGAAAGGGTGTGATGCAAGAGCCCCCCCCCCCCCACTTTATTACAACCACACAAAATGCTTGTGTAAATGTTTCATTAACAAACTGCTGGACTAGTATTTAATATCCCTTGCCTCCTTCCCCCTGGACCCCTCGGTAGGGGCTCCTGCATGGGGCATGACTAAATGTGTGATTTACACATGTTTAAGAGAAGCATTCCCACACTTGAATGCTGTTCCATGACAAAGGGAGGGGAGGGGCTGAGAGAGAGGTGTTGAACCTATTGTAGACATTTTAATTTACAATGCTCTCTCTCTCTCTCTCTCTCTTTTTTAATGGGCTTTAAAAGATGAATGACTTCCACTCACTTATTAGTCTATGTTTCATTTCTCAGTGTTCTTTCTAACTGCTGGTCTCTATGCAAGTGCTTTTGGTCCGATAATTTGAGGCTGGTCCTTTTGGAGACACAGTTCGATGTTGTAACATTCTAAGAAAAGCAAGATGAATTCCACTGCAAAAGCCATCGTGCAAAGAACCCTTTTCCAAACCACAGAGAGGCCAAAATAGATGACTTATCTGTACTTTGAATGTGCCAAAGGATGCCGGATATTCTGTGGAACTATGCATCCTGTGTTTTTTGCTCTGTGGTCATCTAATTACAATCTGATGTTTTGTGTTCTTTAGCTAATCTAGTAAATCCTAACAGGATGCCTGCATTATCTGATTTTTAAAATAGGGCATTTGAGTATAAAAATAAACTTTCCTTTCAGATAAGCCAGATGGGCCTATGGCCGCTACTGAATCAGTCAATACCCAGTAACAGGATGTATTGATGCAACCTGAAGATACAGAGCTAGTCTGTGGAAGTTAAATCCTGACAACAGGGTTCACATCCAGACACGAGTGAGTTGTCTTGGGCCAAATCCTTAGAAGAAACCTTTGTGTTGCATCCTGAGAGACTCCGACCTTTGAAATGAGTATATAAGAAAATCAAACACAAGTGTAGCCACTTGCTATATAAGTGTCTTTGCTCCTGGTGTCATTCATTTCATTTCAGTTTACCAGGAGCATCTGGTCACAGATCGGGTCACTGGGTTTGGGTCAGTACAACCTTTGGGTCCGTGTGGATAATTCTGTCTGTAGCCTCCACTCCGGCCTGGTCTCAGAGTGAACAGATTCATTTAGATCAACAGTGCCCTGGGGGATAAACGCTTAATGTATTCAACCTTCCAAGAGCTGAGAACATCAATACATTCATAAAGCCACTTTGATTTGTATCGACTACGGTCGGGCTGCTAATTCATATACATCATTGTTTACTTCACAGAGCTTTTAACATGACTTTTGATTGATAGAAATCATGATTCAATTTCTGTGAAGAAGTGGTGACCTCAGACCTGCCTCAGATCCTTACTTTCTCTCTGCTGTCACAAAACGGAAGGAGGAACTTTCATGTCACAGCCTTAAGAAATTGCTAGATAACAGCTCATGTGTACTTAAAATTTTTTTTTTTTCATAGTAACAGGTAAGAGCAAAGTAGACGGCCCAAATAAGGGCAGTCAATGATCTAAACATGTTATTAATGTGTTCACAGCCAAACCATTGATTTACTCTGGGGCAAACACTACAAGCCAGATGCGTTTCCCACTCAGAAAATCTGTATTAAGCAAAGGAGAAAATTCACCAGACAAGGCCATGTCTCTTCATTTGTTTAGTGCCAAGCCCTGAGAGGTTTTTATTTACAGGAACCATTACGACACATGGCAAAGCTCTGTAACTAATGTACCCTGTTTCATGCAAATAACACAATCTGTATCTCATAAGAGTTTTAGTTTTGTTTGTTTGATGCTCTGTCAAACAGGGACTCTGAAAATTCTTTTCTAGCCATTCATTTCTTTCTAAGTCACTAAAACAAATGGCTCTAAACCAAGCCAATGGGCTTAAGTGACCAGAATTAGATTTTGTTTTGTTTATTGGTTACTTCCCAAACTTAAATAAGGCTTGAAATATTTTGCATTTTCTTTGGTTGCAGTCATATCCAGAGGTGCGGTCCAACAAAGGTGTGGGTTTTACTAAGGAAAACGTTCCTTCCTCAGAAAGTTGCATGAAACTAACATTGAAGGGGACAAAGAACTGAGACTATAAGAAGACAAAATGGTGACAGGAGAACTGGCATGCCTTTTTCTCAGATAAGGATGAGCCTGAACGCAACATATCCATGGCTCCAGAAAAATTCACAGTTCTGATGGAGATAAACTTAGAAAGCCTCGAGACAGCCCAGACTCGTCAGCATCTCACAGTTAATTAAAGAAGTGAGTGAAGGCATCAAGGCTTGCTCCCATCTGCCTGAATAATTCACCGCCTGTATCCATTATTAAAACCCGTTACTTCCCCACAATGATTCCCCGCTCGAGATGGATTGGTCTCAGAACCGAGAGATAAATTGTAACAAGGCCTACAGCTATATTAATAAATTGAAATGAACATTTATTTGCTCATCTAATTAGAACTGTAGTTTTTCCCAAATAGTGTAGTCATGCATTACCTTGACAGGCAGCACTGTCTACCTTTTGTGAGATTAAAATGAACAGGAGGGCTTTGCCCCAGATTTGGGGTTTCTCTGCATAAGAAGTTCTTTGGCCACCGCTGTTCTTTCAAGCCATTCATTCCATCACTATCCTATCTCTCCAGGATTGATGGGAGCTTAGCTTTTGAGGTACTTCGTCAGAGGGCTGCAAAGAATCATGCATATAGAACACGCATTCTTCTTTTGTCCCGTCTCTCTTTTTAAAGGGTTGCAGGAGGGAAAAAAAGCATGTAAAGGTTTTTCCCTCCCCCCTCCCCATTTCCACTTCCCTTCATTAGGAGGACAAAGCAGTAGAGCTCAGAGGTTCAAAGAACCTGTGCTGGGGTTTGCTTCCCTACTCAGTCATTGACTGGTACAGAACCTCAGTTTCTGCCTCTGAAAAATGAAACGAATAGTATCCATGTTGATGGGGTCCACGTGAAGTGTAGAGAGAGTGTCTTTGAAGGATGCAGGTGCCTATCAATGATAAGTGCGATTATTACTTTTTAAATTTTTATTTATTTATGCATATATATTTTTGCTTTTTAGGGCTGCACTGGCAGCATATGGAGGTTCCCAGGCTAGGGGTCTCATTGGAGCTATAGCTGCCGGCCTCCACCACAGCCACAGCAATGCTGGATCCTTAACCCCCTGAAAGGGGCCAGGGATCGAACCTGCAACCTCATGGTTCCTAGTTGGAGTCATTTCCGCTGCGCCACTACAGGAACTCCAAAGTGTTGTTATTATTTAGCAGTTCTTACCCTTCCCAGTTTGCACCCTAGATTCCAAAAACATTGATCAGGAGTTCCCATCGTGGCGCAGTGGTTAACGAATCCGACTAGGAACCATGAGGTTGCGGGTTCGGTCCCTGCCCTTGCTCAGTGGGTTAAGGATCCTGCGTTGCCGTGAGCTGTGGTGTAGGTTGCAGATGCGGCTCGGATCCCGCGTTGCCGTGGCTCTGGCGTAGGCCAGTGGCTACAGCTCCAATTCGACCCCTAGCCTAGGAACCTCCATATGCCACGGGAGCGGCCCAAAGAAATAGCAAAAAGACAAAACAAACAAAAAAACATTGATCACATTTGCGTGAAGGGAGTCTTTCTATAACATACCTAAGGTCTCCATTTCTGGAGTTCAGAAATGAATGTTGTGGTGTGGCGACATAAAACTTTCCCATTATGTAGGATTTCCATAGCAAAAGTCCAGTCTCCTCCAACCTGATGATACAGTCTTGGATGACAGAGTTTCTGTCTTCCTTTGCTGGCAGAGGGCCTAGGACATAGTAACTCATAGAATATAGCTCAATAATTGATGTGTTTTGTTTTGTTTTGTTTTGTTTTACCATAATGAGAAGTATGGTTATTATGTGTGCTCCTGAGAAATAAACATTTCTCTTCTGTGACCTAGACCCTCTGAGGCATACAGAGCCTAGAACAGTTGGGTCCTTTTATTGATTTTATACAACATTCAAATTCAAATTCAGGCTGCTGCAGCCTGAGGGATGTATTCTCTCTCTCTTAAAATGAGCAGAAAGGTACTTACTACGTATTGCTTGAGATTTGAGGTCTGGTTGATTGAGCACTTTTCATGTGATAAATGGAGAAAGTTTTAAAACATATTTCTGAGTTGCCAAAATAAGTATCAGATCCCTTCATCTGTTCTTCACCTTGCAGGTAACATAAGAGATTACTGATGATGTCTTCCTAGGTAGGTCATGGACAGGGCTGCATCATCATGAAGAATAGGATAAGACTGGGTTTGAGAGAAGGAGCATATCTCATCTTTCTCCAGTGAATTCCAAAACTGCTGAGTATGACAAACTTCACTAAACTTGAAACCCTTTATGAAAGTAAAATCTAGGAAAAAGGAAAATAATTTGCAAGGTATTAAATACATTGAGGGGAGTTCCCATCGTGGCTGAGTGGAAACGAATCTGACTAGTATCCATAAGGACACAGGTTGGATCCCTGGCCTCACTCAGTAGGTTGAGAATCCGGCATTGCCATGAGCTGTGATATAGATAACAGACATGGCTTTGATCTAGAGTTGCTGTGGCTGTGGCATAGGCCAGTGGCTACAGCTCCGATTCAGTCCCTAGCCTGGGAACCTCCATATGCCTTGGCTCTCAAAAGACAAAAAATAAACAAACAAATAAATCAGTAAATTCCTGAAAGATCTTCTAGTGTTCCTTTATGGTAGCTTTGCTTCTAGGGCAAGAGTACAAATGAAAAAAATCAGTATCAGATTTTATGTTATCAAACAAATACAGGGAGTTCCCATCATGGCTCAGAGGAAACATCTGACTAGCATCCATGAGGACGTAGGTTCAATCCCTTGCCTCCTCGCTCAATAGGTTAAAGAGCCAGCATTCCTGTGGCTGTGGTGTAGGCTGATTTGAATCATAGCTCTGATTCGACGCCTAGCCTGGGAACCTCCATATGCCGCGGGTGTGGCCCTGAAAAGACCAAAAAAAGAAAAATAATCAAGGAAATTGTCATGAAGCACGCTCTTAATCAATATAAAGCAAAAGGAAGCAGAATTCAATTCAGACGCTCATTCAGTAATGCCTTATGCTATATATTCCATGGACTGTTTAAGGATAGTAAGCGATGGAACAGAATTATTTTTATAGGTTTTAATAACTTTTTAAAATGCAAAACGAATGCAAATTTAAAGTTAAAAGTTCAACAAATACAGAAGGTTTATAAAGTAAAAACTAAGAATCTGCCATTTCTCATACCAGGACAACTAGTCCACTATTTAGTTGTAATATTAATACATGCATATGCTTCCAGAAACCTCCATGCATATACAGTTATATGTATGTAACTGCTTTCTGATTTGCTCTGTCAGCTAATGTACTTGAACCATACATATCGCTTTATAGTTTTTTAAATCTTAATGTTGTGTGTTGGATATCTTTCCACTTGGATCTGTCTCCTTATTTTAAGCGTTGAATAAGTTTTTTTGGTTTTTAGCATAGATAAACTGTATTTTCTGTAACTATGCCTCTGTAGATGGATATGCATGTTGCTTGAAATTTTTTTGGTATTTTAAATAATGCTTCAATGAACATTCTTGTAGCAGCATATTTGTTCACATAATGTTTGAATCGATTAATTCATCCCATGTGTGATCTTAAAAAGATATCACCACCTTTGCTCCAAAATACAGATTTTTAAAAAGATTTTTCCACTATTTAATAAGATGTTCCCATAAGTCAAGGAATACAATTAAAATCTGTTCAAGTCACAGCAAATTACTTCTTTTTAACAATTAGCTATGAATTATATTCATTTAATGGCAATTATGCTGTTTGACAAATGGAGTGTCCGTTCATTGATTAGAGAATTAGCAATGCGCCTCGTTCAAAACGGAATGAAATGTCCCAGGATGCCTGATCTGAACTTAGTCAATGCAACAGAGTTGGCAGGAACACAATTTCAGAGGCTAATTAGAACTAAATCTTGAGACATTTCCACTACACTAGATATCTTCAAAAGTTTTTTGAGATTTTGTTTTTCCTATTTGGAATTGCCAAAGAACATTCTAACATCATAACCCTTTGGCCTGATGGAAGAACAAAATATAAAGTATTGCTATCTTATTAAAGCTACATCACTTTTCTAATGTGGAATATGAAAAATGTGAGATTGGTGTAGGCTGCTTTTCAAAGCTGGATTTTCAGAAGGAGACAAGAAGAGGAAGACAGATGTACACTCTTTAGTTTACAATGCTTTCTGCTTGAGGGAGAGGAGAAGTTAGCTGTTCAACCCCAAGAAAGGCAGTATCGGTTCTTTCCCCTTTCCAGCAACATGGAACCCGTGGCTTTTAGCTGAGCACATGGTAGACCAGATTAAAGTCCTTGTGCTTGGGGGTGGACATATAACTAAATTCTTTCCGATAAGTTATATGCAGAAATAACAGGTGCAACTTCCAGAGTATGTCTTTAGAAGGAAGAGAATGCCCTCTCTTTCCCTCTTTTCCCCTTCCTGCCTCCTGAAATGCCTGAATAGTGGAGAGTAATCTTGGATTACTGCAACAAGGAGATTCGGGAGCAGTAAGATAGAAAGGCAGCATGGAGCCACACACTTTACAGCTTTTCTGCTTATACTCAAGACTGTTACAGGAGAGAGAACTGAGCTTCTGTTTTTCTTTCACATTGTATTTTGAGTTTCTTTTCCAGTAGCAAACATATATCTTAACTATCGAATGGCTCCAATTTTTGAGATTCTCAGTCAACTTAGATTGATGGTCTTGGAAGAAGCACTCCTCTTATCAGTGCTGTATTTTCTTCCACATGTTTGTAGACTGTGTGTCTCTGAATCAGTTCATTGCTCCCTTAAGGCTTTGCTAAAAGCAATAAGAAGGGTCCAACGCATGCCAACATTCTCTATTACTTAGGAGTCAGTAGACAATGTTTCTAGAGTCTGAAAAACTGTTTTGCCCTGTTGCATATGGATGAACCAGCTTTACCTCCTGCAATACTGCCCTCACTTTCCCACCCCTTCCATTAAGCAAATTAAACATTTTTGGTTCTATTACTTGAAGCATCCTTTCCTCGCTACACCCCCTGCCAGTTCTGATACCATATTCTATTTCCGTTAGGTATTCCATTTGGCTGCGCAAATCAGGGAACTGCAAATTGGAGGGTTAATGTGGAGGATGAGGGAAGGATGGCTCATGTTAAAACCATTATTGCCGGATCTATGAATCTTTTCATTTTTTCCTACTGCAAAATTACTAGTTGATTCCAGCTACTAGAGGAAAACGCATGAGAACAAAACGTGTGCCCTTCAGCTGCTTCTGTCCTATTTTAAGTAGCTTTAAGTAACTTCCTCTTAGATACCATTGGCCAGATGTGTGCTCTACGGCCATTGCTGAGTGCATAGAAGGCTGGGACTGTGGCTTTCAAATCCAGGCACAAAGCCACTTCCACCAAATTAGGATTGGGGCTGCCAAGAAAGTCAAAACAGGTTTGTTTGTTTTTTCTTTTATGCAGGTCATGACCCATTCTAAAATATTGATGAGTTGACAGTTTAGTCCAATGGAAAATGTGTATTTTCCCAATCCCAAAAATACACGCTCCTCTCCTTTTGTATTTCCCTAAATATATATCGAGCTATTGAAGGTCCCTGAAGGAAGTGCTTTCATCAGTAGGGTCTCTCATTTGGGCATCTTTACTAAGAAATGTCCAAAAGGCATGTATTACCTAGATAGTACAACTCGTGATCGGGTTTCAGAAATAACAGTACAACGTGTGAAAGAGCTGTCAATGCCCAATGCAGTCTTTTCTGGGAGGCTTCTTTTTCGCATGAGAGCAATGGATATCCTGTGCTTAAAGAAGGCTGTCAGAACTGCTCTCTGAAAGAAAGAGAGAGAGGGGGAGACATGAAAGGATAGATGGAAAGGGAAAGGGGAAAAGGAAAAAAAAAGGAAAACATCAGACAAAGTGACATGACCGGGTTAGGTAAGCTAATCACACTCTTCCTCTCTGAGACGCTAGAAGCTGTAGCGAAGAAGAATTTAAATAAAACAAGCTCTGTCTCCAGCACACCGTTAGTGACGGTCTGTGGCCACTATCATTTTTCTCCTTCTGGGAATTCAATTTGTCCCTATTATGCCAAGGTCACGGATTGAGGGATCTTAGTGGCCATCAGGGCTCTACCTTTGAAGCAAAGGGTCAGTGCATTAGTACAAAAGGGAATTAATCCAGTGTGCTGGCTCACCAAATGGTGGTTAATTCATTTAAAGGGAATGACCAGGGTTCCTATTCTAGGTTTCCATCTGGACAATCAGAAGCCTCCCTTCTCCCAAACACGAACTTCATTAATGAATATTCAACGGAAAGTATTACTTCATTGTCAGCTCTAATTGCTAGTTTTACCTTATTAGTAGAAGCATTTCTGTGGCTGAGCCTGACATACATTTGTTTGCACACTGTTATTAGTCAAGACTCAGTGAAGTCTTGTAATTAACACCTCCACATTATCTCATGCAGTGAAAGCAAAGACAAAACCAGATGACTCACTTTGTTTTAGCTTTGCTCTTGTTTTCTGATATAGAAGCACTTAAGGAGAAGTGTAAGCTCATCAGAATGCCATATGGAGCCAACAGAAACCATAAAAGGGTTTTCAGGAAGCAGTGCATGGAAGTTCATTAAGTGAACAGCACTACAATCAACATGCTGATTTAAAACTCTACCTGGCACTAATAAATCGCACAGGTACATTACCTGCTTCACACTTAGCAACCATTCCAGGTCACTGATGAAGGATCCACGGTTCCCAAGAAGCAGGCAAGATAACATATTCTCTGTAAACATAATGAAGTTAATGATTCACAGGACAATTAAATAGCTTTCCGAAACCTTATCAGTGTAGAGATAAAGTAGACCAAGACAATAACTGTATTTTAATCATGCCTACCATTCAGAACACTGTGTCTAAAAGCCAGCTCCCTGCAGCCGCTCACTGATATTTCCGTGGAAGAAGGCGGGGTGAGGGGGGTTGTCAACAGTTCATATTTCAGTTTTATATTTGGAAAGAGATCTTTTTCAAAATGCCTCTTTTTTTTTTAAATGTTTAGCAAAGGAGAGTTTAAAAACCAAGACAACATTCTTTTTCATTGAATTCATAAAAAGTGTCATTGTTTAATTTGCATTTTTAAATGCAAAAATAAAACACCAAGCCTTAGCAGAGAGAGCGATACCATCACCTGAGATTTTAGCTGTTGAATCTGCAAACGTGGTCATGGTTTAAATGAAAGAATTGCTTATTTACTGTTTGCGAATACTTTCCCAAGACAGTACAGACAAAGTGAAAAGCAACTACAGTAGGAAAGAGGAACCATATATATGCAATGACATGGCAACCTTTCTAACCTTTGAATTAGAATACAACCTTTTGATTTGTATTCCCAAAGCAATGAAGGATCTGGCTATTAAATTAAAATCACTGTTATACACAACTTGTCCTAGCTGAAAAGTCATATAGCAAATTGTGTTTTCAAATGAAGAGAGGCACCAAATTCTAATGGACCCCTGTCTGCACTAAATTTCCAATATTACGAAAGTATCCATCAGAAAAAAATAAGAATGACCCCCGTCCATGCCACCCAGAGCAATCCACAGATTCAGTGCAAGATGTCAATGGCCTCTTTCACAGAAATAGAGCAAACATTCCTGAAAGGTATAGGGAACCACAAAAAAGCCCATATAACCAAAATGATCTTGAGAAAGATGGCCGGAGGCATTACACTCACTGATTTCAAATTATATTACAAGGCTATAGTAATCAAAATAGTATGATTTTGGCACAAAAATAGATATCTAGATTAATGGAACAGAACAGAGAACCCCGGGGGGGGGGGGGAGGGAGTCATGCCTATATGGTCAATTAATCTATAACAAAGGAGTCAAGAATATACAATGGATAAAGGACATTTTCTTCAATACATTGTGTTGGGAAAACTGGGCAGCCACATGCAAAAGAATGAAACTGTACCACTCTCTTAGACCATACACAAGAACTAACTCAAAATGGATTAAAGACTTGAACAAAAGACCTAAAACCATAAACTTCTAGAAGAAAACATGGGCGGTCAGCTCCTCGATATCAGTCTTGGGGATGATTTTTTGGCTCTGACTCCAAAATCAGAAATAAACAACCCGGCAGATACCAAAACCAAAAAACATCTGCACAGCAAAGAAAACCATCAATGAAATGAGAAGACAACCTATGGACTAGAAGAAAGTACTTGCAAATTGTATATTGGATAAGGGGCTAATAGCTAAAATATGTAAAGAGCTGATACAGTTCAACAGCAGCAAGAACAAAACCAACCAATTAAAATAGGGGCCAGGAAACTGAAGAGATATTTTTCCAAAGAAGACATAGGTATATGAAAAGATGCTCAGCATCACTAATCATCAGGGAAGTACAAATCAAAACCACAATGAGATATCACCTCACGCTGTTAGAATGGCTGTGAAATAACAAGTGTTGGCAAGGATGTAGAGAAAAGGGAATCCTTGTGTACTGTGGGTGGGAATGAAAATTGGTGCAGCCACTGTGGAAAACAGTATGGAGGTGCCTCAAAAAACTAAAAATGGAATTACCATATAACCCAGCAATTCTGCTTCTGGGTATTTATCCAAAGATAAATGAAAACATTAACTGGAAAAGATAAATGCACACCCATGTTAACTGCAGCATTATTTCCAATATGTGTGACATGGAAACAGCCTAAGTATCCATTGATGGATGAATGGATAAAAAAATATGAGATACATAGATACAAACATACACATACATACATATATCATATATATGTGTATACATATACACACATATGTATGTAATTCAGCCATAAAAAAGAATAAAATAATATCATTTGTGAAGCTATGGAATGACCTTGAGAGCATTACACTAGGTGAAATAAGTCAGACAAATACTGTATAATCACACTTATATGTGGCATCTTTAAAAAAAAAAAAAAAAAGCTCATTGGTACAAAGAACAGATTAGTGGTTGCCAGGGGCAGGGGTGGAGGTTAAGCAAACGAGTAAAAGGAGTTGCTAAAAGAATCAATCGTAAAAGTTTTCATCATACACAAAAAAATGGTAACCCTGTACAAGGATGGATATTAACTAGACTTACTGTGATCATTTCATAATATATATCGAATCATGATGTTGTACACCTGACACTAATATAATGTTCTGTCCATTATAGCTCATTAAAAAAAAAAAAAATCAAATGCCCCACATTGCCTGGCTCCTCTGGAACACTGCTGCTGGGCTGTAACTGACCATGCCGAGAGGCAACTGCCCAAGCCTTTGACATCGTCACTTGAACCATTCACGTCAGCTCTGTGTGTTACTGATTTAGCGTTTTGCGCCTGCACTGGGCTGATCTAAACGACTGAGTCAGTGACTGCATCCAGGCAATTTGAGAAAAGTAGTAAACACAGCAGCTTCATTGCTGAGATCCCAGGGGTGCCCTCCCAGACCCAGTAGGAAAACCTCTGCTGAGACTCGCAGGCGGCGATTTGGCTCCCCATCTGGATTTTACCTCTGCCGAAAAATGCCACCAGGAAAACCTTTCCCCTTCCCACTGCTCTGCAGGTTTTGGCAATGGATGGCTCCTTTGCCCTACGGGTGCAGTGTTGGCCTTCTTGAGCCAGAAGAGCACAGTCTGAAAATAGAAACAGGGGCTGTTTTGTGGCCATTGAATAGGAAGGCTAATAATAGCATTGCTTCATTGTTTGGCAAGGACTTCAGGCTACCCCAGCCAAGGAGCAGCACACTCTGCAGTAACCAAATCATAAAATTTCTCCAGGGAATGGTGCAGCTTTTCAGAACATGTTTTATATTCTGGGATTGCTCGGGAAGGAAATAGTTGAGAAGTTGTTTTGACATAAGTGTGGTTTGTTTCCAATTTGAAGGCAGAGGGAGGGGCTGGAGAGATGAGCCAGGAGGTCAGTCGCAGAAGGGATGCAAAAAAAAAAAAAAAAACGTGTCGTTAAGGAGTTCCTGACAGGTGGTGAGAGGGCCGTAGCTCTGGAGCCCAGGCCTGGCGGGGTGTCTGTCCCCGTTGGGTTCCCAGTGTGCTCTCAGCATCGCCTTTCACACTCCTGTAATGTTTATTTCTGTTGAACTTAAAGGATGACCTTTTCCAAACTGCAGTACATTGTTGACCCACATGCATTTCTGAGACCTAATTTCCCTGAATGCCTTCCTTGTTCCTGCCGAAGAGAACTCTGTTCGAGAAAATAGGAAGAGGCTGAGGATAAAGAGCGTTGGCATGGAAATCTTTGAGGCATTGAATCCTGCCTGCTATTAATAATTTAGAAGTGTTTTTAATGCCCTGATAGGGAAGGAAGGTTTTTTTTTGACACCAAAGGCATCTAAATATTAATTTCAGAGGAATTGGTTGTTACAAGCAGTTAACATCCATTTTGTTAGTTGACCTCCTGAGGAAGGTTAATGCACTAAAATCTGGTCATTAAGTATAGTAACAAATGTTTTTTCAGGGAGGTTATTACTATCATAAACTCTAATCCATGGTTCACAGGCAGCAGCCTCTAGTGCAGTGCTCTGACTAATGAAGAATTAACTATTTCTGAGCAGTTAATAAAGATTTTTTCCCCCCACCAATCAACATACTCTACATGATCCTTATAATTACTAAAAGCATTAAGCTCTGGGTATGAGTTGCCTGCATGTCAGACCGGAATTCTGTTCTGAGTAAATGACAAATGGCAAACCTAATCCCATTCCACTTAATTTTTTTTTTCCCCGAACATGTTCACTGAAATAAGAAATAATGGAATTCCTAAGTATGAGAAAAAGATGGTCCAGTACAAAGCATTTGCTAAATGAGAATTGATGAGGTCTTTAGTCATATTTTATTGTGATGGAAGATTTTATGCTGTGCTTTAGTTCTTGCTAGAATTGAGAAGTTAATTGGCTACAAACAGGGCCTCTTTGCCCATTGGTTTGTTTTATTTTGTTTTTCCTGGATTAAAGAGCGTGCATTCTACAGGAACGCAGGAGGCAGAGGCTTGTATGAGAAACACTCATACCTACCTCCTCACCATAAGAGGGAAAAGGTACAACCTAACCTTTCTAAAAAGCCTCAGGGCAGTGTTTTGCTTTTCAATGGAAAGGTCGTCCAGAATTAATTAAAGTCACTTTCCTGCTGAGGACAGAGCATTTGGCTTTACTTTGAAGGCTCAAAGAAAGTTGCTCACACCAATTTCTTAGAGACCCGAATTTAAAGCAGCACAGCCAGTCCAGGGGGCAGCCTTTAAGAAGAAGTAAGCTTTCGGAATCAAAAGTCTGAACAGCTAATACACTGAGGCTTTAGGTGCCCCTGAGTTGGCAGTGTAAAATTAAAAAAAAAAAAAAAAAAAAAAAAAGAATGGCTTACTTTTCCCTGGGCCAAGTAGGATCAGCCTTCACATTGACATAGGCCCTTTCCCCTCCTTATTTTAACTTCAACTAAATCCTGGCCTTGAGACAGGTGCCCCCCCGCCCACCATTGAACAGAGAGGGAGGGGAAACCACACTTAGCCAGAATGAAAGGGACATTGTCTTTTGGAAAAGTACCTGTATTTTGGAAGGGTTTGCATCGCACACGAAAGCTTAAAAGGGGTCCAGTACACTGCTGGCAGCTCACCATCTCAAAATATTCTTGTGGAAGATTTGGTACATTGTACCCAGCTAAGGAACCAGTAGGGCTGGATTATCTGCACATCTTAGGACTTTACGCACCCTTCATGTGTTTGGTACTTGGCTTGAAAATAACTGCCATTAGTTTCCCACTTTCTGGTGATGGCTGATGATGGAACATTTCTGGGCCTCAGTTTCCCCTATCTGTAAAATTTTATTATAATATTTACTTTGGGGAATAGCTGGAAAGACGAGGGATAATTTATACCTGACATTCACATGGGCCTAAGACATACTAGTATGAATTTGCCTTACATTACAGCCATAGCTTTACCTATTTTTACATTTTATGAAAGTGACTAGAATCCTAAAATATCCCCAGGAAAACCTTGTGAGTTCAAAATTAGAATCAGGGGAATAACAACGCATTAGCTTAACTTCTGAAAACTGGGCTTTTACAGAGTCCAGCTCATCCATCAAGGCCCCGTCACTGGACACAAAGCTTTCCCTGGCTACCTCAGTCAGAAATAAGCCTTCCAGCCTCTGCGTTCTCATTTGCTTTGTACTATTTGAAGACCATTCTTCGCATTCATTCTTTGCTTAGAGTTGTTGGTAGACAGATCTTGGATCTGTAATTCCTAACGCTTAATCCAGTGCTTCAAACTCAAGGACGAGAAGGCATTCATGAATTTCTCCAACTCTTTCCTGTGGCATCTTTCCTGCCCAACCCATGGTGGCTGAGTGAATGATTGAATGACTCTGGAGGTCACCTGCCCTTTCTTCACTCTTTTATAGTGTATCCTCCCTCCCACCTTTTTTTTTTTTTTTTTTAATTTCGATTCTAAACAGAGTCTCTTGAAGTTTGCACTATCCCCTCCCCACTCTTTTCCCCGTGGTTAATCAGCTGACAGTAGAGAGACAGCCAGAAGGCAGGTGTTTGGATGGCTGGGTCATTCTCAGCTGGGTGTTTGCAGATCAGGGATTTCCTGCATTTGCACAGGGATTCTTAAGTGAATATGGAGAACAGGAAGCAGCAGGTTGAGACTGTAAAGATGAATCACAGTGTCTTTTGAAGTCACTGGTTGCCCCATAGCCTTATTGCCACACCCCTCATTGTTCATGGAAATCACAGAAAAGGGAGGTGAGCATTTCAGGATTACTGGTGCTTTTGCCGTATTGACCTTTGGTATGCTCCTTAACCTCTTCGGACTTTCATTTTCTCATCAGTAATAACAGTTTCCCCTATTCTAATTACTTCCTAGGCTTGCTAGGCAAATCGCATGATAAGATAGCTAAAGAACTTAGCTGAGAAAAAAGTATGATACTAAAAACAGTACCACTAGAACCAGACATTGAGAGAGGATTAGATAAGCTAGTGTAACTTATTTGCCCTTAATGACTAATGTTCTCTGAATCAATGTATTAATTATGAGAGAAATTAGATTTGCTTAAAGACAAAATATTATTAAAAATAGGAAGGAGCCACAGAAAGAAAGTTTGATTTATTGTAGTAATGAGCTAAGAATATTGCCATAGTCGCTGTCATAAAGATCTGTTCTCCCGCCCCCATGATTCTGGTATGTTTGGAGTAAAGAGCATGGTGAGATGCTATCAAATCAAAATGGTTTTCCCAGGTAGATCAGTGGTGGAAATCTACTTAATACTTACCCTCGTCTTCTCAGTGTACACACGTGATCATTATTTAACCATCAGCAAAGGGTCTCCATGACTCTTTGCAAACCGGAACATATATAATTTCCATTATCACCACCAATTCTAGTCAAGACAGCTCTGAAATGGAGCGAATGAATTTCAGTGCAGAGTTGACACTGCATCTAGTGCTGGCACTTTTCTGGTCGTAAGGAACAGGGATATAAATGCTTGGAAACACACATTTGAGAGAATAATTGAAAATGGGTTCAGTGTCTTCATCCTCCGAGACTGCGTGGGAGCACGTGCATGTTTGTAGTCAGTCTTTCATGAAATGTGTATGTATCTGTTTTGATCCTGAGGCTTTCCTGTGCTGTGCGCAGGTTTCACAGAGGGGTTCCGGCTTGTAAAGGTTAACCGTGCAGAAATCAGGGCTTTGTGCGTTTTTGCAAAGGTCACACTCATCAGCAGTTCCGGAAAGACTGCTGGGCTGGGCCCTGGTAACCACCCCATGACTGAACCATGGCTCTGGGTTTCATTTCCTTAAGAACACTGGTACAGTCCCTGGTTGTGTCACCAAGAGATAAAGAGGCTGCTCAGTCACTTGAAATTCAATTTGTACATTCCTCAAATCCAGCCCACCTCTTTCCTTCATGGTGTTTGGCAGCTGCTTGCTGGCATTCTGCATTTCAAATGCCTGAGCTGTAGGAAGCTGTTTAATAAATGGCATAGGTTTTGATTAATGTAACAAGCCGAAAATAGACCCTGATGTAATGCGTGTCTCAGCAGGCACCACAGATCAAACCGGACAGTTTCAAGGGACTGTGCTGTAGCAGAGAGGTTTCTCCAAAGAAAGGTATTTTATGTTTTTATAGCACCTTGAAGGGTCAGACTGTAGAATGTGTACATTTGGGGCCTGGAAGCCTGCCCTGTGGGTCTACGAATAGGAATTACAGTTGACCACACAAGAAGCTCCAGAGAAAACGAGCTATTTGACATTGACTCAGGTCTACAAAGGATCATCTCTGCTTCACCAGAAGCCCTGACATTATTTCTTTTAAAACCACAGCTAAACAGAAATGATAGTAAAATTCCAGTAATATTCTGGTTAACTCACTTGTTTAAGTCATGCCTTTAGTTTCAGCCAGTGATGTAAAAGCCTCATATAGCCCTATGTGTAACGGTACTGATTTAAACTTTCCTTTCTCCGTGGGTAAAATAATTGGAATTCCTGTTCCCTGGTTCTACAGAGAAAGGTCAGTGAAAAGCAAGAAACTTCTGTGCCAAGATCCCCTTTTACTTGCTGAGGTGTTGTGTATTATGTGAAATGTAGAGTCATTTTTCTTATTGAAGGGTTAAAAACAGAGTCTAAAAGGTACTAAAAGGAAGAAAAAAAGGAAATAAAGTTATTGCCCTTAATTTCTGTTTACTGAGTCCATACATTGTGAGTTGCTTGAAATCACTTTGGATATTTAGTCAAACTATATTTTGTGTGTGGTGGGGGGTTGGTTGGTGTGAGGTGGTGTATTAGGGGTAGTAGATCCAGGCAATAATTTTCTCCTGGTACAAACAGAATTAGGCTACAGGAAACACTTTTACATGTGTACTTTTTCCAACAGGTAAATTTCACTTTGCCACTATGGGAATTTATATAATTTATGAATGATCTCACACACTGGTTAGTGTAAAGAAGTTGACTTATTAAGAGTTACATTGCCTGTAAGGGAAAGCCAAAATTAATACTTTTGGGCCTTCTGAGTCATTTTTTTCCTGAACTTGCCTGTCTAATCAAAGGACTTTCTCATGGGATATTCAGCTAACACAGCCAAGGTCATAGATTCAATAAAAATAAGTTAATTTCAAACAGAGCCAAACTCTCCCAGCCACTGACCACAGCCCTACCCAAGCCAATCATTCAACAAGGGTTTATCAACAGTTAAATAAAAGCTATTATCATCATTCCAGGACAAACTACAAAAACTCCTTAAACCATACCATTCAGACAAACCTTGTTTTATTGTGTTTCACTTTATTTCACTTCACAGATGCCTCATATCTTATAAATTGAAAGTTTGGGGTGACCCTCATGTCCAGCAAGTCTGTTGGTGCCATTTTAACAACAGCATTTGCTCAGTTTGTGTGTCTGTCACGCTTTGGTAATTCTTGAACTATTTCAGATTTTTTTTTTTTTTTTTTGTCTTTTTGCCTTTTCGAGGGCTGCTTCCCGCGGCATATGGAGGTTCCCCAGGCTAGGGGTCAAATCCGAGCTGTAGCCGCCGGCCTACGCCAGAGCCACGGCAACATGGGATCCGAACCACATCTGTGACCTACACCACAGCTCAGGGCAACACCGGATCCTTAACCCACTGAGCAAGGGCAGGGGACCGAACCCGCAACCTCATGGTTCCTCGTCAGATTCGTTAACCACTGCACCATGATGGAACTCCTATTTCAGATTTTTTCATTATTATTATCTTTGTCATGATGATCTGTGGTCAGTGATTTTCAGTGTTACTTTTGTTATTGTTTGGGTGCACCGCAACCTGTGCCCATGTAAGACAGTGAACGTCACTGATAAAGGTTGTGTGTGTTCTGCCTGCTCCATCACCCTGCTGCTCCCTTCTTTCCCTTTCCTTGGGCCTCCCTATTCCATGAGTCACAGCAATATGGAAATTAGACCAGTTCATAACACTACAGTGGCCTGTGAGCTTTCAGGTGAAGAGAAGAGTTGCATGTCTCTCACTTTAAATCAAAAGCTAGAAATAATTTAGCTTTTTTTTGCTGAGATGGAGAAACTTTTATTGGTCTGGATAGAAGATCAAACCAGCCATAACATTCCTTAAGTCAAAGCTAATCCAGAGCAAAGTCCTAACTCTCCTCGATTATGTGCAGCTACAGAAGAGACGTTTGAAGCTTGCAGGGATTGGTTCATGAGGTTGAAGGAAAGAAGCCATCTCCTTAACATCAAAGTGCAAAGTGAAGCAGCAAGTGCTAATGTAAAAGTTGTAATATGTTGTCCAGAATATCCAGCTAAGTTGGTTAATGAAGGCACCAAACTACATAACAGAATTTCAGTGCAGACAAAATAACATTCTCCTGGAAGAAAATGCCATCTAGGACTTTCATAGCTAGAGAGGAGAAGTCAATACCCGGCTTCAACACTTCAAAGGACAGGCTGACACTCTTTGGAGGCTAATGCAGCTGGTGACTTGAAACTGAAGCCAGTGCTCATTTACCACTCCAGTAATCCTAATGATAAATCTACTCTGCCTGGGCTCTCTAAATGGAGCAACAAAGCCTGGATGACAGCACATCTGTGGACAACATGGCTTACTGAATATTTTAAGCTCACTTTTGAGACCTGCTCCTCAGAAAAGAAACAAACAAAAAAAAAGATGCATTTCAAAATATCACTGCTCATTGATCATGCACCTGATCACCTAAGATCTCTTATGAAGATGTGCAATGAGATTTGTGTTGTTTTTGTGCCTGCTAACACAGCATCCATTCTGTGCCCTGTGGATCAAGAAGTCGTTTCAACTTTCAAGTCTTATTTATTATTTATTTATTTGCCACACCCGTGGCATGTGGACATTCCTGGGCCAGAGCTATGAGAGTATAAAACTGTGGCCAGGTTATGGAAACATGTAATAACAGCACTAAGAAATAATGCACTTGAGTGAGATGAGAACACACTAGTGGAGAAGTAGATTGGTGATCTGTCCCATGTGCTATGTCTGCACTACCACCTCCTTTAAATATGTATTGCTGTTTGTTTTTTATACACTGCTTACTTCAGATAGGTATATGAGGTGCCTTAACCTCGAAACTTAATGCATTAAGAACAAGGGTGATTGACAAAGAATAATACCAAAAGGCGATGATGAAAATGAAAGGAAAAAGAAAAAACTTACCTGAAAACCCCCGCCTCGAACAAACCAGAGAAGTTGAGAAGAAAACCACAGCTGAGAAAAAAGGGGAAATGGGGCTAACAGTGACTCAATATCCAATAAAAGGAAGACAGAGTTTTTTAGCTAAATTTAGTAAAATTTGTTCGAAAGGCAGGGATCCAAATTGGTAAATGATTGCAGAAATAGGTACATTCCCTGGGAAATGAAATAGAGTCTGCTTTGCTACCACACATGCCTCTCTGGTGGATACCAGCTCATATGCAATTGCAAATAATTATAAATAAAAAAGCAGTATTCGCATACATGGGAAGTCCTATTAGTTCTTAGGTAAATTTTTCCCAGTGCATTCTATTCAGTCAGGATGCTCCAGAGACAGAACCAATAGGAAATACATGTTTACGTTTATATTATATATATATAGGGGGAGAGAGAGAGAGAGAGACTTATTATAGGAGTTGGCTTACATCACTGTGGATGCTGAGAAGTCCCATGATCTGCCATCTACAAGCTGGAGACCCAGGTTCTTCCTCAGTCTTTATCTCCAAAATTTAGCAATCTTAGCTCTCCCTTGTATACCCTTCCATAGTCTACTCTCCTTAAAAAAAAAAAAAAAAAAAAAAAAAGACAAAATCCTATGTTTGCTAAGAAAACATGGCAATTCAGAACATATTAAGATTTTTATTTTCTTAGTGCTCTGGTTACAAAGTTATATATGTTTGAATGATCTGACCCAACCCTCTTTAGCCAAAGGACCCTATTATTCTCAGTGCATAATTTTTCAGATCATGAAGTCTTTTAGGAACACATGTATTGAATGATAGAAAAGCTTGTCTGGAGTTCCTGTCGTGGCGCAGTGGTTAACGAATCCGACTAGGAACCATGAGGTTGCGGGTTCGATCCCTGCCCTTGCTCAGTGGGTTAATGATCCAGCGTTGCCGTGAGCTGTGGTGTAGGTTGCAGACGCGGCTCGGATCCTGGATCCTGCGTTGCTGTGGCTCTGGCATAGGCTGGCAGCTACAGCTCGGATTCGACCCCTAGCCTGGGAACTTCCAAATGCTGCGGGAGCGGCCCAAGAAATGGCAAAAAGACAAAAATAAAATAAAATAAAGACAAAATGCAAAAGAGTATAGTTTGGTTTAAAAAAAAGAAAAGAAAAAAAGAAAAGCTTGTCCATGGCATCTCAGTTTTCGACATTATTCTCTGACAGGCCAAGCAAATGATCTCACTGTAGTTCTACTAACCTTTACGTCAATAATCTCTCTGCTTTCTTTTTTAAATTTTATTGAACTTTAGGTGACTTGACATCATTGGGTTAATTTCTGCTGTACAACAAAGTGACTTGGTTTTATATATATTTATAAATCTCAGTTATATATACTTATATATATAAATTGAACTTATGTTTCTGGACATCAGAATCATGCTTACAGTAATCATCTGAGTCCAGCTTACTCAAGTCCCCTTAATATGCCTATAGAGTTGTTTCTTATAAATATCCTCTAAAGGGCACAAAAACTTAGGAGTTGGTAAGAATTAAATCCATAATGTGAGATAAACTAAATGCAGTTGACTCAACTTTTATCTTAGTCTATGCTGTGTGCTTTTCACCTTAATTTCAGTATTCTGCTTATAAAATGACAAAATCTTTAGCCACCTCTTGGTTAGGGGGAAAATAATCTTGTTTGCTCGTTGCTCCCTAATTCCTTTGGGTCCCCTACTGACCTGTGCCCCACCGTGATTCATGCTCAACTGTGGACTTTGTCGTCCCAGGACTGGTATGCTGATTGCAGAGAATTTTTCTTCTTTATACACTTTAAAGTTAACTTTTGAAAGACAGGGTTTTCATTGACTATATTAACAAACTCAGATTATCACAGTTTATATTTGAAAAGCACCACAAAGATGTGGCATCAAATTTGGACAGGGCTTGGAGTTCCCTGGTGGCTCAGCAGGTTAAGGAACCTATTCTTTTTTTTTTTTTTTTTAAAGAACTTTAATATATTTTTATTTTTATTTTCCCATTGTACAGCAAGGGGGTCAGGTTATCCTTACATGTATACATTACAATTACATTTTTTCCCCCACCCTTTCTTCTGTTGCAACATGAGAATCCAGACATAGTTCTAAGGAACCTATTCTAAGGTGCAGGTTCTATCTCTGGTCTGAGAACTTCCTCATGCTGCAGGCTCAGACAAAAAAAAAAAATTGGACAAGCCTACATTTCCATCAGTGTGGTTAAAATCGTGATGATAAAACTATAATAGATAAGAGGCTCATGGTTGCAGACAAAGTTCCATAATGTTTGCTAATCCAAATCATCTGATAATTTAGCTAGCTAGCTTAGCTTTGAGTAAAGATTGCATTCAGTCATTCCTTAAAAAAAAAAAAAAAAAAAAAAAAAAAAGGATGCAGAGGCTGGAGGCTCATTTGTGCATGCACAAAATATATTTGACTTGATCGTAACTAAACGTTCAGTGCTAGCAGAATAAAATATGAGCATTTAAATGGCCTGCCTGACCATATAGGCCTGCACAACAATCCTCAGCCAAAACCAATCATTGTCGCAGTACTCACTCATTGAGGATGCAGTCAAAGAAATGTGTATTCAGACTTGATGGGCTTTGTGTTGACTGGGACTTTTCTTCGTCTTTCTCCGGATCCTGCAGAGCTGACCCCAGCCCCTTTTGAAGTCTGTGATAACCCTAAGATCAGAACAGATGCCTTGGAGTGGGGTGGGAAGAAAAGGTGCAGAGAGCTCATTAAGTGCTTGCATTTCTAGACCATTTTCAGCTGATGACAATGATTGTTGAAGTAGTTCTCACTCGCCATAGGTTTAAAAGTTAAAAAATGTTAAGATACCAATTTATTGTTGAGGTAACACAGGCGCTAGTGTCCTGGAAAGGATCAAAGGTTTTCCAGGAATAAAAACAATGAATATTGTATCACCAAATTAGAAATATATAAGTGTTTGAAATGTATTTAATATATGCCTTTCTCCTTATTAAGATCTATTATTTACCATCTTTACTCAAAGCTAAGCTTTAGGTTTTTATTCACCCTGTACTTATCTCACAATAGCATGTTGCACAGTTTTTTGTATTTTTCTCACATGAGCAACATTTTTGGATGCCTTCTGTGTGCCAGGTTCAGTATGCTAGGAACTGAAGATACAGCAATGGCTAAAATGGTTTACATGATGGTAGAACAGACAGAGAATAAGCAAGAAATAAATGAGAATTTGAGATTAGGACTATGAAAAAAAGAAGAGAAGACAGTGGTGAGTCTTTACTTTACACACATTGGCCGAGGAAGGCCTCTCTGAGTATGCACTGACTCAGCATCTCTGAGTACACACCGACTGGGCAGAGACTGGTAACAGCAAGCATAGCAGAGGTCAAGGCATTAGGAACAGTAAGTGCAAATGTCCTGTGGAAAGGGCAGTGTTTCTTGGTAATTATTAGTTTCGTGCCCTCCTTCTCATGTTATCAGCAAATTTTTATTGGAAGTAGATATTATGTGTTTATAATTAAATGAATGATGATGAAAACATCATCACTGATAATGATTACTGTCTATTGCTTTTAGTATACTCCAGAATCTATTGTAAGTACTTTGCCTCTATTATCTAATTTAACGCACGCAACAGCCTCTCAAAGTAGATGAAGTAACTGAGGTTCAAGGTTGCTCCTCGTTACATAGCTGGTATAACTGGCTGATAACTGGAACTGGAACCTGAATCCAGGCTTTCTGAAGTTAACAACCCCCGCAGTTAACCACCTGTGGGGGCTGAATCATGTTCCTCCCCAAATTCCTATGTTGAAGCTTTAACCCCTAGGACTTCAGAATGTACCTGTAATGGGAGATAGTCTTTAAAGAGGTGACTATGTTAAAATGAGGACATTGGATGGGCCCTAATCCAGTATGACTGGTATCCTTATAAAAAGTGGAAATTTGCACAGAAACTCACACAGAGGGAACACCATGTGAAGACACAGGCAGATGACAGGCATCTCCAAGCCAAGAAGAGATGCCTCAGAAGAAACCAATCCTATTGATGTCTTTATCTCAGACTTTGAGAGAACTTCCAGAATTGTGAGAAAAAAAGATCTCTGATATTTGTTACGGCAGCCCTAGCAAACTTACGTATCATCCAGGGAGGCTAACAAAAAAGTATAAAAAGAAATTGACTTGAACCCTGGTCACTTGGTGTATTTAGCTCTGCCATATACAAGATTTTAAAAAGGAAGCCTCGAGAGTTCCCATCGTGGCTCAATGGAAACAAATTTGACTAGCATCCATGAGGACACAAGTTCGATTCCTGGCCTTATTCAGTGGTTTAAGGATCTGGCATTGCCCTGAGCTGAGGTGTAGGTTGTAGAGGCGGCTTGGATCTGGCATTGCAGTGGCTGTGGCTGTGGCTGTGGCTGTGGCAGGCGGCTATAGCTCCATTTCTACCCCTAGCCTGGGAACCTTCATATGCTGTAACTGCAGCCCCGAAGAGACAAAAAAAAAAAAAAAAAAAAAAGAAGAAGAAAGCGTTGATAATGCTCTCTGTCTTCATTGTCTGTAGTCAGATACGTTGTTGATGATGTAAGAGGACTGCTTTATACTTTTTTTTTTCCTGCCCTCACAGCATATAGAAGTTCCTGGGCTAGGGATCAAATCTGAGCAGCATTTGTGACCTACACCACAGCTGTGGCAATGTCGGGTCCTTAACCCGCTGTGCCACAGTGGGAACTCCTGATTTAGACTTTTCATAAGTTGAGTGACTTGTCCTGCCTGCACAGCTACCCTTTGTTCTATTCGTCTGAGTAGTCATCTCATGAAGATGTAGAAGAGAACAAGAAAGCAACCCAAAATGCAAGCATCACCTGACCATTCAAAGAACACGCCTCAGCGTGTTCCCATTTTCATCTTAAAGGATAATGATTCTAAACGTATGCTTGCACCAGTTAGTGATTTGTTGCTTCTCAGCATCAAATTAGACCATCTTGCCTGCTTTCTGAAAGTGGATCTGTGCCCTTATAACTATGTTCCCTTTGCTGGCAGGCATGGTATTAAGCTTTGTCGGTAAAGAGCCCTGAAGAGATGCTGAAGAAGAAGGGTTTGCTTTCTTGTTCCGGAATCCTTGCTTCTCACACCCCTGAGGCACGGGCATTTTCTCCAGGTGTTCTCAGCCTCTGGCAACTACAGCAAAGGTGGATCTCCCAGGTCCAGTGACTGCAGTGCACGCTGTTCCCTCACTGTCCAGCTCCTACAGCATGGGTAGCTCCAGACTCCTGATGTGCCACCAGATTCTCCAGTACACAGTCCTTGCAACCTCCTCCAGCACCTGCCTTGGTGCTTTTGCACTAGAGTATCTCTGGTGGGACACCCTCCAGCCAACAGCTTTCTCTGGCCTCCTAGAGACCGGATTTCCAGGGAGCTCCACTAGCAAAGTTTTTTCCATCTGGCGAGTGAGCCACAGCAATGTCTTCCCCAAGAAATTATAAATCTCAACCCTGGAAGGCTCTTCCTTGTTTTTTCTCCCTCGGCCAAAGGGGTAGTAACATACTGTGTAATGTTATATATTTTATATCGCATTATATTATTACATACTATTATTACATACTATTATAATTACTAATTATTGTATACTATTATAATTTTCTAATGTTACTAATTATTATACTATTATATCTGCCATTCCTACTTTGGTTGGGGTTCTCTTATTTCCTACTAGCCAGTCCCTCATTACGCCAATCCCCTCTTAAATTAATAGTTTTTAGATGAAAATTTCCCTGCTCACATCCCTGTATAGTTTCTCCTGATAGAGAACTTAAGGTTTTGTTTGATGTTCCAAGTTAGACTGTCATAAAAGCATGAATATTAGAACATAACTTTTGACATCAAGGGCAGTAAAAAGTCACCCTCCCTCCTCTACTGGAAATCCTGGGAGATATTCCTACAGGACAAGACTGGTTTTCTGCACTCGGCAGCACACATCAGCCGTCCATGTGGGGGACCACAGCTCACAGTGCTTATGAACCTGATGTTGCAAAAAACACTGAAATGAGACCCCAGTCCTAATAGTTCATCCCATTTCTTCCCCTGCCCACCTACCCCCACTGTTTCAATCCTCCCTCATACCTGCCCCTAACCCCAGCAGAGAGAACCTGTTATCATAAAAGCTTTAAAAGATTGTTGTCTTCTGAACTGCATGCATTTCTGTGATTCTCTAGATTATACCAGGAAGGATTTTTTTCCCTTCAGTCCTAATATGTGCCCCCCCCCGCGCCTCTTTGCTTATCATGAGTCCTTGCTTCATAATCTAGGTCTATAAAATTATATATATACAGATATAAATATATATGCACAGGCATACCACAGAGATATTGCAGGTTTGGTTCCAGACCACAGCAATAAACCAAATATCACAATAAAGTGAGTCACATGAAGTTTTTGCCTTCCCATTGCATATAAAAATTATGCTGTGTTGCAGTCTATTAAGTGTGCAATAGCATTATGCCTAAAAAACAATTAATTAAAAAATACTTTATTGCTAAAAAATTCTGACCATTGTCTGAGCTCTCAGCAAGTCGTAGTCTTTTTGCAACGGTAACATCAAAGATCACTGATCACGGGTCATCATAACAAATATAATTATAATGGAAAGGTTCGAAATACGGGGAGAATTTTGCCAGAATGTGACACAGACACAAAGTGAGCAAATGCTATTGGAAGAATGGTGCTAATAGATGTGCTCCACTCAGGGTTGCCACAAACTTGAATTTGTAAAAGCAATAGGCACTGTAAAATAATAAGGTCTGCCTGTATATGAATCTTTCAGCTGCTTGCTTTTCTTAATAACTACATATTGGTTATCCTTTTCTATGCATTTTTAATAGGCTATTTTTAGAACCTTTTTAGACTTATGGAAAAATTGTGCAGTAAGCCCAAAGAGTTCCCATAAACCTTCTTGCCACCACAAGGTGATTTCTCCTATTATTTTTTCCTTATTTTCTCTTATTTTTTTTATTGAAGTATTGGGTTTTTTTTTTTTTTTTGTCTTTTTGCTATTTCTTGGGCCGCTCCTGCAGCATATGGAGATTCCCAGGCTAGGGGTCCAATCGGAGCTGTAGCCACCGGCCTACACCAGAGCCACAGCAACGTGGGATCCGAGCCGCGTCTGCAAACTACACCACAGCTCACGGCAACACCGGATTGTTAACCCACTGAGCAAGGGCAGGGACCGAACCCTCAACCTCATGGTTCCTAGTCGGATTCGTTAACCACTGCGCCACGACGGGAACTCCTGAAGTATTGTTGATTTACAATGTTGTATTAATTTCTGCTCTATAGAAAAGTGATTCATTTATGCATATACATACTCTTTTTAAAAAATATTGTTTTCCATTATGGTTTATCATAGGACATTGAATACAGTTCTCTATGCTATATGATACTGTCTTCTTGATTTTTCTCTCCATGTATTATAGTTTACAGCTGCTAACCTCAACCTCCCACTCCATCCCTCTCCCAGTTCTTTCCCCGTTGGTAACCACAAGTTTGTTCTCTATGTCTTTGAGTCTGTTTCTGTTTCGTAGATAGGTTCATTTGTGTCATATTTAGATTCCACGTACCATATAAGTAATATCGTATGGTATTTGTCTCCCTCTTTCTGACTTTCACTTTGCATGAACACAACCTCTTTTTGCATCCATGTTGCTGTAAATAGCATTATTTTGTTCTTTTTTATGGCTGAGTAGTATTCCATTGTGTGTGTGTGTGTGTGTGTGTGTGTGTGTGTATACCACATCTTTATCCATTCCTCTGTCCATGGATATTTAGGTTGTTTTCATGTTTTGACTATTGTGAATAGTGCTACTGTGAACATAGGGTCACCTGTATCTTTTTGAATTGTGGTTTTGTCTTGATATATGCCCAGGATTGGGATAGTTGGGTCATATGGTAACTCTGTCCTTAGTTTTCCGAGTAACCTCCATACTGTCTTCCATAGTGGCTGTACCAATTTACATTCCCACCATCAGTATAGGAGGGTTCCCTATTTTCCACACCCTCTCCGGCATTTGTTATTTGTAGACTTCTTAATGAAGGCCATTCTGACCAATGTGTTATACCTCATTGTAGTTTTTATTTGCATTTTTCTAATAATTAGTGATTTTGAGAGTTTTTTCATATGCCTATTGGCCATTGGTATTTCTTCTTGGGAGAAATGTCTATTCAGGTCTTCTGCCCATTTTTCACTTGGATTGTTTGTTTTCTTGTTGTTGAGTTAGGTATGAGCTATTTATATATTTTGGAGATGAAGCCCTTGTTGGTTGTATCATTTGCAAACATTTTCTCCCAGACTATAAGTTCTCTTTTCGTGGTTTTTCTTTGTTTGGTTGGTTGTTTTGTGGAGGCTTTTTGTTTGTTTCTTTCTTTTGTTTTTGTTTTTTATGGTTTCTATTGCTGTACAAAAGCTCATAAGTTTGATTAGGTCTCATTTGTTTATTTTTGTTTTTATTTCTACTGCCTTAATAGACTGACCTAAGAAAACATTGGTAAAACATATCTTATGTTTAAGTCTTTAGTAAGCCATTTTGAGATTTGAGATTTTTTTTTTTTTTTTTTTTGTGCACAGTGAGAGGGTGTATTTTAACCTCACTGATTTACATGGAGTTGTCCAGCTTTCCCAATACCATCTGCTAAAGAGACTGTCTTTTTCCCACTGTATATTCTTGCATTCCTTTGTCAAAGATGAATTGACTGTGGGTATCTGAGTTTATTTCTGGGCTCTCTATTCTATTCCATTGATCCATATGTCTGTTTTTGTGTCAGTACCACACTGTTTTGATTATTATAGCTTTGTAGTATTGTCTGAAGCCCAGAAGGGTTATGCCTCCTGCTTTTTTTTTTTTTTTTTTTTTTTTTTTTTTTTCCCTTCTGGGTTGCTTTGGCACTTTTGAGTCTTTTACAGTTCCATGTAAATTTTAGGATTATTTTTGTTCTAGTTCTGTGAAAAATATGATAGGTAATTTAATAGGATCACATTAAATCTGTAGATTGCTTTGGGCAGTTTGGCCATTTTAGTAATATTAATTCTCCCAAGCCAAGAGCATTGAATATCTTTCCATTTATTTAAATCATTTCAATTTCCTTTATTAATGTTTCATAGTTCTCAGCATATAAGTCTTTCCCCTCCTTGGTCAGGTTTATTCCAAAGTATTTTATTTAGATTGTGAAATTTTAACAGGCTTTTTTTTTTTTACCTTCACTTTCTGATATTTCATTGTTAGTGCATAGAAATGCAACCAATTTCACTATGTTAATGTTGTATACTGCTACCTTGCTGAATTCATTTATCAGTTCTTGTAAATTTTGTGTGGAGTCTGTCTGCATTTTTAAAAGCTAGAGCTGCTTTCTTTCTTACTGCAGATGTTCACAATTGCAAATTGCTTTTAAACACAAATCCAGTGTCTGAATCTGAATCACTCTGTTGGTAGTTTACTGTGATAACAGCACAAGGTTGATCTGAAAGTGCTGTGTTTCATTGCCAAAAGCCACCTGTTTCTACTATATTTAGATGATGATTTTGATGTGAAAAATCATAGGTCAGAAAAAGTGCATTTAAGTGATGTCTGTCTATACCTCACTTGGTCAAGCTCCTGCTTATTGTCAAGAATTGGATGTGTTTAGCACTGAATACATTGGTCCTTTCCATCTTTCAGTATAAATTTCTTCCACCAAGTCCAGGAAAAACAATATAAATTTTCATTAAAGAAAGCACTATATTATGACAGCACTAAATGAATCACCTACAATCACTTTTAAAAGGCTTGATTTATTTTCCACACTTGGGAGGCACTATGTTGTAAAAATATTTTCACTAACAAGTATGAAATATGGCAATATATGTTTTTATCCATACTGCATGTGGCTATATAACACATTTCCTTTTTGTGTATATCTGCACACACAATGCGTGTCTGTAGTGGGGCCTCCAGGTAATTTCTTGGTCACATTGACTTCTTTAATAAAAAAAAGGAAAACAAGTTGGCCAGGCAGCTCAGACACACATCAAATTCATCATAGCTGGAGATAATATTTTCCCAAAGTGATTCATACTCTCACCTTCCTGCCGGAGTTTTCTCCACCCAGTGACATAGTGACATAGTGAAATGTCACTGAAGTGAAGGCTATTTCGTTTAGCCTTGAGCAAACATAGAAGCTGAACTGTGGATACACAGAATTCCTTTTCCTTTTCGAAGACGTGGGTTTTATGCATGTGTAACTGGAGCTCAGCTGAATCCAGAGAGCTGCTGCGTGATAAGAGCTGGGTTTGAAAACAAAGTGCAATGGAACGACTTGAATAACAAAATCCCAGGCAGAGTGTTTCTGAGCTCACTGCATTTACACTCTGCAAGGAGATCAATGCTTCCCCTCATTGATTTTCCTCAGTTGCAGTGCAGGATTATGCATGTTGTTAAGCTGTGGTCCCAGATTCATCCAGTCTAATTTCCTAGCCAGCACTAAAAAAGCATAGTGTTCAACTGTAAACAGGAGGTTATAAAAGTATAACTGGATCAAATTTGTCCCTCCACTAAGCCTGCCTGTGAAACAGAAGCACACTAATGTATTCCTAGTGTGATGCAAGAGCTGCCCAGGAAGGGACATATTCTGTTTGTGCTCAGCTTCTAAATAAATGGTAGATATGCTGAAGATAAATATGAGATGTGTTGCATACTTTTGCTTAGCTCCTGAGATATTTTCAAATGCACCAGAGCTTCCTTCCTGGAAGACTTGAAATGCAAAATAAGCCTATGAAGAAATTATTCTCTTCTTAAATTCACAGACTGACTCTAAACCATCTGATTTTGAAATTACCTTAACGTTTGTAATTGGAGAAGGTGGCTGGTTAGAAGGCTGTAAAAATCAAGGGTCTATTAAAAAATTGAGGGTCCTTTTCACTGTAAACAACTGGCAGCTGTAATGGTTGGTGGGTTTATTCTGCAGTTAACACAATTCTTCCCTCCCTTAACTTCATGGAACTTATTGTAATTCAGTTGAGCATTGACAGCCAACCGGAAAATGAAAATACCCAAAAAAGGTGACTTCAGCTTTTTCCAAATTTTAGCATACTGTTAGTAGGAGTGGGAATGGGAAAGCAGACGCCTATATTAAATTTTCCTTTCCCCATTCCACTTTGAGGATGGGCAAGGTGTCCCATTACCACTAGAACTTAGGATTTGCTTTGAAAAAATGATGTAAAATAAGCCATTTCCTACTAAGACTAGATAAATGATTACACAGCTGCTTGCCTTTCAAACAGAATTTGTTCAGAATCTGGGCTTGCCTGGGTGCTTACTTCATTTTTAAAGACTGCTGTCACAGCTCACTGTCTGGGTGTGCTGGAAACCAGAGTGTTCTCTCATGTACCCACCCCTAACCACCACTTCCCCTAAGAAAACCATGTCTAGGGGCAAAGGAAGGAGGGCTGGACACCAAAGACCTTCTGGTTGACCCATATCCAGGACTAATAGTTTCCACTTCCCAGACTTAACGTGTAAATTGAGCTGGCAGATGTACCTTCCTTGATGGGAAATATATAAGCATGTTTACAAGTTACCTAAGCAGTGGACATTTTCCTAGTAAAAGGTTAACCAAGCTGTTAAGTTTTTCAGCGACTGAAAATGAAAAGTGAATTCCCTGTTCCAAATTACAAACCTATCCCACAGATTATCCTTCCTCCTCTGAATCACTCACAAAGACTTTTTAAAAAAATTAAATAATAACTATTGTTTCCCAGTATAAACAGAAAAGAGACCAATTCAGCCTTATGCACTAAAAACTAACAAACACACCTTGGTTTCCTTATGTATTTCTAAACTGCCATGTGCAAACTGTTGTGTTTTACTCACTGGCATTGGTTGTAACATGTATTTTTCCATTTATTATTTACAAGTGTCAGTGATTCGCAATAACTGTGACGTGGCATTAATTACATTAATATTTAAATGATACTATTCTGAGTATCATTAAAAGCAGCTCGTTTACCCCTTTCCTGTTTGCCCATTTCTGTTCCCCCCAACTTTGAAAGAACCTAATTAATCTGCTGATTATTTCCCTAGATTAAGAAAAGAAAAGAATGAAGAATTGTAGCTAAAGAATGACTAGTTCCCTACCACTACCAGCCTCCTTAGCAATCCTGCAGGCAGATCACTTGGGCAACATAACATCTAAAGAGAGTCAGCCAGTCTGCAGACAATGGTGAATGATGCAGAACCCAACCTCCTACCTCAGTGATTCACTGAAATTCTTCCCCTCTTTTCCCTTTAAAAACTGTCCTGGCTGAGCAGAATCTTCAGAGGTGGTCTCTGGACACAAGTCCACCTTCTCCCCAGATTGTCAGCTTTTCTGATTCAAGCACCTTTCCTTTCTGTTGACACTTGCCTCTCAAAATAGTGGCTTTTGAGCAGTGAGCAGCTGAACCTAATTCTGGCAATATTATTATTATTTTTTTTAATTAAAGTAACTTATATGTCCCATGTAGTAATTTTGAGATATTTGAAATTTACACTGGAATTATTTTCCTTGAGTGCAAAGGAACACGTTTCCTGTGTTCCAACCCGGAGAACTTTCCTCTTGGAGTGTTTTCTTTAATGAAGGCTTCTCAGAAAGTCCTGTTTCTATAACTGGGGCCCTTGATTGAGGGCGAGTCGTCTTAACTCAAAATTGTAAGGTAATTTGATAATGAATAAGTAAGAGGAGATACCATTGTTTAACCTCCAAACTATGCTAATAAGCAGGGTGATAGACTTGCCATGCTGAATAATGGAACTGTTATTCTAGCCCAGTGGGACTGTCTCCAGTGCCTCCTGGGAGGATTTGCCAGGCAGAGCCCTGTGGTTCCTGAGTGCACTTTGCTTAGCCTCCAGTATCTAGTTACAGCACGTTTATCAGAGGAAATCACAATTAGGAAGAAAACCGCATTCTCCACTCTTTCAAATAAGAAACATCCCTCTGTGTTACTTTCACTTTTACTTATTTTACCTGGGTAAAACAGAAGTCTCATCTGGAAAAATAATCGTTAATACAAAGAACTACAACATTGAGAGAATTTTATTCCTATAAAAAAATTCTATAAAAATCTATATTTTAAAGAGGCCATTTTCGTACTGTCAGTAAAAGAAGTATGTTTTCTTTATAAAGCCTGAACACACTAATACATTACTATACACAGCATAAAGTTTAGGGTATTTGAACAGTGGAAATAGAAAGCATTCATAGTTATTCAACCCTGAATACTTAGGACATTTCATTTCTTTTTACAGCAACCATATTCAGTCAATAAAAGATCAAATGCTTTTGGTCACTGGACTGAAAAAAATCAAATCCTCCGAACTTTTAGCACTTGATGTTCTCCGAGTACTTGCTCTCAGCTATAGCTCATTAAATGAGCTGATTCACCACTGAGTCTATAAATTGAAACAAAAGCAAAGAGTTCTTATTTTTAAAGTAGATGGCACCAAGCTGAAACACACTTAAATCTGGGTTGTTTACATATTTTTCTTGCACATAGTGAGTATTCAGCCGAATAAGTCCTTGTCCGTTCATCTGGCACTTTTTCAGGACCGATCTAATTAGACTTCTCTGGCTGGGAGTGGTAAAACCATGAATATTAATTGCTAACTGCATGAGACTGAGGGGAAATAACGCAAAAGGTAAAGCAAGCTAGATAAAAATGGGTATTTTGTAATGGCATGAGTTGCATTTACTTCATGTTTATTGAATTTTATTTATTTTATTTCATGCAAAAAAATATAGCATCAGGCACCATTCTAGGCATTTTATAAACAGAGTAAATGAACAACTTTATGAAATAGATACTATTATTTGCTGCTTTGGAAGACGGTCTAGCAGTTTCTCAACTGGTTAAGTATAGAGTTACCATATGATCCAGCAATTCTACTCCTAGGAATATACCTATAAGAATTGAAAACAATGTCCACACAAAAACTGGCATACAAATGTTCATAGCAGCACTATTTATAATAGCAAAAAAAAAAAAAAAAAAGTGGAAAGAACCCAAATGTTCATCAACTGATGAATAAACAGAGTGTACTTTATTCTTACAGTGGAATATTTTTTGGCACACACACAAAGAATGAAGGACTGATACATACTGTTAACATAGATTAAACTTGAAAACACTATGTTAAGTCAAAAAGCTGGTCATAAGGATCATATATGATTCCATTTACAAGAAATGTTCCGAATAGGCAAATCTATAGAGACAGGAAGTAGATTAGTTGCCTGAGGCTGGAGGAAATAAGAAGAATAGGGAGCGATGGATGGGATGGAAGGGACCTCTTTTGGGGGCAATGACAGTGTTCTAAATTTGTAGTTTTGGTTGCACCAGTCTATGAATACCACTAAAAGCTGTTGAATTGTGTACTTTAAATGGGTGAATTATATAACTTGCAAATTATTTTATCTCCATAAATCTGTGTTTTAACACAGTGAGCTACAGAGACGAAAACCCTGCCTTCATGGTGCTTAGTTTTTAGTCAGGATAAAAATGTGTAAGGTGACAATAGTGCTATAAAAAAAAAAAAATGAAGTTAAAGAATGATGGGGAGAGACCATGGTGAGATGCCGTTTTGTAAAGAGTGGCTTTGAAGGCCTTTCTAAAGAACTGAAAGAACTGAAGAATTCTACATAGTATATAGAACATCATAAGGACTTTGGGTGTTTAGATGAGATGGGAAACCATCAGAGGGGTCAGAACAAAGGAATGACAGGATATTACTGCTGTTTAAAAGGATCAAGCCATCTACAACGTTAATAATAGGTTACAGGGAGTTCCTGTTGTGGCTGAGAGGTAGCAAATCTGACTAGTATCCATGAGGATATAGGTTCGATCTCTGGCCATGCTCTCGGCTTAAGGACCCAGCGTTGCCATGAGCTGTGGTGTAGGTTGCAGATGTGGCTCAGATCTGGTGTTGCTCTGGCTGTGATGTAGGCCTTGGATTAGACCCATAGCCCAGGAACTTCTATTTGCCATGCGTGTGGCCCTAAAAAGACAGACAGACAGAAAGAAAGAAAATCAAACAAACAAAAAGAGTAGGTTATAGGTGGGTGAGAGAAGAAACAAGGAGAACAATTAATAAGCTATTTCAATAATCAGGGCAAAAATGATGGTACCTTGACTCAGAATGGTGGTAGGAGCAGAAGAGGTAAACAGGAATTGAGAAATATTTTGAGAGAGAAATAGAGATTTTGAAGATTCACCTGGAGTGATTTGGGATGTGAGAGGAAAAAGGAATTAAGGTTAACGCCAAAGTTTTTTGACTGGAACTATCCAAAATATAGAGTCACCATTTACTGAGATGTATCCTTTGATTCAGGTGGAAGAGTGAAGGAAAAGATCAAATTGAAATGATCAATTACAATGAATTAATTATGTCATCATCAAAGTAACTAATCAGATGAAACCAGCAAGTGAAGAAAATTCTATTCCAAAAGAAAATACGATGTTTGCAACACTCCGAAAAATATCATCGTGGAAACAACCTAAATGTCCCTTGACAGAGGGATGGATAAAGAAAATGTGGTGCATGTATACAATGGAACATTAGTCACAAAAAAGAACAAAATAATGCCATTTGCTGCAACATGAAGAGACCTAGAGATTATCATACTAAGTGGAGTTATTTAGATAGTGAGAAACAAATAGCATATGATATCACTTGTATGTGGAATCTAAAAAAAGTATGTAAATGAACTTACTTGCAGAGCAGAAACAGACTTGGAGACTTTGAAAACAAACCTGTGGCTAAAGTGGACAGGTGATGGGGGGAGAGATGGATTGGGAATTTGGGATTGGCATATGTACACTTTAGTATGTGGAATGATTGGCCATGGGCACCTGCTGCATAGCACAGGGAAGTCTACACAATATTCTGTGATGGTCTGTGTGGGACAAGAATCTGAAAGTGATTGGATGTGTGCATGTGTATAACTGAATCACTTTGTTGTACAGCAGAAATTATCAAAACTTTGTAAATCAACTCTGCTTCAGTAAGACTTTTAAAAATGAAAAAAAAATACCATTATATCAGGGCATTTAAATTCTTTTAATATTTTTAATTCATGTTTTACACATTACAAATGTAATGCATTTTTTAAATTCAAGCAGTATGAGAACTATAAAATAAAATATTGACGTCTCCCTCTCCCCTTAACAAGAGTGACCACCTTTAGTGTCTTGTTCTTATTGACCTTTTTATAAGCATATGTTCAAGCGTTACATGAGATATAAAGGGTATTTTATAATGCAGATGAAAATGTTTAGAAGTTCGTAGTTTCACCGATCTAAGAAAAACAGGAATATTTACAAAAAATAAAATTGTCACGCAACTCGTTGGAAAATAACTACTTAATAGAATCAGATTATGTAAAAAAATGTAAACTGTGTAAGAATATATTCCATTTCCCAAGATCACATCATAAATTGAAACAAAAATGTTAGAGATAACGTAAGTTTTTCCTTTAAACTCAGATAACTTTCAACTTAATGATAAATTTAGCTCTTCATGCCATATTCTGATGAGTTATTGATCTCTCTCTGGCTCTTTTTGTTTGTTTGTTTTTGTTTCGTTTTGTTTTTTAGGGTCCCACCTGCGGTATATGGAAATTCCCAGACTAGGGGTTGAATTAGAGCTGCAGCTGCTGGCCTACACCACAGCCACAGCAACATGGGATCCAAGCTGTGTCTGCTACCTACAGCACAGCTCACAGCAACGCCAGATCCTTGACCCACTGAGCAAGGCCAGGGATGGAACCCTCAGCCTCATGGGTGCTAGTCGGGGGTTGGTTAACTCCTGAGCCACAACAGGAACTCCCTCTCTCTCTCTCTTTTTTTTTCAGCAGACTTTGGTTTTAGAAACACTCCTAGGTTCATAGCAAAACTGAGTAGAAAGTACAGAGGGTTCCCATATACTGCCTGTCCACCCACATACAAAAGCTCTCCCACCACTGACATCTCACATCAAAGTGATATATTTATTACAATTGATTAACCTACATTGACACATCATTAGTACCCAAAGTCCACAGTTGCCATTACTTTTTCTACTTGATTTTGAGTATTCGTGGGCTTTGACAAATATGTTGATATGTATCCAGCAGTATAGTATAATATACTGATACGTATCCACCAGTATAATATCACTGAATATAAGAATAGTTTCACTGCTTTAAAAATCCTCTGTGCTCTGCCTCTTCATCTGTCCCTCCCCTGATCCCTGGGAATCAGTGATCTTTTTACACTCTCCATAATTTTGCCTTTGCCAGAATGTCATATGGCTAGAATCGTGCAGTGTATAGCCTTCTCAGATTGGCTTCTTTCAGTTAGTAATATGCATTTAAATTTCCTCTGTGTCTTTTCATGGCTGAATAGCTGATTTCTTTTGCCTGCTGAGTAATATTCCATTGTCTGAATGTACCACAGTTGATTTATCCATTCACCTTCTGGAGGATGTCTTGGTTGGTTCCTGGTTTTGATAATTTTGAATAAAGCTGCTGTAAACATCTGTGTGCAGGCTTCTGGGTAGACATAAATTTTCAATTCATTTGAAGAAATACCAAAGAGTACTTCGGGGAAGAAAAATTTTTCTCAATTCTCCTGGGCCCCCTGGCTGGGCCTAAAGTTAAGTGTCATGGGATAGATGAACAGGAGAAAAGCTTACACATTTATTTAAGAGACAATTTTATGTGGCATAAGGAAATGAAGACTCAAAGAAATGGTTAAACCTGAGTGTTTGTGTGCTAGTTTTATGAAGAATGGAAAGTCAGATTTTATAGGGGAGGCGTATGAGACAAGCATAATAAACTGTTGACATTCGGCAAGTCCTGTTCTTTCAGATTCTTCTCTGTGTTCCCTCCATTTCTGGTGAGAAGGATGCTCATTTCTTCCCAATATAGGGAGGGCACTTCTCACCTGAGGTTTTATGACCTGCCTTGGGGGAAGATCATGAAGTCCTTCCTCCACTTGCCATTTCTCAGATTTCATCAGCTTGAAATATTCAGTATACCAAGGTGCCACATTTTGAGGTGGCATGTACTGAATCCCATCAGCGTGATTACTGGAATGTGTGGTAAGAGTAGGTTTAGTTTTGGAAGAAACTACCAAACTCTGTTATGGACTGTTTGTACCCTCCTAAAATTCGTACATTGAAACCCTACCCCCACTCCCTTCCCCAGTGTGAAGGCATGGGGAGGGCCTTTGGGAGGTAATTAGGATTAGATGAGGTCAGGAATGTGCAGCTCTCCTGTATGGGATCGGTGCCCTTATAAGAATCCTATAAGAGTGAGTTTATTTTCCGGCTCTGCTCTTTGCTCCGTGAGGATACAATGAGAGTTCTGCAGTTTGCAGCCCAGAAGGGGGTTCTCACCACAACCCAGCTATGTGGGCACCCTGATATTAGACTTCCAGCCTCCAGAACTGTGAGAAAGAAACTTCTGTGGTTTAGAAACCACAAGTCTATAGAACTTTGTTATAGCAGCCCAAATTGGCTGACACTGTCTTTCAAAGTGGCTGTGCCATTTTGCTTTCGCACCAGCAATGAATGAGCGTTCCTGTTGCTCCACATTCTCATCAGCACTTGGTGTTGTCAGTGTTTTGTATTGTGGCCATTCTGATAGGTGTGTAGTGATAGCCCATCATTGTTTTAATTTACAATTTCCTGATGACATACGATGTTGAACATCTTCCCATATGTTTATTTGCCATCTGCATGTCTTCTTTGGTGAGGTTTTTGTCCAGGTCTTTTGCCCACTTTTAAATTGCATTGTTCAGAGTTCCCATCGTGGCACAGTGGTTAACGAATCTGACTAGGAACCATGAGGTTGCGGGTTCGATCCCTGCCCTTGCTCAGTGGGTTAAGGATCCGGTGTTGCCGTGAGCTGTGGTGTAGGTAGCAGACGCGGCTTGGATCTCAAGTTGCTGTGGCTCTGGCGTAGGCTGGCAGCTACAGCTCTGATTCGACCCCTAGCCTGGAAACCTCCATATGCCGCAGGAGTGGCCCAAGAAACGGCAAAAAGACAAAAAAAAAAAAAAAAAAAAAAAAAAAAAAATTGCATTGTTCATTTTCTTATTTGGAGGGGTTTTAAGAGTTTTTGGTATTTGGGGGGATAGTAGTCATTAGATATATCTCCTGCAAAGATTCTCTCCTAGTCTCTGGCTTGTCTTCTCATTCTCTTAAGCCTCTTTATGTTTTAAGTTTAAGGTAATGGCTCACTGACATGACAAACCAATTGGAAAGATTTTAGATTTCCACCGTAAAATCTCACTTCCTCTCTCGCATATTAGTTTGCTCTTCCCATTCTTCACCCATTTTCTCAAACTTCATTTCTTAAACTACTTAGAGTCATCTTATACTCACTTCTCTAAAAGTCTGGATAGCTAGATTTCCCACATGAGCACAGAATTCATATATGTTGCCCTTTGAGCCTTGTATATCTGATGTAAACACAAAGGAAATCTCTTCACCATTATCCACCCATATGCTCTGTTTAATCTCCTTTTCTCGAACCAGCTTCCCATTTGCTTCAATAGTTCTCCTATTCCCTGCAGAGCCATAAAATAAAAATGTACCTTCATTTCACTACCAAAGGGGACAAAGAATTGAATATGATTGGTTTCACATAGAGTAGAGTGCTGGAGCCAGCAGCAAGCCAAATGCATTTGTTTATCTGGGCCATCATTTTTAGGCATTAGCACTTTACTTATTAATAAATGATGTAAAGAAATGGATGGAGGAAGAGCCTGCATAAGGACATGTGTTTAGATTATCAAGTAGTTTGAAAAATCAAAGCCAAAGTTTAAAGCTCAGTATCAAAGCTCTGTGTTTTCCAAGCATGTCTGTGGATCAGACCTATAGAGTTACAAAAACTCCTGCTCATTTAGGGTGACCGCGGAAATCATAAAACAGTGGAAACCCCTATTGTCCAGGAAACAACGTTGCCTTTGAAATCCTCATCGCTGGAGACCTGTCTCTGAAATAGCTGGAAAAAGCCAACCTGGCTATTTCGGTGAAGCTTAAATGTCTAGTATGCTCAGCACAGGCAAGACGACACTGTCGAAGTGAAAATGACTGAAGCCAGCCTGCCAGCCCAGGTTGGTTTTCAGGTTTTAAGAGTAATTTGCTCAATTGGCAGATATTTACACATTCCCTACTCTGTGTAGCTCATCTCACACAGCAAGAAAAACATACTCAGATGAACACAGAAAAAGACGCCAAGAGCTGCATGATGTGAGAGGAACGAAAGTAACTTTGTGACTTAGATGGAGCTGGTACTTTCCAGGCTTAGATGGAGCTGGTCAGACAGGCTTTAAGGAGGGAATGTGACCTGAGCTGAGTCTTATGGAAGGTGAGGAGGACATTGGCAGGTGGAGACAGCAGGAGCGCGTAGTTTGGATGGAAGAGCATCTCGAGGAAAAGGTATAGAGGTAAAAGTCCATGTCCTCTGGTTCTGTTTGGGGAAAGAAGACCTGTTCAGTTTGGCTGGAACTTAAAACATATATAAGGACATAAGGGAAATGAGTAAAGAGATGGAAAAGAGCATCAGGTCTGTTTAGTATTAGTTAACTCTTGTTACATAACAAATGACCCAAAACTTAGCTTCAGGCAAAAAATAATAATTCCATCAGAGTTTCTGTAGAGACACTCCAGTCATAGTCTCTGAGTCTGGAGGCAATCGCCTAAGGCTTGCCTGGGCTTGGAAGTTCCATTTCTCAACTCACTTGTTCACTTCCATAGGGGCCTCTCCACAGCTGCTGGTTTACCCTGGAGTAGGTAATGAGAGACATTGACAGAGACAGAGAGAGATCAGAACACAAGCTCCGGAGCCTTTTGCAGCCTGGCCTTGGGAATGACTACCATTGCTTCTACCATATGCTATGGGTCACACAGGGCTGTGGATATCAGAAGGTGGGATCGTTGGGCGGAAGGGCAGTGTGTTTCAGAGTCTGACTAGCACAGCCACCCCTACAGTTGTGCAGATGGGGCCCTGCATGTCCCTAAGGAGCTCCATGCATATTGTAAACATGGTGGAAGAATTTTTGAGCAGTAGAGTCTATGAACAGATGAACAACTTTAGGCCTCCCACAATGTGCTTAGTGACATCTAAACTCATGCAGTAGATAAATGACAGAATGAGCCAATGGCAGGGTGAACAGCTGGGAGGATACTGTGGGGTCCAGATGAGGTCTAGTAAAGCCTCTGTTGGGATGGAGGTGGTAGGAGGGAAAAGAAGGGCTGGATGCCCCAGCCAGGAGCACAAAGTCTGAATCAGCAGAACTTGGTAGCTTCCTCCAAAATAGTTCAAGCAGAGGGTGAATGATATCTAAAGTGCTTGTTCTATGCATATGAGTATGTGAAAGACACTCAATATTTAATACTGAGGTGGCTGCCAAACAGAGAAATGATTTCTTTATAAAGATCTACAAAAAGAAGCAGAGTTTCAAGGACTAGCAGCTATGAGCTCATTTTCCTTGGGGTTTTTTTGTTTTTTTTTTTTTTTTTTCCCTAGGAGGTCAGCCAGTTTCATGAAAGCAAAGAAGGGAGAGGACAGACTGCGATGTACTCTTTCCAATCCCATTATTCACCGCCAGCACTTTTCACTCTTCACCTGCTCCGAAAGCCAATAAGCCAGCAAAGCCCTGGGCTGGGGCCCAGAACTGGCATTCACTCTCGCCCTTGGACGCGAGTCAGACCAATTATAGGTTGTGAAGACAGTGCAGGTTGTTTGAAAATATTAAGTAGGTCAAATCTTCCCATGAAACGTAGGCTGCCAACTTCTTTATTAGTAAGAAGACCATTTATTCAATTATTCATGTATTTGACATCTGTTTCTGGAGTTCAAGGCAGTGTGATGGAGATTTTGAGTCTAACCAAAATGAGTCAGAGGCCCTGGCCTCTGGGGACCCACAGCCTACAAGGGAGATAGACTCAAAAGGCTAAGACAGGGCAGCAGTGTGACGTGCCGTACAACACAAATTTCACAGTAACACAGTTTAAACAGCCCATTGACATTTTTTTGGATCTCTCACTGGCAGCAAGTTTTAGGAATGGTGAAAAATGCAGTAAGACATTGCTGTCAGCTGGGAACCAGTGTTTCCGGGCCAGCATCCAACTGCCAAGCTGGCCCTTGACACTATATATAGTTGAGGTGTTCCAAAACTGCGGTCCAAGAACTTGAAATATCACACCCCCTTTGTTATCATGCTCAGAAAAATTAGTTAAAATCACAGCAGCTCCTTGGATGAACAGAGCATTAAGACTATCTTTGCTGAAGAGAGCAGGGAAAGTCATCCACTCATCCAGAGATAAGCAAAAATACCAACGTGTGCCAGGAGGCAGGCAGAAAGACGGAACATCACGAGGGACTCCCAAGGTCAGGGGCAGGTCAACACCACTCTGCAGGCTGCTCTGGCCCTCAGGCTGATGAGTATGGGCAGCTTCTCTGGGAGTAAACTGAGCTGCGACGGGGCGGCGGAAGAGAGGAGGCACAGGTAGCAGAGAGTGTTGTGAGTTGGAAAATGATCACCTCTGCAAAGCCACGAGAAAGGGGAAGGGCCAAGTCCCTTCTTTCCTACAGGAGGATCCTCTTGCCAGAGTCTGGAGGTAGCTTATAAGATGGACCAGCTGAGTGTCCCAGTGAACATGCTGAGAGCAGGACCTAAATAGTGCTATGGGGTATGGAAGCGTTGGTAGCATAGTTTCATGGATGCACCAGAAGAGGTGCAAAGGCACCAGCAGGACCTCCTGTTCTTAGCTGGTCTAGATTAAGGGAAGAAATCACTACCACAATGAGGTGATAATTTCTTCCATCCAGACTAATGTCCCCTCATGGAATTTCCCAGAGCATCTTCCGTTTACCCATCTCACAGCACAGGGTTATCACTGCCTCCCTACATGTATGTGCTTTCTCCAAGACAACAGTCTCCTTGAAGTAACCATTATTTCTCTATTTTCGTTACCCAAGACAGTGTTTAGCAAATAGGTATCATTACATGTTTGCTAAACAACAGAGTGATGAGATGCTTATTGGATTTTGTTGGAGTGGGCTTCGGTGTGGGAATAGCAGAACATTAGCTTGGGAAGACGGAGGGAGCCTGTGGTTTTCATTTACCATTTACCCAACATCTAACCCCCACTCCTCTTCTTCTGAGGAATTCCCAGTTTCCTTTATGGAATCCACCACTTTTGAATCATGGAAGGCGGCGGACCCACCTACCATTAAAGACGGACAGTTTGCCAATCGTTCTTTCCCAGCCTGCCTAGCAGCTTGGGCATGGGTAGGTGACCTAAGGCTCAACCCCACTCCCTTGATTTTGGAACTGGGCACTTGTAATAGAAGTAGCAGGGAAAGAAAAATATCCGCAGGGGTGCTGGTGACACCTGCAGAATTTCATGCTTGTGGCAGCAGCAGGGCGATGGCTGCTGCAGAAGTCAAAGCTTGTGGCAACACTGCAGTGGTGGGAAACCCGTGTTCTAGCATTTGGTTGCAGCAGCAGTGATGTCCTCATCCAGCCAGGTCCTTGGCATTATTTTGAAACTAAGTTCCAGCAGCATAAATTTCAGAGCCTGGTTCTCTAGCCCTCTCAGCTATTCTGTGAGCTGCCCAACATCCTTTTTTTAGAATTTTTTTTTTTTTTTCTTCAATCAATCGGAGTCAGTTTCTGGGACTTGCAATGTGGAACCCTGACTGGTAGAGGACTCGATCCTGGGGGACTGGGTTAGAACTTTCCAGTATTATCTTCAGGCAGCAGGGAACCACTTACAAGTTTTAAGGGGATTGTGGCAATCACAGAAGTGTTCTAAAGAAGATCAAACTCTCTGCTGCATGTAGCACAAAGTAGAGGAAGGTAAGCCTGGAGGAAGAGCAACTAGGTAGGAAGCTTTTGCACCTATACAGGTGAGAAGGAATGCAGTAATGAGGGAGATTTGTAATCGCTCAGATGGTAGGCAAACAGAAATAAGTCTGTTTCTCATTCCCTTCCTGATTTTTCTCAGGGACTTTATTTTAGCAAGGGAAAAAAATGTGTTTTAATGGAAAATGCATTCTTCAGATCACACCTTTCCAGGTTATCTGATTCTAGTTTTTCATTGTCTTTGGTCTATTTTACAACTCTGTAATTTGCAGACAACTGATAGCAATGCAAAATAATTTTTGGCTACAGTTGTATAAATTCTGCCTAATGAAAGTTCATATGGAAGAGGCCAGGATTTGGGGTGTTTTTTTTTGTTTTGTTTTGTTTTTTTTAGGTTGTTTTATTTTTCATTTTTTAAAGTTTTATTGAAGTAGAGTTGATTTACAATGTTGTATTAATTTCTGCGGTACAACACAGGGAGGCCAGTTTTGCCACCATTTGCCTGTTCATTTCAACATTTCTGATCAAATTCTCCTTTTAACTGCTTGAAAACAGCTCACTAGTTTTCTCATTAGTGAAGTAAGTAAACTCTTTACCTTGTGTTACTATTTATATCTGTCGAAGACTGAGACTTAATCTTTTTCTTAACAATTTTAACAGCCTTCCTTTCTTTTTTGTGAAAGGAGTCTTGAAAGCAAAGCTCCGCATGTAGGTAAATGCCTTTTCTTTCTATTATCCTAGGTTGGGATTTCGCACTAGAGGTAAATTTCCAGTAAATGATGGAATTTACCATAAAGTGGCCACTTGGCAAGTGCAAAGGCCAGTGTTTTAAAAGTTAAGTACAAATAGACTCACCAAGGCCTTGTGCAATCTCTACCTTCCAGGGGACTTTTATGGTAGAAAAAGCAACATCATATCAGGGGGAGAAAAATCCCAGTTGCCTCCATTTTATCGGGAGTTACTACAAAGAAATGAATATCTACTTTTTAAGCAACGGAAATAGGCGAATATTTCTTTTTCACGAAGCTGGGCTGTTCATATGTAAAGTATTTGTTACCCATGTCCCAAGTGCCTAGATGATCCAGTAGAGGTGTGTAAGGGGTTAAAACCACCGTAGACAGATGTCGGTACACATGGATGGCTGTTGATAGTGCCAGTCTTATGGCTGCACACCAAACCCCTTGCAGCGAAGTCCAAGGACATGACCCAATTCTATGGTTCTGTTAGGATTTTGTTGTAGGAAGTATTGCTTAAAATAAGTGGGCCATCGGCTTGAAAGTAAGAAATCTTTGAATCTGTTTCATTGGAATGGAATTTGATGTGTGCTGCAATCATGAAATGTAGTCTAGCAGTGCACGTTACCCTTCTATGGGTTCATGAATACGGATCTATTTTTTACATAGATACATCTCAGAAGCTAACATTCGGAAATGTGCTCGCACAATATGTCACAATATGTTGTTTAACAAAAATATAGAAAAAAAGTCGTATCTGCCACAAATGAAGAGTGTCATTAATGCATCAGCTGCAAGTTGCTCACAGGCTTCTGACTTGGCAGTTGGCTGAAGAGAACCACTTACTCAAGCAATTCCTCACAATTTGATTCCGCTTGTTGCTTTTGGCTCCAGTGCAAAGCTGCTTTCAAAAGCAGGTGACAAAATGAATTCTCTGAAGGCTCAACTCGGGTCGTTTGTAACTTCACAGATTGTTGGTAGAAAATGCAAGAGCGTGAATAGGCTGATGTCGTTTTCTTAACCCACCTGAACAGAGTGGTTCTCAGAAAGACCCTGGCCATCCTTAAAGCCAGATCACCTGGGTGCAAATTTTGTCCCCACCATCTCCTAGCTGTTTGACCCTGAGGAACCTACTTAAAGCTTGCTATGTCTTGGTTGCCTACCAGGAAATTCTAGAGTCCTTACAAGGAGTGAATATGTAAAGTGCTTAGAATGAGGTCTGGTCTATGGAAACGCTATGTAAGTGTCAGCTGACATCATTCAGATTTATTTAGCAGTTGAGAGAGCATCCTAAAACTGCAGCAAGAGTTCCTGTCGTGTTGCAGCGGAAAGGTATCCGACTAGGAACCATGAGGTTGCCGGGTCCACCCCTGGGCTCGCTCAGTGGGTTAAGGATCTGGCGCTGCCGTGAGCTGTGGTGTAGGTCCCAGAAGCGGCTCGGATCCCATGTTGCTGTGGCTGTTGTGTAGGCCAGCAGCTGTGGCTCCGCTTAGACCCCTAGCCTGGGAACATCCATATGCCATGGGTGCAGCCCTAAAAAGCAAATAAGTAAATAAATAATAAAAAATAATTTAAAAAAATTTTTAAATAGTAAAACTGCAGTGGTCCTACTACCATTGGCTACAGCGCTTGCCAGTGTGGCAGAGAAAGAGCATCCCTCACTGTCGCCAACAGCTGGAAAAGACCAAGGTGATTGACTGCGTGCTTCTCTGTTCTCCTGTCTCCTCTCTCACCCCCACATTTCCCACATTTCTGGAGGAAGTGTCCCATACCGAGAAGGATTTGTTTGAGGAGCCTCCCAGGGGATGTCTAAGGGCTGGTACCTGGTCTGAAGGCCATTCTTCAAGGGAAATTCTCTGACTCTCCCTCAGCTCAGTGAGAATGATCGAATTTTCTTCTGATCATTGTTCTGGGAATTTCAGCAAATCTCACCCTAGATTGTAAGTGTAAGAAATCTGGATATCATCTTCTTTTATCTGTCTTGCAAAATAGTCAGGGAGGAGGCTGAGAATGGTTCCTAGATCTTCGGACTTGTCTTCAAAAATTGGTCCTGGAGTTCCCGTCGTGGCGCAGTGGTTAACGAATCCAAGTAGGAACCATGAGGTTGCGGGTTCGGTCCCTGCCCTTGCTCAGTGGGTTAACGATCCGGCGTTGCCATGAGCTGTGGTGTAGGTTGCAGACGCGGCTCGGATCCCGCGTTGCTGTGGCTCTGGCGTAGGCCGGTGGCTACAGCTCCGATTCGACCCCTAGCCTGGGAACCTCCATATGCCGAGGGAGTGGCCCAAAAAATAGCAAAAAGACAAAAAAAAAAAAAAAAAGTTGGTCCTGAAAGAGGCTGTGTTTAGTTGCAATCTACTGATAACCTCACCAGTGCGTTCTGTAGGGGAATGGGCAGTGCCTGTGTCACCCCAAATAGGATGATCTGGGGAGGCTTGGGGAGTGAGCCAGAGCATTCAAACCCAGAGCATGAATAGGTCATAACATTTCATATAACTTGCCACACAATCTTTGTTTAACATTCAGGTAACATTACAGGGATGAAAGAGAGAAAGAAAGAGAGAGAGAGGGAGAGAAACTTAAGTAAGCTATGGTGAGGACAGCCTAAAGGTCAAAATTGTAATATTAAATAAATCTTACAAGATTTTATAAACCCTAATTTATTGTCTATGTGCAACTGACATTTTAGCTCTTGGTTTAATACCAGACACTTCAAAGTATTCTTGTAGAAGAATGGTTGATAACCCTCTTACACAGTATAATTGGAATTCCGCATGTTAGAACATTTGGTTTCTGAAAGATTTTTGTAAATGTTAATAGCTGTCTTTTAAAATGGTGTAAGTGTGAAATGCTATGAAAAGCAAAGGTTTAAATGTCACTCCGTCTATAATTTTCATATTGTAAAAACGAAATAAATTTTCAAAAAAGAAAAACCTAAAAGCCTGCTACAAGTTTGAGGATATCAATGCATTCATTCTTCCTTTTTGACACAGATGTGACATTTAGCCAAATGAGCCAATTTTAGAATTAAAGGTAATCTGTTTCTTTCTACACTGTGCTATTGAACGTTGCACCTACACTCAAAAGCAGTTGTATTTACAGAGTTCCCCACTTTGTCTCCCTATTGCATAAGATTATGGCTAAAGATCTGTCTTTAAAGCACATACGTGATGTGCCTCCCTGGTCGTGTGATCATTGCCACCTGCATCTTTGTTCCTGTCTCCAGACATCCTACTGCTCTGAAAGCTCCAGCCAGACTATCTGGAGTCCGGAACAAAGACACAGGCTTAGTTCACGGCTGCAGCTCACATCCGATCCCTGGCCCCGGAGCTCCATGTGCCAAGGGGCAGCCAAAATTTTTCAAATTAAAATAAAATAAAATTCTGAAAAGAAAATGGGATTTGGGAGAGAGAGGTCATACTCTGGGAAAGGTTTTACTAGATGACTAGCCCCTTTATTTAATTATGACCCAGAGCCGTGATTCTCAAACTTTAGCCTGCATCAGAATCACCTTTGGAACTTGTTAAAACACAGACTTCTGGGTCCCACCCCCAGAGTTTCTGATTCAGTAGATCTAGGATAGGGCTGAGAATTTGCATTTTCAACAAGTTCCCAGATGGTGCTGATGCTGCAGGTTCAAATTCCACACTGTGAGAGCCAATGAAATGGTGTGCTTTTGCAGCACCCGAACTGAAGAATAACTGGGTTATAGCTAAAAACCCTACATAGCAAACCTGCTGAGTCACCTAGGGAAACAGTTGATATCCCAGTTTACTAAAAAGATAAATTACGTAAAACTAGACACTCACTAGATGACCTACAAAGATTATTTCTAACGGCATGGGTCATGGAGTGGTAAAACTGCTTTAGAACTTTCCAGTAACGTTATTGTGGGCATGCTCTATTTGGGGCTTTGATTATCCATTCATTCCTCTTTTTTTCTTCCGGAAAAATAAAAATGCTAATGACTTCCATTTGTTAATTCCTTCTTACACTGTGCCCGGCTCGGCATCACGTGGATCCCATCCGTTTACCTCGTTCAACCCTCAGTGCAATCAATGAGGAAGCTTTATAATTCCCATCTGACAGATCCGAGGCTATGGCTAAGGGAGATTTTAAAAGGACATTTGGAAATACTGCTTGAGATACCTTACAAGTTAACCTTGGAATAAACCAGACTCAGAGAGCATTGTCGCCAGTTGACTGATCTCTTTTTATCCGCTGTGCTTTGGCATGAGGCAATCAGCCACACTGAAGGACCTCATAAGAAACAGCCCTGTAGCTCATTTGCTGCTTTCCTGTGAGAAGGTTGTCAAGGACATTATTTACTTCATTATAAAGCATCTTCTTTGTGAGAGCCTGCTGGGGAAACATCTCTTAGCTCTCAGTGCCAGGAGTTGAGTTTGTCCTCACCAGTGGGTTTCATCTACAGACAACATCAGTCACGTGCCCGGGCGTGTCCTCTTTCGGCTCTCCTTTTTTCATCTTCCAACATCTCCGTAATAATATTTACTCTTTTGGATGCTCTCAACAATGACTGTAACTAAGACAGTTTGAGGAAACCGAGAACAAAGTTTGTGTCAGCTTCGTGGGGCTTATTTCCTACAGGAAAATGCCACTGTTCCCACTGAAATGGCAAACAAGGCAGGAAGTCGGAGTAAGGGAGAGGGGAGAAGCAGGTGCCTTAGGACCCACGTGTGTTGAAAGGGCCAAAGAGAATCTATGCACAACTCCCGTATGTGAGGAGACTTTCGTCAGCTTGCACTGCTGTGCTTTTAGCGCGTACACGCTCACCCCATTCTTCCCTCACCCCTCGTCCCCTTTAGTAGTTCTTTGCACCCCCGTCACCTTCCCTTACAGAAACAGTGGGGAGAGAGTTCCTAGATTGTTTCATCAACAAGTAGTAAGCTTTGAGTTTGGGATATGTCAGTAGAGGGTGGGACACTGATTTTGTGAAGGGCTGTGCACCACAGAGGGAGAAAAAAATAGCATCTAAATATGTTTAGTCAACATGTTTTCTAAACTATTTAAGAAATCTTATCTAGCCTCCTCTTAAAATATGTGAGAACAACTTCTAGCAGCTTGTTGTTCAACTACGCTTATCTTAGAGCAAAGCCAACAAAGGAAAAGAGACCCCCCCCCCTCAAATTGGCTGATAAGCTGTAAAGGAAAAAATAGCAGCTTCACAGTGGAAAACTCTGGCAGGCACCACCCAACTTAGCATCACCAATCGTGGGATTAACAGCATCATGTAAAAAGGACACAAGGACCCAAGACCACCTGTCACTTACCTTGTACCCCTTAAAAAAAAAAGTGTGTGTGTGTGTACACAGGTATATCAGGATACATATAGATATATAGCTATATATATCCCAAATCTAATTATAATGAAACATCAGATTACCCCACACTGAGGAATGTTTAACAAAATAAATGACCTATACTCTTCAGGCAGCAGCATGAAGACAAGGAAAGGTTAAGGACGCATTCCAGATTAAAGGAGAATATAAGAGTCATAAAAACTAAGTGAAATGCAAAATCCTGAATTGGATTCTGAACCGGGGCAAAATTACTCTCAAGGACATCCTTGGGATCACTGGCAAAATTTCAAGAAAGATGTGTTGATTAGATAATGGTATTGTACCAATGTTCAGCTTCCTCATTTTGATCATTGTCCCATTGTTCTGTGAGTGAATCTCCCTCTTCCTAGGAAATACACAGTGAGCTATTTAGGGATAGAGAGACACTGTGTCTGCAACTCACTCTCAAAGGGTTCAGAAAAAGCATATGATCATTATATACGTATATGTGTATTACGTGTGGTTTTAACCCATGTTCATCCTGCAGTCAAGTGTGCATAACTTAATATCAACCTCTCTCTAGATATCTAGATATACATATCAAGATATACATATATAGATATCTAGAGAGAGAGAGATCTCTCTAGAGAGATAGGTATCTATGAGGTTAAAATGTTAAAAACTCCTAAATCTGGATGAACAGTATATGGGTATACTTTATATTATTATTTGTTCTTTGTACTATTATTGCACATTTTCTGTGTGTTCAAAATTATCACATGATTTAATTTTTGTTTTAGGAAAATAGCCAGAGGATTCTCCTAACCAGTAATGAAGGAAGTCTTGTTTGTGATACAGCAAAAACATAGCTGCCAAATAAGGTTATTCACATAATAAGCATGGTCATTTTTAAAGCATGATACCTAGTGAAAGCGACTTTTTTTCATGCAGAGACATAGCTAAATCCTTTTAAAATTTTTCTGAAGCACAAGAGTTTATTATTTACACTGCAGAGTTCTCATATGATAGCCATGTTACGCCTGCCATCTTAAAAAAAAAAATGCTTAGACCTCAAAAAGCCCCTCCACTATCCTTTAAACAACATCAGAACATACCAGAGCATAGGAGTTACCAGTTGGAGTCGTATATCTGTTTTCTCTGACAGGAGCAGTGCCATAGTAATCCAATAGGCCCAAGTGAGTGTGTGGCAAACATTAGCTCTGATTTTTATTGTGGAGCTTGATAGAAAAAAACATTTGTTCCTTTTCATTCCTGAATGTTTTCACGGTGACATTTCTCAAGCCTTGGGTTTAGGGGCAGCGTGTGTGTGTGTGTGTGTGTGTGTGTGTGTGTGTGTGTTTACTGCTTCTTAGGGGCAGCGTGTGTGTGTGTGTGTGTGTGTGTGTGTGTGTGTGTTTACTGCTTTCTTATCCCTCAAAGAGATCATCCAGTGACCTTGAAATCTGCACTGGCATTTTGCTGGCAGGAAGGGAAGCTCTCTCTTCTCATTTGCAAAATGAATAACAATTTGATCATCCTTAAACTTCTAAAAGGTTAATTATGCTCTCTCCATGAGTACTGAATAAAAACCTGTTTTATCTCTGCCCAGATGAAACCCACAGGGCTCACCCTCCCTCTAACTCTGCCAGGAGACCAAGTCCTTCCGGCTGTCAATTAACCACTATCAACTCCTAGATCTGTGTGAGCTGCAGTAGATTTTCTCATCCAAAAACTACGACAGCCCTCATTTGCTAGAGCTGTGTGGTGACTTTAAAAATGGCTCAGCAGGAAAGTGTTATCTGGCTGCAGGCTGCGTGTTGGAAAGAAAAGGGAAGCAAGAGGAGTGAGCCAGGGAGAAAGAAAGAGAAAGATAAAAAGGTGTTGGATCCCTGAAACTTCATTTCACACAAGAGCAAAACAGCAAAACAGAAATGCATCCGCAAAGATGACAAAAATAGCCACCACTAAAATTAAAAGCAAATTTAAAAGTGAGGAAACTCTTTTGCTCTCAAAAGCATTCGATTTTTGCTATTCTGACCATTGTCAAGAAGAGCACGTGTCCCTGTCCTCAACTCTCAAAGCACCTATGGGTCAGCACTTACGAGAAGCGTGCAGAAAAGGTTCAGCATCCCTCTTCCCCTATTTAAAATGTCTGGGCTTCTCCTATTTCTTGGCCATGAGCAGCCCTTTTAGTTATAAGCCAGAAATTGTATCTTATAAAGGAAGTCTAAGAGAGTTACATTTCATTTTTATTGCAAGAAACTCTCATTTTTCAAAGGGAAGTAATGGCACAAAGTGTGGGGTGGGGAGAGGCAGAAATCCCTGCCTTTTGCCTGATACTCATGGCTCCTTGTTTTAATAACTTAGGATGTATTACTTGAACAGTTGCACCTGAGCCAGCCAAACGTTATTACATGGGAAAACAAAAGAAATAGAAGAAAAGATGGAGCAAGCCCTGTATTTTTTCCTAAAGGAAACACGTTACTCTATACAACGGTTCAGATGATTTAACAGTAATGTCATTATCAAGATGCCACGTAGGGCCTGATCTTGTAACCAGACCGAAGTGAGTTACTGTGCGGGTACAAAAATGCCTCAGTGTAGCTTTCCCCGTGTCTAGTACACAGCAGAGTAAATACCAGTGGGAATGGAGCACCACGTCTCTGATTTCTGAAGCAACACCTCTGTGAGAAGACCTAGTGCAGACTGTAACTTTCCAGCGATTCCATGAAAACTGAAATTATTGTCACCAAGAAGCACTCAGGCAAAATATGTAGTTTGTGCTGTGTTCTTCTTCCTGGGTTTGTGTGGGGGGGGGGGCGGGGAGGGTTAAAATACACACAACATAAATTTACCAGGTTAGCCATTTGTACAATTCAGTGGCGTTAAGTACAGCTACCGTGTTGTGTAACCATTTACCACCACCCATCTCCAGAGTTTGTTCATTATCCTAAACAGAAACTCTCTCCATTAAACAATTCCTCATTCCCTCCCCCGACCCCATGGGCTGAATGCCAGTGTCTCCTCAACATTCATGTGTTGAAATCTTAATGCCCCAGGTACGGCCTTTAGGAGATGCTTAAGGGCCCTCTTGAATGGGATTAGTGCCCTTATAAGAGACCTGGCCAGGAGTTCCCGTCGTGGCGCAGTGGTTAAGGAATCCGACTAGGAACCATGAGGTTGTGGGTTCGATCCCTGGCCTCGCTCAGTGGGTTAAGGATCCGGCGTTGCCGTGAGCTGTGGTGTAGGTTGCAGACGCGGCTCAGATCCCGCGTTGCTGTGGATCTGGGGTAGGCCGGTGGCTACGGTTCCAATTCGACCCCTAGCCTGGGAAGCTCCATATGCCACGGGAGCAGCCCAGGGAGCGGCCCAAGAAGTGGCAAAAAGACAAAAAATAAAAAAAGAGACCTGGCTGAGCTCCCCAGCTCATCCTGCCCTGGGAGCCAACAACCAGAAGTCTGTGGTCAGAAGAAAAGAAGCTCTTACTTGACCAGGTGGGCACCCTGATTGCTTGGACTTCCAGCTTCCAGAACTGTGAGAAATAAATTTCTGTTGTTTCTGAGCCACCCAATCTGTGCTAATTTTGTTACAGCAGTCTGAACAGATTAAGATACCCTATCCCCTGGTGACCCCTGTTCCGCTTTCTATTAATTTACCTTCCTAGGTACCGTATATAAGTAGAATCATCTGATATTTGTTTTTTGTGTGTCTGGCTTATTTCACTGAGCATGCTATTTTCAAAGTTGATCCATATTTTAGCACATGTTAAAATTTTCTTTTTAAAGGAGTTCCCGTTGTGGCGCAGTGGTTAACGAATCCGACTAGGAACCATGAGGTTGCGGGTTTGATCCCTGGCCTCGCTCAGTGGGTTAAGGATCCGGCGTTGCCGTGAGCTGTGGTGTAGGTCGCAGACTCGGCTCGGATCCCGTGTTTCTGTGGCTCTGGCGTAGGCCGGCAGCTACAGCTCCGATTCGACCCCTAGCCTGGGAACCTTCATATGCCGCAGGAGCGGCCCAAGAAATGGCAAAAAAAAAAAAAAAAAATTCTTTTTTAAGTCTGAACAATGCTGCATTGTGATATATATATATATATATATATATATATATATATATATATATATATATATATCAATCACATTTTGTTTATCCAGTCATCTGTCCATGGACATTCAGGTGGTTTCCACCTTTTAGCTGTCATGAATAATGCTGCTATGAACATTGATGTATAAGTATCTGAGCCCGTACGTTCCTTTTTTTTTTTGCTTTTTAGGGCCGCTCACACAGCATATGGAGGTTCCCAGGCTAGGGGTCAAATTGGAGCTGCAGCCACCAGCCACAGCCACAGCCACAGGATCCAAGCCACGTCTGCTACCTACTCTACAGCTCACAGCAACACTGGATCCTAAACCTACTGAGCGAAGCCAGGGATCAAACCCATATCGTCATGGATCCTAGTCAGGTTCATTAACTGCTGAGCCATGAAGGGAACTCCCTGAGCCCATACTTTCAATTCTTTGGAGTATATACCTAGAAGCAGAGTTGCCAAGTATACGGTTTTTATAAGCAATAGTTGTGTTAGCTAGGCCATTATATGTGAGATAAGAAATGGAATAGAAATTTTACTTAGCAGATATTGAACATTAGTTGGTTGGAGTCTATTCCAAGATCTGTTAAATTATTGTCTTTCAATTATTGGAATGTTTGCCAGAAGATTTTTTTTTTTTTTTTTTGTCTTTTGTTGTTTTTGTTGTTGCTATCTCTTGGGCCGCTTCCACGGCATATGGAGGTTCCCAGGCTAGGGGTTGAATCGGAGCTGTAGCCACCGGCCTACGCCAGAGCCACAGCAACGCGGGATCCGAGCCGAGTCTGCAACCTACACCACAGCTCACGGCAACGCCGGATCCTTAACCCACTGAGCAAGGGCAGGGACCGAACCCGCAACCTCATGTTTCCTAGTCGGATTCGTTAACCACTGCGCCACGACGGGAACTCCCTGCCAGAAGATTTTTACCCTTCAGAAACTGGCAGAAGAAATGGAATCAATCTCTCCTCCTTAGAATTGTCTTCTGGCAAATACAGAGTTTAGGTCCAAACTAAAGCACTAACACAGGTAATGAATATCAAAGTTGTGAACCAAGCAAGAACTTTAAATTTCTTAAGAATATTTATCATTTGGGAGAGACAGATGACAAGAGTTCCATCTCTGGCTTCCTGTGTATAGTTCTTCTACCCTACTACTTTTCTACTAGAGTTCTGGAAATGTTTTCCACTGCCAACTACAGTGTCCTTTGGCAAACTGCCTCTCTCTTCCTGCTCACTTCCCTCCAACCCACTGCACCCTCATGCACCAGATAATCCCACTGCTCTGTTCCCCGCTAATGCTAATTTTTCTAGGGGCAGGCCCAGGGTCTAAAGAGCATCAGTCTAGCCCTGCCTTTGAGTCTAGCCCTGCCTTTGACCCGGCTACTGTGCATTAGGAAACAGAGTCTAAATCATGTATCTACTGAATCAGAGGGCAAAGATTGTACTAAGAATGCTGAGAGTCACATTTGGAGAGAATGGTTTTTTTCCTTGTTGTTTGTTTTCTCCTTTTTGGCTGCCCTGCCCCTTATGGGGTGCCAGGGCCAGGGATCAGATCCAAGCCACAGTTGCAACCCGCAGCGCAGCTGTGACAATGCTGGATCATTTAAGCCACTGTGCTGAGCTGGGGATCGAACCTGTGTCCCGGCACGGCAGGGATGCCGCTGATCCCATTGTGCCACAGCGGGAACTCCTGGAGAGAACATTGTAAGTCACAGTCCCATGCAAGGAAGTTATGTGAGGGCAGAGAAAGTTAGGAATTAGAGGTGGAAAAAGTGATCAGATACTCAGAGTAGAAATGTGAGAAAGAACACGCAGCACACTTGGAAGGTGGCAGAGGTGCTGGCAAGCCCCGCCTTTGTGCCTAAGGCTCTCCATGTATTTCTTTACCAACCGACCCTTCTGCTGCCTTAAGTGAAGTGCTCCTCTGTTCCTTGCAGTGTAACAAGTCCAACTGACACTCTTTTCTGTTGCTGTTTCTTCTATATCCGTTTCCTTCCATTGTCTCTTTTTGTCCTTCTAAGCCTCCTTTTTTCTTTTTTTCCTCTTTTTCAACCCCACTGTCTATGCCTTAGGCGTATTGCTAGGACCCATCCCTATAGAAGACCTGAGAGAATTGAAGAGAAATAATACAGTGAGGTTTTTGTTTTTGTTTTTGTTTTTTTTTAAGAGCAGCTTTATTGGGATAAAATTTACATACCATACAATTTAATTTTTCCAAGTGTAAACTTCAGTGGTTTTTAGTGTTTTCACAGAGTTACAATCATCACCACTGTCTAATTTTGGAACATTTTTATCACCCCAAAAAGAAACTGCATACCCATTAACGGTCTTCCCCCCTCCCTTCTCCCTCTAGTCCTAATCTTCCAATCTACTTTCTGTCTCTATGGGTTGGCTTGTTCTGGATTTCATGTAAAACAATATATTCAAAATACAATAAATGCAATATGTTACTAGCTTCTTATAATTACCCTAACGTGTTCAGTATTCATCCGTGTTGTTGTATGTATCAGTCCTTCATTCCATTTTATGGTTAAGGGATATTCCATGGCAAGTATACACCACATTTGTTTAGCCATTCATCAGGTAATGGGCATTTGGGTTATTTTCAATTTGGGATGAACATTGTATACAGGTATTTGTGTGGACATGTTTTCATTCCTCTTGGGCATATGAGGAGGAGTGGAATTGCTGGATCATATGATGTAATGCAGTGCATATAATTGCATTTTTCTCCCTTTTCCTTTCTGTGATATTTTAAAACCTTCAGGTATTGCTACTACTACCATTCTGTCTTTCTTTTTATCCTCTTTGTGTTACTGCTTTTAGTACACATTTCCATTGTTTTCTTCTCATTTTTTCTTTTACTAATTACTTGAGTTCATTTTTTAAAATCATACTTAAGTCCATTTACTATATTCCCTTTGTCTTTCCTTCTTCCTCTCTCCCTACCTCCAGTAGTGTTTGAGTTTGAAAACCTGCTTCATCCAGAGCAAAGTAAGGCTCATGTGAAATAGAATCCCATGAAGCAGTTCTATAGGGTAAGAACTTTGTAAACAGAAGGACCTATTCAGGGGTGCCTAGACATAAGATTGTAGTACCTTGTATTTAAATGACCACAGTGGTCATATTTTCATTCCTGTGTATGCCAGGTCTGGTCAGAAAACTTGATGTTGACCTGCAGTTTCTCCCATCCATCCATCCAAACAAACTGCAAATATAATGTGACTTCCAGGTAATTGCTGCAGCCGCTGCTGTAGGGTATGTTGCCATCAGCAGCACTAACCCTTTGCCTGGGGCACCATATGGACATTGACAGGCAAATCACCCTGATGAGATGAAGAGCTGTAGGTGGATTGAGGGAGGCCTTTGACTTGTCCCTGCCCCACTGCTTCCTACTAGGACGTGCCTCTGTCTTATTCTCGCGGTAAACTCAAGTTTGAAGCTGAGAAGCACCAATTTTGCTCAGGGAAATGATTTGGTATTTTCCCAGTTTTTGACAGCTGACCAATTAAAAACCAGATGACACCGTTAACAAGCTCTAAATAAGCCAGGGCGTAGAGCAGGAAAAGACACCAAAGCACCTATATACAGCCATCCATCCTGAGTATGAGCTTAAGAGAAATTCAGTGATAATGACATTGATGAAGATGATGCTGATGACCTCAGGGAAACTGGGAAGGATTCAGATCATTAACTGGAGGCAGCAAATTCTGTTTCTTCCAGATATTTCCAGCGAGCCTTCCATTTGCTCCATTGCTGTATTTTATTGTCTTCAGAATTCTGAAATTTCATCCAGTTCCAGTTAATGATTGGAATCCTGCCCAGCATACATAGGACATCCATCTTCTTCACCAACACAGTTCTTACACTGATGGGCATATACTAGATGAAGTAAGGTAGCCAGTTTCACATGGAACTTTAAAAGCATAGTTTCATCCAATTTTAGGCAAACCGCAGAGTTTATACCGTTACTAAGAGATTTGTTCACAAGCCCATTGTTGAGCCTTTCCAACTATGAAAGGGGCCACTGGGATGTGTTTCAGGAGGGAAAGCCGCACAAAGTCGTGTTCCTAAAACTCATCAAGGTTACCATTTCATAAAAGCCTTTGGAAATTTTTCAGAACTAAGAATGACAGAGAGAGTCCTGAGTCCAAAATGGATTGGCCTTCCCCTCTGCTTCCAGTTCTGAGAAATATTCAGTATGTCAGGCAATATTTTGTATTTATAGTAGATATAAACTGATTTTTTAAAAAATTTTATTAAAGTATAGTTGACTTACAATGTTGTGTTAATTTCTGCTGTGCAGCAAAGTGATTCAGCCATACATATACACACATCCATTCTGATAAAGGTTGTCACAGAACTTTGGGTAGTATCCTGTGCCATAACAGCAGGTCCTCTTCGATCATCCATTCCATATATAAAAGTGTACATTTTCCGGAGTTCCCGTCATGGCGCAGTGGTTAACGAATCCGACTAGGAACCATGAGGTTGCGGTTCGATCCCTGCCCTTGCTCAGTGGGTTAACAATCCAGCGTTACTGTGAGCTGTGGTGTAGGTTGCAGACATGGCTCGGATCCCGCGTTGCTGTGGCTCTGGCGTAGGCCGGTGGCTACAGCTCCGATTAGACCCCTAGCCTGGGAACCTCCATATGCCGTGGGAGCGGCCCAAGAAATGGCAAAAAGACAAAAAAAAAAAAAAAAAAAAGTGTACATTTTCCATATTTTCGTGTGCTTTAGTAGCCAACATACCAAACCCCTTTCCAAATAAAGAGGCAGAGCCAATAATACTCAGGAATTTTCGTTCAGTGAATGCATCCTTTTCTTTCCATGATCAGACTTCAGCTCGCAAAGTCTAAGACAATGAGCATGGGGCCATTGCACTTTCTGAGCTGCTACAGAAAGTGCACATCGGCAAAGGCTTGGATAGCACAGCAGGATGCAAATTGCTACCATACGCATCGCTGACCGGGGCCATGCTGATCTCAGCAGTGGTGGCAGGAGTGATATCACTGATGCTATGCCTTGAACCACCCTCAGGGAAACTTAGTTGATGGACCAGCGATGGTGGTCAGCAACGCCACAGAGACCCTGAAAGGCACACCACGTGAGACCTATCGGGAAGCAGTTGCAGGAGCTCTCGGTTTCATTTCTCTGTTTTTTAGCTAGCCCCCATAACAAACTTACAAGAGAAACATGGGACATTTTGAGGCAATGATGGGAAGTAACACTATGAGCAACATGTTATTTCGTTCTTATCAGGGAAGAAATCAACAGAAAGGAAAGCTGTCTGGGTTATTAGCTAACGGTTCTGGTCACCAGCTCTGATGCATGGGTTTTTCCCAACATGAGGCAATTCTCGGACACCAACTGGCTGTCCTACAGTTCAACTCAATTCTGATACTTATCTGCCTGGAGATTGAGTCAGATCACGCAGGTTAAGGGCTCAGTTCTAGAAAACTGCCCCCCTGCCCTTTTTTTTTTTTTTAATTTTTTAATGATTTTTATCTTTTCCATTATAGATGGTTTACAGCATTCCCTCTGCCCATTTTGGATGCCAGGCACAAATCCAGGTTGTCACCTGTGCTTCAACCAACCAGTGAGAGACTGGAGAATCCACTCCACCCCCCTCCTTGGGTTTGATTAATTTGCTAGAGTAGCTCACAGAATTCTGAGAAACATTTTACTCCCTAGATTATGGGTTTTATATAAAAAGCTATGACTTGGGAACAGGCAGATGGAAATGATGCCTGAGGCATGCAATGGGGAAAGGGTGTATGTACAATTTCCATCCTCTCTGAGTCAGTCACTTTTCCCCATATCCCATGTTCACCAACATGGAAGCTCTCCAAATACTTTATTTTTCTTTTCTTTCTTTTTTTTTTTTTTCTTTTCTTTTTATTTCTTTTCTTTTCTTTTTTTTTTTTTTTTTCTGCAGAGAAGGGTTGGGGTTTGTTTGTTGGGTTTTTTTGAGGCTTCATTATATGAGCATGAATGATTAAATCACTGGCCATTGGTGACAAAATTAATTCCCAGCCCTTCTCCTCTCCCTAGAGGTCCGTGTTTTCTTTACTTATTAAGTTTTTTCCCCCACTACTGTACATATTCATGAAAGCAGAGAGATCACTGGGCAAACACTAAGGAAAAACAGAGGGAACAACATTTGGGAACTCCTGAGACAGCAGAGAGCTTAGTGTGCTGAACGATTGACAGCAGTATGGTGTTATGATTTATCTGGAACCACAGATGCCTCTAACTCTGCAAACTGAAGCAAGAAGTTGGACAAAGGATGAAAATACCATTAGGAAAAAGAGTCCCCCCTGTGCAGAATAGCCCAGATATGCAGAGGAAGGGTAGGGACTGAGTGGAGAAAAAGTGACTTCCACTGCTCTGCAAGGCACACAAAGAAACATGTGCTCATTAAATTTCATGATTATTTGTTGTTCTCCATTTTCTTGATAAGATCAGATGAAAAACATCTGTCTTTACAAAATTCAGTGAGAGAAAGTTGTAAGAAGAGAAGTAAATTTGTTTTCACATGAATCAGCAAAATCTACACTCTCAACACCTTCCATAGCCTTTGCTGTTGTCAGGCACTTGTTAAACTTAAAATGTCATTGTTTGTGATAAAAATTAACCAAAAAACGTGTCACCAATGAATTATAATCCTTTTACTTAATATATTATTCTCTGGAAATACTGCTCATTGAAGCAATATTATTGAATATATAATATTCAATAAAACAGGAAATAAAAAAGGCTTCTCTCAAACAGGCTTATCTCAAACATTTTAACATTCATTTGCCATTTTTTAACATATATATTAAGGTAAGATCATGGGCTTGAACACTGGCTCTGTTTCTTAAATCACATGCAAAACACATCACTAATTTTTCTGTAAGAGGAACTTGGGCATATTTATGAAGAAATCTAAATGCAAATCACTTCTAGATTCCAAGAAACAGGATCGCCTCACCACGATTTTCATACTTATTCTTTCTGGATTTCTTGGATCTAACTGTTTGCTACCCTCCCCAGATTAGGGAAGTTGTCAGGTACTATTTCTTCAAATAATTTTTCTAGCTCATTCTCTCTTCTCCTTCTGGGCCCCTTATGATGTGAGTGTTATTGTACTTGATGTCATCTCAAACTCCCCTTAAGTTATATTACCTTCTCTCTTTTTTTTTTTTTTTTTTTTTCTTTTTAATATGCTGTCTGGGTGAATTGCATTGCCCTGTCTTCCAGTTCACTGCTTTGTTCTTCGGACTGATCCAGTTTGCTGTTGAACCCCTCCGGTGTAATTTTTTCAGTTCTATTATAACTTCTCTTTGGTAGTTCCTTCTATTTTCTTTGTTGCAGTTTTCACCATGTTTGTCTACTCTTCTGAGGTCAGTGAGCATTTTGATGACCATGACCTTTAATTCTTTATTAGGTAGATTGCTTATCTCTGTTTTATTTATTCATTTTTCTAAAATTCTCCCTTATTCTTTTCACTGACATATATTCCTCTGTCTCCTCATTTTGCCTACCTCTGTGTTTGCTTTTATGTTTTAGGTAAATCAGCTACTTTTCCTAGTTTTAAAGAAATAGCCTTATGCAGGTGGTGTCCTTTGGAGCTCTGAAGCACAATTCTACCTGGCCATCCAAGTTGGGCATGTAAGGGGTGCTCCCTATGTGGGCTGTGTGTGCCCTCCTCTTGTGGCAGGGGTGTGGTAGCTTCGAGGCACTGGTAGGCAGAGTTGTCCCGGTAGGCCCTGCGGGCTAGCTGAGGTGTAAGGGTGTACAGTGTTTTCAGCAGAGCATGCCCCCTGACACTAACAGGTTAGTTGGAGATTTCCAAAACGGTGCCTGCCAGAGCCTGTAATAGCACGGTAGCCTGAAATCACAAATAGGACTTCCTCCAGTGTCTTAGTGCCCAGGGAACATCCCAGCTTATTCCTGCCTCTCCAACAGGTGCTTCAATATTAGTAAGTTGGTCCCCTTCGCCTGTGGTCCATGGACTTTTTTTTTGTTTTTGCACCGCTTTTCAGATTGAGTTTGCACACGAGCCCATTAAGAGCAGGATTTTTATTCCCTATGATTCTGTAGTTTTCTTCCATGTGTTCCCCATTGGTTTTTCAAAGCCAAGTACTTAAGAGACTCATCTCTCCTGCGGAAGATCTAGGGATTGGAGTGCCTGATGTGCATCTCAAATCCCTCACTCCTCAGGGAAATTAACCCTTTCTTTGTGATTATTCCCAATTGTAAGTCCCTGAGGCTGGAGTGTAGTTTTTCCCTCGGTATAGCCATATCTCTGTTTCTCCTGTTCACCTCAATGTTGTCCTTTTACCCTTTGTTGTAGAGACTTGGTGCATCCAGTTTTCAGGTTGTTTCCTGAGAGAATTATGCCAATGTAATTATAGATTTGCCAAGTACATGGAAGGAAGTGAGTTCAGGATCTTCCTACGCCACCATCTTGAACCCCTCATTACATTATGTTTATTTTAATAGGTCTTTTTTTCCCAATCATTTTAGAGAAGTGGGTGGAATAATGAAAAAACAGAGAATGAACAAAGCAAAATATTAATGGTGGTTGTGACCTACTTCTAAAACTTAATACCTAGGAGTTTCCGTCGTGGCACAGTGGTTAACGAATCCAACTAGGAACCATGAGGTTGCGGGTTCGGTCCCTGCCCTTGCTCAGTGGGTTAACGATCCAGCGTTGCCGTGAGCTGTGGTGTAGGTTGCAGACGCGGCTCAGATCCCACGTTGCTGTGGCTCTGGCGTAGGCTGGCAGCTATAGCTCCGATTCGACCCCTAGCCTGGGAACCTCCATATGCCGCGGGAGCAGCCCAAGAAATGGCAAAAAGACAAAAAGAAAAAAAGAAAACTTAATACCCAAATTTCTTTAATAATGATGGAAAAAGTCATCTGCTGCATTTATACTGTTATAATAGATAAACAATGCAAATTCATTATAAATAATCCCAACAATATAGAAAAGTGTGAGGTAAAAGCACTAAAATCTCCCAACCCACTGACAACTACCATTAATTTATATATACTATTTTGCATGCCTCAACAAGATCTTGATGGTATATTGACTTCTGTCTCTGTAAATAACTCTGTACTCAGATTTTCACCTTTGTAAGGGAGTGTGACATATAGAGGTGTGCCATCAAATGACATTTTCTGATGGTCTTTCAGATGCTCCTTTCCACAAATCCAAATCAAAGTTAAGTGAATACTTTGAAACAGATACAGTGATGTCCTGTTACAAACATCTTGGCATTGAGACATAGCCTATCTCATATTTTTTCTCTTAGTTCATATATGTATACTTCCTAAATAAAATGGTCCCTTTTTTTTTTTGCCCTCTCCATAGAATTGAAAATATTTAATTAAATCAAATTCCATTGATTTATTACAGCGAACTGAATTGAGTTGAATTAAACAGCCATATGGGAATTGTTGAGCAGTTGTTAAAACATGTCTCCACTCTTGTGGCAACATGGTGCCTTCAGTCTTATGGATGTAACAACAAAATAAAAAGAATTCTAATCTTTTTAAGATTGCAAAATCTCTTGGAATTCCCTGATGGCCCAGCAAGTTAAGGATCCAGCATTGTCACTGCTGTGGCTCAGGTTGCTGCTGTGACTGGGGTTTGATCACTGGCCCTGGAATTTCTGTATGCTGCAGGTGTGGCCAAAATCATACAAACAAACAAAATAAAGCAAAAATCTCTTAAAGTCCCATCCCAGTAAAAAATGTACTGTTTTATCAAAAATGTCCAAAAGTAAATTACACCACCATAATTCTCTCAGTAGTTGCATGAATAGAGAAAAAGAATTTTTTAAGGATTGTCTTGGAGTTCCCATTGTGGCACAGCAGAAACGAATCCGACTAGGAACCACGAGATTGCGGGTTCAATTCCTGGCCTTGCTCAGTGGGTTAAGGGTCTGGTGTTGGCTGTGAGCTGCAGTGTAGGTCACAGATGTGGCTCAGATCTGGCGTTGCTATGGCTATGGTATAAGCCGAGGACTACAGCTTTGATTCATTCCCTAGTCTAGGAATCTCCATATGCCATGGGTGCGGCCCTAAAAAGACAAAAGACAAAAAACAAAACAAACAAACAAAAAAAGATTGCCTTAAAAAGTATACATATTATCTTTATTCTCAGAATTATCACCCCTTCATACCTTAATCTATTCTTGAAATCCTCTTCCTTCTGGGAATAGAACCACTACTATAAGTATTTTAAATACCAAAATCTACCGTTAGAAGTCAGGAAATGTGGAATTAGTCTAATTTTTTATTTCGCCTATTATGACTTCCCATTGATGGGCAACTCTGGGTCCCTGGATAGGGTAAGGCTCTAAAATTCTGGTTCTTTGAGGAAGTAGCAAGAGCATGCCATCACTCCCTCTGAAATAAGAGGTTCTCCTGTGCCTAATAATGGCCACTAATAATCCTAAGGTGTATGGGATTTATCCAGCTAGGTTTTACAGCTTTTTTACTACTTTTCACTAGTATGGTGTTTTTTCCCCCTTCTCTAGTTAGAAGCCAGAACTCTGTAGTACATGTCATGATCAAGCTTCTGGACTGGGTCCCACAAAAAGGTCTATGCTTGAAAGATACCCAAATAATCTTCAGACATAAGCAGGTATCCACCATTACAGGAGAAGAAGAGGTGTGTCCTGTCTGAAAAGCAATTCCTCTAATTGGAATGGGGCCTGAGAGAGAAGATAAATTAGAGCCCTTTCATCTATAGAATCAAGCTAAAAGCAGTAGCGAAAACTTAAACCCCTATGGCCCATCACTGGCCACCATCTGGCTTCCATAAATCTATTAGAAGTCGAGAAAGAATTTCAGGTGCTAAATGGGACAAGGATTACAGACCATACGTTGAAACCAGTGCATTTACAAATAGCCGTACCGTGAATTACAGTAATTTGCAATTGGTGGCAGCAACAGCTATTTCTTCCCCAGAGTCCTTCTCCTGTTATTTAGCACCAAAATCCTGACTTTCTAAGTGCATCTGTAAACCCAAGTAGAGGACTCTTTTTTTCAGCCACCTATTCAGTTAGGTGTGACCTTGTGATGAAGTTCTGGCCAGTGACACAAAACCAAAATGTTATAATGTATTTATAGAAAGCTTCCTTTGCAAGGCAATGACTGAGGCTTTTTTCATCTTTCCTCACCCTTCTATGCAGAATGTGAAAAAGTAGGCCCCTTGTAAGGAAAATGGAGCAGAAAACTAGAAGGAACCATGCCAGCCCTTGACTCACTACCTCCAGATTTCATTTATTTAAAAGAGAATTAAACTTTTGTATCGTTTAAGCCACTGTTGTTCGAAGGTTAACTATTATTTGCTGCTGTAACTAATCCCACCGAATACAGATTGGAAATAAATACAGTTTTATAGAAGACCCAAATGTGCTGGCAATGCAGAAGAATCAGCCAAGGTTGTTTCCATGGGCTGATGACAATGACTTCCACCCAAGTGCCCTGGTAAAGCAAAAGGATGGAGGAGGAGCAGTGGGACAAGGCATTCCAAGCCCAAGGCCAGGAAGCCAGTCACTGCAGTCACCATGCCACCCCCACTGGGCCTGAACACAGCCTCCTAAAACTTCCCAATTCAGTGAAGATTCAGGCTGCTGCTACTAACTTTGGAACTGAGCATAAGCCAAGAGAGACATTTTATAGGCAGGCTCTATAGCTGTGTTTCTCAACTTTTAATTTGACACCACTTCTGGTAAACATAAAAAGCTCCAAGCCCTCCCCCTTGAGATAATGACACATCCCTAAAGGGTTAGTCCCCCCCACCCCTACATCACACCCGTATCGAATAACTAGAAAGGAGCTCCCGTCAGCTCTCTGGGTGCTGCCAAAGATACTCATTAGGAAGATTTGTTCTTTGTGGATAAAGCAGTTCTCACCAGTTTGGGTTTTTTGGGTTTTTTTTTTTTTTCCTGCTTCAAGAAATAGAAGAGATGAAATTCACAATGTGAAACACCCATGGGCATGCCCAGAGTGAAAAGAAATTCCTATCTTGTTCATTGTAACTCCATCATTTTCTATCCCACTCAAGAAAGCATATACCAATTGGGATGAGAATGATGCTATTACAAACCATGTAATGATGTGACAACTCTGACTTTCCTTTAATATAAAAAGATATTAAATCATATCAAATTTTCATAAATAACTAGTCTCCATTGAAGATCATGTGTAATAACACTCATGAAAATAGCTTCAACATGCTGCGATATCGCAGGGAAAGTCACTCCTTTATAAGACTCTTCCCTTGCTCTAAGTGAACTGAAGACTCCTGACTCTCCTCAGTGGTTTCCAAGCCAGAGAGAGGCTTCCAGTATAGAAAACCATTCACCAGGTAAATAGCTGAGCAAGCTTCCCATGCAAATGAGTTTGGAATAAAAATCTCTTTAGTGATAATAATGAGGATGCTGATCAGAGCCAATTATTTGAAGCTTCATAATTTGTATATTAACTAAACATCCTCATAATTAACCAGGTTAGCCTAGGGAAATACCATTCATTACAGGCTCTCGTGTATTTTGTTTTTGAATTTTCTGCTCTAAAATATTCCCGTAAATAGGAAGTGAGCTTGTCTGTAAGTAACAGGAAGCTGAAAGGAGAGAGTTTACACAAATTGGGGGTATGCTTATCATCATAGTCATTATTTTAATATAACCAGAAGTCTTGAGATAAGCCGGCCGGAGCTGACACTGTGGCCCCAGGCAGCTAACAGGGATCCAGGCTCTGTTCTATTTCTGCTCAGCACATCCTCAGGGGAGCTCTCAGAGGGTGCCAGGATGACTGCCCCACCCCAACTTCATACCCCAGTTCAAGCAGGAAGGGGGAAGGCCAAGGGCAGCCACCAGCTGAATCAGCTTCCTTTCTAAAGAGCTTGCCTAGAAGCTCAGCCCCAGCAACTTCCACTTACTTATTGGTGACCCCGTTTAGCCCATGTTCACCTCTCGCTACAAAGTGGGGTAGGGTGGGGTAGAGTGGAGTGAGAATGATGGTGAAAAGGGTTGGGGACGGGGGAGGAAAGCCTGATAAAAACATTTTCCATCAGGGCAAGATTTTTTTCCCAAAACAAAATCAGAGTTCTGATAGAAAGGAAGGTGGGAAAATTGAAATTCAATAAGCACCCAGCATTGCCAGTTATCACCTAGCACTCAGAAAGGTAAAGGAGGGTCATAATTGAGGAAATCTAAAAGCCTCTATAGGAGTTCCCGTCTTGGCGCAGTGGTTAACGAATCCGACTAGCAACCATGAGGTTGCGGGTTCAGTCCCTGCCCTTGCTCAGTGGGTTAAGGATCCGCCGTTGCCGTGAGCTGTGGTGTAGGTTGCAGACGCGGCTCGGATCCCGCGTTGCTGTGGCTCTGGCATAGGCCGGCGGCTACAGTTCCGATTGGACCCCTAGCCTGGGAACCTCCATATGCCACGGGAACGGCCCAAGAAATAGCAAAAAAAAAGACAAATAAATTAATTAAAAAATAAATAAAAGCCTCTATTAAAAAAAAAAAAATCTCTGAGGATTTCCCATTGTGGCTTAGCGGAAACAAATCTGACTAGTATCCATGAGGACGCAGGTTCCATCCCTGGCCACGCTCAGTGAGTTAAGGATCTGGCGTTACTGTGAGCTGTGGTGTAGGTCGCAGATGGAGCTCAGATACTGAGTTGCTGTGGCAGTGGTATAGGTCAGCAGCTACAGCTCTGATTTGACCCCTAGCCTGGGAACTTCCATATGTGGCCCTAAAAGGACCCCCCCCAAAAAAATCTCTGAGTTTACCTATAGAATCTGTCAAATCAGACGCAGAAGACAGCCCCGAACAACGTGATACATGCTTGTCTTACTATGGAACCAGAGCGAGGAGTTGGACACTGTCTCTGATAGCTCCCACAGACCCAGGAAAGACGGCCCTGAGGGAATCCGGCAGCCTTTCACAATGTAACAAATATGGAGTTCCTGTAGCTGCGCAGCGGAAACAAATCCGACTAGGAACCACGAGGTTGCCGGTTCGATCCCTGGCCTCGCTCAGTGACTTAAGGGTCTGGCGTTGCTGTGAGCTGTGGTGTATTTGCAGACATGGCTCAGATCCCACGTTGCTGTGGCTGTGGCATAGGCCAGCAGCTACAGCTCCACTTGGACCCCTACCTAGCCTGGGAACCTCCATATGCTGCAGGTGCAGCCCTAAAAAGAAAAAAAAAGAAAAAAGTAACAAACATAAAGAGTATTGTATTTCCTTAGTAGAAGAGAAAGGAAGACTGAAATGTTTATATATATATATCCTTTCTTTGTTTTTAATTTATCCCAAAAGCATCTTTGTTGTTTCCATTTAAATGTCCATTTTCTCCTTTTTATGATTAAAAAAATTCTGAAAAGGTGCCATGATCATGTTTTTAATATTTTTTCCTAACTTACAGTGTTCAGACCAGTTGGCCCTTCTTTCCAAGTCAAACGGTACAGGTTTTTTATTTGTCAGTAATGGAAACCAGCTTGACGGCTGACACTTGGGCTCAATCCTTTCTGTTCTATGTGTCAGTAACAACTGGAAGGGCTCTGGAATTAGCGCTTTGCTGGCAGTTTTGTTAATGATGTTTGAGGCAAAGAGGAACACAACCTCCTTGTCTGGGGATATGATATGTTGACTCTGCAGAGCTGACAAAAGTAAAATGTTGGTTTAATGCCAAATTCACCTTTCAGATGTGTCATAAGTTCTAAACATCTGAAGAGAGCACTCATAGAGCTTAACCCTGTATTAGCAAGTTGTCAAAAGCTGAATTTAAAAGTTAGCTTAAGAAGAGATTTTTTAAAAATTATTTTTAATCATCAGAAAATCTCCATTCCAGTTAACAAACAGAAATAAACAATAGAGAGACTCTGTCCTCAGAATAGTTTCCCAAGCAAAATAAAGATGACAATTAGCTAATATTTACAATGACCCTTGAAATAAACCTAAACAAAGATTATGTAATTTTTTCAGTAAATTGACAGAGTGGTTGAACATGGTCGGTAGAAGTTATGTAATACACTATGATCATTATATAGTATAATCATTTTTTGTAGGAAAATGAGTCCTGTACTTACAGCCTGTGAGTCTCATGCTGTATTTTGCCACATTAAAGTGGTATGTAATTATGGATTTTTTTCTTATCTTGAGAGCCTAGATGTCAGAATCACAACGGAGCCTCCAGCTTTCTTGGTAGAATTTCTAACTGCTGATTTGCCAGTGGGACAACTCAGGATATAAGTTACTCCTTTAATCTTTGTTCAAAAGTAGCCTCACAGTATTTGCTCACCGTGCACAAACATAGCTAGAGACATACACCAACTCTGGCCAGAAGACAAGAGGCCTTATAGTCTGAGACCTCCATGCTGTCTGTCTACTGAAACAAATGCTCTTATCTTTCCCCCTGAATCAGACAGATGCAATAAATCGACAGTGTAAACCACTAAAGTGGATTGGGGACATCATCACGTTTTATTTATAGGTCAGTTTGATAGGCTAAAAGCATCACTTTCATGAAAATACTATGTTAAAACAATATCAAGCATAATTTTTAAAAGAATAATACAGTGACACAATCATAAGAGCCTTTTCAATCTTTTAAATAGTGCTCAAATAACTACTTCTTCCCGTGAGGTGGTGGGTTTTTTTATTAATCATTTGTAATTGTGGTGAAATACACATAACATGACATTTACCATCTCACCCATGTTTAGGTGTACAGTTCAGCAGCATGAAGTACATTCACATCATTCGCAATTATCACCACCATGTATCTTCAGAACTTTTTCATCTTCCCCAGTTAAAACTCTATACCCATTAAGCTCCTCATTCCCTAGCCCTGCCCAGCCACTAGGAAAGACCGTTCTGCTTTCTGTCTCTATGAAGGCGACGCCTCTAGGAACCTTATATAGTTAGAACTATACAGCATCTGACCTTTTGTGACTAGCTATTTCATTTATCACATGTCCTCAGATTTTATCCATGTTATAGGACCTTTGAGAATTGTCTTCCTTTTTAAAGCTGAATAATAGTCCATTGTATGTATATACCACATGTTTTATCCATTATCTGTCTCTGAACACTTGGTGGTTTCCACCATTGGTTGTTGTCACTAATGCTGCTGTGGACATGAGTGTGCAAATAGCTCTTCCAGTCCTTGCTTTCAATTCTTTTGCTTCCCATGCATTTCTAACAGTACAGCTGAGTCCTAGTGTTTATTTCCTATATGTGTGTGTGGGGGGGGGAACATGTCAGAAATACTGAGAAAAAAAATTCAGTCTCGTGGGTAGTGAAGCAAGAGCAGAAAACTCTTAGAATAAACTCATCTGGGTGACTTCCCAGCTTTTTGACCAAATGACCTTGTGAGAGATATTTGAGCCCTGGTTTCCTCATCTGTCGAACCAAAACCTCTAATTATGTGATTAAGTCTCCATTCCAGTTCTGTAATTCCATGGTTTGATGGCGCTAATCAACTCAGGACTTCTCACCACACCTTACCAGCTAGTTCTCCATGCTCCAGGGCCTGATCCAAAGTTGGAGTGATTTTTTTTTGTTTTTTTTTTTAAGTGTGCTTTCTAAGTTGTGACATTTCTTTTCCCACTTGAAGAGCAGGGGAAACAAGACAGTCATATGAAAAGCAATTGGCATTTTTCAAAAGAAGTAGTTAATAGAAAAATGATCGCCCCCGGGGCATAATCCTCATGGGTTACATTCTTTCCGAAAAGAAAAACGTGTTCACTTGTAATATCACTCTAAGTGTCGTAAGAATTTGCAGCCTATTATAGTGTTATTTTTCAAAATTGTCCACTGATGGGCTCTTCTTAAAACACAGTTTAACTAAAAGAATCTCAACAAGTGTGTGATCCAAGTGAGGTTTTTGTTTTTTTTTTTTTTTCCAATTACATTTTACTCAAACAGAGCTGTGTGTGCCAGGGTGACTTTTTCCTCTATATTGTTCAGCGAACATCTTCAACTTTTCCTCCAATTTGGTTTGTGTTTGAGAGTCGAATTACCAGTTTGGATGACTCCTTGGTTCAAACAAGCAACATAATGGCAAACTTTCCACTTCATTTTCTGTTGAGTAAACACAGAGCTTGTGTTAAGGCTGTGGTTTTGCAATCTGATGGAGCCCGCTCTTCCCTCCTGGCACAGAGGCCACCGACCCCCTGCCTCCCGGGTCTGGCAGAGCATCAGGGCGGGCAGAAGAGATTGGTGGTGGAAAAACAGATTCAGGCAGCTGCTTTTCTAAGAGTTGCAAGATGTGGCAAATTGCTGGCCTATAAGCCCTTCCATTCTGTGATTGGTTAGCACCCCGGACGGGAATCATGTAGTAAGCCTTTGATTGGGACAGAAAGCTGACCTTTATGCTGGATACTTTATCTCTGATCTGCATTCACAATTCTGCCCCCTCCCTCCTCTGCCATTACTGTGAAACTCAAGCATGCAGACCGCTCGCCTGCCTGCCCAACCTCTGAGTCCCTGCCTAGGGATGTCTCTATGCACCTCAGTTTCCTCATCTGTAAAATGGGCATTCCAAGAGTACGACCTCTTAGGTTGGTTGCGAGGATTAAATGAACTAATGCAGTCCGGATGCTAAGATCTGGACGTGGCATATGGTAAGCTCTGGCCATATGTGAGTGGGGATGATTATTCCCTATCTCGGGCTCTGGCTTCTAACCCCCTCCACAGTTGGTCTCACTGCCTGGATTTTACATGGAGCCCACATGGGTTCTGCTTCTGGGCCTCTTCTGTGGTTCCAGGCCCTCTCAGCTTGCCTTCTGCCTTGGGGCATGGATGCCTGAGTCTGCCCCATTTCCAAACCTTTCTTATCACACCCTCCCAGGCCTCTACCCTGCTTGCCTTGACCCGCTGCCCCATGCAGTTCCAACAATATTCCAGGTTTGGTCCTGATGAAAAGCTCTCTTTTTACAGCCTGACCTGAGGGGAGGTTGGCAGGGGCATGCATGGCTTGGACAATGTCTACTAGATAACCTTCTAATCTGATGAAAAATGAGGATGGCGGAGCCCGGGACCAACCCTCAAACCTCTCCCCTCAGGTCCTCCTGGATAATGAGTGTGAGGCTGAAGCCATATCTCTTGTCCCCGAATCACACAGGATGTCAGTAACAGAGCCAGGAACCGGGGCCAGCTCTCGGCTTTCCCATGGTTATATTCTACCCACTCGACTAGAACGCCAGGAAAAAAAAAAAAAAAAAAGAAAAAGACACCACAGACATTTCATCAACCTGTCTCTTCTGTCAAATTGCGTTATTCTCAAATTGTGTAAGCCTTATGTAAACAATATCGCTTCACACATGGGGTTCCATAAGTACATTTTCTGCGTGTTTCTCACACAGCAGGTTTTCTATGGATGGGTATATAAAAAGTGCCAAGATTTTCAAACTTAAGAAAACACTTAAAGGGCAGCCGTCCAGCAGCATTAGAGTCATTTTTTGCCCTGAGGCACAGAAGCCTAAATTCTCTGTAGCTGGGCTGTCGTAGGTGGTGCTTGTTATAAGGCCCTTATAGCCCATGGGTTCCTGCTCTGCTGATTCACTGAGACCTGGTGGCAGGTGGATTTGACTGACTTTGGAGGCACCTTATTTTGCACTCTCTTGCTGCTTTTTTCCACTTTGTGTCCCTCTTCTGCTCCCTCCCTCTCTCATTCACCACTCAGCATAACCATTAACTCTCTTCTCGCCATCCCCTCCCCCACCTCTCTCCTCTCTCTTAAATAGCCTCTAAAACTGCAAGTTCGCACATGTTTATTTGCAGTCTAGAGAAGGAGAGTCTCTTTTAAAACTCCCTTAAAACACCCAGACTCATTACATAAAAATGGTCCTCCTATCTCTCTGATTTGTGTTTATAAGGTTGCTGAATTTTTATTGTATTTTGTGTAAAAGATGGAGTTTCCTCCTACTCGTTACTAGCTGCAAGTCATTAAATTAGCTTTCACTATAATAAAAATGAAAGCATTTAATTGATTGTTAAATAATTTAAAGCAGACTCACTAAGGTATATTGCCAGTTTGATATGTTGTACCATAAAATGAAGATGCTAAAACCCTGACAAAGAACAGCTTTTGGAATTCAGCAGCAGGTATTATAATTTATATATACTACGCTGATTAAGACATTATGTTCAAAAAATAGACTTTCCTGCCGCCAATCCTTTTGCTATCCAATCTATCTAACCCACGGTTGCCAGCTTAATCTTCGGAAACACCACTTTATAAGAATTACATTCCTTTCGGAAATCTTCCGTGGCTTACTGTAATTTAGATCGTTGGTTCTCCACCTGGAGGGGGGCTTGTTAAAACAGATTGCTGGGCCCCCTTCCAGAGTTTCAGATCTGGTGGGACGGGGGCGGAGCCTGGGAGTTGACATGTATCACCCGCTCAGAGGGGAGGCTGAAGCTGCTGGTCTAGAGCCCCAGCTTTGACAGCATTAAAGCTCAGACTTCAGTATGAATGACTTTTTAGGCCTTTGCTCATAATAGAGTGACCTTTATTTGCATCTTCACACGGTCATCCACCTGTCGCCTTTATAAGAACCTGCTACGTTGGTGAAGCTCTTCTGTTCGTTATTCCCCAAATTGATGCTTCCGTCTGCAGCACCGAAAGGGTTTCTCCCACTTAAAACACTTGCCCGCCCTTGCTCTACATCAGTTCCACCACGTCCATGAAACCTCCCCATCCCACAGGATTTAAGAAATTCTTCCATCTCTCATTATAAGTGATGCTAGTTTTTCTCTGCTGTGTTTCTGCCCACAGTACAGATGAGCTTGTATTATTACTTATTTGTCCATAAATGTGATCAAATAAACTAGTTTGCTGTGTGATATAAGCAAAACATTGGAAGATCTTAGGCAAAGTTCAGATAACAAAAGCAAAATTAACTGCTTTTTAATTTTTTTTAAATTTTATATATGTCTTTATTTTTTGTATTTTAGGGCCGCACTATTGGCAAATGGAAGATCCTGGGCTATGGGTTGAATGGGAGCTACGGCTGCTGGCCTACACCACAGCCACAGCAATGAGGCACCACATCTGCGACTACACCACAGCTCACAGACCTACTGGATCCCAACCCACTGATCGAGGCCAGGAATCGAACCTGCATCCTCATGGATACTAGTTGGATTCATTTTTGCTCCTGGTCAAAGCAAATCAATGATGTGATCCCCAAAGCTCTCTACCATGTGCTAAGCAAAAAGCTTTTACCAATCCATTAATATGGATATATGATTTCTTTTTCTCATTACATGACCAAAAAATAAACCTAATTTCCACAAGCCAGACACAAATCAATCACAATGTGCTTTTGATGGATAGGTTATTTTAGCTTCATGTCCCTGTTTTGCTGTGTGTATTAAGTCCAGAGTGAATTTGCTGTGAAGAGAATGAAGCTCAGACTTCAAGCTCATCACTTACATAATGGAACGGCCCCTTCCATAGCTTGGTGAGGAGCCCTAATCTTAAGTTCATGAGCTTGTCTATTTCTATAAATATTGCAAAAATAATATATTTTTTATACTTTTTTCCTAAAAAGCTCCCCCCACACATACACTTGTAAAAGCATCAAACCCTGGGTTTGGCCCCGCACATGGTCAGTGTTTATAGATCTAAAATAAGTTAAGACAACCAAATCAGAAGCAAAACTAAGGCCCTCAAAAATAAATTATTATCAGAGGTCCCACCATGGCACGGTGGGTTAAGAATCCAACTGCAGTAGCTTGGGTCACTGTGGAGGCACAAGTTTGATCCCCACGGCTTGCAGGTGTGGCTCAGATTCAGTCTCTCTGGCCTAGTAACTTCTATATGCTACGGGTGCAGCTATTTTTTTGAAAAAATGAAAATAAATGATCATTCCTTCGCTTGGTTTCGTACTTAGCTTTCAATCCATAAATATAACTGTAGAACTCTTTGATCAAATGAAGACACATGTTTTGCTCTTTGAAAACTGGCAGCCATCTTATTCATTTTTGAAAATGGACAATATTAATTTGTGTTCCCATAGATTTTATGTGATCATATTATAAATAACATTGCTTGAAATATGGGCGATTATAATTTGAACAGTGGTTATCTTTGTTAAATCAATGTGGAGCCCAGGGAAGTAAAAATAGTATTTTTATGACCATTGTGAAGAACAAAGACGCTTAAACCAATCAACAAAGTGTTGCACATTTGCATAGGAGCATGTGAAGGAGCCATGTTTTAGGAGCAATGATAACACATGACTCAGCTCTTTGCTGCCACAACGAATGTAGATAGAAGATTTAGAAACATCTGAAAAGGACACACTGGAAAAATTAAAATTGGGGTTTTTTTAAGGTTATGGTCAGAGATGATTTACAGATACTACTAGGATATGTCTAGTGCTTACACAAACTTGTTTCAAAAACAAAAAGTGGTATTTAGCGTTTTCTTCCAAAGCAGTTCATTGTGAACAGTTTGTCATCACAAACAGCTCTGGCACTTGACCAATTCGTTTCAGAGACTTGCTTTAAAACAAATGGCCATTAAAATCTTACAATGTCACAATAGGAAATTCTTACTATGATTCATTCTTAATGCAAAATTTGCTTAAATTACTGTATTCATTGAGAGATTACTAAACTTCATTTCATAAACAAAGTCATTTTCATAAGCAGTAAATCATAATTTAGATTTCTCTTCACTTTCAGCAGATATATTTTTGGTTTTCCATGTAGAAGTTCCTAGTTGCTTTTCTTCAAACAGTAAGTAATTGCTAGGAACAAAGATTTTCATTTTTAACCTTCATATCTGGAAGAAGTGATTGAAATGACATGAAATTTACATTAAAAATCAGGCTTATGGGAATTCCCGTCGTGGCGCAGTGGTTAACGAATCAGACTAGGAACCATGAGGTTGCGGGTTCGATCCCTGCTCCTGCTCAGTGGGTTAACGATCCGGCGTTGCCGTGAGCTGTGGTGTAGGTTGCAGACGCGGTTCGGATCCCGCGTTGCTGTGACTCTGGTGTAGGCCGGTGGCTACAGCTCTGATTAGACCCCTAGCCTGGGAACCTCCATATGCCGCGGGAGCGGCCCAAGAAATAGCAACAATAACAACAACAACAACAACAAAAAAGACAAAAGACAAAAAAAAAAAAAAAAAAAAATCAGGCTTATATTTTTAAAGCCAAGAACCCCAAAATGTTAAAGTTGAGGGTCATAAAAAGTATTTAGTAAGACCCATTATAATTTAGATTAAATACGCCTTATTACATAATCACTGTGTACACAAAGACACAAAGAAATTGCTCCTTAATGTTTGAATGAATGGCAGATGAATATGTAAATCACCAAGGGTGAAAGTAAGAAAATTTTTTGGCCACATAAAACCAGAAGGGCTAATACATTAATAATTGAAAGATGGCTGTGCAAAATGCATTTACATGAAAATTTTTTATCACCGGAGACAACTTGAGTCTGCATAACAAACCTTTATAAACAATCCCTAGCTACCATACATTTCCTAGTCACCTTCCCCAAATTTATTGTCCCCAGAAACCCCTCTTCACCTTTATCTAGTCATTTCTCCAAAACGTATCGTCTTTTGTTAAAATGGTACATAAGACAAAGGGTCTAACCACCTCTTTGAGTTTTACTTCTATTTTTGTGAAGTCCGTGTGAAAATGTTGACCAAACTTGTATGCCTTTTCTCCTGTTCAGCTTTTTCTGTTTAATTCATAGTCCCTATCTAAATAATCTAAGAGAGTAGGAAGAAAAGCTTTTCCTACCCTACACTGCCTTGAGGGATGGGTTTGTGTCTTAGAAATGCTTAAACCTCTGCCAATGGGGAGACCAAGAAATGTTTGCTTCTGATCGACTGCAGCCTTGTTTACTATTTACTATAAAATTTCTTCCCACACTGGAGTACAGTGGGAACTTCAGCTGAATGTATGCACTTAGCATTCAAGCCGACTGAGACGAGGGCCCAGCAAAAATGGTAGTATTTGAAGAGAGCTCATCTCTGATTTTGAACAAAGGCTACTGTCTTTCTCCTATTCCAGACTTCCCACTGGCCTAGAGCATCCTTGGGTCTGGAGATATTGATTACCACTAGAAGTCAATCAGAGACTTCAGTGCCTACTTGTGTGAAGTGGAATCAGATTCCACACTCACGCTGCCTGGGCCAAGGTGTGCGCCCAGCCACCACGAATCATGTATAAAGAACTGAGAAGGCACACTCCCAGCATAGCCATGGCCATGGAAAGCATTAGGCCAAAGCAGTGGCTCAGTCCAAAAATTAGCAGCATCAGCATCATCTAGCTACACCCAGACCACTGAATCAGAAACTAAGAAGGATGGAGACCAGTAATCAGAGTCTTAACAAGCCCTTAAGGGGATTATGATGCAAGCTAAACACTGAGATAAAGGAACACTCTTCCCATGTGAACTGCATACTTCCCATGAACTAGGTACATTTTTATGGCCACGCCCACAGCATATAGAAGTTCTTAGGCTGAAGGTCGAATTGGAGCTGCAGCTGCCAGCCTACACCACAGCCACAGCAATGCAGGATCCAAGCTACGTCTGTAACCCACACCACAGCTCATGGCAATGCTAGATCCTTAACCCACTGAGCGGGGCCAGGGATCAAACTTGTATCCTCATGGATATTAATCTGGTTCGTTAACACTGAGCCACATGGGAACTTTCACTAGGTATATCTCTAAGCCTTTTAATTCTTTCAACCTTCACAGCAAGCCTATATACCATTTTTACCCATTCTACAAATGTCAAAAGTGAGGCTCAGAGCCTCACTTCACTCCCTTTAACAAAACCGAGATTGACCAAGTGTCTGGCCCCGTGCTGTGTTGGGTCCTTGACTATAGTAAGGATCAAAAAAAGGTATGGCACTGTTTTAATGGAACCTACAGTCTAGAGTAGCTACTGAGAACAAAAACAAATGAGATGTATGAAGCAAATATTTTTACATAAGGGGATATCTGGAGCATAAAAATGGTTCCAAGGTGATTCACTGAGGTAGCAAGTTGGTGCTGGCCAGTGGCAGGAGGCCTCAGTTCCTCTTCATGTGGGCCCACCCACCAGGCTGCTTGAGCATCCTCACAACATGATAAATAAGAAGGTGAAAACTGGAGTTCCCGTTGTGGCGCAGTGGTTAACGAATCCGACTAGGAACCATGAGGTTGCGGGTTCAGTCCCTGCCCTTGCTCAGTGGGTTAACGATCCGGCGTTGCCGTGAGCTGTGGTGTAGGTTGCAGACGCGGCTCGGATCCCGCGTTGCTGTGGCTCTGGCGCAGGCTGGTGGCTACAGCTCTGATTCAACCCCTAGCCTGGGAACCTCCATATGCCGCGGGAGCGGCCCAAGAAATAGCAACAACAACAACAACAACAACAAAAAGAAGGTGAAAACTGAGATGCCCATCATGGAAGGGTTGCCAGATTTAGCAAATCAAAATTCAGGACACCTAGTTGAATTTGTATTTCAGAGAAGCAGTAAGTAATTTTTAATTGTTAATATGGCACATGCAATATTTGAGACATAAAGTTATACTGGAAACTTTTTGTTGATTTCTGAAATTCACAGTTAACTGGGGATAGTGTATTTCACCTGGGAACCCGACTTTCATACGTGGTTCAAAATTATTCACCATCACTTGTACAGTCCTTTCTGGCCACACAGAGCAGCTCTGTGGGATTCATTGTGGGAGGAGGCTGCAGAAAGATGTTAATACCAGGAGACAGAGCTCATTGGAAACTGGCCATCTTGGAGGTTGGCCAAGACACCAGATCAGCAACCTTGTCACCTGAGATTTTCCCCAAGGATCCGTTCAATTTTCTCACATTGTTCCCAAAGGAAGAGTGATCTTTCAACATCGATGATTACAAGTGTGTAATATAAAGCACAAAATTATAATAATAAAATAATTTCCCTTGAAGAAAGGTGAAAAATAGAAGCTTTTCTTTGAACCACTTTCTCAACAGTGAGATCAGTGTTTGCATATGTGTCTTTAACATCTCTTCAAAATTATGTCTGTACCATTCTCCAAAGAAAACATAGAGGGCCAAAAAACACATGAAAAGATGTTCAACATCACTCATTATTAGAGAAATGCACATCAAAACCACTGTGAGGTACCACCTTACACCAGCCAGAATGGCCATCATCAAAAAGTCTACAAACAATAAGTGCTGGAGAGGATGTGGAGAAAAGGGAACCCTATTACACTGTTGGTGGGAATGTAAATTGGTGCAACCACTGTGGAAAACAGTATGGAGATTTCTCAGAAAACTAAAAATAGAGCTACCATTTGATCCAGCAATCCCACTCCTGGGCATCTAACCAGAGAAAACCATGACTCACAAAGACACCTGTATTCCAATGTTTATTGCAGCACTACATACAATAGCCAAGACATGGAAACAACCTAAATGTCCATCAGCAGAGCAGTGGCTAAAGAAGATGTAGTACATATACACAATGGAATAGTACTCAGCCATTAAAAGGAAATAAATAATGACATTTGCAGCAACTTGGATGGTCCTAGAAATTATCATGCTAAGTGGAGTCAGTCAGACAATGAGACACCAACATCAAATGCTGTCACTGACATGTGAAATCTGCAAAAAGGACAGAATCAATGTCTTTGTAGAACAGATACTGACTCACAGACTTTGAAAAACTTATGGTTTCCAAATGAGACAGGTTGGAGGGTGGGGGCATGCATTGAGGGTTTGGGATGGAAATGCTGTAAAATTTGGTCATGATGATCTTTGTACAACTATAAATGTAATAAAATTCATTGAGTAATTTTTAAAAAATCAAAAAATAAACTTAATTTGAAAACTAAAAAAAAAAAATTGTCTGTACCCACATGTTCAAAAGGCTTTTAAACAACTGTGATGCTTTCCTTATATTTCTTTCATAGTTTTTAATAATGACTGTGGATATGTTAATTGCCCCCTATGTAGACTTCTTCACCCCCCCTTGAACAAAAGCCTTACGTTTCTTTTCAAGATCTTTAAATTATTTTGAACCTTTATTTTCTAACCTAATGACATCATTGATTGAGCAGCTTTCACTTTTTATTTTTCTTTTATTTATTTATTTATTTTTTTAGGGCTGCACCCTTGGAAAATGGAGGTTCCCAAGCTAGGAGTCAAATCAGAGCTGTAGCCACTGGCCACAGCAACACAGGATCTGAGCCATGTCTGCAGGCGATACCACAGCTCTTGGCAATGCCTGATCCTTAACCCATTGAGCGAGGCCAGGGATCCAACTAGCATCCTCATGGATACTAGTCAGATTTGTTTTCCTGAGCCATGATGGGAACTACAGCGGCTTTCACATTTTCACAGTGTCAGCAACATGCTTGCTGTCTAACATTTTATTTGCTATTTAGACTTTGAAAAGCCATTGATCAGCAGTGGAAATATGAATGAACATTTATTTTTATATTATCATTAAAATATAGTGGATTTACAACATTGTGCCAATTTATGCTATACAGCAAAGTGACTCAGTCATACATATACACATTTTTAAAAATATTTTTTCCATCATGTTCTGTCCCAGGAGATTGGACATAGTTCCCTGTGCTGTACAGTAGAACCTCATTGCTTAGTCATTCTACATGGAATACTTTGCATCTACCAACCCCAAACTCCAAGTCCATCCCATTCCCTTCCCCCTCCACCTTGGCAACCACAAGTCTGTTCTCTATGTGAGTCTGTTTGTTGTGTAGATAGGTTCATTTGTGCTATATTTTAGATGCCACATATAAGTAATAGCATATGGTATTTGTCCTCTTTCTGACTTACTTCTCTTGGTATGATAATCTCTAGTTGCATCCATGTTGCTGTGAATGGCATTATTTATTCTTTTTTATAGCTGAGTAGTATTCCATTATATGTGTATACCACATCTTCTTAATTTGTTCATCTGTTGATGGACATTTAGTTTGTTTCCACGTCTTGGCTATTGTGAATAGTGCTGCTGTGAACATAGGGGTTCGTGTGTCTCTTCGAATTGTAATTTTGTCTGGATATATGCCCAGGAGTAGGTTTGCTGAATCATACGGTAGTTCTAGATTCAGTTTTCTGAGTAACCTCCATACTGTTTTCCATAGTGGTTGTACCAATTCACACTCCCACCAGCAGTGTAGAAGGGTTCCCTTTTCCCCACGCCTTCTCCAGCATTAGTTATTTGTGAACTTATTGATGATGGCCATTCTGACCAAGCATTTCTTGAGTACCTACTAATGCTTGGGAACTTTTCATACCTTTAAAGCCTCGCTGAAAATCTGCAATGTAGATATTGTATCTTGGTTTCCTTTTTCCCAAGGAATTTTATTCCACCAATTTATAAGCTAAACACACCATTCTATTGAAGATTTTCAAAGACTGAGATTTAACTACCTGCCTTATTCTGTCCAGCTGCAAGTATTAAAGAAGAGCAGGCCTTGATCTAGTCAGAGCAGAAGTGGAAGGGAGTAGCCTGGTTTTCATGGTAAGGTTGATGAGGACCTGAAAATCAGAATGTCAAATTCTGGAAAACAGTATAGCAGCATCAGAAGGTAGGATAGACTTTGATAATGGGGAAGGGACGGGCTGTATTCTTATGGTCAAAATCAAATGCTGCCTTTTCCATCATACCATTCTAAAATCTTCAATTAGAATTTAAAACTATATCCTACTAAAAAGGTCTTTATCTTTTCTCCTCTGCATTTTATCAGGAATAGTAAATAAAAACTCTCTTATCAGACATATTAGCTATGTGAGATATTGTGCCAAGTGCCTACATATATGGGCACACTCCTGTATAGGGTGCCATATAACCCTAATCCTTACACCAGCCCTAAAAATTGACTTTATCCCCCCATTTCACATACAGGAAAACTGAGGTGCAGAGATGCAGCATTACTAGCCCAAGTTTTCAAAACCATTAAGCGTCATAGTTTTAGCATCATCAAATGATTTGATTTGTCTAGAGCAGAAGGGTTTCCTGGGATGCAGGAATTTCAGTGCTAAAGCCAGTATAATTGTGAGAAAACCCCTGCAGTTGGTCACCCTGCATGGCTGGGTTCAGACCCCAGATCCTTTGCAATCCAGCGCACACGTTCTTCCAATGACTAAATATTTCTTTGTTGAGTTGTGTAATGTATATTTACTTCTAGTACAACAATGTTGAGCACAGTGCTTTGTATATAACAGTACTAAGTAAATATTTATTCAATGAACGAAGGGATGGGTAGACAATTTCTGTAAGTATGGCTGTGTAATGATAATGTCTACGGTATGGGTGGGAGAAGTTAAAGTCATGGGGCTTTGTTGTTGTTGTTGTTTGGTCCAATTAGCTTTAAATGGAAAGCTATTAAATGTGCTGACAAATGCTTAATAACTCTTAGGGAAAGGAGAGGATGAGTGTATGGGAAAAGGAGTGGGTAGGCGGCTCTAAACTGTAATGTTTGTTGATTTCCTTTGATGGCCAATTTTGACTACTCAGGGAAGGTCGCTGAACATGGAGTTGGGAGGGGATGAGTTAGCACATCATTGTATTTCCATCCTACACATAGGGCAAATGTTAATAACCTCAAAAAGGATAGGTAGTAGGAAATGATAAGTTTTGATGTATTGCCTTTGTTTGAATATAATTTAATTGTAAATTTACATAATTTAATTTTTAAGAACGACTACATTTAGCATCCAGGTCACCAAGTTCTAAAAACTGAACACTCATTTCTTGGAAACAATAGGTTGCAGTGGTTGGAATGCTCCTGGCCTGTATGGTGTCCCTGAAAATTTTTTCCCACTGGAGAAATTACTATTAAATGAGTTGGTTCAGGCCAACATCATCATCATGCCTTGGGCTGAAAAGAAAAAATTCAGAGCAGATATCTCTCTGATAGAGAAAAAGAGCAGGACGTATTTCCCAGAGATAAAGTGCCAAAATCAGTGAGTTGAGACTTGAGAGAATTTTAGAAATTTGATGGGCAATTAAGATTTATGAAAGTATGTCTAAGGCTGGCTAAATTTTATAGAAGAAAGCAGTATCCCCCCATAATTTGAGTTGACTGATGAAAACAGACTTTGGCCAATTTCCTGGAAAAAAAATGTGATGATATGGCTTAACTGATGTGTATTTATGTAAATAGTACAGAGATTTTAGTTATAATATTGTTACACCTGGATTTCCCACAATGGCACAATGGGATCAGCAGTGTCTCTGCAGCACCAGGATGCAGGTTCTATCCCTGGTTCGGCACAGTCGATTAAAGGATCCCACATTGCTTCACCTGCAGTGTAGGTCACAACTGCAGCTCAGATCTGATCCCTGGCCTGGGAACTCTATGTGCCATGGGGAAGCCAAAAAAAGGAAAAAGGAAAAACAGTTTTTAAATATTGTTCTGTCTACTTACTAAAATATAAATAGCTGGAGAAATCCATAATGTTTGTGATATTTTGTTAGTTTTATGACACTGTTTTTAAATGAATTTCATATAGTAATATAAATTCATAATTAGGAATAGAAACAATTGGGAAGGAGACACTATAAATACTTCTCTTGTCCAGAGGAGATTTATCTACCTTTGTCAAAACTTTGACTTCAGGTATAGTAAGATTTTTTTCATTGTTGTTGTAAGCTGAACTTTATTTTGAGGAATAATGAACTCTAAAATTATGTCTCTGCAAGTAAAACCAAATGAATCCCAAAAGCAGTTACCCATCACTAAGGGGGAGTCACAATACTTGAACAAACATGCTTTTGCATGTAGATAAACTTTGCTCCCCATTTTTTTCCAGACTAGGCTCACGGCACACACGACTTTGTATTTGGTGAAAGTTATGTCCCAGTTCTCAGCCACGGGGAAGATGGGCTTCTAGAACATCTCTGTAACCACTCTCAAGATGAAAGAGTATCGAAACTGTCCAGAAGATCGAATCAAGGTCAGGTCCTGGTACTGAGCAGCACATGACCAGTGCCACAAATACCTATAAAGATCTTGAGGACCCTGAAAAACAGACAGGTTTATAGGGTGCTTCTGGCTCAAGAACAATGTCAAGTTAACAGGGCCACCTAGGGCTGTGCCCTTGTAGACTAGTCAGTAGGTACAAATGATTCCTGGACACGTACCTAGTACTCAACTAGGCACAGGGTTTCTATCTCGAATCAGCCAGCTGAGTCCCCCCACTCATTGTGTTTCAGGGAAACAATCAGACCCCTCCTGTACTTGACATTCTTCAAAGGACTCAAACAAGCTTTTAACAGTATCTTCAGGGAGTTCCCTTCGTGGCTGGGTGGTTAACGAATCTGCCTAGGAACGATGAGGTTGCAGGTTCAGTCCTTGACCTTGCTCAGTGGGTTAAGGATCCAGCATTGCCATGAGCTGTGGTGCAGGTTGCAGACTCAGCTCAGATCTGGTGTTCCTGTGGCTATGGTGTAGGCCATCGGCTACAGCTCTGATTGGACCCCTAGCCTGCAAACCTCCATATGCCTTGGATGTGGCCCTAGAAAAAGACGAAAAAAACAAACAATATCTTCCAATAAGTTTATATAGTCCTGGGAATATACTGACATGATACCAATCTTTCTTAAAGTCAGGGTTATTGAGGTGGTTTTTATACTTTAAAAAAATCACCATTTTTAAGTGTACATTTGATAAATTTTGACAGATGCATACAGTTGTCTCACTACTACCATCACACTCCTTTAAGCTTACATCATAGTACTAGACCTGTGAGTGAAAAGGTTTTTAATCCCAATGAATTGCACAGATAGGATCTGATTTAATATTTTGAAGATAGAAGCATGAAATGTGTTCAGTGTTCATTTCTAAATATTCTTTAAAGTTTTTAAGCCTGTTTTGGCAATTTTTCATTTTTAAAAATTATACCGGGAGTTCCCTCCGTGGCGCAGTGGTTAACGAATCCGACTAGGAACCATGAGGTTGAGGGTTCGATCCCTGCCCTTGCTCAGTGGGTTAACGATCCGGCGTTGCCGTGAGCTGTGGTGTAGGTTGCAGACGTGGCTCGGATCCTGCATTGCTGTGGCTCTGGTGTAGGCCGGTGGCTACAGCTCCGATTAGACCCCTAGCCTGGGAACCTCCATATGCCGTGGGAGCGGCCCAAGAAATAGCAACAACAACAACAAAAAGACAAAAGACAAAAAAGACAAAAAAAAAAAAAAAAAAAAAAAAAATTATACCAAGACCATCAAAAAAGCAAGGACTCCTGGTCTCACTCCTCCATTGAGAGGATTGGACGTAATTATGTGGTAGAGTCTATGAACAGCTAAAACACTGTGAAAAATACAGCATGTGCTCACAAAGCTCTTGTATAGAAAACTGAGTTGGATTTCACTTGCACTGTCTTTGTTGAACCCCTCTTCTTTCATTATTAGCACTATCAAGAAGCTAAGTTTCATAAAGTAGTTTTTGAAAGCTAGTCGTGCTACTGAATCCAAGCCCACAATGCTTACCACACAACACGTCAATAAATTGAGAAATGAGTTGTTCAGGCAAGTGGTGACTTTATTCAGAAAGCAAACAGGGCCAGAAGATGATGCGCTAGTGTCCCCAAGACCCATCTTACCAAATTAGAATTCAGGCTTCTTTTAGGCTAAAGGGGGATGGGGTATGACTGGTTGGTGTAACTTTCTTGGTGTTGGAATCCTTTGTTCTTGCAGCTGTCCAAGTAGGCCTGGTCACAATGTTCCTATAAACCTCCAATAAGACAATCGTTATTGTCTGTTCTGCAACTTTTTATCTGTATATGAATGGAAAAGTGTTACTATCTTTAAAGGTCATAGCCTTGAGAATAGGCTATCCTATATATTTCAGCCTATGGGCAACATTATTTTTACAAAGGTAAAGAGCTAGCTTGACTAAGCACAGGCAACAGAGCACAAGTGTTAGAGCTAAAGGATTAGATCTGGTTTGTTCTTTTCTGTTATAGTAGGTCCAGGTATTTGAAATATCTGAGAACACAGGGAAGGGCCTATCAGTTTCTCTTCCTCTCTGCCTGGCCCTTCTCACTTCCCCCTCCTTGAAACTAAATGAGGCCATGTTACTGCATATTATTGAGAGTTTTCAGGCCTATTCCATGTCTACATCAGAGCAATACTCCACCGAAAAGAAACTGGCCCCAGCATAAGGAGGGGGGGGAATCACTTGAGCAAAATAGCAGGCAGAAATTATGCAAAATATTTGACAAGGAATAGCAGGTATGGATAGTTGTGGAAAGATATGACCTTTTGCTGAATTTTCTCCGATTCAGTTCCCAATGACTCACTGTGAATCAATGCTGTGTACTTTTTTTTTCCATGCTTCGATGTGTTCATTTGTAAGATGTAAATAGAACACAGCTTGTGGGGTTGGTGGGCAAATTTAATGAGAATAACCTGTTTACCAAGCAGAGCTTGTAGCACATAGAAGAGGCTCAATTATTTTAGTTCCTCCCTCCCATCCTTCTTAAAAATTGGTAACAAACCCCACCTGAAATATTCAAGGCCGTTTATAGGCCCCTAAATCCACATTTAAACTCAAATACATTTAGTAAGAAGACTGTCAGTAATGCTGACCCTTAGCGAAAGTATGAAACTATTTTGAAAGTACACATCCCCTCTGGGTGGATTTTGTGTCTCATAGCTTCTGATTTTAAGTAAACAAGGGCCTTTTGTGGTAATCTCTCCCACGTGAGCAATGGGAACAGCTTGTCTTCAATCGAAAGCCAACGAGAAATTGCTTAAGTAAAGGTAGTGACTTATGGTTATGAATCATAAACCTCTTTCTCAGATAACAGCCATTAAGTAAGTCTGTGTACAAATTTGACAATTTTTATTTCACTGCCTTTTGACAGCCCTTTAGAAGAGTTTAAGAGAACACAATCTGACGACAGCTTTCAGAAATTCATCACTGAATATTTGTTAACCTTGCTCTCTGATAGCTGAAGAACTGATAATGCCCTTCAAATGGAGATAAATTACCATCTTTCAAAAGATTATCATGGTCTTAATCGAGTTTGCTCCCGCAGCTAAACAGCCTGTGACCTTGTTAGTTATACAACAAACGTTATCTGTTACTTTATGTTTCCATAGGGAGTAGGGTAGAACCTTTAATGTAAATGTTGGCTATATACAGAAGGATGTCTTTACTTCAGGTAATGCTTTTGGAGAAAAAACAGAAGATTCAGCATGTTTCAAAAGAGTTTATGAAGCCAGTTCAGATATGGTTCCAATTTTTTTTTTTTTAGTGTTTCATGTTGACATAATTTCAGAATTAGAAGTTGGGAAAAAATGCAAAGATTTGTCTGGATACCTCTCAGATTTCTCAAACATTACCGTTTTCTAGATGTGTGATGTGATTTAAAGGCAGAGGAAGATTATTTCAAATTCAGAAATAAGCATTATCATATAATTCTCTGATTGGTTTGCTCTTATAGGTATGGTAGAAGCATAGGGATTTCACAATTAAAATATTCAGGAGAATGTTAGAGAATCCATATTCTTAATTTCTTTGAAAGAAACCATTTGCCAATTTTTATATATAAGTGTAACTAACTGCAGGTATATGAGCAGATTCCAACATATGGCCCCAGTTTATGAAAACTACAATAACTACATCTTGGGAAATTAAAGTACTTTTATCCTGAATATAATGTTACAATAGCATGGAAACCAGCATGCTGGGTGTTCCGGGATGTCAGCACATCAGCAGTTATGCCATAGTGCCAACTTTCAACAGAAGGAAGGGGGAGTTTGAATGGTATTAATTATTAAATGGTAACATTTAATCCTAGAGCCTTATTATCTGTGCCAAGAGAAAACATCTGTGGGTGCTTAGAACAGGCAGATTTCAGAGCATCCATACAGATTCTTTTAGGTTTTGATGACGCCTCCCAGGGAACAAGGTAATTTGGGAAGCTAAGCATTTATTCTCCCACTTACACTCTTAGCCCTTCCACAAATGGATGACTCTGTTGTCCCAAAAAGGACTTTATGACTTAGCCCATGTGGCAGAGAAGGAAAGGGGAGGCATTTCCTGTCCACTTGTGCCCTCTCAGGGCTATGTGGAATGAGTTCCCTGTCAGTCGTCACGTAAGAGAAAACTTGGTATCCCTGTATCGGCTGCTCTAGCAGTGGCCGCCGTCTGTATGACAATATCCATTCATTCTGTTTCCTGCCGCCCCTTGCCTCTCTGTTTTAGTGTTCTTTTCTAAGTGTTCCTGACATTTTGTTTATCTTTCTTTTAAACATTCTGCCAAGATTGTGTCTGAAAATGAAACAAAACAAAACAAAAAGCCCTCCATTTTTCACTTGTTAGATCTGTCGCAAGGAAAACAATTCAGCACCATTCTCAAAACACTAAGAACATTTCAGGACACACAAAGGTCTCCAGCAAATGACTGGGCACAACCCGGGCTATGGTACAAATGTGAAGGGGACAGAATGAATTCTCCTACTTCATGCTACTTAGATGAAATCAGACTTCTAATTGATATTCTGTTTTCTCCTTTGTTGAAGTGACAGTCTTAAGGAAAAAAACACATTTTCCCTCTTAGCCTCACAAGCAGACACAGACATAAGCCCCCATCCTCCTCTTTTGAAAGACATGTATTAATGTTCATTTCATTAGATTTCAGTGACTTGCCTAACGATGGATTCTCCAAATGCAGCGCATAATGATTCTGTACTAAAAATGTTACAGCTTATCAACACAACAAAGTTTATGAGGAAGTCAAAGAAACACATGTTTTACAAGAGAATCTAAAGACTGCTTTTGAATTTTAGACTTAATTCTCCACTGTCAGTCTGATTTCCATGTTTATCAGATTTCTTGTCAGTGCTTTTCATTGGCTAGATTAGTGGGGTGCCCGACCCTTCCCCCATTTCTGACCTTGCCTTGATCTTCTCACCTTGTAGTATTTGAATCATGCTTTTCCTCACAAGATTTGGATAATACTTAAAATATATAAAGGTTCCATCCAGCACAATGTCCAGAATTTTTCACTCATGTCTATATAATCTTTGTGTAATATTTAAAAATCCATGACTAAGACTTGGGCCATTTTTGCAGATGTATCTCAACTAAAGAAGCACTCCCCAAAAATGTAATTCATCATCTTTACTGACATCCTTATTAAACATGTAAGAATATCCACACATGCAGTTTTAATTAATTCACTTAAAATCTCTTACTCTCACTTCATAAGCCTATAAACTCCTGGATGCCTTTGTCTTCATGGCCCCAACATTAAGCGCTCTGTTATCACAGTATGTCGTCATTGTCATCCTTGTCGTTCCATCTTCTCACTCTTCATACCATTTTTTGTCCAATGTGACTTTCTCTCAGTACATCAACCCCTGTCTTAAGGAAAAACAAACAACCACTATCCCAACAAAGCCCTTAAGACAAGTTTCTTTTGCTTTTATTGTTCAAAAAAAAAATGTTCATGTGGCTTTTATCATTTTTACACTACTATATCTGTTAGACAAGGTACCTAAACAGAGCCACATTAATTGTAATAAATTTTTTCTCCAGCTTTCCTTTCTACCTGCTATTATAAGCTATAGACCCCCATGCAAAGTCCACCCCTTAACAATGGGAGCTCCCAAAGGTTGCATCTAAACTTCTCATAAACAAGATTTAGTATTAAATAAGAATAGTTTGCAGTTGGATCTTGAGACCTTAGAGAAGTATGATCTTAAGCATATTACTTCCTGACCTGCTTCAGTGGATTAAACAGTATCCTTCAAAAATTCGTGTCCACCCACAACCTTGGAATATGATCTTATTTGGAAGTAAGACCTTTGCAGAAATAGTTAAGAGAAGGATCAAAATGAGATCCTACTGGATTAAGGTGAGCCCTAAATCCAATGAGAGAGTCCCGATAAGGATAGAAAAGGACACAAGAGATACAGGGAAGAAGGACATGAGAAGACAGAGGCAGCGGTTTGATAGCTGCTACCATAAACCAAGAAATACCAGGAGCCACCAGGAGCTAGAAGAGGCAAGAAAGGACTCTCCCCTAGAGCCTGTAAAGGGAGCATTATCCTGCTGACCCCTTGGTTTTGGACTTTTGGCCTCCAGAACTGTGAGAGAGTAGTGCCTACCTCATGACAATGCTGTGGAATTAAATGAGATGATGCACTGAAGAACCTAGTATAAGACCACGTTCATGTTTCTACTTAGTCTACTTAGCTAGTGATGGTAGGGAACACGGCTCAAATTCTCTGAGCTCAGTTACTTTTCCTGTAAAAACAAATAGAAGTAATAATTTCCATGGACCTTCTCTGAAGAGATTTTTGTGATGATCAAATGAAGTATAAGTAGAAAAATTCCTGACATACAAGACCTGATCCATGATCCACTCCACATGGCATGTGGGAACCTGTGCCCTTCCTTCCCCCTTTCCCCTTAAATTGCAGGAGGTGGTGGGAAGCGGGCAGAAACTAGATTATCAGGATTTCTCTTCAATAAGTTGCTTCTGCAAGAATAACCAATCAGCACATGGCAACAGCAAAGAACACTGGCAGTATCTTTGGGTGGATTTCTGGGTCTTGTTAAGCTATTATCATCGAAATCTCATTTTCAGAAATGTTGATATTGATATCACTAAGCCAACCACAATCTCTGTGTCCATAGAATTGGTAAAAATCTCATCTGCATTTCCATCAGTTCAGCCAGGCCCGTCCTCCCTCCCTCCCTCTCTTTTTTCTTTGCTTTTTGACATTTCTTCCCCTCCACTCACTCTCTGTATTATCACACAACTCTGAAAAGGCAGCAGCCTCAATCTGCTCATGATGATGCATCAGACTCCAAGCCTGACTTGTCAGCAAGTACCTGGGCGCTGTGGCAGGCTTTGCTAAGATCTGGACAGATCAAGAGAAAATATGCCTCATCAAAACAGCGTAGGAGGTATTTGAAAATGATTCACTTAATCGCAATGATCCATAGCACCAGGTTGGTGGCTGTAGCCAGTGCTGTCATTTCACACATGGTGGTCACGTGGTGGTCACCACGAGACCACCAAACTGTCACAGAGGAAACAAGCCAGGGACACACGTGACAGGAGCACAGCCTCATTATCAGCCATTTATGCAGTGACCTTGACTTTATAGCAGTCACATGGGAGAGGGGCAGCACATGGCTGGCTTCAGAGGGCTTGAGAAGAAACATGAGAAACACCCATAGATGGAAATCCAAAAAGCCCGATGCCAGAAGGCTGCACAGGTGACAGTCTTGTTCAACAAAGAGACAGCCTGAGGGATTGCAAAAATCTGAAACCCTTCCAGCAGGGATAGATAAAGGGCTAATAAATGTCGAAGGTTTAGAAAATAGATGGCTTTGGTATTGTGTGGTCCTTGGTGTGCATCAAGTTGGACGCGCGCTTGAATGACCTTGTAAAAATTATTTCTTTAAGCTTCAGTTGCTCCAAATGTTAAGTGGAGATAAAAATAACCTACCCTGGTGTTGCATAGAGTTGAGGATGCAGTGTTGTCATGGCTGTGGTTTGATCCCCTGCCTGGGAACTTCCATATGTGGCAGGCTCAGCTTTAAAAAAAAAAAAAAAAAAAAAAACCTACCGCAGGTTTGTTGTAAGATCTAAGTAAAGTTATATATGAAAGCACCCTGGGACATAATGTTAGGAAAAAATTGATTCTTTCCTTCTTTTCTTCCTTCCTTCTTTTTCTCCCTCCCTCTTTCTTTCCGTCCTTCCCTCCTTCCTCTCTTCTTTTCCCCTGAGTTCCTATAAAATTGCCTTCCCAAGATAAAGACGAAAAAGCTGGATGTTGCACATGAAGAGAATAGTCTATTTCTTGTTCCTTTAACATTGATTCAAATGGTCCCTTTCTTAATCAAACCTAGAAAGGGAGGTTGGAAATAGCTCTTACAGAGACCCCCTAAATTTCTAAAACTGATGAGCATCTGGATGTAAGGTCCCTCTTCACTTGTCACTGAGTAAAGCTTTCCCTTGCTGTGAACAGAACTGGGCTGCATATATAATATATATATACACTCTGATGCCCCTAAATGCTAATTTGTGATGGGCCAACAGTAAACAGAGAAGAAATGGTAAAAATGGCAAATTAATAGTCACTAAGTTACCTAGGAGTCATAAAGCTGAGGAAGATATAAAGAGAGACAAGGTAAATGGCCAAGAAGTTAATGAAAGTTACCTGAGAGCAGAGATTGAATTAAGGCCTCGAGGGAGAGATTTAGACTTTAAGGAAGATGGATTACTTAGGGAGATTTCAGCTTCAGGTAACAGAAAACTCAGCTCAAAATTGCTGAAACAATAGATTTATTGGCTCATCTCTCAGGAAGTTCAGATAGAGTGAGGACTGAAGCACCGTTGGATTCTGTGGTTCAATATATCGACGTGGGCTTAGTCTTTCTACTCCGCAGACTGAGTGCCAGCCCATCATCAGGGCTCAGTCCATAGGATGGCAGCTGCCACATCCACAGTTAGTGGGAGAGAGAAATAGGCTTCTCACAGTTCAAAAACATCCCACCCATATATCTTCATATCTTCTTAACTGTATTTGGGTTGCATACCCATTTCTGAAGAGGGAAGGACTTAGCCCTTTACCAGCCAGGCTTTCCCCTGGGTGCTGTGAAGGTCAGCTTATTTGGGAGAATCTGAGCTGTGTCACGGGCTTAGATCCTGGAACAAAACTGGAATTGGTCAGGAAGAAGAAAATATGAATAGGTCCATGGTAGGCCCCCAACCTATAGAAGATTAGAGAGATGAAACTGACAAATTTCTGAGAGCCCCTTCTTCATATGCGGGGGCCGGGTCACACGGGGAATTACTGGCACAGCCAGATTAGGACAGGCAGTACGTTTGCTTTATAGATGTGTTGTTTTGTTTGAACTCTACTATACTGCCTCTTAAGTAGTACAAAATCTCTCCCCAACAAGTACATACAAGAAGGGATTGCCTGTTCTGAAGTCCTTTTCCCTCAGGCAGTTCCCAAGTCTGTGCATCGCATCATCATGCACCCACTGCAGCAGGAGGCCCTGGGAGTGTCTTCTCCCTGTCAAGGTCAGTGATTCTTAATCTGACCGAGCAATAAGATCATCTGGGCAGCTTATTAAACACACATCTGCCAGACATAATGATTCAGGAGATATGAGATGAGGACTGGACATGTACGTGTATTTTTCTTTTTTTTTTATTAAAGCATAGTTGATTTACAATGTTGTACCAATTTCTGCTATATAGCAAAGTGACCCACGTTCCCTTTCTTATAATTCCCTGTGGTATACAGTAGGGCCTCATTGCTTATCCATTCTAAATGTAATAGTTTGCATCTACTAACCCCAAATTCCTGATCCATCCCACTCCCTTCCCACTCCCCCTTGGTGACTACAAATCTGTTCTCTATGTCTGTGAGCCTGTTTCTGTTTCCTATATAGGTTCCTTTGTGCTGTACTTCAGATTCCACAAGTAACTTACTAACTTCACTTAGTCTGAGAATCTCTAGTTGCATCCATGTTGATGCAGATGGCATCATTTTGTTCTTTTTTATGGCTTAGTAATATTCCATCGTGTCTATGTACCACATCTTCTTAATCCATTCCTCTGTCCATGGACATTTAGGTTGTTTCCATGTCTTGACTATTGTGAATAGTGCTGCAAGGAACATAGGGGTGCATGTATTTGAATTGTAGTTTTCAGACATCTGTGTTTAATCCCAGAAGAGTGGGAGCTGGAAACTAGAAAACTGAAGGCTGGGATGGAAAAGAGCATCATTTCACTGTGTACTTTTTTGCATGGTTTGCATTTCTTTTATCAAGCGTATGCTATTCTCTTCCTTTCCCTTCCTTTCTGATGTTTCCCTTCCCCTGATGTTTCTAAGGCACAGCCAGGGCTAAGAACTTTTCATGACTGTGGTCCAATATTAAGCTTTGGATTGAATACTCTGGAGCCCATTTTTCAGAGTCAGAGGGGATCACTGCCTCATGGACTCAACTGCCTCACTAATGAAAACTCTATGGCCAGTGAGGGGGGCAGTGCTGATGCCTAACTCTCGTGCTTGGGCTCATTTCTTTTCTGGTTTCTGCAGAGATGACAGACTCTCAAATATGCCCCAATTCTTAAAATGAAGAACTGTAGATGAAAGAGGGTTTGGTTGACAGATGCTTTTCTGTCTGTGGAGAATTCTGCAGAAGGCTGCTCTGCTCCCTTTGGAAAGAGTAAGCAGTGGGATCTTTCTTAAGTAGAGTCAGCTCTGTGCTCTTCCCATCAGTCCACTGACACATATGTCTCAATGGCAGAGACTGGAGTGAGAACATGCTGTTTAGTTTAAGATCTCATGGTAAGTGTTCATTCCAAAGACCGTTCTAAGTGATTACAGGCATTGCTCCTCTTTGAATTACAACCCAAGACGTAAGAATCACTAACTGGATGTGTTAAAGCTCTTCTCACTCTCCATTTAAAAAGATTAGAAGGTTGATGGAGAGAGATGTGTTCAGAAATCATTAACATTGTAGGCATTGTTTTCAGAAAAGGACAGCCTTTGTTCACTCTTTAGTGGCTAGTTATGGTCGGGTGGAAATCAACCACAAAGCAGTTCAGTGTAGCCTAATGGTCATTTTCACAAGAATAGAACATAATTCTTGTAGCACAGTAATTACTTTCTCCTTCACCTTTGCTTCATCCAGGATATTTTTTAAACCGGCATATAAATTGTCAAATCTCAAGGTATACCGTATATGGGAAGTCATTCACCCTGGAATGCCAAAGTCATGGCTTGTCCTTAACAATTGATTACAACTTTTTCAGAGGCACAGTGCCCCTTCCCCTTTCTCTGTGTCTGCACTACCCTTTCTTTCCCAAGGGCTTCCTCTCCTTCTAAGACCCGTGGAGTTATTCCTCCACAGCCCAGCTTTAGAGGAAAGAGCTTGTCTATGGGCAAGATGTAAACACTGGGTGATTCTTGGGTAGGAGAGATCAGAAGATGTATCACCCATTAAATTTCTGCAGTACAGTGAGTGAGTCATTCTGAGGCAATATTGTTCTGAGTCGTTGGCAACAAACTTCCTACAGCACCATTAAAGCAGCCTAGTCTTCACCTGGGCTTGGGGCCTGGGGTTTCATCCAGAATGGACAAAAGATCCAGGTGTGTACTAGGAAATGATAAGCGATTGTAGAAGGGAGACCAGCATTTACCTAAGGCCATTCACCCCATGAAGCACTGATTGAAAGCCAAATTTTATTTCCCAATTTTTTCCTGTTCGCACCCATCCACCTGAGCCATTAATTTCTAAATATTCCAGATATGATTATTCTTAGGAGCTAAGTTGTTCAGAATACATATGTCCTATTAAGTGAAATTTGGTATTGAGAATTCTACACTGCTTTAAAAATTAAAAAGTTTTCTTTCTTTAGTCCAAAGAAGGGTGTCAAGAACTAACCGTGGAGTTCCTGTTGTGATTCAGATCCATGCTGGACTTCTATGTTACCTCATTTAATTCTTGCAACTATCCAGCAAATTAGTTATATTGTATTATTACTTAATGCTAATAACCAGATAGTATCTACTGCATGTCCTTTGATCTAAGGACCCTTGCAGGTCCTGGGGACTTTCTGATCCCACCAGGCACTCAGTCTGATGGATAAGACAACATAGAAGGGACTCATTACAATACAAACAGAAAGGTACCATAACAGATATAGGAACAGAAGGCCATGGAAGCATGCATTTTAAAAATGTAAATCTCTTGGAGTTCCCTGGTGGCCTAACAGTTAAGGATCCTGCATTGTCACTGCATTGGCTGGAATCACTGCTGTGGTGGGGGTTCAATCCCTGACCCTGGAATTTAGGCATGCTGTGGGTGTGCCTCCTCCCTAAAAATGTAAATCTCTTTGATGTATGCACCAATCAAAATAGTAGACTTACCCCCCCCCGAACAAATTCTGAGGTAGTTGCCTGGGATTCTAACATTTTGACACAGGCAACTTACTAAAAATGGATAATTAGCAGAAATATAAACTGCTCTTTTTTTTCTTTTAGGGAATATTGGGAAGGCTTCTGAATCTCTTTTTTTCTAATCAAGGAACTTAAAATGTTCTAAAGAGATCTCATGGATGCATTCAATATCCCACATTATTTTTTAAATAACTGAACATGGCCTTAAAAGTGCATACAACAGCATAGGGCAAGTAAAAATACTCAATACCAAAGTGACTCTATCCGTGTCAGTTTCCTCCTAATATCTATTTCCTGTTCCCCACAAATAACTGTTTCCCTTTTTCTGGTTTCAATTCCGTTCTAAGCCACTGTGGCTGTCCTGGCGAGCCTGGGTTTCCTCTGGAACTGATTCAGTGCCTTGCCCAGACCCCAGTCTGTCTGGCTCATCTCCACTTGGGGTCTGTTGTGTCACCCCTCACACAAGCACAATTCAGTCTCCAAACTATTTAGACAGGAACTTTTGTCCCAAACAAACCTGTTTATCAGAGAGCGGTTGGATTGCATGGACAGACGCCTCAACAAGCAGGATATTCCATTGCAAATTTATGGGCTTTAGGCACACACAAGAATGCTTCCCAAGGAAGCGTGTGACTCTCTAGACTGCCACAGCAAAGGGAACAGGCTGGGTATTCGCCTATGTGTACTTTCTGGTTGAAGTACAACAGTTAGTGCCTTTTTTTTTTTAATTTGTGCAGCTTTTGGATTATTAATTTCAGGATGGGAAATCATTAGCATTCTTAATTTAAAGAGGAAACCATTGGACAAGAGTCTGCAGCTATAAATCAATACTAAAGATTTTCACTGAATTATGATGTTTCTACCTGACTCTGAGATTGGATTTTTTTTTTTTTTTTAACTTCCCTGTTCTTTTTTGAGCTTTTGAATTTGACTTAGCATACTGACTCTGTCAGGTCCCTGTGGTGAATTGATAATGAAATTAAGGGAGACAGGGTCCATTGACTTAGAAGACCTGTGCCATTAGTTAAGTCTTCTCTCTGTTTCTGCAGCTGGCTTGACACCCGCTTAGTCACCTTGGTTTTGGCACTTGCCTCTGACACTGACACTTAAGCAAACAGAGCTCAGAATGGGGATGAGGAAGTAGCATGGTAAATAGATGTTATAAAAAAGACAGAGGTGGAAATCAATACTTCCATTAACATCGAGAAGCAGACTTTTCAAAGAACATTTATATGTTTAGCTGACAGTAACGTGTCAAGAAGACTAGTTCCTTTAAGGATCACAAATGATTTGACTATCACTGTGCTGATAGTTCTTTTTCTTTCTTTCCACAAGAAATTTCACCTATCAAATTTAAAACTCAAACAAACAAACAAACAAAAAACCCCCAAGCAAACCAAAAAACCCTGCCTAGGAAGAATATTGAAATTTTTCAAGAAAGTGGGTATGACAGAAAATGTTAGTTCTGTGCATCAAAATTATTAATCATGTGCCACAAAATAGATATTTTCTTAAAGTGTATCATAGTAGGCATTGATTTGTACATATATCTCCTTAGGAGGTAATTACTTTTGTAATATATATAGTAGCACTGAATTGTTAATTTTCTGGCTTTGTTTTGTTGTATTATCCTCTCATCCTCAACTCACGGTTTCATTTCTGGATTTCGCATTCCTTGGCCCTGTACTTAGAGAAAACCATCAGCTTTTTTAGGGGGTTCAATTGCCACATTGTGCATGGTATTGGGAGGAATAAATGACAGGTGAATGTAAGTGCCTGGCACACAATAGAGTTTCCGAGTCTGTTGCTCCCCGACCCCCCCACTGTGTGCTACCTTTTCCATTTACCCCATGTTGGTTCCCTTACCTCCTCTGCTTTACCACCTCTGCTCTGCACCTTCGGAGGAATAGTTCTGGACAAAGGATGATGACCTTCAGTGACTTTGTTTATTTATTTTTTTAATGATTTTTATTTTTTCCATTGTAGTGGGTTTACAGTGTTCTATCAAATTTCTACTATACAGCAAAGTGACCCAGTCACTCACACACACACACACACACACACACATATACACATATACACATATTCTTTTTCTCACATTATCCTCCATCATGCTCCATCACAAGTGACTAGATATAGTGACTTTAAATAAGGGATTGACCTGTGGCTTTGCCTCCAGTGCCGGAGGTTGGGTACCTTTCCTGAGGCTGCCACCACTCCTACTCCTCTGTCATTCTCTCCTATGACCTGTGCATAGGAAACAAAGCTTGGTAGGATCACCCATCGTCATTAGGCAGTGTGGGGCTTGGGGAGTTTCTCTGCCTTTGAGGACAGAAGTCTTCAATTCAGCAGATCAAGAGATGTAGATTGTCACCTTGGATGTGAAGGGCACCGTTACTCCAAACTTGATTCTGATCTTCAAGATAGGGCAGGTTTAGGACAAAGTGCTGAGAACCTTGGGAGAAAAATGAGAGCTTCTTAGAATTCAAATGAGCAAAAGACAGGAATGTTAATCAGTATCTGGCATGCATCCTAGACTCTGGAAGAGCAAATTTCACGAAGTTCAAAGAAAATATATGCTTGGTCTCTTGACTGGAGGATTTTCTGAAAGGGTATAGGATAGGTCCAGAAGGAGTAGAAAATGAAATTCCAACTACGTAATAAAAATAAGCCGAATATGGAAGAAGAACTACAGAAATCAATATGGTTGCACAGAGAACTCTCCTTTGAGCTCAGCTTTTTAAAAGTGTGTTTGAAAGATCAAAGAACTTGCAGCCAAGAACAAAAGCAAGGCAATAGCACAAACTTAAAAGAATAGCATCATAAGGAATAAACTGAAAAAACAAGCTCAATTTGGCTAGGGGAAAAAAGGGTAGCAAAAATGACTTTTACCAATGTGTAAGGAGCAGGAAGAACAAGAGCTGTTAGTCACGTGTCTAAGAGATTATGATGTAATGTTAACAAGACAAAGAGAAAATAGAATTCCTCAGCTCCTATTTTGCTCTGTCTTCTCTACCGCAAGAATGACCTTCAGCCTGAAAATGGAAAGATGCCTGGCAGACGTGCCAGAGAACTGAAAACAAAAGGTGTAAAATGCCAGGCAGGGAGCCCCCGAATGATGTCCCACAGGAGAACTCAGTGGTGTGGAGGATCAGAGCTGGGCCACCATGCCACGGTCCTGACAAGGGGTGATGCAGACCCAAGGGAGGCAGAGCAGAGGGGCAGAGAAAGGAGGCCTAGGGGAGAGAGGCTGAGGAGACGGAATTGCTGGAAGAACCCACTGCAGATGCTCTGGAAAAGAAGCGGATGTGCCGTCTGGGGTGAGCCCAGAAAAGGAAGGGATTGCACAGCTCTTCTGTGAAAACGGAAAGCAGGCGCGATGTGGGGGTGGAAAACACGGATGGGGAGCAATCTCGTGCAGCCAGTCACAGAGACGCAAAGCTGGGGAGAATCCAGATTTGCCAGAATCACAGGTTATGCTCAGGAGAAGAGATGGGTATAAAGGGGATGTGGGAGTTCCCTGGTGGCCTAGCGGGTGAAGGATCTGGTGTTTGTCACTGCTGTGGCTCAGGTTGCTGCTGTGGCTCTGGTTTGATCCCTGTCCTGGGAACTTCCACCTGCTGCAGGCACAGCCGAAAATGAATAAAATAAAGAGGACATGGCCAAAGGGCCAATGTCTAGGTCCAAAGAGCTTATTATCTATCAGAAAGTCCAGAATGACGGCTTGACAGTTGCTGAGGAGCTGGGGATAAATTGGGAAAAGAAAGGAAGGAAGGAAGGAAGGAAGGCAGGCAGGCAGGAAAAAAGGAAGAAAGAGAAAGAAAGAAAGAAAGAAAGAAAGAGAAAGAAAAAAAGAAAGAGAGAGAAAAAAAGAAAGAGAGAGAGAGAGAAAGAAAGAAAGAAAGAAAGAAAGAAAGAAAGAAAGAAAGAAAAGAGCCGTTCGTGTACCTCATCCTGTGGACAGCATGTTATTGGAAAATATAACTTAAATGTAACAGAATCAGGAGTTTTGTGAATTTCCTCGTGCTTTTGTGTGAGATTGGATATTTAACAGTAAAACTGTTAAAAATGGACAGTGCTTCTCTTCCTTTCCCTATTAAAGGTGGGATATCTGGGTCATTAATTATTGAATTGCAGAGTGTTAATGCTAATAATGAAGGCTTCACGGTCCCACAAGAGTTTCTAATAAGGCTTCCTAAGGCAGCGAGAAATCAAGGAGAGCTTCCCCAAGGATGTAATATATGGGCTGAGAGCTTGCCGATGAGTAAAACTTCGCCTGAAGAAGGACTGCTCACCCTGGGAGTGCTAAAACTTTAATCAGATCTGGGTGCCTCACTTGAAAGAGAAATCTTGCCAAACTGAAACTCTGTCAGGTGAGGAACCAGAGATGTAACTAGCCAGGGTCACGGATCTAGGACCGTAGCTGTTATGTCCATTCTCTGGAGCCCTGGAGGAAGAATTTCATCTAATTCTGAGCCGATCTAGCCTCAGGGCCAAGCTCTGAAGCTCAAAACCCAAATAATCTGGATTTGAATACTCACTCTGCCATGAATTACATAACCTCCTATGTTTACCAGCAACAACAATACTGTGTTTTTCATAGGACTGTAGGGAGGACTAAATGAATAAATACACGTCAAGTGGCTAAAACAGGGCCTGGAGTAAGTTCCCATTTTGGCTCAGTGGTAACAAAACTGACTAGTACCCATCAGGACTCAGGTTTGATCTATGACCTTGATCCGTGAGTTAAGGATCCGGCATTGCCATGGGCTGTGGTGTAGGTTACAGATGGAGCTCGGATCTAGAGTTGCTGTGCGTAGGTGCTGGCACTAAAAAGACCAAAAAAAAAAACAAAAACAAAAAAACAGCACCTGGAACATAGCCATCACTCAAACATGTCACCTGTTCTTATTACAAGACAGATAGGTATGTATCATTATTCAATAGAATCTTCTAGGAATCCAAGTTGTTGAACAAAGTGATTGAGTTATCTGAAAATATAACCTGCTATGTTTAGCCAGAGATTAGATGATCATTGGAAGAATCCAGGAGGAGCCGATACCTGCCTTGAGTGGGTAGAAACATTGGATGACAACTGGTCTTTCTGACTTTCAGACTTCAGTTTCTTTTTTGTATTGCTTTTTAGGGCCACATCTATGGCATGTGGACATTCCCAGGCTAGGGGTTCACCTGGAGCTGTGCCTGTCAGCCTACAGCACAGCCACAGCAATGCAGGATCCCAGCCAAATCTATAAGCTACACCACAGCTCAGGGCAATGCTGGATCCTTAACCCACTAAGCAAGGCCTGGGATTGATCCCACATCCTCATGGATACTAGCCAGCTTCATAACCAGCTGACCTACTGCAGGAACTACAGACTCCACAATTTCATGTGTAAGAATTGTAAATTCTAAGAGTTCTTCATTGCAGCTCATAGATGTAAGTAGCTCTCTGGCATTTTCCTTGTTGAGAGCAAGTACCTGCTTTTTAAATTCGTAAGCCCATAGGGCTTCAGCAAGGTCACAGCTATGTGTGTTTCAATTTATGTTGAGTCACATCTCAGGGAAAACTGTGTTCAGTCCATAAGATGAAAACCAAGAGCACAGAATTTTTGATAGGGCTTCATTCTGAAATGTAAAATGAGAGACTTTTACTGTCACACTATCACAACTCTCTCTTAAATGCTTCTTGGTGGTTAGTAAAATGACCCTACTTTAATCAAGTCAGCAATGAGCAGTAATGTTCAGTTAAGAAATGCTGGTTTGGTTTGGTTTGGTTTTGCTTTCTTTGTTTGTTTTGGTTTGGTTTTTTGTTTGTTTGTTTGTTTAGGGCTGCAGGTGCGACATATGGAAGTTCCCAGGCTAGGGGTCAAATTGGAGATACAGCCACCACCAGGCTACATGACAGACAGCAACTCAGGATCCAAGCACGTCTAAAACCTACACCAAAGCTCACCTGCTGAGCAAGGGGGCGGTGGGGCGGGGGGGAATCAAACCAGCATCCTCATGGATACTAGATGGGTTCATTACCACTGAGCCACATGGGGAGCTCCTGGTTTGTTTCTTTTTTTTCCTTTCAAGGATTTTCCTCAAAATTCTTGATCTCAGTGAGAGCACTGATAATCTGTGAGTTATCTGGGCTCTCAAAATGCAGAAAAGAATCAAAAAAGATTTAGAAGAAAACACTGGCCCATTTTCCTGAGAAATCAGCCAGCCTGATTTGTTCACTGGTTAAAGAGTAACAGCAACCGCACTAAACCCCAGAATGGTCAGTGCAATTAATGCAATTAAAGTAATTAGTCCTGGCAGCTGTAAGGTCAAATAGAGGTAACTTTGTAACAACAATCTGCCACTGCAAAATTACTGACATTTCCAACTAAATTATATTCTCTAAATTGTTGCCTTAATGCTAAATAAATAAAGTTATGCTAATGTAGGGACTGATTACAGATTGAAATTAGCACAATTGCTTGTTATACAGTCTGCTAGGGTTAACGTTTTTTAAAAACATAATTAATGGCCTTTGCTTACTGTCTCTGGTTATAGATCCTGCAGCTCATTTGCATTCTTTTGCAATATGCTGACAGTGCTAAATGTCTCAGAAGAAAGATCTCATCTGGAGGCGGAAAATGCGTTTTGCACGTCATCCAGCTAACACTTGTTATGGTTCCAGGCCAGCGTTAATAACAAAGATGACCAGAAAGAGAATGGATCAGAATGAAGCTGGAATCCGTTTTTGCCCTTCAGTCTCGTGATCCAAGCCTTTTCTGGAGTCAATGTGAAATGTAATTGCTCTTTTGACCTCTATCTTCTCTCTCCCCAGGTCTGAGGAAGAGCTACACTGGTTGATTATTGCACGAATGAAAGGCACTCTGACCTTGTCGACCGAACGCCTTGCAGCTTTCAATGTTGCCCATTATACCGCAAGCAGGCAACTCCTGGAGAGCTGCTCCCTGGGCAACCTGCCAGAAAAGGCTCCGGCGGCAGCAGTTCAGACGCGGCCAAACAGCTCAGGCAGCAAAGGAAACAGGTTGCGGGGTTGGGGGGAGGGGAGGGAAAGACAGAGTATATAAAACTATTGTTAGCATGCAGTTTAAAGAGCTCTCAGGCATCTATGCTAGAGAGCGCCTCTGCTAATTCCTCCCCGCAGCATTTGTCCGACCTCGAAACTGACCTGGAAAGGTTTGCTGAGGAAGGAAGCAGCCACCGACGGAAGTGCAGCTACTGATTTCCTAAAATAGGCTGTCCCTCACTCAAAAGGGTTTATGATAATACTCCTATGTACATAGGCATGTACTGTGAGTTTCCAGCAAAAAGTAGGTCAGGATATTTAGTTAACAATAATTGCTCTCGATTATAAATTATTCAGGGCAAACCTGGTTGGATTATTTTTAGAATTTATGGTTCACAGAAAGATCAGAGTACAACTCAGGATGAAAACAACACGGTGGCTCCAGCAAGCTCTCTGGTTCAGGCTGACTTGTTGAAAATCAGCTGTGGGCCCTTTGCCTGTCTGCTAGTTCTCCTCCAGTTCTAGCCAACATTTTATGGAGCATTGATTCTGTGCTTTAGCAGTGTGGGAGAAATGACATGTGAAGTGTGCCCATGAATTAAGGAGACAGGTTGGCCCATCAGACACCAGAGTTGGTGCCATTTGCTTTTTCATTTGATTTGATTCGTTGAGGGGAAGCCCTGAGGGCCTGCTCTGAAGGAGGTATGGTGTGGGGTTTCTTAGATTCTGCCTTTGATGTAAGTCTTGCAATAATCCTCAGGTACATATTGTCAGCCCCACTTTAGGAAGAGTTACTGTAGCAGCAAAGGCTTTGGAATGTGGAATTAGCCAGACTTGGATTCAAACTCCATTTTGTTACTACTCAAAATCTGTGCCATCTTTAAAAAAAAAAAAAAAAAATCTTCTTTCTGTGCTTTGATGGGCTTCGTTCCTGGTGAAAAAGACTAGATTGACCTAAGACCCATCCCAGCGGTATCTAGAAGAAACAATAGTTGAGCAACCACACATCCCAGATTTTCTGGGATACCCCATGTCCAAATATTATGGCCTTTCATGCCTATGAAATTATTTATACCCATCAGATGGCAAATTCAGAAATCAAAATCACCCCATCTATACATGAAAACCATCAGAGGTGGGCCAAGAATGATGAGAAAAGACTGGGGAGAAATGGTGTTAAAAGATAATTTTCAAAGAAAGGTAAAATCGTGACCCTCATGCAGATGTAAAAATGAGTACATGTTCAAGATTTGATTCTATTCGTTAATCAAAGAGGGAACCGACAGATATTGTAACTGGTTCGAGAGACTCTGAAAAGACACATTTAAAGATCAGGAATATTGAAATGAGAATGCAAATGGAACAAAACTGTTTTTTTTTTTCCAGGGGGAGTGGGGGGGGGGAGAATCAATTGAACCTCTACCACACAGGGAAGCATTTGCATGTCTATCAGTTACCAATGCCATACAAGTTGTAAAACAGCTCAAGGACAATGATGGCTGGAATCCAGATAAGGAAATGGGTGTGCTGTGTGCAGACAATGCATAGTTTTCCATGTAGCACAGTTTTTTCCTACCATGGAAATAGCTTCGTGTGGAATATGGCATTTCATTGTGATTTCTGGTTCCTGATGGCTACCTGGGGAAGCATCTCCTTGGGGGCTTGGGTGTGGATGGGGGATCACCCAAGAAACCTCCAAATTAAAATCATACCTCCAATCTTCAGGGAGGGTTCTCACAAATGTCCTAAACAATTAGCCTCTTCAACTGCTTTTCAAGGTTGAAGTTATGATGGAAGGAGACAGAAAAATTCAGCTGTGTGCAGAATTTATAGATGCAGTATTTCTTCCTGACCCTTTGAGGAGCCTTTTGTGACTTTTCTTGATGTGGTTTAAGGGTCACGAAACTGTTAAGAGTTTAGTTCACTCAGGGCTAAGGACCAATGTGAACAGGGAAGCCCCCGTGAAGACAACAGGAGAAAAATGGTAATTAAATAAAAAGAGGGAAGAAGTTTTTTCGCAGTGGGTTTGCTGCCAAAACACAGGTGTCATGAAAACCACCACTAAAGCAGAGCCAAAATAGAAAAGGAATAGACTTGTATCAACATGGTTGTCCTTGGACATGTAAATTCAGACAAGTCTACCAGTGCTGGGCCATCTGATCTACAAAGGTGATGGGATTGACAAAGAACCATCAACAGACATGAAGAGGAATGAGATGGGGAAGGGCTCTTTCAAGGAGGCCTGGGTCTTGGATAAACTGAAAGCTGAAAGTGAGCTTGGTACACCATTGATACTGTTCCCAAAGGCAAGGTGCTTGTCTTGTCACAAAAGGTATCCAGAAACAAGACAGAAATTGAGAAAGAAAAGTGAGGATTTATTTGAGAAATACACCTCTTAAGGAGAGGCAGAGAAGTGAGCAGCTGCATTTCTCTGGCACGCCAGGTTTAAGAGGCATCCACAATTACAGGGACAGAACATTCACCGGAAAGGAGAGGTTTGGGGGTCATCTTTCTTAACTATCATTCCAGCCCCGCCTTCCCGAAGGAGGGAGGGATTTTTGTCCTTATTTAGCTTTGATTGTGTCATGGCCTCAGTACATGATGGGAACTTCTTATCTGCATGACTAAGTTTATAATGATTTTATTGTAGTAAGGGCATAATGAGCAACAAGGTTACATTCAGAAGCTGGAGATTAGGGCACTTTTCCACCTTTCTTTGTCTGCCTCCAGGGCACTTGTCACCCCAAAATGTATGGTTTTCTGTCGGTCTAGAGGTTCCTGCTTTTCTTTGTCTGCCCATGGACCCCGCTGTTTGCATGGTGCGTGGTTTCCTGCCATCTGGCCCCATGCCCCCCTTCGCTGCTCATACCTAGCTGTCTGCCTGCTGTAACAGTACCTCCCTATGGAAATTCAAGACGACAAGTATTATGTGACCATCACTGATGTCCCAAGACACAGAGACTTTTTCAAAAACATGATTTCAGGCGCATCCCAGGCTGACTATGCTGTCCTGATTGGTGCTGCTGGTGTTGGTGAACCTAAAGCTGGAATCTACAAGAAAGGGCAGACCTGTGAACATGCTTACACACTGGGTGTGAACTGGATCCCACCGAGCTACTCCATGGCCAGGAGTGATGCAAGGAGATCATAAAGGAAGTCAGCACCTACATTAAGAAAATTGGCTCAACCCCAACACTGGAGCATTTAGGCCAGTTTCCAGTTGGAATGGTGACAACACGCTGGGGTCAAGTGCTAACATGCTTTGGTTCCGGGGATGGAAAGTCACCGGTAAAGATGGCAGTGCCAGTGGAACCACACGGCTTAAAGCCTGGGGTTGCATCCTGCCACCAGCTTGTCCACCTGACAAGACCTTGCACCTGCCCCTCCAGGACATCTAGAAAATTAGTAGGATTGGCACAGTCCCCGTGGGCCAAGTAGAAACTAGTGTTCTCAATCCTGGCACAGTGGTCATCTTTGTTCCAGTTGACTAAAGTGAAATCTATTGAAATGCACCATGAAGCTTTGAGTAAAGCTCTTCCAGGGGATGTCATGGGTCTCAGTGTCAAGAATATGTCTGTCAAAGATATTGGTCATGGTGGTGTGGCTAGTGACAGTAAAAATGACCCACCAGTGGAAGCTGCTGGCTTCATGATTCAGGTGATTATCCTGAACCATCCAGGCCAACTCAGTGCTGGATGTACATCTTTGCTCAGTTTTCACACAGCTCACATTGCTTGCAAGTTTGCTGAGCTGAAGGAGAAGACTGATTGTTGTTCGGGGCCAAAGGCCTGAAATCTGGTGATGATGCCATAGTCGATGTGGTTCCTGACAAGCCCACGGTGTTGGGAGATTCTCTGCCTACCCTTCTCCAGGCCCTTTTGCTGTTTGTGAGACAGGAAACAACAGGTTGCCACGGGTGTCATCAATGCAGCAGACAAGAGGTGGCTGGAGCTGGCAAGGTGTCCCAGTGCCGACATGCTTTGGTTGCCAAGCATGCCTAGAAAACTCAGAAGGCTAAATGAATATTATTCCTCATACTGCCAACCTGGTCTTAATCAGTGGGGTAAGAGCATTTTCAGAATGGTTGATCTCAATTTGTCATTTAAATTTAGTAGTAGAAGACTGGTTACTGATAATGCGTCATAAAACCTTCAAGAAGAAAGGAGAATGTTTTGTGAACTGTTTGCTTTGTGTGTGTGGCAGTTGTTAATAATAATAATAATAAAAACAACTCAACTGAATTCTATTTCAGAATTTTGAGAAGACCCATTTTAAAAAGTTTAATAAGGAGTTCCCACTGTGGTGCAGTGGGTTAAGGACCTGGTGTTGCCATAGCTGTAGTGTAGGTGGTAGCTGTGGCTCTGATTTGATCCCTGGCCCGGTAATTTACACATGCCCCAGGTGTGTTCGGAAAAAAGAAAAAAAGTTCAACAAGGAATAAAAAAACATGGAGGATGAAGAATAGGATTAAGAATTGAAACAGGGAGGAGAAGAATCAGCTGTTGCGAAGGTTGCCATGAATAACTCCGAACAGAACTACATGGTTAATAAAAACACCATTTTAACCTCATGTCCGTAAAGAGTGGAAGTAAAGGAGTTCCTGTTGTGGCGCAGCAGAAACCAATCCGACTAGGAACCATGAGGTTGTGGTTCGATCCCTGGCCTCGCTCAGTGGATTAAGGATCTGCTGTTGCTGTGGCTGTGGGGTAGGCCAGCATCTGTCATTCCAACTGGACCCCTAGCCTGGGAACCTCCATATGCTGCGGGTGTGGCCCTGAAAAGCAAAGAAAATAGAAGAGAAGCTTTATTGCCAAAGCTCAGGCTGCTTTGTAGATTTCTGACCTCCCCTGGAAATCTAATGTGGTCATAGTTTGTATGAATTTATCAGAAAGCATGTATTTCACTTAGAACACATGAAATATACACTGTTCCTGCAATTTTACACTTTGTTGGTTTTTTTTTTTTCCCCCTCTCCTTCACACTTCCCTCCCTACACAAACATTAAAAATAAAGAAAATGTTCAGGAGTTCCCATTGTGGCTCAGTGGTAACGAACCCACCTAGTATCCATGAGGATGCGGGTTTGATTCCTGGCGTCACTCAGTGGGTTAAGGTTCCAGCGTTGCCCTGAGCTGTGGCATTGGTCACAGATGTGGCTCAGATACGATGTTGCTGTGGCTGTGGTGTAGGCCAGCAGCTGCAGCTGTGATTTGACTCCTAGCCTGAGAACTTCCATATGCTGCATGTGGGGACCTAAAAAAGGCAAAAGAAAGAGAGAGAGAGAGAAAGAAAGAGAGACAGACAGACAGAAAGAAAGAAAAAGAAAGAAAATAAAAGAAATGAAAAGAAAGAGAAAGAGAAAGAAAATGATCCATTGAATGCCGGTATTGAAGACTCTTCTATTTGTAAAAATCCAATAGGAAAAAAAGAAAGAAAATGATCCAGTGAATGCCTATGTTGAAGACTTTTCTGTTTTATTTATAAAAACCCAATACTGTATTGTAAATATGCCAGACTAAAGGAGATAGAGTTATGTTTTGTTCTGAAAGAAAAATTTGGGAAGATACCTAGTTCGGCGACTAACATGAAATGTGCAAAAGAAATAAAACATGAAATGTGGAGAACTTTGTGGTGGAGCTCGGAAGACTGCGAGAATCCATGGAAAGTAAGAGCTTAGATGGAGGAAAGCCAGCCTGGGGTCAGGGCACACAAGACCTTCTATCTAGTAGTTTTATAACCTCCCAAGATATCATTCTGGAGTTACTCCTGAAATAAAATTTGAAGAAACTAGGTAACGCTCACACTCAAAGAGGTCAACTCAAAATGGGAGGCAGTGTTATCTTGTTTAAATCCTTCAGTAATCGACAACGAGGAAGGAAGGGCTGTGGGGTTTTGACATGATGCAGTGGCAGCTGGGAGATCCGTGTGTTTGGACAAGGCAAAAAGGGTTAAACCCACCAACACCACGAAACAAATGAAAGAAGGCAACTTGAGCCTCTCTGAAGTCAGAGTTTCATATAAACTGTTTGGTCCCACAAAAGAGTTTCTTTCTTTTCATTGTTTTAACCTAAGGGATGAAGAAAAATAAATCGATGTCAGATTAAAAAAAAAAAAAAAAGCTTCTAGTAGCTCCAGACAGTATATTAAAAATGAAAATAATCATTTGCTTGTGGGGAGAAGAGCAAGCCAATAAAACTTAGGCTTCCTTATGATAGCACACATTGTTTAAAAGGAACTTTAGAGTTATTATTCCTCTTTTGATCTTCCCCTAAAGCTAAGAGGTGTACAAAATCTCCCCAAATTGCCCTGCTTTCTTGCTGTCATGTTTTTAAGTAGTATCCTACACATACCTTCCAAGTTTTGAAAAGCCCCACTCAGTGTTTTATAGAAACGCAAGTTACCAGAAATGGGCAGAGTGCACAGCACTAAATATAGCAATGTAATTGCTGTCGTGTAAATTATCTCCTCTATATAGCAGTAGAACAATGAGATAAAAGGTTTATCTTGACAAAGTTTGAATAAGTAGAGGTGGAACTGATTCAGAATCTCTGTAACTTCTCTATCCACAGGCAGTGGGAGGGGGGAGAAAAGAGCTCCTTTAATTTCTGTATCTGCACGTCCTTCCTGTTCATTTGCATTGAGGGAGTTTTTCCATAGTGTATTCATTTGCTAGTGAGATAATATGTCCCAGCATGATCAGATAAGGGAGGGATAGAATTACTAATGACGAACGGAGGCAGCACAAGGGCAAGGAAGCAAAGCAGCCCTTCCTTTTCGTGCCTCATCTGGATGGATCTGAATTTCAACCCTCTCATTGTTTTTTTTCTCATGGTGATGGTGGGGCCATTTTTTCGGTTTTTTTTTTCCCCCCAAAGCTGGGTTAGGACATTTGCAAATTGAGTTCTACAGTTTGGGGTTTTTTTTTAAAGTGTCATTCAAAGAAGGAATGTGATATCTTGAAGCTGACTGGCTGTTCTATTTTGGCTGTTTGTATGTACTTGTCAGTTAATAAATTGAGGGCAGTTTAAATCAGCTGTCACTCAGGAGTGTCTGCTGTGGCTCAGGGGTAACAACCCAACTAGGCTCCATCAGGATGCAGGTTCGATCCCTGGCCTCTCTCATGGGCTAAGGATCTGGCATTGCAGTGATATATGGTGTAGGTGGCAGATGTGACTCAGATCCCATGTCGCTGTGGCTGTGGTGTAGGCGGGCAGCTACAGCTCCAATTTGACCCCTAGCCTGGGAACATTCATATGCTGCAAGTGCGACCTTAATAATAATAATAATAATAATGAAAAACATAAATCAATCACCTGTCACTCAGTAAACATCAGCTGTTTTCCAGGTACTGTGGAAATAACAACCCAGAGGGCTTATGCTTTAAAAAAAATTCTAAATCGAAAGTTAGAAAGAAGATTCACAGAAATGTTTGATTCACAGAAATGTTTAAATTAATGATTGGAGCAATGGTGTGTTACCAGTAGCAAAGCCTTCATAAGAATGTAGATAGAAATACAGGTTAAATATAAGCAGTGGTGGTGATGGCTCACCCTGGGCTGTCTGTGGTTAAGTGCGGGATTTACCCAGAATGCTCAGTGCATGAAGTGCAATATTCCCTAGAACAGCCACAAGTTAGGAAGCCAAAGTTAGGAGCTGAGAAGCAGAACCATGCATTTTGAGGTCAGGAGTGTCTGGCCTGCACCCTAGGCAGTTACTCTGACCCTTGTTTTCCTTTGCTGCAAAGCTTCCACCTGTCTCCAGAATAGAACTCTGTCCTTTCAGGAAAAGTACGGAAAGCAACAGCATGATGATCAGCATTTTGTGGATACAGAAAGTATAGAGGCCACGTTCAAACATTCTTACCTAAAAGGTGTAAAGGGATGTGGTGATGCACAATGGGAAAAGATGATTTGGCTTTGACTCACCTAGAAAACTTTTCAGAGATAGCTTGGAAGCCTGAAACACTCAGTGGGCTGACCCTACGGGGGAAAGTCTGGCTTCCTTTCAGATATTGCCTGCTGCCTGCTGGGACAGGTACTTGCCTGGGGAAAAGGCGGGCTCTAGAGTGAGGGGAAGCATGCCAAATTTAAAGTTACTCTGCCCTAGGTCACCCAGACACACCACAACTCTTTGTTGGCTGCTAATGGATGTCTGCTCCCCTGTGCCAGCCCATGGTGGTTAAGCCTTGTTTGGTATTGAAATCCACTAGGTCAAAGAATGACATCCTGGGCCTTGTCACCCACAGAGAGCAAAAGGAACAATGAAATAGTCACAGTCTCATAATGAAAAGAGTGTTTCTTTAGTGGAACCTTGGCTTTCACTGAGCACTTGTTACAAAGAAAATGTAGCTCTAGAATAGGGGACATTTTTCCAGGGCAATTTGTCCAAAGCTGAGAATATAATAGCAATAGCCCTAAAAATAAGAATGCAGTTATGAAGGAACCCTTTGCATTCCTGCACCCCCGTATTCTGAATGTATTCATTTCCCAGCACTCTCAGAACACATCCTAAATGAAGAATAAGGCACAAAGCAAAGCGGCGCTGTACCACCATTTTTGGACCCCAAACCCTCACCCCACTGATGGGCTAAATTACGACAATGACAGAGGAGACAGAGAAGCCAGTGGAGGGAAAACTGGCAAAGATGGACTGGATGTGGGCAGTAGGGGCAGTGATGGAAAATTTAGAGCCAATCCCTAAATTTCTGAGTGGAATGACAGTGTTTTGTCTCGTTTCATTTTTTTTCTTTCTTTTTTTTTTTTTTGTCTTTTTTTTTTTTGTTGTTGTTGTTGTTGTTGTTGTTGCTATTTCTTGGGCCGCTCCCGCGGCATATGGAGGTTCCCAGGCTAGGGGTTGAATCGGAGCTGTAGCCACCGGCCTACGCCAGAGCCACAGCAACGCGAGATCCGAGCCGCGTCTGCAACCTACACCACAGCTCACGGCAACGCCGGATCGTTAACCCACTGAGCAAGGGCAGGGACCGAACCCGCAACCTCATGGTTCCTAGTCGGATTCGTTAACCACTGCGCCACGACGGGAACTCCTCATTTTTTTTCTTTCTTAAAAAAGTTTTTATGGGACTATAACTGATTTTCAATGTTGTGTTAGTTTCAGGTGTACAATAAAGTGGATCGGTTAGATATATACATATATCCATCTGAATTTTTTTTTTTTTCCCACTGTACAGCAAGGGGCTCAGGTTATCCTTACATGTATACATTACAATTACATTTTTCCCCCACCCTTTCTTCTGTTGCAACATGAGTATCTAGACAAAGTATCTGAATTTTTCAGATTCTTTTCCCACATAGGTTATTACAGACTATTGAATAGAGTTCCCTGTGCTATACAGCAGGTGCTTGTTGGTGATCTCTTTGAAATATAGTAGTCTGTGTACGTTAATCCACACTCTTAATTTATTCCTCTCCCCGATATTTCCCCTCTGGTGACGGTAAGTAGAGTCTGTTTCTGTTTTATAAATGAGTTCATCTGTAGCATATGTTAGATTCCACATGTAGGTGATCCTGTAGGATATTTGTCTTTCAGTGTCTACCTCAGTGTGATAATCCCTAGGTCCATCCATGTGGCTGCATATGGCATTATTTCATTCTTTTTATGGCTGAGTAATTTATATATATGAACATATATATGAATCATTCTTTATCCATTCCTCCATTGATGGACATTTAAGTTGCTTCCATGTCTTGGCTATGATAAATAGTGCTGCAGCGAACACTGGAATGCATGTATCTTTTCAAATTATGGTTTTCTCTGGATAGATGCCCAGGAGTGGGATTATTGGATCCTGTAGTAGTTTTATGTTTGGTTTCTGAGGAATCTCCATACTCTTTTCCACACCAGTGGCACCAATTTACATTCCCACCAACACTGTAGGAGGGTTCCCTTTTCTCCCGACCCTCTCCAGAATTTATGGTTTGTAGACTTTTTGATAATGACCATTCTGACTTGTGTGAGGTGATACCTCCTTGTAGTTTTGATTTGAATTTCTCTGATTATGACTGATCTCGAGCATCTTTTCATGTGCTTTTTGGTCATCTGTCTGTCTTGGAATGATGCTGTTTTTATTGAAATAGAAACTGCCAGAAGACCAGGTTTGGAGGAGAAGGACCATCATAGGAAGATTTAGAAGAGAGAAACAGGAGTTCCCATTGTGGCTCAGGGTTAACAAACCAGACTGTTATTCATGAGGATTTGGGTTCGATCCCTGGCCTCATTCAGTGGGTTAAAGATCTGGTGTTGCTGTGAGCTGTGGTGTAGGTCACAGATGTGGCTTGGACCTGGTGTGGCCCTGGCTATGGTGTAGGCCAGCCAGCAGCTACAGCTCCGATTAGACCCCTAGCCTGGCAACGTCCATGTGCCACAGGTACAGCCCTAAAAAGATTAAATAAAGAAAGAGAAAAGAAAGAAAACTAAAGGAAGGAGGAAAGGAGGGAGGAAAGAAGGGAGGAAGAAAGGAAGGGAGAAAAAGAAAAGAGATCCTGAAAACAGAGTGATGGGGGCAACCGATAGAACCAGGACCTGGAGGAGAGAATTAGGAGCCAACTCAGCATATGGCTGAAGGATTAATTTTAGGAAGAGGAAAGAGGGACACTCCTCTAAACTAGGAAATATCTTGCTCTAAGCTAGGAGACTCCTTCCTTAAAGTCTTCCTTTAAACTAGGGAACTGGGAGTTCCCGTCGTGGCGCAGTGGTTAACGAATCCGACTAGGAACCATGAGGTTGTGGGTTCGGTCCCTGCCCTTGCTCAGTGGGTTAACGATCAGGCGTTGCCGTGAGCTGTGGTGTAGGTTGCAGACGCGGCTCGGATCCCGCGTTGCTGTGGCTCTGGCGTAGGCTGGCGGCCACAGCTCCGATTCAACCCCTAGCCTGGGAACCTCCATATGCCGCGGGAGTGGCCCAAGAAATAGCAACAACAAAAAAGACAAAAGATAAAAATAATAAAAATAAATAAAAAATAAATAAACTAGGGAACTGGACTTCCCGTCGAGGCGCGGTGGTTAACAAACCTCACTGGCATCCATGAGGACATGGGTTTGATCCCTGACCTCACTCAGTGGGTTAAGGATCCAGCATTGCTCTGGCTGTGGTGTAGGCTGGCAGCTACAGCTCCGATTAGACCCTTAGCCTGGGAACCTCCATATGCCACAGGTGTGGCCCTAAAAAAAGACAAAGGACAAAAAAAAAAAAAAAAAAGATTATATATATATAAAACTAGGGAACTAATGTTTACTCATGACTTTGAAGGTACCAGATGAGGCTTCAGCCCTTTCTCTTAGGTTAGGATGCTGTTAAAAGAGAGCGGAGGCTGTTATATGGCAGCCTTTGTTCTCCCTGTGCCTACAATTTAAAAAAAATAGAGATCAGATTAAAAAGATGGATGCATTTGAGGGTGTGCATTAGGGAAGGTGAAAGGAAAATGACAAGGGCTAAAAAAGGAAGGCCAAGTAGTACTGAGAGCTGGGCATACATAGGTCAAGGTCTTAGTTTTTTTTAGACAAACTAAGTGCCATGAGGACATAATCCAGGGAGGTTAGCAATTAAAGTGGAAAGCAGTTGCTTTCTTCATTCTTAAAATGGTTGTATTCTTTCAAAGCAAGCCTCAAAACAATTGAGGTAGTCAAAGTCTCTAGCATGTTTCTGACCCAGTGCATGAAAGTATGGAGGGTTCTTAAATCCATGCCTTTCCTGGGTCAATAGGTTAAACACCAGCCTGTGTTACGTTGGTTTAGAGTCCCTGCAGTATTCCCAAGGGTTTAATCCCACAAATTAGCAACACTGGGAGATAGGATTCGTCCCTAACTCCTTGAGCTCTCTTCACAGGTGTGTTTGAATCTCTCAGAGGGAGTTGCAATGGAATAAAAGGAATCTAGTCAAATTTCCTACAATTGTTCCATATTTGAGCAAAAATAGTCACAATGAATTCTCTTGTAACAATACCCAGTTGAACCTATTGGCTTACTCATTTTAACAAACACTTACTAGGCGATTCCTAGGTGTGAAGCAGAGTTCTAGGCCCTGGGGGTATAGTGGCAGGGGACTGTGATGATGATGGTGACGATGCTAGGGGCTGCTGGTGATGAGATTACTTCATGACTTCATGCAGGGTCTACTAAGCACCGAACACCTTTCTAAGCTCCCTACACATGTCTATCTCAGTAAACGTTTATAACAACCTGAGACTCGATATAGGAAGAGTCAAGCCTTGAGGAAAAGCTACCTGTCTTTCCTTCACTTTTCCCACTCCCACTCTCACTTTATTTTTTTCTTCTTTTAATTAAAGTATAGTTAATTTACAATGTTTTGCTCGTTTCTGCTGTACAGCAAAGTGACTCAGTCATACATATGTATACATTCCTTTTCCCATGTTATCTTCCATCATGGTCTATCCCAGGAGATTGGATGTGGTTCCCTGTGCTCTACAGTAGGACCTCATTATCCATTCTAAATGGAATCTACTCTTGCTAAAAATATTAGCAGGGAAATTGAACTCAAATGTCACCAAGGAAATAAAGTGAACTTTTCCAGTAAGCCTAGATGTTGAGAAAATAGACCTTTTATTAACGTATCATATTAAATCATATCATATCAGATTATCTTGACTGTCATAAAGGTATTTTTTTTCTTTTTTTTCAACATTTCCATGCCAGACCCCCAAGCCCATCCCCCCCTGCCCCAGCCGCTCCCCTTTTGTAACCGTAAGTTTTTCAAAGTCTGTAAGTCAGTTTCTTTTCTGCAAAGAAGTTCATTGTACCCTTTTTTTAGATTCCACATTTAAGTGATAGCATATAACTTTTGTGTCTCACTCTCTAACTTCACTCAGCATAATTTCTAGGTCCATCCATGTTGCTTCAAATGTGACTATTCATTCCTTTTTATGGCTGAGTAATATTCCATTGTATATGTACCACATTTTCTTTATCCATTCTTCTATTGATAGACATTTAGGTTGCTTCCATGTCCTGGCTCTGGTATATATAGAGCTGCACTGAATATTGGGTTACATGTACATGGTATTCTCTGGACAGATGCCCAAGAGTGGGATTGCTAAGTCAAATGATAATTCTTTTTGTAGTTTTGAGGACTCTCTGTACAGTTTTAGATAGTGGTTGCACCAATTTATATTCCTACCAAAACAGTGTAGGAGGGTTTCCTTTTCTCCATACCCTCTCCAGAATTTATTGTATGTAGAATTTTTGATGATGGCCATTCTGGCTGGTGTAAGGTGGTAGCTCATAGTAGTTTTAATTGCACTTCTCTAATAAAGATGTTGAACATCTTTTCATGTGTTTTTTAGCCCTCTGTATGTCTTTGGAGAATTGTCTATATCTCCTGCCCACTTTTTGATGGGGTTGTTTATTTTTTTAGTATTGAGCTGCAGGAGGTGTTTTTAATATTTTGGAGATTAATACCTTGTCAGTTGTTTCACTTGCAAATATTTTCTCGCTTTCTGTGGGTTGACTTTTCATTTTGTTTAGGGTTTCCGCTGCTGTGCAAAAACTTTTAAGTTTAATTAGATCCCATTTGTTTATTTTTGTTTTTATTGCCATTACCCTAGGAGGTGGATCTGAGAAGATATTGCTGTGGTTTATGTCAGAGAGTGTTTGGCCACTGTTTTCCTCTAAGAGTTTTATAGCATCTGTTTTTATATTTAAGTCTTTAATCCATTTTGAGTTGTTTTTGGTTTTTTTTTCTTTTGTCTTTTTGCTATTTCTTTGGGCCGCTCCCACAGCATATGGAGGTTCCCAGGCTAGGGGTCGAATCGGAGCTATAGCCACCGGCCTACACCAGAGCCACAGCAACGCAGGATCCAAGCCGCGTCTGCCACCTACACCACAGCTCAGGGCAACGCGGGATCATTAACCCACAGAGCAAGGGCAGGGACCGAACCCACAACCTCATGGTTCCTAGTTGGATTCGTTAACCACTGTGCCACGACGGGAACTCCATAATCCATTTTGAGTTTATTTTTGTGTATAGTGTTAGGGAGTGTATGAATTTCATTCTTTCACATGTAGCTGTTCGGTTTTCCCAGCATCATTGATTGAAGGGACTGTCTTTTTTCCTTTGTATATTCTTGCCTCCTTTGTCATAGTTTAGTAGGTGCGTGGGGTGTTTAATTCTGAGCTCTCTATCCTATTCCATTGATCTGTATTTCTGGTTTTGTGCCAGTACTATATTGTTTTAATAACTGTAGCTTTGTAATAGAATCCGAGGTCAGGGAGCCTGATTCCTCCAGCTCCATTTTTCTTTCTCAGGATGGCTTTGGCAATTCTGGGCCTTTTGTGCTTCCAAACTGAAATATTTTGTTCCAGTTCTGTAAAAAATGCCACTGGTAATTTGATAGGGATTGCACTGAATCTGTAGATTGCCTTGGGTGGTATAGTCCTTTTGACAATATTGACTCTTCCAATCCAGGAGCATGGTATATCTTTCCATTGTTTGTGTCTTTGATTTCTTTTCATCAGCATCTTATAGTTTTCAGAGTACTGGTACTTTGTCTCTTTAGGTAGGTTTATTCCTGGCTATTTTATTCTTTTTGCTATGATAGTAAATGGGATTGTTTCCCTAATTGCTCTTTCTGATCTCTCATTGTTAGAATATAGGAATGCAGTCACTTCAACTTCTGTGTATTAATTTTGTATCCAGCAACTTTACCAAATTCATTGATGAACTTGATATCAATTTTCTGATAGTGTCTTTAGGATTTTCTAGATATAGTATCAAGTTATCTGCAAACAGTGATAATTTACTTCTTCCTTTCCAATTTGGATTCATTTTATTTCTTTTTCTTCTCTGATTGCTGTAGCTAAGACTTCCAAAACTATGTTGTATAATAGCGGTAAGAGCAGACATCCTTGCCTTGTTCCTGTTCTTAGTGGGAATTACTTCAGCTTTTCACTGTTGAGAATGATGTTAGCTGTGGGTTTGTTATATATGGCCTTTAATATGTTGAGATAGTTTCCCTCTATGCCCACTTTCTGGAGGGTTTTTATCAGAAATGGGTGTTGGATTTTATCAAAGGCTTTTTCTGCATCTGTTGAGAGGATCATATGGTTTTTACTCTTAGGTTTGTTAATGTGATATATCACACTGATTGATTTGTGCATATTAAAAAATCTTGCATCCCTGGGATAAATCCCACTTGATCATGGTGTACAGTCCTTTCAGTGTATTGCTGGATCCTCTTTGCTAGCATTTTGTTGAGGATTTTTACACCTATGATCATTGCCGATACTGGCCTGTGATTTTCTTCTTTTTGTGTCTATGTGTGGTATTTTTGTCTAGTTTTGCTATCAGGGTGATGGTAGCCTCATAGAATGAGTTTGGGAGTGTTCCTTCATCTGCAGTTTTTTGGAATAGTTTCAGAAGGATAGATAATAACTCTTCTCTAAATTTTTTATAGAACTCACCTATAATGCCATCTGGTCCTGGACTTTTGCTTGTTGGAAGCTTTTTAATAGCAGTTTCAGTTTCAGTATTTGGATTAGTCCATTCATATTTTCTGTTTCATCTTGGGTTAGTCTTAGAAGATTGTACTTTTCCAATAATTTGTCCATTTCTTCTTGATTGTTCATTTTGTTGGGGAAAGCTGCTAGAGTAGCCTCTTATGACCCTTTGTATTTCTGCAGCGTCTGTGGTAACTTCTCCTTTTTCACGTCTAGCTTGATTGATATGAGTCCTCTCTCTTTTTTTCATAATGAGTCTCGCTAAGGGTTTATCAATTTTCTTGATCTTTTCAAAGAACCAGCTTTTAGGTTCATTGACCTTTGTAAGGTTTTCTTCTTTTCTATTTCATTGATTTATGCTCTGATCTTTATGATTTCTTTCCTTCTGCTAACTTTGGCTTTTGTCTGTTCTTTCTCTAGTTGCTTTAGGTATAAAGTTGTTTATTTGAGCTTTTTCTTATTTCCTGAATAAAGACGTGGTAGGCGTGTATTGCTACAGACTTCCTTCTTAGAATTGCTTTTATTGCATCCTGCAGGTTTTAGATTGTTATGTCTTTGTTATCATTTGCTTCTAGGTATTTTTTAATTTTCCCCTTGATTTCTTCAGTGATCCATTGGTTGTTTAGTAGCATGTTGTTTAGTCTCCACATGTTTGTGTTTTTGCAATTTTTTTTCCAGTCATACAGCCTTGTGGTCAGAAAAGATGCCTGATATGATTTCAATTTTCTTAAATTTACTGAGGCTTGATTTGTGGTGCAGAATGTGATCTAGCCTAGAGAATGTTCCATGTGCACTTGAGAAGAATGTGTATTCGGCTGTTTGGGAATGGAATGTTCTATAAATATCTATTAAGTCCATCTGGTCTAATGCATCATTTAAGGCCTGTGGTTTCCTTGTTGATTTTTCTGCTGGATGACCTGTCCATTGCTGTAAAGTCCCCCGCTATTATTGTGCTATTGACAGTTTCTCTTTTAAAGTTGTTAGCAGTTGTCGTCTATACTGAGGTGATCCTATGTTGGGTGCATATATATTTACAATTGTTATATCTTCTTGGGTTGATCCTTTGATCGTTATGTAATGTCCTTTTTTCTCTCTTGTAATATTCTTTAAGATCTTTTTTGTCTGATACGAGTATTGCTACTTCAGCTTTCTTTTTACTGTTTTCATGGAATATTATCTTCCATTCTCTCACTTCCAATTTGTTTGTGTCCCAGGAAATGAAGTGGGTCTCTTGAAGACAGCATGTATATTGGTCTTGTTTTTGTATCCATTCAGCCAATCTATGTCTTTCGGTTGGGGCATTTAGTCCATTTACATTTAAGGTAGTTATTGTATGTTCTTGTTATCATTTTATTAATTGTTTTGGATTTGTTTTCCTTGGTCTTTTTCCTTCCCTTCTTCTCTTGTTTCTTCTCTTGTGGTTTGATGACTATCTTTAGTGTTGTTTTTGTGTTTTTTGTTTTTGTTTTTGTTTTTTTTTGTCTTTTTGCTATTTCTTGGGCTGCTCCAGTGACATATGGAGGTTCCCAGGCTAGGGGTCGAACGGGAGCTGTAGCCACCAGCCTATGCCAGAGCCACAGTAACGCAAGATCCGAGCCACGTCTGCAACCTATACCACAGCTCACGGCAATGTCGGATCCTTAACCCATGAGCAAGGGCAGGGATCGAACCCACAACCTCATGGTTCCTAGTTGGATTTGTTAACCACTGCGCCATGACGGGAACTCCTAGTGTTGTTTTTGGATTGCTATTTCTTATTTGTGTGTATGTGTACTGTAGATTTTTGGTTTGCAGTTACCACAAAGTTTGGTTATAGTAATCTACATATATATACACAAGATTGTTTAAGTTGTTGGTCTCTTAATTGCAAGTGCATCTCCAGTATCCTGCATTTGTACCCTCCTCTTCTAATGATTTCTGGTTTGAGTAGCATGTTTGTGTGGGGGTGATTTTCAACCTTTACTATATGTGTGCCTTTACCAGTGAGCCTTGTCATTTGTAATATTTTTGTTTCTAGTTGTGGCCTTTTCTTTTCTACCTAGAGAAGTTCCTTTAGTATTTATTGTAAAGCTGGTTTAGTGGTGCTGAATTCTCTTAGCTTTTGCTTGCCTGTAAAACTTTTAATTTCTCCTTCAAATCTGAATGAGAGCCTTTCTGCATAAAGTAATCTTCGTTGGAGTTTATTTTCCATTCATCTCTTTAAGTATGTCATGCCACTCCCTTCTGGCCTACAGAGTTTCTGCTAAAAAATCGCCCCTCCTACCATCTTTATGTGCCCTCCTCTTTGTCTTCTTGAGCAGGATGTCTTCTTTGATAGTTTCCAGTCTATTTGGTTGAAGGTTGTTCAGTGATTGGTTGTAATTTTGTTGCTTTTATGAGAGAAGGTGAGCTCCAGTCCTTCTACTCCACCATCTTAATCCCATCTTGTCATAAAGATATATTTAGAAGTGTGACAAACAGCCTTGAAAAAATTGCCTTTTGATGGTTGATTGTATTGGTTAATGGGTAACTGCTGAAGACAGCTGGAGGCAGCCATATACACAAGACAATCAATCTTTTTTTTTTTTTTGGAAACTTTAAGATGTGTGGCGGAAATGTATGTTTCTAATGAGAACATGGAAATAAAATGTGTTTTAAAAAAAGGCATGTTTAAAAACATTCTAATGTGATAATTCACATTTTATTTGAGTCTCTTCTTATTAAGAAAAAAAAGGAAATTATGTCTACTGAGAAACATCCAGAAATATTGTGTATGTATGTCCTAAGATAGAGTTAGGAGCTTCTCTATTAACAAGGTTTTAAAGAATCAGTTCCATATTGGAACCATTCCTAATTAAAACATCCATCGATCACTCCATTTAATTTTTTTAACTCCACCAAAAACATGTCAGCTTCCACTTGCAGCCTCAAGAGTGTACACAAATTTGTTATTCCATCTTTATAGAAAAGCTAGTAGATGTTTTAAGTGTTTATGCTTAATTTATTAACATTATTTAAATAGTGACATAACCAGTGTTGATTTGCTGCCACTGCCCTGGAAATGTTTAAACATTATTATAACATAGCTCCACATTCCAGTTTTATCTCTAAAATTAATGCTTTTAGGCTCAATTTATGCCTGTCAACAAGTAGTGATCAGAGATGTGAGCTGGCTCATAATCCAGAGGTACTAGGTTACAATGTGTTACCATGGAAACTGTGTTTTATTGCATTTTCTCTTCTTGATTTAAGGCATTTGACAATCAGAGCAACTGTTTGCCAGTCTTCCCACATCATAAAAAATTCAAAAACACAAACAACCAATAGGGAGGAAAAAAAAAAGAAAAGAAAGGAGAAGGGGGGATATCCTCTACTGTTCTTGGACCTCACTAGAAACATAAAAAAGAAATGACAGCCTTATATTTAACATGGACCTTTTGTGAATAGTTTATCTCTCAGAAAGTCCAGGAGTGTTGGAAAATTCAATCAGTGGTTAGTCATCAAATGGACCTGTCTGCCTGTGGTTCATTTTGTTTATTGCATCATATATCTTTTATGATCACTGGGACTTAAGCCTGAAACAGCATTTTCTTTAACAAGAACCGTGTTTCCGTTAGCGTTGTTTATTGCATCTGAAACATTACTCTTTGAAATCACCATACATTTTCTATCGAGCAAAGGTCTGCAACCGAATCTTGCATGAATGTGTTTATTCAGAATCTAGAGTTTAAAAAAAAAAAAAAAAAAAAAACCTCATTCAGTTCATGTAACATTAATCACTTTGCCAGTGTTCAGCTGAGGTCATTGCCACATTCCTAGCAGTATTAAGGCAAGTCAAGATGAATCACGTACATTAAACCTTGGAAGGAGAGCACGTGAAAGGGATCTCAAATTAGACATTTCTTAAAAGACAGAGAAGGGACTGTGGCAAAACGGGCTAACTCTGCTGCAACTTGACTTTGCAATGGGCTTGCTTTTCCTGCAAGGAGTCAGTGCCACTGCTGTGAATGTGTAGGTATCCTTCTCCCTATTTCTGGGAGTTTATAGGTCAAATTTAAGGTCTTTCCAAGCATTCACAGTGAAGACTCGTTCACCAAACGTTTTTTTTGTACAAGCCAAGGCATCATGTATCAGCTAGGAACTGTCCACACAAAGATGAACCAGGCACAGCCCTCCCTTTCTCACTCCCTCTGAGAACCACGAGGTCTACCCAGGGAGATAAGTACCAGATGTGCACAGTCCGGAAAGGGTTTTGTGGGAGTACAGAGAAAGGAATGGTTCACTGTGATGGGAAGTCGGAAAAGACTTTACTGACGTTAACATTACCAGGGGAGAAGAAGAGCAAAGCAGTGCAGGCATCAACATGTGAGTGTCCCAGACTAATCAGTGATTTGATGGGACAAGAGCAGAAAGATTTTGTGGATGAACTGAAGGGAGCAGCAGAAGATGAGATTATATGTACATTGGAGCCAGATGGCAGACTCTCTGAACATGTCCTTTATTCTAAAAGCAATGGGGAGGAGTTCCGGTTGTGGCTCAGTGGTGAATGAATCCACTAGGAACCATGGAGTTGCGGGTTTGATCCCTGGCCTTGCTCAGTGGGTTAAGGATCCTGTGTTGCCGTGAGCTGTGGTGTAAGTCACAGACACATCTCGGATCCCACGTTGCTGTGGCTGTGGTATAGGCCGGTGGCTACAGCTCTGATTAGACCCCTAGCCTGGGAACCTCCATATGCTGCAGATGTGGCCCTACAAAGGACAAAAAATAAAATAAAAGCAATGAGGGGCTCAGTGGGTTAAGAACCCAACTAATATCCATGAGGATGAGAGTTCAATCCCTGGCCTTGCTCAGTGGGTTAAGTATCCAGCAATGCCACAAGCTGCCACATAAGTCACAGATACAGACTGGATCTAGCATTGCTGTGGCTGTGGTGTAGGCCGGCAGCTGCAGCTCCAATGAGACCGCCTAGCCCAGGACCTTCTACTTATTGTGGGTGCAGCCCTCAAAAAAGACAGACAGAAAGAAAGAAAGAAAAGAAGAAAAAGCAATGAGAAGTCTTTGAAGAATTTTAAATGGGAAAATGGAAAGAATCAGCTTAAATTAGAAACTGCATGCAATTTGAGGTGGGGGCAGATGGGATGGTGGGTTAGTTGTAAAAAACTAGAATCACTGTCTTCAGGTGAGTTCCTGAAGGGCACCAAGAATAGATAACGGAGAAAAAGGAATCTAAGATGAAGTCCAGGGATCGAGCTGTGTGGAATATGCAGATGGTAATGCCATTAACCAAAGCATCTGAGGTCATGGGAACATTAAAACGGGGATTTCTCTTAGGATGTTGGACCTACTACATGGCATTCGGGAATGGATATATTGATTTGGGGGCCATGAATTTATACTTGGTTGTTGAAGTCATATGGAAGAAGAAAATGGCCAAGGGGAGAAGGTAGAAAAAGAGAAAAGATAGTACAGGGACGAGTTTCTGGGAGAGAAAATATTTCTTGTTTGTGTGGTAGTTGTCATATTGAGGGGGAAAAAATTGGAGGCTTTTTTCTCTATCTAAATAAATAGTAAACTTGGAAGTTTGCACTATGGTGCAGTGGGTTAAAGATCAGGGTAACTGCAGCTCTGGCATAGGTCACAGCTATAGCTTATATATGATCCCTGGCCTGGGAACTCATGTGCCATGGGTGTGGCCAAAAAAGAAAATAAATAAACAAACAAACAGTAAAGCTGGCATGCAGAATAATAATGTCTAGGAGAAAATTTAAGAACAAATATTTGATTAAAAATATTTTACTACCATTTGCATATATATATATAAAATGCAATCTGTATTTAAGATGCTAGTGGGCTCATATTTAGAAAGAAATATTTCATATAAGAGGCTAACATTATTTTGAACCATCGCAGCTTTAAATGTTCATAATATGCATATTTAAATATGCTCTTATATTGTGTGTGACAGATTTACTTACTTCCCATGTCACCATCATACACTTCCATTAAAGATTTATTTATTTTTAAAAATACGCTTTATATTCCCATAAAAAGGAGAAATTAAATCGTAAAAATACACACAAAGTTAGTGTTTATAGTCTGCTGCTCTCACAAAAAACCATTAGAGTCAGTGGCTGTCTTTCCCATGCTGAGTAAGGAGCGAAGACCCAGGTAAGAGCTTAGTTTTTGCTCATGGAGACTTGTATTTCAAGAATTAAATTTGCCTGACAATGTAGATGAAACAAATGTGAGATACAAAAATGCTACCTTCCAATAGAGGAGGAGGTTGACATTGTATTCATCTATGCTTGGCCTCACCTTCATTAATATTACAAATTTAGGGAGTTCCCATTGTGGCCCAGCAAAAACGAATCCGACTAGTATCCATGAGGATGCGGGTTCAATCCCTGGCCTCGCTCAATGAATTAGGATCTGGCATTGCAGTGAGCTGTAGTACAGGTCGCAGATGTGGCTTGGATCCCCCGTTGCTGTGGCTATGCTGTAGGCCAGCAGCTGCAGCTCCAATTTGACCCCTGGCCTGGGAACTTCCATATGCTGTGGGTGCTGCCCTAAAAAGCCAAAAAACCCAAAAAGCAAAAACGAACAAATGAACGAAAGACAGAAAGAAAGAAAGACAGAAAGAAAGAAAGAAAAAGAAAACTTAGAAATTGGTTACATCCAGTAGCAAGAAGTAATTGGAAAAATCAGTACCATGTGTAGAATTCAGCAACACCATTTTGGGGAGGTTTATGCCTTCTGACTAGTTTTCTGTTTATGCATATAATCATTCATTCATTCAGTAAGAACATACTGAGCAGCCATAATGTCCCAGACTCTACGAGTAGGTGTACGATGGTTACATAGTCCTCGCATTCAAGGAATTAATAGTCTTGGCAAAAAGGTGAGATAAAGTCTCAGGTTGCTATTGACGGGCTGTGCAGGCTGGGCTGCACAACTCTACCACAGAGAGGCTACAATGTGGCCCTGGCACACCTCCAATCCCAGCTTACGCCAATGGGCCGTCATTCTCCCTGGTCCAGTGATGAGTTCAGAGATAGGCATGTGACCCAGCGAGAACTAATGTGAAGAGCTATCTGCTGGGGCTCCTAGTAAAAAGCAGTTCCCTCTCTTTCTGAGAGCCAGCAAAAGGAGCCCATTTTCTGCTGGACAACATGGTGTGAAACATCAGGAATTGGTTCAGGTGTCTTGGCCCTGGGGGCTGTGAGCCTGGAGTTACTGAGCTGAATGATGTGGAGTGGGAAGAAGCAGCGATACGGTGGGCAGGATAGGGAAGGGGCCCACCCAAGTCCTTAGCGACAGCATGGGAATGGCGAGTCAAGCCTCTCACAAGGCCAGGACTATGTCACTTGCATAAGCCCATACATTTCCCTTTTGTTGCATAAACCAGATTGAATGGGATTTCTTATCACAGTCATAAGAATCTAAACATAGTCCCCAATACTAATACCTCCCATATAATATGTAACTTTTGTGCTTATTCAGATTATCTCCTGGTCACCTTCTTCCATGTGCATTCTCCAGCTTAGGGTAAAGTGGATCCCAGTGGAGTTGGTGAGAGGATGGATAAAGTCAACCTGTTGGAAAGCTTGACCTCTAAGCTCAGAGAAGGAGCCAACTGCTTTCCAGTCTATCACTTCTCACTCAACCTGATAAAGAAATGATGACAAAGAAAATGGATCTTTTAAAAAAGTATTTAACATTCCAAACTAGCCTCCTGGAATTCCCGTGGTGTTGCAGCAATGACCCCACTAGTATCCATGAGGGTGAGCGTTCGATCCCTGGGCTCGCTCAGGGGGTTAAGGATCGGCATTGCTCTGAGTTGTGGTGTAGGTCACAGACTCGGTTCGGATCAGGAGGCTGCGGAGCTGTAGCTCCAATTTGACCCTTAGCCTCAGAACATCCATATGCCCCAGGTGTGGCCCTAAAAGACGACAAAAAAAAAAAAAAGTTAGCCTCCCAAGCTGACTTTACACTATCCTCCCAGATTTGGAGGCCTTGTGTTTTTTTATATCCTCAGTGACACATCAGAAATTTAATTAAATACACCTCAGTATTTAACAAAGATTTGTTTAAAAATGTTTGTGCTTTTATTGTGTAAGATATACATAACATAAATTTACCATTTTCATCCTTTTTAACTGCATCATTTATTGGCATTGAGTATGTTCACAATAGTGTACAACCATCACCATTATCCCTTTCAGAGTCTGATTCATCATTCCCCAAAGAAACCCTGTACTCAGTAGACAATAACTCCCCCTCCTCCCTGCAGCCCCTGTAACCTCTAATCTCCTTCCTGTCTCTATGATTTGCCTATTCTAGGTATATCCTATAAGTGGACTCATACAGTGTTTCTATTTTTGTGTCTTATTTCACTTAGGATGATATTTTCAAGGTTCACCTGTGTTGTAACAGAAAGATTTGCCTTCAGCTGTATTCCTCTCCTTTTCTACCAAGACTATTTAATTTATGCTACTCAAACAGTAATATGTAGGAGTTCCCATCATGGCTCAGTGGTAATGAACCCAACTAGTATCCATGAGGACATGGGTTTGATCCTTGGCCTTGCTCAGTGGATTAACGATCCAGCCATGAGCTGCAGTGTAGGCCAGGAGCTGTAGCTCTGATTCAACCCCTAGCCTAGGGACTTCCGTATGCTGTGGGTGTGGCCCTAAAAAGCAAATAATAATAATAATAATAAATATAGGAGTTCCCATCGTGGCTCAACAGTAACAAACCCACCTGATACCCATCAGAATGCAGGTTCCATCCCTGGCCTTGCTCACTGGGTTACGGATCTGGTATTGCTGTGAGCTGTGCTGTAGGTTGCAGACGTGGCTCGGATCCCACAGTGTTGCTGTGGCTATGGTGTAGGCTGGCAGCTATAACTCCAATTGGACCCCTGGCCTGGGAACTTCCATATGCCATGAGTGCAGCCCTAACAAGCAAAAAATAAAAATTTTTAAATTAAAAAAAAAAGTAAATATTGGGTTAACTTTAAAAACTTAGAACATACTTAGGAAGTGATGCAGATTTTGGACCCACAGGAATCAGCAAGTGTACTAAGCATTAAGCAGAGGTTACATTATCCGGTGCTCACCATCCTAACAGTGACCCAGCGTCACCAACATCACATGGTATTGCAGCTAGGATACCATCTCAGTTCGTTCTGACCCAGAGGCCATGCTTTTCCCATTTCTTCACATGGTAAAGTTCCGTGGGCTTCAAATCAGAGAGTGTTCTAATCAGAAGCCTATTTTTAGTTTTGGAATAGCTTTAAGATTCCCAGGGTAATAGATTTATATTTCTAGTTAGGTTTTATTTGTGCTGATATAAAAACTAGTTCACACTAGCAGGGCTTACTAATATCTTTGGCATGGGCTACCCTCCAGAAACCTGCTGAGTGATAGATAGTTTCATCTAAGGACTGAAGCTTCCCATGCCCAAGCCTGAGTTCACTACACACCCTGCACACACATATACAGCTTGCTGTCTGGCTGAACACCTGCTGTGCTTTGCACACCCTGAGTCCTCAATATATTTGCACTGAACACATGGTATATTTGGCTTCTCAGAGAGGAGCTAGGCTCCATCAGACATTGGCCCAACAAAAATCTTAGGGCCAAGATGGAGTTCGCCTCAGCCTCTTCTACCGCCTTCTGGTTCCCTCTTCTTATTTTCATCCCTATGCAAAATAAATAAATGCGCATTTACCTGTGATTTTTCAGGATATGCTTATCATTCCCCTCTCTACTACATTCTAGCTTCCCCAGAGGAATCCTGCCCAGCAGCCTGAGAGCAGGACCAGCGCCATTCTTCAGCTTCAACCTCATGTGCCTGCCTGGAGGTATCTTTAAAAGGATGGAGAAAGGCTTCTGGAAAAGGTATTTCATTTTCTAGAGGCTGAAAAAAAAGTGGGTCAGAGGTTTTTTCCAAATTTAGGGCAAACCTAGTTCTTGGTTAAGTACTTTAAGAGACATTGCTCTATTTATTTATTTATTTCATTTTTTATTTTATTTTTATTTTTATGGCTGCACCCACAGCCTATGGACGTTTCTGGGCTAGGGGCTGAATTGGAAATGCAGCTGCAGGCCTACACCTCAGCTGTGGCAACACTGGATCTGAGCCACATCTGTGACCTTCATGGCTACTTGTGGCAATGCTGGATCCTTAACTCAATTAGCAAGGCCAGAGATCAAACCCACATTCTCACAGAGACAATGTCAGGTCCTTAACCCACTGAGCCACAATGGGAACTCCACATTAATCAAATAAGCAAACCACATTGCCACATAATCCAGTTCCTCTGAGAGAACTGTCTCCCTAAGTTTGGATCATTGCCCAGTGTGTCATCAGGCATTCTTCAATCACATATAGCCCAACTTTGCCAATGGCTCTGCTGGGACACTTGGGGGGAATTAGTGCACATACTGGCACTGGAATAGATAGTGCAGTTAGCAAACTTGGGCTGGCATCTCAGCTCCAATGCTTTACCTTCTGTGAGATTCTGAACAATTCGCTGAACCTCCCTCTAGCAGACATTTATTTAGCGCTGTGTAACAAAGTAGTCCAAAACTTAGTAGGCTATACACAATTTTTTTTTTTTCTGCTTATTACTGTATGGTCAGCAATAATTTGGACTAGGCTGCCCTGGGCAGTTCTTCTGGTTTCTCCTGGGATTACCCATTCAGACAAGTCTGACAGCAGCTCAAATGGAACTCCCCAGTCTAAGATGGTCTCATTTATATGTTCAAATAGGGCACCATATCCCACCTAAGCTGATAATCTCTGCTCTATAGAAACTCTTTCTCACATGCAGAAGGGAACATGTACAAGAGTATTTGTGTCAGCATTGTTTACAATAGTAAAACTGGGGAATAAATCAACTAATTAACAATAAAAAAAAATTGGAGTTTCTGTTGTGGCTCAGCGGTTAACGATTCCAACTAGGAACCATGAGTTTGTGGGTTCAATCCCTGGCCTTGCTCATGGGTTAAGGTTCTGGCATTGCCGTGAGCTGTGGTGTAGGTTGCAGACATGGCTCGGATCCGGCGTTGCTGTGGCTGTGGTGTAGGCTGGCGGCTACAGCTCCGATTAGACTCCTAGGCTGGAAACTTCCATATGCTGTAGGAGCAGCCCTAGAAAAGGCAAAAAGACAAAAAATTTAAAAAATTAAAAAAAAAAAAAAACAGGGCACCCCTGTTCTCTGCCCCATCACCATTCCAGCAGGCTAGCTGGGGCTTGTTCACACACTGGTCTCGGGGTTGCAGCCCCAGCCCAAAGAAAGTAAAGCCACATCCAAACACGTCTAAACCTCTGCTCATGTTTATCATGTCCCAATAACCAAAGAAAGTCTCATGGCCAAGCCCAGACTCAAAGAGTGGAGAAATAAACTCTCCCTCTTGTTGGAGGGAAAGGTGAAATCACCTGGCAGAACAGCTTGCCTATGGGAGTAGGAGGAATTATTGCAGCCATTGTGCAAACTCCTTTCTGTACAAAATGGAGACAGTAATATATGGACTGTAGTTTTTGGGGAAACTAAACTTATTCTCTCCTCTTTGTTTGCTAGATCACTAGCACATAGAAACGAAAAGAGTGGGATAAGGCAAGTTCAGATCTCATTATGCAGGGCTCTGCATGCTCCATTGAGGTGTTGGTTGATATTTGTCTGGGCCACCAATGGAAACTTGCTGCCGTATCATGCCTATGTAGAATGGCATGATCTGAATTTGCTTAGGAAATGATCACTATTTAAAATTATCTGCTTTGTTGACTTCCTTCCTTGTTTATGATCAGTTTTCCTCTATCTGTGACTTCCAGACTTTTCACTGCACTCAGCCATGTCAAGATACAACGTCCTCTAGTCCTTCATGTTCTCTGGCATTGTACACTTCCCCTCGTATATTCAATGAAATTCAGTGACAGTTAGGCAAGGAAAGATCTGCTTACTTCGATTTTTTTTTCATTTTTTAAAGTTTTATTGACGTATAGTTGATTGTGATAATTTTTGCTGTACCACAGAGTGATTCATTTATACATGTACACACATCCATTCTCTTTCAGATTCTTTTCCCACATGGATTATCCAAGAATATTGGGTCAAGTTCTCTGTGCTATGCAGCAGGTCCCTGTTGGCCAGTCATTCCACACACCACAGTGTGCATGATGTGCTAATCCCAAATCCCAGTCCATCCCTCCGCCCCCCCACCCCACTGGTTACTTCACTTTTGGTACTGCAAAGATTGAATTTCTTGGCTCATGTGGAACTCTTAGGTTACTGAAATTCCTAGAGTTTTCTTCCACGAACCGTTAGTCCAAATCTTAGCATTCTCTCATCTCAAACTTGCCCCCCAAAACAATTTTTTAAGTGCCATAAATGCATAAGTTTCATCTTTAGTTTCTGGCTCACCATTCTAATTTGTCAAGACTGTTCTGAATCTCCATCATGTCATCAAATACATCTGCTTGCCTTCTCAGCTTTGTACCAAATTCAGATTCAATAAGCATCCATCCTCTGTCTTCAGCAAGGTAGATGGTGAGATGTTGGACAGGGAAGCCTTCGGATGGAGACCACCACTGCTAGACCACTAGTCTTCCTCTAGGTTTAACCAACCACACATCCGTTCAGCTCTCCTATTCTCCAGTTTTCATTTCTCTATCCTTTCCGAGTGTGTCATTGCCAGTGTGTCATATGTCTTGCTAAAATTAAGATATCAAATGTTTATAGCATTATTTTTTATACCTACCTATTTAACCAGTCCCATTTGAAAAAGAAAAAGAAAAAAAAAATTAGTTATTTTCATCCTGTTGACTGATGTGCAAGTAGCCTTATCTGCCACCAGGTCGATTTTCTTTACTTTCCCTCTTGAGAAGAGGATGTTTCCAGGGGGAAATATCCCTAATGCACTTGGTGTTCCATCTGTCTACTAGGACTTTTCCTCTTCCCTCCTGTCTTCTTGCAGACTTCAGGTATGCACTCTCTTCTATAATATCAGTCTTCCTTCTTCATCGCATCGTAGCTGTTGCCACTGCAGCATTGGTTCTTAGACCTGAATTTGTGTTGGAATCACCTGAAGGGCTTGTTAAAACACATACTGCTGCATCTCATCCCCAGAATTTCTCATCCAGCAGGTCTGGTGTGGGAGCCAGGCATTTGCATTTCTAACAAGTTCCCAGCTGATGCTGCTAGTCTGGGGACCACATTTTGAGAACCGTCAACCTAGTATATCCCATCTCATTAAAAAACAAAATGAAGTGAAACTTTCCCATGATGTTATAAATACCTCCAAAAATGGTGCTCCTCTTCCCTCCTCCCATCCACAGCCAAACTTCCTCACACTCCCATAACCTGCATGTTCTCACCTCCTGTTCATTCTGACACCACGGAAACATCTTTCAGCAGATTCACCTGTGGTTTTCTTATTGTTGAATTCAAAGGTTGTTTCTCTGACCTACTCTTACTCTGTCTCTCTACCACATTAAAAATGTCTTTCTTAATCTGAAAGTGATGTGTGTACATGTATAACTGAGTCATTTTGTTGTACAGCAGAAATTATCACAACATTGTAAGTCAGGTATACTTCAATAAAACTTTAAACATGGGGGAAAAAAAAGAATGTCTTTCTTAAAATGTTTTTCATTTTCTTTTAGTTTCCAAGATACCGTGTTCTTTTATGCTTTGTCTCCTAATTCCCTGATTGCCTCTTATTGTCCTTTGCTGGCTCCCCCTACTCTGTCCAAATTCTTTTTTCTTTCTTTCTTTTTTTCCCTAGGGATCAGGGCACAAGTTGGTTCTTTGTACTCAGACACCCTGTAAGTGGAGGGGGAGGATTTTTAATTGAAGTATAGTTGACTTACAATGTAGTGTTAGGTTCAAGTATATAGCAACATGATTTACTTATTTTTTTTTCAGGTCCTTTTCCCTTACAGGTTATTAAAAAAATACTGAGTAGAGTTCCCTGTGTAATACAGTAGGTCTTTGTTGTTTCTCTGTTTTTTGTATAGTAGTGTATATATTTTAATCCCAAACTCCTAATTTTTCCCTCCCCCCATCCAAATTCTAAATGCTGGAATGCTTCAGGACCTGGTTCTAGCCCTTCTTCTCTATCTCATTCTCTCCTAAGGTGATCTCACCTAATACCATTTAGATATCACAGCTTCCACATTTATGTGTTTTAGATATCACAATTTCCACATTTATACCTATTAGCCAAGACCTCTCTCCTAACATAGATGTGACATATTTGCAAATAGAGATATATGCACACATATGCAAATAGAGATCCGTCACCCACAGTGGATGTATCTTAGTCATCTCAAAGTTAAATCTTTATTGGTTTCAACTTAGTCCTTTATCCATTATCCCTGTGGTAGAAATGCTTATGGGCCTCCCAGAGATGTCCACATACTAATTCCTGGAACCTTAGTATATGTTGCCTTATGTGGAAAAAGGAACTCTGCAGATATAATTAAGATGAAGGACTCAGAGATGGGAAGATTATCTTGGATTACCTGGGTGGACCCTGTTAATTACAAGGGTCCTTAAAAGTAGAAGAACGAAGTAGAAGAGAGGAGAGGTGCCAGTGGAAAAGAAAAGTAGAGATATGGCAGCGTGATGAGCCCGATGGGCCCAAGCTAATCTGAAATAGCAGAGAAACTTTCCCAGCTATGGACTGAGCGAGATGGGATGTTGGAAGAAAGCTCAGAGAGACAAAAGAAATGTGATGAGAGGAGGCAAGAAAGATGGATCATCTTTCAAAGCTGGGAATGGCAAGGAAACAGATTTTCCCCTTAACCCTCCAAAAAGGGACACAGTACCGCCAACACTTGGATTTCAACCCATTGAGACTCATTTTGGGCTTCGGACCTAAAAAACTATAAGATAGTAAACTTGTGTTGTTTTAAGATGGCAAGATTGTTGTAGGGGCAAGGCAGTTAATACAACCACCTCTCTAGAAGTAGCACCACAACTGCCCAGTTGCCCTAGGTAAACCTTGCATGTCATTCCTGATACTTCCCTGTCATCTAGCTTCTGCCCGCCTAATCTAGGAACAGGTTCTGACAATTTTACTTCCAAAACAGATCTTGCATCTGTCTGTTTCTCTCCATCTTCTCTGTCAGCACCGTAGTCCAGGCTGGCATCATCCTGTGTCTGGACTATGACAGCACCTTGCTCAGTGGTCTCTTTGTTTCTGCACCGACCCCTTTCTAATCCATGCTTCATTTATTGGTGACAATGGTCTTTTGATAAATGCGCATCATTTCTCTGCTTAAGCTTTTCAACATCTTCCCATTACAATTAGAGTAAAAGCCAAGTTTCTGAGCATGGCCTCCAAGGTCCTTCATGACCTGGCTCCTGCCCACCTCTCTGATTTCCCTTTGTACGTTTAGGCTAACTCACTTTGGTTACCCCATCAGCATCATTTCTGTTCCTGTAACATAACAAACTCATGCCTTGGTACCTGTTATTCTCTCTTCCCGTGAGTTTTCTCCCTTGTATATGGCTTCTTGTTTTTCATGTCTGACCTCAAACACCGTCTCCCTGGAAAGGTCTTCATTAATGCTCCAGCCAACACACCCCACGCCACTGACATAGGCACTCTCTGTCAGATAACCCTGTTTGTAATTATTGAGTTTGTTTGCCTTATTTTCTTTGTCTCCCCAGCTAGAATGCAAGCTCCAGAATGCTTGCCTGATTGATTCAACGTCCCCAGACCCTACCACATTGCCCCATACATAATCGGTGGTGAATTAATGCTCCTCAGAGTCAGGACTGAGGGAATGAGTTCAGTGAGGAAAAATGCAATCAGAGGTTTGTGTGGTTTTTTTTCCCATTGAGGTGAAATACACAAAACCTAAAATTAACAATTTTAAAGTCCATAACTCAGTGGCATTTAGTACATCCAGAATGTTCTTCAACCATCATCTCTTAACGAGTTCTAAAATATTTTCATCCCTTCGAAATAAAACCCCTTTTCCACTCAAAAGTAACATCCTATTCTTTCCATCCCTCAACTCCTTACAGTCCCCAGTTGGTTTTCTGTGTCTATTCTGAATATTTCAGATAAATGGAGTCATGCATTTTGACTTTCACATCTGGCTTCTTCCACTTCACATGTTCTCAAGGTTTGATACATTGTAACATGTATCAGTATTCTGATCTTTATTATAGCTGAGTAATATTCCTGTGTGTGTGTGTGTGTCCCCAGTCTTCTGTTAATGGACATTTGGGTTGTTTCCACTCGGGGGCGGTTGTGAATAGTGCTGCTATGAACATTTGTGCACATTTGTTTTTAATAGGTCACAAATTCCATTTTGGAACTTGGAATGTAGGCAGTGATTTCTAGGGCAAGAGCCTCATTCATTTCTTGCCTGTTTCTGATGTTCTCCATATTTCTCACACAGTCAGTGAGAGTAGCTTAATGATCATATTTGCTTAATTATCATAGAATTCTTAATCAAGTTGTTTATTCTATATAGATTAATACAGCAGCTTCCAAATATAATAGGGCTGGAGACAGAACCGGGGGTAGGCGGAAAGAGATTAGGGAGAATAGTGCTAGGTGTAGTTAAAATTATGACTTTTTCAAACATGCACATTACAAGAAAATTTACTCATCCAGTGATAAACTTTATGTTTCCCTCAGAAATGTTAGTAGCTACCAATGCTTTCTGAATTAGGTACTCGGAACCCTAAGTTGTATGTTCCATGCCATCTCCAATGTTAAAAAGTTTTAATCCGCAATTAGATATATATTAAGCCATTAAAATATAATTGTATTTTAATGATTTGAATCTATGAATATATGTAAATTAGTGATGGCTTATTAAACATTACAGTTTTGGGTTATTGTACAAAAAAGATCTGTACATGTAAAATGTTAGAGGGGAAAAAAAGCCTTTTGTGTATTTTATTACATCATCCTTCAGCAAGGATGACCAAAATGAAAATGTTCATGCAATTCATAATGTTAAAAAAGAAATATCATCATTCTTATGAATAGAAACTATTTCCATGAATGCCAAGTACACACAGTTGTTTGGGTCTGAACGTGTTATCTTGATCCCTGGCACTCTATTTTGTGCTTGGAAGCCTCTACTCAATTCAAAACATAAATTTGGAAAAGGCATGCTCTCTGGAACCTTCTGAGAGCCTGTAGTTATGGTGGTGACTTAAATATTATTTCCATAGCTACGCTGGCTTCTAGCCACAGCTGAAGTGCATATCAACAAGCTTGGTGTGAAAATGGGCAGGGAGAGGAAAAAAAGAGGAGACAGAGGACACTAATTTTCCTTCTTCGGAGGAGGAGGTATAATGTCTTTATAAAGTAATAATTAAAAGAAAAACAATTACTGGAGCCTTATCTGGACCATGCAGCTGTACTTCCTCCTTTTGCATTAGCAGTGTTTCTAAGGTTATGACAAACCATGAAAATTGCATCTTTAGAGGAGTTTTATTCCTTTTCCTATGATTTGATTGAAACAGACAGCTACATTTTGTGTATATATAATTAGGCAGTAAAATAGGCTTTGAAGGCAGGTTTCCATTTAGTATGTGAGTCACACGCACAACAGCCTTTCATTCACCAGCCAAGGACTGATCTTTTTAATGCTTCAACCCGCTCAACATGTTTTCTGAATGCTACATCTTGCACTGGTGGGGTCGGGTGGGCGGGAGGGAGGGGGAAAAAAAAAATCAGCTTTTCGCCCATATTTCTTTCTTTTTTTTTTCATCTTCTTTCCAAAGGGAAAACAATCTGAAAAGCCAATCTAGGAAGTCTTTGGCGATTTAACCTCACGACAAACTGATTTTTATCGTCCTTCTTCCAGATTGTCGTCGGGCACCAGTGAAGGCTGCTCCAGTTCCTGGCGTATCTAATCCCTCTCATAAAAGGCCATTGTGGCAGTAAAACTGAGACCAATGGCTTTTTCATTCTCCACCTCTCAGCTCTACAAAGTAATGGCACTGTGTCTCCTCATCGTGTTTTTCTTTTCAGATGCATAGTTTCTCCCTTTAACAAGGTTTAAGGGGGGGTGGGGGACGAGGAGGAAGGATGAATGAGGGGGGAAGGGGAGAAGGAATCCAATCCCCTTTTCTTAGTGGCAGCCTCCTACGTGACACTAAGTGATTTTTTTTTTTTCTTCCTGAACTTGAATTAGTAACAGCATCCAGCCTGTTTGTATAAAAGAGATTGTGCTCTGAGATTTTGAATACAATGAGAACAACCCTGGGCGTATTTTTTTCTTATAATCAAAATCAAGCCTATCAAGTGTGCATCCTTGTGCCTTATCTGATTGAAAAGCAGTCGCGTATTAATCTCTATCCTTTCATCTCACTGTGTACCATTTGCTATCTCCTGCCCCATTCTGGCAAACCCAAAGATGGAGAGAAATCATATCAAGCTCCTTGCCTGGTGTATGCAAGTGACAGTTTGTGTTTATAGAATGCCTTTCATCTGAAGACCTCAAAGGGCTGGAGGGACATTATCACATTGACAGGGCCCGGCTCCAGCAGAAAGGGCACAGAATGGCCATAGTCATGTAAATCTAAGTTTCTAGAGTGATTAGTACCCTGGTAACCAAGAGAGATGAACTAGGTTCTCATTTTTGATGTGCAATTTGATGTCCAGGCAGGAATTTCAATTTCCAATTCAGGCTTCCCTGCAAGATAAACCTCTCAGTATTCAATTTACCTCCTGGGATGTTCCCCTGGGGAGCCTACTCCCCAAGATGAAGGGCTTTACATGACAGGCAGGTGTATATATTTCTTCAATTGGCCTAATCTAATAAAGCTGGACATGATTTATATGTGCAAAATGTTGCCGTGTTAAATAATTCAGACTGAAACTGCCTTTCCTAGTTGTGCTACAAATAGATGTCAATCTGCATTTGATGGTGCCTGCATCCCACAGGGACTTGGGACCAACTAAAAGGAAATACATTCCTCCTGCTGGTTCGGAGGAAGAACCCTGGGGACCGCTCCCCTCCCTGAGCCCAGGGGATGTGGGCCCAAATCATTCCAGTCTTTCAAAGTGGACTTTTGCTGGTTCTGTTTTTTGTGGCGCCGTCAGAATTGCCAGGTAAATCGGACGCGGAGACGTCTAATTGTAAGAGACCTATGTGTGGACATGGTCAAGGTCCAGGTTAGAACCATCGGCTTTTCTTCCTCTCTGGCTTCTCTCTCTGCTGACTTCCTCATTCCTCTTCACGATTCTACCTTCTTTCTACCTCCCAACCTCTCTCCTCATCCCAATCTCATTCCCCCCAAATGTGGATTTTTTTTTTTTTAAAGATTTCTTTTTTTTTTCTCATGGAAACAGTATCTTGAGCCAAAATTTTATTGCGCGTATCTCAAATGAAGTCCGAAAGTTTGCATTCATCCTTTTTCCATATTAACCATGGTGACACGTGGGTCCGTATGGTTAGATCCCCACATTTCCATAGCCTTAATGCTTTTGAATTTCAGCAACAATTTGCATGTACGTGATAAAACAGGAACAGGCATTATTTCCCAACTGCAGCCTTTTTGCTTATGAAAATTAAATGGCAACATGATGAAAACCACCCGGCTGGTGTCGGCAGTTTCTTGATAACTTCTGGATGCCAGTTTGTGTTATTACCTTAGCCTAGTTGTGTAGACGGCTGTGATGAAACAAAGGGAAATGATGTCCTGTGCCTTTATTTGTGAACTAGTGAGACGACAGCACTTATTTCCTGTTTTACCTTGATAGAGGCTGCAGCAAATGGCCAGGGATGGAGTTGAAGATGCCCAGTGAGCCCTCCTCCTGTAGGTCCCTGGGTCACACAGAACCAGGACATGATTGTTCTGGGATTGGCCCTATTTTATTTTATTTTTTAAACTCATTTCTTTATTATTATTATTATTTTTTTTTTTTTTTTTGCTTTTTAGGACCGCAGGTGCAGCCTATGGACGTTCCCAGGCTAGAGGTCGAATTGGAGCTGCAGCTTCTGGCCTATATCACAGCCACGGTGATGGGGGATCTGAGCTGCATCTGTGATCTACACTACGGGCTCACAGCAATGCTGGATCCTTAACCCACTGAGCAAGGCCAGGGATGGAACCTGCATCCTCATGGATACTAGTCAGGTTCATTTCCCCTGCGTCAGAACGGGAACTCAGGACTGGCCCTCTTTTAGATGGGCAGTGCCTCGTTAATACTCCCTATAAGGCAAGCGTATTTTGGTGCTTATTTTAAACCCCGTTCAGAGGAATAGTCTCCATTTAGGAAAGGAGATCCTCACTGATTTTTAAAGAAGCAATGGGGGCAGTTAAGAGAGTTAAGTTCCTCCTGCTCTCAACATCATCCCTCCTAGCATCCTCTTCTGTTTTCTTCACAGCATTTCTCACTGCCTAAAATGATCATTTTTATGTATCTGTTTACTTACTTATTTCTCAGTTGCACTAAAATATAAACTCCATGACAGCAGGGACTTTGGTATATGTAACAGGTATCTATGGTGCCTATAACAGAGCTTGGCACACGACGGATGCTCAAGCAATAATTGTTGAAAGAATGAATGTTGGTAATATGGCGAATGTCCAGAAATGGCTTCTTCTAAACAGATCTATCAACACTGAATAGAGTTCTGATTCTGTTATTCGGTAAATATTTAACCAGTATAGAAGTGACATGACGATTTTGATTATTGTCTGGTGTGAACACGAATCCACTAGAATTCTTTGCAAGCCAACGTCCAGTGACTGTCTACAGCTCCTTCATCATCTCTACACTAAAATGAAAAATCTTATGCACAGAATCAGGGCAGGGTGGTAATGTGAAGTTATAATTTTGCAACACAGTTTGGATGTAGGTGTGGGGCAGTTTATGGTATTCAGATGCACTGATGTGGAAGTCATACACTGCACCGTTACATCAGCCTATGAATCGAGGGTGTGTGTTGCTAAATCCAGTCCCCTTCTGTCCCTGCCTTCTCTTGAGTCATGGGACTCAGCAGTTGAGCATGTAGGCCTTGGACTTGTGCAGCCTAAGCTCCAACTGTCCCACTATGCCTCCCTTTCTTCCTTCCCAAAATGGGCGAATTAGTTCCCATCTCAGGTGTATATGTGTGAGTGAGATTTTTTTTTTTTTTTTTTTGGTCTTTTTTTGTCTTTGTTGTTGTTGTTGCTATTTCTTGGGCCGCTCCCGCGGCATATGGAGATTCCCAGGCTAGGGGTTGAATCGGAGCTGCAGCCACCAGCCTACGCCAGAGCCACAGCAACGCGGGATCCGAGCCATGTCTGTGACCTACACCACAGCTCACGGCAACGCCGGATCGTTAACCCACTGAGCAAGGCCAGGGACCGAACCCGCAACCTCATGGTTCCTAGTCGGATTCATTAACCACTGCGCCACAACAGGAACTCCCGAGATTTTAAAAGAGAATTATGTCAAATACCTAGCACCAGGCCTGGCACATGGGGCTCCATAAAAGTTAACTATAATCACGAAGTAGTTAAAGTATCTCTATTCTCTTCTTGCTCTTATTCCCCAGCCCTGTTAGATTAGCCAGTCTTAACTTCTGGCATCTATTCCTTGTGTCTACATGGTCTCCCGTTCCAGGTCTCCCTTCATTAGCCTTTAGAATTTGTTTGACCCACTTCTGCTCTTCCATTGGAATGGATCCTTCAACACATCTGCCTTTATTCATGGCTGTCCATGACCTTCCTTTCGTCTCCTAACCCGGCAACACCAGCATTATCCATCTTGTCCACCTCTGCAATCCCAGATTCTTTTTTTACATTTTGTTTTTTATTTTTCTTATGGAATGACATTTCTGAATTGTGATCATTTAATGTTTTTTTAGAAATGATTTTTATTTTTTCCATTATAGTTGGGTGACAGTGTTCTGTCAATTTTCTACTATACAGCAAAGTGACCTAGTCACACATACAAATATATACATTGTTTTTGTCACATGATCCTCCACCATGCTCCATCACAAGTGACTAGATATGGTTCCCAGTGCTATACAGCAGGATCTCATTGCTTATCCATTCCAAATGCAATACTTTTCATCTATTAACCCCAGGTTCCCAGTCCATCCCACTCCCTCCCCACTCCCCCTTGGCAACCACAAGTCTGTTCTCCATATCTGTGAGTTTCTTTTCTGTGGAAAGGTTCATTTATGCCTTATATTAGATTCCAAATATAAGTGATATCATATGGTATTTGTCTTTCTCTTTCTGACTTACTTCACTTAGTATGAGCGTCACTTGTTCCATCCATGTTGCTGCAGATGGCATCATTTTGTTCTTTTTTGTGGCTGAGTAGTATTCCATTGTGTATATGTACCACATCTTCTTGAGCCACTCCTCTGTCTCTGGACATTTAGGCTGTTTCCATGTCTTGGCTATTGTGAATAGTACTACAATGAACATATGGGTGCATATGTCTTTTTCAAGGAAAATTTTGTCCAGATATATGCCCAAGAGTAGGGTTGCTGGGTCATATGGTAGTTATATATTTCGTTTTCTGAGGAATCCCAGATTCTTAATCCAACCACCACCGTACGCCATTCTCTCATTTTGGACTTAAAACTTCAAAGATGGTTCTGAGTAACTAGAATATTAAAATAATCTTGCTACCATCTTGAATGTGTGGTTTTGGGCAAAAACACATGCAAGCTGAGTTTTCATATTTTCAACTGCAAAATTAAGGGAGTTGGAGTAGAATATTCCATAAGGTCTTTTTTTAGCTAAAAAATTTGATTCTCATTATGTAATATTTTCTTTACTTCCATAACTGTTCAGGTTAGACCTTCCTTCCTTCCTTCCTTCCTTTCTCTCTTTCCTTCTTTCTTTCTCTCTCTCTCTCTCTCTTTCTTTCTTTCTTTCTTTCTTTCTTTCTTTCTTTCTTTCTTTCGCTTTTTAGAGCCACACCCGAGGCACATGGAGGTTCCTAAGCCAGGGGTCTAATTGGAGCTACTGCTACTGGCCACAGCCACGGCAACGCCAGATCCGAGCCACATCTACATCCTACATGCATCCTACACCACAGCTCACAGCAACACTGGATCCTTAACCCACTGAACGAGGCCAGGGATCGAACCCAAAACCTCATGGTCCCTAGTTGGATTCGGTTCTGCTGCATCATGACAGGAGCTCCAGGTGAGATTTTCAAAGAATTTCTCCCATAGCAAAACATTCAACCTCAGTATTATTTTATCAAATATTACTAACTAATCTAAATTGCTCATTTCCTGTCATGTCTTTATCTCAACATCCCCTGTAGCTCTGTTTCTAACATACTCTTGGCTCATGTGTATAGAACTAATTTGACTCCTCTATCAATTCATCCAGGAAACGCAATTTCAGTATATAATATTAGCACATTTATCCTACCTATGAATATGATCCTTAGCAGTCACAGTGGAGTATATCCAACTACAGGCTTATTTGATAGTTTCACTAGTCAACATAAAAAAAGGAAAATGCATTGCTTTTACAGATGGCTTTATGTTATAAAAATACATCCATACACATTAGCTCCTATGAGCCTCACAAACTAATGAGGTAAGTAGAGCAAGCCTATTGTCCCAATTTATAACCAAAAAAAAAGAAAAAACTAGGGCACAGCAGAAAATCTAAGTGGCTTGCCCTCGGCACTGCCATTGATTAGTGACATCTAGGACAAGAACTCAGGATTCTGACTTTGAATCCAGGGTTCTTTCCGTGGCACCTGCCCCCGTTCACAGCCAGCTTGCTCTCCTACCAAGTGCAAATCACCAAATCCTCCGCTGCTGTAAGAAATCTCTCCTACCCACTAACCACATTGCTTTATTTGGGCAGAATTAGTCAAGGAATTATTACATACATATAGAAAAGTATATGTAGTTAGAGACATGCACAAACACATACATATATATATGTGTGTGTGTGTATAGATAGATAGATAGATAGATAGATAGATAGATAGATAGATAGATAGATATGAAAAGCTGATATAGGTATTTCCAGTTTTCAATTTTAGATGTGAATTGTTGCTAGAGATAACAAAAAATTCTGGCTATTCCTAGCATTATTGTCCTCTTACCTCCTCTAGTATGGAGTTTAGTGTGGAAATCATCTATTAATCAGCTAAAAATAATAAACTCTAGGATTCTTGTGAAGAATGGGTAGCCTTGCTATTTATGGGAGGCAGAGAAAAATTCTTACCATCTGAACGGTGAAGTTCTTTCTGTTCACAGCCCCGACTGAACTGTTAGGTTAGCTGTTTACTCTTGCTGACTTCCCCTCACCTTCACAGTTTTATTGCCATAACACCAAGGCCGTTGATATTAATCTCTTTCATCTTCAGAAAGCCTAGATGTCTTCAAATTTTGCCCCTTCTTCAATCTTCCCTCACCCACCTCTTTCACACCAGTGAATTTAGGTATCACAGTAGTTGTCCTTCCATTTCTTTTGATTTGCAAATTTTGTAAAATCAGACTTCATTTGTATCCTGCTCAAACAATTGACAACCTGCCTAGTGACAGCTTAAACCCTGTAAAAGGAATGTAAAAGAAGTAGAAAATACCCTCTGTCCTCTCGAGGTCTTGAAGCACAAGCTGTATTTAAGAAGGAACTAGAGAAAAAATGTACGACAACCTATGGCAAACTAGATCGTGTGGTAGGTACCCAGTGCAAAGAAATAATGAAGTCCCGGAAGTAAAAAAAGTCTTTGGAGTAGAAACCAGGGTGGGTTTAGACTTGTTTTTTAACTTTGGAAGAATGGTATGATTTTTCCTTATAGACACCAGTGAAAGGGATAGTGGATTATAGGTATAGTCATATGATGTTGGTTTTAGGAAGATAGCAGAGAATCACAAAAAAGAGGAGGGGAGGGGTTTTGGACTCATCCAGAGCTGGGCTCAGATTCAAGCTTGGTTTGAATCTTTCTAACTACAATAATAGGAGTTACCATTTGAATGCCTGTTTTATACCAAATTGAATTAACACTCCTTATTTCATTTAATTCTCCAAATAACTTCTCCTGGGTCTTAAGATGCCTGGCACATAGTAAGGGCTCAAAAGATGTGTGTTAAACTATTTAATACTAGAGTATGGTCCCAGAGTTTCTGTCCTGGCTCCATGGTTAACAAACCCAACTAGTATCCATGAGGACGTGGGTTCGATCCCTTGCCTCGCTCAGTGGGTTAAGGATCCCATGTTGCCTTGAGCTGTAGTGCAGATCAGAGATGCAGCTTGGATCCCAAGTTGCTGTGGCTGTGGTGTAGGCCAGCAGCTACAGCTCTGATTAGACCCCTTGCCTGGGAACTTCCATATGCCGCAGGTGCGACCCTAAAAAGAAAAAGAAAAAAGAAAGAATATGGTCCTGATTTCATTTACAAGGAAGCCAAAACTCAAAGTTATATGACTTACACAAGATCGCATAGCTGACAAAATTACTTTTCTGGGTTGGTTATGGGTTAAATGAAATACTCTGGCTGCAGGTTTAGCACGATGCCTGGCATGCAAAGAGTGCTTCAAGTAAATATTAGGGCAAAACATCTCACAGAAGTGAACTGATAGAGGATGAGTAAGGACAATAAGGAGAATTCAACTATTTTTGAATTTTCAGCAATTTAAGGCAATGTGCTCAGAGTTGATAGAACTTCAAATGATCCATGTAAAGCAAATATTTGATGAGATGTTTGCTTTCATGCTCAGCCATGGCTACTGTTACCTAGTTTCTTTCCGTCTAATAATTTGAATGCTAAGCATAAAAGAGACAACTAAATGACTTTTCCTGAAATAGCCTCCATTTTCCATATTTAATAGTGGTTTAAGATTCTTTTACATAGGGATATAAAATATAACCTGTCTTGTATAATATCTTAATAATTCTTTGAAGTGTTAAAATCAAACCATAGCGTTGCTGTGGCTCTGGTGTAGGCCAGCGGCTACAGCTCTGATTGGACCCCTGGCCTGGGAACCTCCATGTGCTGCGGGTGTGGCCCTGAAAAAAGACAAAAAAACAAACAAACAAAAAAAAAAAAACAAAAAAAAACCATAAGCCTTTTGGAAACAACCTAAATATCCTTTGTTAGTCTGTTCAGATTTCTACAACAAAATACCAGCGCCTGGGTGGCTTATGAACAAGAGAAATTTGTATTCCACAGTTCTGAGGCTAGTAGACCAAGATCAAGGTGACATCAGGGGTGAGAGCCCACTTCCTCTGTGTAGCAGTTCCCTAGTGATGGTCATCTTCTCAGCAGTGTAACCTCACGTGGCAAAAGAGGCGAGCTAGCACTCTGGCATTTGTCAGGGCACTAATCCCATTCAGGAGAGCACCACCCTTTTGCCCTAAGCACCTCCCAAAGATCCCATCTCCAAATACCATCACATGGGACATTAGGATTTCCACTTATGAATCCGGGTGGGGGAGGGCACAAATATTCAGTCCATGAAATCCCTCAACTGGAGAACTGGCATAATTAGTTAGAGTATTTCCATCCTAAACATATTATGCAGCCGTAAAAGAATGAGATCATTCATGTGTACTGACCTGAGAAGAGGTTTATCATTTATTCTTTTTATTTTGCTTTTTTGCTTTTTTATGTTTTTAGGGTCACACCTGTGGCATATGGAAGTTCCCAGGCTAGTGGTCAAATTGGAGCTTTAGCCGCCAGCCTACACCACAGCCACAGCAATAGCAACACGGAATCCGAACCGCATTTGAGACCTACACCACAGCTCACGGGACCACTGGATCCTTAATCCACTGAGCCAGGCCAGGGATTGAACCTACATCCTCATGGATACTAGTCAGGTTCATTTCCACTGAACCACGATGGGAACTCCCTGTTTATCATTTACTCTTAAGTGAAAAAGCAATTGCAGAAAAGTCGTAATAGCGCAATTTCAGGTTTAGCGAGAAAAAAACCTGTGTATCATGTACATATTTGTAAATGCATGGGGAAAAGTTATGCAAAGGTATCTAGTAAACATTTGGGAGAAGTTTGTATCAGAGAAGAAAGTGCGGTTAACAGGAGAGTGACAGCAAGCTTTTGCCTTTTTACTTTATACACATATGTATTTTATCCCCTTTTTTTCAGCTTTTTAAGATGAGCATGATTACTTTTATTTCTTTCATTTAAAACTCAATAGGGATTATATCAAGATAGTGGCCTAGGAGTTCCTGTCGTGGCGCATCGGAAACACACCCGACTGGGAACCATGAGGTTTCGGGTTCAATCCCTGGCCTCCCTCAGTGGGTTAAGGATCCAGCGTTGCCATGAGCTGTGGTACAGGTTGCAGACTTGGCTGGGATCCCGCATTGGCAGCTACAGCTCTGATTTGACCCCTAGCCTGGGAACTTTCGTATGCCCCCCACACACAAAAAGATAATGGCCTAAGCATGCTGCGTATATAACTTCTCTTACACCTTAAACTCTATGAAATAATTGAAAATCACTTTTTAAGAGGGCTGCAAAAGAACATGGGTTACCATGAGAGGACCATGTATTTTGAGAAATTCCTGGAAGATAGAAACCAGTGAATAGAAGAAAGCTACACCAAAGGTGATCTCAGTAACCCCAACAATGTATAAAGTTCAATAGAGATCTCAGTATAACCCTTGGGGCATCGGAGGAACCACGTTTGAAAAAGCTGTACTGGTAGGGTTCACCTCCTTGCTCCTTTGCCACATCACCTGAACAGCAGGAAACAAAGGTTTTCTACTTTCAGATTATTACCCTAATTGCTTTTGAAGTAAAATAAGAAACTGAAGTGAAGACCTCTAGCATGTGAGTTCAGGTTGGAGAGGAGCCCTAAGTAACACAACGTCTACTGAGCAGGGGAACTGTCTGCTGGATTCAAGGGCTGTCCCTTCCCTCTATGTAGTGTTGGCTACTAGAATAAAAGCATTTTGAATGAGGACCTCCGAAGTGGGAGTTCCTACAGGTGCGCCCTGGAGGCAGTACGGCAGGGAGCCCACAAAGGCTAAGAGGAGCGCCCCACCCAGAAGAGAGGCCAGGAGATACTTTTCCTTCCCAAGTGGTGGGAGATAGCACCGAATATCTGAAGGAAAAACATTTGAAAAAGAGGCTCAAAATGCAGAAAGCAGAAGAAGTTAAGTCCTGAGGGAAAAGTCCCAGATAATAGAATCATGCATGTAAACTAGAAAAAAAAAAAATCATTCATGTAAAAGATGTAGGAGAACATTCATAGAATAGGCTGATGTGAATTAGAAGCCTTAAAAATTGCAAAAATAAAAATTATGATTATTGAAAAGGAGAGGGACATGTTAGGGGTATAGGATTAACAGATACAAACTATTATATATAAAACAGATAAGCAACAAAGATATACTGTAGAGCATAGAGAATTATACCCTTTTTTTTTTGTCTTTTTCTTTCTTTAGGGCTGCATGTGCGGCATATGGAAGTTCCCAGGCTAGGAGTCTAATTGGAGCTGCATCTACCAGCCTATGCCACAGCCAGAGCAACACATGATTCAAGCCACATCTACAACCTATACCACAGCTCACGGCAATTCCGGATAATTAATCCACTGAATGAGGCCAGGGATCAAAACCCGCATCCTCATGGATACTAGTCAGTTTTGTTACTGCTGAGCCACAATGGGAACTCCAATACCCTTTATCTTAAATAAACTATAATGGAGTGTAATCTGCAAAAATATTGAATCACTATGCTGAATACCTGAAACTAATATAATTCTATAAATCAAATATACTTCAATAAAATAGTGTCATTATTGAAATAAAAATCCTTGATAGGAGTTCCTGTTGTGGCTCAGTGGTAACGAACCTGACCAGTATCCATGAGGATGTGGGTTCTATCCCTGGTCTTGGCTCAGTGGGTTAAGGATCTGGTGTTGCTGTGAGCTGTGGTACAGGTCACAGATGAGGCTTAGATTCTGTGTTGCTGTGGCTGTGATGTAGGCCAGCAGCTGCAGCTCCGATTCAACTGACCCCTAGCCCGGGAACTTCCATATGCCACAGGTGCCCTAATAAAAGCAAAAAAAAAAAAAAAAAAAAAATTAGAAAAAATTCTCCATCTCGGTAGAAGTAGCAGAATGGATGTACTATGGTCCAGACAATGAGCAGGGAAATCAAGCCCACAGTCTTTACCAGAATGCAGTGCAAAAGTACAGTGTGATGGGCTGAATTGTGTTCCTCCCAAATTCATATAGTGAAGCGCTAACCCATGGTATTTCACGATGTGACTGTGTTTTGAGATAGGGCCTGTAAAGAGGTAGCTATGGTTGTATGAGGTCTTAAGAGTGGAACATGACATCTGACTGGTGTCCTTATAACAAGAGGGAATTTGGACACAAAAAATGCATACCAGGCTCAGTGGTTAACGAATCTGACTATGAACCATGGAGTTGCAGGTTCAATCCCTGGCCTCGCTCAGTGGGTTAAGGATCCGGCGTGGCCATGAGCTGTGGTGCAGGTGGCAGACACAGCTCAGATCCTGTGTTGCTGTGGCTGTGGTGTAGGCCAGTGGCTACAGCTCTGATTAGACCCCTAGCCTGGGAACCTCCATATGCCACGGGTGTGGCCCTAGAAAAGACAAATAAATAAATAAATAAATAAATAAAAAATAAATAAATAAAATACATACCAGGGATACATGGCAACAGAAGAAAGGCCATGTGAGGGCACAGAGAGAAGGCCACCATCTGCAAGCCAAGAAAGAGGCCTTGATCACTCCAGTATAGTGAGAAAAGAAATTTCTGTAGTTTAAGTCATCCTGTATAGGATATTTTACCTCGGCAGTCCTAGCAAACTAATACAGACAGAAACATGGAAATCATGAGAAAATAGTTAAGAAACCCAGACGATATAACCAGAAGCGTAACAGGTATTTGCTAAGAGTTCCAGATAGGTAGAAGGGAGGTAAAGAAAGAATGCAATTAAGAAAAAGTCTCACAACTAAAGACAAATAAGAGTCTGCTAATTAAAACAGTTTCGGGTTTGCTGAACAAGATTCATGCTTAAGAGACCCACAACTACACACACTGTAAAATTTAATAAGTGAATCAGAAAAAAAAAAAGTGATGTGAGGGGAATTTCCTGGGGGGTCTAGCAGTTTAGGATTTGGCATTGTCACTGCTATGGATTGGGTTCAATCCCTGGTCTGGGAACTTCCGCATGCCTTGGGCCCAGCCAAATAAAATAAATAAATAAATAAATAAATAAATAAAAGAAATAAGAGATCTGTAGAAAGCAGCTTCTAAACCTTGATCCAACTCTAAACTTTGAAGCTATCAACAAGAGACAGAAAAGACATAAAGGACCATAGTTTGGCTATAACAAACTCACTGTGCAAATAGATTATTGTATTCAAAGAGAGCTTCATATCACTTTTTTTTTTTTTTTTTTTTTTTTGGTCTTTTGTCTTTTTAGGGCCGCATCGCAGCATATGGCATATGGGTTTCCAGGCTAGGGGTCTAATGGGAGCTGTTGCTGCCGGCCTATGCCAGGGCTACAGCAACACCAGATCCGAGACACATCTGCGACCTACGCCACAGCTCACGGCAATGCTGGATCCTTAACCCACTGAGCGAGGCCAGGGATCGAATCCGCAACCTCATGGTTCCTAGCTGGATTCACTTCTGCTGTGCCATGACAGGAACTCCAGATCTCTTATTTCTTTTAAAGAAGGAAATTGAGTCTCGGAGAGATGAATGGGCTAGGTGTTTAAAAACATAGTCTCAAATTCTTTGGCACTCTTTCATAGACCTTCAGAGAGGTGGAATCTGTTTCTTCTCCTTGAATCTGGGTAGGCCTGTGACCACGGGGACTGACACAGTTTGGTAGTAGGGTGACCAACTGTTCTAGGTTTCCCAGGACTGTCCTGGGTCCCCAGGAAACTCCTCAGAACCATACAAACCAGATAGGTTAGTGAGTGACTAGAGACGTGATCTAGGTGCCTTCTAAGGTTGGATCACAAAAGGCCAGGTAGCTGTCACCTCATTCACTAGAACATTCATTCTTAGAGCCCTGTGGAGCCATGTAGGGAGTATGACTATCCTGAGGCTACCAGGTTGGAATGGCCATGTGTTAGTATTTTGAGTGACAGTTCCAGCTGAGCTCATCCTTCAGGCACCACACCAAGGTGCCAGGAATGTGAGCAAAGCTGTCTTGGACTCTCGAAACTCGCTCACATTCAGGCGAAGTACCACCAAGTAGTTTTTGTTGACACCACACAGAACAGAAAAAAATCATCAGCAAGGCCTGCCCTTATTAGTGACTCTCAGAATCATGAAATATATAAAATTAGTTATTTTAAGCCAAGAAGTTTTGGGGGTTGCTTGCTACATAGATGTAGATAATGACGACAGTGGCTAAAGTTATCTATAGCTTCTCAGGTCACTTCTGTTTGGGTCCAGTGTTTGGTTGACCACAACTCAGCATTGCAATTTTTTCCCTTTCAAAATTAGTAGAGTTCCCACTGTGGCACAGTGGAAACGAATCTGAATAATAATATCCATGAGGATGTGTGTTCGATCCCTGGCCTCGCTCATTGGGTTGGGGATCTGGCGTTGCCGTGAGCTGTGATGCAGGTCGCAGACAGCTTGGATCCCATGTTGCTGTGGCCGTGGTGTAGGCCAGAAGCTGTAGATCTAATTCAGCTCCTACCCTGGGAACTTCCATATGTCTCAAGTGCAGCCTTAAAAGGAAAAAACAAACAAAACCAAATTAGTGCAGCTTCGCTTCCTAGATTGAGCCATAATTTTCTAGATATTAAATACAATTGACAAAACAGTGTAAACCAGCTGTAATGGAAAAAATAAAAATCATTTTTAAAAAGTGACTGTTACAGTAAACTGTCTTTTGACCAAGAAATGGTTATAAAGGTTTTTTTTTTTTTAAGATATTTCTGGCTCATAGTTTATTTTTCTATCAGTCCGCATCTAATCAGGGAAAGAAACCAAATGGTAATTTGAGCAGGGAAAGTTTAATATGAATAATTATTAAGTATAACAATGGATTGTAGCAATGAGGGAGTGACTAGTAAGAAGTTAGGAGAACTTTAGGAGTTCCCTTTGTGGCTCAGCAGTTAACTACAACCCGACTAGGATCCATAAGGGTGCATATTCATCCCTGGCCTCACTCAGTGGGTTAAGGATCCCGTGTTGCCCTGAGCTGTGGTGCAGGTCACAGACGCAGCTCAGATCCTGAGTTGCTATGGCTGTGGCCTAGGCCAGCAGCTACTGCTCTGATTAGACCCCTAGCCTGGGAACCTTCATATGCCTCAGGTGGGGCCCTAAAATAGAAAAAGAAAAAAAAAAGAAGAAGAAGTTAGGAGAACTTTAAAGAATATGAGAAGAAAAGATATGACATATAACACAATATCAGAAATAATACGGTACAGTATAGGCACTATCCCTAGTGCTGAAATAAAGCGCCCAAGGAAGTGTTTTCTGCTCCCTCACACCCAGAGCTGAGATCCAAACCTTTTGAAGACAACAACAGCCTTGGCTCCCTGGAGGGCAAAGAGGCTTTGTGGGGCCCTGCCAGCAGAACTTGCAGAAAATCTGCTCCCTAGAGTGTTGGAGAAAGCTGGACCCAGGGAAGTATCTCACAAGAGGCAGTTAGCAATGATACTGGCCATGGAGGTGCCTATGGAAGTTGCTGGACACCACACACTGCAGGAGCTTGGTGCTGCAGGAGTCAGCCAAGTGAATATGCTAAAGCCAGGCTGCAAAACTCTTCCCTTCTTTCCTCTTAACACATCAGCTTCCCAGAAAGTTACTTGATATACTGAATTATTTAGGGCTCTAGGTGTCTGAATAACAAATTCTAATTATCTCAGTTTCTATTCATCTTAGCTATTTCACTTCTGTTGCCTTCCCAGCCTAATCTGGGTTCCACCAAGGTTCTTATGCTCCTGCTGCATGAGGGGCAGTCACCTCCTTCTGCTAGAAATACTTGTTCATGATGGAATGGACTTGCTGCAGACACACCTGAGTGGTCTCCTTTCCTGTCGTCCTTTCTCAGCTAGGATCTGTGTTCATCGATGAATCTCGAAAACTCAACTCCTCTTTCTCCCCACTCCTTTCGCTTGAAATGGATGCTTCGTATTAACAATAAAAAGTCTCCTCCTCCCAGACTCTATTCAAACTGTGCTTCTCTATTCCCTTTCAACAGCATGCTTCTAAAGAGTAGGCTTCGTTTGATCTCTTGATTTGCATCCCTTTGTCTGTCCTGAACCTGTTGGGTTTATGTTGCCATTTTGCTTATGTTACCCTTTCTATGATCGCTAAGTCTTTCCCCCAAATAAAAACCAATAGAGGCTTTTCAGTCTTAAACTTCCTGAATTGCCCTGATGCATTTGGAATTATTGATCACTGTCTCCTTCTTAGAGGTATCTCTAACCTGTTGGCTTTTTGCCTTTTCTTCTCTTTTTCCACCTGCGGCATGCAGAAGTTCCTGGGCCACTGTTGAACCTGCACCACAGTAATGTCCCAAGCTACAGCAGTGACAATGCCAGATCCTTAACCCACTGAGCCACCAGGGAACTCCTATTTTTCTTTTTAATCTCTCTGCTCACTTATTCATTATTCAAGCAGTTATATTTTCTGCTCCCAATTTAGATGTTGGTATTCCCTAAGGAGACCAGTTTTGACCCTGTGTTCTGTTCGTTGACATTAACTTTTGCTTCCGTCAACTTGTTTTCATTCATAAAGACCTATCTTTCAATGGGTTTTCATTTTTCAAGACCTCTCCTTGCTCTGGTTAGTTTATTTAATTTGGCTATAGAATATTCTTTCTTTTTTTTTTTCTTTTTGGGGCTGCACCTGCAGCATATGGAAGTTCCCAGGCTAGGGTTTGGATTGGAGCTGTAAATGCCAGCCTGTGCCACAGCCACAGCAACGCCAAATCTGAGCCACGTCTGTGAACTATACCACAGCCTACAGCAACCCCAGATCCCTGACCTACTAAGCTAGGCCAGGGATCGAACCCACATCCCCATGGATACTAGTTGGATTTACTTCCACTGCGTTACAACAGGAACTCCAGAATATTCTTACAGAAACTGTTATTGCTAAGTTGAGAGTTTCTAAGTTCAGCATTGGCTTACTTCATGTTGTTATCATTTGTCCACTGAATATACTTGTTGGCTTGAATATTATCCCAGTACACCTTGAGGGGCTCATTAACTATTATGATCTCCTACCTTTGGGGAGAAATCCTTTCTGCTATACTATTTTCACATATAGAAGTTCAATGAAAGTTCATTAACTTGACTTTTTCTTTTGGCCATGGCATATAGCAGCTTAATGTGGGATCTCAGTTCCAACCAGGGAACTCCCAACAAACATTTTTTTGAGCATTACGATTTCTAAGAACTCTGTGGGGCATCATGGATGTTATAATTCATTTATTTCCTTCTGGACCTTTTTGCTTAATGTATTTATGACTATAAAGTAAGTTATAAGAAATTCAAAAGTTTTCCATAGGCCTGCTAAAGCGAGGCCATTCATTGCCTTGTGATAAACTCAAACTCCTCTTCACAGCGGGAAAAGGCCATCCTCCAATCCAGTTGGGCTGAGAGTATCTTTTTATACACTATAAAAGGCTGCCCTTTCTTAGGCTGATACAGCACAGAGCCAGGGCTCATAGCCTAGTAAGCAGAGCATGAGCTGGTCAGCTTCCACTGTTCCCTCCCCAAACCGCTGTGTGGGTTCATAATGGCCCTCTCTACAATAAGACTTCAACCTGCAGCCTGACCACTATCTCTCCCCTTCAGGGTCCCTGTGATCTAGTTAAGCTGCACCACCATTGCTGTTCTCTTCTTTTTTTGCCTCTACACCCTGTGTTCATTGTGTTTCTTCTTGGCATGACCTTCCCTCCATCTCCATCCTAATAGGGGACAACAGTTTCCCCTATTTCTTTGGCTAGAGCCTTTACTGATTCCTTAGATCATGTTAGCTCTTCATTGCCAAAGAAATACTTTCATACTTAATTATCATAAATTAAATCCTTTCTGGAGTTTGGCAAGTGTCTTATCTCAGCAATGAAATTTGAAGCATCTCTAGAGCAGAGAAGATGTCTTAACCCCTTTTTGTATCTTCTGTGAACTTATATAAGGTTTATTGAATGAATATCACAAATTCAATCCCAGGAAATAAGTTAATATTTGTAAAACGCTTAGCTCTGTACGTTTCACAGAGTAAGTGCTGTACAGGTATTTGTTAAGTAAAATGAAAGGTTGATAGGATGTGAATTTAGATTTGAGAGGACTATTGTTATTATAATTAATGATAATTGTGTCCATAATTTAGTAATGGACTCAGAGATACTTTCCTCTTTTATCACTAGACTTTTAGTAATGTGGAACCAGTGGATAGAAACATTGCTTTCTTTTTATATTCTATTCCTTTTTCTAATTACATATCATTTCTCTTACAGTCACAGTTAAATCTCATTATATTTAATGATTTATCCATTTTCTGCTATAACAATTTTATCAGTAACTCCTTGTGTTATAATCTCATTATTTCACACAATTATATCCTATTTGTTAAGAATAGTAACTGTTACCATGATTTCATCTTCTTCAATGCTCTTTTTACTCTCAATGTCATAGCCTTCTTTCCTTCTTTGTGCGAAGATTAAACACTTTTCATTTAGTGTAATTCTGTTCAGTGCTACTCATATTATATAGTATCTTTTACTCTATGTTACTGCTTTAAAGAATTTAGTTCTGTGTCTGAACTGTTGGTTTCATTTCTACAATTCTGTTTCTTTAAATATGACAGAAAATTGGCCCTGAAGAAATCTGAATTACCAGATAATTTTTTCTTTCTTCCAGTGTGTATATACCTGAAATGAATATTAAATCTTCATTTCTTAATTTCTATTGAGTATATTTCTATGTGGGATTGATTTTTATCCTTCTTGACTGAAATATAATTTATGTAGGTTACAGGGGTTCCCTGGCGGCTCAGCAGATTAGGGATCTGGTATTGTGATTGCTGCGGCTTCGCTTGCTCCTGTGGCACAGGTTTAGTCTATGGTTTGGGAACTTCTGCAAGCTGTGGGGATGGCAAAAAAAAGTTACAAAATGTTCGAATAGTGCAAGTTGAAAATATAAACAGAACATACAGACTTTTAGCAAATATGGCCCAGCAAGTGATTTTGACCTAAAATAGACAAATAAACAGAAACCTAAGTAAACAAATGGTGAGAAGCCAGCATAATCTGCCACTGCTTGTTTGTATACATAGAATTGTCATTTGAGACTATTTTACCCTATTGGGTTAATGCCAAAAATGTTCTAAAGCCAAGGAATAAATTGTCTTTCTGAATAGCTCTTCCTTCTCTGAGATCTGGTAGATTTTTTCTTTCCCTTTCAGTATAGAATTTTCCAAATATATATATGCGTGTATTATATAAAGAATAATATGATCCCAAAGAATACATCACCAATCTCAAAAATGATCAAATCTGAAGTCAATTTTAACCTCACTCTGCTACCTATTATGGGATTTTCTTTTTTTTTATGTTTAAAACATTTCAACTAAGTAATAATGAGAAGTTAATTTTTTTTTTTTTTAATTCTGAGTGTTGGGTGCCATGTCTTTAGGTTGGCATAGTATTGATCTCTGGTGGAAGAATGACAAAATGGGTTTTCTTTGATTGAAATACAGTTAAATTCATTATTCTTTCAGAAGCAGATGTTGCCAGTCACCTGCTAATGTCTCTGTGCTCAACACAATGGGTGGAACTGTTGTCTGGAGCCATGTTTTGGTGGCAGTCAATGCAGTGGTTGAGCATCTGGGCTCAGAAGAGCCTTCATACATAATTGAATCTGGGCTCTACCAAGACTTGGCTGTAATACTTGAAAAAGCTCCTTCTCTTTTCTCCTTCTCAGTTTCCTTATCCAATGATGCTATCTTATGGGGCCTCTTTGCGACTGAATGAATCAATACATGTGAAGAATTAGGAAGAATTTCTGGAACATGGTAGGTCGCACATATATTTCTCATTATTACTACTATCTTGAATTATAGCCTCTTTTAAGTTTGAAAAAGTTGTGCACCCTTAAGACATTTGTGGGTTTGAGGGGATAATGATGTAAAGTTATAAATAATTTAAAAAATTATAGGTAAGATACCTTAATTATGGAGAAAAATACATTGTCTGCTTTGCTCCTAAAATGGCTTGACACAACTACTTTTCAGTATTAAAAGTATTTTATTTTATGTTTTGTCTTTTTAGGGCCACACCCAAGGCATTTCGATGTTTCCAGTCTAGGGGTCTAATCGGAGCCGTAGCCACTGGCCTACGCCACAGCCACAGCAATGCCAAATCTGAGCCACATCTGTGACCTACACCACAGCTTGTGGCAATGCCAGATTCTTAACCCACTGAGCGATGCCAGGGATCAAACCTGTGTCCTATGGATACTAGTCAGATTCGTTTCTACTGAGCCACGATAGGAACTAGCGGTATTAAAAATGTTTTAATGTCATGTTTTAAATTTTTAAAATCTCGAAGAAAAAAGTTCTAGTTGGGAGAGTAAGATACAAAAATTAAACCGTATGTTAGAACAATTTGTTCATTTAACTTTTGTGGGAATTCCTCTAAAATCTAAGGAAACACAGTGAGAATCCAAGTAAACAGAAAACATTAAAATATGGTTAAAAGAAATGTCCCCCGACATAAAATTCTATTCTTAGCAGACCCCCCAATATGATCATTAAGTTTTAAAGGTGTTTTAGAAAATACCAGGTTCTCCCCTGGAGATTTTAAAATCTTGAAAAAAAGAAGACAGAAGGAAAGAAGAGAGGAAAAAAGGAAGGAAAAGGAAAGGAAAGAAGGGAAAGGAAAAGGAAAGGGGAAACGGTGATTAAAATATTTTTGGAGGAACAAAGTCCACGGAGCAAGCTGGCATGCACTCTTAAATCGAGCTGTGGAAACCTTAATACTGGCCCAGGAGTCAGCCAATCAGGAGGCTGAGAACCATATTTCCATAATGATGATTGGCTGGTGGACTGGAGGCTCAGCTGAGCTGAGGATGGGAGGAAAATGCTCTGCTGAGAAAATAGCAAAACAACTTTCTGGCTTTCTGTTGTTTATTGCATATTCTCCAAATGATTGTAGTGATTCATCCTTTAGGAAAGCTTGTTTTGAAAACAAAAGAGGCACAGTTGTTCATAACAAAAGTGATACTCAGCAGCCAAGGAGCTGCGCATAATCATACTCTTTCATTTTTCTTTAAAATAAAACTTAGGTCTCCTGAATTTTTTCTTTTTTTTTTTTTTTTTTTTTTTTTTTTTTTTTTTTTTTTTTTTTTTTTGTCTTTTGTCTATTGTCTTTTTGTTGTTGTTGTTGTTGTTGTTATTGTTGCTATTTCTTGGGCCGCTCCCGCGGCATATGGAGGTTCCCAGGCTAGGGGTTGAATCGGAGCTGTAGCCACCGGCCTACGCCAGGGCCACAGCAACACGGGATCCGAGCCGCGTCTGCAACCTACACCACAGCTCACGGCAACGCCGGATCGTTAACCCACTGAGCAAGGGCAGGGATCGAACCCGCCACCTCATGGTTCCTTAGTCGGATTCGTTAACCACTGCGCCACGACGGGAACTCCCCTGAATTTTTTCTAACCAAGTATGTGAAGACTTCCTAGGAGATGCTCAGAGGTTTGATTTAAATTATGAATTAGACAGGGGTTGTGATTTCTGATAAACATCATCTTTGCTTTATTAATCTGTCAGCTTTGTGAAATATGCATAAATACAGTGTACTTTGTAAAGTGTGGGAACATCTTTAAATTCTAGCACCAAAAGTATTTGAAATACTCTCACTGTTAAGGGGATTCTACTGCTCTCCAAAAGAGCTGTATTAGGAAATCTCTTTCTTGGAGTCATGTATGTGTGAAAGCGAAATATACATTTATCAGCGTATTTGGTGTTACTCTCACAAAGGTTCACACATACATAACAGTCCACTGTCATTAAGTCTTAGAGATTTTTGAAAACAACCAAAGGAGGAGCAGAAAAAGAGAGATGGACTAGAACACGGCTGTATCCTGCTGCCTTTTGGCCCTCCGCTGCTTGGTGGTTTGTATTTTATTGTAGTTGTTTTAGCTTCAAATAGAGCGGTGACAACATTTCACCTCCACAGTTTTAAATTGGGTTTTACAATTATTTTTTTCACAAACCATCTTTCTGGAAGTGAGAATAATTCCATAATGCAGATTAAGCAGAAGTATTTTTCAGTCTCTCCCAGTGACCATTCCTTGGCTGGCTAACAGACCAGCCATTCAGAAGCAATTTTCTTCAGGCTGAAATTATGTGCTGACCGTAGCAGATCACTTTCCATAATAACCCTTCCCCCACCCAACGCTAAATACAATCTGTCTCCTACTCACTGTAATAACGTGCAAATGACTGTAATTTTGCAGACAAGAAACAGCCCAAAGTGAAACGTGTCTAAACAGAGGTCGATTTGAAAAATCAGGGCTATTACCTAAATCTGTAAAATACATATTGTAATAAAACCAGCAACAGCAATCTCCAATAAGTAGTTTTTTAAAAATGTAGCTTGTGTTTTGATCTTCTTTATGCACCCGGTCTACCCTGGCATAAAAGAAAAATCCTTTTCCACAAATGGTTTCATTACACGCGATGTAAATTGCCTTACTTTGCTAACTGATCTGCAGACCCTGCTCGGGCACCCATTCAGATAGAGTAGCACACACCACATTGTAAGGGCTGGGCCAAGAGGAGGTAAGATTTCAGATACTTAACACTGACCTACATCACGGCTCCCTCAATGTGACTAGTGTACAAATGTTTTCCTTTAGAAGAATGTGCTGCTTTGCAGTATTTGCTGGGTTCCCTGGGACTGTAAGGCATACAAGGGACAAGATCTGGATACTTTTGGATTCTTTTCAAGTTGAGGATTGTGAGAAGGAAGGGGAAAATGCCTCCATATGTAGGGAGAAACTGCCCTTTTAACTTTACATGGCTTCACTATTAAACTTCCTTGTAGTCCTGAATCAGAGCAGGGAAAATTTGTTTTATAGCATTACAATTTGTTTAAACGAAATTGTATTATAAAGATTTTTAAAAAAATTTTATTTCATGGCATATGGAAGTTCCCAGCCCAGGGATTGAATCCCAGCTGCAGTTGCCGCAACTCTGGCTCCTTAACTCACTGAGACGGGCGGGGATGAACCCCATGCCTCCTCTGCAGCCACTGCCATGGGATTCTTAACCCACTGTGCCACAGTGGGAACTCCATGGAGATTTTTGAAGAGAGACATTATTCTCCTTCCCTTGGATGTAGGGTCTCTTTGTTACACCCTAAGGAATTTAAATTGAAGGTGAACTTAGAGGGCAAAGAAATGACCTGAAACGTTAACACAGCTGTGTTCTGCAGTGTGTATAGATGTCTATATTTACAAAACGTATCTCAGAATGTCTACCAGTCTCTCCTGACCTATCGTCCATGGCAGGGTGAACACCATCTGGGTCTTTCTTCCCTAACCACTCCCCCCATCCCCCATGGGGAAGGACCGGAAATGTTTGTGCTGGGTTCTCTCTCTTCATTAGACATCTGCTTCTTGGCACTTTATTTTGGTCCAGTGGTATTTCAGGATATGGCAAAAACGTCAGATGTTTGACCGAGAAACACTGCTCATCACTTTTGGAGACAGTTATCTAGACATACATATTGTTAAAAATACTCTATAGAAACTTGAAATGGATTTAGTAAGCATGTGTGAAAAGGCAAAGTTTTCTCTAAAAGACCTTTCCTGGGTAGGCAGTTAGGATGTGGCCCCTAGGTAAAGTGAAGAAATGGTTAGTATTTGTACGGATGTCTTAATAAATCACCAACCCCATGTTCCCTAGAAACCAGGGCAGGTCACCTGCCCACAGCTTTGAGGCAGGTCTGTTCGTGAACAACCCCAGACAGGATAAGACTCCAAAATCTTCCTGGGCAGCCAGAAAGCTTCTCATTAGGTCTAAATTAAGTTCTGTTTCTCATAAAATAGGTCCATATCCAGGTAGGGTTTTTTGGTTTTGTTTTTTAGAACTTTGCTTGTCACTTTCCCCCCTTTTAGTCTTGAGTAACTCTCTCATGTCAAGCTTGGCATAGATTTAGAAAAGCTAGGCCCACGTATAGACTCTCTTCCAAATAAACAAAAATCCAAGAAATTCTTTCTCTTTCTTTTGGCTGCTTCCTGGCATATGGAGTTCCGGAGCCAGGGATCGGATCCAAGCCACAGTTGTAACCTACACCGCAGCTGCAACAACGCCTGATCCTTTAACCCACTGTGCCAGGCTGGGGATCATGCTTGCATCCTGGCACTGCAGAGATGCTGCCAATCCCATGGTGCCACAGTGGGAACTCCAACATCCAAGAAATAATTTCGGATCCTTAATGATATACCACAAATCGGAGAAAATAGGCACCAGAGAAAGACCACCACGTTTTCCTGTGTTACGCCTTGAAGCCCCTGGCCTCCTTGGCATTGAGTTCTCTGCTCTTAAAAAGAAGGAAAGGTCTCATGCTAAGACTTGTGGAAGCAGTACTTGCAGGAGAGCCGGTGGTGAGGTGGTGACGGTTCTTAGAGATGGGGCAGCACTCTTGAACTGCTCCTTTACACTATCTTTCTGCCCCTCCCATCCCGACATTCCCCCTAGACTCCTTTCCAGACAGCTCCACCCCTCCACCACATCTCTGAGTAGACACATACTAAAATGTAAAATTACAAAGTGCACAGGTTATACAATCGTGTACTAGTATTATCACTTATATGCATGTGGAAATCAGTACAGAGACTAGTCCGTTCCTGTGGTCTAGATGAGCGATGAAGATAAAATTTCCTCTTCTAAAATGTGGTAGAACTTCCCAATTTTCTGAGGGGAGTAGCTCTGATTTTCTAAGCTGGTAGTTAATTATCTTAATGTCATTCATCAATTAGCTGATAGCCCTCTGGTGTCTCTTGATTGGCCCCTTTGTCAAACAAAACAAAACAAACACACACAAAGCCAGCAGAACAACTCTGGCTGATTCAAGTCTCTTGGCAGAACTTGGAGGGCAGGGGGTGGGGGTGGGTTGTGAATAGGGTGTGGAGATGTTGGAATGGAAGGAAAGAGCTTGAGTTTATCCAGAATGGTTTGGGTTAAATATGTGATTGAATTTGGCAGAAGCCTTTATCTTTTACTCACTATGGGGTTTATGAAAAAGGTTTAAGAGTTAGAGTTGGGTGTGGAAGTTAGAGCAGATTATTTGAGTATTAGGAAGCCTAAACTAGTATTAGTTTTACTAAATCTCTGTTGCAGAACCTGTGATTTGCTTTTACCCAGGGAGTGTGTTGGAGGAATGCTTCTATCCTTTTTGAACTTCATCAGGTCTTATTTTCTATGCCTTTTCAAGTATAGTGATTTTAAGAGCTAATCATTGATTTTTTCCAAGCTGATATCACACATGGGATAGCCATGGTCTTCCAAAGGCTGAAATATAGATAATACTCCAAGGAGACTGGGAGTGCCTGAGTAATCTGGTTCTTTGAGGAACCGTTCTTGTGAAAGAAAGAAGCAAAGTTAAAAAATCATTGTGTATGTCCTCTTATCAATGGGACACACACAAATTGTAAAATGTGTACATTCAAAGATATAAAACAAACGTCATAGTTAAAATGGAGTATAAGTAGATATCAGATTGTCTCATCTGCCCCATTTTATTTGTTAATGTACATCTTTGATTTGAATACAAATCTATTTAAGGAGATCTAAAGACATAAATTTCATTCCTCTAGTTTACATACCTCAGCAAAGTATGGAAACTGCTACTTCGTACTATTTGCAGCATCAAATCTAGGTCATCTTGGGTTGTGAAACAACTAATAGGCATTTTAAAAAGTGGAACTAAATATACTAAAAGTCCAAATATGAGTCAACAGCCATAACTTAAAACATGTAACTTAAATATCTTCACTGACCCACAAAATCATCATTGGATATTTATATCATAAGCCATCTTCTGCTAGGTCTAAGTCGCTTTGTGTCCACTTGACTCAGTTAAGACTTAAATTGCAGTTGTCATGTGGAAATTACAAACCCAGTAGTGTTGGATCTTTAAAACTTGCTTTTTATTAAATTCAGAGCACCGTTTGATTTTAAAATTTCCATATTACAGCTCTTAATAACAATGAAAAATTAAAACTAAAGGGACTTTAAAAGCTTAATATATATAAATACATTAGCCTAAGTATTTTCGCTGTTACAGTACAATACTGAACTTGTTATTTCACATTAACTTTTCTTGTCCTGTGACCTCAGAGTCCCATTAACTTGGTTGTTGGCATTTGTCCTACAATAAATTCTAAAATATGTTTGTGTTTTTGGTGGACTGCACAGGTGCAGTATTCAGTGGACTCTGACACCCCTCTCTCCCCAAGGTAGGGTTAAAGATTTGGGGGAAGGAGAACTCTGACAATCCTTCCGTTTAAAAATGGTACAGGGACTGTTTAAGGGGTTAATCTTCCTAGTGTATTTATCTCCCACAAATCGATTTTTTAAAAAAATGAGTCTGACCCGAGGTGTTAATATGGTTGGCTGGGACCTTATTTTTTATTTTTTTGGAGCGCCTAGGACCAGGTGGAAAGCTTTGTTACTAATTCCAGGGAAGAACCTTTGACGTAGTGGTGGTTAAATGGTTGCCAGTGTTCACACTTCATTGCTTGTGGACCAGAAGACTGGGAACAAAAGGGTTACTTGTTTCCTCACCGCCGCCTTCACCCCCAGATCGATTTTTCTTATTTAATCAGCGAGTAAAATGAGAGACACAGGGATTAAAAAAAAAAAAAAAAAGGAAGAAGGGCAAAGTGGTGGGGAAGGGTTGAAAGCCAGAAGCTTCAATACAGAAAATCAGTCTTGGGAGTTCGCGCTGCCGAGTCCTTGCAACACGGAAGGGAAGCCAGCAAAACGCTCGCAGTTATTTCCACACAGCCAGGCTCCCTTTTCGCTCGCTACGCGCTAGTGGCTCATTTGGCTTCCCTCTGCCACCGAGCGATCACATACATTATTTCCCCCAAGATAACACAATCAAACTTGTATTTACCGACATCCTCTCCTCGCAGCCTGTTTGAGATTTGTTTTAATAAATAAGTATTTTATGTGAATGATGTAGTAATTGAAACAGGCGCACCATTTTTTCCCCCATCTTACTGCAGGAGGTTCCTCAACCCCAATCTGGTTGGAAAATAAAACGCTTTGTCTCCACAACCACCCCCCACCGCACCCCCACCCGCTCTCAGTGTGTGTTTTATACGTGTGTATATCTCAACCCCCTACAGTAGCCAAGAGAAAGCAGCTAGCCAATGAGAGAGCCCAGTTTCATAAAAGCTGCTCTCTGATTGGCCGGATGAGAAAGGGCAATGGGAACAAAGAAAAGTCCCTTTCAGGTATAGAGGCTGAGAGCTCCTTTTGCTCCACTCCCCCTGTGTGTGTGTTGTGTTTCAGTCCTGATTTCAGTGTTGCAGAACAAGCTTGTTGTGTGTGTGCACCAGGGGGATTTTTCTTTTTTTTTAATTTTAATTTTTGCTTTTATAAAAAATACACAGGACGGTCTGTGACATTTGATGGTCCATCTTCTTTAATAATAAATTTGTTGAAGAGATTATAATTTCCAAAATAAAGCGGCTGCAACTAAACACATTCAATGCAGTTAGAAGGAAAAGGTCAACTCGATCCAATACAGACCGTAAGTACGGTTGCGTGGTGTGTCTCTATATAGCACTTAGCGGGGACTTCATGCAGGGGAATGTGCGAGTTTTATGCATTGAAATGAGGAACTAGTTACAGGGTTTGGCTTTTGCATTGAGAACAACAACCCAAGAAGGGTGAATTTTTATTCAGTGGAGGGTGAAGCATTTGTAACTTCTTCACACAAATTAAGCTTGACTGGGCACTTGGGGTAACTTAGAGTAAATTACCTTTTGGGCTCTAACCCAAGGAGAATAAAAGTGACACAGTTACAAATCCTGATCTGCAGTGTCCATTCTCTAGCGCACCTCACCCCACCCTCTCCTATCCTAGCTGGGCAGGACCCTCTTCCAAACCGAGCCAGGAAAATGGGGGCAAGGGCAGAGCAAGCCGATTTCTGTCTCTTGTCACATCTAGTGCCCAATAATTTAATATTAAACAAGGGAATAGTCACCCATTACATGTAATGGTTATAATTACCGTTTTCCACCTCCTTAAAAAAGCAAGCAGCAAAAACACCATTAAGGAGAAAAAAAAAAAAAAGCCCCACCCAACCCAAACAAACCCACAAATAGTAACAATGGTGTGTTTATTACAGGACCTGCCTAGAGAGCTAGCAAAATGTTTTTCTTTGTTTAAGACATTGGTGGGGGGGGGTCCCTAAAATCCAAGTAGCTTGGAAGTGCCCTCCCCGCTCGCCTGGTCGTCCCCATCCCGGCCCCTTGGGAAAGCCGACAAATTGGAGATAAGTTGAGGAAAGGTTTATAAGGTGTTTCTTTAAAACATCTGCTTTGCTCTTGTGCTCATTACATTTCACTCCTTCCGAACTTCCGAGCCTAGATCTGCGAGAAATGTTTCACATTCATAACTTGTAGCTGCTCCCACTGCAAGGGCGGGGGTGGGGGGAGGCGGCGGTGGGGGAGAGTGTGTGCAGGGGGAGGGGAGAGACCTTCAGCTTTTTTTTTAAAGACCAGATCAGTATTTTCTTGATACGCTTGTCACCATTTTTGTTCTCACGACAACCAATTGAGCCCTTGATCCTCACGTGATGTGAAAGGCTTGCACTGTAACAAAATCGCTTCTTTTAGATGGTTGGTTGTTGCTAACTCGCCCATCCCCCTCTCCCAGCCCCGACATTTCCAGCAAAGCGACTCTCCACTTCCAATCCATCAACAATTCATTACTGCTTTTAGCTTCCAAACGCCAGCTAATTAAAAATACTAAGCCAAGCTCTGGGGCCATCTGACTAAACACAGGAGGGGGTGGGCGAGGGAGGAGGAGGAGAGAAAAATAAATAAAAAGGAGACGCACCGTTTGCTGCGACTATAAATGGGAAAAACTGTCCTGAAAAAGGTCGCCTTAAAAAAATCTTTTTTTTTTTCCCCTCTAATTATCGAATTACCACATGACTGATTGACTTGAGCGACAGCAGATTTTTTTTTTTTTCTCCCCCTCAGGGACTTATACTAGGAACTCGGTTCCTTTTTCTTAAAACAACATAAAACAGGAAAACATCACATCCTTTAGGTTTCGAAGACTGAACCAATTTTAAACGCCGTTATTTTCCCCACCCCGCCGACCCCCGCCCCGAGCGAAGGCTGTTAAAACTGGTTTATCAGCTCCCTGAATCCTCTGCTCCCCTCCCCCTCGCACCTTTCTTGTTCTCCTCTTGCCGGGCTTCTCGTCCCCCCCCTTTCCTCCTCCCCCCTCCCCACCCCCCGCGTCCCCCTCCTTTCCTCTTAAGTTAGTTCAAGAAATCAAATCTGTCAGGACGGGCGGAAAAATGCCACTTCCCGACTAACAGGCGGAATCCAGCCCAGATTTTCAGTCCTTTCTTCTTATTCTTTCTTCCCTTTCACTAATTTATCCCGATGTTAGCACATTCTGTCTTGTTACTAGCGGACGCCTGTAGGTTTGCTACATGGGATCATTACTTACTGATCACGGTGACTCTGAAGTCTGGAACTGAAGGCGGAATGAGAAGTTGGGAAAACTTTTTTCTCTAAGCTCGCTCTCTTTTTTTAAAAAACTATTATTCTCGATGCTTGTTAAGAGGAAAAAACCCTTTTGGTGCTTCTGTTGTGAATGTGAAACATTATCTTCCAGCTGTACAGTGACACATTTTTTTAAGGAGAAAAGGACTGATTCGTTTGCCAAAAGGGGGATGGGGAGGTGGAATAATGTTATCGAGTGATTATTCTGGCTGAGATGTGTTATTTGGTTCCTTCCTTCTTGATCATTTGGTGTTTAAGTAAAATGAGGCACAGGCTTGTTTGCCGAGTGGAGTGGGAAAGGCATTTTGATTTGCTGGCCTAATTAAAAAATGATAAAGGATTAAAGGTAAGCAATGTCTGTGTGTGTGTGTGTGTGTGTGTGTGTGTATGTATATTTATTTTTTTTTTTCTTGACAACTGTTAAAAAGGGGCTGATCCCTTTAAAAACCGTTTTAACTGATCTTTGTCAAACACACACTCATTTGCGGTCATTGAGGCCACCTTGGCGCAGATCACTTAAAGTGTATGTCTTAATCAGTTTCCCGTACAGTCAGTAGCACCATATTTAACAGACTGAGCAAGTCTGTGACCTAGGAATACGGTAGAATTGTTTAGATGTAATTTTTTTTCTCTCCAAAGGCAGATATTTAGCCTTTTATTTAACACTGTCTTTTCTTTAATAGAGAAATGCTCTTAAAGACGTGTGTGTATATTTCAAGAATAAAATTGTATTAACTGTTGGGAAAGACAGGATAGGAGAGGGGGGTATGGGTATGGGGGGGCGTATTGGTTGTTTGTTTTTTTTTTCTTTTTTTTTTGTTTTTTTCCTGTTCCTTACTGGGAACAAAAACAGATTGCCCAGACAATTTGTAAAAAGAAGTAATAAAATTAGAAATGAGAAGAATTTAGTAACATCATTCTGAAACTAGTCTCAGAGAACTTCCAGGGTCTGGTCTTTTAAATTGCAAGATCTAGGACATGTTTAAGGATGTTTAAAGCGTGTTCCTTCCTCTTGTCTGAGTGTTCAGGCTGTGTTTCTGGGGTTGTTATCATGTGTATGTGCCAGAAAGAAAAAATCCTAAACTCTCTCTTTTTTTTTTTTTTTTTAAACCTTTCTGGACTTGACTCAGATCCTTAAGATATTTTGATGCCTTTAAAAAAGTGATTATCCTTGTGCTGTTCATAAAGGGTTTTTCTTTTTTAGCTACTGTGAGATGCTTACTGTCATGGGTATGTTTTTCGGGTTTGGTTATTTTCCTTTAAACCTGATATTGGACTGTGGAGACAATACATGAACCACTTTACTCTCCATCCTTCCCTGTACCCCTTACTGACTCCCCAGTATTAATCGTTTTTTATTCTGGTAACACCCAGACAAGAAATATTCGACTTTTCCCCCCTTCACAGGAAAAGGTGGACCTGGACTGAAGGGTGTAAAAATCCCTGGACACATTCCTGGGGCAGGAAAAAGAAGAGGAAGATTAGAAGATTTTTTTTTTTTTTTTTTTTTTTTAAGAGAAAGCCCAGCGGAGCTAAACGAATGTCCCCTCATCTCCAAAGGAAAGTTCATCGGATTTTTATTCTAGAGAGCTCATCTTCAGGATGTCAGTGAACATTTCTACGGCAGGAAAAGGTGTGGATCCAAATACGGTTGATACTTATGACAGTGGCGATGATTGGGAAATCGGGGTTGGAAATTTAATAATTGATTTGGACGCTGATTTGGAGAAGGACAGACAGAAATTTGAAATGAATAATTCCACCACCACCACTAGCAGCAGCAACTCCAAGGATTGTGGAGGTTTGGCCTCAAGTGGGGCCGGTGCTACCGCAGCCTTAGCTGATGGCCTAAAATTTGCTTCTGTTCAGCCCTCTGCTCCCCAGGGGAATTCACACAAAGAGACCAGCAAATCAAAAGTGAAAAGGAGTAAAACTTCTAAGGATGCTAATAAATCTCTGCCTTCTGCTGCCTTGTATGGGATTCCCGAGATCAGCGGCACTGGCAAGAGGCAGGAAGTCCAAGGGCGCCCTGGAGAGGCAACTGGCATGAATTCAGCGCTGGGTCAAAGTGTGAGCGGCGGCGGCGGCGGCGGCGGCAACCCGAACAGCAATAGTACCAGCACCGGCACCCCCGCTGCCACCGCGGGGGCGGCCTCCTGTGGGAAAAGCAAAGAGGAGAAGCCAGGTAAAAGCCAGAGCAGCCGAGGCGCCAAGCGGGATAAGGATGCGGGGAAATCCAGGAAGGACAAGCACGACCTGCTTCAGGGCCACCAGAATGGCAGTGGCAGCCAGGCCCCCTCCGGGGGGCACCTCTATGGCTTTGGGGCCAAGAGCAATGGAGGTGGCGCGAGCCCCTTCCACTGCGGGGGCACTGGGAGTGGCAGCGTCGCGGCTGCTGGGGAAGTTAGCAAAAGTGCCCCGGATTCAGGGCTCATGGGAAACTCTATGTTGGTAAAGAAGGAAGAGGAGGAGGAGGAGAGCCACAGGCGAATCAAGAAACTGAAAACTGAGAAGGTAGGATAAAGTCGCCTTCCTAGATCTCGTACTTTCCTCTTTGTGTGTATTTGTGTGGGTGTTGGGGGGGGGTGCCTCTGTGTGCCTCACACCTCTTCTTCGTGCTTTCTGGCTCTTTGTGAGATTTCTGTGCATCCTTTCTACGGACGGTGGGGATGGATGGGGGAGCTTACTTGGTGCAGTGTTTAGCTCTTGCTTCAGCTGCTGCTTGTGCTAGCGTTTGGGTCCCCAGGTGGGAGGGCCTGAATGTTCAAAGAACCTTTCCCCCCACAGGAGGGCTCCTGGCCAGTCAGCCAATTGCGGTGTGCTTTTAATAGAAAACCTGCTCCTGTACCCACTTAACTCTTGTCCTTGTTTCTTGTTGAAGGAGAACTGTCTTCTGTTTTCCTTCACATGTCCCAGAATTTCTGGGTACTGTGTCCTTAGGTGCAAGGTTCATGTTCCCTCCTGGGAGAGGTATGTCGAGGATTCCGATTTACACTCCACCCTCAACCCATTTATTTATTTTTTATGATGTTCTCCGAAACGGTTCTATCAAAGGATATCATCCTGTTTTCGGTGCTGAACTAAACCTTGGCATCCCAGGCTCATTGGTTTCCTGTGTAGGAAAGAATGGAATGGTTTTGGTGGCTGCTGGGACTCATTCTTTGCTCCCTTGCCCAGTTCTTAGCTGGAGACTTAAAGAGTGTTATCGCTTGGATTTCTAGTTTGACCTGGGAGCTGAAAGGTTGGTGAGAAAAGTGAAATAGATTGGGTTGATTGGTGTTCTGAAATGTGGAAACGTAGCCAAAAGATACTAGAGATCTGTGTTGCATTTAAGCAGTGGGGAGCCTCGGCTTAGGCAGTTTGGATCTTTCCTCCCGTCTTTGTCATTGTCTTAAAGTCCACTTAGACACACTGCCTTTGAAAAATTGGCCCCAATGCTGTGCCGTTTAGTGCTGGAGGCCTTGGACTTGCTGGTCTGGCAATTACTGTGCATTAAGTTTTGTCCCAGAATTGCAGGCACTCTGTTCATGGAGCAGGTTGGAAGTGAGCTGGTGGAGTGTGTGCTATGTCTATAAAATTAATCTTTAGATTAATTCTAGATTGTGACTTGCAGAAGCAAAATTCATACCATGTGGTTTGTGGCATGGTTGTTTGGATATATGCTTATTAAATAAGGTGATTCTTGCTGTTTCTAACTTGATCAGAATTGGGAATGCCTTGGGGTGAATGTTTCTGTGCACAATTGCTCCCTGTTGTCTGTTTACACCTTTTTATTTGTTTTCATGGGTTTCAGATTTAAATGGGCGTATGGGGATGAAGTTTTGGTTTTATGATCTTCGAAGTTGACGAAAGGTACCCAAAGATGTAGATAATGCCGACATTGCAAAAAGCCTCTGAACGTCTGGTTCTTTTATTCATATCCCCATGGTCAGACAGCGTTTTACATGGATGAACTGAAATAATCCAGGTTTCGCTTCGTATGCTTTAATGTGTAGTTTCACATAATTTCTTCTAAAAGGCATTGTGAAATCTTATTCGTACAGTAGGGCATTTACTTTTGTTGCCAATAGTCTTCAAATTGCAGTTCTAATCTGCTCTAACTATCTAGATGAATTGCCCTAATCCAGTGCTCACAATGGCTGTGGTTAAGGAGTCAGAGCCATTTGATTGGATTCACTGCTGCCTGGAATGTGGGAGGTACTGCCCTTTTGCATTCCCCTTAGCCTTTTAATCTTCCAGCCAAATGTTCACATTCAACAATTTTGTTTAGCTGGCAATCGGAACATTTCAGTATCTCAAAGGCTGCTGTCATGGCAACTGAGATTAGAGCGTGGTGTCGGTTCTCCAGTTTTTGTGTTCTTTTCACTTTCCAGTCGCAGAGGAAACTGGATGAAAAATGGAAGAATTAAATTATTCATGTACTTGCAACTCGTCTTCAGTCAGAGCAGTATAAATGTGATAATGTGAGTTACCTAATGAAGAGCAAACAAGTCTGGATGGGCCTGGAGTGGAGGAGGGGAGCAAGCATAGTGCATTTAGATTCACGCCACTGCCAACCATGGCTACTGGTTGTGGGCACAGAGATCCTTCAGGGATGGCTCTGAGGGCCTTCAACCCTGCAGTGTTGGCCATTCTCTGTCAAGCTGGGGTGTTGGCTCAGGATCTGGAGCACTGTTCCTTCAGGCTTTCCACCCCACCCCTACCCCACCCCAGAAGGACTTCTCTTCAGACGGCTTTCCTCCTTGGCACACAGAGATGGCACTCCCTTATACAAATGCCACCCAGGGAAGTGACTCTAACTCCACAAACGCTTGGTTGTATAAAAATCGCCTTCAATTTAGAAAATACGTCCTGATGATGGGAGGGTACCTATTTAGGAGGGAAAGATTTGGTAGGATAAAGTTTACCTGACAGAAGTGTTCACTGAGGCATCCTTTGAGAAAGATTTTTTTTTTTTTTTGCCGTTTTGTACAATATTGTAATTTCAGCCTTGCCTGATTATTTGGGCTTGTGAAGAGTGTTTCAAAAATGAAGATGATTAATTTTCAGCCATCCCATGTGGCTCATGAGGGGCCCAACATGAAAACCAAAGGCCAGGGGACTAGTGTGTAATGTGGTATGCATGTGCTTTTTTTTTTTTCCTTCTGGTTGGATGGTTCACAGGAGATTCATAAGACTTGCTGTCACCGGTTAATTTTCACAGCATGCTTAAATGTCTATTTTTGGTCTGTTTATTCTGTTTCTTCACTACACAAAGTCGTGTAAAACATGATAAATTGGACCTTATGAAACCTAATTAAATCAATGAGTGTTCTACTCCTTTATGTGGAAACCGCAAGTATGTTGTAAAAGTCGCCACTCCCTTAATACGTGAACAAAATCAAAACATGCCATAATTCTAAGATGTTTGAGCTATATTTCTATAGCCATTTTGTGGTTAAGCCACCAGTGACATGTCTGAATAAGTAGATTTGACGGGTTGGCTTTTGGTTGTTAAAACCTGCTTCTCCACCTGCCTACCCCCGCCTTTCTTTTGAAGCATAATAGCCTGTTTTTGAGGCTCTTCTGCATGTATCCTCTTTAGCCTCAGTCTTACAGTTTTGAGGTTATCAGTTGCAGGCATTCAGCTGGGCTAAATAGGTAAATACAGTGTACGGGTTTATTGGATGGCTGTGAATTTGAAAAATGCATGGCAGAAATCTTAAAAATAGCTGAGACTTCAAATACACACGAAAGGCCCAGGAGATCTTAGAGTTGGGTCTTAGGGTTCTGACTTTTCAGTACACTTTCCGAAAAGAGAATGATTTCTCTAATATCATGCTGCTTTCATTAAGCTGGTCCTTAGCAGTCTAAATGTGGTGTCTACAAATGGACCTGTCCATGAAGGATATCATTCATTTTATTTTATTCTCCTGTAGAAGCCTTTTTACACTTCCCTAGGGAATGCTGGCACATTTTCTAAGTGAGTGTGAGCAGCTGAAGAACATATTTTGATTAATGAGTTTTGTGGATGATATGCTCTCCCCCGTCCTCCAAATACAGTGCCCCTGACAAATTCTGCTTAGAGAGTGCAGTTTATCTACTGTGAAATAAAAGGGCAGAAAGGTCACTTGCTATAATTAAAAAACAAAGTCCATTGTTGTTGGACAGCAAACTGTTTTGAAAGCTACATAAGGGATTTAGCTGTTAAAAATGTTGGTAACTAAGGGTGGCTCTCAGTCAGCATTGATGCAGCTGCTTTCTTTTCTGTAGGCTTCCTCGGAGGGGGACAGGGCTTTTCAGATGGGTACCCAGGGGGCTGCCCGTTCTCCAAGGAAGTTTTCTGTGAGAACCCGCGGAGGCTTGGCTATTGGGTGACCAGGCACATCGCTGGGTTCTGAGCAGAGTATTTGAGATCTGCTGTGTTTCTTTTTTTGTTTTTTTTAAAAAATGCAACTGATCAAGATTGTGCTAAGAGAGATAAATAATGTTTAGCAACTTTTAATAACTTTGCAGATAGTCTGTTAAAAAAAGAGGCGGGGGGCAGGGATTGACCGTCTAAATGTCAATGAGGTTAAGAATGCTCTTCCAGTGAAATTGCTTGGCCGCAAGATGGTTTTAATTAGAGTGTTATAAAGACTTATTTTTCCTAAGCAGCATTTTATAGTTAGTAAATGAAATGTATGCCGAAAGTGCTAAGCAGAAATCTCCCTAACCACAGAGGTGTTCAATAACCAGGTTCAAACTACATGGAAAGAACCATCTGTTCTTCGTTTTCAGCATGAAAAACACGGATTGAATGGCTGAGATTTGCTCCAATTTTGACTGTGTGTGCGTGTTTTTTTTTTTTTTTTAATTTAAAAAAGTTCACCTGGTACTTCACAGGAACTCGAAATTGCAGTAATATGAGCAACACTGTGAAAACACATGTTCCGACATTTATTTTAACCAGTTCCACTTTTATTTAAAAGATTTCCAGAAGCCCAGCCATTGAACACTTTATAATGGTTATTCGGTTCCTGCAGGCAATCCCAATGAGGGGTCAGTTCTTCAAAGATCTGACTGTTTAGTCCGCACCTGAATTATTCTGTCAATTTTCCCCCTGGAGGCAAGGGAGGGGGGAGGCAGAGGCTCTCCCAGGCTAACTCTGGTCAGCCTTTATCGGTTAATCTAATTGTAGGTGGTAGCATCCTGGGCTGGTTGTTGGCTCTGCACAGACGTGCTCTGGTTCGGAGCTGTGAGTCTCAGATTGTTGATAATGAGGGAAATATTCTTTGAAGGATGATAACTTTGGAGCCCTTGACTTTTAGATGCTAAGCTTCTGGGTTCTGGTTTTAGTGAGAGCCCTGGGTAAAACATTATCCCCGGCCTTTGTTTGAGGTCTTTTATAGAAGCTAATGACTGGGCTTGTGCCTCTCGGAGATAAATGACATTATCTCTGAGTGGGCTGACAGGAAACAGACATGTTAATGGTGAAGCTGCGGGGAGGATCTGCCCCGGTTCTGACAAAAGAGTGGAGAAGGGACCCCTGGTTGTGGTCATTAACACATAATGCATTCTTGCTCTTCCTAAGAGGCCCTTGATAATTGGAAAGCTATTTTAGCCACAAGCACTTAAATCATAAATCTACTACTCCTAGTTCCTTTGCATTCTTAAAAGTAGCCAAGTCATGTGTTTTTTGTTAACAAGTGTGTGATCTGGCTCTTTAAAAGGGTGGCAGTGCCAGGCGGTGTGGCAGTGACGTTTGGGAGGGCTACACATCCCACTGTTCCTTTATCAGATGGGATCTCTCTTTTGTCTTTCGCCCCCAGCTCAGTCATCCCTCTACTTTAATACACAAAGAAGGGGGTCCAACAACTACAGAGAAATCACTTTTATGCTGGAAGAGGTCTCGCGGGAGAGGGATAAAAATCTATATTTTATAAGTTGGGGAAAAGATTTCGTGCAGCGATTTGAATGTGATGAAACCTGCCTTTTGAAGTGTATGTTTAAAAAGTCATGGGTATAATTGAGTTTCAATGCAGTTTAAACTCTCTGCTTCTTGAACGGAGATAATTGCCATGTTGAACACACTCTAGAGGTGTAGAAGAGGTGGAAGGATCATGTTATTCTATTCTTTAATATTAAGCACTGGAAGTTTTTCATAGTAATTACTGTAGCACAACATAGTTTTGATTGCCAGTGATCTGAACATCAAGGGTTTTGCTTGAATACTAAACAGTTTATTCCTAAGTTACTTGGGTAGTATTCTTGTAGAACATGGAAGCTAAGGGAATTCTGGGCTATCCTTAGCAACATCAGAGTGGAAATAATGCTTCTCCACTGGGACTATTGTCATATAATAATAATACCCTCTTCATCTGTACGTTTAAGGTTATAGGGAAAGTGAACAAGTGAAATTCTGTCCCAAGAATGACTTAAGTCATCCTTACAGGCTCATGCAGGGATCTTACTGGTATTTGGTGCCTGTTATTTATTTCATAGGTGTGAGTATATACATGTTATAATTGCATGTGTGGATGTTGGGTTGGGAGTGGATTGGGAGCATTTAGTTAGCATGGGCTTTGTTCTTTTAAAAAAGTCACAGTTGATTTTCTGTTCCACTCTGCTGCAAGGTAATTAGCCCTTCTTTGTCTGTGCAGTGCTCTCTCCTGGCTGAAGTTTCTTTAGTGACTTCTTGCTCTTGGTTGTACTTTCTTTTTAATTTAAGCGAAAGGTTTTGGCAGTTGGAACAAAGCCTTTGCAACTGAATGAAAGGCTGTTAAACAATTCGTAGTGGATTGATCATCAGGCTGTTTGCAATGTTATTTTGAGTGCTCTAAGGGCATCCAGAAGGGGAGATTGGTACTTTGCTCCTAAAGCTAAGTTTTGCATATCTGCTTAATTTTGGTTAGAAATACCTTTGGGAATGTATTAAAATAGATGACGGGGTTTTGCCTGAAGAATTAAAGAGATTACCAAGCAGATGTTATATTTTGATAAGTCAGTGGCTCTTGAACTGCGTGGATCTCCTCTAGTACCCAGAAGAACTGCCCTATGAAGCTAAATGAGAATTTAAAAAATATGTATTTTGGTTGTAATAGAGAACTCAAAGGGGGAAGGGTGTTTCTGTTAAAACAAATGGGTTTGAAGTGATGAATAAATACGACTGCTGGTTTTTCAAAGCTACTCTTTCTTCTTTCTCATCCCCACCTCCCAGCGCAGTTTATTATTCATTGTGACTCTTCTAGCACAACTACTGAGCTTTTTGCAACTCCTAAGAATCCTCATTCTCAACTAGCACCTTAAGAGAAATGTGCCCACAGGGACATCTAGGCATATTCCAATCATGCCATGTGAATGAAGTTTTTAGAGTTTAAAACTATATTGATTATATTTCACGTTGTCCTTAAAGATTTTAGAAAGCAGATATTTAGGTTGTGGAATTGGCTTATTATGTTAACCACAGAGCAGATGGCATGGAGCCATAGACGTATAATTTTACTTAAAGGGACTTTTAAGGTTTTGATGTGTTTTCTTTTCCTCTTATTTCCCTGATGGCTTCTTTTTATTGAAGGGTAACTTAAGGAGACCTGGTAGCAATTTTACTGCCTTTCCCCTGACAGTTTGAAATAATAGCTCGGTCTTTGGTTGCACTGATCTTCTACTAGTCAACTTGATTCTGGTTTTTGTCATGTGGCAGTGAATTAAAAAAAAAAAAAAGTGTTGGTAGTATGTTTTAAGAAATGGACTCTTTTATATGCTTCAATTAGCAACAGACGACAAAGTTCCAATTGGTCACACTTTCATAAACTCCTAGAAGTCCCTGTTCGTCCTTTTGATTAAAGAAAACTCCTGGTTTGGTTTCTCAGGAAAGCACATCTGGTTCCCTGGCAGCTTTAGGTCCTTCTTTTTGTCTTTTCGAATTAGTCACTGAAGGTTCAAAGGTCCTCTCTAAGTTGTTCCTTGTTAGGTTAGCAAGCTTTCCCCATCCTTGAGGGCCGTCCTTTTTTTTTTTTTTTTGGTTGCTACACGCACCACATGTTGGAATTTACTTGACATAAAAGTACCATTTGTTTCTGTGCCTGAGTTTTACAGTTTTACCCATTTTTCACATAGAACATCATCAGGATGAGCTGGAAAGCATCTCTTTTAACTTTTTTTTTAACAAAGTGTGCATAGCCAGACCAGATTACTTTTGGATTTCCTGTCACCTCCTTGGCTGATTTATGGATGGCTCATGTTAAAAGCAACAATAATGTTTGAATTGGAAGGGTTGAAGCCTCGGGTTTTCATTCTTCATGGAGAACTGTTTATTTGTGTGTGGTTCACCACAGTACATGGATAATGCTATCAAATCTGTGCTTTATTATAGGCTTATGACTAGCACAGCAGCACTTCAGTTATGTGTTTCTGCCTTTTAGTTCTTTGCCAGCTCTTTTGTGATGGAAATGAAATTAGAACCAAATCTTTGCAGCCAAGGGGAAAATAGGCACAACAAATAGAAATTGTCCCTTGAGCCAGTTCAGAAGTAAGCAGTGGTGATTTAAGAAACATTTTTTTCTCAGAGTAAATGAGTTCCATAGGAAAAAAAAAAAAAAGGACTCTCGATTTAACTTTTCCACAAAGATCTGTGGAAGATGAGCCGAACACTTGGACAAATGGAGGCTGTTCCAACAACGAGGCTTTCTCCCTTTATATTGTCTCACATCTGAACTAACTGATTGCAAAGCAGTTCACATTCCCAAACCTTTCAACTGCTTTGAAGGTGGAATTTGAGTTCAGTAATATTGTTGGCTTCTGCTCCCCAAAGGGAACAACATGATTTTAGAACAGAGCAATTGAGCCTTTCCGCATCAAACTCCATTTGGCCAATTGTCTCCATTTACATTCCTTGCCCAAATCCTTCACCAGCCTTTCCCATGATGCCGCAGCAGATGCCAGACACTGAAGTAGAAAGCGAGCAGCTGTTTCCATTACTCCATTGCTGCATTATCCTCCGCAATCTGCTTGCCTTTTTGCTCCCCTCCCCCACCTGAAAAAAAAAGAAAGAAACCTTCTTTCCCTCTGACGTTTGCCTGCTCGGGGTTTATCAGCCAGCAGGTTTTCTATCTTATCAGGACCACGGATTTCTTGGGAAGGCCCAGGTTATTGTTTGCGGCAGGGGAGCAGATGGAGGGCCCTGGGCCCCCGGGGGCGTGGCCCGGCGGCGCGCTCCCGATGGTGGGGGCCCGAGGCGGGGGCGCGCGCCGCCGGGGCGCGCCCTCCTTCCCTCCCCGGACCCGTTTATAGCCCTGAGCGCTGTAAATCTGTCAGCTCTTCACGACGCCTTCACCTCTTTCTTCATTTGCTCCGGCTTCTAGTTTGACAACGTTCCCCTGAGGCGGAATTCTAATCTGCTTCCAATTAGTTGCAAAATGTGACTGAAATTTCCACGTTATGACTGCTGTTTTACTTGCACGCACACATCTAGAAACAAATTAATGCTCTTGAATATTTATTTTTTGAGTCCTTGGATTTACTTTAAGAGGAAGAGTTTCCAACTGTTTGGAATGACTTCCAGGATTTGCCTCCCCCTCCCTTATAATACCCTCAGTTTTTTTTTTTTTTTAAAGAAAAACACAACTACGGTGTGCCCTCCCCATCTCTTAAGTCTTTTCCATCTTTTCAAGATTTCTCCAAATGTATTATGTATGTTTAAGGTATACAAATAAATTTCGAAGTTCCCGTCGTGGCGCAGTGGTTCGCGAATCCGACTAGGAACCATGAGGTTGAGGGTTCGGTCCCTGCCCTTGCTCAGTGGGTTAACGATCCGGCGTTACCCTGAGCTGTGGTGTAGGCTGCAGACACGGCTCGGATCCCGCGTTGCTGTGGCTCTGGCGTAGGCTGGTGGCTGCAACTCCGATTCGACCCCTAGTCTGGAAACCTCCATATGCCGCGGGAGCGGCCCAAAGAAATAGCAAAAAGACAGACAAAAAAAAAAAACAAATAAATTTCGTAGTATTTCTAAAATAAGGATGTTTGCCCAAGTTTAATGGAGAGGGTCTTCCTGGTGCAGTGTTTTAATGGAACACAAAGAGACTCAAATTCAAATTCGCTGCCACGTATAGCTTAAGTGTTTTGGTCAAAACGCAAAGGACTTGGGACGCACTTTTAAATTCTTTAATTTGCTACTCAAAAAATAAATTAGGTCATTAATTGACTTAACGAATAACAAGGGCAGCGGTAAAGATGTAATTATGTGTACTGTTACCCGGCAAGTTTGTGTCTCCATCCTGAGCACACTCTCCTGAGCACACCTTCTGGAAGCTGTTGGAAATTCTGGACTGCAGTAGGTGTAGTCGATGGCTTCCTGTGACTCCAGTGCCCCCTTTCCTACATAATCCACTGTTAGGAGAATTCTCTGGACTCTGAGTTTTGGGGGTGGTTCTACTTTGAGGGAACTTTTTTTTTTTTTTTTTAACGGAGTTACTGGTCCATCTCATTATATGTAAATGTTAGAGTTGTTGACATCTTAGTTGCCGAGAAAGTCAAATTTAGCTTTAAGTTTAAAAAAGTATTTTTTCATGACTGCGAATTTAAGTACGAGGCAGTGAGGACTTGGGTGTCGTAATTGCAGAGAGGTGGTACTCTTAGAGAATGTAAATAGCCAAGTTTACTGATGTGTTTTATAGTGGTGTTCAATCCTCAGCATCTTGGCAGATTGATATCAACAGTAGTAATGGCCTTTAAAGAGGTGTGAAGAATTTTATTGATGGTGAAGTGGTTATGTTGATCACATTACTTTGTATTAGTTTTTAAATAACACCTTCACATGTAAATAGATCGATTTTTTTCCTATGGATTTTTTTCCCCCCTATGGCAGGCATCGTGGCAAGCATCATCACGTGTAATCATAAAAGCCCTATATTGATTGATTTATAATGTCCTTTTTTATGTGCTGTTTTCAGTCTCTGTAACTAGGAGGTGGGGCACTTATTTCACTCGATTTAAAGACTTACTTAAAATTCTTTATTGCATATAGGATAGAGATGATTTCAATTATTTTCTTTAAAAACTTTTAGCCATGCTGAAATTCTCACCAAAGGAGTAGAAGCGCTTTTTGTATTGTTTGCTTGCTTCTTGGTCTGTGACTGGTAGTAGAAGAAATAGCCAGATTGAAATCCATAAAAATTTAAAATGTGGGCCTTTCTAGAGACCTCCTGGGTTAAAAAAGAGAGAAAAGAGTGGCCCCATAGTGAACTGCTCACAATGGGCATGATTGTGCTAGCCCCTCAAGTCCTGGGGTTCACTAATTACCCTTTAATGAGGTCGGTCTGCCCCAGCTTTCCCCCTACCTTGGGAGGAAAAGCACGCAAGACAGTTGGAGTTCAAGTGGACCTTGCTGTATTTGCAACTTAGCATAACTCCTTTGAAGGCCCCCAAGGCGCCTAATTGGGGCTGGGCATTTTTGTTTTGGGGGAGACTACACACAGCTCCCCATTGTGTGTATAGAAGCCATCGTGAGTCTTGGAAACATTATGTGCTTTTGTTGATGGTGCATAGTTTTATAAACTCCAAATGAGCTTATTGCCTTTTAACCATTGGGAGCACTAAATAATGGAAGAACCTAGAAGTCTCTGGGTTGGGTAGCCGCCAAGCAGTTTTTTTAAAAAAAGAATGAATGGTTTAATTGTAGAGCCAACCATTTGTTTACAGATTAAGAGTTATTCAGTCACCAAATCCTATGGACCAGGAGGTGGAAGAATGAGTCCGTGAGGTATAGGAATTGAATGCCCCATGTTATGTTTTTGTGACCATGCTTAGCTGCTTTTACCCTTGTTTCTCACAAAAGAAGAAGGAATTGTTGAATGGTGAGAACTGCATGGCTAAGTGTACTTTTTAAGCTGTAAAGAGAGAGGGGTGCAGGGGGAGGGGAGGCAGGTTGTCATTTCTTTGCTGCCTGCTCAGGAAGCTGAAAAAAAGTTCTTCCAACTGAGAAGGGGGACCCAGGCTGTTGCTGAATTTTCTTGTTCAAATGACAGTGGACTGGTGATGGTGGTGGAAGAGGTAGGCAGTAAAAAGTGGGACGAAGGGGTGTGTGGGCGGGGCGGTGTGAGAAATGGGGTGGTTGGTGGGGAGCCTTTGTTAGAATGGCCCTAATGCATAATTGAGACCCTCTGCAGAAATTCCCCAGTATTGCATTAGTTAGTGGCCATGGTACTGAATAGAGGGAAACTGCAGCCATGGCAGTGAAGTGGTATAGCAGTTTTGGGAGGGGAAGAGCTGTTGCCTGGCAGCCAGAATTTTAGGTTGTCTTTTCTTAATTCTTTTCTTTTCTTTTCCTTTCTCTTCTCTTCTCTTCCTTTTCTTTCTTTTTTGGCTAGATTCTAACAGTAGAAGACCAGAAAATCATGGCATTTGTCCCCGCTGTGGTTGTGGTTCTTCTCCTCTGTTTATGAACAGTGGGTTTAAGGAGCTCACTAAGTAAAGTGCTATTTTCTAGAAGTATCATTTTGAACACTCCCCAGTTCCCTGTTTTCTATTTTTACATTAATCTTCTTGGGAGTGTAACCCTTTATCTCACAGTGTTCTTTTGTGTGTAAACTGTCACCCTAAGGATAACTTGGGTTACTTACAAGTATTGTTTCTGCGTAATGTCTTTGTATGTTGTTTGGCCATGAAAAAGCCCATTCCTTCGGTAACATTAAAATTGCTTGTTACTTGATGCATATTTGATAAATTGAACTTACTGGCTTAACATGATCTTGTTTTGTTTTGCTCCTAAAAGCTCTGGTACTGATATTTTGGTATGATCCTTTTGAAATGGCTTGGTTTTCAGTTTAAATCATGGCTGGTAGCTTCATTTTACATGTCTTTCTTTTGGAGGGTAATGAGCAACAGGAGGATTCTAGGAATGAGAGGAAGGGAGGGTATGAAGATTAGATCTAAATGGCTTCAGCCTTGTCAGACCAGTGACCTTTTCAAATGTTTCACTGTTCATTCTGGATGCTTTTCTATTAACAGTGGCTGTATTAGTGAAGAAAGAGACTGGATTTTACTTCTGTGGACATCCAACATAATTTTAAAACTTCAGGCTTTTAAGTCTCATAAAATTTAGCCCTGTTGTAGTCACTGAGACTGAATTTAGGTAAATATGTTTTTAAACATTCATGCCCCCCTCCCCAATCAGGTTCTACCAAAGAGGTAAATCCCAGCAAATGCTCACCTAAATTTGATTTCTTTGTGAGTAGTTTGACTGTTAATCTGTGCTCAACCTAGGTTTACTTTGCAAAGTAAAGCAGAAGTGCAAAGACAAGACACATAGCTCCTGCTTTGCAAGATTGAAATCTCTTTGCAGTTCTAATTCCTCTTGGAAGGAAAGCTCCCCCCTCCCCCGCTGCCCCCCGATCGCCACCCTCTCAAATTGTTAGTGCCTCTGCAGTGTGACTCCTTCTTTAAAAAGCACTTAAACATAGCATTTCAGTGAATTTAGTCTGTGCACATGTTCATAGAGAACAGGGAATCTGTGCAGAGCTTCTGCCTTATACACAAGGGTGTCTGGTTCCTCCTAACTTGCTGTGTATACTGTTTTAAGTGGACGCTTTTCGTTGCCTGTGTAAAATGTGAAAGGAAAAAATGTTAACCTTTCTAAGATGCTTTGAAAATGATTTTTCTAAGCCTGCTTACCCCAGATGAGTACGTTCTATTTGAGCTCATATTAAAGGCTTAGTTAAAGTCTCCTTTGAAAGGCTAGCAGAGGCATCTGTAAGCCTGCTGTAAATTCATGTACATTATTTCCTTGTAAAAACCAGTGTTTTCCATTTACCCGCAGTTAGTACAGCTGCAGAGTTACTTCCCGCAGATCCTCCCGTCCAGTCTCAGATTGATGGGAGGTTTGTACCATCTACAGCTCTTTATGGCTCCTGACACGAAATCACTTGCCTTTGTTGAATTTCAGCTGAAAACTTGAACACATTGAATTTTCCCTTTCTGACACTTACAGTGACATCTGAAGAGATTTGTAGACTTTTGTACTGGAAAAAATCTAGAAGATGCCCAGTGTATTCAAATCACATTTTTACGGGTGTTCAACACATAAAGATCTGTTCACGTCTCTAAATTTGGTGGGCAGCTTGTCAGCACACACCAGTAGTAGGAGGAAGTTAGATGGTGGAGGAAAAACAGGTACCGTTTTATCTTTGTGTCTGTAAAAGAAATTCTGCAGGGTTTTGGAAGACGCTCATTCTGCCTCTTTTGTAACTCACCCTGGGCTCTAAAGAGTAATACTCACTGTGCAAATATTCTGTGTGACGAGGTCTAGTCGCCTCCACGTTATTTGAGCCTGGATGTGCGTGCATAATTGGAGAGATTATTGGAGAGAGAGTGTTTTGCTGTGGTAGATGTGGTTTAAATCCTAGCACTGAGCATAGCATTTACTTTCTCAGCTTACCCACAAAATCTGTGACTAATTTAGTGAATGTGAAGATTTTAGTCCAGATGGTTAGGTTTAATTGTAAAAACTGGAACGATTTCAAAGTACCCTTTGGGGAGTGCGGGAAACAACAACTAAACAACAAAAGAGAATGAGAAGTAACTGTAAGTCACTAAATATAGCATATTTGGATATTACACATTTATAAACACACACACACTATATGTATATACATACATATATATATATGCAGTCTGCATATACATGCGTATATATTTCTGCATGCACAGTCAAGGAAAAGCTTGAAGAAGTTATTATACCAGTCAGAACAGCTTACGATCAAGAAGAAAAGTGGGGGAGTTCCCGTCGTGGCGCAGTGGTTAACGAATCCGACTAGGAACCATGAGGTTGCGGGTTCGATCCCTGCCCTTGCTTAGTGGGTTAAGGATCCGCCATTGCCTTGAGCTGTGGTGTAGGTTGCAGACGCGGCTCGGATCCCGTGTTGCTGTGGCTCTGGTGTAGGCTGGCGGCTACAGCTCCAATTGGACCCCTAGCCTGGGAACGTCCGTATGCCGCGGGAGCGGCCCAAAGAAATAGCAAAAAGACAAAAAAAAGAAGAAAAGTGATTTTTAATGTTTTCAGATTTAGTGTGTTCTCTTTAAAGGGTTTCCCACTGTGTATTTGGCCTTTCTGGGCCCAAAATAGGTTTCCCCTCAAGTGTGTTAAGAAGACACCCCCTTCCTGTCACCCTCTATTCTTGGTTGGAGAGCATTGCCCATTACCTCATCAAGTTTTTGGGAAATGCCACTCTTGCCCAGGCCTTGGCAGATGTCCCCTGGCTTTGGTGCTCTCCGAGGCCTGGGCCAGCCCGTTCTTCTGACACAGCAGCTGTGAAGCTCAACAAGGGCGTGAGCTTGCAGAAAGGGGTGGCTAGGTGGTGATTAGCGCTGTGGAGGGACCAGCTTCCTTTTCAAAGCATCATTTCTTCCAAACAGCTCTTGTCCTAGAATGAGCACAGTCATCCGAGCTGATGCTTTTAAAGCTACTCCAGCTACTACTATTGGCTGCTTCCTTTGCAGGTCTTCAGGAGCTTCAAGGATGGAAACTGTGCCCTTCTCTGCTTTGGGACACCACTGACTTAAAACCTTGGACTGATACATTGGCTTTGAAGTTGGTGGGCTAATGGGGCTTTAGAGTGTACTTGGTTTCAAGTACCTGAAATTATAAAGAGTGAGAGGGGGCTGGAGAGAGGGTTAGTCCGTGGGCCTGTTGGTAAGATCTGCTTGGTTCAGGTAGAACGACTATGGTTCATGTCATAGCGGTCCACAAGGCAAGCCACTGGAAACATGCTCAAATATATATACATTGTGTAATACTCAGAAAACTCAGAGAAAAGGTGTTAAAATTTTCTTTTTCTTTTTTTTTTCTTGGCTCTACCCATGGCATGTGGAAGTTCCCAGACCAGGGATGGATTCCATGCCACAGCAGTGACCTAGGCTGCTGCAGTGACAATGCCAGATACTTAACCTGCTGTGCCACAAGGCAACTCCAAAATCAGTTAAATTTATATGTGTTACATTTACCCTACATCCGGTGCTTTAACATCTGATTATTAAGCCCTCAGCCTTTTAAAATGGCATAAGGAGGAGTTCCCTTCGTGGCGCAGTGGTTAACCAATCCGACTAGGAGCCATGAGGTTGCAGGTTTGATCCCCGGCCTTGCTCAATGGGTTAAGGATCCAGCGTTGCTGTGAGCTGTGGTGTAGGCTGTAGACGTGGTTCTGATCCCGAGTTGCTGTGGCTCTGGCGTAGGCCGGTGGCTACAGCTCCGATTCAGCCCCTAGCCTGGGAACCTCCATGTGCCACAGGAATGGCCCTAGAAAAGGCAAAAAGACAAAAAAAAAAAAAAAAAGAAAAAGGCGTAAGGAACACAAGCTTGAGTTTGTCTTTCATGGTAATGAAGATAAGTAGAAAGCCAGCCCTGTGGGGCTGGTGATTTTCAGATTATGGAAAATGTGTAATACCCGCTAAGAAAAGGCACTTCTTGAGGAGAAGTGTAGATTTTGGAGCCTGTTATCATCGGTGACATGGGAGGGCAAGATAATGCAAGGTCAGCCATGCCAAAGCAGAGCTGGTCTTTGTTTTGATCCCCTTGGCTACCTTCCTTTTAAAAATACCTTTCTTTGGGAGGGTTCCCTTCATGGCCCAGTGGTTAACGAACCTGACTAGGATCCATGAGGATGTGGGTTAGATCCCTGGCCTCGCTCCGTGGGTTAAGGATCTGGCATTGCCTTGAGCTGTGGTCTAGGTCACAGACACAGCTTGGATCCTGCGTTGCTGTGGCTGTGGTGTAGGCCAGCAACTGTAGCTTCGGATTCATCCCCTAGTCTGGGAACTTCCATAGGACGAGGGTGTGGCCCTAAAAAAGCAAAAAAAAAATCTTTCTTTGGCTCTCTGGTGTCTCCTCACCTGCTCAGAGCCTTATTTTTCTTCATTTATCAGGAGCTTTGCCCTATGAGCAATCCATTGAATAAGTGAATAAGTGGTGATTTTAAGATGGTGCCACTGTCTTACTATGAGTAGACTTTTAAAGGATGGAGTTCACATGTGGGGACTTTCTGGTAGGAGGAGAGGTGGGGAGCTTCCCTGGTGTCCTTATCACTGCTTTGGGGCAGTCATCTTTTCTGCTCCCAAAGCTAATGTTTTGTAAAGCTGATTTTGGAGAGAACCTCTCTATAGATGTCTCTCAGCATTTGAATCTGACATCAAGGTGTAAATAATGAGGTCGAAGCAGAGTCCGACATGGCTTTTTTTTTTTTTTTTTTTTTCCTTTGTCCTGATCTCATAGTGGATATTGTAAGGGACTTTTATAGCTAATGGAAGTACGAGTAGGGTTCAAATAGGGACGTGATAGGCAAATGAGACCCTGAGCATTGATACATGGGGTATGTCAGACTTGATAGTATGAATGTCATAATTTTTTCTTTGTGTCTGTCACTAAAATTTTATGTATTTGTACCTTCATGTAAGTTGTGTTTTCTTGGCACATTTCTGCAATACCTGATGTATTTGATTTGAGAAATGAAAATAGTGGAAATAACGTCTATAACTGAACAAGGTCTGTGAGGGCAGCTGTCCAGGGTTAAGGCTCCTGGACATCTAAGGACACAGGTCAGGAAAATAATAGATGATAAACTCACCAGTGTACCTGTCACATCACCGAAGACCAGAGATCCCCACAGTTTGTGCAGGCAGTGGTACCTTTAATTTCCTCTGGAACCTTGGTTGCCTATTTTTTTTCTGTTGGAAACCCTGTCACGTCTTAGGACACAGGGGAGAAGAGAGTTGTTGAAAAAACAGAGTAGAAGTCTTGCCTACTTGTTGGGATCCTCCACTCTTGACTTTTCTTTTAGACCTTTGACATGAGGAGTTATGTGCAAGAGATGAATATGAAGCAGGGGCTGCTGGAGGTGTGGTTTTGAAGCCCAGGTACAGGGTTGAGAGCTGTGGCAAGCATGAGCTTTACACGGGAGAGAAAGAATTATGTAGGAGTTCCCGTCTTGGCGCAGTGGTTAACGAATCCGACTAGGAGCCATGAGGTTGCAGGTTCGATCCCTGGCCTTGCTCAGTGGGTTAAGAATCCGGTGTTGCTATGAGCTGTGGTGTAGGTCGCGGATGCGGCTCGGATCCCGCGTTGCTGTGGCTCTGGCGTAGGCTGGTGGCTACAGCTCCGATTGGACCCCTAGCCTGGGAACCTCCATGTGCTGTGGGAGCGGCCCAAGAAATGGCAAAAAGACAAAAAAAAAAAAAAAAAAATTATGCTGACTTGTGGGGAATCACTGCCTGTCCTCCTGACTGGATGTTTGTACTGTCTGGACATACTTCCTAGTCGCTCTCTTGGCCGACCACACACGCGGCTAAATCCACGCAGATGATACACATGGACTGTGTCCTGGGCAGACCATGTCTGTACTGGGTTGGGAGTGACATGCAGGTCGGATCCTGGAAGGCCTTGCAGGCTGTGGCAAAGAGGTTAGTTTTTCGTTTGAATATGATGAGAAGCCCTTATGGAATTTTGAGCCAGGAAGTGACAAAATTTGGTTTGTTTTTGAAAACGTGCCCTTGACTGCTGTGTAGAGAAATGACTCCAGAGAGAAATGAGTCAACAAGACTTTTTCATTCATTCTTGCAAGAGAGGATAGACTCCTTCAGTAGTCGTGGAGGTGGTGGGAAGTGCCCACATCGTGCCAGGTAATGAGGAAAGGATTTGGTTGTGGAGTGGTGAGAGGAAGAGAGTTAAGGATTTGGGGGTAGGCGCAGTCCAGAGTTGGGACACACTTTTGCTGTACCCTGTGGCTGCCTGTGCGACAGGGAGAGGTTACCTGGAGAGTATAGTTGGAGAAGCCAGGGGCTCGGAGCTGAGCCATGGAGCATGGGGGGGAGCCAGCGCTGCGTCCATTGAGGAGGAAGAAAACCAAGCCAGTCTGGTGTTTCTGGAAAGCAAGCGAAGACATTCTAGCAAGAGCATAATGGAATGTGTCCCATGATGCCAAGAAGTCAGGTTAAGGTGAGGCTCGGAACTGACCCTTGACTTTGGAAGGCTGTCTGTTATCGGAGATCTTGACACAAATGGTCCTGGAGGGAGGGGGTAAGGGATCGGGGGGCTGAACATCTGAGAGGAGCACTTGGATTTCCCGTGGGAGATGGAGGAGAACAGATCTCCGTGAGTTCCCCTTTTATATAAGGGACATGATGAGGTCAAGGAATATGTATATTTGTCCTTTTTTTTTAACGTAGAACACAGTTTGGATATGCTGATGGAAATGATACAGGAGGCAGGGAAAAGCGGATCATTCCTCAAAGAGAGGGAATAAGGTGCCCTGGAGTAGGCCTGGGGTTGGGGTTGGGGATCTGGGACAGGGGTGCATCTGTGAGCGTCTGGAGCTGGGGTAGCTCCTCCATTGTAATAAGAGCAAAGTCAGAAAATAAGAACAGATCTGTGTGTGTGTGTGGGTGGGTGGGTCGGGGGAGCTGATAGGTTTTGTGGTGGACAAATTAGCAAATTTTCATTTTGATCGTGTGCAGTGTGTTGTTGCTGTGTTAAGGGGTTCTTTTTAATACAGATAGCATAGACGACCATTAAATATTCATATTTTTATTCTCTGCCACCTAGAGTTTAGAAGCTTTGACCTTCTTATGTTCTGACAGTAGAAATACTGGAAAAGGCGAGGAGTCCATAGGGGTCTCAGTTTCTTCTTTCATTCATTCGCTTATTCGTTCCTTGACTCAGTAAATACTTTTTTTTTTTGGTCTTTTTGCCGTTTATAGGGCCGCTTCCCACGGCATATGGAGGTTCCCAGGCCAGGGGTCCAATCGGAGCTGCAGCCACCGGCCTCCGCCAGAGCCACAGCAACTCGGGATCCAAGCCACGTCTGCGACCTACACCACAGCTCACAGCAACACCAGATCCTCAACCCATTGAGCAAGGCCAGGGATCGAACCTGCAACCTCATGGTTCCTAGTCGGATTCGTTAACCACTGTGCCATGACGGGAACTCCAGTAAATACTTTTTAAGCACCAGTTATATGCCAAGCACAGTCTGGATCCTGGAGATACCGTGGTCCACAAGCAAAGTCTCTGCCTTTGAGTGAGGACATGATAGTCTGTGAGGAGGAGCCGTATGTTTTGCTGGAGCTGAAAGCGGACAGGGCAAGGAGCTATGAAGTTCAAGAGGGAGTGTGAGGCCAGGCTCCAGGCATCCAGGAAAAACCTAGTAAGACTTTGAACAGTGGCCAGCCAGGCTGTGACTTTGGTTCCAGAAGGATCTCGGTGAGGGGACGTATCTAAGCTGTTTCTCCAGTCTTAACCGATTTCATTCTGATTTCTCAGTGATTAAGGGAGATGGAGCGGGGCTGTCTTGCATGAATCGTAGGAACTGATGATGTCACGTACAAGATCGTAAATATTAAGTTGTGTAGTTTTTTTTTGTTTGTTTTTTTTTTTAAGCAGAGAATAGACAAAATGGTACTTTCCTCAGAAGGCATTAAAAAGAGACTTAAGGTTCCCCAGCGTGAATGTTTACTGGATGTACACACACACACACACACACACACACACACACACACAGTATTAAATAGGCTATCATTGCTAAAAGTACTGATAACAGATATTTTAAATGATGATGTCAGAGTATAAATAGAAACGCTTAATTTTTTTTCCTTGCACTTCCTTGGCGCTCCTGGGGCTTTAACATGCCTTCTGCCTTGGAGACTGATCTAGGGCTCTGAGAAACCAGTTGCATATATTGAATACTTTTTATTTGACTTAAAATTTAAAAAGCAGTATATAACCTGATAAACTCTATGCAAATATTATATAATGGAAAGTAGGTTTTACTTCCCCATAGACATGCTCCCCAGAGTCAACCACTTGGAACAGTTTTGTACGTCTTTGTTGAAATAGTCTCCATATGTTCAAGCATGTATATTTATATATCTGTCTCCGTATACAGATCAGAGCATATTAAAGGAACAGATCTGCACCTTGCTCTTTTCACATTACTCTTATGTCTTAGATATCTTATGTTCCTCTTTTTACCTTTGATTCCATAATTTATTTAACGGGTCCTCTGCTAATAGCGTTTAGGTGTTTCCTAGTCTTTTTCAGTTAGAAAATGCTCCGGTCAATGTCATTTGGAATACATTTCATAATTGGCCCCTGAGTTGATTCTGTCAGTTGCATTCCCATCAATGCTGGAACATGGAATAAATGCCTGTATTCCTTCCTTTCTTCCTTCTTCCCTCCCTGTCTCCCTCTTTTCCTTTCCTTTTCTCTTTCTTTCTTTCTTCCTTCCTTTTTTCTTTTTTTCTCTTCTCTTCTTTCTCCCTCCTCCCTCCCTCCCTCCCTCTCTTTCTCTCTTTTTGGCCTTTTTAGAGCCGCACTGAGGCGTCTGGAGGCTCCCAGGCTAGGGGTTGAATCGGAGCTGCAGCTGCCCACCTACACCACAGCCACAGCATTGCCAGATCCGAGCTGCATCTTCGACCTACACCAGGGCAATGCTGGATCCTTAACCCCCTGAGCGAGGCCAGGGATGGAGCCTGTGTCCTTGTGGTTGCTAGTCGGATTCATTTCTGCTGAGCCACAATGGGAATTCCAAATTGCCTGTATTTCTGCAGTGGAATACTGTGAAGTTTAAGTTTTTGGCTTTAATCTGTGATAATCAGATAGTAATCCATTTTAAAAATTGGCCCTTTTCCTTTTTATAGGCCATTGTATCGCCTATATATGATAGTTTATAACCTCTGACTAATTTTCTAGTGAGTTGTTGGTCATTTCTTAGTGATTTTTAAAGTATTTCAGTGTGTATTGCTTAACTATACTTGTTTTCATGTTTTACAGATTTTTTTTTTCATGTGCTTGCAGTTTTTTCACTCATCTCTTCATTTGTCTTTTGATTCTGTTTATTCTAGGTTTTTTTTTTCCCCTGTATAAATATCTCAAATTGTATAGTGAAGTTTATTATTCCTTTCATGGCTTTTGGGTTTTGAACTAGTGTAGAAAGACAATTCTCCAGGATTCTTTTAAAAATATTTTTTCTTGTGCTGTTTTGATGGTAGTTGGCAATCTTTATAGTTTTCAACTCAAAGGTAAACATGATTTTCATCTCACTGACTTTAGAGGTTCAATGGCAACATAAATAATATTTGACCTAGTATCCAAATCCTTGAACCCTTGAATTGAAAGCATTGTTTCCTAATCAGAGCTGTACTTCTAAGTCATCTGAAGAGTACTTACTTATTTTTCCTTTCCCCAAATACCCAGTCCCAGCTTTCCTACCCCCTTGGGGGGGCTTCTCTGGGTGATTAAATAAAAGCTTCAGCTAGCTCCTTTAGACATGTCTTCTCCCCCAAAGGAATGGGTATTAGAATTTTTTGTTGTTGCTGTTGTTTTAAGGCCTCTTACAGAAAAATCACCACAGTGTTGCTTTACTATTTATTTATTTTTTATTAAAGTATAATTGATTTACAGTGTTGTGCCAATTTCTGCTGTACAGCAGAGTGACTCAGTCATACATATATATACATTCTTTTTGAAATATTATTTTCCATCGTGCTCTGTTCCAGGGGATTGGATATAGTTCCCTGTGCTATACAGTAAGACCTTATTGTTTATCCATTTGAAATGTGATAGTTTGTACCTACTACCTCCAAACTCCCACCCCTCCTATTGCTCTAAAGAAGGCATCATCACGTGTCTTAACAGGTGGTTAATTAGTGTACTTGCTCAAATGGGAGGTAGAGCAAGAAGGACTAATGATTTGCAGCTCCAGCCTTAGGACTATTTAGAGCTGGTAAATACCCTCACTAGTGTTTCTCAGACTCCTAGAGCAAAGGCATCCATGTACAATGATGCCTAAGCAGTAAAGTTGGGCCACGGTTTTGCTTAGTTAGCCATTTGCCTTAGCGGTTGCATGTAGTTAATTGCAGCAGCGGAGGCTGGAGGAGATGTTTGGGGAGTGCACAAAGCATGCAGTTTTAGTATTACTGTCGTAGAGCTGATCTGGGGAGGTCATCTCTCCAGGTCCACTGGGCTTCAGGAAATTGCCAGTTTGCTCAAGGGCCCTCTTGATCAGCAGGGCTTAGCCCATGAGCCCTGCTGACTCTGGCCCCCGTGTGGCCTTCATATCGACTGTTGCCTATGCGTGGCAGGCCCTTTCCTCTGGTGCCTGCCTGGGAGGTGATCCAGGGGCCAAGCTCTGAACTGGGGATTGAGAGACTGGGTCCCACTTGATGCTTTGGCTGTGACTTCTTTTGTGACCTTGGGCAAGGTTTCTTCTTGGACTCCGAGTGTCCTTTTAGTTCCAAAATGAGGTGTAATTCCCCGCACTTGTAGTTTTTGCCCTGGAGACAAGTGTATTTGACTTGCACCTCCCTGCTTCTCCTGCCAGCCTGACACCGTGGAGGGCACTGATGCCTTCTTACTTTGCTCCCTTCAGCACTTAGCATGATGCTGATTCCAGCAAATGCTTGATAACTATTTGCTGAACTGGCTTCTCTCTTAGTATCATTGCAGAGAGAGGACAATCTGGGTATACGTCTTGTATCTTCCTTCCCTGTAGAGATCACAGATGAAAACGTTGCTGGGGATTATCTGGAAGTTGGTATATCTTGCATTTATGTGGCATTTTTAATTCTTTAAAGCACCATCATCTGTTTGTCATCGGTTATATCGCACCTGCTTTGCCTGGATCTGGTAGAGCGTGTCTGTTGAATTTTAAAGAATAAAGATAAAGATGCTTTACCCAGAAGGGTTATGCTGTGTCAGAATAACAGATTGCAGTGGCATCCTGTTTGCTGGCAGATTTTTGTCTGATGATTTCTTTGTCACCCGCAAAACCCTTGGGGCTAAAATGGAAGGCTACTCCTAAAAAAAGAGTCATTATTCAACTGAGAGGGAAGTGTCTATTATAACTTACAGCTTAGGCGTGACCTTGGGAAAATTGTTAAGTGGAGTTAATAATATAATTTGATGGGGGGGAGGGGAGCCAGTTCAGGAGTCTGGAGTGTAATAAGATCTTAGGAATGAATTTGGCCCCTTTATCTTTGGTGAAATTTGTCTACAAACTTGGAGCACAGCCCATTCTGACAGCTTTGGTGTATCATCGTTGATTATAATCACATGTCATTCATAGTCATAACTGTTGTTAAATAGAATAGTGGTTTGATTTTTTTACCTTGAAGTTGCCCATTAAACCCAACATGTTATTAAAATATATTTTTCCAAAAATACACTTGCCAGTAGACATTTAATGAACTGAAACTCTCAGTTTATTGCGAAAGTCTTTTCCTCCTCTCTCAATGTTGGGTGGCCAGGGCATGGCTGTGGTTCTTCTAGAGGCTCTTTTAAGGTGCTATTCTGACGTTAACAAGAGAACTTTTCCGGGAAAAATGATAGAGGAAAGAAATCTCAGAATCATGGGGTGGGGGGATGTGCTGGGGTTGTGGGTTGGAAATCCTATAAAACTGGATTGTGATGATCATTGTACAACTAGAAATGTAATAAATTCATTGAGTAATAAAAAATCTCACAATCAGATGTAAAAACGATACGATGATGATGCACATAAATGAGAATGCTAACATCTTTTGGAGTGAACTTCTAATGTAATATCAGCAAAGCCTGGGAATAGTTTTCTTCTGAGCTCCCTGCACCCCCCACCCCCCCTCGCCGCCCCCACCATCCCTCCAGTAAGTTTTCCAGTTATTTTGTTTACTCAGAAGGCTAGTTTCTTTCTAATGTCAAAAATGCAGTCAAGGAGTTCCTGCTATGGCTTAGCTAATGAACCTGACTAGGATCTAGGAGGATGCAGGGTCGATCCCTGGCCCTCCTCACTGGGTTAAGGATCTGGCTTTGCCTTGAGCTGTGGTGTGGGTCACAGACATGGCTCAGATCTGGCACTGCGGTGGCTGTGTTGTAAGCCAGTAGCTTCAGCTCGGATTTGACCCCTAGCCAGGGAACTTCCATATATGTCGGTATGGCTCTGGAAAAGAAAAAAAAAAAAATGCAGCTGGTAATCATTAGTACTTTGTACAGTGCGTAGCATCTAGCTGCTCAAGAAGTGCTTGTTGAATTCATCAACACCTTAAGTTATGTTTACATACTTCTAAAGCCATATCCTGTAGGTTCTTATGACAGCCTTCAAAGATCATCAGAGAAGAGAACGTGTTATTGCTCTGGTTTTACGGATGAAAAAACCGGGGTTCAGAGTGACTGCAGTGCCTTTACTTGAGTCAGTGTGTATTAAGGACGCACTGTAATGAAAAAGAAGCATGGCTCTTGCCCTCGACTTTACTAATAGGTAGGCCTATGCTTCTTAAGTTAACTCTAGTCCACTCTACTCTGTTTTTTTATTTTTGGCTGCACCTGCAGCATGTGGAGGTTCCCAGGCCAGGGATTAAATCTAAGCCGAAGCTGAGACCTATGCCATAGCAGTGGCAGTGCCTGGCTGGGAATCAAACCCATGCCTGAGCAGCGACCCAAGCCACTGCAGAGACAATGGCAGATCCATAACCCACTGCACCACAGCGGGCACTTTTAAGCCATGTTTTTATTGAGCATCTATGCACTCTCCTAGGGGTGGGGTGGGGGAAGTGCCCCTATGTGCAAACATAAACTTTTTCTTTTGTAATTACAGTGTTTCTCAAATTCCGCAGTCTTGGAACCCCAGGTAAGGAATCTTTTGATGTAACAGTTCCTTGTCAGCAAGCCCTGGAAGTAAGTGACTTAGTTAGGAGCCAAACAGCTTGACTACTGAGAAGCGACAGGACCCCATGCTTCTTCTTTCTCCCCTAATGATTTTTCCCCATGCTGATTTTGAAATGATGAGCAGCGAATGAAATTTTAGGAAAGCGCTCTGTAAATATAGAGTGCTCTTCAAATAAAAATGCAAACATCTCCTGGTGGCAGGGGAAACCCAGGCCATGGGTTTTGTAGTGTGGCTTATGTTCATGTATTAGGGAGCCTGCTGGAACCCCACTAGACCCTTTGTTGCCAGCTACTTGGTTTAACCTGATTATTTACAAAAATATAGCAGTCCTTGCTGGTGTGTATATTAAAAACTGATAGACCTGAGATTAATGCTGTGCCTGTGGCTGTGTGTGTGTGTGTGGGGGGGCGGTTATGAGAGCCACCTTAATTCTAACTGCAGAAATATCATTGGGTTTTATACCTGTCTTCCTGAGATAGTTGGAAAGAAGGAATTTCAGTACTTAAAATTAGAGACTGCACATTTTGATTTTTTGTTCTGCATTGGAGAGAACCATGTTGATTGGAAGAAGCTTATTCAGGTGTAGGTTAGTACCAAAAGTTTCTGTTAGTTAATTGAATGTTGGTGGCTGGGGGAAGTGGAAGAACAGCGTGAGGTTTTACAAAATTTCTGATTGCGAGGTCGGATACTTCTCTCATGCATATTAATTCAAAATAATTCACTAATGCAATCATGCCTCCATTTGTTTCATTCCAGCATTTAAAAAAGGGACATGAAGAAGGCTTGCCTGCCTTTCTTCACCAAATAGCAGTTTTGCAGACCCTTACAAGTTCCCATATGTTAGTGAAAAACATTTCCCAAGAAATTGGCAGCATTGCACTTTGTAGCTGATGTCAGCTTCCTCCTTGGGCCAATTCAACAGAGAGGAGAGTGGGGGGAAAATGCCTTGTTTTAGTGGCGGAATTACTCTGACAAGCTTTCACATCGCCCCTCCTCTTATTAATATTCTTTTTGATGTGAGCTTGTAAAACAGAGGATTGGCTGTTAATCTCCAAGATCTCAAGGGCTCTTGGCAGTGGCCCATAATTGATGTGTTCACATGGCTGTTGTCTGACTACTAATGATTAGACAGCAGTGTTATCTACCAGCTACATCAGTGTTGCTTATAAATCACACTTGATAAACTGCAGTTTCATTTCTTCAAAGAGTCCCTGCGTGTCTCCATACTTTGATAGAACTGCCAGAGGCATCTCATGATTCTATGACAGCTTAGATTAGGTTTATTTTTCATTTCTGTTTGACACAATATTAGACTTTCTAACACATGTGAAAGAGAATTTTTTTTTTTTTTTTGGTTCCTCTAATAAGACACTCGGAGGACGATAGGCAGAGAGAAATTACCTGCTCTCCATGTGAGAAGGCACAGGTTGGAGTCACAGGTGGTGTTTCTGCCTTTGGTCCTCATGCCTAGGTGAGTGGAGTGGGGCCTTGCTGCTTGGAGCGGTGATACTCTGAAAGAAGAAGGGCAGAAGCTGCCCAGGAGGAAGTTCTCAGAATGTGGGCCTGTGCTCAGATTGTGACATGGCTGGGGTCAGCCACCTAGAACTGTGACATTGCACTCTAACTGTTCAGTCATAGTAGGTGCTGAGCCCACGTGTCATGGTATGACTTTACCTTATAGCAGGGCAAGCCAAAGCAAGACAGTTTTACAAGAGGAAGAGGTAAGGGCCACAGAAATCTTTTCTATTGTCCTCTTTCACTGCCCATACGGGGACACTTTGCTGGCCACCCCCCCCCCCCCCTTCCCCTGCGTCTCTTTTCTGCCCAGAACTCTGGGCTCTGCAGAGATAAAATCAGGTTGCATGTTGCGTACACACAAGGAGCTTAAATTGGGCAGCTCTGCTGAGTCTTGGGCTCTTACTCTGCCATAAACTCCAATGTCCTTGAGCTAACTTTCCTCATGCATAAAATGGGGGAGACGACACACAGACTTATTTCCACTATCGTTTTGCATATCCTGGGGGCTGTTATTTCAGAGCCTCTCAATGGTTTTTTTTTTTTTTTTTTTTTTTTTTTTGCTATTTCACTTAAATGTTGAGATCAAATATTAGATTTCAAAGGAATACTTATAACTGTTTTGTGATTTTAAGAACTGGATTAAAAAAAACTGGACTGTTTAAAACTTTTTAAAAACCGCATTACTTTTTAAGAGACCTTCTATATTGGTTTCAGGTGTGTCAGAGGTTAACTATTCTATCAAATTGGACGATTTTTATTCAGAATAAAACTTTGCGGCAAACATTGGGAGTAGAGGTTTTGTTACTAAAAGATTATAGTTTAAAGAATTACCCGAGTTTTAGAATATAAGAATGCAGGAGAATACACAATACCAAAGCTATCTGAAACAAATTCCGCCCACCCTATCCCACTAAAACAAACCAAAACCGAAGTCACATAAGATACCAGAGTGCTTCAGAGTTGTTATTAAAGAAATTTAAAATTGTTATTTAGGAGTTCCTGTTGTGGCTCATTGGTTAACGAATCCGACTAGGAACCATGAGGTTGCGGGTTCGGTCCCTGCCCTTGCTCAGTGGGTTAAGGATCCGGCATTGCCATGAACTGTGGTGTAGGTTGCAGACGTGGCTTGGATCCTGTGTTGCTGTGGCTCTGGCGGAGGCCGGTGGCTGCAGCTCCGATTGGACCCCTGGCCTGGGAACCTCCATATGCTGCAGGGGTGGCCCTGGAAAAAGACAAAAAAATAAATAAATAAATGAAATTGTTGTTTAGAACAACTGCTTAATAGATGTGCTTTTTATATACTTTTTGGTATCTTGCATACATAAAACTTTTCTCTAGTTGTTTCTTAGTTGCGCCCTCACTTTTGATGAGCATGAGCATTGATGAACAAAGGTATTTAACAAGCTGCTTATCTTAAAGTGATTTGTTATGGAAGGAAATGCCCTTTTAAAAAAATTAAACACAACAATTTAAATGTAAGTTGTCTTGGTTATGGTTATTAGATTTTAATGCACTGTGGGAAAAATTCATGATTAATTTAGAGGAGATAGTCTTTCAGCAATGTGAGTGGATGCTTCATTTAGTTTTGATATGTAAGGGAACTATATTAGGGTTTCTAATGTAGCTGTAAAATATGAAAAACTATTAAGAGGTATTGAGCCTTTGATTATATAAAATATGTATGTATATATAAGAGCTGGATGGTAATACTAAAAAAAATTGGTATCTTTTAAAAGGTTTTTTTATACCATATTTAAATAATTTTTAAAAAGTATCATATGAATATTATCTATGAGTTTTATGAAGCTTATTGCCATTATGGCAAAAATAAGTGTGCATTTTTTAATTTTAAAAAGACACCAGTTCTTGACTAATGACTTAAATCATAATTCAAATCAACTAGATTTAAATTTAGCTTAGTCTAATGCTCACTCTCTTTGCAGGTGTTTAGCAACTAACTGGAATTGACTATGAAGGGATAGCCTACTAGAAATACATGTTTTAGTACAAGTATGGCAAGCTCCATCGCCCACAGGGTGCTTATAGTTTTATATTCGTGTATAGAGTATCATTCACTCCGTCGTTTGTTTTGGGGCATCCTCATACGAAAATTTCATGTTGATTGGTTACATATCTGCTGAAACAGTGGTGGCCATCTGTTTATTTTGGAGCTGATCTCTTTTGGGTCTCTGTGAACAATATTTAGAGCAGGTATGCTTTGATAGGTATGAGATTAAGTTAAATTGTCCCTAAAAATTATTCTCAGTAATTTGTTGTAGCCATCTAAAATCTGTTCTGAAATAAGACACATGGTAAGATTAAATATTCTGGAAATACGGCTGCTGAGATAGTGTGATCCAGTCTCCCACCCCGCCACTAGCCCTCACTAGACACGAAAGGATAACTAAACTGGTTTAATGACTGGGGTACTATATATACATAGATGACCGTACTTCCTTCTCTTTTCATTTGTGCTTTCTTTTGAGACCATTTTCACCGTTTATTTGATTCTTGAAGCACCTCTGTTGAAATAGCTAAGGGAGGAGTTCCTGTTGTGGCTCTGCGGTCATGAACCTGACTAGTATCCATGAGGACACGGGTTTGATCCCTGGCCTCGCTCAGTGGGTTAAAGATCCGACATTGCCGTGAGCTTTGGTATAGGTTGAAGATGCAGCTTGGATCCCAAGTTGCTGTGGCTGTGGTGTAGGCCGGCAGCTACAAGCTCTGATTGGACCCCTCGCCTGGCAACTTGCATATGCCGTGGGTGCAGCCCTAAACAAACAAACAAAAGCTTGGGGAAGCCTTCTTAATGCCATGTTGTGGGTGCTTACACTAGAAGATCCTCCTCTCCTTATTAGGCTTGAGATTCTCCCGGGACCAGTTTATGGAAGAGGAAAGAAAAATCATTGTTGTTCCCAAATGAAATCCAATCATAAGCTCGATTCTAAGTAACTGTAAATGTTTGACTAGGAATTTATCTCCAGATATTTTGAAATTTTTTAGTTGTCGTTTCATTTGGAAAAGCACCCTCCGGTTTTCAGAGACCGCAGTAGCAGGTTTTTAACGTGTCGCTTTAGCCATGTGACACGCTGAACGAGTCCCGAAAACATTGCTTTGAAGGTTGGTGGAAATAGCGGAGATGGAAGATGACAGGGGCCACCCATGCTGTCTGAGCACCGTGTGGAATGGGGCTTTTATCTTGGTGCTCTCCCGTCACGGGTCTGTCACATTCCATACAAGTTGATAGCACTATATACGATGATCCCCACTTGATAGGTGAGGAGACTGAGGCTTGGCAGAACTGAATGACATTACAGGACGTTGCAGACGTCCGGATGATCTGAGAATCAGACACAGAGACGTGTTTATGACTCCCATGCTCTTAGTTCTGAAGCGGGAGTGGGACTCTTGGCATGAGGTGCTGATCAGACTGCTGCGATGTCCTGTGAGAAGTCGCTTCTGGAACTAATGATCTTAGTTGTCTCATTCATGGCTGGACTTCTGGATGAAAGAATCCACGTTTCTGAGTTTGCTGGGTTCATTTTGAGACCTGTAATTTCATCTCATTCGTTCACCTAGGAGGGAATTGAGATAAAATACTCTGGCTTTCAAGATTACAAATGTGACCCAAAAACTCATTGCGGTGACACAGGATGCTTAAGATTCCCTCTGTTCTTACTGGAATCAAGAGGAATAATTTATCAACACGGTTGTTATTTCAAAAAGACTTGACCTGTATGTAAGCTCTTTGCAGGCAGGGATCTTGGTTGTTTTGGTTATTGTTATATTAGTGCCAAGCTGTAGTAATAAAAAGATGTATAATACATATTTATTGAGTTTTTAAAATTATGACTGCTTAAGTTAGGAGTATGCTTCCTGTGTCTGTTTTCTGGGTTATGACTCCTGAGTTTTACTGGGAGAGCTAAACATAGCAGTACATTAAAATTTGTTTGTTTTTTTTTTCTCTCATTTCCTCATTTAGAAATGAATCCATGTGGTTATCTCTGCTTAGTCCTATACTTTTTTCATAATGAAAAAACTTTTTATTAAGGTGTAGTTGATTTACAGTGTTGTGCCAATTTCTGTCATACAGCAGAGTGACCCAGTCATATATGTGTGTGTGTGTGTGTGTGTGTGTGTGTATGTATGTATATATATGCGCACACACACACATATATATATTCCTTTTCTTATGTTATTTTCCATCATGGTTTATCTCAAGAGACTGGATATAGTTCCCTTTGTTGCACAGTAGGACCTTATTGCTTATCCACTTGAAATGTTTGCATCTACTAACCCCAAACTCCCGGTCCATCTCCCTGCCTTCCCCCTCCCCCTTGGCAACCACACATCTGTTCTCTGTGTCTGTGAGTCCGTTGCTGTTTTGTAGATAGGTTCCTTTGTGCCATATTTTAGATGGGTTCATTGCAGCACTGTTCACAATAGCCTCTACTTCTTCCTGCTTCCTATTTTCTCGTCCTTCCTGCACTCTTCCAGCACGTCCCCCACCCCATCCTTTCTCCCCCTCCCTGGTAACATACCTTAGTGTCCACTAGTGAACCTAACTTAGCGATTGAAAGGACAGGCGTTTCCCATTAACAGGACCAATGACCTGCAAACTTTTTCTGTAAAAGGGCCCCTAGTAAATACTTCAACGTTGTGGGCCCAGGTGCAAAATCATGACCAGTATGTAGGTCCTTGTATGACAGAGGAGGAAACAATCTCTACTGTTTTTTTTTTTAATTGATGAAAATTAAAATCTAATGATAGTAATGGAGTACAATTTGTAATACAGGTCTCCTAATTGCCTCTTTATGGGGCGGGGTGGCGATAGCGTTTCACTTAATATGGGTTCAAAGTTAGTGGTTGCTCTCATTAAATGGATTGTAAAATTTGATTGGAAAAAACACATGCTTCACTTGTGGGCTGTACCAAAAGCTGGCAGTGGACTGGGCCCTTGAGCTAGACGGTGGGCTAAAGATACCCCACCCAGAGTAAATGGCTCCTGGCTTTCTTCCTCTGTAAAAGCTCATTGCCCAGAGGCTGGAGAGGCACAGGGTCCACACTGGGAGAGAGAGTTGGGGTTTGGGGACTGGGCGCAGGAACAAGGGCACATGTTTTAGGGGTATCAGAGCAGAATGACAGAAGGGAAGGCGAATGAGTTTATGTCTGCTCAGGGTCTGGCTGTGATTCTCAAGGAGAGGTAGGTGCCTTGGACCCTTCAATTGGCCCAGGGGCAGGAGCAGGTGGGGATGGATAGTCTGCAAAAGCATGCATGGGATGCTCTCTGGTTTTGTGATGCACCTTCCAGAAGCGAGGGCCTCGTTATCTTTTTGGCTGCCAGCCACACAAGAAGGTGGCAGGAGCCAGCGTTTAGGGGTGCCTTCTGGATTCTCACAGATCAAGTCATCCGATGGAAGAGAGGTGGCGGCAGCCCCGCTGCTGATTCATGATTTCTTCACCTAAATTGAAACAGGAGGTTCCAGGGAGGTGTTGGGGCCACATTGTGGGGCTGCCAGCAGCTGCTGGGGTGAAATGAAGGGCTCACTCTTAAAAAGTTAGCAGTCCTGCTCTTCTGATAGGTGGGGGTGGGGGAGGGGGTCTGAGCCAGCTCCCAAGGGTGGGCACTGTCTTCCCCACTTGACTGCTCTGTGCTTTGGGCCACCAGACCCCCCAATGGTGATTTTAGAGCCTCTCCCTTTGGTTTGGGTCACTCACTTATCCCCTTCTTTGCTGTGACCTCAACAGCCACTCCTCCCCTCTTTCTGCCTTACCCATGTTGGGGCCTGCAGGATTCAGCCCTTTCCTCTCTGTACTTTCCACATTTTTCCTGAGCCATCTCGTCTACACTGCTGGCTTCACCACTTTCTCTGCCAGTGACTCCCCTCTAGCCCAGATAACGCTCTTGAGCTCCAGACAGTTCTGTGCACCTGCGTGATAGACATCACCCCACCATCCTCTGCCCATCCTCCCCAGCCCAGGGAACGAGGCCTTCACAATCGAAACAGAAACCTGGGGCTGGTCCTTGAGTCTCCCCCGACCCCTACCACGGCTGCCACCTCTCTCCCATGGGCAGCTGTAGCGGCTTCTCCTCAGGTCTCTTCTTCTCATAGCTCCTTTTGCATGATCCATCCATCTCCCATGCCCTTGCTTTAAAATCCTTTGCAGTAACTGCCCCCCACATTCTTAGCCTGACCTAGGCTCTTTATGAGTCGTCTGGTTCTTCAGCCTTCGTCGTCCATCTTCTTCCTGACCCCGTAAGAGTCAAGCCCCTTCACTGCTTGTGCTGTCCAGGATGACTCAGCTCTGCCAGCATCTCCCACCTACCCCCAGGCTCACTCCGGCGATTTCTTCAGATCCATCTTGCGTGCTCCCTGCCCCACCACTTAGTGCTCCCACAATGCCCCAGCCTGACCAGCCACCCCAGCTCTGGCCACACGCTGAGGGCCAAACTACCTCTTGCTTTCTTTTCAGTGCAAATCTCGAGTCTATTTGTAATACCGATAATAATATTGACAGTGGCAGTAGCTTTTATCTGTTGAGTGCAACTCCCCGCCAAGTCCCGGGCTCATATTTTTTGAATGATCTCGGGTAGTAGTCATCTCAGCAGCAAGGTATTATTTCCATTTTACAGATGAGTCCACTGAGTCCCAGAGAGACTCAAGGAATTTGCCTAAGGTGATGGTGTTAGAGGTCAACATGTTGGCCCCTGGAAAAGATGAGGGAACAGCTTCCCCACTGGTGAGATGCCTTTAATCAGCATCCCTGGTAAAGAGGAAAGCACAGTATACCATCTCCCTGTCACACGGACTAGGTCCCAGACCACCCGGGGTTGTTTATTTCAGGGCCTCTGCACAAGGGGTTGAAATAATAAGCTCGATCATGTGCTTCCTCCTATCTGCATTAGCGTTTGTTTCCTTTTATTCTAAAGTGGAGTGGCTTTGCATCTTTTTATTAAAAATTAGTTTTTAAAAAATTATGAAAAGTATTACATAAAATGTTCATGTTAAAATTCATGCGAGCACAGAAGGTTGTAAACTGCAAATCAATCCCTCCCCGTCACCCTGCGTGTTTTTATATGGATTCAGTTTTCTGGAAGGATGCATAAGAAACTGTTGCAAGAGAGGGTCTCCCTGGAGAATGACCTATTGACTTTCAAAGGCTGATCGGTTCCCAGGAGTGAAAACAGAATTCTGGGCCTGTGAGCAGTTTTTTTTTTGTGGGGGGAAGTTCTATGCAGAGACACCTGTGAAAGTATGAGGTATGGTACAGAGCTTGGTAGAGGGCGCAGCAGCCCTCACGGGACAGCCTATGGCCTCTTGTTTTGCTCTTGAACCTGAGAGGTAACTTAGCTTTTAGGACTTCAGTTTCCCTAGTTTACAAAATGAGATGAAAAAGCTCAGACTTACCTTTTAGTTGAGCTGAAATAAGAATGTACTTAAAAATAAACTTGAAAAAAAATTAAAAGTTTAAGGAATAAAGAATTGAACATGTTTCTAAGATGTCCTTGAAAACAGGTGTGGCGATAGCTGGGGGAGCTTCGTGATTTCCTTTCTCTTTGTATCCATCCATCTCTGTGATGAACAATGGAGAGCTTCCCTAGTTGTTTGATTTGATATGAAATTCACATTCCACAGCTTTCCTTAAGAGAGCATTTGGGTGGGGTGAGGAATAAGAGTCATGGTAGCTCACTCTGCTACAGAAAGGGGGGCTTTGACCCTTTCCAAGGTGCCAACTTAGTTCCCATCAGATGTGACTCAGGCTCTTCTTCTCTTTTTTTTTTTTTTTTAATATAGCCTTTTTTTTATTACTCAATTACATTTATAGGTGTACAGTGATCATCTTGTTTGTTATTTAACTGGGTTTGACCTGCATGTATTATGTGTATAATTTAAACGTCTAAAACAGTCATTGAAAATACTCCTTTTAGATGATTGCAGATGAGATTCCCTAATCTAAAGAAGAGAAGTACTGTTAGTTGAGATGACTAAGAATAAGGTGATTTCCCCCCACGTCTCCCCCCTGCCCCCAACAGGCTTTTCTTCCCTTCTTTCTCCCCTCTTTAAATCAATCATGTCTATGGCTAGAGACAGTTGAGGATGAGAGGCTTCCAACTTTTCTCTAATTTCAGGGAGCAATTGGGGTCTTGCAAAGATGGCTAATGCCTTGATGGCCAGAATCTACTAAGATTCTCAGTAATCAGAATTTTTCAAATTGATTTGCTTCCTTATGCAGATGCACCCATGTGAAGCAAAATTCAGAGTTAAAAATCCAGAGTTTTACCTTTGGCCTTTTTTAAAAGTTTCACCCTTAATGATCAGGGACTAGATATAATTGGAAGAAATGGGATTTGTGTGGAACTTTGCAGTTTGGCTTTGTATAAAGGAAGGGGAGTTGTGAAAAGGCTTAATCCAAGAAGACAGACTTTTTGAGTACCTTTCCCACTGCCTCCTTTCTTTGTGGCTTGTTTTTGTTTTTCAAGTGTCTTTGGAAATAGGCAGGATTAGAGGAAATAAGAGAACCCTTTTGAACCAGATAGGAAGACACTGATCATTTACTGCTATTTAAAGCGTGCCCAGCTCTCTGAGCAGCGGGGGATGTCAGCAACACTTGTAAAACAGATGAAGAATGCGTAGCTCAACACTTGGACAGGTTTTGGAGTTCCTGTCGTGGCTCAGTGGTAACGAACCTGACTAGTATCCATGGGGATGCAGGTTCGATCCCTGGCCTCGCTCACTGGGTTAAGGATCCAGTGTTGCTGTGAGCTGTGGTGTAGGTTGCAGTAACCGCTTGGATCCTGCATTGCTGTGGCTGTGGCATTGGCCAGTGGCGACAGCTCCAATTGGACCCCTAGCCTGGGAACTTCCATGTGCTGCACGTGTGGCCATTAAAAAAATATATTGGACAGGTTTATTTGTTTGCTTTTCTTTTTGAAAAACACAAATGAGGCCAAGTGTGTGGCCATGGTGTGATCTGGTGGAAAGTGCCCAAGCCTGAGTCCATTGTCCCCCTCTACTTCCTCCAGCATTACTTCCCAGTGGAGTTCTGCAGGCTGAGGGCGGGCCTTCTAGGGGAGAACATGGCTTGGCTTCAAAATGACAACACAGCTTAAGCTGTTGAATTTTGAGTAGTTTAATTCCATTCTATCCTACCATACCCAGTATCTTCTCTTTTGCTTTGAAAAATTGTCATGGCTAGAGATTGAAGTTAAAAACCATCACTGTTGTTTAAATCTATTTTACGTATGGGGCTCTCCCATCTGTGCCTCTGCCTTGTGACTACACGTGGAGTCCCTTTGGGGTGATAATGTTATGAGATAGCTGGGCTGCCACCCTAAGCCACGCCACAGAGACCCTGGATTGGTGTTCTGTGATTTCCACATGGCTGGAGTCCGGCTGCTGTCTTGGCCCCACGGGCCTTGGGGCCAGAGAGCTGTTTCATCCCCTGATTGAGTCTTACCTGTTCAGTGGCTCAGCTTATAAAAGCGCTCAAGCTCAACCTGAGCTTTGGTTTCAGTGAGGTTTTTCGTTGAGGTTTCTGAAAGGATTGCAGTATTTGCTTGGACATGCACCACTCTGAACTGTGTGCCAAGAAAAGAGATCAGGTGTGTGCCTTCTAACATGCAGGAAAGAGTCAGAAATTACCTGAGGAGGAAGGTTTCTTTCTGTCTTGTGTTCTCCTTTACATCCAAAAGCGTTTCTTTTGCCGTTTGATCAATACGAGTGCAGATTCTGGCTCAGCCAGTGACACTAAGTGACCTTTTAAGTTTCCTGTTGCTCATCTGTAAAGTACTTTCCTTCACAACCTTGTGAGGATTGAGTGCGAGGACGCAGTCTAATCCCTCCTGTGTCATATGTGTTAAATGGTAGCTGCTGATGTTGTTGCTGTGTTTTACCAGAAAGCCCATGAACTTGGAAATCAGAGAGCTTTGGCCTGGAATTCCAACTCTTGGGTACGTTGCCCGTCCTTGGAGATCTTCAGTTTCTGCTTCTATAAAATGCGGATGTTATGAGTGTCAAGGGAGGTAGAAAATATACGGGGCCGGGTGCACAACAGGCCCTCAGTAGCACTTTGCCCCTGTTGTTAGGCCGGAAGCTGTGGAGCACGAATTGTCTTGATCACAGCCTCGGAGACATGGAGGAAAGACAGAATTAGGAATGACTGAAATGCAGTTGTTCCAGTTTTGTCTGACAGGGATGGAAGTTCACCCTTGATTGACTTTTGGGAAGAGGTCCGAGCTTAAGGAAACCATTATTTAAGCTTTCCTTGCTTTGCTAATGAAGCAGGGATGTCAGGCAGAAAAGGGTAGTTAAAATGCAAAGCGATGGACTTGGGCAGTGGTCACCTTTAAAGAGCTGTGATTTCCCCTACACCAAGTGCAGTCTCTGTCTAATGCTTTTTAAATTAAAGAGGTGACTGTGGGCAATCTCGTAAAACAGCCAAATGCCAGGATATGGAGAAAACGTGAGCATTAAGTAATCATGCCCCAGCGCGCTCATAGAATGTAAAAATATTGACTCCGAGCAGAATAAAACACCATTCCCCCTCTGGTTGTTGGTGACCTGAGAATCCCAGGATTGAGGGGTTAAGAGCAAGATGAATATGGCGATTTGTGGCAACAGATGGAAGAAAGCCAGGCAATCTCCCAGGCGGGGTTCAGGACCCTCCCCCGCCTCTGGGAGCCCTGGGAGGGAATCTTTCACTGAGGCTTGCCTGTCTCCTGGCTGAGAGCGTCTCCTCTGCCTGGCAGCAGAGCCACCTGACTGTCCCTTTGTTGGACAGTGCCTGCTGGAGCACCCCCAGCCCTGCCCTGGCGACCCCTCCTCATTTGTCATCAGTTTTCCAGGTCCTGGAAAAAACATCACAGTTAGTGCTCAAGTGATGCAAAGCTGCCGCCGCCAGCCTTCCAGCTTGGGAGCTTCCCTTGCTCATCAGCACTCAGGGAGCTCTTGCAATAAGGTGAACAGAGAAATACTACCAGAGTCTCTTGGCAGATTTTTTTTTTTTCTCTCTCTCCCCTAGCCCTCTGATTACACACCCTAAGTGCCGCTATCTGTGTAAATAACCTTTTCTCCCCGCCTCCCTCTCCCCTCTCTGCACCCTCCACTCCCATGCTCTTAGGCCCTCTCGAGTGATAAATAGTCAGGCTACTGCTCAGCATGCACCAACACCTGGGAATAATCATGCAAAAATAACAGTGAGAGACTGCCGCGCGTCTGTTCTTGACATTAACTTTCCTCAGTTTGACAGGCTGCCACCACCAGCTGTTAGACTTACGGGTCTTTTTTTTTTTTTTTTTAACCCCGCTGGAGATGGCTGCTTTCCTGATTTCCTCTTTGGGGCTCTAGTAGGTTACATCAGTGTCCTGTCAAGATAAGAGAAAAGAGCTTTGACAAAGCTAAAACCGGTCATTTCTCTCTTCCTTTTTATTCCAGTTATTGGTATTATTTGACTAATAAATCCCTACCGATTTTTTTTCCCCCCCTGGCCATGCTCATGGCATGTGAAAGTTCCCAGGGCAGGCTTGGAACCTGCAACACAGCAGCCACCCAAGCCACTGCAGTGACAATGCCGGATCCTTAACCTCCTGTGCCACAGGAGAACTTCCTCTCTACCGATATAAAAAAATTTTTTTCATAGTTGATTTACAATGGTTGTTTTCTGCTGTACAGCAAAGTGACCCAGTCATACTGGACTATCTGATTATTACTATTTTAGGGCACTTCCCTCCAGAAAGGTATTCGTAACCGTCTCTCTTGAATCATCTTTGCATGTAGCAAATCCTAGCATTTGGCTTCAAAGGGCCAAACTACCTATTGCTTTCTTTTCAGTGCAAATCTCGAGTCTATTTGTAATACCGATAATAATATTGACAGTGGCAGTAGCTTTTATCTGTTGAGTGCAACTCCCCGCCAAGTCCCGGGCTCATATTTTTTGAATGATCTCGGGTAGTAGTCATCTCAGCAGCAAGGTATTATTTCCATTTTACAGATGAGTCCACTGAGTCCCAGAGAGACTCAAGGAATTTGCCTAAGGTGACGGTGTTAGAGGTCAAGCTGGATTCCAAATCCAGAGGCTGGTCCCTGCACCACACCTAGGGGTGAGGTTCTGCGGTGACACTTGTAATTGTGGTGGGTTTGTATGATTATCTGATGACTGCTACAGTTGCTGGTTTTGCTAGAAGCCTGCCCAGTGCCTGGCACACAGCCGGTGTGTTAGTGATTATTTATCGGGCGGCTATGGGATCGAGTTTAGGTGAACCAAAGGAGACTTTGGGGGAGAGCAGAGCACCAAAAAAGGGTGTCCCACTGGAGATGAGTGGAAGGAGATTCTGTACAAGTGGAGGACTCTTCAGGACACGCTATAAAATGGGGTTGGATTAAGCTGGTGGACGGCTGCCAGATGCCAGTGTATGAAAGGAGCAGTATTTCCTCAGGCTGAGCTTCTCAGGGTTAAGCCCTTTTTCTTATACTTTTAACACACTTTAACCGCACTTAACCATGCATTTGGAGAGGATTATAGATTTATGTTAAACATAGTAGGATATAAAAAGGAGCTTTGTGAGGTTGTGTGCAGGGTTAGGGAACTGTAATATCAGACCAGGGACTTTTTTTTTTTTTTTTTCTTGTTCAGAGCCATTGTTTACAGAGTTAAGCACTCTGCTGAGCTTTCACTTGGCATGAATTATCTCACTGCGTCTTCACTGCGTCCCTGTGCGGGTAATTGTTATTCTTACTCCCATTTCTTAGATCCAGATACCGAGCCTTAGAGTAACCAGGTGATTTGCTCAGGGTCCCCTATAAGCAAGTACTGCCAGCCAGGATTTGAACCCAGCACCGCCGGAGGTCCATCATTACCAAGTTCAAGTGTATGCTACTGTCTTACCAGACTTCCTTGTTGGAACTGTTGCTCTTCTCTGTCCTAAGGAGCCTTCTTGGGTGAAAAAATTATATTTTAGCATATGATCAGTGAGTGACCTGAGAAGTCAGGGTACAGTGGAGGTGACCTTTTATATAAGGCAAAAATAACTCTTGGAGAGCTTTTAAAATCCTGTGTTACATATGGTGCCACGTGACTGTGTTTTAGGCCCCGTGCTATACACTAGAGAACCAAAACCTTTTTGGGGAGAACTTCTCCTGTTGGGGGCATTGCTTCCAGAAGGAAATGGCCACACTCTGAACTGTTTCCCTTTCACCCCTCGTTTTTCTCCTGGTGTAACATCGAACCCCTTTTGTAAAGGTCCTACTTGGAGGAAGCTACTTTTTTTTTTTTTTTTTTTTTTTGTCTTTTTGCCTTTTCTAGGGCTGCTTCCCATGGCATATGGAGGTTCCCAGGCTAGGGGTCTAATTGGAGCTGTAGCCACCGGCCAACGCCAGAGCCACAGCAACGCGGGATCTGAGCGTCTGCAACCTATACCACAGCTCATGGCAATGCCAGATGTTAACCCACTGAGCGAGGCCAGGGATCGAACCCTCAACCTCATGGTTCCTAGTCGGATTGTTAACCACTGCACCACAATGGGAACTCCAGAAGCTACTTTTTTAATGCTCACCTGGGCTGACCATAGAGATAGCTTATTGCCCTTGTACCAGTATAGACCACAGCTTTCTCTGGAATGAGTAAGCTGGGCTAGATGACCTTCTGGCTGGAACAATGGTTGTCTCATAAAAGAGGGAAATGGCAGTTCAGCTGTCTGTGCCTGGGCAGGTCACTGCAGGCCGAGGGAGACTCACCCTTGTTAGTTGATGCCATGAGGAATAGCATATTATCCAACTATTATATTAAGAAATAGTGGAGGGAGTTCACTGAGCCAGTTGTTGTGGCTTAGCTGTAACAAACCTGGCTAGTATCCATGAGGACACGGGTTTGATCCCTGGCCTCACTCAGTGGGTTAAAGGATCCAGCATTGCTGTGAGCTGTGATGTAGGCCACAGTAACAGCTTGGCTCCTGCATTGCTGTGGCTGTGGTGTAGCCCAGTGGCTGCAGCTCCAATTCGACCCCTAGGTTGGGAACTTCTATTTAAAAAAAAACAGAGATGGTAGAAATTTAGACTTCTCCCGAATTTGTGTGTGTGTGTGTGTGTGTTGGCCAAAAAAAAAAAAAAAAAAGAGAATGTTTTTAAAAGTAGCATACCTGCCAAATAAAACACCTCTGGGAACGGCTGTAATTCACCACCTCCCCTCCAGTTGGTGAGCTGGTGAGCTCTGGGGAAGAGGGACCCCAGTAGACCACATGGCTGTCCTCTGTTCTCCATTCCCAGCCCTGAAATTCCAAGGCAACAAAGGTCCTTTTTCTTTTCTCGCTGATCCTGATGATGATGCTGGTACCTAAGGGGAATGGGAGTTTGAAGCTACATTGAGGAAGCCACTGCAGTGGAATTCACGTGTGTCCGTCAAAGAGTTGAATCTTTACCACTTCATTATTCGAGTTCCCTTGTGCCATGGGTTAAGGATCTGGTGTTGTCACTGAAGCAGTTCAGGTTGCTGCTATGTCTTGGGTTCATTCTCTGGCCCGGGAACTTCCACCTGCCACAGGCATAGCCAAAAACCAAAACCAAACCAAACCTGTGTTACCTATTGAGTTTTCCTATCGAGTTTAAGAGTTTTAGACTATTATTGCATTGGGGAATTGTTTATGTTGAAGTTCATATTAATAGTCAAACTTCACTGAGCCTTAGTTTTCTCATTTTATTTTGTTTAAAAAAAAATGGGGTTTTTTTGGAGGTCAGTTTATGGCTGCACCCTCAGCATAGGGAAGCTCCCAGGCTAGGGGTCGAATCGGAGCTGTAGCTGCTGGCCTACACCTCATGGCAACGCCAGGTCCTTTAACCCACTGAGCGAGGCCAGGAATCAAACCCATATCCTCATGGATACTAGTCAAGTTTCTTACTGGTGAGCCACAACAGGAACTCTGGCTTTCTCATTTTAAAATGTGTGTGGATAGGGCTTCAGAATCCCTTCTATAAATGTTATCAACTAAACTCTTTTCATGACATATGGATTGTATTCATGGGAATAGACACAGTTAACTTGCTAGCAAGTCCGAGATACCATGGCCTCTTCCTTCAAGCATCTAGATTCTTTAGAAGCTTCATCTTTGGAATGACATAAATATCCCAAATAGTATGGGAGTGAGTGTGTGTGTGTGTGTGTGTGTGTGTGTGTGTGTGTGTGTGTGTGTGTGTATCTATGCAAATCTATTCATAAGGAGAGTTATACTGAAATAGGGATTTAGTCTAGAAATTCTCTACTGACAGGATTCATCGTCACTCTTAGAAGGTCAAAGAATACAGTTTCCTGTTGAGGCAGATGGTCCTCAGAGAGGTTAGTGTGGAGGTGGGGGCAGAGTCCTGGGGCCACTGTGCCCAGTGCCTATAACTTCAGTTGTACATGCTGCCCCAGGGTGTCCTGATCTTCAAAGTGAGAGATTTGCTGCTGCGACTCCTCACTCCTTTATTTTATTCCCTTTTCTTGTTTATCTAACTGAAGCCATATTTGTTTTCTTGGAATTAATGTAGGCTGTCGACCAAGAATATCTTGAGGAACTACCTATACAAATTAAGAGGTTATTGGGGAGTTCCTGTTGTGGCTCAGTGAAAATGAATCCGAGGATACAAGTTCAATCCCTGGCCTCGCTCAGTGGATGAGGGATCCGGTGTTGCCTTGAACTATGGTGTAGGTTGCACATGAGGCTTGGATGTCGTGTGGCTCTAACTGGCAGCTGCAGCACCACTTCAACCCCTTGCCTGGAAATTTTCATGCCATTGGTGTGGCCCTGAAAAAAAAAAAAAAAAAGAGGTTTATAATTTTCCTTGGTCTATTTTTTTTTTTTTTAATTCTAGAAAGTGATTTCAATCTGACACAACCTTTTAACTCTGAGAAGGTCTGCAGGGTTCAGTCCCACATCCCTCCCCTCTCCCCCCTTAACGTTCTTCATTTGTCAGCTCAGTTTTAAAAATAGGAACTATCAGTGCGAACTTTGATCCACATTAAGCTGCATTTACACGAAAGCGTAAATCACATCTGGGGTTTGGGGCTGTTAAATGCTTTTCTTTCTTGAGCTCTGTGATCAAGAATGAAGAACAATAAAAAGCATGGAGCAAAAGGAGTTTTATGGCAGCTTTGAGAGCAGGAAATTAAGTTTCTTTAGTGTGCAGTGGGATGCGGGGTTGTTGCATTGCATCTTGGATCACCCAGGCAAGTGAACGTCAGTGTATCCTTTTAGTGAAATGCAAACGGTAGAAATAGCTCCTCCAGTCATATGAACGAGGAGCCCGCACAGATGACTGCTTCCGCTGGTTAACTAGGAGCACCCTGTCTAATCTGACTTATCTTGAAATATACTCTTTTCGTGTGTGTGTGGGGGGGTATGTGTGTTTTTAAAGAACAAAGACTATATAATATTATGTCTGGAGCCAAATGTTGATTTCCTACAAACGTTAACTAAGAATATATGAACCGATCAAGATGGCATTTTACAAGAACAACCTACTCTGTATCCTCTTTACACTCCGAATTTGTTAGCCCAACTGATAAAACACGCGAAGTATCATCTCTTATTTGTTGGTCGCGTCTCTGCAGCCTGGGGACGTAGGTGATCTGGAATCCTGGGGCATACGTGCCCTGCATGTGTCTTTTTCACATTTGAGAACCTGTCAGCAGAGCCAAATTCTGTGGCATTTGTAACAATGGGCCGAATGAATGAAGGAAGGAAGGAAGGAAGGAAGGGTTTGGCCATCCTAGCTATTCAGTACCTGCATAGCCTTTGGTTACACCATGGCCAGACCCCTAAACTTTTTGCGTGAAAGACTCCGTTGCTGCTCTCCTCAGAATCTGGGTGCAAAGAAACTGTTGCACCACGGGATCTTGTTTGGGCTGTCATTTCTCTTTCTTGGACGGAGAGGGGGCTGCTGAGTCTCGGTCAGACTCATCAGGGATCTTTACAAGGTGCACCACTAAAGGGCTTGTGCGTTAGAGAACCTCACGTTGTGTTGAGTACACACATTTATTTCTCCCCTTATATGAATTGTTAAACTTTGCAGTAGAATGCGTAATTAAAAGTTGATGCGGGAGTTCCCGTCGTGGCTCAGTGGTTAACGAATCCAACCCGGACCCGAGGTTGTGGGTTCAATCCCTGGCCTTGCTCAGTGGGTTCAGGATCTGGCATAGCCATGAGCTATCACATAGGTCACAGACGTGGCTCGGGTCCCGAGTTGCTGTGGCTGTGGCGTAGGCTGGTGGCTACAGCTCTGATGAGACCCCCTAGCCTGGGAACCTCCATATGCCGTGAGTGCGGCCATAGAAAAGACAAAAAAAAAAAAAAAAAAAAGTTGATGCTTCGTACATGCTAATCATATCCAGTTTCGGTGTTTCAATGTGTGTAATCAAGTTTATGTATTGTATACATTTGGCAGAGTAAGTTAATCAATTTTAGTAGTGATTTAATTCGCTGTGGTTTATCAAGTACTTTGAAAACAATTTTAGTCCATCTCCTGTGCTTAAGTGTCGAGTGATGCATATATGGGTATTTATTAGTTTCTCCTTTGGAAAAATACTGTAATTTTGAAAATAAGACTTCATGACAAGTAAGAAGTAGTCTTCATTTTGCAAAGCATCTTCATTCACATCTCTGGAGGCTAAAGGTTGTCGCTTGGTGAGTTTAAAAGGACATTGCCTGTAACTAGCAGGAAGCTAGAGCTCCATTGTTTACCTTGTGTGTCATGATAAAACTAAAATGCTTATTTCTATTCTGCTTTGTATTTTGGCACCATTAAAACACTCTAAGCATATTATAATTGCAAATGGCATTTGGAATGGTGATGTATTCTGGAAGTGATGTAAACAGATTGCATTGAAAAGAGCTCCGAGCATGCAGCACCACTGCAGTAAGCCTGTCTGTCTTTCAGGTTGACCCCCTGTTTACAGTGCCAGCACCACCGCCACCGATTTCCAGCAGTCTCACGCCTCAGATTCTGCCCTCCTACTTTTCCCCATCTTCATCCAATATTGCAGCACCGGTTGAACAGCTTTTGGTTCGGACTCGTTCCGTGGGTGTCAATACGTGTGAAGTTGGAGTAGTGACAGAGCCAGAGTGTCTTGGGCCCTGTGAACCCGGGACCAGTGTGAATTTGGAAGGGATCGTGTGGCATGAAACAGAAGAAGGTAAATACCATTTATTTTTATCTTTTTCCCCCCAATGCCCTCTTCCTGATGATGTCTCTGTGTCCACCTGTACAGGGGATTTGGTTTGTGGTATTCAGAGAGGAAAGAAGAGCAGTTTTTCTGCTCTCTTGATTTTTGTTGAAATAAGAGCTACGTTTTTCCCCTTTTTGTTCACGGCTGCTTTTACATTCAGGATCGATCCGGTGTCTCTCAAAGCGGTTCTCTGCTTCAAGTGCTAACTTGGAAGGACTGTGAGAAGCAGGGTGAGGGTTACCCATTCCCCTAAGAGGTGTCGTGGAAAAGAGGACAGGAGATAGAGATCAAGGTCATTTTCTTCTTGGTTTCCTGGCTCATCTGTCTTGATGTGGTTGCTTTTGTGTTGTTGAGGCTTATATGTACCTTCTGAATTGAGCCAGGGGCCTTGCATCTAGCAAAGGCCATCACCGTGATGTGGCTGTGGCTGATGCCAAGGGCAAAGGCTTAAGCCCCAGGTGAGCCACTCTCTTCTCTTCTGTGGCCAGAGAAGGAGCACTTTCCCCGCCCCTTAACTCAGCAGGCCTTCTGGCAAGTGCCACCCGTTAGTCGCAAGAGCACGAAGGTGCCAGGGAAAAGGGATCAGGGTGCACCTCTTGTTGCTACTGGAAATACACATCAGGCATGTGTCATACAGACGGTGGGTCCAGACCGTGGTTGGACCCATCTCCTAGCGCATGATCACCAAGGGTAGCATGTTTTAGATGGGCTGTGTCCTTGGCAGAGGCCAACAGCCATCACAGAGTAATCAAGGAGAGGGCTGCATTGCCGCTTGGGGAGTGATTAAAGTGGAACAGATGAGGAAGACACTTGGTCCAGGGTGCCCCAGGGGACTGAAGGAAGATGAAGAATACAGGGAAACTTATTTTCTCTGAGCTAGATTGGACAAGGATAAGGAGATGACCCTTGTCAATGTCATGGTCTTTTGGGGGAGGAGTTAAGGGCAAGAAGCATCTGAGACTCAGAATCATCATTTTGGTTCTTCTGTATCAAGGGGAGAAATTGAGGGCTGAGGCTCAAAGGGGAGGAGGTAAATAATATAGTAAAAAGGTTGAGTGGATGGGAAAGGGGGAATATATTGGGGTAATAATTGGGGAAGAAGTAGTTATGAGAGGATAGTGAAGAATAGTGACAAACTGGGGACTACAAGAGAATAAAAACGAAAACCGAAAATCAGGTGATGGGGTAAGCAGGGTTGTGAGAAGGCAGCAAACAGCTCAATCCATTTCAAGATAGAAAAACAGAACTTGTAAGAACAGTCCTTGTAAGTCTGTATATTCCATTGACTAATATGAAGAACACAGGGAAACTTCCTTTCTTGTAGGATGGATTTTATCATTAAATTAAAAAAAAAAAAACCCAGAAACTGTAGATAGGCTTGGTGAGGAAAAACACAGATGGGCTTGTATGCGAAGGACCCAGAGAAAGGGAATGAAAGCAGTAGATACGGAGAGTGCTCTTCTTTGCTCAAATGGAACCGACAGTTAAATTTTACTTTTGATTTTAGACATTTTGGGGGGTTTTGGGGCTACTCCCACTTTGTACTCTTAACTGGAAAGCCATTTAAAACAGTCCTACACAACCGCAGGAGGAGGGATTGGTGTCAGAGGAGCCGGAATTCAACCTCTCCCGTCTTGCTTGCCTGTTCAGCCCCCCCACCCCCCCATTGCGAAGGGTCCTGCTTGGGGATCAGTTCTTCTGTCATTGCCCCTCTGGGTTGGGCACAGTGCTCCTTCCTTTAGATTTCCCCTAGAGCATAAGTGGTGGATGAGGGCCTCAGACTGGCATTGTGGTGAGATACGTCTAGGAAAGACAGCAAGACCTTAATAAGGTTAGTAAGGTGGATTCGTGTAAGTGCTGATTGTCGGGAACCAAAAGGTTTGGAAAGAGTAAGCCTTCATTTCCAACAACCTGACAGTCAGATTTCCTTGTACCCAGATAATCGACTCCTTAGGGTGAAGCACGGCCTTCCCTGTCCTAGCTCTGACTCGGCGCCCGTCCGTTTATGGCTTGTCATGATTTTTATGTATTCCAGTGGGGGATAGGACACGTTCCTGTAATGTGACGTCCCCCGGGGGTAGATGTAAAGTTAGCCACCAGCTTTCTGGAACAGCTATAAAGCTTGGGTTATTTTCCACTTTACTTAGAAGCCTGCTGGGTTTTGACTTTTAACCTTGGCTTCTAGTAAAAGATGGGGTTATTGAGACAGAAGAAGAAAAAAAAAAATCTGTGTTTAAAAACTATAGCAAGACAAGGGCTAATAAGGAACTGTGATACTCCATTTGCTTAAAGAACTGTCATCATTGCTGTTAGGTAGTAGAGATACATAAAGCCTCTGGATCCAGTTCCTTCCTCTTCTCTGCGAATCCATCTTCTGAGTCCCACGTCCCTGATCTGCTGGGATGCATGCATCTCTGTGGATGGCCTCCTTCCATTCACACGCAGACTCATGGCTCTAGAAGCTTTTCAGGCACAGTAGTGGAGTCCTCTGTGGCTTCAGCTTTCTTTGAATTGCCTCACATTTTCCAGGATTTGGAATGTGTAGAGGTTTACTGTGGCAACAAGAAGGAGATGGAGCTGTTAACAGTGTTATTCTTGCTGCATAAACGAAACTTCTGACCTCCATAGAATTTTAAGAACTCGCCTTATTGGAGGCCTGGGTCATAAGATGTGTGTTTAATGGGTGACCATTTTCAAGAGCATTCCATTTGCATTTTTTCCCCCCAGTACAGTGTGTTTAAAGCTCTTGTACTGATTTAAAAATTAAACCCATTTAACCGTTAATTTTTCTCTTTTGGGAAAAGACAAAGAGAGAAACGGAACAAACACATTTGGGGCCAGTTATTTGGCAGAGCTAAACGAGATGGATTTGGGGACAAGTGAAGGAAAGTAAGCCCTGGTGGTTTTTTAGCACGAGGTCTCATTAACAAAGAGCTGCAAGTCCAGCGGGTATAAAACTGTCACTTGCCTTTGATTCATGTCCTACAGATTGAGTTGAATAAAATCTCTTCCTTGGTATTTTCATTTTGAGGGTTTTGTCTAACTGGTAGTGTTTTTTGCAAATCCAGTTGATGTGCATTGACGCACGTGTGAAGTGTGTGTGTGTCTGTGTGTCTGCGTGTGTTAAGATCCTAGAGGTTTTGAAAGCTCCTGTCTATAGTCTTTGGGGGGGGATATGGAGTGTTGTTGTGATTTCACTGAAGGTGATTGGCTGAGCAAAACTGGACTATGAAATCCCCACTAAGTACCTAATTGTTTCTTATGCTTGCAATCCCTCCTTTAAAAGGAGGGTCCTTTTAATCGCAGACTTTCCTCCTTGTGTTGCTGCCAGTCCATGACGTCCTGGTTGCCTGAGAACCAGATTGTAGTCAGGAATAAAGTGTGAAGAAAGAAGTTCCCTCTGGAAGTAATTAGTGGGTTTCAGATCATGCTTAATAGGAGAGAAAAACTATTACTGCATTTGGATGTATAGTTATTCTGCTCTGATCTTTCTTCTTTAAGGTGAACGCATAGGAGCAGTGATGTAGTGTACACAATCACTCCCAGATGTTGGAAAGAATTTCCTTAGCATTTCGTTCCTGACATTTGGGACACACATGCTAATGTATAGTTACTTGTTTGAAAATGTGCTCTTTTTGTGGGGGCTTGCGGGAGGGCAGGGAAAAAAACTGTGGTGTATACAGCAATGTGTATAAACACTTGTATATTGAACTTGGTCTTTTAGCTTTGGAGAATGTATTTTCCTTTCGATTCTTAACTGAATCCTGGTTTCTTCTTCTTTTTTTTCCCCCTACCAGAGAACATACTTGGTTCAGCTGAGTCCATTGTTTACTGTTAGGACTGTTGTTTACCAGGGCTCCGCCATCCTGTCCTCAAGCAGAGCCACTAAAGAAAGGGAAGTGAGAGAAAGAAAATCTGTATTTGCCAGTGCTGGCCTTTTAAACCTCTTGGGTTATAGATCAGTGGTGCTCAACTTTGTGTCTGTAGATGACCTCTCCAGCTTGTAAATTATGCCGATGCCCAGGTACCTACCACTCCCTCCCAGGCATTTCCCAGGTCTGGCGGGGCTGCCAGTTTGGTCTAGTTTGTGACCTGACATTGGTGTATTTTCACATCTCCCTGGGGGATTCTAATGTGCAAACAAGGATGAGAACTACTCTCTCAGGGGAAGGCGGGGATGTCCTGGCCCTTTGCAAGCTGCCTGACTTTTTCCTTTTAAGGAAGTCAGGTGGTATCATTGCCTCGTTTTCCCAGGTGTGAAATGGACAGAGACACCTGCCCTATTTACCTTGCTGGGAGGATAACGTCTAAGATGCTGTAAGTAGTGAGGCCGCTGAGCATAGCTGTTTAATCACTGAACTAATGAGAAAGAGGGTCCAGCTTTGACCCTGAACGTGAACTCCACACAAGTGTGGAGGGGTTTAATGAACAGCTAATGGCTACCACTTATCCTAGTTTCTCCAATAAGCCAGACACGATGACTTCATTTCTGTGTGGTCTGCTGAATTATTTTTGAACTAATTCATAAGCCCAGTGTATTAGGGAAAGTTGATAAAAGAAGCGAATAAAGGTTTGTGCTCAGAAAACATTGGGAGTTTCCGGAGGGGATGGTGGGAATACAAATGGGAGCTTGTGAGAAAACACCTAGTGTGAGAGGAGGAATGCTTGTTTATATCTGGTCCTTCACCTGATGTTCTGTGTTTTCTGAGGAAAGAAAAGTGACCTTGGGAATTTATTTTTTAATGAATCAGATGAGTAAGTGGTTCTCTTGTAAAGCACCTGAGATGTTCTTAAATTCTTCTACTTTTTCTGCATCACCAGTCATAAAGAGGATAGTGTTTAAATGTGCAGCAGAGGGGGTTTCAAGCTAGTTCATTAAAAAGCTACTAAGGAGTTCCCTTTGTGACTCAGTGGTTAACGAACCCGACTAGGATCCATGAGGATGAAGGTTCGATCCCTGGCCTCGCTCAGTGGATCTGGCGTTGAGGATTGAGGATCTGGTGTTGCCGTGAGCTGTGACGTAGGTTGCAGACTTGGCTCGGATTCTGCCTTGCTGTGGCTGTGGTGTAGGTGGGCAGCTGTACCTCCGATTCGACCCCTAGCCTGGGAATTTCCATATGCTGCGAGTGTGGCCCTAAAAAGCAAAATAAATAAATAAATATAAATAAAATAAAGAGCAAATAAATGATTCTACCTAATTGATGATGGATCCGACTCTGCTACTGTTATTCCTATTCAGCAGTATGTATTGACCAGTCTTTTTGAAAACAGAACCTTCTTTTAAAATTTAGATTCAAGAGATATTGAGTATTAATCCAAGCTTATTCCGTATTTACGGGAATTGAGCACAGAGTTGGCACAGTCCCTTAATAAGTGGAACAGTACTGTTTGTTGATACAGTTCCCAGTGATTGTATAAATTCAGCTTTGACTCACAAGGGCAGTAAGATGCCACTTTCACTTGTGCATTTCCTTACTGCCATATCAGTGATGATTACAACTGTGCAGTGGCGGGGAACGTTCACCTGGCTGATGGGCGTGCTCCCTATCACTGCTGTGCCAAATGTGGGTAAACCAGCCCCCTGGATGCGAGTTTTGTAGGTGAGCGTGGTTGTTTCATCACCGTCCTAATGACAGTAAGGGGCCAGCCAGGATCCTTAGCATAAACTCTTCAGAGGCTTTGAGAGACTGAAAGACCTGCTCGTTACTTCCACTCTGTACGTGGGCTCCCACTCACCTTACCAGGCCGTTACGTGGTGATGGTTGCTGGCGAAAGAGTGAGTGTTTCTTGATGCGCATCCCCATTGCTGGTGGAGCAGCTCAAAGGAGGCATCTTCCAGAGTGTACAAGTGCCACCCATTTTCACAGGCGGAAGGCAGCCCAGATAGCCAATCAGATCTGTGTATTTGCTGGACCATACACCATCTTCATTGCCTCTGATTATTCTGTGTGCAATGGCGAAAAATGTTTTAATTAGGTAACATTGGTTCAATGATATATATTACAAACGACTACAAACATATCACAAGTTTTTCTTTTCTTTTTTTCTTTTCTTTTTTTTTTTTTGCTGCACCCATGGCATGCAGAAGTACGTGGGCCAGGGATGGAACCTGAGCCACGGCAGCATCCCGAGCCACAGCAGTGACAACACCGGATCCCCAAACTGCTGGGCCACCAGGGCACTCCTCATTTTTTTAAAAAAAAGATTACCGAAACTAATGTGGCCAGCTTCCGAGAAAAATACGGAAGGTCAAAATGGAGAAGAGATTTTCACGTGGTAGACGCCAAAATTATGTTGACTAAAGGAGAGAGTAAGGAAGGGAGCAGGGGGGTCTTTTAGGGCCCTTTTCCTGGTTTTTGCTTTATGCTTTCTGGGACCTCTTTTAGGCTTTCCTGGGGAGGAAATGTGGCCACAATCTGGATATGATGAGCGCTTGCGTGTTGCTGGAAAGCCGTAACAGAGACAGCCCCTTCACCTCTTGTTCAGTGTGAAAAATAAGCGGTTAACTCATAGGATTCAGCTTCATGTTTCTGGATCAAGCATTTGTTCTTTTGCATTATTTGCGTATGTGTTTTGGTGGTGACATTAGGTGATAAGGAATGACGCAGTGAGTTTTAAACTCACTGTGTAAAGGCATTTGGTTTCCTCTTTTGGTTGGTTGATCCAGAAGCTAAATATATTCTTGTATGTGAGTAGAGAATGCAAAACATTTTAAACTTTTCTTAGGACTGCGGGGTGTGTGTGTGTGTAAAAAAAGATGTGAGAAGTTGTCTTAAAAATTTATGTGTGTGGTATTGTTCTGGGTGCTTGTGTATCTTTTCCCTGTAAAGGAGCTGGTAAGAAAACCGGAGGTGGAATATTATAATGACTTGGAACTGAAGGTGTTCTTTTTTTTTTTTTTTTTCTTTTTCTTTCTTTCTTTGTATTTTGGGGCCATACTGGAGGCATTTGGAAGTTCCCAGGCTAGGGGTTGAATTGAAGCTGTAGCTGCTGGCCTACACCACAGCCACAGCAACTCGGGATCTAAGCTTAGTCCGAGACCTACACCCACAGCTCGTGGCAACCCCAGATCTTTAACCTACTGAGCGAGGCCAGGGATTGAACCCGCATCCTCATGGATATGAATCAAGTTTGTTACCGCTGAGCCACAACAAGAACTCCTGAAGTTATTTTCTGATTTCACAATTCACATAATCTCATGGGTTGCTGGGAATAGCTTTTGGCCCATCTGGGAATTTGGATTAAAATATTCCATTGATTTTTTCAAATACAATTATTATAGCAAATTTTTTTTTTCCTTTTTGTCTTTTTAGGGCCGAACCTGCTACATATGGAGGTTCCCAGGCTAAGGATCGAATTGGAGCTGTAGCTGCCAGCATGTACCACAGCCACAGCAATGCCAGGTCTGAACCGCGTCTGAGACCTACGCCACAGCTCACGGCAACGCCAGATCCTTAACCCACTGAGCAAGGGCAGGGATCGAATCCGCATCCTCATGGATGCTAGTTGGGTTCGTTAACTGCTGAGTCACGATGGGAACTGAGATCTAATTCGCATAACATACCAGCCACCTATTTAAAGTGTACAACTTAGTGGTTTTTTTAGGGTATTCACTGTAGTGTAACCATCATCACAGTTAATTCTAGAATATTTTTCATTACCTTCCAAGAAACCCTATACTCATTAGCAATCACTACCACTTACTCCGGGAAGCCATTTCATCGACTTTTACATCTTTGTCCTTACCTGATTCTTTGTCGTTTTTCTGTGTAAACAGGTATATTTTATGCACAAGAGAAAGGGTTGTTTGTTGAGCATTTATTCTGCGCAGGACATCATGCTGGGTATGCTTGCCAAGTAACTTCCTTCAGTCCTCAGGACAAACTCCAAAGTAAGCTCCCTATGGAGGAGCCTTAGAAAGGGATTCACCTGTGCCAGGCAGCACACCTGGTGCCGCAGTCTGAACCGACAGCGTCTGGCCTTTCACAGCCCTGCTCTTGACACCTCCTCCTGGGTGTTGTGGGTTTCTATCCCTGCCCCAAAGTTCCTGGACATCTCACAAAGTGCTCTTTGGAGAGAGAGCTCTGGAGTAAGATGTGGTGTCATAAATGGAGTTTTTATTTTATTTATTTATTTGTCCTTTTGCTATTTCTTGGGCCACTCCCGTGGCATATGGAGGTTCCCAGGCTAGGGGTCCAGTCGGAGCTGTAGCCGCCGGCCTACGCCAGAGCCACAGCAACGCGGGATCCGAGCCGCGTCTGCGACCTACACCACAGCTCACGGCAACGCCGGATCGTTAACCCACTGAGCAAGGGCAGGGACCGAACCGGCAACCTCATGGTTCCTAGTCGGATTCGTTAACCACTGCGCCACGACGGGAACTCCTGGAGTTTTTATTTTTAAGCGTGGAATGATAGGAAATTCTTTATAGGTCTAACCTCAGGTTCTAGCAAGAGTAATTGGATCGGCTTTCAGCTGGGTTGCTGTGTGCAAACCATCCCTTTCAGCCCCTCTGTGCTGGATGCTTTTTTAGTGCATGTGTTCCCTGTTGGATCCCTAGTCCCTGTCACGGCCTAGGTACCGCCATATATGCTTGTCTAATGTTGAATAAATTTGTGGAACAAAGTAGTATGGTCTTGATGCCTGTTTAAGTGTGAAGAGTGAAGCTTTCTTCTCAGGAATATGTTAGCTTTAAATTGTTTGGCCCACCTCATCTGGAAGTGAGAGCTTCGGAAATTGACTTTGTCACGGATTTTTTTAAAGTCATTATCGAGTCTGACAATATTCTACTATATTTCAACTTAGGACCTTGCTGTTATTAGACTAATCTCCACCGAAAAAAGGAGAAGCAAATATTTGGTGTGCTTTTCCCTTTGAATCATTTATATCCTCCATATGCTTTTAATTTTTGATTATAAAAAGAATACATGACCATTTGAAGAAGTTTGGGGGGAAAAAAAAAAAAAGAAAAAATTATCTGTAATCTCACCGTTCAGGTGACCACTTGCATTTGTTGATTTCTTTCTTATCTTTTTAAATATGCATTTAAAAAATGTAATGGAGATCATTTGGTTGTACACTTTTGAATACTCCTTCCCCTTTAATGTTAATATTCAAAGATAAGCATTGCTGATGTTACTAAAGTGCTTTCTAATATGCATTTCCCACTGGTACATTACGTGGAATAGATGCAAAAAATTAAAATTCCTCTAATATTTACATTGCCTTCAGCTCCTTCGATCACCATCAGCACTTTGTAGTGTATCTTTGTGCATGAAGTTTTGGCTTTATGAATTTCCAATTATTATGCATGGCACCAGTTTTCAAGAGGCAAAATTGCTGAATAAAAGGCCACAGACATTTTTCATGCCCTGGAAGACATGAGTCGCTGAACTGCTTTCCCAAAAGGTTGTACCAGTTGGCACCACCCTGGTGGAGAGTCTCCCTCAGTTACCCTCCCCAACTTTGGACTCATTGACATTTTGATGACAAAAGGCATGAGGTTGTAAGTCAAGGGCATGGCTTGCAGTGCCCATGTCCAGTGTCCTGTCCTGGACAGGAAGGGAGTGGGACTTTGTCCTTGTCTTACAGATCAGAATAGTCCAACCTGAGAAGGCCGGTGAGTCTGTACAGTGATATTCCCCGAGAGAGAGTGTGCAGCCAGGGCGTTGCCTGGTGGAGGGCTGTGCCCTGGATGGGAGGCAGCTTTAGCGTTCACTCCTGCTTGTGTCTAGAATGACATTTTACAGCTTTTTTCCCCCCAAGTGAGTGAAGTTAAAAGAGACTTTTAGATCTGAGGAATTCAAACACCCAGGGGAGAAAATTAGTCTGTCAAGCATCCATTGTGAACTGGGGAGGAATCGAAGTCACTCTTGTTTCTGTCTCTGCAAATGTCTTTCTTTTGGGTTCTGCCCCTGCAGAATAAGGACGGACGAAGGACAGGATCTTTACAGAAAAACCTTTGCACTGCATAGTTTGTTGATAATATATGGTTTGTCACTTGCTGTATCTCAGCAGTTTGAAGATTGCTCTGTGACACACCCCAGCCCTGCCCTGCCCCCCACTTCTAGCATCCTTCCCTACCCCAACCTCTTCCCTTGGCCGCCTCTGGGGATGCCAGCAGGAGGAAGAACCATCTGGGAAGTTTTTACTTTTTTTATTTTTTATTTTTTCATCTTTTAAGGCCACACCCATGGCATATGGAGGTTCCCAGACTAGGGGGCTAATCGGAGCTGTAGCCACCGGCCTACACCAGAGCCACAGCAACTCGAGATGCGAGCCATATCTGCAACCTACACCACAGCTCACAGTGATGCCGGATCATTAGCCCATGAGCGAGGCTTGGGATCGAACCTGCCTCCTCACTGATGCTAGTCGGGTTTGTTAACTGTAGTTTTAAAAAGTAATATCTACCAAAGCATTCCCCTATGTACCCTTCCCCAGGCCTTCTGTTCTCAAATAAGTTGGGCTAATATTTCCCAGGCAAAAGCAAAATGAGCTGTAATATGGGAGAAGGAATAGCATAGACTGCAGAAAGCCATTCTCAGCAAAGAAAGTTGGAGTAGAATTAGGCTCAGGGGCACAATTGCAGAGTATCTAGCAAAGCCTGGTGTAGCATGCAGGAGACTCAAGACGGGGGTGGATAAGAAGTGGTGTGCGGTAGGCAAGACCCTTATTGCTCATTTGATAATTGCTATAACTAAATAGTAAATCGTGCAATTACATATCACCACACCCATATATATATATATATATATATATATATATATATATATATATATATATGTTCATTTTTGTAGTGATGCCTGCTGACTCACATATCTTTTTGAAACACTTGCATAGCATTTCAGTCCTCGGGTGTTAAGAAATGTGGCTATTCCCTTTACATGACACATAACACTTTTGGCAGGCCTGAACAATTAAGCACTTTTGCCCGGGGAACTTTACGTTGCTCTGCCAACACCATGTAATTAGCATCTCATTTATGTGGAAAACTCCCATCATTAGACCTGTTACTCTTATAGAGAATCTGTGGTCCGGACAAAGTGAAATGACTCTGTGTCCTTTCTGGATTTCAAGATTGTACCTAAAATGATCAGCCTTGCCTGGTTTTAAGTCTGTGTTTGTTGATGTGTGTGCGTGTCTATGAATATAACCAGTTATTTCAAAAATATGCTGAAAGGCAAATAAACATTTGCTTGTCACTTTGAGGTTTTGACGGAAATGTGGGAACTTAATTCGACTTATAGAAGGAAATGTTTTTTTAAAAAATTTAATATTCACCAAATATTTTTACAAAAATGCCGCAAATTTCGTTTTGACTCCCTCTTTCTTAAGAAAGAAAGAAGGGCTGAGCGCTTCCTGTGCGTCAGAGGCGATGCCACATGTTCTTCTGGCTCAGTGGGCAGCTGCTTCCCGCCAGCCCTTCGGGGACTTGCACGAACATCTGCACGCTTTGTACGTTGTCATGTCAGGGTTGTCTTGATACCCACGTTGACAGACAACTTTTGAAGGAAGTCAAGTTGAAAGATCTGACTACCGAGAGCATCTGATGGGTCTCATTTTCGCCTGAGTAGCAGCAGAGGCTGACTTGTTTAAAGAGAGCCAGCAAAGATGCGTTCCACCACTTTCTGCAGCTTTTGGAGAAGACCCAGGAGCGTGCTCGAAAATGAAAAGCCACCTAGTTCCAGCCAGTGCTCTCAGAGAACGGCTTCTTAGCAGCACTTCCAGTGTACACACGGGGCATTATTCTAGTTCAAACTAGCATTGAGAGGGGGGAGGCAGGAAAAGCAGAATAACTATGATTGAGGCTAGATGCATTGCATCTAGAGCCAGGGTGCTTGCAGTAAGCAAGCGTGTGAGTGGTGCTTTGAGTTCAAGAAATCTTTGAACACTCAATGGCAGACAAGTTAGAGGGCCACAGACCGGAAATTGCGGAGCTGTGCCCATTCTTCTCGGCAAAGGCTCTAGTGCCATGCTGAACTTGTCTCTTCCAAGACCTCTGCTCGTTGGGTGACTGAAAGGCATTATCACATTCATAGGGAGTTCTAAAAAGATGTTAAGTTCTAAGCTGATCGTGGGACACATGACCCAGTTAGGGGATTAGGGGGAGAGAGGGTCAGTTTTCAAAGAAGCAGCATGCAGGGAGCTCCTTAACATTATATTGATGGCACGTTCCTCTTCAGTGATTCCGAAGGAGACCGTTAACCTCAAACCCTCAGCTGCGTGAGAATCTGTGAAGTGTATGCCCTCCAGCATGTTTCATTTTATAACAAGCTTTTGAATTAAGTACCTTCTTAAAATAAATATCATCAGTTATACCTGCCCGCCTTGCATTTTCCTGCAGTAGCACATTGCCAAGTATGCAGTTTCAACAAAGCGTGACATATGTTGAGTGTGACTCGTGAGTATTTGAGGCTGTGGTTGGCACAGCCTTCCTCGTTTTCTCAAATGGAAAAAAATGGAACACGGGGCATTTATGACTGGGGTGGAAATCGAGGCAGGGTCTAAGGGAGAATCAGGTGCCACAGAGGTCTCGTCACTTCCGTGATGCCTTGGGAACGAGGCTTGCCCATGTTTGCTCACCCCAAGGTTTCAGAAGAAAGTGGGCTGGACCATTCCAGGCTCCTCCTCTGGGGAGTCATTCAGGGCTGACTAAGCCTGGTCCCCTGGGGTCTGGGTGTTCTGGCTCATTGATAGGCTTCCCCCCATCCCCACCCCAGATTTGACTCCCACCCTGACCACTCCTGACTGGTTCGGTCAGGCTTTACTTTTCATCCAAGGGGGATGCAGATCCTCTGCCAAGGGCATCCACCCTGAACGTGGGTACATTGACTCTGTGTTAAACCTTTGCGCGTTCTGGACGGTAAAAAGAGTAGTCTGGTGTCTAAAGAGGAATGTTAGGGAATGGTCAGGGAGCCGAAATTTGTGGTGTTTATTTGCTGCGAAAATCCTGGCAGCTTCACCTGGTTTGGTGTCCTCGCCGTGTTTATTTCCTTCTGATTGTGAATGAAAAGTGACGAGATAGCAGGAGTGTGCCAGGCCACTTGGTAAGCATAAGATGATCAGTTAGAACCAAATGAAAACACTCAAAGGGTCAGTTTTCAAAGAAGGCAGCCAAAGCTTTTCTTCTATTACAGATGAACTTTTTTGTTTGTTTGTTACTTGAATTGTAAAAAGTACCTTGAGTGACAGTACCTGGCTTAGAAAAGCATGTGAGAAGCAATATACCTTTATAATCCTCCATGGTAACCAAGCAAAAAGAGCATTGTACATTTCATACAAAATATTGTGTTTAGTAAGATTTTCTGGAAGGGCACAATTGCATAAATCAACAAACACCTGTATTTTTTGTTTTTGTTTTTTGTTTTTGTTTTTCTCTTTTTAGAGCTGCACCCACAGCACATGAAAGTTCCCAGGCTAGGTGTCCAATCGGAGCTGTTGCTGCTGGCCTACACCAGAGCCACAGCAGTGCCAGATCTGAGCCGCGTCTGTGACCTACACCACAGCTCACAGCAACGCCAGATCCTTAACCCACTGAGAGAGGCCAAGGATCAAACCTGCAACCTCATGGTTCCTAGTTGGATTCATTTCTGCCGCGCCATGATGGGAACTCCTAAGAAACAACTATATTATTTTTATTAAAGCCTTCTCCTTTATCTTTTTGGCTGAAATGGTCCTATTATTTATCCATTTAGCATATTTTTTTAAAAGTGTATTGTTGCAGAACCCTCAAGAGTTCTTGGTGTTGCAGTTTGTGACAGCTACTAGGCAAATGGCTTAAAACGGTGCGATTGCTGTAACTTTGCAGGTACTAGAGTGTATTTTGTATTTGCCTGAAGACAAGTTTAAAGGAAAAGGAAAACTCTGTGACTGTAACTAATATCGGTAACTCCAACTTCCCACTGTCCCCATTTATTATAACAATGTGTGTGTAAATAACGAACTAATGAAGTTCTTTAAGAGTGTTTCTGTTTCTTCCTCAACTTTTGCTGAAGTAGCTCTCATTCACTGTGAAAGCGAATGTATTTTATGTAAGCTGAATAGTATGTTGTAGCTCAGAAATGCCTTTGAGGAGTTCCTATCATGGCTCAGCGGAAACGAATCTGACTAGCATCCTTAAGGACGAAGGTTCAATCCCTGGCCTTGGTCAGTGGGTTAAGGATCCGGCGTTGCCATGAGCTATGGTGTAGGCCACATATGTGTCTCGGATCCCATGTTGCTGTGGTGTAGGCTAGCAGCTACAGCTCCTATTCAACCCCTCGCCTGGGAACCTCCTTATGTTGTGGGCGTGGCCCTACAAAGGAAAAAAAAAAAAAAAAGCCTTTGAACTTGTGGGGAAGCTTGACAAGCAGCTACTGGGAAAACCAGAACCCTAGAAGATAGCACTAGACCAGGTGTCAAGAGAACTGGGCTGTTGTCCCACTTTGTTCATGTATGAAATGGGGGGGGGGTACATCATTTCTTGAAGATACCTGAAGTTTGAGGAGCAAGGCACTGTGAATATCTGAGCGCGTTCTTGCTGGAATTAAAGCAGGCATCCTTGATGGCTTCACCCTTAACGCATCCTTTGGATGAGTGCAGGTTTGGTTGGATGGGCAGGTGTGGCCTGGATCTCCAGAAATGAATCTATTCCTGGAACTCTTTTATTTACTCAAATTATTTATGGAACTTTTAGCTGTCGTGCAGATAAAGCGGCGTCTGGTCTGAGTTGGCTGACATTTATTTTATGCTCTGCATTGCTCCAAGGAAGGACAAGCACATCAAAGATGTTATCTGATAAGGTTCCTAAAAGGCAGAATTCACAGAGTTTCATTAGCAGGTTTTGAGCCCCTGGTCATTTGCCTGCTCAAGGTCAAAGGACTTCTGGTGCTGCTGTAAGCTGGTTAAGGCTTCCTAAAATGCCCAGGTGACCCTGCGTGAGAGAGAATCAGTGAGATGCATGAGCGTAAACACATACACGTAGTTTAATTTTTTTTTTAACGTTTTTTAAAAAAATTGAAGTATAGTTGATTTACAGTGTTGCGTTAGTTTCAAATGTACAGCAAATGATTCCGTTTTATAAATATGTTCTTTTCTATTCTGGTTCATTATAGGGTATTGAATATGGTCCCCTGTGCTATATATAGTGCTATCTTGTTTATCTGTTTTATATGTAGTAGCTTGTGTCTGCTAATCCCAAACTCCTAATTTAACTCCTCCCCCTTTTCTCTTTAGTAACCATACATTTGTTTTCTATATCTGTGACTCTATTTCTGTTTTGTAAATAAGTTTATTTGTATCATATTTTAGATTCCGCATGTAAGTGATATCCTGTGATACTTGTCTTTCTCTGTCTGATTTCACTTAGGATGAGACTCTCTAGTTGCATTCATGTAGCTGCACATGGCATCCTGTCATCCTTTGTTGTGGCTGAATAATATTCCATCGCATATGTATACCACGTCTTCTTTATCCATTCCTCTGTTGATGGACTTGAAGGTTGCTTCTATGTCTTGGCTATAATGCTGCTGTGAACATTGGGGTGTATGTATCTTTTCATATTACGGTTTTCTCTGGATAGATGACCAGAAGTGGGATTGCTGGATCATAGGTAGTTTTATATTTAGTTTTTTAAGGAATCTCCATACGCTTCTCCATGGCAGTTGCACCAGTTTACATTCCCACCAGCATTTACTGTCCATAGATGTTATTTTTTTTTTAATGGCTATGCACACACGGCCTATGGAAGTTCCCAGGCCAGGGATTGATTCCGAGCTGCAGCTGTGACCAACGCCATAGTCGTAACCATGCCAGATCCTTTAACCAACTGCACCAGGCCAGGGATCGAACCTGAGCCTCTGCAGTTGAATTCTTAACCTGCTGTGCCACAGCGGGAACTCCTGTAGACTTCTGATGATGGCCATTCTGACTAGTGTGAGGTCGTACCTCATTGTTTTGGGATCTGCATTTCTCTAATAATTAGTGATGTTGAGCATCTTTTCATGTGCTTGTTGGCCATCTGTATGTCTTCCTTGAAGAAATGTCTGTTTAGATCTTCTGCCTATTTTTTGGTTGGGTTGTTTTTTGGTTATCGAGTTGGTTGAGTTGTTTGTATGTTTTGGAGATCGATCCCTTGTCAGTCTCTTTGCAAAGATTTTCTCCCATTCTTTGAGTTGTCTTTTTTGTCTTGCGTATCTTTCCTTGGCTGTGTAAAAGCTTGTAAGTTTAATTAGATCTCATTTGTTCATTTTTGCTTGTATTTCTGTTGCCTTGGGAGACTGACCTGAGAAAATCTTTTTACCTTTTAATCAAACTATGCCTGTATATAGTTTAGAAAGCCACAGTGTTCTCCGAGGCCCAGAACAAAACCCAGTAGTTTTCTTGTTCCACCTTCCCCTCACCCAGCTCCTTCTTGCCAGGGGCGACTAATTGCTTTCAGCTCTTCATTGGTATTTTTTCTCTATTTTTTGAAAGTGGATATTTATGTGGCTATTTCTTCACTTATTTTTTTTTTTTCAGTTTTAGGTTTTATTAGCTTCTTGTTATAGAAGATGATTCACCAATCTTATTCCCCTGCCTCCCAACGCAAAAGATGTCTTTTACTGCCTCCCATCCTCCTGGTAGAGTTACAAGTTATCTATTGCTGTGTAACAAATGACTCCAAAACATAGTACCTTAAAACAAGGACCATTTACTGTCTCGTAAGTTTTGCAGGCCAAGACTCTGGGAGCAGCTTGTTAGCTGGGTGCCTCTGGCCTGCGTTGGCCCATGAGGTTGTGGTCAGTGCATGGGACTGGGGCTGCAGTAAACTGAAGGCCACACTGAGGCTGCAGAACCCACCTCTCTGCTCACATGCTTGTTGGCAGGCTTTAATTCCTCACGGCCTGTTGAATTTAGGGCCTTAATTCCCTGCAGTGCCCCCATGAGCCTCTCTGTAGGGCTGCCGTAGCATGGCAGCAACTTCCCCAGCAAGACCCAGGAGTCAGATAGCCCAAGGTGGGCTCACATCATTGTATAACCTAATATTAGAAATGACAGCCATTAGGAGTTCTCATTGTGGTGCAGCAGAAACGAATCTGACAAGGAACCATGAGGTTGGATCCCTGGCTTTGCTAAGTGGGTTAAGGATCCGGCGTTGCCATGAGCTGTGGTATAGGTCACAGATGTGGCTCAGATCCTGCATTGCTGTAGATGTGGTCTAGGCTGGCGACTGTAGTGGCTCTGATTAGACCCCTAGCCTGGGAACCTCCATATGCCACGGGTGCAGCCCTGAAAAGCAAAAAAAAAAAAAAAAAAAAAAGAAATGACATCCACTCGCTTCTGCCTTTTATTCTGTTCATTAGACATGAGGAAGTCCAGCCCAGACTCAAGCGGGAGAGGGCATCACACAAGGATGTGGGTAGGAAGAAGCAGTGGTCCTCAGGTGTCAGCTTAGAGGCTGCTCCCCCACAAGTATTTGCAGGTTGGGTCAGCATCCATCGTTAAGGTTTTCATGGCTGAGTATATATCTTTTGCAGCTCAGCTTCGTACTCTTATTACCTTTCTTTCCTCATCCAGCTTTCCTCCCTGGAGGTAAGAATTGTCTTTAGTTTTGTTTGCTTAAGGTTCTATGTCCTTATCACTGATTCCCCACAAACTGTCATGCCAGAATTATAAACTGCTTCTCAGTGTGTGGAAAAACATCGCGCATTTCTAGACATTTGATCTTTTGGAGGAGTCTCTCCGAGTCTTGTGATCTGCTCCAATTTGGACTGACAGCTCAGGCCATAAACAGAGGAGTGACAGTCACAACTTTCTCTTGTACATCCTCAAGATTCATTCCATTTGCCTCTTTATGTTGGATGCCCTGCTTCCTGGATCTGTGTACTCTTTTGTTTTGTTTACATCACTTCATTTTGGTAAAGCACATCCTCCAGTAGCCTCCCCAAAAAGGGTTCATGGCAAAGTTCCCTGGTGGCTCAACAGGCTAAGGATCTGGCGCTGTTACTGCCGTGACTCTGGTCACTGCTGTGGTACGGGTTCTGTCCCTGGCCAGGGAACCTCCCTCGTGCCATGGATGCAGCAGAAAAAAAAAAAAAAAGAGAGAGAGAGAAAGCGTTCATGAAAAGTAAAATTTTTGATATCTTGACGTCTTTCTGGACATGTTTTCCTTCTACTGTCTCACTTGAATGATATAATGGCTCAGTGAGGATTTGGCTAAAATCATTTTCTCTCAAGACTCTTGAATCATTTTCTCTCAAGGCTCTGTAACTTTGTTTTGTTTTTTGGCCATGCCCACATGTGGAAATTCCCGGGGCAGGGATTGAACCAGCAACATAGCAGCACCCCCGAGCCACACTAGATCCTTAACCTGCTCCACCACAGGAGGGTTCCTGGGCTGTGTAACTTGGAGCCACCCCCACCCCCCACTAGCGCTGTCTTTGACAATCCAACACCAATCTTGTTCTGAGATCTGTGTGATACCTTTTTTCCCCCCATCTTCCAGGCCTTCATTTTTTTTTAATCCTCCACATTCTGACATTTCTCAGTGACATATTTCTTTAATTTGTTGTATTGAGCTTCGTCCTTTCATTGGAGGCTTGGGCCCCGTAGGGCTGTAAGTTTCATAGATGTATTTCTACAAAGAGGATCTAAAATCTGTCTCCATGTTCTTTCTGGATAGAGCTCCTTGTATTTAGAAGTTGATTCTCCTGTTTCAGTTTTCTACTTCTCTGATTTTTTTCTTTCCATTTTCAGATCTCTGGTTTACTAGGTTTTTATATGTTTTCTGATTGGGGGAGATTTTCTCAGCATTATCATTGAATTTTTTTCATTGGGGAAAAAAAAATCTGTTCCCACAGGATTTTCATTTCTCAAAGCTCTTTTTGTTACCAGAATTGTTTTCTTCCAAACCTCCTGTTCTAATTTTATGAATGCAGACTCTGCTCATTTCCCTAAAGATACTAAGTACCCTCTCTCCTTCCTTCCCTTCTCCCCCACCCCCTTTCCTTTCTCTTAGCATTGTTTCTAATTTCCCTAAGTTCCCTTTTTTGTTTGTGATTGTTTTGGCGTTTTTCTTTGGTGTTTGAGATACCTGAGGTCCCTTGGCTACTGGTGTCCGAATAATGCTCTAAGAAGCTGGTTTGAAGTTCTGCATACTTGGGTGAACCTTTTTTGAAGGTGTAGAGCGAAGTCTGTGTGGACCATTTCTCTAGGGAGTCCCCCAGCTGCCTTTTCTCTTGCTTTGATCAGTTTCCCCAGAAAAGCCTTCTCTAATTTCTTGACTATTGCCTTTTTTGGTGCCCATTTCAGGGAGAAATCAGTGAAGGTTTCACTCTCTATTATATAAAAATTTTAAACTTTCTGATTTTTTTTTTTTTTTTTTTTAGTAATTATACTATTATTTCCATTATACAGATGAGAAAACTCTTAAAGAGCCTTAAGTTCCTTCACTGAGTTTTCTTGGTAGAAAATGAGATCGTTTATTGTCTCATTTATAAACCGAGATCATTCCATGGAATGTGCCATCATATTGATCATCATTTCCGTAGAAAGGTCAAGTCAGGTCATTTAGTTTGTTATCATTATGGCTTCCTTGCCCTATTATTATTTTAATTATGCTTAGTAGCTTTAGTTATGCTTAGTTTTCAGATGGACTTCTAAGTGTGGGAACTTAAAGCAGTAGCATATAAATGAAACAGCAGACTGACTTTTTTTTTGTTTGGCTGTTGGTTATCTAAACAAAAGGAATTCAGTATCTTTTGGAATGGACAGCTTTTCCCCTAACCCCAGCCCTACCTGCCTCCTTTGTGGGACCTGGCCAGATCATCATTTTGAACTTGAGCTCTGTTCTTTTTATCTTGACTCAGCTACAAGGGTTGTTCACCAGACAAAGCCAAACCAAGCTCCCTGGTTTGGCTTTGTGTCCTCAGATGTTGATGGCTTAGGGGATCTGTTTGTTCCACACATTTCCTTCAGTTATTTGTACACACTGAACACTCTCACTGCCCTGGTTTCACTAACCCTTGAACATCTTCACCTCTAAGATGCTGAAGTTGAAACAGGTCTCATAAGCACTTGCTTTTCTAAAGAACACATATGTTAAAGACACCACATTAAAAGCAGGATCCCCTGGCCGTGTCCTGGGGTAGAACCAGGCCCTTGGGGCAGGGGTATCAGGAAGTCCTCTGCTCGCTTAACCAACACACACGTGGTTACTTGCATTTTCAGGTTTTTCTTCCCAGCCTGGGTAGGAGCTTTATCTTTCAGCTGCTTTTGCGTAATGAAGTGTACTTATCTTCCTTGTGGAGCATAAAAACTATAAAAGGATGATTGTAAATATCACATCGATGTCTTATTCTGAGGCATTCTTTTGTCTTTCAGGGTCATGTGTATGTTTTTAGTGCCAGGCGTGTGGGCAGCAGCTGATAAAGAAGGGTTGTTTAAGGGACGGCATGATGAAGAGAAAGGAGGTCCAGTTAGCCCCTGACGTTAAAACCACCCTCTCTCCCTCTGTTCCCTTCTTCTTGGTGTTCAAGCCCCCTTGGCTCTCACAGGGGTCTCTGTGGCTTTCACATGGTTCTTCCAGTCCAGGCAGTAAGGCGACAGGCAGCAAGCTACATTTTTATATCCTGAGAAGTATCATCTTCGAACAGCATAGTTTGTAATGCTGGAGTGAAAAGAAGCCTCCTTTCAGAGGGTCGGCTTGATGCAGGCAAAGCTGCTAATTTGTTTTCAGCTTCAAGAAGATTTAGAGCCTTGGCCTCCCTGGCGGTAGCAGCTCACCATGGAATTGTTTTCCTGCTCCTTTATCTAAGTCTCCTGCACAGCAGTAGGAGAGGCTGGATGTTTACAGAACTGGCAGCACCAGATTCTTCTTTTGCAGAGAGACTTGGGGGGCTTGTTGCTTGGGACTTTTCTGACTTAATGGTGTGCTCTTGGGAAAATTCGCCAATCCATTTGCATATCTGAGGGCAACCACAGACCCTCCCATGGTGAAGGCCAGCTAGCATCTGGTCGGGTACCTACTGGGAAGGGAAGCATCAGAGTGAAAGTTCTTGCGCCCTGCCCCATCCCCACCTGGGAAGAGCTGCTATTAACCCTGCCTGAAGTAGACAGTGTACCAAAGAAATGCATCCAGCGGCCAACACGTGACGTCAGCAAATGCAGCTTCATTCAAATGTGGCCAGGTTGCACCCTGGCTTGGCCCATCAGCTGGAGACACGAGGGTGAGAACTGAGATGACAGCCCATTGTGGTGGGAATGGTACTTCCAAGATGTTCTTTCTGGCCTCCAGTTAAGCCTGGGCTCGGCCGGTGTAGACTCCTTTTACAGGAATCTACCGCTGGTACTGCTAAGGGGACCACAGAAAAAGAAACTCCTAGTAAGTGGGGATGTTTGTATGCTCGTGGTCAGAACTTTTCATTAGTATGGGGATTACTGTCGTTAATTAGATGAATCTTGGTCTTTCACTCTTCACTGAGATTTTGTCCCAAAGCGGAGGCGTTTGGATACTTAGAGTTGGAATTTTAAAATTTCTTTGTAACGGCCGGATCAGCATTCTAGGAATCGCTTCCTTGCCGGCTTTCCTTTTTTGGCAATGGAAAGCGCGTGCATAATGCCTTCTTTGAAGCTTGAAGGCACACAATGAGCTAAGACTTCTCTAATTGAACTTTACAAGCCGAGGGGGCTGCCTTGGACTTACGGGCTTCATGCGAACAAACTTCTAGTCACCATAATTTAGTAAGGGTTAGCTGCCAAAAGCCATGTGGGGCTTTATTTGATCCATTTATGAATTAAGAGCCTGTAGTAAATTAATTACCCTATTATTGGGGCTAATAAAATCTGCAGGCAGAGAAGGCCTTTGGGTTCCTGTGTGGAGTGGAGTCAGGACAGGGCTGGTTCCTGGTGTGGGAGCCTTTCCTGGCCCCGGGCCTTCTCTGATGCGCTGTGTCCAGCCAAGAGGCAGCCCAGCCGCTCTGGGCTCTGCAACTGCGGGAAGGCTCTGCTTTATTGATCATAATAAGCTGTTCTGTCTTATTAAAGTTGCATCATGGAGTCTGGTTTTTAGGAGCCCTATGGAGAATTAGTTGCAGAAGAAGCGATTTGCTTGTATTTTCCGACAGTTAACAGGCCAAGCAGATGGGAGAGCAGACCTGAAATAGTTGGGTTGGCTGCCTGCCACCGGTCTATGAATTTTGATTTGCATGGATATGTAATAGTTTGATTTTTCCCTTTTTTGGAAGTTCTTGCCTCCGGGCCTCGGGGAAATTAATCCTTGCTTTCCTGTGGCAGGCAGGCCCCCCTTGGAAATGACTGTCGCCAAGGTGGGCCTCACAGACATCGTGCACGTCGGGTCAGGCACATCAGGACACTGGCCCCGTGTTGTCAGGAGAGGGCCAGCCCTGGCGTCCCGGCTTTTCAGGGAAAACTGCTTCCACCCACTCTTTGCATTTTCAGGTGTTTCCTTTTCTTCATGCTGTGTTCATCAACACACTGTGAATAACTGAAGAAAGTGTGTTCAACTTAGACCTCCAACAAGGCACTTATATACAAACGTGAAATACACCAGAGCCACACGTGGGCAAAAGACGATCAATCAGAGTTTTTTCTCAGTCACTTTCAAAAACTTTTTTCGTTAAATAAAGGGAAAATGCTATTTTAAACCTATATGTAAGTTGTAAAGAACAATATGAAAGCAAGCATATATTTTCATACACCGAGATGAAGAAATAGAACATTGCAGTTCTAGGACCTTTGAAAACCCCTGGTGGCCCTTCCTTCATCTCACTCTGCTGCTCTTTCTTCCTACGGAACCACTTTTCTGAACACTTTGTTTTTTTATGCCCATGTCTTACCGCATCCCTCTGAAGTCCTAAATAATACATCGTTTTGCTTGTTTTTGAACATTGTATAAATGGCATCATACACAGTATATTTTTTCAACGTACTGTTTTTACTCAACATTAAGTTCTAGGAGTTCCCATCGTGGCGCAGTGGTTAACGAATCCGACTAGGAACCAAGAGGTTGCGGGTTCGGTCCCTGCCCTTGCTCAGTGGGTTGACGATCCGGCATTGCCGTGAGCTGTGGTGTAGGTTGCAGACGCGGCTCGGATCCCGCGTTGCTGTGGCTCTGGTGTAGGCCGGTGGCTACAGCTCCGATTCGACCCCTAGCCTGGGAACCTCCATATGCCGCGGGAGCGGCCCAAGAAATAGCAACAACAACAACAACAAAAGACAGAAAGACAAAAAAAGAAAAAACAAACAAACAAAAAAAAAACATTAAGTTCTAGTTCATTTTTACCGCTGTATCAGGTTGATTGAAGAGCCCATTATTATTTATCCATTCCCGTGCCCATGAACTTCTGGATTATGGCCAGTTCTTTGCCATTTCAAACATTCTCCATATGAGCATTCCTTTACGTGTCTCCTAGTATCCAAGCCAATTTTTAAACAAACCAATCTACTTTAAACAGTATGCTAATTTTCAAAAAAGGTTTGTTTTGCTAAGAGGGTGTGCCACAAAATATTTCAGATATCATGGGTCATAAAATTACACACTTCAAAGAAAGGCCTGTATTTGCACAACAGTATAAAAGAACAGTAGCTTTATTTCTCCAGTCTTAAAAGTGGTGCAGATAAAAGTCCTTGTGGCTGCAAAGTGGATTTCATCAGTGTTTGTTAAAACTGCAGCCCGAAGAGTCAAATGGAATTTTAAGATCAAAAAGATAAAATGTTAGGAAAAGAAAACCAACAAGAAATACCTGATTCATTTATGGCTGTTAACTTCACCTCTCGCTCCTGAGTTCGTGGGGCCTAGATTGTTTGCACTTGCCACTAGGTGTTCTGGTTATGTTTCTCTAGTGGCACTCACTCAGGGGCTTCGATGGCCTCTCTTTAACTTCATATCAAGTTCAGAACATGCTAGCTTCTCCGTAAATATGTTCTGTGTTTCAACTATGTCTTCTAGGTGCAGCCACATTGAATAAGAACTCCCTATGTCTTCTCTGGCCTGTGTTCCTGCCTCAGTGCCTTTGCTTCACCCTTCTCTTCTGCCCGAGGCCCTCTTCTCCCAGGTCTTCAGCAAGGCCAGCTCTCAGTGTCTTTCTGGTTTGGGCTCACATGTTACCTCCTCAAAATAACATTCCTTGACTTGCACCCCCAAACTAACTTTTCTCCTGTCACTTTTTTTTTTTTTTTTTGGTCTTTTTTGTCCTTTTTAGGGCCGCACCTGTGGCATATGGAGGTTCCCAGGCTAGGGGTCTAATCGGAGCTGTAGCCACTGGCCTACGCCAGAGCCACAGCAACGTGGGATCCGAGCCACGTCTGCGACTTAGACCACAGCTCATGGCAACACCGGACCTTTAACCCACTGAGCGAGGCCAGGGATCGAACCCTCAACCTCATGGTTCCTAGTAGGATTCATTAACCACTGGGCACGACAGGAGCTCCAGTTCTTAACCCCTTATACTCCTATATTTCTTCAAGGGCTTTGTCCTTGAAATTGTAGCTTCTTGATTGGTTTATGTGTCTTGTCCCACCTGGTCTGTGGGCCTGAAGTTTGTCTTGCTCACTGCTGTATTCCAGGGACCCAGGTGTGCCTAGCACATGGAAGGGGGCATAAAAATGGATTGAGGAAATGAATTTTCCTTGCTTAATAGGTAGATGAAGACTATTTCTGAGTAAAGGATGGCTGTAGTCTCATGGAGTGTATCCTAGAAGAGATGAGGTTTGTTTTTTTTTTTGTTTTGTTTTGTTTTTTTTTTTTTGGGAAGGCCGCACCCATGGCATATGGAGGTTCCCAGGCCAGGGGTCGAGTCAGAGCTGTTGCTGCCAGCCTTCACCAGGGCCACAGCAACGCCAGATCCGAGCCACATCTTCGACCTATACCACAGCTCATGGCAACGCCAGATCCTTAACCCAATGAGCAAGACCAGGGATCAAACCCGCAACCTCATGGTTCCTAGTCGGATTTGTTTCCGCTGCGCCACAACAGGACCTCGAGATAAGAGATGTTTAAGCAAGTCATTCCTTAGGCCCTTTTTCCCCCCTCATCTGTGAAATGGGTTGTGGATGTAGTAAGCATAAAAACGTTAGTAAAATTGCATTTTTTTTTTTAAGTGGAAGAGATGCGTCATTGTTGTATATGTTGTTGACGTTATATAAACTGCCAGGGGCGTACTAGCCATTTTAAGGTTGTTGAAGGGCACTTGGATTGAGAAAGTTTTAGAGTTTTCCTATAGGAGATCAGTCTTTAAAGATAAAAGGACCAGTCAAGTTGGAAGGCTTCAGACAACTTTGTTTATCTCAAAACTGCAAGCCAGCTTTAGTAGTTTTCATCAAGAGTGCATGCTTTTAAATGGTATGTGCACCTAAGTGAAGAGAACGGGACACTTATAAAGAACATTTTTATTTTCCTCTCACAGTTAGGGATTCAGAGCTCTATAATTTTTACCCATACTGATACTTTGTAATATTATCTTGTTCTTTTGTTTAGTGTATTATTTATCTGAGCAGCTTTGTTGCACCATCAGGAAGGAGACACTGTTTTGTTTGGAATTTGTTATTCCGTTGGACCAATAGTCATGTACTTGGCAGAGAAAGGGTATTTGGATAAAAGCTTATTGAATTGTTGTTTAAATACTTTTCATTAACTTCAGAATCTACCAGATCCATTTTTCTCAACCCAGACTGTGCACTAAAATCATCTTAGGAACTTTGGGAAAACGCCATGGCTCAGGTCTCAGGTCCAAATACTCTGATTCATTTAGTTCAAGGTGGAGTCTAGGCTTTGGTTTTTTGTTTCTTAGTTTCTTTGTAACCTGCTACAGGTCCTACAGATCAGGGCTCAGGGTTGAGGACCAGTAAATGAGATTAATTCACAAACGTGTGTCCATTGGCGTCACCTCAGGGAAATTAGGACTTGCTCGTAACTTGGGGTCCACTCTCAGAGGTTCTCATTTAAATTGGGTGGGACCTTGGGATTTTAAAAATCACTGCTTGGAGTTCCCGTTTTGGCACAGTGGAATCAAATCCGACTAGGAACCAAGAGGTTGCGGGTTCGATCCCTGGCCTTGCTCAGTGGGTGAAGGATCCGGCATTGCTGTGAGAGCTGTGGTTTAGGCTGCAGATGTGGCTCGGATCCTGTATTGCTGTGACTGTGGTGTAGGCTAACAGTTGTAGTAGTTCCAGTTGGATCCCTAGCCTGGGAACCTCCGTATGCCATGCATGCTGCCCTAAAAAGCAAAAAACAAAACAAAACAAATCACCCCTCAGGTGATGCCAATACCCAGCAGTTGAGGAACTTGTGCGCTCAAATGTGGTTCCTTGAATGCAGCAGGAGACAAGGAGAGGTCTGTGCAACTTTGCCTGAAGGTACGATTTACGTGAAATGTGTGCTAAAACGAAGAGCCCCTGCCCCTCCGCCCAGAATTGCCCCCGGAATGGAGGGGAAGCCCCAGCCCAACATTAGAGTTGTTGGTGGATTTTCTTATAATTGACTCCGTTTTCCTCTGAGCAGAGAAACCTGCTTTGTAGGTACTCACTGTTGTATATTTGAGTGATGAAAATACAAGTCTTTCAGATTTAGGAAAACATGCATAAGCAACCAAATGTGTCAGTTTTGTAATTTCATTGAACAGTTGCGTTCTGTCCGTAGTTAAATAATCCAACTACACACTGCCTAAGTCTGTGAGATAAAAAGCCTTTTCATTGATGAACATTTGATCACAGGACTATGGCAGATTGTCAGATATTGATTTTAATGAGTACAGATATGATGGATAAATGAAGACCACAATCAATGAAAACATTTTATGGATACTCTAAGCCCCCAACCCTGCAGTCTTTTTTAAAACGTGAGACTCTTGTCTGGTTTGTGTTTCATTCTGTTTCATTTACATAATTTGGTCTTGTGGAGGTCATCAAATACACTTTTATATTAAAAACAAACAAACAAGCAAAGGTGAAAAGCCAGGAACCTTCAGGAAAATTGCTCCCAGTTGATAATGTGCCAAGCATTGTGTGAGCCTCTAGAAATGAGACACTGAAGACCACCTCTTGTGGTTGGAGGATAAATATGAATGTTTTCCAGTGTCTGAATGATGTGCAGCCTGTTTAATCTACTGACGGGTTAGTTAGTCAGTTGCCCCATAATTAAGAGCTGGAGATATATATAATACATCACACCGTCTGGTGTTTCTAATATTTGTAAGGGATTTGCAGACATTTGGAGGAGAAAAATATCCCGCCCCATGTGGTTAAGAGACTGAGTATAATAATGATGAGCATTCCCAGCTTTGTGCAGAATCCATTTGAAAGATGTGCAAACTCTGCTTGCACGGACAGTGGCGTTGGGTGTATGGGGACCAGTAGACACTACAGTTACAGCCCTGTCATTGGATATTGGGGACTCCAGAAATTTATTAACTGCATGATATATATATATATATATATTTTTTTTTTCTGCCAGTTTAGAAGCCAGTCCATTGTACCTCCCCTTTCTTATCTTTTCTTAGAGAGTCACCTTAATTTAGTAGAACTTTGTTGTTGTTGCCATGTCCTGACTATAAGCCTATGATAAACAAGTTGGGTTCACACTTCCTTTTGATGAAAGAACTTTTTAGGAGACATATTTGTTTTCTCTGGGTTTCCTCTGAACAATGTTATGATCTGAGATTTTTGCCTTTTAGCATTTGAGATGCTAACATCAAAAGCCTGTTCTTTCAAAGAACTTCATGTTGCTATTTAAATGGTAATTACTTTTCTCCTGCTTTATTTAGCTCTGGGCTTGATAGATTCAACAGGCTTGGTATTTTTATTTTATATTGTTGGTACCAGGAGATGAGTGTCTGAATTGAAAACTTTGAATTCTGATTAGGAAGACAGTTGCACACCTAGGTTGAGGAGCGCTTCCAGTGTTACCTTGGGAAAAATCTTACACTTTATTCTAGTGAAAATAAGTGAATGAGCCTTTTTGCTTTTTGTAGTTACATATTTTTGTGTGCGTGTTTCCTTTACTCCTGGAGACAGTTTTCCCAGGCAGTTTAGCCTCTTGGAACTATTGAGGGCATAGTTTGTCTGAGATTCTTCTCACATTCTTCTGAGATTCATTATTTTCATGGAAGGAAGGATATTAGAATCACGTGTTTTTTTGTTTGTTGTTGTTTTTGTTTTTAAAGTGCTAATTCTGAAACCCAGATCAACTGAATTACAATATTTAGGGGTCTGAGCATGGTATGGTTATTATAAAAACATTCCCCCCATAAACCTAGTGGGAACCATGGATACAACCCATTCCATATATTATTTAGGCGAGGACGAATTAAATCAAGTTTATTTAACAAGGTGTTAATTATTAAGAGGTTATGTTGTATTTCTCAGAGTATTTAGGGAAAGAGTCTTTTTTTTTTTTTAGTAGTTTTGCTGCGTAATTTCTGGACTCACTGGTTGATGCGTTCTTTCTCTCTAGGATTTGCTCTTTATGAGTTGTGCTGTCTTTTCCGCGCGCTCCACTATAAAGGCGCTGAAGGATGATACCATGTGTTTGTTGCAAAGTCACAAGAATAAAACCCAATTTCCGTTTTCCTCTAAAATATTTTTTTGATTAAGGGCAAAGAGATAAATTTGACTCTTGAGGTACTGTGTGAGCGGAGGCATTTTGAAACCAGGGTTGGAAGTTGGGTCCATTGGAGTCACTGTGGGCTGGTGTCATCATTAGAAACTTAATGTGGAATGGGTTTTGTTTCTGTGGTTTCAAACGACCTTTTCAATTACGGCAAGTTATTGAAAACCCCAGGTGGCAAGGTGAGCCTTGGCCCATCACCAGTCTAAGAATGGAGCAAGAGATACACAGGCCGAAAAAAGACTTCTCTGGGCTTCGCTTTCTATTGTGTATCTCTATTTCCTGACCATTTAGTTGGAGCTTCCTTTGAATATTTTATTATCTACTTGGTTTGTAATCAGGACCACCCACCTGATTTTAGCCTGCTGACTTTTTTCCCTGCCTTTTTATTCCCTCCAGCCCACAGTGCATGTGTATTCATGTTTGTGCTTTCCATTCACGGAGATCTCCAGCTGGGAAAATACAGTGTGTACAATACTCTCTGCCTTCAGCTGACATTGCTCATAAATTGCAACAGAAACACTGCTATCAGCAGCTTAATAGCAGGTAGAATACAGCTCTACATATCAAGTCTCAGCAGGATACAGAAACTATGGTTACCAAATTTCCAAAGGAGAAGGGGCGGGGGTAGAAAGTTTTCTGTCGAAGAAGAACTGAAACAACATTGAAAACTGATTCACTGAAAGCAGCTTTTGAAAAGGACTTATAAGGGCTGACTCAGTGGTTGCTCTGCTGTTACTTTTTGCTGAATTGTTATTTTTGAAGACCTCACAAGAGGTTTTTGTGGTAGTGCAGTATGGAAAAAGCAAGCTTGTTTGCTTTTTTCTTACTTTCTCTTCCCCTCCCTCCCTGCCTCCCTCCCCCTCTCTCTGTTTCTTTCTCTGTCCCTCTCTCTCTCATCCTTTTAAAAGGAAAGGGCTTGGAGTTCCCGTTGTGGCTTAGCAGATTATGAACCCAACTAGCATCCACACGGATGTGGGTTCAATCCCTGATCTCACTCGGTGGGTTAAGGATCCTGAGTTGCTGTGAGCTGTGGTGTAGGTCGCAGACGAGGCTTGGATCCCTCTTTGCTGTGGCTGTGACTGGCAGCTGCAGCTCCAATTTGACCCCTAGCCTGAGAACTTCCATATGCCACAGGTGCGGCCCTAAAAAAGAAAAAAGGGGGGGGGGCTTTGATCAACTTAATGAAGAGGGTATTGGTTACCTGTAATTTTAAGGTAGGCTGAGTAGGTGGAGTCAGAAGCTGCCCTCAGGCACACCTACCCTCAGACATAGTTCCCTGGCAGAAGAATCCTGCCTCTCACAATGCTATCAGTGTTGCCTCTAAGCTCCAATTTATTTTATCTGCACAGTGACCTGTCTGCTTATTTGACCTCTGGTAAAAGAGCACATGATTATATAGCATATCAAGATGTTAACATTTTAGGCTAGGATGTGAAAACGGACACTCCTAATTATAGATCCTTTCCATTTAAAAAAAAAAAAAAAAGCAAAGGAAAATAGATAGCTGATCCGCTGTGAGAATTTCCAGTGCTTTCGCACATCGTTTTATCTTAATAAGTGAGATTATATTAATATTTTGAAAAGCCTCAAATTCCCCTCGATGAAGAAAGGATTGCTGGGCTCCATCATCTTTTGTGAGTAGCCAGAGCAGAATTCTGCCTCTTGCCAGAAGAGATTAGTGTGGACGGTGAAATAATTCTTGCTTTAAACCGAGTTAAGCTGTTGTATTAATACTCCTGTCAAAGGGCTCAGGCAGATAAAAAGTTCTCAGCCTCATTCCAGGCTCCTTGGTGACTTTTTCCCAAAGGAATAGCGTAATACCTCCTTACCCCAGAATGTCAGAAAGTAATTAATCAGAATCCTTTTTCCCCATTTCTTTCCTGGTAAAACTCAACATGGTTTATGTATATCTTACTTGGTATGATGTACATTTTTCTTTAAAGTCTGTTGGCCTAGTTTCTCTGATAAGAATCACCTCACATGCTTGGAGTGGAGCTAAGGATCGGTATTTTTAATAAGCACTCGAGGGGATTTGTATCATCCTGCAGGTTTTGGGAAAACATTAGAGTGTGATAAGCCTGTGTTTGAAACCCCATATATACCATCTTCTAGGGTATGTGTGTGTGTGTGTGTGTGTGAGTGCGAGAGAGTGAGAGAGATTTCTCTGTAGTCTAACCAGGAACCCAGGCTCAGAAACCTGCCCTTAATTTCCTCCAAAATTGGAACCTTGATTATTTATTTATTTAAAAAAAAAAACAAACCTGAGGGTATAGTTGGTGTATAGTATTATATTAGTTTCAGGTGGACAGCACAGCGATTCATTATTTTTATGAATTATACTTCAGTAAGAGTTATAACAAGATGATGACTCTCTCGGGTGTGTGATGGGCTCCAAAGGGACCCCTCGCTCACCGCTCACCGGAGCGGCAGTGCGTGGAGAACCTGTCCCCGTGTGTCCTGGTGGCCACTCGCCTCGGGCTCTTCCATGTGGATGCAGGGGATGACTGAGAGAGAAGGACGATTTGGCCGCTGTTCTCCTTCACCCTGAGACCAGCTGTTTAACACCCCCGCTAGGTCTCAGCTTCCTTCTCCAGAGAGAGAGCAAGCTTGGAATAAGGGATCTTCACTATTCTTTGGGGCTTGACAATGACAGGATTTTTTGGATTCGTTTATTTTATGGGAATTCAGGGCAGGGTATGATGAGGCTTATTGAGTGAAACAAATGAGGGCAAGAGACAAACCCACTGAATCAAGGGCCAAGTGTGTACTTTCATCCTCTTTGTCTCAGTGTCCATGGAGCTGCTGGGTCATTGTCACCAGCTGGAGCCAGACCTTCTGGGCTCCAGTTCCCAGCTCCAGAGCTTCCTGCCTACATGACCTTGGGCTGGAATTTACTGCCTGCTTTATTCCCCAGTCTGTCATTCGTACAATGGAAGTAAATAGAATCCGGCTCTCTCCCCTCCACACATTGGGTTGTTAGAAGGATTAAATGAGTGAATACTTGTAAGACAGTTCGAACAGGGCCTGAAACATTCATCACAAAATGCACATATTAAATTAACAGACACACAAAAGTGCAATTCCCAGTGTTGGAATATTTATTCTAGGCAAAGACAGGTGCACCCTTGTTTCGCTTGCCTGCGTGGTCTTAAAATGAGGGGTTCCACGCAGAAGACAGGAAAACGCTCACCCTTGTAGGTGCTCTTAGAATTATGGAGAATGTTGTGTGTCCCTTCCGACAGCCCCGTGAGGCTGGCAGGTGTCTTGACCACAAGGCCTTCCAACCCAAGTGACCACTGAGTGCCAGTGGAAGGTGATTGTGTTCAGGGAATGAATCTTGGGACCTGTGGTGACAAATGCCTGTTCCCGGGAGGCCAGTTTGACTGCTTTTCAGACACAGCTTTCTTCTGGGTCATGGGGAAGGGAAAGGACAGGACAAGATGTGGAAGAGATGTCCCTGGGAATGGTGGTGCTTCGCATGCAAATATTTATTGTCCCCTTCCCATCCCTCCAAACCTGTGTCAGTAAATTTCTTTTTTTATGTTTCTTTTCTCTGGGATTGTGAATGCACCCTAAGAGGAAATTATCTTGAAGGATTCATCCTAAATACCTCATGCACTCAGGGATCAGGCGTTTCACTTTTTACTCTCCATTGAATTGCTAATTTACATTAAATGAATGCAAGTTGACATGTCTGTCATCCCCTCTCCCCAGAACACCCTGGGCTCTTAGCTTGACCATATTTACTCTTGTGTCAATTACTGCCATTTATAGTGTTGCTGTTAGGGCCGTTTTATTTTAGAATAGCAATTTTAATAGGTTTCATTTTAGTTTTTGTTCTTCTACTTTGCAGAATGTTTGGCCTGCGCACTGCGATTTACATATATGTACCAGATTTCTATTTAAAAATACGCCTTCACATAAAATTAGGCTACTTTCATTAGCTAGAATTAAACATTAAATGCCACCATTTGATGAGCAGATCACAACACACCCAGCAAACCCAATCTGGATTTTGATCATTTGAGTTATGAAGTGACTAGTCAAAATGAGTTACCAATCTTCTGGGGGTGGGGGGGAAAGTGCCTTTACTATATTGTCAGGGCAAGAATGTAGAAGTGGTTGGTGTCCTCTCCATCTCCTTCCTTGATGAGGAGCCAGGAACAGACTCCTAGTGCCCTAAGGATGTGACATTTATATTGGGAGTGTATGAGGTCTCCAAAAGCACACTGGAAAAGAAAATCATCAACTCACATTTCAGTTGGCACCAAGAAAGTCCCTATTAGAAGTCACGGGCCACTTGTGGGAGACGAGTGATGCATGTACCACTTCCAGTTAGCATGCCACCCACCCACCCACCGGTGCCCGTTCCAGCACCTGGAAAGCATCACTCAAAACATCACCTGCATCTTCCACTGGTAATAATCATGAATGTGTAACCTGGGATTTGCATTGCTGAGCAGTAAGTTAAGTAATTGCCTATCTCCTTGAAATCAATTTCTGGTGATCACACATGCAGATTGAAAACCATGGCTCGAAGATTTACATTCCGCAAATAAAATTTACGTTCCCTGAAAGGCAAAGAAGGCTGTCATTTCATGCTTCCTAAGCTTCATTGTCTATTTCCCTTTGATACACGCAGCCACTGAGGACGCACCAGCATACGTCCCATTATGGAGAGTGAGCTCTCTGCTCTGTTGAGTCTCTTTTATAAAAGCTCTGTTTTCTTTATTACCTTTATCTATTACATCTCAAGATTAATTTAAGCAATGACACATCTCTCTTTGGGACCCAGAGTCTGGGAGAAGAAGCAGTGGCCAGCTACAGGGAGATCGGCTGTGCCTGACGGTTCACTCAGTGCATCTGCCAGGGCTGGGTGGGCTCTGGTCTGTGTTGAGAGCATATGTGTCAGGTAAACAACAAATGTACTTCATCAGTGGCTTTTGCAATAGTTCAGTAAAAGTGGATGGCTTTTAATATCCCAAAGGGGAAGTTTCCTGATTTCTTTAAGAGTACTCAGTTCTTTGTTTCTCCTAACAGTACTTAGTACTTGGTTTCTCATAAGAGTACTTAATTCACAAAAATTTCTCTGTTTTTGCTTTTTAGGGTCACACCCTTGGCATATGGAGGTTTCCAGGCTAGGGGTTGAATCGGAGCTATAGCTGCTGGCTTACGCCAAAGCCACAGCAACACAGGATCCAAGCCGAGTCTGTGACCTAAACAACAGCTTACGGCAATGCCGGATCTTTAACCTACTGAGGGAGGCCAGGGATGGAACCTGCGACCTCATGGTTACTAGTTGGATTTGTTTCTGTTGTGCCACAACTAGAACTCCAGTTCACAAAAATTTCTAATGAAAAATGGAACACACGTAAAGCCAAGTTGTTTACATATGTATTATCATCGAGCTATTTTAAAAATGGAAAGAATTAACCAATATGGACTTCTTCACTTAGGAAATAGAATCAGGTGACAAATCGTGCTCAGCCTCACACTTTGCACTTTTATGTTTTAATTTGTGTGTGTAATTATAATACAGGGCTTCTTTTATGCTTTTATTCATTTCAATATTTCATTTGGCCTAAAACAAAAACCCTCTTATCGAGTACCTATTTTTTGCCAGCCACTTTGAAAGAGACTGTATTTAATCTGTCTGAGAGGGAAACAGGTGCAAACCAGGCATCCTGAATGTCGTGGTCAGTTCTTTGATAGAAATACCTACAGCCACAGTCAAGCAGCCTCAGGGTGTCCTAGCGTTCAGGCACCTGAACTTGGGCTCCAAAAATTAAGGCAGGTTCGGGTTCTCCAGGCAAAAAAAGGTAGGCACAAAGCATGAAGTGACCTGTTGGGGGCCAGGGACATTTAAAGACACGTTGAGGTGAGAGACAGAGGAGAGGTAAGGGGAGAGTAGAAAGGTCACCAAGGCCTGACTGGACAGCGGTATGGACGAAGAGGCGGGGGGGGGATGGAGTCAGGAATTAGTTGTCAAAATAGGCATGACTTGATGACCTGATTAGATGGGAATGCTGAAACAGAAGTCTGGGGGTGTGGATTTAGACTCCTTTGAAACAAGAGCTAAAGTTCTAAGAAGTTAGAACTATAGTCTACAGTGAGTTCTAGAATCATCCCTTAGTTGTTTTGCTTTTGATTTCTTCAAGGGCATTTTTTTTTTTAAGGAAGGTATAGTTGACATACAATGTTGCGCCAGTTTCTGCTGTACAGCAAAGTGACTCAGTCATACACACACACACATACACACACAGACACACATATATTTTCCATTATGGTCTATCACAAGAGATTGGATATAGTTCCCTGTGCTGTAGGAACTTACTGTTTATCCATTTTAAATGTAAGCGTTTGCACCTGTTACCCCCAAACTCCCCATCCATCTCCCTCCCTCCCATCCTTTATTAGTTTTATACCGTGTAAACGTAACTGGCATATAGAAGGGTTTCCAGATTCCACGCTTTTCCCAGACTGTTTTCTCAGACCAGGCACATGGTGGGAGGGAAGGACAGGTCAGCACATCAAGAATCATCAGCCTTGATGTGCTGGCGGATAGTTAACCACCGGCTCTGGGGGTGGGAGTTGCTGGGGCGGAAGGAGTGTAGGGTTAGCTGGTTTATCAAGTATCTATGTTCTCACCATGTTCTCAATTTCAAGCTTTTCCAATGTGCTGCCTGACGTGAAGCTGGGAAGAGAGGCAGGCCATCCTGGGGTCTCAGGACTCCCAGCACACCACTGATTCTCACTTGAGTCACTCTGATCTTCCCCATCCATGCATGTGGAGTTCCGTCATGACACTGGGTTGTCAGTGAGCTCACGTTCGTGTAAACTTCTACTGTGCCTTGAGGAGTGTGCTGTCAAAAGTCAGCCTGCCTGGGGTCACATCTGACTTTTTAACCGAGGGCGAGTCAGTCCGTTAAACTTTCATACTGTTAATAGTGCTCGTCGGTAAAATAATAATAATATAAAAAAGCTGGCATGTAGGCGTTGAGAAATAAATGAGATAATCTGTGTACAAACACTTTTCCTGCTGACCTACACCTAAGTAAAGCACTTAGTCAACGTTCTTACATTTATTTTCTGTCTTTACCGCCCCCCCCCCCAGCGGGGGGACAGTAACACACATGTTAATAACTGCCTGTTGTGTAAAATTAGTGCTTATTAGTTTCGGATTGCCGTCTTTGCAGCTTCAGAGGAGACCTCAAATTCAACTATATCAAGATTCCGGGAGCAAATCTCAGCTCAGTGTGTCCAGAGCCTTCAACGTGTTAGTGACTAATTTGGTCCCTTGCACAAGCTTTCATCTTTATCGTAACTCGAGACTTAGAATTTGTAGTCTGTCCTTAGATCCAGCAGCTACTTGAATATTTTAGTTGGTTTTTCTCTGAATCTTTTCGTCACTTATTTCTGGGCCGTGAGACAAAGGACCACTCAGGGAAGAGCTCTTATATAAGAACGGGCTACCCACGCAGTTTTGTTTTGCGTACTTTCCCAAAAGTACTGTTGTGGGCCACGGTAGCCAGTGATATTTGTGAGTTTAATGTGCTTTGACCAGGCATTCTTGGTTGAATTAGAAAAGTCTGATTTAATTTTAAAGTTGAGTTGAACGCGAATGGCACCAGAATATGTAGTCTGAGGCACCAAGAGACTTCGATCTCTTTAACTCTCACCTTTTGGGAAAGCTCATCAAATCTCGTTATTACATCCACGTATCTTGAGGTCGGTATACCATCAAACACACAAATGGAGCAGAACTGAATTGAAAAAAGAGCTTTCCCTTGACTCACTTGAAAAAACATGCACGCATTTCTAGGTACTAATTCATATATAGTGATATGCTACATAAAACAGCATAATCTATCCCATGGCTAAAGGTGGTAGAATTTTGTGACCCAGAATCTCTAAATCAAAAGCTAAGTAAAACACCAAGCCATAGTGTTTTTGTGCTTTTTTTTCTGTATGGTAGAAATTTGATTTCCACCCTGTCAACAGTGTGACAGCATTCAGACTCTAGGCTGTTGGGTAACAATTTGAGCAGGTTTGGGTGGGACCTTACTGTGCGGCTGGCTTGGTCTGAGTGCCTGAGGGACCCAGTGCACTTGAGGGACCGACCTGGCCACCGCCTTCCTCTCCTCTGTCCCCAGGAGGCCTGTTTGAGCAAGAAAGGCATGGTTTGCCTCATTTTTTTCTTTTGGACCAGTAATTCTGCAGCCTCTTTAGAGGGCTGCATTCCTCAAAGGAAGCTGGAGTGGAATTTCGTACCTTCACCCTGAGGCCATCCGGTCTGCTGCTAGCTGCTCACAAATCTACCAGTTTCAGCTGAAACAGATCTGTAGCTATTTTAAGCAAAGGACACCAGAAGGAAATATGTTTCGACCTCATTTCTCCATCCATTCTTCCCGTGTACTAATTCGTACAGATATTTGCCGTGAAAAAAAATATTTATTTGATGTTCCATATGCCACCTCCTAAGTGTTAGCGTGGTTCTGCCCAAACAGCCCGTGTTGGTATTAGAACTCGCGATTCAGGGTCTGTGGTGGATACAAATCAGATTTGGGTCCTGCGTGTGGGTGTGGGTGTGTAACGTGTGTGTGTGCGCGCACAGATGTATGTTTCCACTCTTTGGAGGATTACAAGGCAACCTGAAAAGATGTTAAATGTTGAGTCAGGTCTTCTCTCTGTTGAAAAGAGGTGTATAAAACACACCCCCGATGATGAGCAGCAATTAACAGTGCATTACTTTCTGGAAAAGACTTCAAGCTGGCTGCCCTGCAGGTCAGAGTCAATAAAGACTGAGTTACTAACAATAGCCTTTCTCTCTCCCTGAAGCCTTGGACTTAACCCTAACTTCATCAGACCAGAGAAGAAGAGAATAATGAGAACAATGAGAGTCTTGGAGGTTGACTTGGGCCTAAGGCTCGGAGGCCGTAAAAGCTGTCAGAGCGCCTGATGGATTGGCTCTCACGCCTTAGTCCCCAGCGCAAAGCACTGACGCTGCAGCCTCTTCTGAGAGGCTTGATGTGCCACCTGGGGTCAGAACTTATCAGCCTGCGGGGTAATGTTTCAGATGAGGCCAAAGTGCAGTCAATAATTTATACGGAAATTTGTGCTCAGAGTCACAAGGAAGGCAAGTTTTGACTTGAAGTCTTGTGGGTCCAAAAGAGACGTCTGGGTCCACGTCAGAGCTTCCTGCTACCATCATTGTTGTGTGTATTAGTAGCACTTGAGGCAGACTTGGAGAATTGCAGTCAAGATGGGATTTTTATTTAGCATGTATCCCCCGCAGCTTAGATTGCAGGAATTCCGGAATCAATAGGTGAATGGGGCAAGGAACCAGCAGCTGTTTGGAAGGTCTTAAACCCCAAAGTAAATCACCTCTAGGATGTAACCTTAGTGACTTTGGAAACTAATGAAGCGTGCACCACCGGTGTCGGTTTACAGGCTCTGGAATTGGGGCGGGTGGTACTGAGAACAGGGAGAGTAATGTGAGGTCCCATCAAGGATGGGAAGAGAGGCACATTATCAGAGAGGAGTTAGGTTTCAGTTGGAGCCCTGGAGACCTTCAGCCGGTTTGCCAGGACATGTCACCCCGAGTTCGCTGAGGGGGCTGTGTATGCGGGAGTGTGTGTAGACAGCATCTCTGCGTCCACATAGACACATGTGTGTATACACACGGTAGATAGAAATAGACAGCCAAGCTGCCACACTGACCGAGGCTGGTCAATCAATAACCAGCTAAGTTTTGTTCTGCTCCAGCAAAACGATGGCTTGCTCCAGTAAGTGCTAACAAAGGCCCTTTTCCCTGCGCTCCGCGCTCCGAGAGCACTATTAGTCACGCTTCATTAGGCTTGTTTACAGAAAAGAGCTGGTCTCCAAGCACGTTATTGAAATACTTGTAACTCTGTGGGGCTGTTTTCTTCCCTGAAAGGTAAGAACTTTGGAATGTGGGGTGGGGGAGGATGGGAAGGCGGCCTCGGATCCTTGTCGGGGAAACCGGTCTGGGCAGCTGACGAGTTTGCCAGTAACCCCCTGCCTGCCCCCCAAGAGAAGAGCCTTCTAATTGCTCTTGTCCAGGTATTGGGGACCTTGGATTTTGCTTTTTGGTCATTGAGACCAATGTCAGCTGTGCATTTTGCTGTTCCTGAAACGTGAGGGTTCCTTACCCCCCAACATCCAGAGAGGAGGGCTCAGAGATTGAGAACTGCATTCCTCAGTGGCTTTTCTCTTGGATGGTGCCTTTTCATTGGTTGAAACTGGTGGTGGGCGGAGTTCCTGTCTTGGCTCAGCAGCTAAGGAACCCATCCAACTAGTACCCATGAGGATGCAGGTTCAATCCCTGGCCTCGCTCAGTGGGTTAGGGATCCGGTGTTGCCATTGCCGTGAGCTGTGGTGTAGGCCACAGATGGAGCTCGGATCTTGTGTTGCTGTGGTATAGGCAAGTGGCTACAGCTCTGATTCGTCCCCTAGCCTGGGAACCTCCATAGGCCGTGGGTGCGGCCCTAAAAAGTAAAAGAGAAAAAAAAAAAAAAAAAAAGAAGAAGAAGAAATTGTTGGTGGTGGGTATAGAAGTAATAATGGTCCTTAATGTTGGAATTTGTAGCTCCTGAGATTCTAAGAGAATCATTACAATAAGCCCGGTCACCAAGAATATAGAATGATGAGTGTAGATGCCCGTATCTGAGGATGCTTTACCTAGAAGTCATGAAGGAAGGCTTGCCTGCTGCTGGCTGTATTGTGGCACGGGGAATTCTTAGTATTTGGGCATCTCCCTGCCTCCTTCGGCTGGTGGACCCAGGTCATAAGAGAGGCAAAGAGGTGAGGAAGACAAAGTCCATTTGCTGAGTGACTATTTTGTGATACTACCCAGGTTAACTGCTTCCATAAATGACACCTTCTTTGATAGTCATATTTTTCCTACTTAATAGATAGGGAAACTGAAGCTCAGAAAAGTGCAGTTCAAGGTGAAACAGCTAAGAAGCAGGCTTTGAGCCCTGTGGGTCTGTCTCCGGAGCCATCTCTTCAGGGGCTTAGGCTGTTCTCTTCAATCCCCAGGCACTCTTATTCTTTTTTCCCTTGTCTGGTCCTTGAAGAAAATCCACTGCAGACTGAGCTTGATTAAACTTAATTCCTTCAGGTTTTTTTTTTGTTGTTGTTGTTGTTTAAATTAAGTTCCGAGCCTGAGCCATAACTCTGTGGCTTCACTAAGCAGAGGATGCCAACTACCTCCCACGCTGCTTGCTGGGCATGGCCACCCCCAGGTGAGAGGGAGGGTCCCCCCAAGGGCAGAAATCTCATCCATCTCATTGCCTTTCATTGTGAGGGTGCAGATTTCTCGTTTTTTCTGAGATCTGCATTCCTTGTTTCCTTTCTAGATATGCAAAGATGGTGAATTTTAGGTGACACATAAAATTACACCCCTTTGGGACATTCCCTTGTGGTGCAGCAGGTTAAACATCCCAAATTGCTGCAGCTAGGACACAGGTCGCAGTGGTGGCACAGGTTCCATCCCTGGTCCGGGAATTTCCACATGTCACGGGTGCGGCCAGGAAAAGAAAAAAAACCCCACAAAATTCATGCCCTACACATGCAGAGCCTTCCATTGACACACACAAACACATGCACGCACACGGTTGAGAGGCAGTTCCTCTTTTTCAGCTGCTGTTGTAAATTGCTATTTTAAATTTCAGCAAGTGGAATAATAGCAGAGTGATCATTTCCAGTAAATGCTGTTGGCCTTTGTAAAGAATGGCTTGTTCAGAGGTTTTATGATTTACAGGGACACAGCTGGTGGCCAGCAGAGCTGTAGGAATGTGTGCTCTCCTGGGCCCGGTAGAGCTGCAGATGAAAGGGGCCCAGAGCTGGCACAAAAGCAAATAAGCGCTCTGGCTTTAAATAAAGCATCATAATTTATATGAAGCCTGGCTCTTCAGTCCCAGGGAGATACATGCATCAGTAGCAGCTTTTTGATGTGAGTATAATTGTCAATTGCTTCCCACTGTCTCCTTGTAGCTCAAGGACTGGGGATGGTAGGAAATGACTTTAAAAACGCAGTCCTGAAATCTAGAGTTGTGTTACGCAGATTCTGACAAGCTGTGCACTAGCATCTCAATCTAAACGGCTCATCTCCCACCTGGATGGCGCTCCAAGAGGTTCGTGAGGAAGACAGATGAGGAGAGGTGTTGAGTGAACTGATACCTTCGTCTTCTCTTTCGCAAGTCTACCCCCTCCCCCAAGTCTGTGAGGGTTTTCAGTCTTAGATTTTATTTCCTTTGTATCTCTCAGTTTCATTCATCTTATAGTTACTTTGCCTCTGTTGCTTCCACCAGAGGGGGAGCAATGGGCAAGAAACAGACTTCTGCCTCACTTGGAATGGGTGGGGCGTGGGAGGGGGGTCGGGGTGGGAGACGGGTATCTGCTAAATGACTTGACACATTCATGGCTTCCTGTGCCTTTTTCCCCCTTTGCCCCCCAGGGTACTTGCTTTTAGGGGCAGTGGTATAGGGGGGACTTTGTGCCTTCAGGATATTTTTGGTCTGGTTTTACTATTCTCTGGTTTTCAAGTTGAAGAAACAGCATTGTGGAGGTATCCTGGCTGTAGACGTGGTTAGCTGAAAAGATCCTGTAGTTAATATTAAGTGCAGGAAACGACTGGACCTGATGATTTGAAAGGCCTGCATTCTTTCAGTTGCTTATCTTCAGTGGCATGCGAGGCTAAAAGTGGGAGCGTGTAGAGGCGGTTTTCCTCTCCTTCTGGGGGATCTTGGCTGTCTCTTGGCTGCCAGGGGCCCCTGGTACAGAGCTGTCTCCTAGAATAACACTCTTAAAGGAACGTTGTATCAGCAGGTAAGAAAGCAATAACCGTGTCATTATCATGGCGTTTGACAGGCTAACTTCAGTAAATGCTTATCAAACACCTTTCTCAAACTTTTGAATGCTTATATTTAAAGGGAGGGGAAAAAAATGATCTCCTAACGAGCTAATAATTAAAGCTTGTCAGACTGGACTGGGGGAGGCGAGTCCATTCTGTTACTGTTGGCATTGAACCCCTTGTCTTCCCAGGGAGAAAAGAAAAGGGGGCCCAGGGGATGAGAAATCATTCTGCTACTCTAGTGAGGAAATGGTGCCACAAAAAAAAAAAAAAAGAGAGAGAGGGCCTGAGGAACCTGCTGGCCCTGGAAACCATTCATCTAAGTGCATCTGATTTCATGTACACTAATGCGTGCCTGTGAAGGAGCAGGAGAAAATACGAATTTAGAACTTTGCCCCAGAAACCAGAATGGTGCCATTGCCTATCTCCGTGTTATCAAGCCTCAAGGCACACCTTCCTGAAACATTCCATCAAAGACAAGAAATGAAACCTCTTTGTACAAATGTGTACCCACGAACATGTACTCTGCACATGTTCCTGTTCAGTTAATGCATTTAAATTGCTCCAAATGTCTGTTTCTGAGGCTGTGTTTTCTGTTGCGTCTCTTCTGTCTTCCTCCCTTTCTGCCTCCTCCCCTCCTTCATCCATTAACTTTTACCTGTTAGGTTTGGGCCGAGTCTTAATGGATCACAATCTGAAAAGCATCCTCTTGGGTGCACAGAGGTGGCTTTTGACGCAACCTGGCTAAGTGTCCGTGCCCTTGTTGAGGCAGGTTCAGGAGACTCGTTCTCTCTCTCCATCCCCCCAGTAACAGTATCACTTTAAACTTGTCCTGCTGTCTGTCCCCAGATGGGGACTCTGCACAGAAATGAGTGGAGACACTGCCTAAGCAATATGGCTACATGCTGTGGTGTGAATGGGCTGCTGTATTTTATTGAAATATATTTATATAAATATATATATTCCCCCCAACCCCCCAAAAAAAACCTAGCCTAACTTAAAAGCAATTTGTTTTATGATCATGTTTAAAATTACTTCCTAAACATCTCCATGTGATTTTTTTTCCATTATACTATTGGTACCCCAAAATGTCTATAATGATACCCGTGAACTATGAACCTTGCTAAAATATCAGTACTGATTATTTAAAAGAAGTAAAGCCCCTTTTTCGTTAGTGTTATTTGAGTTCTAATGACCTTTTTTTATTTTTATTTTTTAAGTTGTATCTTGGGCTGTCACACTTTTCATGGATGCTGAGCCTTGTGTCAGATCCTTGGTCAGTGACAGTACTGTCCCCATCCACGTGTGTGGTGCAGGCTCCCCTGCCCGTGTGTGGGACAGCATGTCTGTGTTCCTGGAGGTGCCTTATACAAGCCTTATTCCTGTTCCCTCTTTTTCCCCACAAGACGTCTTCACAGGCCATTGTATTTTCTAGAAGCGGGGCAGGATAATGTTACTAGGGAAGCGAGAAAAGAAAAGCAGCGAGAGCTTCTTTGCGCTGCCCAGTCAACTGGATATCGACCACCTGTCTTCACGGGAAAGAAATAGATGGCAGTGAATAAGCGAGAGTCTAGTTTTCCAAGAAGCTCAATGATTTTCCCAAATCAATACAGCTCATCAGGCCTCAGAACAAAGGCTGAGGGGGAGGTGACAGTGATGGAAGTAGCTCTGTGTTCTTTTGTGTATTAAACCATAAGGCCCATGGGGAAACAAGCTTTCTTTAGCCAGGTTTTTAACCACTCCCCCCCGCCTCCTTTTGGGGCTTATTCAGTATATTTAGGAGGGAAAATCCTTTCAGGCCTTTTTTAAAAAAAAAAGATTTCCATAGATTGTATTTTGGAGATGTTCTTTTGAAAGAGATAAGCACAGTCAAGTAAGAAAGAGTACCGTCTTTTGCCCTGTAGATTAGAACAGCATTCTCCCATTGCTTTTGCGTATTGGTTTAGCATATTTATTTATTTGGGTTAAGACCTTTTTTTTGTCATCTATGGACAGGCTTGAGATGAACCGGAGAGTCATGTCTCAGTGTCCAGATTATCCCCCAGCAAACTATCCTCCCATAAACGAACCCTGTTCCTAAAAGTCCTGAAAAGAACACCAGATCCTACCAGGAATGCTGAACTGTCATCAGAGAGATTATAATTAACGTAGATAGAGTGGTGCCAACAGTTTCCAGCCGCCGACAGAGAACATCTATCCAAACCAGCAATTTTTAGCCCTTCAGTCCTTTAATCTGTAAGCTCCCTGTGCTTCCCTAAAGCAGTGCATTAACACCAGTGCGGTGTGTCTCTGGGGTTTATGACTGGGGTGGCGGCACACTAGGGCCGAGAGTGTTTCATTACACTCCCCTTGTTAGTGCCGCCCTATCTCCCAACTCCACTGCCTACACTATTTGTTCAGATAAAGCCCAGTGTTCAGGGTGACTAATCGCAGCCCTGTGTTCCAGATGGTTTGATTACAGGATGTGGTTAAAGTGACTCTTCAAACATCCAGCCCAGCAGTAGAGCGCCTTTAAAAAAAAAAAAAAAAAAAAAAAAAAAGAAAGAAAGCAAAAAGAAACAAAAAACCCACTGCATTTTCTGGTCATGTGACAACACTTACTTTTCTGGTCTTGGTGCTCCGGGTAGCCTCAGCAGAGGTAATAAGAAAGTCCTTCTGCTTTTTGGCTGTCAGGAACTTCATTGGCAACCCAGGTGTGAATTTAAAATCCCCCTCCCCCCCCACCCCAGGACTAATAGCAAACTCGGTTTTGTCCTTTGAACAAAGACCTGTCTCAAGGTTAGAAGTCAGAAAAATGAACAAGTGTTCTTATACACGACTCTGCTTTTTTAAAAGTACCAGCACTGGAAACAACCAAACCACAGCAAGAGAATATAGGAGGGAGTTCAGAACAGAGGAATGGTGATAAATCATACCTGGTACAATAGTCATGTTGTATAAAAAATACAGAGTAATACGATCTCCTAAATATATGAACTTCATCCTGTACTCATGAAACGGCATATGGTGGCATTTTTATTGTCCCTAATATTTCTGTGAGAAAAAAATATATCAAAGGCAAGAAACGTGTAAACTTAAGAAAAAAAGAAAACGACAAAAGGCATCGTGGCATAAATGGGTTCCATCTCGGTGTTATTAGAGGGAGGTTTCTGTTTTCCGCATGAGCGCTCACCAAGTCCGTCCAGATGTGGCAGTCTGAATAAAAGTGCAAAAGAGAAAAAAACCCTCTGTCTGATTCCAAACTCGGCATTTGCAATGCTTGGCAAAGACTTCTGTCCCAGGGATGAGGCACTTTAAAGACTCTGAAAGAAGTCTTTAAACCGTAATATAAACAGAGTTATGCTGATCCACTGGGAAATCAGGCATGTGCCCAGTTCTTGAGGAAACATCTTCACAAATACCAGAAACAGTAATTCATAAACCATATTTATAACATCTTTGGAGCGAAATCTCTCCGTGGAGAATTTCTATCGTCTGTAAGCTAGTGGGAGATGATGCTTACTGAAAAAGTAGGGTAATAGTGAATAGAAGGCACTGAGGAGGATGCAAGTTTTGATTCTCTTCTGACACCATCTAGTAGCTCCAGGGTGTTGAGTGAACTCCCATGGGTGCTGGGCGCTGTGCTCACAGGTGCTGTGGGTGCAGACGCTGCTCCTGTTTTCAAGCAGTGTTGTCTCGATGGAAGAGACCAGCCTCTTGTGTGTGTGTGAGTGGAGTAAGGTGTTAAAGGGACCATGTGCTTTTAAGACAGTCTCAGCAGTGGTCAAACAGTAAGTGTGTATTTGCTGCTCCCCTAATAGACTGAATTCGGTCTTCTGGTTAGATGGGGTTCTCCTCGTTATGGGGTCCCAGGTGAAGGCGACTCTGCCATCTTCTTGTGGGCTTTAGGTCACAGACGTCTCCATCCCAACCAGCCAGAAAGAGGAAGAGATTAGAAGAATATGCACCTGTCGGTTCACTGGCCTTTCCCAGAACCGAGGGACACGGCCATGTGTGACAGGGAGGGAAGCGGAGAAAACGTCTAGCTGTGGACTCAGAGGGAGACCAAGAACTCTGGGGCACAGCCCTTGGGGAGAAGATGTGTGGAGAACAGGGGGGACCCGGGAGGGAGTGGCCATTTTTTGGTGGTGTGCATGCTGCGTGTATCTGGAAAGGAGTCATGGACGACGTAACGTGAGACTTGAGCTTTGTTTGATCCCCATTCACGAGGGGTCTTTAACTTGCCTTGGGGAGTTGGATGAGGCTGTCTTGAAGGGTTTTTTGGTTTGTTTATTTTCCAGGAGAATTAAAAGTGTGATCTCAAGAATCACTTTGCTGTATGGCCGAAATTAACACAACATTGTAAATAAACTGTACTTCAAGCAAAGAAAAAAAATAAAAAGAGTGCTGGTAGAAACTTGTTTATGCTGGAGGGTACAAAGGAGGGCACCTGGAGGTGACATGGTTGTTGTCCTTGGTTGGGTGAAAGGCTGTTACACGAACTATCTGCAGGGTATCAGAAGGCACAGCCAGGACCTAGGTATTCAGCCAGATTTTCGTTCAGAACCTGGAACAACCTTTTAAGCAGATGACTGGGAAATAACAAGGGCAGTCCTGGGTACTGGTGAGAGCCCCCCATAGCCCCATCGGGAGGAAGCAGAAGGGTGTGTGGACCTTGCAGCAATGCCTTGTCTCTGTTTAATAGCTCTTAGATCTTTGTACCCATGGTAGTCCTCTCAGCCTTTAGTCCCTTGTGACCTACGGGTTTCTACTCTTAATTATTAACTTTCCTTTCTCTCTTAACTAGCTCAGATTCCTAAAGCAAGTCTATGTTTAGTTACCTCTGCTTCAGTTGCCCCTCATTGGAAGAGTCAGATGGGACCAGAATTAGGTTTACTGGTGTAGGAGCCTAGTCGCCTAAGCCTCTCTGAGCAGGGGTGATGGGCAGGGAAGGTACTGTGAAAGCCTCTGGGTCTAGTTTCATGAGATGAATGAAAGGACCTACGCCTTGGTATGGGTAATATGGGCAAACTGTACTTCCACTTCTGGAATACAGGGTATGCCTGTCTTCTATTACAAGTTTGCAAACTCTTAAAAAGTATAGAGTTTGGGTGGAGTTACAGGCAAAACGTGGATTCTGTAGCCCCAAATAGGTTCCTCGAGTTGTATACCCTGTAGATGCATAGTAAATGCTTAACAGGCCTGACCACCTCTTTGGGAACACCTAACTGCTAAGTATGGACAAGAGGAAATAAGAGTTAGCAAGCTCTGAAGGTGGATTAAGTGTCCTGAAGGTATTATGCTTTGTGGGGGTGGCAACTTAGATTATGTATCAGTTTCTAAGACATAGCTTTAATACAAAGAAGAAAACTGTATAGTGAGCACACAAATCATTCACTGCTCTCTTCGGATGTATTCTTACCTTATTGGTATTAATCTTCAGATATTTTTCAAGTATGGAATGTTACAGGGCAGGCATGATTAGCATTTTGAGAAAGACTATGCCCAGTCTGTAGGTGGAAAGGGAAGATAATAAATCTGGTAGGACACTTGAGAAGATAAAGACGAAAAGAACTTGTTATAGAATGTCCCCAGTACTTTGCTCATTGGCCAGATGTTTGAAAGAATTAATGTGAAGAAAAAGTAAATAAAAGTAAAAGAAATAGGTAAATCTTTTTTTTTTTTTTGCCATTTCTTGGGCCGCTCCCATGGCATATGGAGGTTCCCAGACTAGGGGTTGAATCGGAGCTGTAGCCGCTGGCCTACACTAGAGCCACAGCAACGCAGGATCTGAGCCACATCTGCAACCTACACCACAGCTCACGGCAACGCTGGATCCCTAACCCACTGAGCAAGGCCAGGGATCGAACCCACAACCTCATGGTTCCTAGTCGGTTTCGTTAACCACTGAGCCACTACGGGAACTCCGAAATAGGTAAATCTTTTTGGAATAAACGTAATTTATTTTTAGTTTATATGTGATAAGCAAGAAAAATAACTATGCCTAGACTTACGAACTTCAAATTTAGACTTTTAAAGGACTAACTTTAGTGTTGGGCATTAATGCCTTTAAAAAAGTATGGTGTGCTTTATATCGCCATGCATCAGAAAGTGTTCATGATGTTGAGGCTGCTGCAAAATCAGCCGATTATATCTTATAGAGCTAACTGCTTACTTTTGTACTTGGCCCCACACAATAGGATGTTGTCTCAACATAGACTTCCTAATGGAGAAACAATACACTTTGTAGTTTATATGAGAAGCATTCCTTAAACCGTCATTCCAACACAGCAGATTTGGCCTGGCCATGTAAACATGCGCATGCGTATATTCACATGTGACTTCTAGGCAGATAACATTCGGTGACATTGTGATATGGATTATGCATATACAGAAAAATAGACCAAGCACACGTATTTAATCAGAGAAACTATTCAAAATCTTCCTGGGAGTGGAGTTGGTTTTTTTTGTTTGTTTTTGTTAATATGAAGGGATACTAGGAAAATGAGAAGTTGAAAATGGCTTTTTTTTTTTTTAAGGATTTTATTCCCACCAAGTGCTAACAATGATGGTGATTATAATAATATCACTTGTACTTAGATTAGAGGTATGCTCTTGTGGCTTCTAGAAATCCTATCCTGCGATGGTGAATAGCTCTGCAGCGTGGAAGTTACAACTTATGTTTTGCCTATGCGACCTGACAGTTTCACGTGGTAAACCCCACATAACGAATGATTAAATGCGTGTTGGGGTCCTGCCCTTCTCGCCAGCCCCCACGTTTCCCTTTGTCCTATTCCAAGACCTGGAATTCGATGCTGAGGGTTTGTGGGCGGGCTGGTGTGCAACGTGGAACTGCGCAGCGTGGCTCATGGTGGGAAACCCAGCACAGTCACACGGACAGTAGCCTTTCATCACAAAGACCAGCCGACGTTGATTTACCGAGCCGGGCAGCCCTCTGTCCCCAAGAGAACCCCTGCTTGGGAAGCGCGCCCCCGTCTCTCTGCCGGCCGGCCGGCCACTGCAGCCGCCGCCTCTTCCCCTAGCGATGCTCCTTTATCCCCCGCGGCTGCCTGCTGCTCCGGGTGGCCGCCCTCAGCCCAGCCAATCAGACGCCGGCGTTCCCAGAAGGCGCCGGCCAATCGGAGGGCAGCGTTTGCTGGAAACGCGAAACCCTTAGGGGAAAAGCAATAACAAAAGCCTTTCACTGCAGACAAATGTTAAGTGTCTGTGCAGACTTTTCCTGTTTTTAATTTTATTACTGTAAGAATGGAGGGTTTGTTGTTTCTTTCATGTTTCCTTTCAAGCAGTTTTAATTATACATTTGTGCTACATCAGGGACTCTGGAATGCTGTGATTCAGCCTATTGCATCTAAAACTAAAATGCAGTAACCTTCTGGCAATACAGATATATTCCAGCACTGTAAATATAGCTGACATGCTAAAGAATTTTAAGCAGCTGCAAAGGTCTTTGACACCACACACAGTGCCCCAGAGAGCAGATGATGAGAAAACCAGCTCCATCTTCCCCTTCGCCTTGTCTCCTACCCCCTCCCTTTTCCTGAAGGGATGTGCTCATAAAGAATCCTTTCCTCCAATTGTTCTGTCTTGTGCACATTTTGACCAAATGCCTAATTACAATTGATTCTCATCTCAATATGAATTTTTATACTCCATGGCTTGAATTTTTTTCCCCTGAAAGAATTAGAATGGAATCAACTGTGATTTGAGGAAATGCTTACTTTGCTTCCTGCTAACTGCCCCCCACCCCCCACCCCACCCCACCCCGCTCCGCCCCGCCCCTCCCCTCCCCCATTGATACAGTGAGTAGATTCGGCTGTCACCTAAGTCATAGTAACGCAGACCATATGGGAAACAATTTTCAAGTCTCTTTTTGGGGACTTTTGAAAGAAATGTTTTCTTTTCCACTACTTCCCAACTATTCAACTGCTTTTACCTGCCGTTAAAAAACGTTCCCAAGGAAATGAATCTTACCTTGTGAGTATCCTTTAACATAAAGGAGTTCAAGTACAGGTTTTCTGCAGAATTCAAAATGGCAGTGAGCTAGTGGGTAAATCAGCTAGGAATAGACTTTGAGTATTGTCCCTTGGTGTTTCCAAGAAAGAAGCGGGGGAGGGGCGTGTTAGAGAAACAAAGGAAGACTTAAATGCTTTATTTCATTACCCTAAATATGTTATGTATGTCTCAAAATCTAGGTGTTTTAATGTATGCTTTAAAAGAGTGAGTTTAAAAAAAAATGTGGCACTTGTCCTCTAGAGAAATAAAGAGGAGGTTATATTTTGTTTCCCTGTGACATTTGGTATACTAAGTGCACTTAAGTTTGGTAATTCACAGATGCAGTGCTAAATTAAATTGTCTGTCTGCAAAGCAGTTGGGAAAAGCAGAATGGCTTGCAGGAAACAAGTGTGTTGGTTTTGAGATTTTTTTTTTTCTAATCCTCTGTGGCAAATGCTTACTAGAGTTGATTCTAAAGATAACCCCAAGAGTAAACCTATTGTGCACATTTATTTTCTTAAGAGGGCTATTTTAGGAGTCCTTAATATGAAACAAGACCAAACAGTGAAACAGATACCATACCAAGGCTGATTCTTGTCTCACAAAGCCAGAGAGGGGAGGATTAGAAACAAGAAACACAGCTGATTGTCTGCTAGCTGAACTTCAACCTCCAGCTTTCCTCCCTCTAGACCTATTTTTGTGCATACACATCATTTTTTTTCTAAATAAAAATCACCATTATTTTATATTGTTGAGTTGGAAACAAAACCGATTCCTTTCCGTCACCTTCTGGTTTAAGCACTGGTAACTGGCGCTTAGTTTTTGTTGGCTGCTTGCCAAACGAAAGCAATTATGTGTAATAATAGAAAAATTAAGAGGTGAGTGTTGCTGTTTTACAGCAGGACATGGCAAAAACCATTTCCTTCTGTCAGCAGTATCTTGATTACACTCTCACACACATCCTTACCCTTTTGTACCACACGCGTATGCTCGTGAACGTGCGCGCGCGCACGATTTCCTGTGGGTTTTTGCTTGAGGTCACTGAAACCAGAAAGAGGAAGAATGCAAACCACAGCTTTTGAAAGCAAATGAGAACAGAGCTTTGCTGGTAAGAAGGATAGTAATAATAAATGAACTGGAAATAGGGCGATTGGTGCTAACCTTGGTCCTTCTTCATTCTCCGCTCCTGCAGGTGTCCTAGTGGTCAATGTCACGTGGAGGAACAAAACTTACGTAGGGACCTTATTGGACTGCACCAAGCACGACTGGGCCCCTCCCAGGTAGGCACGGGGGCCTTTGATTCCCCTCCCCTGTTCCCTTTCTTCTTCTTCCCTCTCCCTCCCCCATCCTCTCTTTGCAAGGAAATGATCGAGAGAGATTAATAATACATAAAAGTCTGTCTGTAATTGAAAGCAGGCAAAAAAGCAATGAACAGTTCAGGATTGAACACAGTAAAATGCAGGTGCTGGGTTTCTTTTCTGTAGGGGGATCTCTACTTCCAGCCCCTGCTCTTTCTCCTTTTTTGTGTTCTTTTTCTCAACATGAGAATTTGATCTGGATTTGAAGCTTAGCTACTCAAACTGGTTTTCTTTGGTTTTCTGAGGAAGAACATAAGACATTGGTAGTCTGTGCTTTTGCAGGTGTTGAAACTGTCATTGGATGAATAGGGTGTGTTTTCCTTACCGGGGCCCAGTGCTCAAGCTGCCTGGGTGTCAACTGCTCTTCACTGTGTTGTGTGCCTTGTGATTTCACCAGACTCCTTTGGGGATGCTTTTTATTTTTTTATTTTTTGCTTTTTAGGGCTGAACATGTGGCATATGGAAGTTCCCAGGCGAGGGGGTCAAATCAGAGCTGCAGCTGCCAGCCACGGCAACAGTGGATCCAAGCCATGTCTGCACCCAACACCACAGCTCATGACAATGCCAGATCCTTAACCAAATGATCGAGACCAGGGATCGAACCTGCATCCTCATGGATCCTAGTTGGATTTGTTACCACCGAGCCCCAATGAGAATTCCAGGGAAGCTCGTTTTGACATCTGTTTCTTTCTTCCCTAGGTTCTGTGAGTCACCGACCAGCGACCTGGAAATGAGAGGGGGCCGGGGGCGAGGGAAGAGAGCAAGGTCTGCCGCAGTCGCCCCAGGCTCGGAGGCCAGCTTCACAGAGTCCAGAGGCCTCCAGAACAAGAACAGAGGCGGGGCCAACGGGAAAGGGAGGCGGGGCAGCCTCAACGCCAGCGGGCGAAGGACACCCCCGAATTGTGCTGCCGAGGACATCAAAGCCAGCCCCTCCTCCACCAACAAAAGGAAAAACAAGCCTCCGTTGGAGCTGGACTTGAACTCCAGCTCCGAGGACAATAAGCCTGGGAAGCGGGTCCGTACAAACTCACGAAGCACTCCCACCACCCCTCAAGGGAAACCAGAGACTACTTTTTTGGACCAGGGCTGCTCTTCTCCAGTGTTAATTGACTGTCCCCACCCAAACTGTAACAAAAAGTACAAGCACATCAATGGCCTGCGGTACCACCAGGCTCACGCTCACTTAGACCCGGAGAACAAGCTGGAGTTCGAACCGGACAGCGAGGACAAGATCTCAGACTGCGAGGAGGCCTTGAGCCACGTGGCGCTGGAATGCAGCGAGCCAAGCACAAGCCTAACGACCTATGAGCAGGTGAAGACGCCAGCATCGCCTGGCTCGGGGAACCCCCCCGGGACCCCCAAGGGAAAGAGAGAGCTGCTGAGCAACGGCCCGGGTTCCGTTATCGGATCGAAGGCCGGGAAGAATTCTGGCAAAAAGAAGGGCCTTAACAATGACCTGAGCAACCTTCCGGTCATCTCCAACATGACGGCCACCTTGGACAGCTGCTCAGCAGCCGATGGCAGTTTGGCTGCCGAAATGCCCAAGCTGGAAGCGGAAGGGTTAATTGACAAGAAAAACCTGGGAGAGAAAGAAAAGGGCAAGAAAGCCAGCAATTGCAAAATGGACAAAAACCTCTCGAAACTTAAAACCGCCCGACCCATCGCCCCCGCCCCGGCCCCCACCCCGCCACAGCTAATCGCCATACCCACGGCAGCCTTTCCGAGTACCACCACGGGGACCATACCCGGACTGCCCTCCCTCACGACCACGGTTGTTCAGGCCACACCAAAGAGTCCTCCGTTAAAACCCATTCAACCAAAGCCCACGATTATGGGGGAGCCCGTCACCGTGAACCCAGCTCTCGTGTCGCTCAAAGACAAAAAGAAAAAGGAGAAGCGAAAGCTGAAGGACAAAGAAGGGAAAGAGACGGGCAGCCCGAAAATGGATGCTAAGCTGGGCAAACTAGAGGACGCCAAGGGGGCTGGGAAAGATTTATCCGGGCATTTTTTAAAGGACCATCTCAGCAAGAATGAGGGGCTGGCGAACGGACTCTCCGAATCTCAAGAGAGTCGGATGGCGAGCATCAAAGCCGAGGCGGATAAGGTTTACACGTTCACCGACAATGCTCCCAGCCCTTCCATTGGGAGTGCCTCGAGGATGGAGTGTAGCACTTTGGTGAACGGGCAGGCGCCCATGGCCCCGCTGCACGTGCTCACCCAGAACGGGGCCGAGAGCTCCGCTGCCAAGACCAGCAGCCCCGCCTACTCGGACATATCAGATGCCGCCGACGACGGTGGTTCTGACAGCAGGTCCGAGGGCATGAGGTCAAAGGCCAGTTCCCCATCAGATATCCTTTCTAGTAAGGACGGTGGTGTAAAAGGGCATTCTTCAACGACAGCACAATCATCTCAAATGAAAGAGTCCCATTCTCCCTATTACCATGGCTACGATCCTTATTATTCTCCAAGTTACATGCACCCTGGGCAGGTTGGCGCTCCTGTGGCTGGGAACGGCGGGGGCACACAGGGAATGAAGATCAAGAAGGAGTCTGAGGAAGATGCCGAAAAGAAAGACAAGGCGGAGCAGCTTGACGCCAAGAAAGTGGACCATAATTCTGCATCCTTACAGCCTCAGCATCAGTCTGTGATCACACAGAGACACCCGGCCCTGGCGCAGTCACTGTACTATGGCCAGTACGCCTATGGGCTCTATATGGACCAGAAGTCCCTGATGGCCACCAGCCCTGCCTATAGACAGCAGTACGAGAAGTACTATGAGGACCAGAGGCTGGCAGAGCAGAAAATGGCCCAAACTGGGAGAGGAGACTGCGAAAGGAAAAATGAGCTCCCCTTGAAAGAGCTGGGCAAGGAGGACAGTAAACAGAAAAACGTGCCATCGGCCACTATCTCAAAAGCTCCCTCTACTCCGGAGCCTAACAAAAACCATTCTAAACTAGGGCCGTCAGTGCCTAATAAAACTGAGGAGACAGGTAAATCACAGCTTCTCTCCAATCACCAGCAGCAGCTTCAGGCCGACAGCTTCAAAGCTAAGCAGATGGAAAACCACCAGCTTATTAAGGAGGCTGTAGAAATGAAATCTGTCATGGACTCTATGAAGCAGACAGGTGTAGACCCAACCTCGAGATTTAAACAAGTAAGATTGTGGAGCGTGGCCCCCGCAGGGAGAGAGCAGTGTGAGACTGGTTCAGGGCTGGGCTGGATCTGGTTAGATTTCCTCATGGGAAATTAACCAAGGGTTCCTTGGCTTGATTCCTCTTCTCTTGGAAAAAAAAAAAAAAAAAAAAAAGAGTTATTGTGTACCTCTGAAATGTACGTCTCTCAACTATTTCCTTGTCATGTTGTGTGGTAAAAAAAACCTTGGCCGTGAGCTTTTTAGACTTGTGTTGTGTGCCATTAACTAACTGAGTCTGACAAGGTCCCTTAATTTCTTACTGAGTCCAGAGTGAGGGAATTCCCTTTAAAAAAAAAAAAAAAGAAAAAATTAATCAATTTATTTTGGCCACACGCTTGGCATGTGGAAGTTCCCAGGCCAGGGATTGAACCTGAGTTGCTGCAGTGACAATGTCAGATCCTTAACCCACTAGGCCACCAGGGAACTCCAGAGTGAAGGAATTCTACGTGGCTGAGTTCCCTTCTGATTCTTTGTGTGTGTGTGTGTGTGTGTGTGTGTGTGTGTGTGTGTCTTTTTAGGGCTGCACCCACAGCATATGGAGGTTCCCAGACTAGGGATCAAATTGGAGGTGTAGCTGACAGCCTACGCCACAGCCACAGCCATGCCAGATCCTAGCAGCGTCTGCGACCTACACCTCAGCTCGCGGCAGCACCAGATCCTTAACCCACTGAGTGAGGCCAGGGATCAAACCTGTATCCTCACGGATGCTAGCTAGTCAGATTCGTTTCTGCTGAGCCATGACAGGAACTCCCTCACTCTGAGATTCTGAGTCTGATCACTCAAATAATGTGCTCTTTTGCATTTCCAAATTTATTTTGGCGTCTTCCAGGACTGTTGAGACGGAGGCCTTCAATTCACATCTCCCACTCATCTCTTTAGTGAAACTTGGGGGTTTCTTGAGTGCCTAGACTTCTGTTTTACGCTCTGTGGTAAGGGCCCCAAAGCAGGGCTCAGCACTTCTCACTCGCGAGTTGAGCGAGGGGTCTCGGGGATGGGCCTCGAGCAGCTGTCCTGCAGCCCTCTGGTCAACCAGGGGGTAAATGTGCGCACACCTGGAAGTCAGTCACCATGAAACCACACGTGTGCTAGCACTTTCTGTCACGATTCAGACATCCTGGCTCCCTGCAGTCCCTCGAGCATTCATTCTGGTATTTCCCAGCAAGCCCAACCCCAACTCCGCTCCCATGCTTAGGTGGCCCTGCCATATCAGAGCAACTGAGTCCTATCTTCATGCTCGTTTCTGCCCCGAGGTTGGGCCTGAGGCCTGAATCCCCTATGGGTTTATATCATCAATGGGATGGGAGAGTCACAGGGGCCATTTAAGGATCCTCGGAATGCCTGAATCAGGCTGTGGCTTCCCAGGGCTGCATTAGAACCATACAATTTGGGGGTGAGGGTGGGGGTTATGGATGTCACTGTTTCCTGGTAGCAAAGCCATGATGCGTGCTGTTAATTTTTCATTTTGTTCTGATGAAGATGTTAGTGCATGAGGAGACGTGATCCAGTAATATCGAGCCTCAGCTGCAGTAGAAGAAGAAAATATATTAGGAAACCAAGAGTTTTCCCCTCTAAATGATGTTAATTGATACAACACTTACTCACGTTTACTGTTATTGACTTGAATCGGAGTTTTTAAAATTCTTTTTTTTTTTTTCTCCCCGCATGAGATACTGAAAGGAAAATGAAGGTTAGATTAAATACGTCTGAGGATGTTATTTCATGTTAGGAATTGACATTAACAGCCCAGCTCTGGATGCTGGCAGAGCTGAGTTTTGAAGCCCAGTTTCACAAACTAGGGCAGCAGCGTTGACAGCTCCTACTGGAACTTTAAAAGCTTTGGTTTTGTCTTCCGTAAAAGGGATTAATTGACGATGCTCACCTCAGACAGTATTACTTCGTGCAAGGAGGGGGTTAAAGCTTGTGGCACAGTGTGGAGCAGATAAAAAAAAAAAGTTAAGTTAGTATTAGAAGTAATAGGAATGGGGCTGTGCTGTGATGTGCGGGTTTTTCTTAAAAATTGAAATTTTAAAACAAAAATTTTTTTTTTTTTTTTTTTTTTTTTTAAACAAAAACCCTCAGGATCCAGATTCAAGGACATGGCATCATTATGTATACCAGCCCAAATACCTGGATCAGCAAAAGTCCGAAGAGCTGGAGAGAGAAAAGAAAGTAAAAGAGGACAGTCCCAGGAAAACCCCCACCAAAGAGAGTGGTGTGCCCAGCCTGCCTGTATCCTTAACGAGCATCAAAGAGGAGCCCAAAGAGGCCAAGCGTCCTGACTCTCAGTCCTTGGATGAGAGCAAGCTGAAAAACGATGACCGAAAGACCCCCGTGAACTGGAAGGACTCTCGGGGAACGAGAGTGGCTGTGTCTTCGCCCATGAGCCAGCATCAGTCATACATCCAGTACTTGCACGCATATCCTTACCCACAGATGTATGACCCCAGCCACCCTGCGTACCGGGCCGTTTCGCCTGTCCTGATGCACAGCTACCCTGGTATGTGGCATAGGTACTCACTGTATTGGATGGATGAGGCTGTGTTCAAATACCACCTATTTTAAAACTCAGAATAAATTAATTAGATGCTTCAGGAGTGACCTGTACTTAGCTTTTTTCATGCTACTTTAGAAAGGTCCCAAAGAGGTGTTCCTGTCGTGGCTCAGTGAAAACAAATCTGACGAGCATCCATGAGGATGCAGATTCAATCCCTGGCCTCGCTCAGTGAGTTAAGGAGGATCCAGCTATGCTGCGAGCTGTGGTGTAGGTTGCAGACGTGGCTCGGATCCCCAGTCGCTGTGGCTGTGGCCTAGGCTGGCAGCTACAGCTCCAATTCAACCCCTAGCCTGGGAACCTCCATATGCTGCAGGGGTGGCCCTAAAAAGACAAAAAAAGAAAAAAAAAAGGTTCCAAAGATTAAATGGATTTCATAAGAGCTTTTTTTGTTTTTTAGATGAAATGTCAAGAGCGCTTAGCTATAGTTTCCATAGGCTCTGCTGGTGTGCTGTAGCATTTAGACGGACACATACTTTATTGCCTATGAAAATATTCCGAGCACTTAACTGTCATAATCATTACTGTTAGTCTTGCTTTCACTTAAGCGGACACATAAACGTATGAAATGGCTAGAAGCTCAATTCTGTTTATAACCGCCGCGCATCAGGACGAATTAACTAGGAGCAGAAAATCCGAGAACCTAGATACAGTTTAACCATGAGGTAACCCATTCTTAATGTAATTCCCTATTCGAAGATCTCTGACTCTTATTCCAAATTTACGTAATCTATGTGGTTTTTTTCCTTTTCCTTTTTCTTTTTCTTGTAAAGATGTTGCCTGTAACTTGATGTGGCATTTGTTGTGTACCTGCAGGGGCCTATCTCTCTCCAGGATTTCATTATCCTGTTTATGGGAAGATGTCAGGGAGGGAAGAGGCAGAGAAAGTCAATACCAGCCCCAGCATCAACACGAAAACAACCTCTGAATCGAAAGCACTGGATTTGCTCCAGCAGCACGCCAACCAATACCGAAGCAAGTCTCCTGCTGTAAGCCTCCTTTTGTTGTTATTTAAAAGTACTCTGTTTTAGGGGAGAAGAGGGGACAAGCTAGAGAACAGTCTTGAAATACAGATGCTTTTGGAACCCAGCTGTGGTTTCAGAGTGCTGTTTTATTCTAATATAAAAAGAATGCGTTCAAAAATAAGATGCTTTCACACACAAGGGAAAAATGTTAGTGAAGCCTCTATGGGGAGAAGCAGTCTTTTCTGTTGGAAAGTCTGTCCCTTGCTTACCCAGGCAGATGTGTGTTGGCTGGACATTTAAATTCATAGGACCCAGCCTTTGGTGAGAACTATTTTTGATGTGTTTGTGTACCAGAGTGAGTCACTTGGCTGAGTGGTGGCTGCGTCTGCTCTGCTTTGGCCTTGACTCATGAATACATTCCTGTAACTCTGCTGAAGTGATTCAGACCTGTCTGTGAAAGGTGGCTCTCCCCCCGCCCTCCCGACCCCCATCCCATAAAGGGCACCTGCTCGTTTCTAGAAGAAAACACAAAGGAGGTGGTTGTTCTTGCCTGGAAAAGAGAAGTTTGGAATAAATTAAAATCCAGGCTTTGTGATGTGTGTCTGGATGTGTCTTACCTGAGACTGTCGAGAAATTGGACAAGATGGTTTATAAATCTTTTCCTCAGGGTGCTCCTTCTAGAGCAAAGATTTTTTTCTCCCCCCTGAGGAAGAAAAAGAACTTTAGTGAAAGAGTGGTTAAGTTTTAGTGGGGAAAAATGTCTTGGAAACACACAATCCTTAACCAAAGTATGATTTGGGAGAATTGGAGCTTCCCTGCGTGTCCAGAGATTGAGAGATTCTGGACTACTTCCAGGGGTGTTGGGCACTGGTTTCCTGTGCTTGCAGTTGGCATATAATATTAGAGTATATGTTTTAATGGAACAAAATAAAGGTAGGTTTACAATAATGAAATACGTTCTCCTCACAAAATGCAAATAAAGTGGAAGAGTAATCAGAAGACTTGTTCTCCTCACAAAATGCAAATAAAGTGGAAGAGTAATCAGAAGACTTGACTTTAAGGAAATCTCTACAACAACGACTTGTCTTTGGAGGTTGTTTCTGGGAAGAAATTGGGTCGGTTTTAAACCTGCAATTATGAGGGACTATGAAGAGATCCTCTTATTTCACTGGTTTGAGGAAAACATTGGCGTTACCATGGCGAGGAGCGATTCTTTAGTGTTGGCTTAATTCCAACTGAAACTAATGCATGTCTTTTGAAATGCTCTTCCATTAAAAGAGAATTTTAAGTATCTATATATTTAATTTTTTTTTTGTTTTTGGCCGCACCTATGCTGTGCAGAAGTTCCCAGGCCAGGAATTGAACCCACGCCCCAACAGTGACAACAGCGGATCCTTACCCTGTGGAGCCACATGGGAACTCCTATGTATTTACTTTTTAATCATCAGCACCTATTGCTGAGGGACGGAGGTGGTTGACTCCCCTCCTACAAATTGTTATTCATGGGATTAAGGGGGCGATCTCTCTCTCTTCTGTTGCAGCCTGTGGAAAAGGCTACAGCTGAGCGGGAGCGGGAAGCGGAAAGGGACCGCCACTCCCCCTTCGGCCAGCGGCACCTGCACACCCACCACCACACCCACGTCGGCATGGGTTACCCACTCATCCCTGGGCAATATGACCCTTTCCAAGGTCAGCAGCTCCGTCCTCCTTGTGCCTTTGTTCATCCTGCTTCAGAAAACAGTTGCCAAAACTGCCTTTTGTGTCTTGACATGAAAGGGTTGAGCTTTGTGTTAGCATAAGCTCTGGGGAAGGGTTTAAGCCGTCTTTCCTGGAATTTCCTTGGGATACAGCTGAGGCTGTTCCCACCACATCTTTGTGTCCTGTTGAGATGGGAAATGCCTACTACCACTTCGTAATCCTTACTTGTTGATATTATCCGAGGCTTACTGTTATCTCACAGACTTGGCTGCCCCGTGTCTGGGGCACAGAATGTAACACTCAGAAGATCAGATAGCCGCTTCTGGGAGATTGCAGAAAACTGGAGGGATGGTGGGAAGCTTTGCTGAAATGACTTGTCCTGATCTCTGCAGGCCTTCAAGTTGCTCTTTTTTTTCCCCGTGGAAGTAACGGGAGTCACGTGATAGGGCTCAACCCATTATAACTAATTCACGGCCCTTTCCAACCCTTCACTACCAGGGCACGTTCAATAAAGGGGAGAAACCTTTTTATTTTTTATATTTTTATCTTTATTTATTTATTTTTTTTTTTGTTTTTTTACGGCTGCACCCGCAGCAGCATATGGAAGTTCCCAGGCTAGAGGTCAAATCAGGACTAGAGCTGCTAGCCTGTGCCACAGCCATAGTAATGTGGGATCCGAGCCGCGTCTGTGACCCACACCACAGCTCACAGCAACGCCAGATCCCGGACCCACGGAACGAGGCCAGGGATCGAACACTCTTCCTCATGGATACTTGTCAGATTCATTTCCACTGAGTCGTGATAGGAACTCCCAGAGGAGAAACCTTTTTAAAAAGCCATAGCACGGATACAATGAACCTTCAACTCATGGTGTTCCTAGTTGAGCATTTGTCTTCACTCTGTCACCTTGAGGCAGGGACGAGGGAGTGGCACCATCTTTATGAGCAGACCACCTGCTAGGATCTTGCTGTCTTAGCTTTGGCTGCTGTGACAAAATACTGCCGTCTTTATGGCTTTAAACCCCAGAAGTCTCCTCATAGTTCTGGAGGCTGATAGATCAGGGTGCCAGCAGAGCTGGTTTCTGGTGGGACCTCTCCTCTTGGCTTGTATGTGGCCGCCGTCCTGCCTTGTGCTCCTGTGACCTCTTTGTACCTGCAGGGGAAGGAGGAGAGGTAGAAAGAGAGAGGCACTCTCATGTCTCTTCTAATAAGGACATGACTCCTTCTGGATCAAAGGCCTATCTTTAGGACCTCATGTAACCTTAATTACTTCCTTATAGGTCCTGTCTCTAAATGCAGTCACATGGGGGGTTGAGGCTTCCCTGCTGGAACCTTGGAAGGGTACAGTTGGGTGGTGCTTGCCAAGTGGCCTCTGCCGTCTGAATACACAACAGTTTGTGCGAAGGCACTTCCAAAAGTAGGAAGTGCTGTTCACATGTGAAAGGCTCATGAGAATTTGTTCAGCCCGTGTGCTTGGTATCTAATAGTGGTACAGACCGTAGAGGACATACAGGATTCAGTCATCTTCCCGATGTTTGCATTTGTGTCCTTTGGTTTTTTCTTTTCCCCAGGATTTTTTTTTAATAGGATTGAAAAGAATTTTCTATCAGGCAGCTTCATGCCATTTGGAACCATTACATTCTCCTCCCGCTACCTTTCTCTTGCAGAGTAAAAGTTGAGACTCAGATTTCTAAGTTCAATTCAGTGATTTCTATATGTGACGGCCATGCGTCGTGTTCCATCACCGGGGAAAATGTGAAAGTGATAGACGTTATTATGAAAGTATTGTATTCTAAGCAAATAGCGTGTCGCTTCTCTAATTTGCTGTGACTTTGGATTCTTGTTGTTACCTGGTACCTGTGATTTCTCCTGAGCTTCCTATTCAGGAGTGCATGCAAACCGCTTAGCACCATGCGGAGCCAGTGAGGCCGAATGCGGTATTTTCTCTGAATAGCTATAAAGGAAGCGGCAGCGTATTCAATGAAGGCATAGGTACTGGTTAGCCCAAGCAGTTTGTAGTCTGTCCTTACTGCATGGAACATTGCACGTGTGGGTTTAGAAAGGACAGATCGCTGCTCGTGGGTCTGCAGCCTTTCACTCTTAGGCCTGTGTCTCCTCTTTCCTTTATGAATGTCACAGAAACCCTGAATTTTTTCCCCATCAGGCTTGACCTCTGCTGCCCTCGTTGCCTCTCAGCAGGTGGCTGCACAGGCATCTGCATCAGGAATGTTTCCTGCACAAAGAAGGTAAATGCCCTCTACATTTTGATCAGGTTTCTCGATAGAGATATCTTTGTCAGGGGGAAGAAGCAAGTGTAGGATGTTTAGACCAAAACCTTAGCTTCTGATGGTTTGACATTCTTGTCGTGAATGTCTTTATTAGGCCTCTGTGCTTCTTCACCTGTAGCTTCTCTTCCGGATCCTCATTTTTGTAGCTGTAATGCAGATTAGAAATTAAGCAGTCTGTTTTTTAAACAGTTGAAAATTTCTTAGCCTGTCTTCAGAGCTTTTGTTATAATGATTCACCACGACTCTCTTGGGTTTCGATGCTTAAAAATAAAGTTGCAAATGGAGGAATTTATTTTCATAATGCCAACGGTCATGTTTGTTCTCTGATTTTTTTTTTTTTTTTTGGTCTTTTTAGGGCCACACCCGTGGCATAGGGAGGTTCCCAGGCTAGGGGTCGAATTGGGGCTACAGCTGCCTGCCTACACCACAGCCACAGCAATGCCAGATCCTTAACCCACTGAGCAAAGCCAGGGATTGAACCCTTGTCCTCATGGATACCAGTCAGGTTTATTCACCGCTGAGCCACGATGGGAACTCCTGTTCTGCGATATTTCAAATTACCTCTCAGGTTGTCTTAGAAAGGAAAATAATTTATTTTTCACGATGTGTATCACTACCTTTGGGTTCACTCACTTTCTATGGCATTGAATTCCATGAATTGAGTAGAATTCAGATAAGCCTATCCGTCTTAACTGGTTTTCTTCTCTTTGGGGTCAACTGTGGACCGAACCCTGATGCTAAGGTTTTCTTTTCTTTTGCAGAGAATAACGGGATTGGATGTGTACGTTGTCATGTGACTGGATCACATGGGGAAGCGCTTTATACAGACATCAGTTCCATGGTGTTAATTTGAAATGCCTTAATGGCAGGCAAAAACCAGTCATTTCATTTTTGTAAATTACAGATTTTATCACAGAGTAACAAATGTTGCTGTAATTAAACTTCTGTTTTATATATATATACGTATACATATATGTATATATACATATATATATAGATATTCTTTACTTTTTGTATTAGTAACCAGGCTCGCACACACAGGGTCTGCTGCCAAGTCGCAAACCACTCAGCAAAGGAAATCACACATGTATTTGTCAAGTTGAAGAGTGTTGGCCACGAACGGCTGCTTACTTTCTTTTCCTTTTCCTTTTCAATTGTAAATAAATAATGTTATGTATCCGTGTGCCTGAACCTTGCATATCCTTCATATACTTCCCGCAAGCCCCTCAGAAAGGCTAACTGTGATGATGACACTTTGGTACAATTTAGATGTCTATTTGGTGGCTCCTGTTAAGACGCATCAAGTGTAAAATGTTCCTGTAGTCACTGTTTGTACTTGTGTATTGTGGAAAAAAATACTTTTGGAGGGCATGGGGTTGCCGGTACCACAAAAACTGTGTTGTATATAATGTAAAGATGAAAATGGGGAAATAATGAGCATCTGTGAATAATGAGGTGTCATTTTTGATAATCTGGAATGGCAAATAACCCAATAGCCTGCATACCAGAGACATCTGTGATTGTTCTATTACTTGAATAGTCCTGCAGTCCTTTCTTTTTTTTTTCTTTCTTCTTTTTTTTTTTAATGTTTACAATTATCCAGTTTTAGAAGAGCGAGACTTTAACGCCATTGCCTGGTTACTTGTTTTATGCTGTAATCTAGTTTATTTTATGTAAAATGTATATTGAATGCTTTCCTTTTTTATACCTGCCTTAAATAATTTGGCAATCAGAATTAAAAAGTTTTTTTTTTTTTAATCATGTCTTCTTGTCTGTCTCTTATTTCTAGCTGGTTGATAGCAATACTAATTTTCAAAGAAAAGTTCTCAAATATTATGGATGTCCACGGCGCAAGATACAGTACACAGATATTAACTTTTCTTACATGATACCCAGGTTTTCCAACCAAACAGTGGACTCAATTCTGTGGATGCATTTACTTTATTGGCTATTTACTCCAAACATGGGCATGATATCACTCCTAGTGGGTCGATTGAGATTTCTATGATAGGGAACGATATTCCACAGATGTCAGGTTTGTTTTTGTTGTTGTTGTTGTTGTTGTTGTTTGTTTTTTTTTGTTTTGGTCTTTTTGCCTTTTCTAGGGCTGCTTCCCGCGGCGTATGGAGGTTCCCAGGCTAGGGGTTGAATTGGAGCTGTAGCCGCCGGCCTCCGCTAGAGCCACAGCAACGCGGGATCCGAGCTGTATCTGCAACCTACAGCACAGCTCACGGCAACACCAGATCCTTAACCCACTGAGCGAGGCCAGGGATCGAACCCGAAACCTCATGCTTCCTAGTCGGAGTCATTAGCCACTGTGCCACAACGGGAACTCCTCCACAGATGTCAGTTTTATAACATGTGGACAATAGGTAAAATGTGTGAACTGTTAGCTCCCCATTTATTTGACTTGTCATTAGATTGTTTTACTAGCATGTGTTATGGCACATGTATAGGATTAACTACTTTACTACTTTTTACCCTTCCCCTTGCCTCCCTCCTTCCCAACAAATAATCTCTGAGTACCTGCTTTATCCCAGGCCCTGGTAAGGGGCTGAGACACAGCTATTTTCAAAGCAGACACACATTCCTGTCCTCATGGAGTTTGCATTATCGAGGTAGGATAAGCAGAATATAATATGCAAGTAATAACGCAGCGTTATGTTAAATGGTTGCTAAATGCCCTGGAGAAAAATACAGTCTTGGGGTGTCATGGGGAATGTGGGAGTTTGTAACTGTCAAGAGAGGGCTGAGGAAAGGTGCTGAGGAAGCAGTCATATGTGTTCCTGTGGGAAAAGCTCTGCAGCAAGATGAGCAGAGCTTGCAAAGCCCTAAAGAAGGGTGTTCATCATGTGTTTGGACTGGTTGATTTTAATGCTTCACTCCAGTTGGAGGTTTTAATGATTTTCCTATAACTGCTAATGACAGTTCTACCCTTTGGTTTTCCAAGAAGTTCTTTAAGTTGACAGAATTCGTCTGGGTATAATTTGGTTAGCTCTGCTTCTACCCAGAGGCCCTTTGTTTCACAAATGAATAGATAACCTGCAATGAAAAATGTTTCCTCTCCTTTTGGAAGCCACCTGACCGTGGCTTTTCTTTTGAATTTCATTGAACATTTTTTTTGTCGTGTTTATTCTTAAAAAGTTCACCTATTTTTTGTCTTTTCTATTTTTAAGGCCGCTCTTGCAGCATATGGGAGTACCTGGCCAGGAGTCGAATTGGAGCTGCACCTGAGGCCTGTGACACAGCCATGGCAACACCAGATTCTTAACCCACTGAGTGAGACCCGGGATCAAACCTGCATCCTCCCAGAGACAATGTCAGGTCCTTAACCTGCCAAGCCACAACAGAAACTCCTCATCATTTTTTAAATTAATTTTTTTCATTTTAAAGAACTGTATCCTTGAAGACTTGATGTGATCTGTCTCACACCCGTTCAACAAGTGTGTTTCCTCGGTTCAGAGTATTTGTGTATGCCTTTTGGTTTCCAATGTGTTGCTCTGGTTCTGGAACTGACTGAACAATCCAGTGTCTAAACACAGGGCCAGAACTAAGGTCAACTCATATCTTCCCCAGCTGTGCGGTCAGGTTCCTGGTGGTTGCTGGGGGATATTGTGGATTCCTGATGACTTTCCTGCCTTTAGTAATAAGTGGGTTTTTTTAAATAAGGATTTTTAAAAATCATATGGAAGCCAATCTTGCTTGAGCTGCATAATGATTAGATATATGCTTATTACATAGCAGGCTTTTCATCACTCCTAGTTAGGTGCCTAAATAGATAGGGTATAAATATGGGCATCAGACCATGCTTACGCCTGCTCCTGTGCTGAACAGGAGTGCTTATAAATACGCAGAGCTATATGACCAAAAGCACAATGTGATTTGAATAGGCTCTCCACCCCCCCAGGCTTTTACTGGAACATTATTCATGACTGGTTTCCATTAATCACTGAATGAAGTTTTGTTTCTTCCCCTTACTGTTACAGTGTTGTCTCTGCTGATGACAACATGAATTGCCACAGGCCAGAGCTTGTTTATATTATGTGTGCCATTTCTCCAGTTGAGTACATAGTCAGTACTGAATGGTAAATTAAAGATTCCCAAAAGACAAGCATACTTGGCTCCATTATATTACTATGATGAATCTGCCATTAATACGGTTCTAATTGTTTTACTTTTATAGACATAAAATCAGTCCCCTTAGTGACTAATAATAGGGTTTATTGATTTTACTCGACATTATTCATTCCAGCCCTGCTCCTATCAGCCTGTCCTGAACATATGCAAAAAGCCTGCAGTGCTGACACAGTGCAAATTAACTTCATGGAGAAATGAGAATGAAGAGTTGTTTACAGCTGTGGTCCCAGCGAATACAGAATATTAAAAACAAGGTAACAGGCTCCATATAGAACCGTTTGTTCCTAGATGGGGATCTCAGATGGCTTTTTCATGGAAACTTGCCATCGATGTTCAGCCCAGGTCATGAGCACTTACAGAGTAAAAAGGCTGGCCTTATATATTCACCCTGGCTGTGACCCTGATTTAGTGTGGTTTCAGCCCAAGGGTCTGAGAGTAACCAGAATGAATAGCTCTGATTGATACAGGATAAAACAGCAGTTTAAATGATAATTACTGGTCATTTTATTCCCTCTCTGACTCTGAAAAAGAGACGAGACAGGCAAAGCCATTTATTACTGTTTTTGTCACTACCCACATTCGTCCCTTCCCTCGCTGCTTCCTGCAAAGGCTTGAGTCATAAATGTTGTTTGCTTTCAGTTAACTTTAGGAGAGAAAACAGAGCGAAACCCACTATTAGCAGTGCCTTCATCATGGCTTCTTTTTTTATTTATCTTGGCAAAATCACTCTCAAACAGGGGTTTCCAGCCTCGGCGCTATGGACATTCTGGACAGGAAAATGTTGGGGTGGGGGGTGGTAGGGGGCTGCCCTGTGCCTTGTAAGGTGCTGAGCCAAGCTCTCCTCTCCAGAGGCTGGTAGCAGCTTCTGACCCACCCCCACCCCAAGGTGTGACAACCAGCTGGTCCTGTGAACTTCAGAGCTTGTACCCAGCCACTGTCCCGCAGATGGACTTCAGAGTCTTCTTCTTGTTGTTGTTTTAGAAGGTGGAAAAGCCATCCATGGTGCCTGGTAATCCTATGAAAATAGAATAGGGAAAAAAATGTTTTTTAAAAAATGGGTTGCTTGTCTGACCAACATGGATACAGTTGGGCCCAGATCTTCTAGTTTTTTAAAGAGAGTTGGATGAGCTAGATTGTAACATACTTATTGTAGTTTCTATAGATTGAATTCAATCTAAAAACTGTGGCTGAGGGCTGAATTCAACTTGCAGGACATCAGTTAGCAAGACAGGCTTGATACATGCCCTTAAAAATCCTCACACTAGCTCCTGAAAATACATAGTATTTTTTCCCCAAGTGAAGACTTTCTGGTTAGAAAACCTGGAAAGAGGAATCATCCTTAGTAGCCATAGGGATGGAACTCAGATTTCCGGGAGTGCAGTTGAGTTCATGTCCAGGAATAAATTTTGGGAGCTTCTGAGATGCACCATACATTTCAGTTAAGATCTTCCTTCATTCCTCCCTCCCTTCCTTCCTTCTTAGACACCGTTTGAAAATAAAAGGAAAGGAAACATGACAGATGTGGAGATTGAGAGGCAATAAAGCTCTCTAAGGCCATCGCAAGATTCTGACAATGCCCATGAATGTGGGCCAGTTCAGAGTCCAGGTTTATGGTTCGATCGGGTTTATAGTCAGGGGTATGGCCCCGGCTCATCTGTGATCACCCTACTTTACATAGAATTGTGAGCAGGTGCAGGTGGCACCAAACATCTGACCTGCGTCCATGGCAGAGATGGGTAATGGCTGTGGCTCTCTAATTCTGCGTGGGTGAGACCGCACCACCTTCACAGCCCAGCTCTCCATGCAGCTCCTGAAAGTGGATCAAAGCTGAATCACAAAACGAAGCCGATTTGGCATCCCTACAAGAATCTGAGACATGAGGGATGGAATCATGACCTTGTGTCTTTTAAGGGTGTCAAAACCCCCTCATTTCCAAGCCAGGAGACTGACTGGGGTACGATGCTTCCGATTACTAGAAAATTTGGAAGATGTTTTATTTACCTGCAATGTTTTAAAGCAACCGTTATTTCTTTAGTCAGAAAAGTTGGGGAACCAGAATTATCTTTTGACTCATCTTTCTACTGATTTTATGGAGGTTTTTAAAAAAATTTTGTTTCTTCCTTTTAGTTTTTTGTTGTTTTCTTGCTTGTTTTTGTTGTTGTTTTACCTCATCATTACAGCCCTGCTTACTCTGCCTCTGTCTTATAAGGATCCTTGATTAAATTGGGTCCACTCAGATAACCCAGGATAATCCCCTCCCTTCAAGTGGACTAGCAATCTTGATTCCATCTGCAGTCTTGCTTCCCTTTACCTTGTAACCCACCATCTTCACAAGTTCTAAGGATTAGGAAGTGGACCTCTTTTGGGGTGTGGGGGGGCTTTGTTCTTCCCACACCCCCACCCAGCACAATTCCCTATCTGCCTGGATAGTAATAATATGACAATAATAGCAGCTAGTGTTTATATAGGATTTACTGTGTATCAGACACTGTCCCCAAACACTTCACATAAAACAATTCACTTAATGCTCATCATAACCCAACTTCTATTCCATTTAGAGCTGAGAAAAGTGAGGCACAGAGATGACACCCTTTGAGGTCACATGCTGTACAAGGGGTGGTCTGGCTTCGTGGCCACTATGCTGTCCTGCTTCAGAAGAGGGATCCTGAACTCCCTACGTAACGAACAGAAGCTAGCCAGCTTTGCCCTTTGCTAAGGTTATGTGTTACTTTCATCAGAGGGACAAACAAGGGAAAAACAGCCTCTCTCGTTTTCTTTGAGGCAAACCCCCATGGAGCCTTTTTGGAGCTGAATGTCAACCCAGACCCAGATCCCGGAAGCCTGGAGGGTTCTGCACATCGCTGGCAGAAGTTGCCCCAAGTTCTACGTTTTTCCTGACTTGTCATGGTAGTCCTTTGCCATCTTTCCTCCTCTAATGTGCCCATCGGATAAAGAGAAGCTCAGAATGTAAGAGTTGGGCTTGAGTGCTTGGGTGTCTGGTTCCAGGGAAAGTTCATGGTTTGTGATTTGGAAAGAGGCCATGGACCCCGAGAAAAGATGGCAAATTCAGACCTTTCACCAGCTCCAAATGATGTTATACTTAAGGTTCCTAAGGACTTCTGAAGAGATTAGAAAAGGAAGACCTTCAAACCACAACTTTAAACTCATTTCTCTAACTGGGTCCCTTTTTGGTGGATCTTGCGTGCTCTAATGTGGGGGAAGGAAACATCAAACCTATTTACATTTGTAAGCTGTGAACATTTAAGCTATACGCTGATTTCTGTAACCTCATCTTGGAATTGCTTATTTTAATGCAGTGGAACAACAACAACAACAAAAAACAAACCCACAGGTGGCCTAGGAGCTCCTGCTGTGGCACAGTGGGTTAAGGATCCAGAGTTGCTGCAGCTGTGGCAAAGGTTACGGCTGTGGCGAAGCTTCATTCCCTGGCCCAGGAACTTCCAAATGCCATGTGTACAACCTGAAAAAACAAAAACAAAGCAAAATGGCCTAGATTTTTCTTGACCTCAGCAGGCCTTTGTTTCAGACAGTATGTATTAGGAGCAGGATTTTGATTCAAAAATTCTTCCTAATAAGGTTGGCAGGGACTCAGGGCATCTTGGATTCCTTGCAATCATTAAAGAATAAATTAGAAACAGAAAGTGGGCCCATCTCCCCTCTTCCCCGAAAAGGTCGTCCAAGCACCCACCCCATCCTTCTAGATCAGATCCTGAATGTTGCAGCTGGTTTTCTCAGCTGGTTCTCAGCAGGTGGAAGGGGAGTACAGTCCCCAGCCTAGCTGCTATGGCTTCTTCGCACAGTTGTGACAAGGGAAGGCATTGCTGGCAGGGCAGTTGTAGAGTTGGGTGTTTTCAGCTGCATGTAACACGAAACCATGGCTCAAACTTCCTTAAACCACAAGGAAATGTGTTTTCCTCTATAACATGAGGCAAGAGGACTGGGTGAGCTCCAGGCCCAGCCCTCCGTGCTACTGGGTCTGCTTCTCTGGGATGCTCTTTGTCCTCCATCCTTTTGTTAACGGCCACGAGAGTTCCAGGAGCCCCATCCAGAGATGTCAACATTCAGGGGACGGGACTCGGTCTGTATCTCTCTTAGGAGGGGAAGACGCCTTTCTCGGACGCATTGAATACTCACTCCTCAATCATCATGGAGAAGAAGACAAGAATGTCAGGACTTCCTCAGGCTACGAAGGGTGAGAGTGGGTCCCCTGGCTCATGCCTGGCGAGGGTGGGGGATCACGGCTTAGAAGCAGAGTTCTGTGCGAGGAGAAGGAGGATGTGATGGTTTTGTTGTCTGAGAATGAAGCTTTCCTTGAGGCCAGTGCGATTCTGTCAATTCTCCTGGCATCCTCTCCTGCTCCCTTGAGGCGTAGGTCTGCACACACAGGCAGGGGTGGGAAAGGAGGCAGGCAGTATTTGCATTTCAGCAGAACTCAGGGGCATCCTGAGTAGTAAGATTCTCCCCTAGAGAGTCTGGGGTCTGGGCGGAATTAGGGCAGGGAGGTACTCGGGCCATGGGCTACCCTCAATGTACAGAAGGCTCCAAAGGGATTCAGAAACCTACCAAGTAGGGTTCTACCAGTGGGAAGAAGGAAGCTTCTCTCCACTGCCACCCCTGACACAGATGCACACACCCCCTCACAAGCATCCATGGAGGTATGGGCTCTTTTTCCACTGCAGAAGTTCCCTCGAAAGTAGAGCCTATAAGAATGAAGAAGGACTACCTTGGAGTTCCCGTCGTGGCTCAGCAGTAGTGAACCCGACTTTTATCTGTGAGGATGCAGGTTCAATCCCTGGCCTCACTCCGTGGGTTAAGGATCCAGCATTGCTGCGAACTGTGGTGTAGGTCACACACGTGGCTCAGATCCCATCGTGGCTGTGGCTGTGGTGTAGGCTAGCAGCTTCAGCTCTGATTCCACCCCTAGCCTAGGAACTTCTATATGCCATGGATGTGGCTCTATAAAAATGTAAAAAAAAAAATTTTTTTTTAAAAAAGCTACCTTGTCCCCCAAGCAAGCAGGCTGCACTCTGGAGAGAAAAGAGGAGCTCGGGACCATCCTTCCTGGAACAGAGATGGAGCTGGCGGGATGGTAAGGGCACTGGAGCATTAGGAAGAGCATGCGCTGGGCACCAGTATTCCAAGGTTAGTCCTCTGTTAGTCGCATGACCCTCTGCCTCTGCCGTCCTTTCCCCTGGCAGAGAGCTAAGTGCTTGGTAAGCAAGAAGACAAAGGGATCGCCTCAACTTCCTGCCCCTCCACCAACCCTCCCCGGGCTCCAGTGTGCATGGGCTAAGCTGCTTACCTCAGAGGATGCACACCCTGACGAGGTGAGGGATGGGCTAGTGCTCCACTAGCGGGACAGTGACTAAGAAGAAATTTTGAGAGTGGATGAACAGGACAGGAGGCAGAATTCCTTTAGGAAGCTTCTTCGGAGTGCTTCCTAAGGGCCCAGTTTTTCCCAGGGGCTCAAAGCTCAGATGCTGCACGCAAAGCCCTGCAGCCTGGCACAGTCCTCCCCGCTGGGCACCGCTGGACGTCTCTGCAGAGCTGAGCACAGCAGTCCCCTACGGACCTTTTGCTGACTGAGATGATGGGAGACACAGTCGAGCTCTCTCTCTGGGGACTCAGCGACCAAAGCTCATAAACCCTCCAATGTGATGTGTCCGCCTTCACCAATGCCCAGGTGCCCGTGTGTCTGCCGGCCCCAAATCCCCACAGTCCCCTCCGTGATAAGACACAGAGACAGACAGTAAAGGATGGATTTTACGACAGCAGTTCAAGGACCAGGCTGTCTCCCCATCTGAGCTGCACCTAACAGGAAGCTCCAGGAGGCCCTCTGACCACAGCCGTCACGGGCCGCTGGGAAGTGGTACATGTGCCCAGAGGTGCGGAGCCTGGGTGACTTATTTCTGCCCCTCACCTGGGTTCTGTTGATCGTCTGGTGAGTGGGTGGCAGAATCAGAGGCAGAACGTGCCCCCCAAGCCCAGAGGAGCCCTCCTGCCTATTAGAGGCCAGACTGTAGTGGTTGCTATTTTGAGAGGCCACACGCTGTGGCCATGCAGCTTCTGGAAACCAGATATGACAGTCTTGGGGGCCCAGGAGTGTTCCTGTGACTGACTCTGGTGGGTGAGGTGGGCTAAAGTCACCTATGTAACTGAGCAGCATCCCCAGGGTCAGCTAAAGGACTTCCTTTTCATTGTCTGGTGGTGGAAACTGATAAGCTGGGGCTGGATGTGAAGGTGACCTCTTCCCAGAAGGCCAAGTGTCTCTAATCTTGTCCCACTCCGTTTAAGTGGCTCCAAGGGCCTTGGAACCTTCCTCAGAATGCTTGGCAGGCTCACCTGGGAAGCCCTGCTTGCTAATGCCACTTTGCCTTAGTCAAGGACTTCTAAGCTGTAATAACAGAAACCTATTCCACCTAACTTAAGTGAAATAGGCAAATTTAATGTAGGGCAGAGAAGTCTTATGGAAGCGGGGGCAGAGGGATGTAAAGTTGTTGGGGGGCTGGCGCTGAGACATGGGACATCTTCGGGCACTTGGGCAGCCTCCCCCTTTCTCTCTCCTCACCCCGTTACCCCTCACCCCCTGCCACCAAGTCTCTCTCTCTCTCTCTACTCATGACTCTTCTCTCTGCCCTTTCTTTTCCTGTCTCATTCTTTCTCTTTTCGCACACTGGCTTCCTCTGATTCTCCAAACACATGGCTTGCCTGGCTGCCAGTCCTGTCTGGCAGCTCCGTTCTAATCTCATATTCCCAGGAGAGAGGATCGAAGTGGCCCAACTTGGGTTCCGTGACTTGCCTTGCCGTGGGAGCAGAGGCTAAGGGGTCTGGAGTGGGAACAGATGGCTAAGCTGGCCCCTAGGTTTGGCTTCTTCTGGCCAGCCCTGCACCGCTGCCATCTACAGCCTGTGTCCAAGGAATATCTGTGGCCAAGAACAGAGCCCTTTCAAACCAGCTTATTTATACAGAGGGTTTATCAAAAGCTGCCATATAAGCTGTCTCATAATACCCAAGGCTAGAAAGGGAATTGACAGATCATAGTGATGGTGCCTAGAAAACCCCTAAATCTCTCTCCACTGTTACATAATGTCTTGCCCCTGCTTCTTTTGGTGCAACTGTCCCATTTCCTGCTTTTGTTGAAAGACTTCTTTCTCCCTCCTTGGGGCTTCCCTGCACCCATTACTGAATGTCATTTGGGATGGCTGTGGACCACACTCGTCCATTTTTCACCATCATTGAATGGACTCAGCCTTTTTAGTTCCTACTCCAAATTCCTAGGCCACGTGCAATGGATTTCTGTCCCTGTAATAGCCCAGTGTGGTTGGCCAGACTGGGGAGAAGGGGGATAAAATCTTATAGAACCCAGGACTGTCCTTCTCAGCTTTCTTAGAGTCTCAAAGAAAGAATCCGAGTGGATAGCATGTCTACTCTATCCTGACAGGACACCCACTCACTCATTTGACAAATATTTGTCGAGTGCCTGTTTTAGCCTAAAAGCTGTTCTGGATGCTAGAGATAGTAAAGAAAAAAGATCAGATCCCGCCTTCATGGAGTTTAGTGGGAGTGCATTGATACATACACAGGAGTTCCCGTTGTGGCTCAGTGGAAACGAATCTGACTAGTGTCCATGAGGATGCAGGTTCGATCACTGGCCTTGCTCAGTGGGTTAAGGATCTGGCATTGCCATGAGCTGTGGTGTAGCTCGCAGACCTGGCTCGGATCTGGCGTTGCTGTGGCTGTGGTGTAGGTCAGTGGCCACAGCTCCAATTTGACCCCTTGCCTGGGAACCTCCATATGCTGTGCCTGTGCCCCCCCCCACAAATATATAGCATGTCAGGTGCAGGTAAGGAATAGGTTGGGCAATGAGAAGAAAGAGAGCCTGTGGAGAAGAAAAAATTTCTCTTTTTGCGGTATAGTACAAATGCATGTTTTTGGTTTTGTCCTAGTTCCTGGCACAGTGCTCCTAAAACCCTTGAAATTTCCTAAGTGATAAGGGTGTCTTTGTTATTTATAAAGAGCCCCTTTTGGCCATACTTGAATTTATGCTAATAAGGTGACTCTGGGCACACCCCAGGTTAACTTCTGGATGGGAGCTGGTCAGCCGAGGAACCAACCACGTGATAAGCTTGGAACTTTAGAGGGGAAGGACTGGAGATTGAGGTCTGTCATCAAGGGCCAATGATTTGATGAATCATGCCCTTGAACACGAGGTCCGGGGAGCTTCTGGGTTGGTAAACACATGGCTGTGCTGGGCAGGTGGCCTGCCTGGAGGAGGATGGGAGCTCTGCACCAGCCCGTCCCCCCATATCTCCACCCATGTGTCTCTTCCATTTGGCTTTCCTTATGCTGGATCCTTTATGATAAAATTGTAATCACAAGTCTTCTGCTTTCCTGAGTTCTGTGAGTCATTCCAGCAAATTTTTGAACCTGTTTGAGGGGGAGGGGGGTTGTGAGACACCCCCCCCCCATTTGTAGTTGACTGGGCAGAAATGCAGGTAGTCTGGGGACCCCGTTTGCAGTTGGCATCTGATTTGGGGCAGTTTTGTGGGACTGAACCCTTAACCTCTTGCATCTGCACTAACTCCATGTAGTGTCAGATCTGAATTGAATTGTAGGACCCAGTTGGTGCTGGAGAGTTGTTGCTGGAAAATGGCGTAGTTTTGTATAGGAGTTTCAGGGAAGAGATGCCTAAAGGAAATGAAGGACCACGGCATGAGGTTGTCTCTAGACTAGTGTTTCAGGCAGAAGAGCAGGTGCAAAGGTCCTGAGGTACAAATGTGCTTGGCGTATTTAAGGAAAAGCCAGGAGAATAGTGTGACTAGTGCTCAAATGAGAAGCAGCGTGGTTGATTGGGTGTGTGTGGTCACAGCCTTGCAATGGCAGCCTCCAGGTACACAGCAAAGCAAACCATTGCATAGTCACGGGACAGAAAGCTCCTTGGTTTAAGACACACGGATTACATAGTTGATTGGAACAATTTGAACCAAAGCAATTAGAAGCAAGTGGCAGGAAATGGAGCGGACTGAGAGATTTAGGCTGGCGTACAGGCAAAGGGGAAGGCCCCATGCCCTGAATTCTGTGTTACGCAGTGGTCCTTGGTCCTGTTTCTCTCTGTGCCTCATCAGTCTTCCCCACTGATGGGGTGGTTACGAGGACCACAGGTGAGGGTGTGGATGCTGGGAGCTGGCACAGCTTGCTCTATTGGAGAGCCTGGTCAACAGCTGTAGCATTAGCCTGCTGAGCACCTAGGGGCTTTATTTGCACATGGAGGACAGAGGGCGGATGGGGCTCTGCACAGGTGTCACCAACAAGTGGCTTAAGTAGGACCTCACAGATATGGAGTGCTCCTGTGTGTTTAGGATATCATGAATATTCAGTGCTTCCTGTGCTTTGTGTATATTTAGCATATCATGAATATTTATTATTTACTTGGTTCTTCCAATCCTTTCTATCTAGGTTGACACATATATGCTCTACTTGCTTTGTCTAACATATCTCCCAGGTAAATAATTTAATTATCTATGCTTAACACATCTAATGATTGCAGTAGCCTCATTTGTTTTCATGTGTTTAGCAGACTGAATATTCTCAACGCAGCAGATGCTCATCCCACGAAGGTCAAGAGATGGTGTGTGTGTTTGGGTGGGGAGGGGCTTATTCTTAGGGTCTTATAAGCTATGGTAAGGATGTGATTTTGACTCCCAAGGAGATGGAGATGCTGTCTGTTGAGATGAGCTTACAAGTTCATCACATGATCAAAAGATTTGTAAGAAAAGGAGGATGTAAGAAACATAGAGGCTGCTGCCAGCAGATTCTTTCTAGACAGTGTAGTATGCAAGGGCTGAGATCAGGTTATGGGGGGATAGTAGATATTAATTTTACTTGTTTGCCTATCAGCTCTTTTATTTATTTTTAAGATTTTAATTTTTAGATATTAATTTTACTTGTTTGCCTATCAGCTCTTTTATTTATTTTTAAGATTTTAATTTTTTTCAATTATAGTTGATTTGCAATGTTCTATCAATTTCTCCTGTACAGTCTATCAGCTCTTTTAATCTTGTTGTGGCGGCAAGGAGACAAGGACCTGCAGGATGAGGCAACCACTCTAGGATATGAAGGGAGGTCCTGGGCACAGAGTGGACAAGAATCGTCCTGGAGAACAGATACAGCCAAGCTCTAGATGGAAGTTGAGTGGGAGAAGTTTGCAAGGTAGGAGGGGAATAAAATAGTACATTTAGGATTGAAAGGCGCTGCTGCTTTTAATTAATCATTCAGTCTTTGCCATAAGCTTGACTTAACTCCCTGATATGCCTTATGCCAGTTATTCCTTGTGTATTTCCTCCTGCTTCTTTGAATGGATTTGGGGCGACAGGCTATTATACATTTTTTTTTTTTTGTCTTTTTGCCATTTCTTTGGGCCGCTCCTGCGGCGTATGGAGGTTCCCAGGCTAGGGGTCTAATCAGAGCTGTAGCTGTCAGCCTACGCCAGAGCCACAGCAATGCGGGATCCGAGCCGCGCCTGCAACCTACACCACAGCTCACGGCAACGCCGGATCGTTAACCCACTGAGCAAGGGCAGGGACCGAACCCGCAACCTCATGGTTCCTAGTCGGATTCGTTAACCACTGCACCACGACGGGAACTCCTATTATACATTTTAATTATACCATTTCTGTGATTTGGGTTAGCTGGGGCAGAATACTACCCTATTTGCCATTTGATAAAAATGTTGCTGGGTTTATTCATGAAGCAAAAGAAGATAGCAGTTTCAACTGGTCTATAACCCTAAAAAGTCCATTTTAAATGAAAAAGTCCTTTAAAAGTGTTTTGGTGACATAGGGTCTATGAGGATGTAGGTTGAATCCCTGGCCTCGCTCAGTGGGTTAAGGACCTGGTGTTGCTGCGAGCTGTGGCATAGGTCGCAGATGTGGCTCTGACCTGGCATTGCTGTGGCTGTGGCTCTGGCATAGGCCAGCAGTTGCAGCTCTGTTTTGACCCCTGGCCTGGAAGCTTTCATATGCTGCAGGTTCAGCTGAAAACAAACAAAAATGCTTTTGTGGTCTATCATTTGTTTCACTTTTTAAAGCATCTCTCCTGCTGGAAAGAGCTTAGAGGTTATTCCTTGCTCACATTCCTGTAACATAGAATGCACAGTTAGATGTTGTTTATATTTAGATTACAGAATATGTTTCTTATAGAAACATATAAAACTTATGAAATTACTGTGGTAGGCTATTAATATTTTTGAAAAGTAAAATTACGTGAATACATGAAAACATAAAAGGAATTTCATCTTTATTTGTAGCCAGACATTGCTTGATCAGCATATGTGCTATGTTATTGCCTTAAATCTACTTTGACACACTGGCTGACCGTCAGAAAAAAAATAGCCAGGAATACACCGTAATTTTTTATAACAAAAAAATTCCAGAAGGATCAAACATTTAGTGGAAGTATCATGGTAGTAGAAGAAAATATGGATAACTTATTTATACCCTTGGAGTGGGAGTGATGCTTCTATATCTAGTATCAAATTCAGAAGCCATAAAGGGAGAGGTTGATAATTTGACTACATTAAAAATTTTCAAGTTGCATTTGGGGAATAACATCATAAATAAAGTCAAGTAACAAGAAACTGGGAGAAATATTTGTAATATATACCTTAGGCAAAGGGCCAATTTTTATTAGACTTGGATATTATTTTTTTTGTCTTTTGTCTTTTTAGGGCCACACCTGTGGCAAATGGAGGTTCCCAGGCTAGGGGTCTAATCGGAGCTGTAGCCACCAGCCTACGCCAGAGCCACAGCAACTCTGGATCCAAGCTGCGTCTGCAACCAACACCACAGCTCAGGGCAGTGCCGAATCCTTAACCCACTGATCAAGGCCAGGGATTGAACCCGCAACCTCATGGATGCTAGTCAAATTCCTTTCCACTGAGTCAGGATGGGAACTCCAACTCAGATTATTTTTAAAAGCATTGAGCCAGCAAACTCATAGATAAGATGGACACAAAAAATATAAACAACTAGTTGACGGAAATGGACTATGGTGATGAATAGAAATATGAAAAGATGGTCATACAGCACATTTACAGGGACAAGGGATTTTTTTTTTTTTTTTTTTACTATTAGTACAGCAAAGTGTGAGTCATACCACTTCAGATACCAGTATGAAGAAATATGTTAGGGGTGTATTTTGCACTCTGTCAAAAATGTAAAAGCACATAGTGAATTCCTTTTGGAGAATTTAGCTTACAGCCACTCTTACTCAGTTGCACGACATCACTGTACAAATGTGTCCACTGCATCCTTTTAAACAACCCGAAACCATTCATCAGTGTGGTCTGAAAATGGCAGAGCGACAATACGGTACCTTGAAAGGGATGGAGTCTTTACGTATTCACATGCTCTGATAGGCACAGCACGTGTTGTTAAATGGAATTGCTGAACGTTGTATAGAGTGTAGGAGTACAATCTCTTCTGTAAATAAGCAAGTACATATATGTGTGTGTGTTGTATGTTTGTGTGTACGTGTATGTGCACATCTGTGCAGTTGTTGTTTGCATTTGGATAGAAAACCTGGAAAGCAAGCTTCTCACGTTTTTCCCAGTGATCACCTGTGATGAACAGGAGTGGGAAGACGTGGCCTAGAAGGGGTAGGGACTTTATTTTTAATTAATATAATTTTGAACTGTGATTTTTTTTTTTTTTAAATGGTGGACATGAGTCACTTTGAAACGTTAAGCTGTTGTTTCTCTCTTGCCAAGAACATATGGTGTGGTTATCTGTCTCTGTCTCTATGTTATCTCCACTTATCTTACTGTCTCTTCACTATCTTTGCTTGATTCATCTTTATTTAGTTAACTTAATATATATATAACACATATATATCAAACATTAAAAGAGAATGTTTATTAGCTAGTTATCTTTATAGACTTTTTGACAATGATGCTAACTGCTTGGAAATGTCGTAGATAAAGTTTTTCCTTAGCTATTTGTGGATAATATTTTCTTTCAGCATAACATCATGTGCATCCTCTTACATAATGAAGGAAGTGCTCAAACAGAGTAGCAAACAAATAAATGTCTCTATTAATGTCAGGTTCAGTACCCTCTTTTAGTACTTAATATTTCACAGTTAAAAATAGAACATGTCAACCGTAACCAAGTCTATAAAGTTCTTTTAGTAGAGGTTTTAGCTTGTTTTGAAATAATGGTTTCATCATTTTAAGAAACTCAGGGTTTTTTGGGGTTTTTTTTTGTTTTTTTTTTTTTTGCTTTTTAGGGCCCTACTTGCAGCATATGGAGGTCCCCTGGCTAGGGGTCTAATTGGAGCTACAGCTGCCAGCCTACACCACAGCCATAGCAATGCAAGGTCTGAGCTGTGTCTGGAACCTACACCATAGTTCACGGCAATGCTGGATCCTTAACCCACAGAGTGAGGCCAGGGATTGAACCCTCAACCTCATGGTTCGTAGCCAGATTTGTTTCTGCTGCGCCACGATGGGAATTCCAAGAAACTCAGTTGTGAAGGGTATTTAGGAAAAAGCAATGGACTTATCTGCATTATGGCTGCCATTTTGAAAAAGGTAGTTTAGACTCTTGGAGACAGGTAGCGGCTTGGCTGTTTAGTGAGGAGTTAAGGTTATTTAATGTCCAGAGTAACAGAAAGGATGCTTTTTTTTTTTTTTTTTTTTTTTCCCTGTTTAGCATCTAGGACAGGTAGTAACTGATGGATCCAGAATCTACAAGCAGGCTTAGGATAGCTCTTAAAGTAAAACAATCATATTTCCTTCTCATATATGCATATGTATTTCTATATCAATAGCAGTAAGCTTGCATTTTAAAAATTTTGCATTTGTCTTGAAAATCCTTGCCTATCCTCTCATTTCAAGCTTTCTTACCTTTCAAAACTTGATTTTATTATAGTTGATGTACATTGTTCTGTCAGTTTCTGCTGTACAGCAAAGTGTCCCAGTCATACATCTATGCACATTCTCTGTCTCATCTTTCATCATGCTCCATCACAAGCAATTGGACATAGTTCCATTTCGAGCCTTCTGAATCACTGGTTTTAGATGTCTCTCTTGTATGCAGAGCAGAACGTAGTTTCTCTATGAATTCCAATTTATGAAAATCTCTGTCTTTTAATAGTAAACTTTAGCTCATTTTTATTTATGCCTATGGAAGATATATTTGTTTCTGTTCTGTCATATTACTTTATGTTTCTCTTTGCTTGCTTTCACATCGTAATTCTTTTGATATTTGGGAAGGTTTGTATTTTTGACAAACATTTAGTATTTTTATATGATTTTTGTTGGTCTTTTTAGGGCTGCACCCACGGCATTTGGAGGTTCCCAGGCTAGGGGTCCAATCGGAGCTGTAGCCACTGGCCCACGCCACAGCCACAGCAACATCAGAGCTGAGCCACATCTGTGACCTTACACTACAGCTCACGGCAATGCTGGATCCTTAACCCACCGAGCGAGGCCAGGGATCGAACCTGTGCCCTCATGGATACCAATCAGATTTGTTTCCACTGAGCCATATTAGAAACTCCTTGTATAAATATTTTCTCTAACTCTACTATATAAAGGCATTACTACCACATACAAAGACGACTTCATACAAAGGCTACCTTATACAAAGTTTACCTTTCCATAATAATCTCAATTAACTGTTATCAGTGATAAATTTAGCTCATAGTCTCTCCTTTCTCCATATGGTCTCACTCCCTCAACTGTAGTATTGTCACCTTTGTAGAGCTACTTATGTTTTCACTTCTGCCCCTTGTTTTGTTAATATTAAAATACACTGTTTTGTCCTCACCTATTTTCTACCTCCTATCTTCTTCTGCCAGTTTTTATTATTTTTTAAAAACGTGTTCTATAAAAACATTCCCCACACTTCCACAACTTATAGATGACTGGATCCTTAAAGACCTAGAGGTTTGTTTATTTCATTTTGAAATTCCCATAGCTTTAAAGAGAGTATGTCTCAGTGTTTGTTGCTCCAGTTTAATTTTTCCTAGTACATGATATGCTTTTGGCATTTTGATCACGGTGTGTCTTGGTGTGTTCCTCTTTGGGGACTCTCTGGGCTTCCTGGATGTGGATGACTGTTTTCCTTTCCCGTGTTGGGGAGGTTTTTAGCTATTATCTCTTCAAATATATTCTCAGGCCCTTTCTGTCTTTGCCTTCTGGGATCCATGATATATGCCTTTTGAATGTGAAAATTCAAGTCTTCCTTTATTTCAGGGATGTTGTATTATTGATAATTTTAAAATTCTTTCTGTTTTGCTTTCCCTTCTGGAGGATTCCAAAGGTGCATATGTTGGATATCCTTTGACTTGGCTATCTCTTAGATTAATTTTCTTTTATAATTATTATCGTCTTTCTAATTAAAATTTTTTTAATTCCATCTGATTTTATTAGCTTATTTGTATACTTAATATTCCTTTTTGGGTTTTCTACAGTTTCTATTGTCCCCTTTGCTCCTTCCATTAAAACAAAATTAATTTCTGTAACTTTTTTTTCTTGTATTATTTTCCTAAGTTCTGCCAACAGGTGTTTTACCCTCCCTCCTCTGCCCTACATTCTTGCATTTTTATTTTGTATCTTCCTTTATAGAGAGCATTGTTCTGTTATGTTTTTAAAGTATCACAGTAAAATTGGTGATTATAAATTCATCTGTTTTATGGCAATATTTTTGAGTGTTTTTTTAGCTGTTGCAAAGTTTTGATGCTTTCCAAAAATTCATTTAAAAAAATATTATGCTATGCTATGCATGACTGATTGGGTTTGATTTTTTTCAGACCACCTTTTTTAATAGGATGTTTTATTAGGAGTGGCGAGGAGGGCAAGATGAAATTGTAGGCTTTGTCACTCAAGATGCTTTCCTTTACTGCCTAAGAGACACTGCTTCACTGTAGTATCTCTGTGCCGTGCAATCAGGCTTCCTTGGCTTCTCTGACCTAACAGCATGATCTTAGCTCTGTTCTGTGTCAGCCATTCCAGAGAGACACCTTCTTTCTCTTTTAGTGGATCCCTCTCATTCTAAAGATAATCTGTGCTTATGCTTGTTAGGACCTGCTACCATCCTGGGTCTCTTCAACGCTTCCTGGGCTGCTCTCTGCTGCTTTCAGAACAGCTTCTTTTGGGTCTCTGATTGATCTCAGCTGTCTGAGGCAGCTAAGAATAATAATAATAAGTTTGCAGTGTTCTTGGTATTCAAGTTTACCAAGAGAAAAAAAAAATTTTTTTTTCATAGTCGTTGATCAGAATACTTTTCAGGAAGAAAAGAGAACTCCTGAGCCAAACTGTCAGTATGTTTATACCAGAAATTCTTATTCCCATATTTTAAGTATTTTTATTTCTATTGTATATTTTTTTCATTGCACAAGTCATATATAACCCGATGAGTATTTTGAGAATGAATTTAAGCAAAGCAGAAGAATAAAAGAAATAACAGTTTCCTCTTTTAGACTGCCCCTCAACTTTTAAAGAATAAGTGTTTTTCATTGGTTGGTGTACATCCTTCTAGATATTTCTCTATGTATGGGTATGAATTTGATATTATGTATTTTGAAATTTATATCTGTAATCCTGTCCTTTTCAATACCCGATGTTTTTCTCCTACTGATTTCCTTATCTCATCCTACCATTAACTTGTTTTGTTTCCATAGCTGATACATTGTTATAGAGTTATTGGTCTTGAAATTTGTTCCATTTTCAAGGACAAAATGTTCAGTAAAAGTTGGACATGATGATTGTGGCGATTTTTTTCTATTTCTTTGATCTGTGCTTTCATGTAAGCCCCTCTCTTTTCCAAAATCTGAAGGCAAGAACTAAAGTTATGCTCCTTTCCCATCTCCCTTTCTTTCTCTCTCCATCTTTCTTTTTCATTCCTGGCAAATTATAAGATCCTGTCTTGCAAACACCAGGCAAGATCCCTTTCTGTGAAGATTGTTCTGGAACAATACCTTTTTTTGTGTGAGGAGAGGGTAAAATTGTCTTCTTTCTCCCCGATATCTAGTTAACTTTATTTTTGTAATTGTGAGAATGATTTTAATTTAAATATTTAAATTCGCATTTCTGAGGTGAACTTTATGAAATATTTTGTTTTGAGCACTCATTTAATATTTAAACAATTTCTCTTTCTGATCATAACTATGAGAAAAGTTGTCTGGTTATGTGTAATCTTTCCACCAGAGTAGCCACATACAGGCCTATATGAAATGAAAGAACAATTTTATTTTTGGCAGTCTGTGTCTTTATGCTGAATCCTTAAATTAGCCTCACTGCACAGCCTTAGCTCAGAACACTCATTTTCTTGGGCCAAACAAAGAAGGGCCGCCATCACTCTTGTGGCCACTATGTCAGTCATCTGATTGAAAGGTTAGTCCTTGACAATCTATCATTTGGACAAAATAGTCACTTGGCACAGTTCGGATTCTCAGAGTTTATCCATAACAAAGATAACGAATAGCTGCGTAAGGGGAATTCTGCACAAACAGAATTGCTTGGAAAGAAACAACAGCAACAATAGACGTGGAAGGAAACGCAAACCTAAAATTGTACTTATCTATGAGATGCACATACTCCTGCAAGTATCCGTTAGCTCAGAAAGAAGTTCTTGTTCCGTGTGATCAGCTAGACTCTGAGGATGCCTGAACCCTCCCGAAAATAGCAGGCGACATTTTGCCTGGCATGGTCATGCGGACAGTTCTCCAGAGGAAAAAAATCTTCCGTTTTAATTAAACCCCAAAGCTGTGCATAAATGGAATTTAAGAAGCATTACTAAAAACACTCCTCCTTGACAGCCACCTGGTTTCTGAGGGTTGTGGTCATCGGCTGTTCCTGCCTGGCATCCCCTTCCCCTCCTGTGGTCACTCTCCCCCAATGTCCTTTCGGGGGACTCCCTCGCCAGGTGGAGCGCGGGGCTCAGATGAGGTTGATCAGCATATTCTGCCCTCTTGGCCACAGTGATGAGCTGAGGAGTGAGCAAGTGACCCACATTGGACCTGTGACATTTAGGGCTGAGAACTGGCTGTAACTCCTGGGACAAAAAGCTCTTTTCTTTTCAATAACAGACAGGATATTCATCTGAGTCTGACAGTGGCCTCCGTGGGGTGAGGGCTTTCTTGAAAGTGCAGCTAATGGGAACTAAAAGGTGAGCCAAGGGATGGAGGCCAAGAGCGATGATAGCTTTTCGAGCCCCTGTATCTAGTAGGATCCAAAGCAGCCTTACTCTGTACTTCATTTATCTGAACCAGTCAACGCCCTCCCTCGCTCTCTGTTTGTTTACGTCCATCAGCTTGAGTTGGCATTTTGTTACCCAGGTGACAGAGTCTTGGCTGAATCTCTACTCCATGGATACACAGGGTTTCTGAGTACGTGTGGGATTGGCCTCTATACAGAATGGGGTCCACAGCAATAAACCAGATGTGCTTTAAGGGACGGAAGGGACCATTTTGCCTACTTAAGCCTGGTGACATGAAATAACTTTTTGAAGAGCTAAGAAGTCAAGTAACTCTTTGTTTCTCTACCATGTATTCTAGTTTGTCTTTTGTTCTTGCCTACCGGTTTTGCTCCTGAAAAAAAAGAAAGAAAAGAAAAAAAAATGCCTTCCTGTCAAAAATAACACCCCTGTGCCTTGAGCTTTGTTTGATATTTGAACAAGCCCCTGGGAATCCCCTCGTGGTATCCTGGGACGCAAAATGGAGAGAAGAAACAGGACAACTTGGAGGGCACCCAACTGTGACTTCAGGATTTTTCTCGTTTCTTCCATTCGGCAATAAGAAAGAGTTCCTGTTCTCTTGAGCTCAGTGAAGTTAGGACGAGAGAACAAAGACACTTTTGGAAAAATCTGCTCAGAGTTTGAGCAAAGTGGGTTCTCTTATCTAAGGTTCAGACACAACAGGATGGAAACCAAAATTCATTCAGACGCTCAAGTACTTTTTCAGATTTTGAAAACAATCAATGTTGGAATCACACTAACGTTTGCTGGTAGAAAATGCTGGCTCTAGATCCATGCCTTTTAGTCCTTGTGTAAAAACACCATCTTAATCGTCAGATGCGTTCTAATTGTTCTCCCCCCCCCCCCCAGAACGAATATGGAGAGGACAGCTAAAAGCAGAACTATATAGTTGTTTTAAAACTGGCACTAACAAATCTCGCCAATTACAGAGTCCATTCTGTAAGCAATGAATGTGAGGCTCCCAATTAATCTAGTGCACCTCCAGGCAAGGTCTAAATCAGCTGGATACAGCGAAAGCAATTTGCACACAGCTAAAAGCAAATTGGAAAATAAGTGTTCCACGCTGCCGCCTATCTTTCCAAGCCAAAGACACAATCAGTATTCTGGCAGCAGCCCTCTGTCATGTTATTTGCAGCTATCCATTTTAATTATAACAATTATTGATTAGTTAGGAAAGTGAATAATCGGAAACTCAAATGAATGACTGCTGCTCAGGGTCTACTTTCTGCCCCTCAGGAAGAGGTGTGGCTCTGAGTCCGACGTAAAGGTTCCACCTGGATGTCTGGAGGGGTCCCTCCTTATTTCTCCCTCCGCTCCCCACCACGCACAGCATCTTAATTTTGCAATTTGGCTCAAAGACCGCTCTGACCTGACATAAAGCTTGGCCAGCATCTCTATGGCTCATCAGGAAATTTGGAGACAGCGATAGAAAAGGTACCTCGATTTTGAAGATTTGGCATTCACAAAACTATTTTTGTTCAGTTGGATTGGAGACGTGAGAAAAGCAATTCCCTAAGAAGAGAGAAAAAATAGCACCACGAGAAAGAGAAGAAAAATGATCACTGTATTGTCCGCCTGAGCAAACAAGACAGTTTAGGGAAAGAAAAAGAAAAGATGGAATTTGGGTTTAAAAGGCATGAGAGAATCTTTGTCTTAAGATGACTGCCACGCCTGTTAACTTTGGGATCGTGTGAAAATCCAATAACATCACAGAACATTGTCCCCCTCCTCTGTAGAAAAGGGTTGAGAATTACACAATAAGAATAATAACTTCCTTCATTAGGGAGTTTTATTTTTTAGATGGAGAGGGGTAGGAGCTGGGAGACCACCAAGTGCTTCACTCTATCAGAAAGTTTCTGGGAGGTGCTTGTAAATGTTACACTTGCGCTCTCCCCAGCAAGTTCTGTCACATTTGTTGCCTTAACCAGGTTTTCCTTTCCTCAATTTTCTCCTGTCAGCTTCTGCCTGAAGGAAGCCCCCCGAGAGGTAAGCAGACAGATGATAGATATAAACATAAATAAATTCATCTCTCAGGTTAGGAAATAGATACAGGCTGGCAAGTTTGGCTATAAAGTGAGTTTCTACAAGGCAAATCCCATTTCCCTATTGATGTCTATTATAAAATCAGATATATGTCCATGGAAAAGCATTTCCCAAGATACTAAGTCAAAAATTGTCACAGGACAGCTGTAGTTACTATGAAGTGTGTTAGGAATTTTGAAGTGTTTGGCATGATTTTCCCAACTCTGGGATTCCACCTGGCACCTATCATTGCAGAAATGGTCAGTTAATAACTAAAAACAATCAAGAGCTCTTAGAACAAAGCTCTCCTCCTCCTCTGGTCTGGATGTTTATGTAGTCCGTGGACTTAAGTTATAGTAATAATATGTGTTTGCTAATAGGTGGTGTAGCTTGGCATAAAAAGCAGTACAGTTCCTTAAATTTTGGAGGCGGTAATGGCGATGGATTCTGTTTTATTGTTTTCTTAAATGAAAAATTTGGCATATTGATTGAGCTTATTTATAAAAGGCTAGATAGAGCTAGATACCACTGGTATATACATTGGATGGTCCATTCAGTGCCACAGCCACAGTCCAAGGCGCTGATGGTCTTGAGGTTCCAGAGCAGGATGTGATCCAGGAATTAAAGAAAGGCTGGCGCCTTGTTGTTCTTAGCAGTTCCTGCAGACGAGTCATTTAACCCTCACCTAACTCAGAATGAAGCTCTGCTTGATTCTTATTGCAGGAAAAGTCATACACTGGGAGAAGCATATGCTTGTGGGACTCAAACCTCATGGAGAAAATAACCACATAGTTTCATGAAGATCATTTTTTTCCTATAGATTTCTTATAAATAATCTCAAATTATGTGGGGGTAAAATCTGCTTTTATTTTTCTCTGACTCTAAGGAAAGGCATGGCCTCCTTAGTTTGCTCTGATCAGAGAACATGATTTGTTTTAAAAACCACATACGGTCATATAATTGCTAGCAAGTCCATCACAATATTTCAGGGGAATCTATTTATTCCATTTGTAAACATTAAAATTAAACATGGGGCAGGGGGGAGATCTGGGATGGTGATGGGAAGAGGAATTGTAACTATTTCAGAGTTAATATTTTTTAAGCATCCTATTTGAACATGCAAGAATAATCAGACTGGGCGTATTTTAGAGTATCACATTCTTTTCTGAAGGATCCCCATTGTATTTTTGCTTTTAAATCTCCTTTACCTTGTAGAACACACAGTACTGTAGATTGGTACTTAAAATGCTGTCAGGGTTTAACCACATTTCAATCAATTGAAATGCTTTCTATAAATTAGGTATAAAAATGTCCTTATTTGATAAAAGATTACCTAGCAAGGGTTGTACTCAGATCAAGAATATCCTTGGATTATAGCTACCTTTAAAACTCATGACTTTCTCCATTGAACATGGATGATTGGTGGACTCAATCAGAAAGTATCTGTATGTAACTCAAAGTGTGAGATAGACCATAGGCATAGTAGAAGGATCATGAGGTTGGCCATTAGAAACACTCCGGTTACACCCTGAATCTGTGTCCTTTGATCTATGTGCTTGGCCAAGTTATTTACCCTCAGGGGGGATCAATTCTCTCAACTATAAGGTGGGGATAACAAAACAACATGGGTATATATTAAAGAGAATTAAACAAGATAATGAATTGCAAAATCATAATAGTTGCACAAAAAACATTGTTTCTCTTTCCCATTCCCTTTCCATCACAAAGTAATATCAAGAGGTGTGTGAGGTATCCAGGATTCCTCAATTGCTAAATGGAATAGATTGATTAACTTTCTGATTTTTCCCTGTACTCAAAATCTATCAAGAAATGAATAGAAAATTAAGCTGGGATAATATTGTTATTTTTCTTTTCTTTTCTTCTCTTTTCTTTTCTTTTCTTTCTGTCTTTTTGCCCTTTCTTGAGCCGCTCTTGCGGCATACGGAGGTTCCCAGGCTAGGGGTCAAATTGGAGCTGTAGCTGCCGGCCTATGCCAGAGCCACAGCAACGCAGGATCCGAGCTGTGTCTGTGACCTACACCACAGCTCACGGCAATGCCGGATCCTTAACCCACTGAGCAAGGCCAGGGATTGAACCTGAAACCTCATGGTTCCTAGTCGGATTCATCAACCACTGTGCCACCATGAGAACTCCAATACTGTTATTTCTAAAGTCAAAATATTTATTGCAAGAAAGCCTTCACCTAACCCAAAACCTTTGAAATTCTAAGCTTTGGACAGCATATTTTCAGCAGTGTTTTATATAGACTCACAGAATCTTTTTTTTCCCCATTTTTTTAAATTACTATTTTTTAATAGTTATTTCCCCCAATACAATTTTTTTTTCTACTGTACAGTATGGTGACCCGGTTACACATACATGTACACATCCTATTTTCTCACTTTATCATGCTCCGTCGTAAGTGACTACATACAGTTCCCAATGCTACACAGCAGGATCTCATTGCTAATCCATTCCAAAGGCAATAGTTTGTATCTTTTAACCCCAAGCTCCCCAACCACCCCACTCCCTCCCCCCACCCCCTTGGCAACCCCAAGTCTATTCTCCAAGTCCATGATTTTCTTTTCTGGATTCACAGAGTCTTGATGTCAGAAGAGATATTAAGGAACATAGGGTCTGACTGTCCATCTGGGGGATCTGTTCTGATCCCCTTTATCTTACCACTTGATCCTATCTGAACTGACCCAGAGAGCAGACCGCTGGCAGGGTCAGGGGGTAGGCTGTCACCAGACTAGAGTTTCATCTGCAGACCATGATGGGGGACCATGGCCCAGGTGATCTTGTTAAATGTGTTTCTTCTGGAATGGGCCCGATCTACAAGCCTTGGGGCTCCTTTGTAAGTTAAGAAAGTGTTCCCCCACTTGTCTTGTGTAGATGTTTTTCTGTGACTGCTCCAAAGGACCAGGCTGGACGCTTGGGCTCCTCCACCTGTTGTAGCTTCTTCCCAGGCCTGGCCTCCCCCTTGGTCAACTAGGGTTCTAGACCATTTGTCACCCTTGCCTTTCTGTCCTTCATTGTTCTGCACAGGCTGATGGACTTGACACACCAATTTATAAAGTGTTAATGATTATCTCCTCTCTTGGGGTTATCTTCATCCGAAAGGTGACTTGGACAGAGGCAGTGGACTCATCAGCCAGAAATAGGACATTTGGGACTTGAAACACCTGATGGTGTGGGTATCTTGGGACAGCGAGGCATTAGGAGCCACCCTCCCCCTCCCCCTTCAGATCAGACAAGGTATTTACCTTCTGCCTGTTAATAAGACTAGTGTGGACTCAAGTTCATGTACAGACAATGATTCTCTCCACTTACATGATTACTCAATGCAATTGAAATGCTTTAGTGTAAAGATTGAAATAACCCAGGAAAGGCTGATTGCTATCGTGTCATTATCTACATGCCTTAACTGCTCAAGGTTTCTGAAAAGAAAAAGCCAGTCCCCCGGTTTCATGTTGAAATCTGGCACCTTTTTAAGAGGCTGTGAACAGGAGGGAAGGACCGGGGGTGAATGCTCTGACAAGGGGACCTGGGAAATGTCATCCCCCTCAACCTAAGACTTTGCTTTTGAGAAGCAAAGACATGTAGCATGATGGGGCTTCAGTTAGAAATGTCAACCACAGCTATAAAGAAATCTGTGTGCTGAGGGTTCAAGGTGATGCTGTGAGAATTGGTAGGAGAAATTATTCAGAAAAGTGGATACCCAAAAAAGACTGTGCTGTTACCTATGCCAAGACCCTGACATGGGCCTTAGGTGTCTGTTCTGCCCAGCCATGGCTGGAGAGCATGAAGACAAATTCAGAAAATGTTAATTCAGACTTTCCTTTGTTCAGCCAGATGGCTATGACTGTCCATGAGATGTTTCTCCAGGTTGGGAAAAAAAAAAAAAAATTAACCAAAGACATTTTTGTTGTAGTTTCTTTCTGCGGCTAGTCCTCTTTCACTGAATATACCAAGCATCTATTTCATTTGGTACATACGCCTCTGGCGTGTCTTGCATCAATTTCAGTCTCCAACTCTCTAATTAATAATGACATTTAACAGATGACCTTAGATGTTCTTAGTCACTCAGTGATGTTTTGACCACTGCATAGAAGATTTAAGTGAGAAAATCTAGTGAAGGCGAATATTTAGTTTTCCTCCTCTCTTCACACCTTACTCTTCCCTTACTCCTGTCTTTAAGAAAAAAGTTCATTTTCACTTAATTAAGGTAAATAGATCTAAGCATTGAAGAAATGTTGTGTTTGTTTGCTTTTGGGGGCGAGGGGAGGGCTGGAAACAATGGGTTAAGAGGAAGATCGTGTGAGCCCACTTTGTTACAATGAAATTCCTTTTTTAAAAACTGAATTATAGTTGATTTACAATGTTGTGTTAATTTTTGCTGTACAGCAATGTGATTCAGTTATACTACACACACACACATTCTTTTAAAAATATTCTTTTCCAGTATGGTTTATCATAGGATATTGAATATAATTCCTTGTGCTATACAGTAGGACCTTATTTATCTATTCTGTAGATAATGGCTTTCATCTGCTAATCCCAACCTTCCACTCCATCCCTCCCCCAACCCCTTCTCCCTTTGCAACCACAAGTCTGTTCTCTTTGTCGGTTGAATCTGTTTCTGTTTCATAGATGGGTTCATTTTTGCCATATTTTAGACTCCACATATAAGTGATATCATATAGTATTTGTCTTTCTGACTTACTTCACTTAGTGTAATAATCTCTGATTGCATCCATGTTGATGCAAATGCCATTATTTCATTCTTTTTTATGGCTGAGGGGTATTCCATTGTATATATTTATCACATCTTCTTTATCTACTCATCTGTCTATGGACATTTAGGTTATTTCATAGTGCTGCTATGGATGTAGGGGCTGCATGTATCTTTTTGCATTATAGCTTTGCCTGGATATGTGTCTAGCAGTGGGATTGCTGGGTCATATGGTAATTCCATCTTTAGTTTTCTGAAGAACCTCCATACTGTTTTCCACAGTGGCTGCACCAATTTGCATTCCCATCAACAGTGTAGGAGTGTTCCCTTTGCTCCATAACCTGTCTAGTATTTGTTATTTGCAGACTTTTTAATGGTAGTCAAATTCTTGACTGCCCACACAAGGAGACTTTCTATTGGTTTTTCACATTCTAATGTTACAAGAAATAGCATCATGCATGGGAAGAAATATGTTAGTTTTGTTCTCCTTCTGCAAAAATAAAAATTTGTTCAAGTATTTAAAAAAAAATGGTAGAAGAAAGATCATTTTCCTTTTTGCCAAATTTCCCCTTTCTTGCTCTCTAGCTCCCTTCCTCTTTCCCACCTCCTTGGGGCCCTTCCCCTGGGGTTCATTTTGCCAACTCTGTCTGCTTTAATGCTTCCTTCCCCTCTCACATTTACGTGATCACCAAAAAATCTCAACCGCTCAACCAGTTTACCCCCTAAGGCATGATGCTCTCTCCCTTCTCTTTACTAGCAAACTTCTTGCACTTCTAGGGCCCTTGCCCCTTCTTCCTCACCAGATACTCAGTCCTTCATGTTTTGAAACCTGGTGCAGAAATTTCAGTGGAAGCTCCCACCTTTCTGCTGAGAGTGCTTCCTTGAGTGGAGGTGGTGATTGACAGATTCAGTGACATTTCTCTGAAGCATTTGTCCTTGACCACCTGCAATGTCCCCAACTTTCTCCTCCCTTAGATTCTGAGACCTGTCCCACTGTAATTCTTATTTTTCTGAACTCTCCATCTCTTCTGTGGCCCTTCTCTCTCCTTTTGCCTTCAAACTTAGATTTTTTTTTTTTCCTCAGACCTCTTTTCTCTCTCGTCTTTCTTTCACCCTCAGAACTCTAACTGCTACTCTACCGCTGTAACATACCACTTCCAAACCTCTCTGTATTGTGACCCCTCTCTTGTATTTCTAATGACTTCCTCATGACCTCCAGGTATCTCCACTTGGATGTCTTTGTGTGTCTTCACCTTAATAAACCAGAACCCCAAACCTCTTTCCTCTCATGACACGAGCTTCTTTTTTGAACTCCCCGGTGTCTTTCCAAGTGATCGCTATCATCTGCACTCAAAACTTAGAGTTTTATTAACGCTGCCTGCGTGTTCAGGAATTTGTTAATTTCGACTGTGCAATTTCTCTCCTATAAACCTCTCACTGTTTTGTTGTTACTGTAGTTTAGGTTCTCATTGCTTCTTGTTTTGACTAAAATAACTTCCTGAATCATGTCTCTGCTTCCTGGTTCTCTCCTCCAGAGCACTCTATATACTATAGTAAAAATCTATACAGTGCAATATAATTCTCTATAGACTACAGTAGAGCTCCTTCTATTTGAAAGCATCAGGGACTGGCAGCTGGTGGGTTTTTAAGAACAACAATTAAAACAGGGAATCATGAGTGATGATGGACTCGTACCTTAAACATTTTCTTTTAACTGATGGCATATAAATATGCATTAATCCAACACTTTCTGGGCTAATGATTCATGTTCTGCATCATCTTTTTTGCATGAGCATCTCAGCTGCATGGTTTCTTTGGTTTTGGGGGGGTGTGTGTTTTAAGAGGAAGAGAAATTTAAAGAAGATTTTGAAGAAATCTAAAAACAAAACCCTCCTAAATTTTCGTTATCCCAGTAGTCATTTCCAGTTTTTTCACCTACGCCTAATTTGATGACATGAAAACAAACAAACAAAAAACACCTCTGGGAAAATATAAATCTCTTTCTTTGGCCACTTTTATTAGTTTGTTTTAAATTGTAAGTCAATGATGTAATCAAAATAACAAAGACAATTTGTATCAACTGGCTGAGGAGCAAACACGAGTCATTGCTGGTAAGTGTACAAGTGGTAAGAACAGAAAGAAGAGAAGTTCTTTGACGTTCTCTCTACAGAGGAGCCCATTAGTGATAGGCTGGCCATCTGAGAGCAGTGCCAAGAATTAGGGGTAGGAAAGATCAGCTAGTCTGGGGGACTTGCTATTTGGGAGTCTGTTAACAGAACATCCACTGTGTTATCAGATTACCTGGAGTGAGATGCCTTTGTTTTGAAATCCTAAAGAATACTTCTAACAGTCTGCAGAGATACCTGACCTCATGGGAACCCTTACTTGGAGGTGGTGGACTCTTGTTGGGTGTATACCCTATCCACCTGCCAATAACTTCTGCCATTGACAGAGATGGCTATTAGCCACCCAGCTAGGGATCTTTTCAGAGTTTTGTTTTTTTTTCCAAAGAGATTAAAAAAATTTACATATGCAACAACAACTAGAAAAAAAAAATCAAAATGAAGGCATTTCTATACATCTGATTTTTATATAGAATTTCCAAAGCGACATATTGTTTAATGTTCAGTAACTTAGAGGCTGATTTGCCCATAAAACAATTGGGTAATGTTCAGATTCAGATTATAGGACTCTTGTTCATTTATAAAATATTATGATCCTGAGCCTTGCAGTCTACCATGAGTGAATGCATGTGCTGGGAATTGGAGTCATATTCTCCCTGGAGAGCAAAAATAATTTATGAGAAAAAAACATCATAAAAGAAATCGAGTGTATTAATCCGTGGATTAAAATATTATTCAGACAACTCTTTCTGACTTAGAGTTCATCTGTGAAGTGGTTTGACTGAGTCCATCCGCTTTGAATCCGGGTACTGCCAAAATCCAGAGTCACTTTCTTTTAACATTTAGAAATGTTACCATAAGCCCAAAGCCAGCCAAACACCATCTTGAGATTCTTGAAAAAGTGCTCCCTTTCCCAGATCAAGCCCACTCCCTTAGCACAAGTTCCTTGACGATTAGATAATGTGAGGTTTGGATTTCATTGACATGCAGGGGGGACTCTGTGAATTCTTACAGGGCTCTCAGACCAGACCCAGAAAAGCTGGCTGGGCCCTTTCCCTTGGACCTCTGTCCCTGTGCTGTCACGGGGACTTCGGAAACCCTTGACAATGCAGCCCTGAACTCTGGTGCACGGATGACTTGTTTTTCCGAAAGGAAAGAAGGCCAGCAGCCCTATGTAAGCAGAGGAAGTTGACACGATCTCATTCATGAGCCTTTCTTTTATTTATGTCAGGGAATCCGCCTTTGCAGAACAGCAAGCCTTTCTTTCAGCCACACACGGTTGTCTGCTTAATTTTCCTCATTCTTAACCTTTGCCTTCTTCTTGAAATGAAATGTGAAACACTGCCAGGACTCTGCATTCCTTCTGTATCTCTTCCTCACAATAGTCAGGAGGAGCAGGGTTAAAATGCTGGTGCATAACTCCGGCACCCAGGGCCAGATCCCACTAGCCACCTACCCGTGGGAAGAGGTTACATGTAAAAAATAAGTGTGGAGAAAAATCTTGGGTTCTGTCTTCTACCACCTACAAGGCAGCAACCTAGTTAAATGTTGTCTGATTTAAATAAATGATAAAAATATCTTGTAAATAATGAAATTCCCCAAAAGCAAAAGTTTTATTTAATAGTACTAATTGCCTTTGAATCAGTCTTTCCCTTTAAAACTGTTTTCATCAAAGCAGCACATTAATTATTGAATAATATTTAAATCCTTGTGCAGTAAGAATTTAATTTGCCTCATTTTATATGGTGGTGCTCAATTTTTTTTTAATTCTTTCCGTTGCTGTGCATTCTGTAGAATTATGAATAATTCTAGAGAGAAGATTATTCTCAGAAATGTAGAGATGAAACTTTGACTCTTTGTAGCTACCAATTAAATACACATTCTGTAATGCCACACAAGACTTGCAAGAAGGTCTTTTTTTTTTTTTTTTGTCTCTTTGCTATTTCTTGGGCCGCTCTCTCGGCATATGGAGGTTCTCATGCTAGGGGTCCAATCGGAGCTGTAGCCACTGGCCTACGCCAGAGCCACAGCAACGTGGGATCCGAGCCGCGTCTGCGACCTACACCACAGCTCACGGCAACGCCGGATCATTAACCCACTGAGCAAGGGCAGGGACCGAACCTGCAACCTCATGGTTCCTAGTCGGATTCGTTAACCACTGCGCCACGACGGGAACTCCGCAAGAAGGTCTTTATCACAATCCTAGTGGTGATCAGAAAAAGTTTTGTTGTTACTAGGTTGCTTCAAAGGAGAATGAAATAGCTCTTTTTCTAATGGTGCTAAGATCAGCTGGTAAACAGTGATTTTATTCAGGCTCTTCTGTTACTAAACTTCCTATTTCTTAGTCCCAAGGGAGGAAAAAGAAGAAAACCATACACTATATAATAAGTATCTGAGCATAGAAGTGGAGGGCGTTGTCTGATGATCTGTATATGAGAACTGCAAGTCAGTGAAATGTCACACATAATTCCTTCTCCCATTTATCTTCTTACTGCACGTCATACTGGAACCAAAGAGGACGAAATCTTGGTGGAACTCGTTTTTCCCTCTTTGCTATGTGGCTTTGGCAGCCTTGGGTTGGTAGAGAACTTGCACCATGGCACCCTGAACCCTGTGGGGTCTGTCAGGAAAGCAACCACTCAGGGTCCCTTGCTGTTTTCTTCACATGTTATCTTTTTTTTTTTTTTTTCTTTTTTATCTTTTTGTTGTTATTGTTGTTGTTGTTGCTATTTCTTGGGCCGCTCCCGCGGTATATGGAGGTTCCCAGGCTAGGGGTCGAATCAGAACTGTAGCCACCAGCCTATGCCAGAGACACAGCAACGCGGGATCCGAGCCGCGTCTGCGACCTACACCACAGCTCACGACAATGCCGGATCCCTAACCCACTGAGCAAGGGCAGGGACCGAACCCGCAACCTCATGGTTCCTAGTCGGATTCGTTAACCACTACGCCACAACGGGAACTCCCTTCACATGTTATCTTAAAGATGCTGCTAGCTACCTCTTGTGGGTCTGTTTCTAATCTCTTTTTCCTTTACTTTTTGTTAATGATAACAACATAAGAGTTGCTGTCGTGGCTCAGTGGTCAGAGAACCCGACTAGCATCCATGAGGACGCCGGTTCCATCCCTGGCCTTGCTCAGTGGGATAAGGATCCGGCGTTGCTGTGGCTGTGGTATAGGCTGGCGGCTTCCAGTTCCAACTGAACCCCTTGCCTGGGAACCTCCATATGCCACAGGTGCAGCCCTCAAAAGACAAAAGACACACACACACACAAATAACAACATAATAGCATTTGGGAAGACAAAATAGAGGAAGAACCCATTGCCTTCAGTAAAATTATCCGAATCCAAATTGCTTTATCATTTTTTTAATCTATTCTCATTCAATTTCGTTTCTATGAATTTTTTTTTTTACATAGTTTGTAATTAGGATGTATGTATTAGGTCTAATTTTTTTACACTTAGCATAGAAACATTATTGCTTGTTCTCAGTCTTCACCATGTAAACGAGTTCCTGCTGTGGCACAGTGGGTTAAGAATCTGACCGCAGTGGCTGGGGTCGCTGTGGAGGCACAGGCTTGATCCCCAGTCCCGTCACTGAGTTAAAAAACAGGATCCTAAAAAAAAAACAAAAAAAACAAAAAAAAACCAGGATCCTGGAGTTCCCGTCGTGGCGCAGTGGTTAACGAATCCGACTAGGAACCATGAGGTTGAGGGTTCGGTCCCTGCCCTTGCTCAGTGGGTTAACGATCCGGCATTGCTGTGAGCTGTGGTGTAGGTTGCAGACGCGGCTCGGATCCCGCGTTGCTGTGGCTCTGGGGTAAGCCGGTGGCTACAGCTCTGATTCAACCCCTAGCCTGGGAACCTCCATATGCCGCTGGAGCGGCCCAAAGAAATAGCAGAGACAAAAAACAAACAAACAAACAAAAAACCAGGATACTGCAAACTGCACTGAAAGTTGCAGCTGTGGGTCAGATTCAGTCCCTGGCCAGGAAACTTTGATATGCCACTGATGCAACCAGAAATTTAAAAAAGAAAAAAGAAGCTGTACAATAGTACAATAGCTCATGGAGGAGATGGTCCATCATTTAAGAATTTCCCTATATTTTTTAAAATTCGAGTTTCTGTTCATTTTCTTTCACCTATATGTGTAACACTATAATAATCATATCAATTCCAAACATTTTCTCTTTATTTTGTAAAATGTCTTTAGGAGTTCCCAGTGTCGCTCAGCAGAAATGAATCTGTCTAGTATCCCTGAGGACGTAGGTTCTATCCCTGGCCTCACTCAGTGGGTTAAGGATCCGTTGTTGCCATGAGCTGTGGTGCAGGTCAAAGACAGTCTCAGATCCAGTGTTGCTGTGACTGTGGCGTAGGCCGGCACCTGTAGCTCCAATTCGACCCCTAGTCTGGGAACCTCCATATGCCTTGGGTGAGGCCCTAAAAAGACAGGAAAAAATAGGTCCTTAGACTAGAGACCCAGAGGGGGTACACTGGGTTAATGGATATGAATTCTGTAGCTCTTACTACAAATGCCAAATTGCTCTCCAAAGGAACTATGCCAGTTTATGCTGTAGTAATTTGGGGTGGAAATTTCAGTTTTGGGGGTGGTCTTTCTCACACTCTTGTCTACTCTATGCTGCAGCCTCAGGAAAGAACCAGACAAATAGCACCAGCTGGTTCTCTGCTCTGTGAGCAAAAGAGTATGGGCAGTAGGCATCAGCTTCAAGCTATTATGAGGAGAGAAAATTGACATCTTTCACAGATAAGGCAAATTGGAGACCACATTATGCCTTGATGTCACAGTATTTAAATTCTTATTCTTTACTCTGTTTCTATTGCTTATTCACATTTTATAAGTGTGCGCTATTTTATTCATAAAAATATTTTGATAAAGTCATATTTTTATAGAAGAGTTATTCAAGTGTAGAAGCATGTGTCAGACTCCGACTCAGCTGATTATATCATTCTCTGCTGAAAAACCTCTTTAGACTCCCAATACTTACAAAATAAATTCTGAGTTCTTTATCATGACATTTCAAGGCCTTCATTCCCTGGCCCCAAACTTCCTTCCATCCTTATCTTTTACTACAAGTTCTCTTCAGGCTAGTCAATCAGTGATACTTGCTGTTCCCCAAATACTCTTTATTTGTTTGTTTATTTATTTATTTATCTTTTTAGGGCCACACCCGCAGCACATGAAGATTCCCAGACTAGGAGTCGAATTGAAGCTGTAGCTGCCAGCCTATGCCACAGCCACAACACTGGATCTGAGTCCCGTCTGTGACCTATACCACAGCTCACGGCAATCCCGGATCCTTAACTCACTGAGCAAGGCCAGGGATTGAACCCGCGTCCTCGTAGAGGCTAGTCAGATTCGTTTCTGCTGAGCCATATGGGAACTTGGCACATACTCTTTTTAAAAAATACTTGGCAGTTCCTGTTGTGGCTCAGCAGTAACGAGCCTGACTAGTAACCCCGAGGATGTGGGTTCAATCCCCGGCCTTGCTCAGTGGGTGGGGAATCCAGTGTTGCCATGAGTTGCGGTGTAGGTGCAGAGGTGACTCAGATCCCTAGTTGCTGTAGTGTAGACCAATAGCTGCAGCTCCGATTTGACCCCTAGCCTGGGAACTTCCATGAGCTGCAGGTGTGACCCTAAAAATAAATAAATAAACAAATACATGAGAATATTATTCGGGGTAGAGTTGATTTACAATGTTGTGTCCCCAAATACTCTTCACTGTCATTGCTCATGCTCTGTCCTGCCCACCCCCCCCAACTCTCCCCAGCTTCACTGTTCTGCCCAAATTCTACGTGGATTTCACGATGTTTTGAGTCAAGCCCTCCCACTATCGGCCCCAATTCCTGGGCAGACTTCTCTCTCAAATGCCTGTAATTTCTTTCAACTCTGGACCGTGATCAAACTTGTTGTTGCTTTTCAAAATTTATTCCGGGAGTTCCCATCGTGGCGCAGTTGTTAACGATATCCGACTAGGAACCATGAGGTTGCGGGTTCGATCCCTGCCCTTGCTCAGTGGGTTAACGATCCGGCGTTGCCGTGAGCTGTGGTGTAGGTTGCAGACGCGGCTCGGATCCCGCGTTGCTGTGGCTCTGGCATAGGCCGGTGGCTACGGCTCCTAGTCAACCCCTAGCCTGGGAACTTCCATATGCCGCGGGAGCGGCCCAAGAAATAGCAAAAAGACAAAAAAAAAAAAAAAAAAAAAATTATTCCGGCCAATGATTTTCTTCACCTATACTTTTGCAAACCCCCCCCCCCGTTTATTGATGTGTAATTGACAAACAACACTTGCATCTATTTCACATGTACCATGTGAGGATTCAATATTCATATACATGGTGCAACGATTACCACGTTGAAGCTAACTGATACATCCATCACCTGACATAGTACCTGGACTGTGGTAAAAGTTTTACTTCTCTCAGAAAGCAGTTATCATATTCTTTCTCCTTCTTAGTACTGGCGAACTTGGCCCATCTCATTAAGTTGTAATATTTCTCAGGAGAGGAAAACTTCTTATTCATTTGTTAATTATTCATAATACTTAGCAGTGTGTCGTATATACAGTAGACAGCTAGTATTACATAGAGCATTAATGAATATTTGTTTAGTTAAAGTATATACGTTGCGCTCAAGAGACCCTCACAAGTGTCACCCACTATTTAGGAGCAGCCATCAGAATACCAGACATCAATCTCAAGAGGAAGTAGTAGCCATCTGTGTTCTCATGGTAACTGATGTGAATAATTCTGACCCTCAAGTGTTTTGAGACCCCTAAGGTCCTCCTGAATCATCAAAGATAAATAGACCCTTTCAGGTTGAAAAGTAACCAATATATATTCAGGTGACTGCAAGTAGGGTATTTATTGTAAGGATCCATAAGGAAATAAAGAATGATTAGAAATATTCTCATTTTGGAGTTCCCGTCGTGGCTCAGTGGTTAGCGAATCTGACTAGGAACCATGAGGTTTCGGGTTCGATCCCTGGCATTGCTCAGTGGGTTAGGGATCCAGCGTTGCCATGAGCTGTAGTGTAGGTTGCAGACGTGGCTGGGATCCCGAGTTGCTGTGGCTCTGGTGTAGGCCGGCAGCTACAACTCCAATTCGACCCCTAGCCTGGGAACCTCCATATGCCGAGGGTGCGGCCGTGAAAAGACGAAAAAAGAAATACTCTCATTTTGCGAGTTCCCTTTGTGGCTCAGTGGAAAAAATCTGACTGGCATCTGTGAGGACTGAGCTTCGATCCCTGAATTCGATCAGTGGGTTAAGGAACCAGTGTTGCCTTGAGCTATGGTGTAGTTTACAGATGTGGCTTGGATCTGGTGTTGCTGTGGCAGTGGTGTAGGCCGGCAGCTACAGCTCTGATTCGACCCCTAGCCTGGGAAGCTCCATATGCTGCAGGTATGGCACTAAAAGTTAAAAAAAAAAAAAAAAAAAAATCTCATTTTGGAGTTCCCACTGTGGTTCGGTGTGTTAATGATCCGGCTTGTCTCTTTGGCTTTGCCGTTTTGATCCCAGCCTAGCGCAGTGGGTTAAGGGTCCAGTGTTGCTGCAGCTGTGGCGTAAGTCGTAGATGCAGCTCCAGTTCGATCTGTGGCCCAGGAACATTCATATGCTGTGGGTGCATTCAAAATAGGGAAAAATAAAAACCCCAGCAGAAGTCATCTCATTTTCCACACAGCCAGGGGTCCTGGAGAACGAGAATTTTCAGCTCTGTGACCTAGTTTTTTTTTGTCTCCTCGGAACAGCCCTCTGTTGCTTCCAGCTCCTGAATTTTTCCATTAAGGTCAAATAATGATCAGTCAGCTTCTGCTGGTCTTTGCTGTTACTGCTCTCATCTGGAATGACTTTCTCATTCAAGTGGAGGACTTGAATGGCCAGCCAATCCCAACCGACTAGTGTCCTCCAGCGTTTTATGGGTTGGACCACGGTCTACAGGGAGTAGACCACATGCCACAGCCTAGAGACTAGGGTCCTGCCTGTGTCCTGGGAATGTGGGCCAGCCCGCTGTGTTGGGGTGACTGAGACAACTGTGTAAATTCTGACTGCTTTTCCCATGAGGACTTATGCAGGTGATTGACACTCAGAGCCTTATCTCTCATAAACTGGTTTGGTATTTCAATGTTAAATTATTTTCTCCTTTTGTAAAGCTGATAATCCGTATGTTACTATGTAAACTCTATTCACTTGAATTTTGTGTACGAACATTTTCTAATTATGGTAGGTGTTAGTGGACTCTTAATAATTGCTGGTTGGAGTTCCCACTGCGGCTCAGCAGGTTAAGAACCCCACATTGTCTCCGTGAGGATGTGGGTTACATCCTTGGCCTCAATGGGTTAAGGATCCAGCATTGTTGCAAGCTGCAGTGTAAGCCACAGATGCAGCTTGGATCCCGAGTTCCTGTCGCGTAGGCTGGCAGCTGTAGCTCAGATTTGACCCCTAGCCCGGGGAACTTCCACATGCTGTAGGTACAGCTGTAAAAAAAAAAGAAAAAGATAATTTATGAAGCACTTACCACTGCAAGTATATCTCCTTTATTGTCCACAAGCTTACTCTGTAAGCTGTTTTTATCCCCATTTTATGGATAAAGAAACTAAGGCTTAGAAAGGCCTATTGGCTTGTTTAGTCGCATGATTGAGTTGTTGAACCAGAATGTGAATCCCAGTTGGTCAGATCTCAACGGCTGTACTTGCACCATGCTCAAGAATGGAGAGTGTTTGGATTTTTTAACCATCATGTTTCTCTTTAACAATAAGGAGAAAACATATCAGGGTTTTATGGAAGTCTTAACGTCTTCACATTTCAGGGTGCATTTGGATATTTTGCAAGTGAAATCGAGAGCAGTGAGGCTGAAGCAACGCAAACTGAACTTCAGCACTGTCAATATTCCTGCTCGTCCCACCGTGAAAGTCTTTTCCCCCAGCCTTCCGTGTCTATTCTTGGATATTAGGAAATGACCCAGAACACCTCATCAATGAAAAAGAATGTGCGCCGTGCTGTGACAGAGCTTTATACTAAAGGGCTTTCAAGAGGGAGTTAACTCAGTGGTGAAGCAACCTTGCCCTGATTTAAATAGCTTTCCCCAGCACAGCTTGGGCTCAGGCATGACTGTTGGTTGCCTTTATAAATAATACAAAACAATTGATGCAACAAACTTAAATTTGCTAAACTTGAAACTTTTTGCAAAAGAAGAAAAAAATGGACCCACTTTCTTTTCCTTTTTTTTTTTTTTCCTTCTTCTTTAGAAGCTGAACTGGGTTCCCCATTGCATTTCTAATTCACTGATAATTTTAAAATGCACGCTAGTTTCTGCTGCGATGCTATATATTCCTTTTATCTGGAATTTCGGGTTTCTCTCTCCCGTTTCCTGGGATTTGCAAAACAGCAAAATCAGCCCGTTTACATTTAAGATGTTTTGATTCTTTTCTCAGACTCTTGCCAGTGTACTTAACGCAGAATGATTAAAAGCTGTGTGTTCTGTTAGAACTGTTATAGTGTTTAAACAAGGAAGTCTGTGTTTGTTTAAGAGAATGGGGAAATGGTTATCTTGACAGATTAGACTGCACAAACAGGACAGCCACAGTCTAGCACAGATGTCCACATTTGCCACTTGGCTGGCTTTTTGAGGTATTCTAAACAAAACTTGCTTGTGTGCTGGTGCCTGAGCGCTGCCTGAGCTCTGCCTGACACCTGACTGAGGAATGTGATTAAGAACCGCTGCCAGGGCCTGGGTGTCTCTGTGGGCACATGTTCCCAGGTTTGAAATTTCTCAGGGTCTGTTTAACTGTGTCATAATTAAACTAATGGAACACAAGAGGAATTTCTCTCACTGGCTGGAAGGCCCCGTTCCAGTGTGATTTGGTCTCCCATCACCCGCGATGCCAGTGGCTGCACTGCAGAAGGTGAAATGCAGCTGAGCAGAACTGTGGGGTGACCGCATTAATCAGTCTCTTCCAAATGTGATCTTAAACTGGATGAAGCATCAGGGGCAGCTGTGGTTAAGTGGCCATAGCACTGAGTGGAAAGTGGGAAAACCTGATTCAAGCCCTAATTCTCTACTTACTAGCTGTTTGATGTTGGTCGAGTCCTCATTTAACCCTCCTAGGGTCGTGCAGCTGTGGTTGATGACGCTGAGGGATGCCATATCTACTGGGCCTGTCCTCTGCCAGGCACTGCTGCGGGCATGACACCCTGTTCCTCATCTTCTGCTCAGAAAAACCCGGTAAGGTGGCGCCAATAAGTTGTACTGTTTCCTATGGGATTTCAGGGAAGCTCGGAGCTTTGCTGGAAATCATTTAGGTAGCATGGAACACACTAGCTAGGATGTTGGAACGCAGGTTCTTTGGGTTTGGGCTTTCTGGGGCAACGTGATCTTTAAGGTAACTTCCGGCCGTGAAATCAACAATTTTGTGCAATCTGAACACATGGATGTGGCTTTAACTATGTCTATATCTACACATACACTGTAGAGACCAATACTTAGCCTTGAATGGTTATAACCACGAGTGTTCATAGATACCTTTGTCTATTGCCTGGTTGCATAGCTTGCCATAAATATTAGTGTACAATTCTTTGATCATAAATTTTATGAATATCTAGGGCTCTCTTATTAAGGAGTATTTGCTAAATCAGATCTTTTGGAGCTTGAAACTCTGGCATGTGTGATTCTAATTTTTTTTTTTTTTTTTACTGAAGAGGAACTTCAAAATAGATTACAAAACTTAGGACTTTGGGGCATACATGTTATGTCATAAACAACTGCTAATTTAACTCTCTCTGTCATATTTATTTCTATTAATTAGTGCTTTATAATATGGGTGATACTTGAGCGCAATTGATCGAAATTTAGAATTTATTGCAATGCAGCTTTATTAGTAGCAAAGGAGGTTTCCATTGCCTTATTTTAAATAAATAAGATATTTATTCCTAACATATTCACATGTGCTATGTGAGTGTATTTTCCAAAAGCCATGAGTCCACCGTTTTTATTGAAAATATACAATGCAAAATGTCCAGCAGCTGGTGACAGTCCACTTGTGCTTTGGCTAGTTTGCCAATGTCAGTGGGGTTACCTGTCAGGACTCTGGGAAACCAGACAGGATTCTGACCGGTGGATTCTACAGGCCTTATTCGTAGAGACCACCTAGCATCTTCCACTATCGTAAAGAGGTCGGTTTGAAGAATTAAGTCTGTACCAATTTTGATACATCTGTACGTAGTTACTAGATAATCAAAAACATATTAAATAATCAACTTCTCGTGTGATTGTTTAAATGATTTATGGTACTGTGTCTTAGCTCCTCTAATGTGGACCTGACAACAATCAGCCTGGATGGCTTCGTTCCTAGCCGTCTTGCCATAATCCTCTTCATTTACTTCTTGACCTAACCCTGTTCCCTTGGGGACGTCATTACTAACATCTGGAACCATCTTTCACTCTCCATCTATTTTTTTTCTTCTAACAATTCTTTTTAGAGGGAATCTCCTGGAATTCTGCCCTCAACCATCAGTCTCTCCTGGATCCTTATCAAATTAGAACAGGACTTACTCAATGCACTATTTTGTTTATCACAAAAACAAGAGACTGCTTCTCCCAAATAGGAATCTATTATTTTTTTTTTTTATCTTATCCCTTAGCATGTAAGAATGGAAAGATTGGGATCACTTGCTTAGCCCCAAGCTGATCGAGTGCTTGGCAATTAATATTAACTGATAACAATAGAATTTCAATATAACTATTTCTTCGGTACATTCCTAACAGTGTGTCATATAATTTTCCTGGAATCCCTAAGATCAGGAGTTTAGTTTCTGCTAACATTTAAGAGCAAATTGTGGGAGTTCCCATCGTGACTCAATGGTTAACGAATCCGACTAGGAACCATGAGGTTGCAGGTTCGATCCCTGGCCTTGCTCAGTGGGTTAAGGATCTGGCATTGCCGTGAGCTGTGATGTAGGTTGCAGACCCGGCTCGGATCCCGAGTTGCTGTGGCTCTGGTGTAGGCCGGTGGCTACAGCTCCAATTAGACCCCTAGCCTGGGAACCTCCATATGCTGCAGGAGCGGCCCCAGAAGTGGCAAAAAGACAAAAAAAAAAAGAAAAAAAAAAAGAGCAAATTGTGGTTGTCTTCTCCATTTTCTACATAGCGCAAAGATAAGTAGAAATAATGAGCTTGGATATGCTGAGTCATGTTGAGGAAAATTGAGGCCCCCAAGTCTTTGGATGCTATCGGGTCTAGAATGAGCCACATGAGCTGCCTCTTCCACTGAGGGTCTTGTCTTGGGAGAAATCAAGGTGATGACGTGAGGCAAAGCTGCAGAAAGGCCGGCTGAGAGGCATGGGTGTGGGAGGCTTGCGTGGGTAATGAAGGTGATTCATGGATGACTGTGTTCCTGAAACTCAGGTGGTTTTTTCCGCAGGCTGAGTGTCAGGCCATCTCCTTTCTGGTCCCATCTTCTCCCAGGACTTGTGCTAACTGGCCCACCTTTGAGCCATTGATTGTGTTCATAGCTCTCGGCAAAGAGGATCGCCAGGCTTTAGAGATGAAAGAATTTAGCTGGAGTGGCTTGTAGAGCAGAAATACCCACCCTTGGAGATCCATCTCTCCAAAATTTGCTAAGTCTTAAGAAAAAAGCTGACTTTTTATTTAACGAAATCTGTTAGAAAAGGAAACAGGATATCACAGGCCAAAAATAGAAGTTCGACACAACACAAAAACTGTGAAGACAAAACAACAGTTCTTAGCCTCTCAAGGCTAAAAAGGTCCCTGGTGGTCTAGTGGTTAGGATTCGGCACTGAACTTGGAGCCTGGTCCCTTTTTCTTAAAAAGAAGGTGTAAGTTTTAGGGAGGTGGGAAAAGTATTCTTTCCTTAATTTAGGTGGAAGGGTTGAGAAAGAATTGCAAGTAGAATCACTTTTATCATTTCTGTGAGTTAGTGTTATTTAATGAAGAATTTGTGAATTGTTTCATGTTACACATCTCCAGTGGGCTGAGTCTTACACACTGAGAAACACTGTTTTCTAACCACTGTCTGGACCAGCTAGTTGCTGGCGGTAGCTTCAGAGGGTCAACATGGATTTATTGACTATCTATCATGTGTATCATTTGTGCAAGGCACTCTCAGGAATAGAAATAGAACCATCTGAGTTAGAAGATGTATATAAATAAATGGGTATGCATTTATATTTAGGGTGAGAAGACATACATAATATGTGTACATATATGTGTGTGCATATTTGTTTTTAATAATATGAGATTTGAGAGTAGAACTAAATGATATATGAACAGGTGTGCTAAAATACTGAAAATACTTGATAAAATAGTAAAAATACTCCCGTTCTAGTTGGCAAATGACTTCAGAGTGTCCTTTGTCCCAGAGGTGTCCCAACTTTTCCCCGCAGCAATTAGAGGAAGAGTAGAGGCTTCTAGACCCAGTCCAGCCCTGTAGCCTGTGTCCATTTGTGTGGTTGCTACCTGGCCATAATGATGGTGTACTGTTTCAAATATTCTCTCAGTGTATTGGACATTCTGGGCGTTGTATTGACACATAGAAACTGCCATATAATTAGTGCTTGATAAATAGCACTTGAATGTGTAATAAATACATTAATTGCTAGGGATTCAGGTGTAGGAGTTTAGTAGATCAGGTTTCTTAAAGGAAGTGAGTCTTCAGACAAGTTTTTAAAATCTCAGCTTTTTTTTTTTTTTTTTAACAGAAGCAATCAAGGCACATCATTGAATTTTATGAGAATTCCAAAAAATGTAAGGAAAACAATAGCTATAATCCTACCATCCAAAGAGGACCACAGTCAACATTTTGATTTGCTGTCTTTAGGAATTGTCTGTATATGTGTTTAGTTGTTCGTGTGTGTGCACGCACGTGCACACAATGCATGCATGCCTAGGTAAATATTTTAACCTGTTAACGTGAACTTTCTGTCCTTCCTCAACTCCCCAAGGATGATTCCTTATTTAGCTTGGGGCCCTCAATGTGCTAATTGTATTGGTGGGAGAAAGAATGGAGAGGAGCCAAGGGTGGTTGTGTGGATTTACACGAGAAAGGACCCTCTGGGATGCATATGCTCTGAACAGTGTGAAACCCAGAGTGGAGTGTCTGACAGTGAGAGTGGGGGGGGGGGTCAAAGTGAGAAGAGAGCCCTTAGACAACCTAGCAATGGTTGAAACGTGAGGAAGAAGGGACCTGGGGGGCATTAGTGATGCCAACACGTGGGAAATAAGTCCATGAAGAAAACATTCAGGATGCTTTCTTATAGGTCATGGAATATAATCAGAACTGCCTTTGCCTCCTTTTCAAGATGCTGTCAATAAAGACATAACATTTCAAGGCCTTTGTGGCTTTAGATGAAAGTCTGTGTCAAGATGGGCTTTAAATTGGGAACGAGGGCCAGTTTGTTCAGACTGAGTGTGTGTGTGTGTGTGTGTGTGTGTGTCCTGAAAGAGGGATGTGATGGTGATAATAGTTTCAAATGGTCTGATGTGGTTTCTTTTGTTTTTCTAAGCATTTGACCTTGGTTTTCCTCTGCCTGAGGCATCCCCATCCATCTGCCATGAAAGCAGACAGGAAATGGTGAGATAGTACTCAGCTTTTGACCTTCAAAAATAGGATTTGCAGCAAGTCAGTAGTCTTGAAAAACCAGGATATTGCTTTGAGAAAAAGTGTCTAAGTCCATTGTCTGTCTCCTTGAGGATCTCAAAGGGCACATTTGAAGGGCTGGATCACAAGGAATTTGCTAAGGGAGGGCCAGACAATAAGACCATGACTCTTTGGCAGCCCCAGTTGTCTAGGGAAAGGAAAAAGAGAAGGAAGAGATGAGATGTGTGCCCAGAGATGATTTAGAGAAATGAGGCTGACAGCGACAGCCTTCCTTCCCCTTCTGAGGTCTGTTGGGGGTGTAGGAGGAGGTTGCCAGGTTGATTATCACAGATCAAGTAGAAGTGAAGCCAAAGCCACATAAACATGGTGCTCAGAGAGCCTGCTCAGGCAGAGAGGGGTCCTAGTGCATATCTCCTTGAAGCTGTCCTTGGTTCCCATGCTGCCAAGCAGGACCCAGCAGTAGCTTAGAGTGACTGTGGAGATTATCCAATGGGGTTACCACAGTGGTGGCAGGATGTCTCCGTCACACAAGATGTAAGGCGGAGAGCTCAAGCTGGTGCTCAGTGAGACTTGAAAGACCTGAGAGAGAGCTAGATTGCCAGGCTTGTCTAAGCTTTGAGAGACCAGGTGACTAGTTCCACCTGCCCTGAATAAATGCTATGATGACCCTGGGGTTAGTGGCATCCGGGTGGTGAGGTCATTGCTCCAGAGGCAAGGAAGGCCAAGGAGCTGGAAGAATCTGACTCATCTCTTCTCTCCTGAGGTCAGTGAGCCTCCTTCGCTGTCCCCTTATCCTTACAACTATTACCTTTTGCAGAGAACAGGAGTGGGAGGGTATTTGAAAGATGAGCATTTTATCTAATAACCCTTTAAGAAGGACTTGAATGTGTAAGATCAGATTAAATGTTAAATCTGACACTTACTGTAATTAATGTGTTCTCGGCCAGGGACATCTGGGTGCTAGAGAGGAAGAATAGAGTGTCCATAGACTCAAGGATGAAATGAAATATTTTCTCTACAGAGCCAAGCCGTGTTGTTTAAAATTACCTACATGCGTGTGCGTGCACACGCACACACACCCCCCGATTAAAATCACACTGGGTGTGAGGTTGTTTCTGTCAAAGTTCATTTGTTGGCAAAGATCAGAACCCCCCTGAGGCTAACTCAGGCAGCAGGGGAAGGGATAACTGGAGTCAAGAATGGATCCGTGGTTGCCAGGAATAAGGGCTGACATTGTTTGATTAAAAAGAGGTCATGTAAGAGTTTTGTCAGGGTTGGTGGGGTCAGTGAAAATGTTCTGTAGCCTGATTACATTGGCAGTGCCACGGCTCTATGCATTTGTCGAAATTTATAGAATTGTACGCTAAAAAGAATGTAAATTTACGTACTAAAAAGTATGTACATTTTGACAAACAATTTTAAGAGAAGTAGAAAAAATACTCCAGGGGGAGAGAAAATGTAATGGACACCCTTAAATCAGATTCCAGGCTTGAGCCAATCAGTGACGATCCCTTGGCAAGCAGAGCTCTGAGCTGTTTGTCTGGGTTTTGATGGGGCAGTAACAACAGGGTGGGAAGTCAGACTGGTTTGCACATGAAGAGATTTGTCATGGAAGAATTTTACATTGTGACATCCCGAATAACGTTATTTAATGAACATTTTCCCCAAGTTGTTAAAATTGCTTTGCATGCATTGGTTGAAAATGCTGCGGGACACATCCTACACATGTCCCTGCTGAGGTTTTTGTGTTCACTTGTTTTGGTTTTGTTTTTCTCTTGGGAACATATAATGAGTTTCCCACCATGTGACTTCATGCTACCAGGCCCCTGGCCCCACTCACATTCTTAACCTTCCCTTCTGCTCTTCCGAAGACCTTGACCTTTCTGAGGATGGTCTGCTTTGGAAGCTTTCCCTTCCCCAGACTTTGTAGAGGCTGGATTGAACCACATCAATGACAGGAGCAGCTCCAGTCTTGCTCTTGGCAGCATTTACCCATGTCTGCTCACTGACCGCTGTCACAAATTTATCAAGGTTGACAGTTGGGCAGAAGCTCTAGCTGCTCTTTAAGTGGTAATGCCTCATACCAAGTTTCCCAAAATATTCTGGGTGATAGTTGTTGAAGGTGATCCTGGGCTGGTGCCGACCACCAGCTTTACCCCAGCCTCGTGGGTGCTTCCTGTGTTTCCAGATGTGGCCGTGGCCTTGGCTCACGTGGCCACCTAAGTTTTCAGGTCTTCTTTAGTCTCGATGATATGTCGGCCGCCACAACAAAAAAGCTTCCTGCTGAGTTTTGAAGAAGAACTTGAAAATAACTAGACAAAGAAGGCAAGGGAGCAGGAAGAGTTCTGAGTGTCATCTGGTCTCAGAAGTGTCAGAACCAGGAGTTCCCGTCATGGCACAGTGGTCAACGAATCTGACTAGGAACCATGAGGTTGTGGGTTCGATTCCTGGCCTTGCTCAGTGGGTTAAGGATCCCACAGCCTTGTGAGCTGTGGTGTAAGTCGCAGATGCTGCTCAGAACCTGTGTTGCTGTGACTCTGAGGTAGGTCAGCAGTAATAGCTCCCATTAGACCCCTAGCCTGGGAACCTCCATATGCCTTGGGAGCAGCCCTAGAAAAGGCAGAAAGACAAAAAAAAAGGAAGTGTCAGAACCCCAATCAAGAACTTCTAGAGAACTCATTTTGAATATAACATTAAGCTCATCAGTTTAGGTGCCATAAAATAGATATTTTAAGATTTAAACTTCAAGATGCCAAGGAGTTTGCTTGTTAGGGAGGAAAAACTAACACATAGGAAAATGATAGAGGTATTCCTATTTTCTATTTAATATGTGTGTCTTATAGTCTCTATAAAGTTATATTAAGTATACAAATAGCCCTATCAAAAGAATAAATCTTGGAAGCATCAAGATCTATCCATCTTTGAAATGTGCAAAGGTAGTCTCTACTTTGTTGCTACAAGGCAGAGATGGTACGTTTTACTCATGTATAGTTCTGGAGTACTTCCTTGCTTTTTCTCATCATGTATCTTTGTGCAATTGCTACGCATCTTGAAAAATACTTCAAAATCAACATAACTCAATTTTTGCTACAAGCATCAAAGCAGTAGCAGTTAAGCCCAGAGATGCTAGTTAATATTTAGGGATATCCAGTTTAAATGACCACACTATGAAAAATTGTCCAAGCTTTGGTTTACAACCTTAACATGAATAAATCAGTGTTCTATCAGAAGACGGCATTATCATGCTCCCTGTCTATTCCTCCCAGCCCAAGAGCCGCATGACTAATGCCACTAGGCTGAAATCTCTTCCTTCTAGGAATGATATTTCTAGGTAAAGACTGAGGACAGCAGCAAGATGATGTGTGTGTGGTTGTCATGGTGGTGGTTGGGGCAGGTAAGGATTTGGAGAGTAGTGCAATCTCTTTTTATGAGGCCCTTAGAGAGGCAAATATTAGACTGTTCGCAGAGTTCATTTTCTCATGAACAAATACAGTTATCATCCAAGAGGCTCTTTAAAAGAAAAACAAGGAGACTTTCAGTAATCTCCTCTTGTCAGACTTTGCATAACAGAAATGTATCAGTGAAAGATGAAAGGCCAACTCGTGAACATAAAATAGAATGACTCGAGGTGATTCAGGCAGAAGAGAACACAGTCATTGTTGGTAAATGAAGGTTAATGATAGCTTTGCACCGCCTGGAATTTTGTAGCATGCATATTTTGGTGAATTATAGCTAGGCTGTATCATCATTTGTGACCTATATATAAGGGAGTCAAAGGGAAGTAGGTCTCTGCATTTTATTGTTACCAGAGTTTTTTTTTTTTTTTTTTTTTTTTTTTTTCTGATTAGAGCCTTCCCCTGCACCCTGTCAAGCAATCACTAGACTTAAAAAGAAATATTCGGAGTTAGAGTTCCCCCAGAGACTGTGATAACATCGACCAGCCACAAAATGATTAAAGAGAAGTAGCTGTAGCAGTCATCTACACATGCCAATAGAGCCGAAGGGGAGGGCTTTACATTTTTTTTAACATAGATTTATTTACTTCAAAAGTTTTTTTTTTTTTTACCTTAAAAATTATCGATAAAAGTTTTTGCATTTCACCTCAAAAGATGGTACAATATCACTGCTGACAGTCCATTTACCCAGAGACTGACTTTATACTAACAAATATGGTGTTCAGATTGTCAGCAAAACTAAAATGAATGGGCTGAGCAAAATTCAAACGGATCTTGGGCCTATCATCAATCAATTAAGCTCTTCCTGGCACTCGTAGGTTAATATCAAAGTGTACAATACAACCTCATCCATTTTATTTAGCATTTTTTTGTGTGTGCCATCCCATAAAACATTCTATACAGTCTTCCTTATAGACTAAACTAGATTTCCCTTCTAGATTCTAGAGCGACTCCAACAGTGACAAAGCAGAACTTGAGGAAATGTGACCGGGAGCTTTATTTTGGGTCTCTGGGTGAAGGGCCGGTGACCCCCAAACAGCCCAATTCAAAGATGAAAGCCTGAAAGGCAAAGAGCCATAGAAGGGAGGGAAAATGTCAGCGAGAAGGAGCAAACCACCCAGAAAACTCAACCTCAGCTCCAGTAATTCAGTCCAATTCCATCGCCATAGAAGATTGAGCAGAGAGAAATGTGGTGGGATTAACTCCACAAGCATTTCTGAAAGCCAGAAGGTCACTCTGAAAAAATAATTCCAACATGGATTCTAATTTATCTGATTTGGTTTCCTTCACCTCAAAGGCATTAAATTCAAATTTCATTCAAGACGAAAGTCAATCTCATTATCGTAATTACAGAACTAGCCGTTTTTGCTGTGTACGATTCTATTTGGCAGAAAAGAGCCTGAGCTTAACGTGCCCCACTGGGATAAAAACTTGTGCTTCAGTAGGAAGCAAGAAAGCGTAACAGGAGAATGGTGATTACAAACTCTGCTTTCTGGTGTGATTATATAGCTTGTAACATTGGAGCAATGAGAAGGGGCATCCAAATTTTAGCACATATCTTACTTCAAAGATTCCAAAGGTAAACGAATCCTCGATAACATTTATTCCTGATCTGAGTGCTGCATACCCCTGGGGATAGGGTGGGGACCACAGGTTATTGCAAAGGGGTCCATAAATCCACGTGACTGTATTATTAGTAGAAAGTATATTGTCACATACATAGGTATTATTTTAAATACATATATATGCAATTAAAACAAAATCGTACTGGAGTTCCCCCTGTGGTGTGGTGGGATTGGCCACGTCTTCACAGCGCCAGGACCAAGGTTGGATCCCCTGCCTGGCAAGGTGTTGCTGCAGCTGCAGAGACGGTTGCAATTGCAGCTCAGATCTGATGCTTGGCCTGGGAACTTTATATGCCATGGGGTGGCCAAAAAGAAAAAAGAAATAATAGAAATTTTTTCACAAATGTGACTGGGTTTATAATGTTGCTTTTTAGCATTAGTTACTTTTAAAATTAATAGCTATTACACAAAGTGAAAATGGGTCTTCAAACATATAGGGATAACAGCTTTATTCATAACTGCCCCAACCTGGAAATAGTTCAAATGCCCATTGACAAGAGAATGTGCACGTAAATTGTGGTATAGCCATGTAAAGGAATAGTGCACAGGAGTGAAGACAGACAAACTACAGATACATAGAACCACATGGATGAATTTCACAGAGATGATATTGAGAAAGAAAGAAAAAAAAAAAAAAAGGCCAAGAATATACTATGTGATTCAATGTAGTTAAGAACAGACAAAACTATTTGATGACCATGGAGTCAGAACAATAATTTCTCCTTCCAGGGACTGTGGAAAGGGACATAAGCAAACTTCTACGGTGCTTTGAAACATTCTGATGGAGTGTGTAAAACTGTATCCAGCTGTGCACTTAAGATCGATGGGCTTTGTATTCTTTTCTATATGTATTTATGCCTGTTTCAAACCGTGTTACCAAATTCTTCGGCTCTGTCCCATCGAGGGGTGGGATCTTATATCCTATCCCCTTGAATCTGGACTAGACTTGGGATGCATTTACAGTCGATAGAATGCATCAAAATTGAAGTTTTGTGACTTCCAAGACCAAGTCATAAATAGCACTCAGCTTCTGCTTTTTGCCTGAACTATTTGCTCTGGAGTCATGAGCCATGGCGTTAGAAGTTCCAATACCCTGCTGCCGCCATGCTGTGAGGAAGCCCTGGCTGCGAGGAAATACCATAGGTAGGTGCTCAAGTTGACAGCCCCATTGAATTAAGCCTCTGAGCCATCCAAGTTCAGACACGGGACACATAAGATACCTCTAGATGATTCCAGCCTCCAGCTCTTGAGTGATAGCCCTCAACCCTGGGTGTTTGAGTCTTTTGAGCTGATTTCCAGACATTTTGAACCAGAGACAAACCATCCCTGCTATGTCCTGACCCACAGACTCTATGACCTTGACCTTAGTAAAGTGCTTCCTTTTACACCATCAAGTTTTGGAATGGCTTGTTATGCAGGAAGACAAACCGGGACAAGCTTTGATAACTGAACAAAACCCAAAGCATTTTAAAAAACGGGCTGTCAAACTCAAGGAATTTGAGAACAAGCATCAGTCAGGGTTCTTTGGAAGCAAGCAACAAAAACCAACACTGACTTACTTAAGCAGAAGAATTTTTGGGGAGAAGACGGAGCTGGAAAGATCTAAGGGAATTACAGATAATCTCACTCGTGAAGGCCCTCAGGGAGCCAGGCTAGTAGGGACTGATGAAGGGTTTCTTCAGGACTCAGTCCCTGCTAAGAATGTGCTGGGACCACAGTCAGTCACATGACAGTCTGATCTGTCAGCTCAGACGGGGCTACGTGCCCACAACTTGTCTAGCAGGTCAGGCACAGTTTTCTGCGGCTTCCCTTAGACCAGCACAAAGCAGGGAAGGTACACGTACCCTTAGGGAAATCAGGGTGCACTTACTTACAAAAGGAGGAATAGCTTTGGGGCATCTGAACCCACATTGTATGGAACCAGTGATTTGCTGACATTTTCGAGAGGCTGCCGCTTTCATGTTCTCACCAGATTTATTCTGGAATTAATATTACTCAAGGGTGACTGAGGTGGATGAGTTTTCCGGTGGCTGTTCAGGGTTAGGCTGCAGCTTTATATCTTTCCTGCTTCATACTTGCATACTTGATGTTGTCCTGGGTATGGAGCGCCTGTCAATGAGTTCTTCTTCATTGGATCCACAGTCAAAGTCATGGAGCTTGTCTCTGTCTGAAGCCAACTTATACCTTTACACATCAGTGGTGGCGGAGGTAAAAGCAGTAGTCATAGTAGACTTGCAGTGTCACACCCAGCCCCGCCCCCCACCTGACCCTCCACCCCTGTCCCTGGCCCTGACCCCCAGCCACTGCGACTATTAGCTGCTAATGACAACCAGCTTCTCCTAACCCCAGAAAACATCCTTCAGCTGGTGGGAGGCCTCAGTCAGTGACTAAGGACAGCACATAACAAAGGTTGGCCCTTTGCCTAAAGGGGTGATAACTGCTGTGTGGCTTGTGCTCCAGAGCCCACTTCCTGTGCATCTGAGCCGCTGTAGTGACAACGCTAGTCCTTAACCCACTGTGCCACAAGGGAACTCCTGAGATTATGTTCTTAATATCACTCTCAAAAGACTCTTCATCTCAGGCTCTGCTTTTCAAAATATCCAACTTAAAAACACTAGCCTAGGTCAGGGGTTCTCAAACTTGGGCATGCTTGAAAATCACCTCCACGGCTGGTTAAAACATGGGTCACTGGGCTCCAATCTCAGAATTTCTGATTTAGTGGGTCTGGGGTGGGGCCTCAGAATTTGTATTTCTAACACATTCCCAAGTGATGCTGATGTATCTGGCCTGGGCACCTCACTGGGAGAATTATTGTTTAAGCAACGGCGAAGTTGGTATGATTTTAAACACTGGACTGGCCTCTTCTAGATCCCTTTCCTATGGCAAAAATATTTTGCCGAGTATTTGGGCTGAAGAGCCTGAAGTTCGTACTTAACTCCTTTTGGTTAGGACTTGAGTAAAAACACAAATGCTATTTAGAATACATAAATGCATTCTGGGTTTTTTTTTTTTTTGGTCTTTTTTAGGGCTGCACATGTGGTATACGGGAGTTCCCAGGTTAGGGGTCAAGTCGGAGCTGTACCTGCTAGCCACAGCCAGAGCAACACGGATTCTCTGACCCATGGAGCATGGCCAGGGATCGAACCCGCTTCCTCATGGATACTACTTGGGTTCATTACTGCTGAGCCACAACAGGAACTCCCAACACATTCTGTTTTTATCCACTGTGTTTTAGCTCTATTGCCTTAGCGTTTACTTAGCTAGTTAGCTAGTTATTTAGAAGAGCTCTGAGGAAAATGGAAATAAGGACAAGAAAGTTCTGATGAGGACAAAACATTCAGGAAATCCCATCACATTGTTGCCAACTTATCACAGAATCCTTTGTTCAAATAAAAACTGCAGAGGAAGCCCACTTTATAGAACCATGTGGGAAAGATCCAAAAAATGCATCAGGGCCGAGTTTGAAAAACCCTGGTCTATACATTGGCTGGGTTGGCCGGTCCAAAGAGGTCTTCAGCTATTTTGCAGTTTGATCTGGGACTGGTCTGCAGCTGGTTCCATATGGCACATTTGTTTAGAGGAAAGAGACCAACCATATGATTTCGCTGGGAAACCAGAGCCCCCCTATTGGATTTCAAGATCTGCAGCCTACTGCTGCGAAAACATGCGTTATGAAAGAAAACAGGATTTGGCTCCATTGTTTATATAAATGATGCTTAGAGAAATCCATGTTAGAGGAATACCAATGTCACGGGCCATGTACGAATTTTTGGATGTTTTCCCTTCTGTGTGTTTCACGGTCTTGCTTTTTATTCCAGTTAAAAGGCTCTGGCATATGAAAATGCTTAAGTAACTACACACTGCCGCCTGCGATGGCTTAGTTTTGATGGATGATGTGGGATTGCAAAGTAATGCTTTTAACTTAAATCAGTTTTAAGTGAATATGTTTTACACATTTATGCTCCAGAATTGGAAAAAAGCTTTTCTTTTTTTTCCTTCCTAGCAAACAGCACTTCTTGAGACACTCCCACCGGTCGGGGAGGAGGACTTTTTCCCTTGTTCAGACCAGGAGAGAGTGTTTACTTGTATGGCCTTCAAACTGCTGCAAGTTTAGGGTCCACAGGCTGCTGTCTTAATGAAGCAGTTAATGATGTGTGAATTATAGATCCTGACAACCCCTTTAATAAAAACAACAGGACTGCATCCGCAGTATCCTGTGGCCACTAAGTAATGACAGACTGTCTGCTTAACGTAAAGCAGTATCTTTAAATCAAGCGCCATTGTTGCTTGGCGGCAGAGAACATTCCTAGTCAACACTGGGAAAGAGTGAGAGTCTAGAAGGGGGAGGCACAGGACACTTGGTTTCCATCCAACTGGGGGCGGGGGTGGGGCTAGGCGTTCAGGAGCCAAAGAATGTTTAGAGATGCTGCAGGATCCTGAACAGGCAGTAGTTGTTTAGACCCTTTGCTTTGGCTGCTTCGCATTCCTGGGAGGTGCCCGTTATTGCAGAGGACTGTGTGATGGATGTTTTAATAGCTGAAACGTTGCCCTCTTTTCCCTCCTGCTCCCCCTTCTCCCCACTGGAGACACAGGAATGCTAGCTTCCCAGTGGATTTTCAAAGAGCCGATTGTCTGTTCTGAATGCTGACTGCTGTTTGATTGGGGTAAGGCGCAGGCCTGCATTCAGCCAGAAGAGCAATGCCGGAGCCCAGCTGTGGAGCGAGGCACTTGCTGGTCGCTGACCTGGACGGTCAGAATGCATGAAAGCGAGGCTTGTGCGGGGCTGAAAAATAAACCTCAACCTCCACAAAGCCTTTTCTCCATTTAATTTGGTGGCCACTTAAGGAAAAGTGAATTCACTTTCAATCTCTGAATAGACACTGGATTTGGATTCACAGGCCAAGGTCCAATCTCTTTATCATTATCCCTGGGATCAGAAGATCCAAATCTGTCTTGTTTGGGCAGGGGTGGTTTTCCTTTAACAGGTTCAAGGAACTATTTGTCTAACCCTCACCATTTGAGGTGATAGATTGCAAAGCGAAGAGAATAGCCTGCATTCACCAGGGAACACAAACCTTTCCGTGTGTTCCCAGAGCTCCTGGATCAGCCTGGCAGTGAAATCAAGGCAAACTGAAAGGGCTTTGACATGCAAATCAGGCTCCAGGCATTCTGCTGGGTGGGCTTCAGAGAAGCATGCCTTGTCTGCTGGGAAAGACTCCCTGACTGGGTGGGGTCTAAGTGGGCCAGGCCTGCCTTCTCCTGGGAGAAGCACCTGGGGAGAAGGGATGGAATTAGCCCAGGGGAAGCTTCGTTTTGGGAGAGAGGAGCATAGGGAAAATTAGGCAGATTGGCCAAGTTGGCCAAGTTATTGGTTGACCAGTTGTCCTGGTTTGCCAGGGTCTTGAGGGGTTTCCTGGGATATGGGACTTCAATGCTAAAACCAGAGTTGGTTATCCTACTTGAAGGTGCTTTGCTGCCCTTAACTTTCTCAGCTGGAAAGCAAACAGGACCATTGTCATTGTGGAAACACTGAAATCCACTGTGAACCTCCAGAAGCTCTTTATAATCTGTTTCTTAGCCCTCCTTCATTGAGCTCTGTATCTTTTCTGTAGAGTACTACAAGTAGCAAAATTAACAGTTATATTTTCTTTCCTTTTTGTCTCCAAGTTTCCTCCCATGGGGAGAAGAGTAATAATGTTGAGGTGGCTGTCTGTGGGAGAAAAGGGATGGAGAATCTACTTTAGTTATTAGGGGCCTACTATGTGCCAGGTGCCAAGTTAAATATTTCATGCTTATTATTCATTGATACCTTCAGTGTAGGTGGAATTTTGCCTTTGTAGATGATGAAATAAGGAGCTGATAGGTTAGGTATAATTCTCCTAACTTCACTTAAGTAGTGGATCTGACGACAAAACTGTGTGAGGTACCCACTGCCTCTTAAAAAGTTACAGATGACTGAGGGATGGAATAGACTTTTCCTGAACTGGACACTTTATTTATTATTATTATTATTTTTTACTAAATGTTTTAAAAATTCTTTTCATTATGTCTTATTACAGGATATTGAACATTGTTCCCTATGCTATTCAGTAGGACCCTGTTGTTTATCTGTTCTTTAGATAATGGTTTGCATCTGGTCATCCCAAATTCCCAGTCTATCCCTTTCCTGCCTTCTCCCCCTTGCCAGACCCTTTACAGACTTTCTAAAATGCTGTTTATTGAATTCCACATAGATTTGCATAACTATCATAAAAGTATAAATTGTTGTAAAATCATTTGCATATTGATAAAATAATATGGAAAGAAAAAATTTCCTTCTTAGTCCCCCTTACTCCCCAGAGGCAACCCCTGCATCCAGTTTCTTGTATACCTTTTTGGGTATTTCCACGTCGCTATCTTTCCATTTTAGTACACAAAGGTCTTGCTTTTTTGTTTCGTTTTGTTTTGTTTTTAGGGCCACCTACAAGATCCCAGGCTGGGGTTTGACCCAGAGCTGTAGCCGCTGGCCTACACCATAGCCATAGCAATGCCAGATCCATTTGAGCTGCAGCTGCAACCTACACCACAGCTCACGGCAACACCAGATCCTTAACCCATTGAGTGAGGCTAGGGGTGAAACCTGCCTCCTCAAGGATACTAGTCGGATTTGTTTCCCCTGAGCCATGATGGGAACTCCCCTTATTCAGATATATGGTATTCTAGCATATGAATATATCACACCATTTAAAGTTTTCTGTTAAGGACATTAAGAAAGTTTTCATTTTTTTTCCCCATTACAAATAATACCATGATACACATTCTTACACACTTAAGTTTATACCCTTTTGTGGGTATATCTAAAGGTCAGACATCTAGAAGAGCTATGTACCCTTAAACTTTTGGTAGATATCACCAAAAAGCTGTTCAAAATTGTGCTAAGTTTCATACCATCCAACATGATATGGAAGTCCTTGTTTTTCTCCCATCCTAGAAATCACAGCGTTAGAAAATGTTCTCACATTAACCAAGCTGGTCATTAAAAAAAAAAAAAAATTTCATTTTTGCTTTAATTTGCATTTCTTTATGTGAGCATTTGCATATCTTTTTATCTGTTTATTGGGCAATAGTATTATCTTGCAATAAATGTGTACCTGTGCCAGGAATGGGGGTAGGTGCTAAGAATGAAAAAATGAACAGGGCAAGACCCCCGTCTTCAGGTTCCTCGCAGTCTATCAAGACACATAAACAAAAGCTGGTACCATGCAAGAGACTCATATAGAATATCGTGGGAGTCCAAAGAGCTGTATGTGCAATTCTCCCAGGATGGGTCAAGGTCAAGGGTGTGGATGAGCTGATCTTGAAGGTGGCTTAGGAGAAATAAAAGAAGTTTTGGAGATGGGCAGATTGGGATCCTGACTCTTGTTGTTTACTGTGCTATCTTGGGCAATTTCTTTGACCTCCCTGAGTTTCAGTTTCTTTACCTGTGAAATGGGAATTACGCTGCTGCCGCTGCTGCCGCCGCTCCTTCCCTCTCCCCCCTCCACTACCTCCTCCCCCCCCTTCTTCCTCCCCCTTCCCTCTCTCTTCCCTTCTCTTACTCCCCGCCCCCCACACTTCCTCCTCCTCCTTCATCTTTTCAAGGAAAAAGAAACTTCTTTTTGAGGCCCCAGGGCTCTGAGGTTCAGTTGGAGGCTGCCCTGCAAGGGAAGAAGGAGGCAGTGGAAATAGCTGGGGATGTAGGTGAACACCCTCTTGATCATCTTGTTGCCGTTTTACTTCCTGGTGAGCAGGTGATGAGAGAGGTCAGTGGTGCTGTCTGTAGGCAAAGCACCAAGTGCAGGGTAGACTCTTGCTGAATGTTGTTGTTGAGAGTTCTGCCATCCTCCCACTGGTTTCCCACAAAAATCAGATGCTGCTGGTCAGGTGAGGTGTCCTCCTTGTCTTGGACGTTGGCTTTGACTTTCTTGATGGCGTCACCGGACTTGACCTCAAGGGCGATGGTCTTGCCTGTCAAGGTCTTCATGCAGACCTGCATCTCTGTGTCCTTGTTGAGAGAAAAAGTGGAATCATGCTTCTCAGTTCAGGTCGTTAGGAGCATGACCCGAGGGAATGCTAACGTGCAAGTCACTGCTCCATTTGAATTGCATTCATAAGAAGAAAACCTTCCTGTGTGATAACTGGCTTCCCTTATATTTGAGTTGGGGTACTTCCAAACTCAGCCAGTTTTGAGTTTTCAAATAGAAAAATGAGAGGAAGAGTGACTTCAGAGCCTGGATCTGCTCATTGTGGAAATATCTTCAAATGACGTACTGCTCTTCTTGTTACGTGGTGTAGCTGATGAACACTTAGACCATCAAGGGCCATAATTTTTAGAAAAAAAGCCTACAAAACGACGAGAAGGAATGCTTTCCTGCCAATGTACATGGAAGATGAAAGAGGACGGAATCACAGACTGTGATTTGGAAAGGCATGAAAGGCGTGAAATGTTAGAGCACCTTCAGCACCAGCTGAAGGTCTTTATCAAAGACATCAAGCTAACTGCTCAAGACCATGTTGAATGTCTAGATACTGTGAAAACAGACATAGACTCTTCCAGATACTGCTACTTTTTAAGTTTCCATTTAATTTACACATATTTATTGACTTGCCCATTCTCTGGGGTGACCTCTGGGAGACCTCAGGCTGCGAGAACTTTTCTTTTTAGCTCTGGAAGGCCACAGGTTGAGTTCTCACTTGCACAGACATTTGTTTATCCTTTTAACCTTGAAAGAGACCATTTGAATGACTTCCAGCGCGTTTTGGTACTTGGGGAAGATCCACTTTGTCGTTTGCTGCTCTGTGAGTGTCTGCAGAGGGACGGTGTTCCCACGTGGGCTGCCAGAATGACGCCTAGATAACAAAGAGCCCACCCACTTCCAGGAGTTAGCGCACGTCACACTCAGGAAGATTGCGTGTGGGAGGCTAGGGCTAAACTCATCACTTGTGTGCCTGAATAAAAGGTGTGTTCTAGGCACTGGGTGGTTTGCCCTCAGTATAGCCAAATTCTTTCTCATGTTGTTCAAGAGTGGATTATCACCTGCAGGGAATGGAGGACTTTTTCTTACCTGTCAGCCACCCCGCAGTCTCCTAGAGCTAGAGCTCAAGGTGGGCTGAAAGTGGTAATCTTCCCCAGTGCTCACTGCCTTCCCATAAAGACCAATGCCCAAAGTAACGACAAGATTAGAGTGACATTTTTTTTTTGGCCATGTCCATGGGATGTGGAATTTCCAGGGCTAGGTTTTGAACACACATCATAGCTGTGTCCTGAGCCACAGCAGTCTCAATGCCCGATCTTTAACCCACTGAAAGAAATTATTATTATTATTATTTGGCAATGCTCATGGCATGACAGAGACTTTTTAAAGGTCATTTTGATCCAGTAGAGCCTACCTACAGTGACTATACACATCTTGAGAAGGGTTGCTGAATTGTTACACATCTCGCATGTAATTTGAATTTTTTTTTGCTTTTTGCTTTTTAGAGCTGTACCCGCGGCATATGGAGGGTCCCAGGCTAGGGGTCGAATTGGAGCCACAGCTGCCAGCACACGCCAGAGCTACGGCACCACAGGATCCGAACCGTGTCTGCAACCTACACCACAACTCATGGCAACGCCGGATCCTTAACCCACTGAGTGAGGCCAGGGATGGAACCCACAACCTCCAGGTTCCTGGTCGGATTTGTTTCCGCTGAGCCATGACGTGAACTCCTGAAATAAATTTTGAATGCAAAACTCAGGCACAATCCTTGTATTTTGAAATTAAAAGACCTTTGTAGACTTTCTGATTGCTAATTCTAGATAAATTAACCAAAGCTCCACTTTTCTTTCTCGCTCGCTCCCTGCATCTGCTTTGAGCGCTCTCATTTTGCTAGGGTTTTCAGTACCTAGTTGATCTGATTATATTGAATCCAACCCTGCCTAATAACAAGAGAGGGAAGATTGTCTTCCCTTAATGGTGCCAGAACGTATGTCTGGTACCCACGGGAACTCAAAAGAGAGAATCAGCCTGAAAAATCTCTGGAAAACTCTTCAGGGTGTTGGACAGGCTCTTAGGTGGTGCTTACTGGAAGCTATAGAAATCGTGAGACTGAGCTCGAAGCAATCGATAAATCAAACGTAACATCTGAGGTAGTTTCAGAGCATTCCCCGGGAAACTTAGCTTCCTCTGTTCCTCCTCAATCACTTAAAACAGAGCTCTTTGTCTTGGCGGTTGATGAGTAGGTATAAAAGCAATTCCAGAGCCAACTGTCAGATAAAGCCAATTCAATTCGTGCCCTATAAAGACAAGGTCGTGCACCACATAGAAGCGCTTTTAGATTGGGTTTGAGTAAACCTAGATGAAGAAAAGCTTGTTTTAAACAAAGACAGAGAAACCCACCTCACCTGAGAATATACAGGGATCAGAAGGTGTCCATTTCTGGTGGGGACGCCAGCAAATCACCCCATTTCCATAATGACTTCGTTCCATGATTGAATACAATGGCAACTTTAACGGTGACTGCAATAACAGTTTCTCATGAAAAATTAACAAAGAATTTATGGAAATGTAGGAAAGTCCCAAAGCAATTAGCTTAGATTTCTCTAGAGTCTGAGAAAAGCCTGGATAATTGCATGCAGAAACTGCATAAAGTAGCTATTTTCATTATCGCTGGATACAGAAAAGTCCATTTTCATCACAATGGGATATAATGATGTTAAAGCTAACAGGGAGATACGTTTAAAAAGGTTACAACACAGTTTACCAAATGGTTTGATTTATGGAGAGATATGCTTAAGATTACCGTTAAGGGGACTGGCGAGGTTACCCTTGAAATTTCCAAAGGCTCCTATATGATAGGAAAATATATTACAGTTTCTGAAAGCTAATTGTACATTACTACAAGGATGCACAAGGATGAATTTAATTTGTCTCAGAATTGAGAGCTGAATTGTACTCCAAGCTGCCACATGAATATCCATTCTGATTCGACTCTGTGGTAAATTGGCTATTATGGATGTTTATAGGTGCACTTAAGCCTGGGGTCCTCTCCTTGAATCTCTTAGAAACTCTGAGGTTCTGGCGCCCAGTGGAAGCAGAGGCAACTTTCAGAAAATGCACAGAGCCTTTACTAGGCTCACAAAGAGATTGAATGTCACTATTTAAATGTCACGATTTTCAGTAAAATCAAATGAAAGGAAGAGCATCATCTTTCCTTCTGAAATTCATTCACAAGCCCTGGCAGTTTAATGACTCTTCCTAAGTCCAAGAAAGCCAGCTTCTCCTTGGCTGTGTGTAAGGCAATGGGGAAAGTGAGTTTTTATCAACCTCTAGCGTCCTCTGCAATGTCACACACACACACACACACACACACACAGAGGTCTGGATATCCTTTTCTGTCTATAAAAAGCTGTAGTTAAGGCTGTGCCTGGGATTCGAATGATTCTTGAAACCATTAAATACATTCTTGCTCTGAAGTGCACAGCATATTAATAACTTTTGTTAGCTGCAGTGTCAAAAGAATCATACAGTCTCGATCTTATTTGGTAAACACTCCCTGTTTAAAGAGAAGAAGAAAGAAAAAGAAGAAAGAGATTATTTAAGTGTTTCCAACAAAAGCCTCAGCAGAGGTCCTGCTCTGAATGGACACTGCTGCCTGGGGACAAATGTCAACACAGTTCAAGCTTTGTTAAAAGGACTGAAAAGATCGGCGAGCTTGCACATGGGCACACTTATGGTCAGCATTAAGAAAATCAATCTAAAATAACAAAACTGCATTCACATCACAGCTTGGCCAATACACTTCCAGCAGATGTGACAATCATATTTTGACAGTTCAGATAGTTGATAATGGATGGCAAAAGCAATTTCTCTTTGATGTGGGACCTGGGTTTATGCAATTACAACTTCTCTGTTTGCCTGGGCCACATTAAGGATGCAAAAAGCAGAATAAACAGAAGCCAGTATCTTGGTATAATCAATGCAAAATGATGCAAGTCCCATCAGTATCATTCCAGTCTACTTTTAATTTTTCTTCGCTGCTGCATTTAATAATAGCCCCAAGAATAAATTAAAATTCCTGCAGTCCTTTTGCTTCCCAGCTTACCATCTTTTGCCAGCCTCTTTTGTCATCCCAAACACATTTTTTTTTAAAAGCACATTATTCACCTGGTTAATGAAAGCAAGGAAAGAAGAGTGAATAGAAAGCTTCATTGAAAATGGAACCAGCATTTCACTCAAGCATTCTGAGTAGCTCTGATATGAGTAGCCCTTGTACCTGAAACTTCTGGACATCTCCCATTCTGCCAGGTCAAATGGAGCTGTTCCTTGGGGGAGAGTTTAAAAGTACTTGTAACATGTTTTGGTTTACAGATTACCAATTCTGCTGAGCAACAGAGAGACATATTTGGGAGTCGCATAAACAAATACATTCCACTGTGCTGTGGATTAACCTAAAGTGACACATTTATTTAAAAATCTGCCTACTACTTGTCCTCATTGATTAAATGCCCTTAAGAAAGTAAGTCTGATGAAATGAAAGCCATTAAGATGCAGCACACCTCCTCCACTCCTTTTGATGGTTGACACATTCCCTAGAGTGGGAGATTGGACGGCTGATAAGCTAACACTGAATTATAAGCACTTTGTGGAATGTCACCGGCAAATGAAAGATCTACTGTTTTGCTTGCAAAGCAGCCGTATGCCCTAATAGCACAAAAATGGACACGGTGCAGAATTATTTCATCCTCTGTGCTTGGAATACAAACGAATGTGTACACTGTGCGTGCATGTTCACGGCTGAGACTTAACAGTCCCATTGATCGTGAATATAGAAGGGCCCGCCGAGGACTCTGTCAACGTTGTCAGAACTCCAGCGGGCATCGGGTGACTTTGCTGAGGCTCATTACCTGAGCTTTAGCAGTTTGGGAGGGCAGGGTGTCTGGGGGGATGACGAGGGTGGTGCTGGGGGGAGGGGGGAGAGGTGAAATGGAAGAGTCTCTTCTGTTTGGAATGAGAGGCATAAACTGCATTTGAGGTGTCGTGAAAAGGGTGCCAAAGATGGAGTTGAAGCTCTGTCTTTTCCTTACTTGTCTGATGGCGTCGAGAAAAATCGCCTCCATTTGCTGCGCTTCCAGTTTCTTTGGCTGAAAAATGGGGCTAATAATGTTTCTTTTTTTTTTTATTGGATTGTTGAGAGAATGGTGCGGAATAATGTACAAGAATGCGCTCTGTAGACTGTTATGTCACCATACAGAGACCAGGGGTCACTACTGGCTGCGGTGAATGAGAGCATGGGGAATGGGCAGAAAGGCCACTGTGGCCCCTGGTTCTCTTGTCTGGTTTCAGGCAGCACTGGTGTGGACCCTCTTTGCAGACTGTTCCTGGCTGGACCAAAAAAACCTAGAAAATCTGGAATACATAGAATTTAGCCTTCAATCTAAAGGGCATAATGGATGTTTAGGAGGTTTAAGAGGATTAAAGATCAATCATACTGTCTAAAATAAAAACAAGGGCACCCTAAAAGGCAGCGAAATATTAGTACATTTTGGAAATGCTTTGACATCAAATCAGGGCGCAGGCTGGAGGAATATTCAAACTCTCCTTTTGTTGCTGGTTCTTTTCATGAGCAGCCAAAAAAAATCTTGAAACCATCTTCAATGGGGTGTCAGTTTTAGGTCTGACATCCAAAGCAGTATTATTTTGCCTTCAAATCTCTATCTCTGGCTTTGTGCGCCAGGAACAGATATATTTTTTTTCAAGCATTTTTAAATAATGTTATTTGTTCCAAAATGTCTTTGGGTTGGATCAGGAATTATTTGCATCTGGGCAGGCTCATACTCACCTCTAGAGATTTCGTAGAACTTTCTCTCTGAGGCTGACTCCAGAGCAAGCCATTCCAATCCGAAACTCTCAGAGTGGGTGATAGGGACAGTCTTGTTTTGCCCTTTGCAGTATGGCGGCCACACAATGAACGCAATTCTAGTTTTGGCTTAGCCATCTGCTGGCCATGTTGCTGTTTTATCTAGGATTTATCTCTGAACTTTTAAAAATAATCGTGACAATAGTAACAATCATGATGATAACTTTTAATTACTGAGTATATGTACCAAGCATTTTTATAACGGTTAATATGTTGTAGTATCTGCTCTAATTCTCCTAAGAACTTGATATATTGGGTTTTATTATCATGTCTGTGGTATAGATTAAATCTCTTGCTCAGAATCCACAGTTGATAGGGAGTTGCCATTGTGTGTGTGTGTGTGTGTGTGTGTTTGTGTCAGCAGCCACAGTGGGATGGGCAGCAGTCCCAGCTGGCACAAGTGATAGGAAATGTGTGTTTTGACCTGTCTGGGCTTGTGTCCCAGATTGTGTCTGTTCGTCTCCGTTCTTTGCTCACCCTCTTCCTTTCCTGCTTTAATTCCCGACCGTCTTCTCCTGACTATCCTTCATCTTGATTTCGGTGGAAAACATTCTGAAGTGAAAGTGACTGGTAGGGGGAGGAGTCTTGAGAGGAGGGAGCAAAGAAAATCAATGCTCCGGTGCTATTTGTAGGCAGCTGAGATTCTGTTCCTCTGATTTAGCTAAGTGCTTTGCTGTAGAACCGACTGATACACACAGATGCTTTAGCCAATGTCCTATTGCCCCCAAGGGAATAAACTAGGTACGCGGGAGCCAGATGGAACTTGGGAGCCAAGATGGAATCTAGTGAACAGGTGAAAGGTGAGCTCATGTTTAGTCTCTAGGACTAGGGAGATGACCCTGCCCAAGTCAGATCCCAGGCACGGGCTTTGGCTGGAGCAGAAACCCTAATGACAGAGGAGCAAAAAGCAAAAAGACTAGTTTTCAAAAGAGAATTGGAGTGAATTCTCTCAATCCTGTAGTGGGAATCATTTGGGGTTATTTCTGCTGTGAGGGCCACTTTACACTGAGGTTTTGAAAACTGTTTGGTGGCATTCAGAGTCACCACTGTGCTTGCCTGGACACCTGGGCATCACTGCCCAAACTCTGACCCCAGCCCCCCACCCCGGGGGAGGCACTTCTTCTTTCAGAAGGAGTGCAGCTCTGAGTCAGCACTGAATGGGGAAAACTGCAGCTCTACGACCTGGACACTTGGCTTCTGACATCTTGAGCTCTTCACTTCTCTCTTACATTTGACTGCATGCCTAGATGTCACCTGAAACACAGAAACTATTTCTGCCCCAACTGCTCCATCATGCGCCATTTACACATACATTTTCATGTCTTCATAACTGGCTCAACACAATTTTAAGCAAAATCTGGCCTTATCCAGTTCATTCCATGTGGCTCTCATCCCTGTTTTTCGCACATGCAGAAGACTATAGAACAGGTTGGACATAACAATAAGAAGGTAGAAATTCCACTGAGAGGGGTTAGTAACCCATGGCATCAGAAACCATGAGAGGGAGGCTTTGAGTGGTTTATCAATGTCAGAGGAAGCCAGAGATCGAATTATATCTTAATATGCACAGTTGGATGTGTTTTATTATTTATAACACATATTTCATTTTTAACCCTCCTCTGAATGCTTTATCATTTTTCTGATGGGTCTCCCATCCTGCTCATCCCCTTACCCAGCCTCCTTCATTTAAAATATCATGAACTGCTGCCATCAGGCAGGCAGCTGCACACTGGGCCCAGCCATTGCTTTCCCTTCAGCTTCCATCTCAGAAATCAAATCCAGGTTTCTCAGCCGGGTTTTCCAGAGCTGAGCACTTGAAAACACACACACACACACACACACACACACCCCAAGAATTTTGGAGTTAATGGGTTATAAGCGGGCCTTGTACGTACTGAGGCGGTTCAGAAAATCAAAGATTGCGTTAAATATCTATTCCTCTGTGGCAGGCACTGTGCTAGGTACTGGGGGTACAGTGAGAATTCCCTGCCGTCGTGGAACTTACAGTCTTGTTAGGAAGACAGACAATAAGCAAGAGAATTCCAGGAGGGAACATACGCTGTGAAGGATGCAAATGGTAACATGGTGTGATGGAGAGTAAGGGTTGCTGTCCAGGGATGCTGCCCCTCAGAAGGGGCCAATTAAGCAGATTAGGGTGACATTAAGAAAATGTCAATTTCTAGGTCACTGTCATCTCATTTTTAAACTCTGTTGGCAAGTCTCCAGCCACTCATCTTTATAATATCAATAATGAGTCAGAATGTGTGGAGTTCATATGGAGAGTTTTCTTGGGAGGTGGATTAATTTTCTAGAGCTGCTTATATAACAAAGTACCACAGTCTGGGTGGTTTAAACAACAGACATTTTTATTCTTACAGTTTTGGAAGGTAGAAGGCTAAGATCAAGGTGTCGGCAGGGTCGGTTCACTCTGAGTCTCTCTCCGTTGTGGATTGTAGATTGCTGGTTTCCCTCCCTGTGTTCACGTGGTCTTCCCCTGTGCGCACACATCTGTCCTAATCTCTTCTTTTGAGAAGAATCCATTCACATTGGATTAGGATCCACTCTAGTGACCTCATTTTTAACTTAATTATCTGTTTAAAGACCTTATCTCCAGAAACAGTCACACTCAGATACTGGGGGTTGGAACTTTATCATAGGAATTTGAATGGACACAGTTCAGCCCACAAGGCAAGGAAGAAAACATTTGATTGTAGACCTCCTTGTGGATGCAGTTTGGGAAACATTATCCTATCCTCTGGGAACCTTGTAATGTGCTGCACCCCGGTGCCTAGAAATGTGACATCAGGTGACACACTGAGGAGTCATTTGGCCTTCCTCAGATGGACTGAACTCCAGGCTGAGTGAGCCTTCTGAGAACTTTGGGCCAGGCTAGAGCATCTTTTTAAAGAAGTTATACATCTATTATCTCAAAATTGGGAAGTGGATCCGACTACCTTTTCTAAGAACGGACAGCCAAACATTCTATGTCTAACTGAATACATATTAAGGAAAAGTAATCAAGGTAAATATTATAAAAATGATGCCCAGTTTTAGGAAAATCTGTTGACAAATTCATGCTTTTATACCACAGGAGGAAATCAATCAACAATCTATCAAGAACTGTGTGCTCAGCACTCTGGTAAGGGGAATCTAGAAATAGAATAATTGATTTATTCATTCATTTCTCAACAAGTTTTTCAAAAATGCAGATTCCTTTAGAAAGGAACTAGAAAATATAAGGAGCCAAGAAAATTCATTTGCAGAGACACAAGTTGAGTTGAAGGCATTGAAGGGCAGAATGAATAATGCAGAGGGAAGAATAAGTGACTTGGAAGACAGAGTAATGAAAATCAGCCAGTCAGGACAGTAGCACAAAAAATCAAATGAAAAAAACATGAAAGCAATATAAGAGATCTATGGGATAATATAAAGCAGACCAATCTATGCATAATAGGCATTCTGAAGGAGAAGAAAAAGAAAAGGGGATTGAAAATATATTTGAAGAAATTATGGGTGAGAACTTTCCAAATCTAAAGGAAACAGATATCAAGATACAGGAATCTCAGAGAGCCCCAAAGAAGTTGAACCCAAAGAGACCCACACCAAGACATTTTGTAATAAAAATGGCAAAAATTAAAGAGAGGATTCTAAAGGCATCAAGAGAAAAACAAAGAGTTAATTATAAAAAGGGAAAAGTTTGTAGACTGGAATATTCTACCCAGTAAGAACATCATTTAAAATAGAAGGAGAAATAAGGAATTTCTCCAACAAACAAAAACTAAAAGAGTACGGCAGTATGAAGCTCATTTTAAAAGAAATACTAAAATGTCTCCTCTAAATAGGAAAGAAGTAAGAAGACATAGGATGGAGGATATCACAGTTGAAAAGTAATCACTTAAATAATCCAGTATACAGATCTAAAAAGAAAAATAAAAACAAACAAAAAGACCTATTTGTAAAATGGACGTTAAAAATGTTTTAAATTGAAATACAGTTGGTTTACAATATCCAGTTAACTTCAGGCATACAGCACAATGATTTACCTATCTATATCTCTATTCTTTTTCAGAATTTTTTTCCTTATAGGTTATTATAAAATATTGAGTGGAGTTCCCTGTGCTCTAAGTAGGTCCTTGTTGGTTATCTATTTTAAACATAGTAGTGAGTACATGTTAATCCCAACCTCCCATCTCTTTTAATCCCAACCTCCCATCTCTTTTAACCCTTGGTAACTTTAAGGTTTCTATGTTGGTGAGTCCCTTTCTATTTTAGCAATTTCTCCTTCTTTCTTTCTTTCTTTCTTTCTTTCTTTCTTTCTTTCTTTCTTTCTTTCTTTCTTTCTTTCTTTCTTTCTTTCTTTCTCTTTCTTTCTTTCTTTCTCCCTCTCTCTTTCTTTCTTTCCCTTCCTTCCTTCCCCACATATAAATGATACCATATGGTATTTGTCTTTGTCTGGCTTACTTAGTATAATGATCTCTAGATCTATCCATGTTGCTTGCAAATGGCATTATTTCATTTTTTCCTGGCTGAGTAATATTCCATTGTGTATATTTACTGCATTTTTTAAAATTTATTTTTTATTTTTATTTTTATTTTTTGCTTTTGGCTTTTTTGGACAGCATGTGTGGCATATGGAAGTTCCCAGGCTGGGGGTCAAATCGGGGCTACAGCTGCTGGCCACAGCCATAGCAATGCAGGATCCGAGCCATGTCTGCAACCTATACCACAGCTCATGGAAATGCCAGATACTTAACCCACTGAGTGAAGCCAGGGATCAAGCCTGCATCCTCATGGATCCTAGTCGGGTTTGTTACCACTGAGCCATGTACCACATCTTTATCCATTCCTCTGTTAAGGGACATTTAGGTTGCTTCCATGTCTTGGCTATTGTAAATAGTGCTGCAGTGAACATTGGACTGCGTGTTTCTTAACAAATATTTATTGAATCTTTACTGTGGGTTTCATTTACAATGTCCATTTTTGGAAAAAAAAAATGTGGCTGAGTATAATTCCAGCATGATCCATGCAGCTCTTCTTGTAGAAGCCCTTTTCAAGGCACTGAGGTGCTTTCTGGGGGTATGGTAGTGATAAGACAAAGATTTGGGCCCCAGAGGACTCAGAAGTCTTCCTGGAAGATGGTCCCCTGAGCATGGGATTGGAGGGACACTTAGTAAGAATCCTTACAGAGCAAAGGTGATGACGAGGATGGAGTGCTAGGTGTGAATATTTGGAAAGGAAACTAGAAGGAGAAGGGAGGCTCCTGTAGAAACTATTAGGCAGAACTTGAGTCTATGTGTTTCTCTCCATGGACCTGATTTATAACATAGGTATCAGAGTAAAGGGCCTGGTCTTTGTTTTATAACGCACACAAACACACACTAAAGTTGATACTCCCTTAGCTCCTGCACATACTTTCTTTAGGTGTTACATTGTCTTAATAGTTTATTTACACATCTACCTCCCCCATTGAGTCTGGACGTTTCTCATTTTTTTTCATGTTTGTCTACCCTGCAACTTATGGTGTTCCCAGGCCAGCGATCACATCCAAGCCATGTCCTTTTAACCACTGGGCTGGGCCGGCAACAGAGCCCTTGGATCCCAGCACTACAGAAACACACCACTGACCCCATTGTGCCACAGTGAGAACTTGGAATTGGGGGCATTTCTGGAACACCATAAATAGAGCATATTTCTTATTCGGTATTTGTTGGATGAATGAATTTGCCAATTTTGGGGTACTTGGAAAGATTTTCCATGAAGAGGTTCTTTCAGAATCTGTAGTAAGGACATTTTTTGGAAATGAATAGAAAATGTTTCAGTAAATTCTGGTTCATGGTGATGGTATCTAGACAAAGTTCTGACTCTATTTGGATGCATGCATCACATATATGACCCAGGAGCAGGGCTCTGGAAGGTATTTTTTATGCATTGTTTAAATGGAAAGAAACTAAAGATGCATGAGAGAGTGATTGAGAGAGCAAGTGAGAGTGATAAAAGAATCATTCTTCTCATAGAACTGAATTTAGCATTAAAGAAAAATGAGCGCCTGGGTCATATTCACCAAGTGTATCAAAATAGTGCTTTCAAAGCCGCTCTCATCTGCATCAGTGATGTCGTGGGATCAGGTTGGTCCAACACAGAAGCTCATCCCTTTCAGAGATGGGCATGCAGAGCACAGCAGGCTCTCAGTATTCCCAGGAGCCAAAGACCCTTGATGGTGCCTCTCTCTCATGCTTGTGGGCCGCTATTGAACTCTGAGATGCATACAAATCAATGGAAGGTCTGTGAGAGTCAGAAAAACATGCAGGAAGAACAGCTTAGTCTTAAGCAATTTCACCTGATGCTCAGGAAATCCGTCCAAAGACTGAGACAGATACCACCTGGATGGGAACACTAGGAAACAAAAGCCTCTGCAATGAATTGTAACTATACATGAATGAGGGATACGAATAATTATTTTTAACTTCAAATAAATAATATCTAGAGACAAAGCAACAGAAGATAAAATATATACAGTTAAAATCCACAATGTGGGATTTCCCTCTGTGGTGCAATGAGATTGGCAGCATCTTGGGAGCAGTGGAGGCAGGTTCAATCCCCAGCCTGGACCACTGGGTTAAGGATCTGACATTGCTGCAGTTATGGCTTAGGTTACAACTGTAGCTTGGGAGTGCTGAATCCTAACCTCTAGACCACCAGGGAAGGTCACAACTGTAGCCTGGGTCTGATCCCTGGCCTGGCAACTGCATATGTCATGGTGCAGCCAACGAAGAAAAAAATATCCATAATATATATAATTTATCTAACATTTCTTATTTAATTAGTACATTCTTATGATAGGTTACAGTACAGTCATTAAATATTATATTTTAACAGAATTTAAGAGATCACACCAGTCATAATGGCCATCATTAACAAGTCAAGAAATAGCAAATGCTGGAGAGGAGGTGGATAAAAGGGAACACTCCTACACTGTTGGTGGGAATGTAAATTGGTACAACCACCATGGAAAACAGTATGGACGTATCTCAGAAAATTAAATATAGAACTGCCATATGACCTAGCAAATCCTGCTCCTGGTCATATATCTGGACAAAACTTTTATTGAAGAAGACACTTGCACCCCCATGTTCATTACAGCACTATTCACAATAGCCAAGACATGGAAACAACCTAAATGTCCATAGACAGAGGAATGGATTTAGAACATGCAATATATATACACAATGGAATATTACCCAGCCATAAAAAAGAAAAAAATGATGCCATTTGCAGCAATGTGGGGAGAACTAGAGACTCTCATACTGAGTGAAGTAAGTCAGAAAGAGAAAGACAAATACCATATGATATCACATATCTGGAATCTAATGTATGGCACAAATGAATCTTTCCACAGAAAAGAAACTCACAGACTTGGAGAACAGACTTGCGGTTGCCAAGGGAGAGTGGGAAGGGAGTGGGATGGACTGGGAATAGATGGAAACTATTGCATTTGGAGTGGATAAGCAATGAGATCCTGCTGTATAACACTGGGAACTATAGCTAGTCACCTGTGGTGGAAGATGATGGAGGATAACGTGAGAAAAAGACACGTATATATAGTGTGACTGTGTCACTTTGATGTACCGCAGAAATTGACATAACATTGTAAATCAATTAGAATAGAAAAAATAAAAATCTTGAAAAGAATTTAAAAGATAAGGGAAATGCATAAGAAATTAAAAACCAGGTTATAAAATATGTAAGTACTAAAGACAATTTTTAAAAAATTTATCTTATTGATGTATAGTTATTTACAATGTTGTGTTATTTTCTGCTGTTTGGGGAAGTGATTCCGCCATATGTTATCTTCCATCATGGTTTATCACAGATTTTTGAATATAGTTCCCTGTGCTATAGAGTAGAAACTTGTTGTTTATTCATTCTATGTATAATAGGTGGCATTGGCTAACCCTAAACTCCTAATCCATCCCTCCTCCATCCTCATCCACCCCCCATAACCACGAGTCTGTTATCCAAGTGAACCTATTTCTATTTCATACATAAGTTCATTTGTGTCATATTTTATATTCTATATGTAAGTGGTATCACATGGTATTTGTCTTTCTCTTTCTGATTTCAATTAGTATGATAATCTCTAGGTCTATCCATGTTGCTGCTAGTGGCATTATTTCATTCTTTTTTATGGTAGAGTAATATTCCATTATATATATACATGTGTGTCTCTGTGTGGGTGTATATATATATATATGTATATATAGAGAGACATACATCCCCTACATCTTCTTTATCCCTTCCTCTGTTGATGGACATTTAGATTGTTTCCATATCTTGGCTATTGTAAATAGTGCTGCTATAAAAATAGGGATGCATGTATATTTTTGGATTATAGTTTTGTCTGGCTATATGCCCAGAAGTGAGATTGCTGGATCATAGGGCAACTCTATTTTTCTTTTTTTTGAGGGACCTCCATACTATTTTCTGTAGTGGCTACACCAACTGACATTCCCATCAACAGTGTAAGAGGATGCTCTTTTCTTCACACTCTCTCTAGCATTTATTATTTGTAGACTTTTTAATGATGGCCATTCTGATCAGTGTGAAGTAGTACCTCATTGCAGGTTTGATTTACATTTCTCTAATAATTAGCGATGTTGGGCATCTTTTCATGTACCTAATGACCATCTGTATGTCTTCTTTGGAAAAATGTCTACATAGGTCTTCCCTTTTTGATTGGGTTATTTATTTTGTTGTCATTATTGCGTTGTATGAGCTCTTTATACATTTTGGAAGTTAAGCCCTTTTTTGGTCGCATAATTTGCAAATATTTTTTCCCCCAGAACTTAGGTTGTCTTTCATTTCTTGTATGGTTTCCTTTGCTGTACAAATGCTTGCATGTTTAATCAGGTTTCATTTATTTTTCCTTTTATTTATACTGCCTTGGGATGCTGACCTAAGAAAACCTTTATATCAGAAAGTTTTGACTATGTTTTCTTCTAGGAGTTTTATGGTGTCATATCTTATATTTAAGTCAAAAGATATAATTGAGTAAAAATACATATAGGAGAAAGACTAAAAGCCCAGATGTCAAAATGTTAATGCTAGTATTTTAATGTTTTCCTGTGTATTTTAATGTATGGGTATGTCCATGTGTGGGAGTAACTATGGCCAACTTTATTGTTTTCCTGTATTTCCTATGTTTTCCTTAAAACATTTGAAATCAAAAAAATTTCAGAGAATCAGAATAGTTAAGAAAATCATAGAACTGAAACTTACATACCCATCATAAAGATTAAGCAGATGTTAGTGTGCTGTATTTGCTGCCAATCTCTCTTGAAAGCAAACATAAAAATTCAACATTATGGGTAGTGTAGCAGCTTCAGCCCCACCCTCCTTTGCAGAAGTAGCTCGTGATTTTGAGTTCAATAGATGTTTGCCTGGAATAAACACTCCATTTTCCAGGTATTGCCATATGACTAAATTCTGGCCAGTGGACTTAAAGCATAGGTTATATATACCACTTCTTGGAAGATTCCTTAAAGGAAGGGGGTTGGGGGTTGAACTTCCCTTTCCTCGATCATGCTAGCCAGACTTGGGTTTTCCTCTTAAGAGCTGTGTTGGGCTGCCAGGCAGAAGCTGTGTGTTAAGGATGGTGGAGTTGTGTGACAGAAATACCCTGCTTTCTTCATGCTTGCCTAGCTGCCATTACAACCCAGTAGCTTACCTGGACTTTAATTTGACAAAACAAAACAAAACATTTTAATTTATTTAAGCCACTATTATTTTAGATTTCTTGCTCCTAGCAGCCAAACCAAATCCATTTAATATACTATGTATCATTCTCATGTGTGTCTTATGTTTTTATCATAAATATGTGCATCCTAGTTGATTTTTCACCTTGCATGTTAATATTCTAACTAGATGATGACCTACTATCCATATCTTTTTGTAACTTGATTTTTAAAATACGTTTGACAAGATTTTGGAGATATTTATCCATGTTGCTGTTTGTAGATACAGTTCATTAATTTTTATTGCCATATACCACTTCTCAATTTATCTCTGTCCCTATTGAGGAACAGAGACACTGTTTTCACTATTTTACTGTTGCCAAAAGCACTGCCACCAACATCTTTATATATGTTTTGTGGTGTAAAAGTGTGAGCATTTCCATAGGGTAAATATCTAGTGGTAGAGTTTATGGAGTATGAGCACGTACATCTTTAGCTTTACTAGGTCGTGTAAAAGTGGTGGTTGTAGGAGTTCCCGTCATGGCTCAGTGGTTAACGAATCCGACTAGGAACCATGAGGTTGCAGGTTCTATCCCTGGCCTTGCTCAGTGGGTTGAGGATCTGGCGTTGCCATGAGCTGTGGTGTGGTTCGCAGATGCAGCTCCGATCCCACGTTGCTGGGGCTCTGGCGTAGGCTGGCGGCTTCAGCTCCAATTAGATCCCTAGCCTGGGAACCTCCATATGCCACGGCAAGAAAAGGCAAAAAGACAAAAAAAAAAAAAAAAAAAAAAAAAAAGTGGTGGTTCTAAGCAGTGTATAAAAAAGGTTCTAGTTCTCTGCATCCTGACCATTACTTAGTGTTATTGGGTTTTTCAGTTTTTTCCTATCTGATGAATGAGAAGTGGCATTATATTGCCATTGTTAACTTCTCCATTTTCCATGATGAAAATGTATTACCCTTGTAATTAGGAAAGATAAATATTAAAACATCTCTCAGCTTGACTGTCAGGATATACATTAAGTGGCTTCAGGGAGTCTAGACTTGTATCAAGTATCAGTGGAGAATCCTTCTCATCCGTATGGTTCCCTCTCTCAACTCGTAGAGGTATCTCATTTATTATTCTAGAAATACTGTGCATTAATATAGGACACTATCGAATCTGTTCCACTTTGAGACTTTTTTTTACGATGAGAGCTTCACAGTGATGGTGCTGATGCCAGCTGAATTGGTGACCTATGGCTATGTTTCTAGGTCCCGTGTCAAAAAATTTTCTTGTTGCCCCTTTTGGCAAATCCAACTCCTTTGTGTGGCTACTCCTCCAAAATATTGTAACATGGGCGCAGTATGGTTTTGCTTGATCTCTCTTCTCCCCCGCAGTGTGCTCAGTGACCCTCCTACAAGTATACATACCTCCCTTGTATTTCCAGGGACTTCACCCGCCTACCTGTCTTCCCCTCATCCTTCTCTCTACTAACGGGCCCTGAACCTTGAATCAGTTTCCTGTGGACTTGAGCCCAGCTCGCGGCTTATCACGCTAAATTGCTTTCTTGAGGTGGTCACTTTCTGGAGGGCATTTGCACTTTATTATTTTTTTTAATTTTAATTTTTGTCTTTTTAGAGCTGCACCCGTGGCTTATGGAGGTTCCCAGGCTAGGGGTCAAATCGGAGCTGTAGCTGCTGGCTTATGCTACAGTCACGGCAACACGGGATCCAAGCCACATCTCCGACCTACACCACAGCTCGTGGCAATGCTGGATCCTTAACCCACTGAGCAAGGCCAGGGATCAAACCTGTGTCCTCATGGATGCTAGTCCGATTTGTTTCTGCTGAGCCACGATGGGAATTCCACATTTGCACTTTAATAAGGAACTCTGGGAGACAGAACGGCCCTCAAGAAAGGGCTGAATTTTTTTGGGTGAAATGTAAGACACCTTGACAAATGAGAGAAATGAAAATTGGGGGCTCACAGAATTTGCTTAGGGGGCTTAAATGACATCGTGAAATTTATTAATATGAGTCAACTTAAGAATATTTGGCCCAGCACTTCAAAAATATGTGAATGGGACTTCCCTGGTGGCTCAGCAGGTTAAGGATCCAGTATTGTCACTGCTGCGGCTCAGGTTGCTGCTGTGATGCAGGTTTGATCTCTGGCCTGGAACCTTTTGTGTGTTGCAAGCTCAGCCAAAAAACAAACAAAAAATCCTATAAAAGATACATGAATGTGAAAAGAATGTGGTTGCCAAGTCTTTCTAAGACAGTGTTCTACAAAGGCTGTGCTTATTTCTAGATCTTTAAGGTAAAATTCTGACAAGGATGGGAAAAGCCATTGTTGTGTGGAGCTTTGTACCTGGACATCCTTGTAGTCAAACAAATGTGTGCACTGGAGAGATTTACGCAGGTGAAGACAGACAGTAGTTTATGTGTGCAGGGCTGCTAAACCCAGTACTAGCCAAAGGGATTAGATTATCAGAAGGCCAGGCAACTAAATCAAGGGAAACCCAATGGTTCTATGGAGGGGTATATTTTAGAGCAACAAGAATATTAAGACCAAATAATAATAAGAGCAAATCTCAGCACTAAGGAAAAGGTTTAGAGACACTGAGGCTCATCTGCTAGTTGGGATGGAAAGAATGAAGATCAGGAATTGGGAGAATTAGTTATTAGGTCTAGTTCTATAGCTAATTACCCATGTGTTCTTTTTTTTTTGGCCACAATGTGCAGTAGCTTGTTGTGGGATCCTAGTTCCCAAACCAGAATTTGAACCTGGACCATGGCAGTGAAAGGGCCATGTCCTAACCACTAGACCCCCAGAGATTTCTCCTAGCCATGTGTTCTTGGATCTTTCTATGTTCCAGGACTCTAAAATGGAAGATTGGGCCATACGGAACTCTGATTCCTCCCAGCTCTAACATTCTCTTATTCAGAACTAGGTGTGGGTCACATTTTTTGCCAGCTTGGAATAGGAACCAGGTATTATAAAACAAACAAACAAACAAACAGCACTGATTCTTGAACCTACATACCAAAAGCAATAGCTAACATATAGCATATATTACATGACAGCATCATTCACATATATTAGCATTCAATTTGCATAACAATCCCATGATCAGTACTGTTCTTACATCCATTTTTCAAATAAGGAAATCAAGGCTCAGAGAGATTTAATAAAATGCCTGTGAGTTAATTCAAGATTTTATTAATTCCTTGTGGATTAATTCAAGTCTCTGTGACTTAGTGTCATCTATAAAATGGAAATAACCAAATCTCCCCTTTCTATCTCATCAGGTTCTAGTAGATATCAAAGGGAACCATGCTTGTAAATGATACTTAAAATGGCTTTTGTATTTTATCTCTGTGAACGTGAGACACCATTAATGATTTACTGGAGAAGAGCGATCAGATATCATTAAGTTCTCAAATGTAGAATGGCAGGAGCAGTGAATGAGTGGAGCCTGATGCTTTGCCACAGAGACTTTATTCCTTGACCTTTGCTATTGCTGGAGATGAGGAGGTGTTTCACTTCATTTTGGAAGCCTAGGATCATTGTGTGGGCAAAGACATACATATGTACATATATTCTTCCTCCTGCACTGACAGGTGGAAAAAATATATAATTTTGTTTATATAACCAGCGTGTGTATGCATGTACCATCTGTCTGTCTGTCTGTCTGTCTGTCTGTCTGTCTACCTACCTACCTACCTATCTGGAAGAACTATACCACAGGTACATTGCTGTTCTGAATTTCACCCTTTAGAAGAAACATTTCTTACTGTTTCTGGATGTACAAATCAAAGGACACCAAGTGTGACATAACTTAAAACTAATTTTGATCTACTCCAATTTAGATATAATTGTCACCATTGAATTTTATTTTTTTCTGTGAAATAATCAATATTCTTTGTGAAAATAGAAAAGAGAGGAGCAAAGATTCTAGCATCTATAGCTAAACACTCACCAGATTTAGTATAGTCCTGTTTTCTGTGCCTTAAGGTCACCTGCAAAAATCTTTAACGTTATAGGCATGTACTTATTCTTTCAAGTGCAATGGAAACATTCATATAGAGAGGTTTTATGTGCCAGCTTCAATTGAAAATGCTTTCAAGACTGGCGATGCTGTGACTGTGGTGTAGGCTGGTGACTATAGCTCTGATTGACCCCTAGCCTGGGAACCTCCATATGCTGGGGGTGTGACCCTGAAAAGACAAAAAAGACAAAAATAAATAAATAAATAAAATGCTTCCAAGGACAAAGCAGTAATATAAATACCTGTAATCTGTTGTACTCTTAAAATGTATTTAGACTTTTGCATTAAAACTTACATACCACAGGTTTTTTTGTGTTTAAAATTTATTTCACTTTGTTCATACAAATTCAGTTAGTTATTGTAGGTATAAGAATTCTGGTGTAGGTCACTCCTATAGTTACAGCTTTTCTCATATGAATTCCTGAGAACTCAAAGGAAGGACTCCCTAGGGGTAATATGTAGACTTCTTTGTTTTATTCATAGCATTTTTATTCAGGTAGTATTTGACACATATGTAAAATAAACATACACACACACACACACACACACACACACACACACGCACATGCATTTAGAAGCTTCAATAAAGCTATAGGAAATGCCTGTGAACTTACCTGTCTTGGAGTTCCTGCTCTGGTGCAGTGTATTAATGATCCAGCTTGTCTCTTTGGAGGTGATAGTTTGATCCCTGGTCTGGGGCAGTGGGTTACGGATTTGGCATTGGGATTTGGTTCAAGCCCTGGCCTGGGAATTTCTGTATGCCATGCGGATGGCCGAAAATGAAAAAAAAAGTTACCTGTTTTTCTCTGAGCCCCTCATTCAGTTATCAAAGGTAACCAGTCTCCTGAACTTTTTTTTTTTTTTTTGCTTTTTTCTCTAAACAGCTTTATTGAGATATGTTCCATATACCACATCATTCATTCTTTTAGTGTATAATTTAAAGTTTTTAGGATATTCACAGTAGTGCAATCACCACGATCAATTTTAGAACATTTTCATCACCCCCGAAAGAAACACAGTACTCATTAGCAGTTACTACACTTTGCTCTCCAACTCCCAACTCCCAATCCCTGTTTTTAAAATATAGTATCTGCAGGTAGTTGGTTCTGGGACCCTCCACAGTTATGAACATCCATGGATGCTCAGGTCCTACAGGAGGTCCTGATCCCCCACATCCCCAATTCTGCATCTGGGACTCACTGAACTATGATGATAATATAGAGCAAAATCCCATGGTTGGTTGAAATCCAGAGGCACAATCTATGGCTCTGGGGGGGTTGAGTGTATAGTTTTCTAGGGCAGATGTACTACTTGCTTTTGCCACAACACACATTTAGCTTTGATTTTATTTGAACTTAGTTTCATTTTTCTTGTACTTTATATATTCATATCCTCTTTCTTGAAAAACTCAGCATCATGTTTCTAAACATCCTGTCCTTGTCTATAGTCACAGTTAATTCGTTTTCTAAACCATGTAATTCCGCTGTTTAGATAAGCCACAATTTATTTATCCATATCCTTCGTATAAATTTGGTTAACTTATTGTTTTCTGCCCACAGCCCTCCGTTCTGAATGATTCTGGTCCATGTCTCCGTGTGTACATATGCAAAGGGTTCTCTAGCATCTAGATGGCACTGTAAATTTTGGTGGCAAGTTCAATATTATAAAATAATACAGGGAGTTCCCATTGTGGCGCAGTGGAAATGAATCTGTCTAGTATCCATGAGGATGCGGGTTCTATCTTGGGTCTTGCTCAGTGGGTCGAGGATCTGGTGTTGCCATGAGCTGTGGCAGGTCGCAGATGCAGCTCAGATCTGGTGTTGCTGTGGCTTGGCGTAGGCTGGTACCCTAACCCTAAACCTAACCCTAACCCTAACCCTAACCCTAACCCTAACCCAATTTGAGCCCTAGCCCAGGAACTTCCACATGCCACAGGTGCAGCCCTAAGAAGCAGAATTTTATTGCAAAGCAGTTCTAATTTATACTTTCATAAGCGGAGTAGTGGATTTTTTAAATAATGCTTTCTATTTTTTCCATTATAGCTGGTTTACAGTGTTCTTTTCCATATCCTTACCAGCATTTAGTATTAGGTCTTTTATTTTTCACCTTTCTAAGGGAGGCAAGATGATACATCATGTTTCAGTGCTTTCCTGACTGAAAACAAAGTTGAACTTCTTCATATGTTTATTTGCTATTCTTGTTTCTTATTCTCTAAAACACTTGTTTGTATCTTTGCCTGTTTTTTTCCATTTTGAGTACTTGTCTTGCCAATTAGCAACTACGTAATACATTCCAAATGACAATTCATTTGGGGTTATATATATTGCAAATCTTCCTCTAGGTTTCAAGTTTACATTTTTGTTTTTCTTCTGGTGTTTGCCTCCCACAAATTATCATTGGCTTTTATGTATATAGAAGTTTCTATTACAGTTTTTTTTTTTTTTTTTTTTTTTTTAAGCCTGTGAGTTACTTAGATGCTTATTTTATATTTGGGCTTAAAAAAATCTAACTTATTCCTAACTTATTAATTTCTTTTTTTTGGTCTTTTTTTGCTATTTCTTTGGGCCGCTTCCGCGGCATATGGAGGTTCCCAGGCTAGGGGTCGAATCAGAGCTGTAGCCACCAGCCTACACCAGAGCCACAGCAACGCAGGATCCGAGCCACGTCTGCAACCTACACCACAGCTCACGGCAACGCTGGATCGTTAACCCACTGAGCAAGGGCAGGGACTGAACCCGCAACCTCATGGTTCCTAGTCAGATTCGTTAACCACTGCGCCACGATGGGAACTCCAACTTATTCATTTCTAACTTGATTGTATGGTAGTTATATTTGGAAATTTGTTGGTGCTTATTTGCCATATCTGTGTGTTCACTTTTTTTTTTTTTTTCTTTTTTTTTTGGTCTTTTTGCCTTTTCTTGAGCCACTCCTGTGGCATATGGAGGTTCCCAGGCTAGGGGTCCAATTGGAGCTGCAGCTGCCAAGCCTATACCAGAGCCATAGCAACGTGGGATCTGAGCCGCGTCTGCAAACTACACCACAGCTCAGGGCAACGCCGGATCCCTAATCCACTGAGCAAGGCCAGGGATCGAACCCGCAATCTCATGGTTCTTAGTCGGATTCGTTAACCACTGAGCCATGATGGGAACTCCAGGACTATAAGTTCTCTAATTGTTGAGTATACATCCTATTTATGTTCTTTAATTCAAGTATATAATTTTATTTTTATTTATTTTTATTTATATATTTTTGGTCTTTTTGCTATTTCATGGGCCGCTCCCACGGCATATGGAGGTTCCCAGGCTAGGGGATGAATCGGAGCTGTAGTAGCCGGCCTACGCCAGAGCCACAGCAACTCTGAATCTGAGCCTCGTCTGCAACCTACACCACAGCTCATGGCAACGCCGGATCCTTAACCCACTGAGCAAGGGCAGGGATCGAACCCGCAACCTCATGGTTCCTAGTCGGATTTGTTAACCACTGCGCCATGACAGAAACTCCTAATTTTATTTTTAAACTAATTTTTATTTTATATAGGAGTATAGTTGACTTACAATATTGTGTTAGTTTCAGTTATACAGCAAAGTGGTTCAGTCATACATAAACATGATCTATTCTTGTTCAAGTTTTTTTTCCCATTTAGGCGGTTACAGAACATTGAGTAGAGTTCCCTGTGATATGTAGTAGTCCTGGTTGCTGATCTACTTAATATACAGTCGTGTGTATAAGATAATGCCAAACTCCTAATTTATCCCTTCCCCCAAACTTTCCCTTTTGTAACCACAAATTTGTTTTCTATGTCTGTGGGTCTGTTCCTGTTTTGCACATCAGTTCATTTGTATCATTTTTAAGATTCCGCATATAAGTGGTATCATGCGATATTTCTCTTTCTCTCTCTGACTTACTTTACTCAGTATGTAATTTAAAATTTTATGTATTTACCAAGTTTTTGTCAGCTTGAGCTATTAAGAACAGTGATATCTGCATTGAAAGGTTTCATTAAATGATGGATTTATTAATTTTTATCTATAGTTTTATCATTTTTGGTTTTCTTAATTTACTTTTTATTTTATATTGGAATATCTTTGATTTACAGTCTTGTTAGTTTCAGGTGTGCAGCAAAGTGATTCAGTTTTACATATACATATATCCATTCTTTTTCAGATTCTTTTACCATATAGGTTATTACAAAATACTGAGTAGTGTTCCCTGTTCTATACAGTAGGTCCTTGTTACTTATCTTTTTTTGTGCGCTTTTTTAGGGCTCTACCTGCAGCATATGGAGGTTCCCAGGCTAGGGGTCTAATCGGAGCTACAGCTGCTGGCCTACATCACAGCCACAGCAACATGGAATCTGAGCCACATCTGAGACCAGCAACACAGCTCATGGCAATGCCAGATCCTTAACCCACTGAGGGAGGCCAGGGATCGAACCTGCAACTTCGTGGCTCCTGGTTGTATTCGTTTATGGTATGCCATGATGGGAACTCCAATTTTTTTTTTTCCATCAATCTATTTTATACATAGTAGTAGGTATGAGTTAATCCCAAAGTCGTAATTTATCCTCCCTACCTCTTTTTGTTGTTTTATTTGAATCTTTATGTGGTGTAGGTAATTTTTAAATTTTTACATGTCTCTGCTGAGATAAGCCCTTTATCATGGTGACATACTTTGTTTCAAAAATACCTGTTTCTTAAGTCCATTTTCTATTAAATTAATATTCTGCTTTCTTTGGTTCATGTTCACTTTGTATATTTTTTCTCCTTTCATTTTTAGTTTTGTCAACTTTTATCCTTTTCCTTCCAACCTTACCATATCCTCATTTTTAAACTTTGTTTAGTGAGTAGCATATAACCAGTCTGATTACCTGTCTTCCTTGGCTGAAAAAAAAATTTTTTTTTTGGTCTTTTTGCCATTTCTTGGGCCACTCTCTCGGCACATGGAGGTTCCCAGGCTAGGGGTCGAATCGGAGCCATAGCCGCCGGCCTACACCAGAGCCACAGCAAAATGGGATCTGAGCCATGTCTGTGACCTACACCACAGCTCATTGCAACGCTGGATCCTTAATCCACTGACCAAGGCCGGGGTTCAAACCCGAAACCTCATGGTTCCTAGTCAGATTCGTTAACCACTGAGCCACGACGGGAACTCCTTTTTTTTTTTTTTTCCCCTTGGCTGAAAAATTTAATTCACTTAGTTCTTTTTATTACTAATAAATTTGGATTTATATCCATCATATTACTTTGTAGTTTTTTTACATCTTGCCTTTTTTATATTGTTCTCTTTCCAAGTGTTGAATTTTTTTATTTCCTTATCCTGCTTTTCCTTCCACTTGTTTGGAAGATATAGAGTATATTTATTTTTTTAGGGAGACACTTGCAATTTCTCTCTATATATTTATCTTAACAAGGTCCAAAGTCATTCTTACCTAAATATTTTTCCAAACAAATACACGACCTTAAAAATACTTGCTATCCTGATAACTTATTTCTAAATTATCTTCTATTTTTGTCCATTATTTTAGACATTTTTAAAGATTTATATATATGTTTTCCAGTTTCTTTTTTTTTTTTTTTCCATTTTTGCATCTTAAATCTTCTGTATTGAGCAGTTTCTTTTTTTATCTCAGGAAAAAAGGAAACAAATCTTACACTAGTGAAAGTCTGCTGAGTAAACTCTGTTAGTATTTGTTTATCTAAACATATCTTGATTTTATCCTCATTCTTTAAGAATAATTTGCTGAGTATTTTGTTTTAGTTTCATGTTTATATCCCTTAGTATTTTGTTGACATTCTTCCACTATCTTTTAGCTTTCATTATCACTGTCAAGAATCTTGTTGTCGCCTCATTGTTTCTCAGTATGTGATATATGCTTTTCTTTATATACTTTATAATCCTTTATTTTGGTATCACATTTTTCTGTTTCACTACCATATGTCTAAGTGTGTATTCACTTTTGTTTATGCTGTTTGATAAAGGTTTTGCAAGGTATAGCCGAAGAATTTTGCCTTTCATCAGTTACGGAAAGTCATTAGTTAGTCTCTTCTTGAATATTGCCTCTCCTCCATTCTTTTCATTCTTTTCTTCTGAGAATACAGTTAGATGATTTCTTAACCTTCTCATTTTATTCTCCAGGCTTCATTCTTTCCGTGCTACACTGTAACTAAGTATCTATCATCCATTTCTCTGATTTTTTCATCACCTACATGTAGCCTACTGTCTAATATTTCAATTGAATTTTAAATTTAAATGCTTATATTTCTTATTTCTAAAAGATTGTTTTGATTCTTTAAATGCTTATATTTAAATGCTTATATTTTTTATTTCTAAAAGATTGTTTTGATTCTTTTTCAAATCTTCCTGATAGTTTTGTAAAATCTCTTTTTGCTTGCCAACTTAAAAAAATTAGCTATTAAAAAATATTTCCTACATATGTGTATGCTCTCTATCTTGGAAGTATTTTAATATTGAAGTGATCAGGACCCTCAATCTATGGACTTTTGTTTCTGCGGAATTCACTTACAGCCACTTATGTCCTTGCATATCTGGTGATTTTTGGTTTTTGTTTTTTCTTTTTAGAGCTGCAGCTGTGGCATATGGAAAGTTCCCAGGTTCGGGGTCGAATTGAAGCTGCAGCTGCTGGCCTACGCCACAGCCACAGCAATACCAGATTGAATCTGCATCCTCATGAACTTATAGCAACAAACATGGCTCTCAGGATCTTTATTTTCACACATACTTTTGAACACTCACGATGTGCCAGGCTCTGTGCTAGATGCTATAGCAAAAATATTCTTGTTCTTGAGAGCTTGAAATCTGGTAGGGAAAGTGGACATGCATATAGAAATGATTTCTCAAGGCAGTGTGAAATATGTGCCAAAATAGAAGCACCACCATGGTGCACAGCAAAGGCTGAGAACTGAGGGCGTGACTCCCACTGGGGAAAGCTGTGAAGTGTAAGGCTCTCAGGATCAAGCTCATGCATTGAATATAAGCTTCCATTTTATAGCAGTCCAAGGGTGTGCAGCTGGGCAGGAGTTAAATCAAGGCTCTTTCATGTTAAGGGTGACTGATGTGAAGGGCACAAGCTTCCTGCAGAAATCTGAGGAAACATTCCAGACAGCCCATGCTGCTCTTCTTGTCACAAACCTCCACTTGTACTAGGAAATTATTTAGAAGGTGCATGGTTGAGAGAAGGTGGAATGAGTTTAGGTATTGCAAATATTTCTCAGGAAAAAAAAAAAAAAAAAAAAAAGCCAATGCCTAGCCTGCTCTGAGAGGGAACCTCTAATGTGACTACTGTTTGTGTACTGGTGCTTTCCAATATAACCCCATTTAAGAAGGTTGTGACTTGACTGTAAAATTTTCCTCTAGGTGAAAACTGGGCACACGAGCGTGTTTCCTTTGAGTCATGCCTGCCTTAAAAAAACAAAACAAAAAGATTTGATTTACATTGACTAGATTCTTTGGAAGTCGGAAGGCAACAAAGCCTTTAGTATTGGAGATAATTGATCCTTCTATAGATGTTGCATTCTTTATAGCATGAAAGCTAGAACAAACAAAACCCCAAAATCAGACTTATTTGTCTCCGCAATGGGCAAAACAAACATCCAGTTTTAGATACAGAGTCTTTGTGTGGTGTGCTGAAAATTACAAAACCAAAGCTATTTAATGTCTACTAAAGGAAAGAGTGTGTTTTAAATTTTGAAAGAGCAGATGCAGTTATAAGAAGCCAGATGGCTAAAGTATAACTCAATGTATGGAACTAGCAAGAAGCAGGCAGCAGTATTGCTATTTCTACTGTGTTAGGTGAGCTCTACCAAGGCAGTGAATTATATGGTAAAAACCCCAGTGATGATCAGAAGAATCAATATAGTTAATACTTGGCAATTATGCTTTGAAATAAAGAACAAAAAGGAGATACTGGGGGACAGAGAAGGTAGGCAACCATTTGAAGGCAATCACATGCTGTATAAGACACTTGAGACAGAAGCTGAGCTGTTGTTTTCTTGGTAACCTCAGTTTCCACATGCCTATTTTCTTGGGGTGCTGAATATAATTCTACAGAAAAAATGCTATCCTGAATATGAATAAATGACTTAGGAAAGCCATCTGGTATACCACCAAAGCATGTGTCTGCTCTTTCATATTTAGAGTGAGTTGGTATGTATATCTACAAATGGTGCCTTTCTAAGAATTGTGAAGGATACATTTGATTTTATGGGGTCAGTTTTCAACTTATGACTAGCTGTGGAATCTAACTACTGCGTGAGATGTGACTCTCTGAGATGTGGTAACAGGAGTAGGAGAAAATTTTATTCTTCCCCTTGAAAGTGACAGAGGTAGGGAGGAAATTAGAGAAATGGAGAACAGCTTAGTGGTTGCCAGGGGCTAAGGAGGAGGCTTGGGGTAGGAAGTGGGTGTGACTATAAAAGGGCAACATGGGGGATTCTTGCGGTGATGGAAATATTCTCTATTTCTGCTGTATCAATGCCAGTGTTGTGGTGGTGATGCTGGACTCTAGTTCTTGAAAGCATTACCATGGGGGAAATTGATTAAAGGGTACATGGCATTTCTCTGTATTCTTTCTTTCTTTCTTTTTTAAAATTAATTTTATCCAGCTTTATTGAGAATATAAGTGACATGAAACTTAAATTAATTAAACAAGGAGGCCATTAGCCCGAGGTGGCTCTAATATCTTGGTAGTCTGTGTGAGCAAAGCGAATCCCAGCCTGTAATATCCGAAGGTAAAGAAATCAAAACCTGGAGGTAACTGACCACCCACAACCATCTTGGATTTTGCAAGAAAGGCAACCATGTAGCCTGTAGTCAGTGCGGTAATTTCCTTACTTAGCTTCCACCTCTTCTCTTTAGAAGTCTCTCTCCCCTGTTCCCGCTGGTGGAGCCTTCCTAGCCACTTCCGGTTAGTTGCTGCCCAACTGGAATCGCGTTTTGATCAGATAAACTTTTAAAAGATTAATACGCCTCAGTTTATCTTTTAACGTAGCATCGTACAAATTTAAGGTCTGCAGCATGATGCTTTATGTATTGCTGAAAGCTTACCACAATCAGGTTAGTTCACACATCCATCATCTCACATAGTTCATACGCACAACGTGTGTGTATCAAAAACTTTTAAGGTTTATTCTCTGAGTAACTTTGAAATTTACAATAATAGTCACCATGCTGAATGTTACATCCTTCAAGGATTGTTCATCTTATAACTGGAAGTTTGTAACATTTGATTATCTTCATCCATTCGCTCTACCTCCCACCCCTTTGTATTATTTCTTACAACTTCATGTTGTATTAATTAAAAATAATATTAGGTTTACTTGAACAATACATATAAAGCAAGAGTGTTAACATCATGGCATCTTAGAGAACTGGAATCGGTAAACTATGCCTGGCAGGCCAAGTCTGACGCCCACTGTCTGTCTTTGCAAATACCTTTTTATTGGAACACAGCCTTGCTGGTTAACATACCTATTGTCTGTGGCTGTGTTTTCCTTCAGTGGCTAAACCGAGTAGCTGGAATGGAGACTCTAGGATCCACCAAGCCTAAAGTACTAACTATCTTGCCCTTTGCAGAAAAAATGCGCTGACTCCTAATCTAGAATGTAAGCTCTGTAAGAGCAGGTAAAGCATCTGATCAGCTTGTTTATCACCGTCTAGCACATTGCAGGTGCAAAGTCATCATTTGCTGCATTAAGGAAGTGGCATATTATGAAATGTAAGTTTGCCATGGAGAGAATGATTGAAAGAATTGAAAACATCCTCTTGGGATCATGATTGTACATTTTCCGAAGGCCCTGACAATTGAAAAACAGCGATGCCTGCCTTTTGTAGACTGATAACAGAAGGGGATTTCAGGTCATACATAAGCCCACAGCACCTACATGAGCCTGGTGAAATGGAAAGAGTTTTTAAAGGCATGAATTAACTGTGTATAGGGTCTAATGTAATTCTAATTCACTATGAATCAGGCATATCATTTCTTTTTAGATGCATCACATGTAGCAATAGTTCAGTCTTTGAGGTATGCTTGCAGTTAAATCACTAACACTGAGTAATTTTATCAGAATATTTACACCTGTTTATAGGGAAGGCACCTTCTTATCTCATGATTCTGACATCTGACTTTTCAAGAAAAGAATTATTAAAAACAGGAGTGAGAAAATTCAAACCTTCACGTTGGCGGCACTTTTGAAATTTTGAGGATACCAATGAAGTTTTCTATTTACATGGATTCTTTAGCAAATATTCTGCAAGGTGAAACTGTCCTTTGATAATATAAGCTTCTAAATTGTTAGCCGAAATTTGAGTTTGTCCAAGGGAGGGATAATTTCATCAGACTAGAGTCTTGAGAATAATTTCCAGGGAACATGGCTGCTGTTGGGAAGATGAGAAGAAATAATGAAAACAGAGTTTGGAGCCAGACAAAACTGGATTTGAATCTCTGGGCCAGGAACCATTTGATTATTCTTGCAGTGGCTCATCTGAAATGAGAAAATGACTCCTGTCTCATAAGGGTGTCTTGAGCATTAAATAAGGATGGAGCGTGCTTTGGACCTGGTACATACTCGCAGATGCTCGTCAAATGTTAGTGCTCTTACCTTGGAATAAAAGACCAAGGAAGTAGAGGTGAGAGTAGGAAGGGTCTTGCAGGTGACTGCAGAAAGTAATACTGTCCCCTGAGTGACACCATCTCCTAGCTATTTCCCTGGGGAATATTAGGATGGCTATGTGCATTGTGCCTGAGGCATTGCTGTGCAATCTATCTAAATGATGGGTCCATACACACTACTATGTATAAAATGGATAACCCACAAGGACCCAGTGTATAGCACAGGGAAGTGTACTCAATATTTTGTGATAACCTATAAAGGAAAAGATCTGAAAAATAACACACACACACACACACACACACACACACAAGAATCACTTTGCTGTATGCCTGAAAGTAACACAACATTGTAAATCAACTATACTTACAAAAAAAAAAAAAAAAAGTGATTGGTCCAATGAGTGACCAATGCCAGTAAAAAAATAAAATAAAATAAATGACAGGTCTGCATGATATTTCTGAAAGGTCATTTTATTCAGGGGACATAATATAGCTGCCTAAAACAAAACAAGAAACCCTCTTCAGGGGACATAATATAGCTGCCTAAAACAAAACAAAAAACCCTCTTCTTGGTGTGGTACATTGGGCCGAAGAGAAGTTTCACAAAGTGAAACTCTTGTTTGTAGATGCTGGCCCAACAAGAAGACTGCATGGCTGATGAGAGACTGTTGAACAGCCTGAAATCAGTTCATTTTATTCCTTGATGCATCCCAGCCCCTCCACTGTTGGCATTTTGTCTCAATCTATGAGTATATGATTGCACAAATTGTTTGAATAAAATGTGTGTGTGTTTTAAAATAACTTTTGGTTACAAAGTCTATATCGTGATGAGATCATGTTAAAACACCAAACAGTGAGAGACCATATTCTCCAAGAGATGGTGTTTTGTCCTTTCCAGCCCTGAGGGTTTGACCTTGAGTCAGTTCCAGTGGCAACACAGGCATTTTTGTTGGTTTTACGGGCTGCCTGTCAATGACAGTGACCATTTTACACACTCAGCATGAGGTAAAATTATGATGAAGCACATTTACCGTGGATAGCAATTTCTTATTGTACTAAAACATATTTAAGGAGGAAGTGTCACAAGAAGAAAGGCAGACAGAAGGTACTGTGACTATCCAGGGATTATTACCTTACCTAAGCTAGGGAAAAATAATAAAGCAAATCTCAGGCTGTAGACTGTGTCACCCCTGGATAAATAACTAATAACACAAGCCATCCAATGACAAAACCACACAGCAGCCACCCAGCCTTCCCAGTGTGGTGCATACACCAGCTTTGCATGCTTAGGAAATCTTTTCAAATTATTAAAGGAAGCCAGTATCTTTGTTTCGTTTTCTTGTGTAACTCTATTTGTCATAGTTACAATTTCCAAGACCAAAAGCCGCACTGCTAGAAAAATATCCCACCACAGGCCTCCTCTTTTCCCCCACTGACCATAAGTTTCACTCGGAATTATTTTAGGCACTTTACAATGTTGACTATTATAGGGAGAGAGAGAACTGAGGAATGGTGTACTTCCCGCTGGTATGTTCATTGGACACTGTTTATTCAACAGCAGCATTAAGAATATAAAAACCTCATCACTAGTCCTCTCCGAAAAGCCTTTGCAAATAATAGCACTTATATAGAACTTAAGGCCTGACCGTTTCTTGTTTATGAGTAACATAGTATTAGCATATGAAAATCATTAGTAACCGGTACGAGAATCCGTGTTTGAAGGCCTGTCAAAATGCCCACGGTAGGAGTCTTGGAAACTCCACATCTGCCACCAGGTTAATTACTCACATAAAACATTGTCATTTCCCCACATCTCCTATGAGAAGGAGCGGCTGCTAGCGTGATGAATGGCCCTGAGTGACATACAAAGGAATAAACGGGAATGTTACCCAGTGGATTGAGAGATCCGCTCCGTATTAGAGCAAGTCAAAGGACCATGGCGGTGTAACATTTATTTCTCGAGGCCCATAGACAATTAAAAAGAAATGTCTGGCACAAACTCTGGGAAACTAACTCTCTAAGTGGCCATAGCTGCCTTCCACCAGAGGCCTTTGTGTGGGAGGAGATGAAGCTGGGTCTCTGTGAATCTGGCTGCCAAGGTGGGGGAACTGACTGATGCTTATCTGTGCCAGGTTTTCTAGCCTTTTCATTTGTTGAAGTACCCCTCCGAGGTGACTTCCAAAGTCTGCCACTTCCTGCTGATGTGGATTCCAGTTTCAGAGGAAGGAGGCAAAGAAAAGTGAAAGAATTTGCAAGCCAATTTACTGTTTACAAGTAAAATGAGGAGATGCTGGTTCAAAGGTGAGAACCCAGCCTACAATCAAGGCTGGTGAGGAGACTTAAACCATTGCATGACAATTAGCACAAGTGGGAGCAGGAGGTAATCTGCTGGTTGGGCCCCTAGATGTCCATCACTCCAGTCCAATGTCTTTGTCAATCCCCAAACCAACTCCATTTTACAGTAAATTAGCCAGCCTGGTTTTGGTTCCTCAGTGTTTTAGATGAAAAGTGAAATGGACTTCCCAAATAAAACAAATCCTTGGGTTTAGAAAATTCATCCCATGTCTTTGCTTCCACTTTCTCCTCCCCCATCCAAGACTCCTTTTTGGCGGGGGCAGAGTCCCACAGTAGGACTTGGGAGGTTAAAGCTATGGGCAAGTACTAAAGAAGCCAAGACAATTTTCAGAAGTCTTTGGGCATCATTATAATTAGAGAAGCAATTACAGTGAAGTTTAGTGGTAATTTAAATTGTTAAGCTAGATATCAGATGATGAGTTGTTTGGAATTGGCACATCTAATGAATACCTACTTGGTGATTGGACTCACCTTTCAGTAAACAAAGATAAAACCTGGCCACCTGGTTGGCCAAATTTGTGAGTCCATCAGCCTGTGGGGATGCTATTATGCAGGTGACACAAAGCTTAGCTCTGGGAATTTTGAGGGGAGAACAACGTTGAAGGTGCATCCTGTTGAGTCTGTGCCCCCTCCCCATTAAATTTCTGTTGCTTTGATTAAGTATTTACATACCACTCTTTTCATAGAAGATTTTGGGAGACCCCCAACTAGAACCTTTGGTTGTCTTCTTAAAGTATCCACATTTTTATCTGACTTGAGTGTCCTTTTTCATTTGACAGATAGAATGTAGCCTATGTAGCCAGTAGCCAGATGGTATGCTGGTTTTCCAAGGACTTACACAAGCCTATCCAGAATCATGTTGGCCCTAAGGATGGAGGTAATAAGGGAGACAGAGATGGAGGGAGAGAGGGGGACATAGAAAGAAATATGTTGACTATGTTTTGTTGGGAAATTATCAATTGAAATTGGAGGTCTATTGTTTGTTGTTACTGGGATCCCAAGAACTGCGTTGAAACTTGAATTTTGTGGTTAAACTTTGGCATTTTATAGAATTCTGGAGAATTCCTTGGACCCTATTGTCCATACATCATGACATCACTGACTTTTTTAAAGTAATAGTGCTACTACTTAAGACCTTGAAACATTGTCTTACTCTGTGTCCTTTGATATCAGAAAACCTGCATCCTGGGTGATTTAATATTGTCCTATTTTGGCTTTAATGCTTAGGAAGCAATAGATCTAATGAAGGTAATTTCTCAAGCCTTGAATAAAAACATTGGGGGAAAAAAAACATAGCAGGAAGTGTGGCTCCTTTTCCAATTCCAGTCGTAGGGGTTATTATAATAAGTAAAAATCCTCTGAAGTTTACATCCTCTATTACATGCTCCCAGTACTTCAAAATCCATGTATGTATTTTCATCAGAAGTGCTAAACCTTTGAGAGAAGCAGGATCTGACGATTGAGTGTCTGGCTGGAAATCATTTACTATCGATGGTCACTCAGCTCAAGATTGTATCGGTGAAATGACTTAGGAGGAAAAATCAATAATACTCACATATTGTGCAGTCCTCTTAGAGGATCATCTGTTTTACCTCACAAAAGCATTCCTTGTTCCAGATCCTTCTTCTCAAATAAAAGAAGAAAAAAAAGGCAACCTAAATCATAGCTCATTTTCTCTTCTGCCCTTATTTTATTTCAGGTTCCTCTTTTGGGGGGAGGAAAAAAGAAGTCAAATCTCACGCAGAAATAGATAGCAGCAGATACAATATAAGAAGGAAGATGACCATGGGTGTGCTTGTACTATAATTTCAATTGCTTATGTTCTCAACTAAAGAAAATAAGTCACCAGCTGGATATTTAATAGTATCTCAATTTCAAAATTTTTGGACAAAGGGATAATAGCTTTGTCCTCATAGAATGGCTTTCGTGATTAGAGGACTGACTTTATACACAAGGATACATGCAGTCACATGTAGGGCTTAGTGGGTGATTATCACTCCCACTTACAGGTAGACATTCCCACTTGCACTGTTTCCTAAATTTAATCCTTACATATTTGTCCCCTGGCCTAGAACTGGAACAAATTCTGTGACAGGATTCTGATGAAATGAGGTAGGAGTGTCTCTGTCTGATTTGGGAGAGGAACAAAATAACTTATTGGAGTGTGTACCTGGACTTCACATGGAGCACACATATACCAAAAATTGGATGAAGTCAGTTGGACCAGATTTCCTTTAGTTGCTCAAAAGGAAGAGTCTAGAAAGAAAGGCCTAATCTTGCAATTGACTTGGAACTCTCCTTGGTGCTGAGATAGTACCTGAGGCAGTGTTCTCCACACGTTGCTGATCTAAGTGTGTTTGTTGGGTTGTGTGTACCACAGGGAAAGTATTTTACAAGGAACAAGGAGTCAACGCTAAGTAAATCTGAACTCTTGGTGAGAACATTATTCTTTTTGAAAGTCCTGGTCTCAGTTCCTTACTTAGAACCCAGACCATCTCATGTCCTTCCACTCCTCTCCTCTTTGACTTCTTTATTTTTATGAGATGAAAGTTCTAGGTAAATTTATTAATTTATCTGAAGTTTACATTGCTAGCTTTGGCGGACTTCAGCTCTAGTATTCATTTGAGAGACCTACCGCATCCCCTGATGGAAAGCACCAAAGGATGCTTTCCATTCTCTTGCTTTATTCTTGATACCGCCATCGGGCATGTGCTTCAGCTGACTATTTATCTCAGTAATGCCAAACTCAACTCATAGAAAGCAAGGGATAACTTTGACTTTCTTACATGTGTTCTCAGCTATTGCTTATTATCTACACTTTGTGGTTCTATTTCCAACTGATAGTAGAAATGCCAACTTGTTGGGGAAAATGGTGCTATTCTAATAGTTTCCACTATCCTAGAAAGAGGACAAATAAATCACTATAGCTTCTTCCTTTGCAGTACCTGCTTATTTAATGTAAATTGGCTGAAACATAATTGGTAAATAGGGAGTGGAGTTAGTATAATGCACAAGTCATGTTGATTTGCATGGGCTTTTCTGGGGCACATTAATATTTTGAAGTAATTGGAAGCAAGTTCCCTCACAATTAAAGAGAAAGCTTTGGCCATATATGAAGACTTCAAGAAAACAAACTCAAAAGTCCTGTAGAACTGACCTCCTTTTGTGCCAGTTATAGCTGGTTTAGTCACTCCAAGAATGGCTATATTTTCCAATGTGTTAAGTTAGCTGAGGAAGCCAAGAATACAGATAAAGAGGCTAAAAATATATTTTCCCCTGTATTAAAACAAAGGATTTGATTTTCAGTTTTGATGAATCTGATCTCTCTTAGAAGCACATACCTTCAAGGACTTAGATCTGAAAGGATGAAGTTGGGACCTCAGGTTTAAGACAACAAATGATCAGCTGACTGTGGTGTCACACTGCCATTGGAAAGCTAACTCTGTTGGTATATTTATTAGAATTGTTATTCTTTTTGTTCTGTTTTTAGTAACAAAGTTCCATAGGTTTTTGCTCAATTTCCCCAACATTATTTCCCCCCCAAAGTCTTGTTATTTTTAGCATGCAGCTTTATAGAAAACAAGAGTATAGGATATGTGTATATGAAGCTATCATAGAAATGCCTGTAAAACATCTTAAGTAGTTCAGATTCCAATCCTTGGGTACACATGTAAGCAGTGTTTCACCAGCATAGGAAAGACAACTCAGGACAGCACTGCAGAGATATTGCTGTGAGAAGTGCTTGGCAAAGTCAGTGTCTCCAGCATTCAGCCCCTGCTGTCACAAATACTCACATGATTTTGGCAGCCTCTGTATTTTCCTTCCTACCCTGTGGGAGAGGCATGCTTCTGACTGAGTTTTAGATGATTTAGGAAACTTCCAATCCGGGAGCATTGGCCTTTGTTCCGCAACATGATCTCCTTGCATTGAGATGCAAGTAATCCCTCTCGCTCTCCCTTCTCTCTCTCTCTCTCCTGTGTCTGTTGCATGGTCATTGCTCTGATGTTTTTATTTGGACACGATAGATAAAAAATGTGGACTTTTGGCAACTTGAAAGTGGTGTACATGCCCCTCAATTTATATGCTATATCTTTGACTTCTACAATATGAAGAGAACCAGATTCTTATACCAACTCAGCCTCTAATGTGTTATGTGGCATCAGCCAGGTGACTTCGCCCCTGGAGTTTGGTTCTCAGAAAATGAAAATGAAGATAGTATTTCAGTCCCCATGTCCTCTCTTGGCCTGGCATGTAAAGCACCTGCCAGTTACCCTGCCCTTTTCTGTGATGTCTCAGAATAACCGCCATACACATGGACCCTCTTCTGTGTTTGGTGTTACTGGATCCGGCCAGTGATTGGTGCCCTGTCCAATGACTGCCGACTCATGAGCTGTCCTATGGCTCCAGAGGGATGTGGCCTGAGAACTCAGCCCAGCCCCTTCACACAAGGTGACCAATCAGCCCTGTCACTTGAGTAGCTTGAACCCCAAATACTCAGAATTAATTGGTAACATCAGAAGCAGGTGAGCCGTAAAAAAGGGAATATATATATACACACACACACACACACACACACACACACACACACATATGTATATGTGACTGTATATGTATATGACTGGGTCGCTTTGCTGTAGAGCAGAAATTGTACCACATTGCAAATCAACTATACTCTAAGGAAAATTTTTTAAAAAAAGAAAAAAAGAAGCAGGGGAACCAGAGACCCAGCCATGGGGAGAAGGGCTGCACACCCCCTCCCTCCATGAGCCATGGAGTGGGGGACAGTGGAAGTCAGCTGCTGAGATGGGCAAGATGGCTTGATCCCTTGTCTTGGGTGATACTCTGGTCTCTGTGAGACTTGACTGGACTGAATTGGGATGATTTCCTGACTGCCTTGCTTTCCAGTGAATTCCTATCTAATGGTGTGTTTTACCACTGCCTGGCTCGGGGCTGAGGATAGGGAGGGACTTGGGCAAGCTTGAGCCCAGGTGTATCCATTTCCTGGTGCAGGGAATTTCTTTCCATGCCACCTACCCGGTGCCCCACCAGCAATCTAGATTCCTGTTCTTCTTTAAGTGTTGCTGAGTGTTCAGAGTTATTGAAACTTGGGTTAGGTTATTGGATCTGAAAAGTCTAGAGCTCTGGTCCTCCTAGAGGGTCACCAAGGGTGTGCTGTCTGCTATACTGGCAATGTCTTTGCTGGAGCAGTGGGGAGGGGACTCCGCACAGCTCTTTGGAGCAGGGAGGTGCAGTGCTTAAGATGGGAACCAGACAGTCTGCAGAGGCGGTCCAGTTCCCAGGGGCTGCAGTAACTCTCATGCAACACCCACTGGTGACAGTGGTGACAGCCTTTTCAAGGAGAACAGGCCAGGTAGCCCCAGGACTGTGATGTCACTCCCAGCCCCTGCTCTCCACAAGCCTGCACATGTTCCCTCCCTTTAGTTCTCTCCTCACCAAAACTCTCTCCCCAAGCCTTGGGAAGCCAAAGAGGCATGCATGGGGGATGGGCGGTAGCTCTCATTTCTCTTGCTTCTTATATATTTTGAGTCTTATTTATTTATTTATTTTTATTTATTTTTAGAGGTTTGGAATACTAGAACTTTGAGATCTAGCCCAGTCACAAACTTCCATTTTCTTTGCATTTTGCTGCAGCAACCCTGGAGGCAGTGAATGCCATGGGCTTAGCTGCTTAAGTGGAGCATAAAGCAGAGGAGAGAGGTTGGCAGGGCAGCCTGTACCACAATGAAGAAAGGATAAAAAGAGCTCTGGTTCATTAACATGTGCAACAAATCCCATGACCTTGCAAAAGTAACCTGAGCGCATGTCTGTTTTGTACATCCCAAAAAGAGCCTAACATACTTTCTTTGAGTTTCTGTAGAGCAAAAATTTCCAAACCATAGCAAGTGGGCCCTCTCTTTCAGGAAATATGATAAGTTATAGTATATGTAACTTGGGAGGCCTTTGAAGTTTGTTAAGATATAACCTGTAATACAAATGCAGGAAGATAAATGGAGAGCATTAAAGCAATAAGATATTGATCAAATAATACCTTGGCTGAGGGACTTCCATTTAACCTCCTAGTCTAAGGATCCAAGTCTAGCAACTTATTCAAGAGCCAAAGCAAAGAAAGAAAACTTGGAAATGAACAAAATCAGCAGGATTAAATCTCTGATTTGAAGCATGAACGCAACAGTATGTTGTGTTGAGTTACCCACCAAGCTTTCTTGTGAATACACTCAGTTACAAGTGAGGTTCCTAATGAAGATAAACAATTGCAATCAAATGGAACAAGCTAGAGAGGACATCAAGGCCAGGGGCCACATTTGCCAAAGAGGCTTCTAAGAAAAAAAAAAGAAAAAAATAGATAAGGAAAAAAACTACCAGTTTTTGAGAAGTACGATTTTGATCTTCTCATATCTGTAACATACCTTTTTGTAAATAGTTGCTTTTTGTAAATATTTGCTAAATACACATCTTTTCTGATTTGCAGTTTAAGTCAATTAAAAGTTTTGCACAAGGAAGAGTAATGAGCCTTGTGGCAGAACACAATGCACCGTCAGTTCCCACCCTTTCCCTGGGAGAAGCTTGGTCTGGAATCATTCACAGGACACCACCTTGTCCAGGAAGGTAGGATTATTTAAGGAGGACATCATGCTGAGGATAAAGGACAGGACAGAAGTCATTTATGTTCCACAGTTGCTTGTCGGGTAAAAATGCAAAGAAATAAGAGGTGCTACCAAAATGAAAGGGGTCTAAAATGTGTAGAAAGTCATATTTGTGGTTCAACCAATGGTCACAATTAAATCTCACACCAACATTCTCTAGTAACTATGAAGAGAGACGTTAACTCTCTGTTGATCAGCATTTTTGTCTTCAATATTTGCTTTTAAGAAATGAATGTCCATAATCATATTTTACCATGAGGTTACCCACCCAGTTGGCTGCCACTGTAGTTATAGATACATATTGTTATACCTATTAGGTTTTAACCCATTAAGAATAGGGGCCACAAATGGTTCATCTTTGACTTTTTCTCAGTGCCTCAGCCATAAGGGATCAGTAACTCTGTACTGAACTGAGCATTTTTATTAGCCCTCATGCAATCCCAGCCTTGTCTCCTAAAACTCTGGGATTGATATAATTTATTTAGTCTTGATTTGTTGAACAGCTACTACATGCTGTGGCAAGGACTGTGTAACCATGTTGTCATCAAGCTGGCATGATTGGTCTTTTTTTCGAGCTGAAGTTCATGTGGAGGGAGGCAAGTAGCACCCCTACTCCCTGATCCAGGTGATCTGCCACTGCAGTAGTTTTTGTGTTATATGGGTTCCTGCTCTAGCCATAGGCAAGGAGCCCTGGAGCCAATGAAATAATTTGCACCTGAAGCACACTACCTCCATCCTTTCTCTGGGTGTCCAAGATGGGCGTTCCTACTGAAACAGCTTCCCAGGCATGCATTTGCGTCTTTTCAGAGCCACCTCTCTCGAGCAGACAACATTGACCCCATAAGCTCTGCCAGGCCCATGGATTGGCTGGGGGTAGTAGTTTAGAAAGGAGTTGTGCATAGAGTTGGGTGTATGAGCTACAGTGTCCAATCGCAGGTGTAGCTCCTCTTAGTCATGATAGAACTACAAATAGGAGGAAAGAAGAAAGCAAACCGGTCCAGGAGACAAAATTTGTAATTTTGTCTCAGTCCCACATCTGTCAAGAGTGGGTCTGCACACAGTTAAATAAATAAGCACATTGAAGGGAGGAAACATTGGGTATTAACGACACTCCCCAAAGTAGATTGTTCAGGGAAATCTTCCCAGAGGACCTGACTTGTAAGGTACATACTGAGGAATAAGTAGGAAAAAGAATATTCTAGGGATAGACAGCAGTGAGTTAAATGGTGAGAGTGTGGTCATTGAAAGACCCGCGTATTCAGTGTGGCTGAATCACAGTGTGTATATATGTCTCCATGTGGCCGGGGATGTGTGGGAAGGGAGAGGGGAAAGCTGAGATGGGAAAGGATGAAGTACAAAGGATAAGGAGATGAGGTTGGAGTTAGAAGTTTATCCTAAGGGCCATCAGTGAGGTGGTATTGATGGGTTTTAACCTGGGGGAGGATAACATTTCAAAATGTATTTCTCTAAGCTTGTGGAGAATGGACTGGAGATGATGACGGACTAAGCTAGGGGGTGATATGTGAGTAAAGAGACAAGTGGACAGAGTGAGGAGATATTTAGGGGGTGTATTTGATGGGATTTTTGATAAATTGAATGGGAGATGATAATCAAAGGCACGGACGGGATAAGGATGACCTGAGTTTTCTGGATTAGACAACAGTGTTGGTGGTGACAGCAATAACAGATCTGAGGCACAGGAGGAGGTAGCATTGAATGGATGACCAGTTATTGTCTTAGTCTTTAGATCCTTTTCCTAGATAGAGCCTCTCACCTACATTCAGAGGGAGTGGGGCTAAAGGACCCTAAAGAGAAGGCTTGAGATGTCCCTTTTCCAACCAATCACCCTAAAATGGTGTGTCATGGGGGCTGAGGAAAGTTCCTTCTTTATGCTTCAGCAATTCGGTTCCCAGGAGAAAACCCCAATTAAAACAACCTTTGGGCTGCCCTGCTGTCTCCACTGTGGGCTCCTAGGTCACTCCCATGAGGGCTGTCCAGGGATGGCTCTCCAGCCTTGAGCATAACACAGTCTCGCCCACGCCATAGCTGTACAGTTTCTTTGAGATCAAAGCCTTGGAGAAGCCACTCTACTGGCTGAACTTGGCATATCGGCAAAGCTGGTTCCACTTTTTACTCTCGTGCTGATGGAAAAAATAAAGATTTTCTAATTTTAATTTATTCTCCAACTTTGAAAGAGCTATACGTTGAAAGCTGAAACTCCACAAAAACATCCCCCCCCCCGAGCCCCTCATTGATATGACCCCTCTCCATCAGCCCTTTTATCTCCCTTTCCCAGTGTGTTTACTCTCCCACAGGACAGAAATGTTATCTTGAAGTAGATCCTGGGATATATTGTTTGCTGCTTGGTCCACCCCTGCAGAGCAGGTGGCATGTGTCTGCTCAGGGACTGCTGACGTGAGCTCATGCCTTGGAGACGTGTAATGGGGGAAGGGAGCTGTAATGGGGAAGGAGGCTATGCCCTGCACAGCCCTGTCAGGAGCAGATGCAGGTTGGTGTGCTGTGTAAGAGAGCATGGAAGTAGAATAGGGAGAGTGGAGGGGCTGCTCCCTGAAGAAAGAAGTGAGAAAAGTGAGAACTTTTGTAGGTCTCAATGACAGTGGTTGCCTTGGAAGAGATACGCTGTAAGTCAGAGTTAAGTTTTGCTGGATATAAAAAAAAAAAAAAAAAAAAAAATTGCTGGAAACTATAGCTTGAAGGATGTCAATTGATTCTGTCTTATCGTCCCAGTCCTGGTACAAAAACTGAGAAAGGAGAGAAGGGCAACATCTATAACTAAGGAATAGGCAGTCCCTATCATGAAGGGCAGAATCAAATGGTATTGTTTTAGAATTTATGAGAACGTGATCATTGCTACTGGAGACTAGCATCTCTTTCCTAGGTAGGATATTGGAGAGTGGGACTACTGGGGAAATGACACATAGAAATCTATGGTGTACACTCTGACCCCACACAGTTCCTGGAGCAATCATCCTGCCCCATAATGCAGTTATTTCCCACCTTTCAGTGCTGTCAGTATACCCTCAAGTCTCTTAAAGAGTCTCTTGAAATTATGAAATTAATTTCCATTCTTCTCTTTAGCTGAACTTCCACATAATTTGTTTTGTATGCTTCTTAGCTGAGCATGAAATTCACATTTATTTTTAGTCTCCCACTTTGTCAATTAAATGCTTTCCTGTGTCCAATTTCCACCCAGTAAGAACACAGAAATCTCTACTGAGGAGCTGTCTTTGGAATTGTCCTACCAGCAGCTCTCTTAGTAACTTTTAGAACCAAATGCCCTTCATCTTCTGAAATCCAGCCTACTGACATTATATTTTATTTATTTTAAAAAATTTTTTGGCCACACCAGGGGCATGTGGAAATCCCCAGACCACGGATCAAACATGCACCACAGCAGCAACCCATCCCGCTGCAGTGACAATGCCAGATCCTTAACCTGCTAAACCACACGGGATCTCCAGCCTACTGACATTTTAAACATGTTACATAGCTTGGTGGGCAGGGGTGGGCAGTAAGTTCAGATCTATGCAAACATTTTCAAAATATGGATCACTTATCTCCAGAATAATGCATTTAGTGAAACAGAGATGGGTGGGGTTTAAATGAAAGGCCTACTTATCCGGCACCGTGCATTTTTGTAATTCCTAGGTCAGGAATCCCCAGAGGGATTTGGGGTGAGAAAGTTACTTTTGATTTTCAAGGGAGGATAGCAGTGGTGTGGAGGTTAGGGAAAGTGTAGCCAGGGGTGACGGAGTCCAATCTGGATGAGTCTACTCAGCTCACATATATTGGGGTTGCTGACTTCCTGCTGCAAAGCCTGGTAAATCCCAGAAGCCACAGGGAATTGGCCACTGGATAACTCTCTTACCAAAACAGCTTCTTGACTTAGTCATAATATGTGGTGCGATCCCCAGGACTGCCTACTCTTGGCAAATGCCAATGCCAACTGACAAGCTTGTCCCGAAGGAATCTTGCTTGGGTTAAAATTAATTCCTCCTTAGCAAGCTGAAGAAGTAGTGATCCTAGGATGGCTTAATTGTCTACATTGTTTTTTAAGGGGGATGCAGATTTTTAAGAGATCCTATCAGACTGAGAGCCAGGGAAAACCACAGCCTTAAAACAGAAATTTTTTTTGGCTTCACAATTTATAATACATTTTTACAAACATCATGTTTAGCATAAAAAATAAGAAGAGTGGTTGAGTTAATTCTGCATTGTTGGTGACTCCGAGAGGCACCAGGGTAGTTATTAGTGTGGCAAATGAAGACTTCTCCTAACCCATCTTCTATTTCCTATTTCTCTGGTGTCTCTGGTCTTTGCTCATTTTTTCTCGTGTCAGAAATACCACTTCTCACCTCATCCGTCTTGTCACTCTCCATTGACCTACAGAGCTCTGCTCAGTTGCAATCTCCTTAGTGAAACAATCTCTGGTCAGGTTCCTCTGTCAGAGTTGGCTGCTATCCTTTTGACTTTCAGGGTGCCTCTAGGTTGGTGTACCATACCCTATAGTGCGGAAATGTCTCAAGTCATAGACTGTGCACTTGGCTTAGGTGGAGACTGGATTTTATGATTATATTCACTTTTTTGGGTAACTTCCCTGCATGCGCCACAGAACCTGGAAACTGGTAAGAGTTTGTTGGGTAAGGAAACAAATATTTACTGCCTAACTACCATGTATGAGGTTTTGAGAGAACTGCATAAAATATCACGCAAGATTTCAGTCCATTTCAAGCTCATAATCCAGTTAGGGTGGCAAAACAGAGCATCCAAAAATATAAGTGAACAGTGCCAGGCAACAAGTGGTAAAAGGCAAGAAGGATGGTTCCAGGGCCCCAAATACTAATGAGATAGAGCTTGGCATTCCTCCTAGGCTGGCATAACACGCACATCCGTGAAGCAATTTCTCCAGAGAGAAGTCATCTGTCTCTTTCTTTTGAATTATGAAATTAGTTTATGTATCTTTCATGACACTCATCACATTTTACATTGTCATACAGATATTTGTGTCATGTGTCATCTTTTCTTCCTTGCTAGAGTACATTTTATTCATTTTTAAAAATATCCTGCAAGGCAGGGTTTAGTGTTGTGTTACGGATATAGTGGGCACACAAGGGCACTCTGTTGACTGCATAAAATGCTTGCCCTGGAGGATGAGTGCTACATACATTCAAGGCAGGAAAGTTCATGACCTGCTCTTTTGGCCATTGAATGCTTGGAACATGAGCAGGAATTGAGTGGTATTTTTAAGTAAAAAGTAGATTTATAGAGAAGCTGTCCTCTAACCAGAGAGTGGTAGGAGCCAAAATTTGGAAAGAGGGCTGCAAAGACATCCATTGTGGGGAAATGGGACAGAAAGGACTCATGAAGGAGAAGAGTGCGGATGATGTGAAAAAGGTGACGAGCTGATGGCCTGGACTCAGTCTGCTTTTTCTGTGGTTGGCGAAGCCTGCCTCTCTCTCTGTCTCACCTCCCAGATGAGCTCTTAATTCCTGCTAATCACAATAGTGGTATCACAATGGTGGCCCTGACTTCTGCACACCATCACTGCTGTGTTGTGGCTGATGGAGAAGGATGAAAAGAAGAGGAGGAAGCAGAGGAGAGAGCAAGGGTATGGGCTGGAGGGAATAAAGAGATAAATATGGAAAAGCTCTGGTGTAAAAAAATTAACGGGTCCTGGAGAGTTGTCGAGATAGTCTGGCAGTTGTAATGGCCTGGCCTTCTGAGGTTAATTGAACGTTGATGGAGTTGCTGAGCTAGGTCATTTCCAAAATTATAAATGTTTTTTTTCTTGTTTGCATAGATCTAGGACAACATGGAATTTATATCTTCTTTTTTTCTATGTAAAGCATTTGCTACATCAGCAGAAAGTCTCATTTATAAAGATCTTGCTGTGGTGGGTTGTTTGTCAAACTGTTGGTTTCTGTGCTGGTATTTTTACAAAGAATAAAAGGGATTCAGTGCTTCCCGTTCTTTGATTATCTCAAGGCAAGTGTAGTGTGAGATGCTGGAGTTTAACACCATGACTGTATTAGACATGGGCAGGCGGATTCAGTGGCCATAAAATAATAGTAGGGGTTTCTCTGTAGGTAAAACAGTGGTAATTGTATCCATCACTGGAGGGCAGAAAGCGATTGTACACAGGGGTCAGGAGAGCAGTCTGCTGGCCCCAAAACTCATGGCATCACTGGGAGGTGCATTCATTTTAAGCTTGTTTCCCCTCCTTTGAAGCCGGAAGTTATTGGCTACTGCTGGAGGCCTGTTATGACCATGTGAGGATCAAAAGCCCGACCAGGGGTGGGAAATCCTTTGTTCCTGGCTCTCTCATAATAGCTTTTCCCTTTTCTTTGACCGAGAGAAGCAAGTCAAATAGGATTATCCTAATGGAACAGAAGTGTTTTATATAAAAAGTTCAAAAAAGAAATCTAAACAAAATCCAATGTCTTTCATTTATGAATACTGTTTTATTACTGAGCCCAAATGGAGAATATACCCGTGGCAAGTGGGCCATTTTCTGAGGCTCTACAGAAACCATCCTTTCTCAAATTATGACTGATTTACAAGCAAATGTAATGGTCCCTTTAACCACAGTAAATAAGTAAAACAAATGTTTTATTTCTTGCCCCTAATTCAAAGCCCTTAAAACTCTAAGCTTCAAAGGCTGGCCTGTTCTCAAATTACTTTACTCCAACTCCAACTTGTTTCAATTGTTACAAAACTGCAAACCATATGCCCTAGAATAAGAATAAAGATACACTTAAATGACACCATCAGGGCCTAATAAAGTGTGATATAGGTGCAAAAACACAATACAGTCATTTTACAAAAAGAAGCACAACAGGAAAGTAATAGAATGATGAGAATTGGAGTTTTTTTCTGGGCACCACTGTTTTAAAAAGGAACTGTTGTCTCATAGGTAAATCACACTAACTTCCTTCCTGATCTTTAGGCATTTGTTGACGTGAAATTTGAGCCTGAGATGGCTTTCCAACAATTCCCTCTTGTCTGTTGGTTGTGAAGGCCACTTTGGTGGGGACGGGAAGTTTAAGTGATTCTGTGAATGTGTGAGGCTCAATTCTGGAAAAATGAATGATGTTCTTAGAAACATGGCATATTACACATGAGGGCAAGCGGAGAATCTAGGAAAGAAAAACAAATAGTTCCATGATGGCATTTCAGCGTTTATTCCTTGTCATGCAAAATTGAACTTGGATGTTTTTAAGCAGAGGACAGATCTGGGCATGCTGTGGGGAGGGGTGGGCTTCCTTCAGCATGGGGTTCAGCACTGCGCTTTGTTCGAAGTCTTGCAGATGATCTGGAATTCTCTCGTGCTTCCAGAGAGCAGGTTTGCAAGGCTGAGGAGTAATTGCAGCAATTTACCCTTTCAATTAAAATTTGCCTTGGTGGCTGGTTGCTGGTTTCAATCTTTTTCCTGTAATTTAGGGAGAAAGTGAGGAATGGGTGGATTGGAAGATGAATTGAGTCAATATAGAAGCAGTAAATGGGGAACTGAAAGGAGAGGCCTGGGATGTGCTGATGTATAAAATTAATGCAAGGGCACAACAGCAGCAGGCAATGTCCCTTTCTGCTCTGGATAGAACATGTACACTGATGTCGATTGCTGTCTTCTGACTGGGCCATGCAATGATTTAAAAGTTAAATTGATTGGAGTGTTCTCTTGTGGTGCCATGGGTTAAGGATCGGTGTTGTTACAATGGCAGTGCGGGTTGCTGCTGTGGGATGGGTTTGATCCCTGGCTGGGGAATTTCCACATGCTGTGGGCACTTCCCACCACCCAAAGTTAATATGCAGTAGGAATAATCAGACATTTCATGTAAAAACCTGTGTCTTGATTTTTCTTGAATCCCTGGAAGATAAGACCACCTGGAACATTCATTGTATCTGAACGTTAGCAATAGCTGCCCCTGAGATGAGGTGTGTATTTTCTCCAAACCTTTGGATGGTCAACATCTGAGCTCTGAAGTCCCGTCTTTAGGACTCTATTTCCTCCTCTAGAAATAAAAATAGCTAATATTACTTGGTGCCAGGTCTTGTCCTAATTGCATCACATAAACTAACTTATCTAACCCTGATGGCAATCTCATGGGGGCGTACTGCCACCACCCCCACTTTAGTGCTGGAGACATGAAGGCCATGGGCAATAAAGTAACTTTCCTGAGCTCCAACATTCCAAGTCTACACTTTCTGTCATCTCAGTGTAAGGAAGCTTCCGTGACTTATCCTGGAGGGAAAGCTGGGCTTGGCCCGCTGCTGTTACCAGTTCTCATTTTAATGCAGTTTTCTCTTTAAACCCACAGTCATACGGTTCATTGGTAATTTAAGTCATGTGGATGTAAGATGCTGCAGATGTGTCTCATGAACTAAGCTTGGGTCAGTGGGTCCCTGAACCTCAAATGTGTCCATAAAAAATAATTTCTTGGGATGTATGACCTGAGATACATCCCACTATTTTTTTCCAACACCAATGCCATGTTAATATTAGTAATTCTAAGTTAAAACGTATGGGCTAAAACAACCTTAAAATTGAAAATAAGCATGAAGATGATACAGCCTATGGTTAGGTAGGCATTTAGGCCTGGATAATGGTGTCCTGATTTGGCCTTGACAATATATTGTGAAAGAGAGAGGCAGAGAGAGGACAATGGAGAGTTTGGCTAGTGAGGGAGTTTGTGCACGTGTGTGTGTGTGTGTGTGTGTGTGTGTGTGTGTGTGTGTGTGTGTTACAGACTGAATGTGCCCCCCTCTCCATTCATATGTTGAAAGTCTATCCCCTAATGTGAGGTATTTGAAGACTGGGGCCTTTGGGAGATAATTAGGTTGAGGTGAGATCATGATGGTGGTCAGAGCTTAGTGTCCTTATAAGAAGAAAAGACTGCCGACTGCCCTGTCTCTGCCACTCCAGGACCCAGCAGGAAGGCAGCTGTCTCTGAGCCAGAAAGAGGGCACTTGTCTGTAACTGAATCCGCTGGCACCTTGATCTTGGACCTTTCAGTCTCCAGAACTGTGAGAAATAAACTTCTGTGTTTAAGCCACCCAGTCTTCAGTATTTTGTTGTAACCTGAGCTGACAAAGATTCTGTGTGTGTGTGTGTTGTGTGTGTTTGTGTGTGTGTTGCCCCCTCCTCAGGGCAGTGGCTGGGCCTAAGCAGACAAATGGGACATGGGGTTGGCTGACATTTCCTGGGGAAATGTAACTCTGTTTGGGGTCTATGCCTTTAGGCAGGGAATGAATCAAGGGGCAGCAGTAAACCCTGGAGGTGAGTAGGAGAGCTGGTGTAGGACTAGGGAGGGCAGGATCTGCTACCATTCACCTCCAGTCTCAGCCTGCAACACCAGAAAGCAGGTTGTGCTGCCTAGGAGAAGCTGGATATATGGATTCCTATCTCAATTGCCTGATTTTTCAAAGTTGGCAGTTGGTTAAATTTTTGCTTAAACACTGTGAAAGCCAAATAAAGCTGTGGTGTGAAATTTTACTTGTAACTCTCCATGAGACCTCTGCCTTGGTGACTTAGCTTTATTCTATTCATAGTCAGGCATTACAGGAGCAGGGGAGGAAGAGCATCCCAGTTGGAGATACCAACACCGGCCAAGCCACGGGGCAAGAGCTTTGGGCACGAATGGAGCCCTGAGCACAAAGAGGGCATGGGCCCCAGTGACAGCAGAGGCAGCAGAGGCCACCAGTGTGCAGAGTGATGGTGGTGGGGGGTCATAAAGGGGTGGGGGTGGAGAGCTTGACCTAAGGGCGATAGGGCCCAAGTCATGAAAATCAACGAATCATGACTTATAAAGGCTGATATTCCATCTTATAACCAACATTGCACATGTTGGGTGTACTGGTTTGAATTGTGTGTACCCAAACATGTCTAAATCCGATCCCCTGGTATCTGTGAATGTGACCTTATTTGGAAATGGGGGCTTTACAGATATAACTAAGAATCTGGAGAGGGCATCGTCTTGGATTAACTGGGCCTGAAGTTCAATGACTACTGCCTATATAAGCAAAAGGAGAGGGAGATGTGAGCCATACAGAGCCTGAAGGAAAACATAGGGAGAGAAGGCAGAGGTCTTCCATGAGGTCGTGTCCACACGGCAGGAACTGCAAGGTTTGGGGCAGCATGCAGAAGCCTGGAGTGGATCCTCCCTGAGAGCCTCCACTAGGAATCAACCCTGCCAGCCCCTTGATCTTGGATTCTGTCTTCCAGAACTGTGAGGATCTGTGATGTTTCAAGCCACCAAGTTGGTGGTAATTAGTTAGAGCAGCCCCAGGAAATAAATGCATTGGGCTTCCCTATAAGGTTCCACTGGCCAACCATAGGGGAGGGGGAGGGAGAACTACACACAAGTTGAGGAGTGGGGAGCTATGAGGCTGAATTTGAGGGGCCATCCTTCAAGCACCTGCTCAGGAGGGAAGATGGGAGCCCAGGGCCAGAAAAGCCACTTAGAACAGCCATGGAACTGTTCATGGTAGATGAGGAGGCCCCTGATGGTGGGACCAGAGATAGAGCTGAGAGGACACCTTTGAGAAGCATCACATCTGAAAGGAAGAATTGACAGGTGTTGGTAATCACTGTGGAGTGGGTGGCATGAAGGTGGAGGATGGTGAGAGAGCAGGAGCAGGTGGGGTTGGGGACTTTGAGGTCACTGGAGCGGTGGTGATGGCTGGAGTAGCCCTTGAAATAGAGACCTTGGGAGAAGCAGTGAGTTCTAGAGGAAAAAAAATGAGTTTAGCTTTGGAGAAGCTCAGGTTGTAGTGCCTGTGGGTCATACAGTTGACATGACAAGTACAAGTTAAGACTTTTTCCATCTTCCTTGGTGATTTTAGGGGGCTGTAGAAGACAAGGCTTTATGGTGAGATGATGAGAATGGTTAGGCTGTGAGCCCGGGAAATTGGATTTGTTGAGAAAAACAATGCACTTCCTGACTTTCCATTTATTTATTTGTTTATTGTTCTTTTTTCTTTTAGTTGTGTAGAAAAGAGGTACACATCTTAGGGGGGAAAGTGTGACTCTATTTTGTAGGTAATATTTGTTATTTTTGCTTTCTCAGCTTTCCTTTCCTTCCTCTGGCCACACACCTGATTTTTTGTTGGGGAATTTACCCTCTTCCACTGGGCTCTGGGAGCTCCCAGGTACCCCCAGCCTGTTAGCCAGAGCTGGCTCTGGTGACAAGTTTGTGAAGGTTAAAATAATCTAAGTTAGAACAGTAACAGTTCTGCCTAGGACCTTGTCCTGGAGTTAATATAGGAGATCGATGTGGTAGGTGGGTGGTTTAGCTGAAAGCGTGTAAACCTGGAGCTGTTGGTGGGCATCGGTACCATGACGCAGCAGATCCCACTGGAGACTGAAGCTGATGGAGTGGGAAGCAGACTTAATCAGTGAACAGGAAGTCTTTTGATGGCTTTGAATGACCAAATCTCCTTTTGCTTTAAGCCAGCATAAGGTGGCATTTATTTCCTTTACAACTAAAAAAGGGTGCTAATTAACCCATCAGTAGTATATAGCTTTTCTTTCTGTTGCTCACTGGTGCCCAGAGGAGATGTCTTCAGTAGCAACTGTGCTGGATGCCAGCACACTGGGGATGATGTACTGAAGATAACATCACATCAAGGCTTCAGGGTCGTGGCGTGAGGAAGGCCAGCCTCTTTATCAGAGGAAAGGAAGGCTGTCACAGCAGAGGCAAATGCATGCTCTTTTTTTTTTTTTTTTTTTTTTCCTTCTGCTAATTTTGGCAGTATTTCCCTTGACAGAAAGTTACAAAATGATTCTTTTCAGGGCTACAATTATGTACTGGTCTGCCTGGGAAAAAGTGCTTTGAGTGCCTCTACCACTTTATTCTTGTCAAGCTCCCCATGGTATTTGTGGTAAAGACAACCAGTGGGCAATGTGTGGGTGCACATTTTAAAGCTATCACAAAAAAATTTGATGCATGTATGTGTATTATTTCATTACACTTCGAGATATTTCCTCCTACCTGGATTAACATTCATTTCTCTGCTATGACACTGCTCTCCCCTTAGCCATTTGACTTTGAACGTGGCTACTATGGAGCATCTCTTTTAGCTTTCCTATGTCACCTATTACACAGGATTAAGCATTAAGAGTGTGATGCCAATGACATGTTTTCCTTATATCAGTAAAATGGGAACTGTAAAATTAAGAAGATGTCATTGATTTTTGAGTCTTTTGAAACGAATTCTCTCCTATTGTCAAAATAAGAATTCTTTGGATTAATTCCAATATTGCTATGTGATTGCTGCTCTGTTCCTGTGAGTATGTATGAATGTGTGTAATTAACAATGTCTTCTCCTCCTTTAAATCAGTCTACTTTGATGGGGGGGGGCGGGGAAATGGCTTTAGAAATAGGGGAGCTATGTGAAGATTTAAATTTATTAACCAAAGTAGAAGATACAAAAAATACTTCATTCACGCATTATTTTTTTTTTATGGATTCTATTTTCATTAGCATGAACTGGCCTAAGTAACTTGACATTTAAGGAAATTAGAGGCCACAGGTGGTACTAGATTGGTATTTACAGTGTCAGGTGTTCTTGAAGAAAGAAATGACCATTGCATTGTAGAATTTTATTTTGATGCTTGAAAGAAACTCAGAGCCTATCTTACCACTTATTCCCATTATTTTATTCTTAAAGATTCTGGGCCTCAGTGAGGTTGATTTGAATGTTGCAATAATGAGAATAGAAGCCTGGACCCTTGGCTACTAGTGCAGTGAAAATTTCTGTAGACAATTAAGTCATAAATATGTCAACATTTTAGGGGTCATTGTTTTATGCCAGACACAGTACTCTTCAGGGTGTACTGATGGCATCATAGTCCCAGTCCTGGAAGGGAACATGGAGTAGTGGGGAGAGAGACATACCAATGAACAGTTAGAGTGAGTTGGGACAGGTGTTTAAAAAGAGACATACTAGGATGTGAAGGGATTTCTTAGGGGAGGTAACATTTGAAGTGAATCTTGAAGAATGAGAAAATTTTGCCCAAGGAACAAAGTAGAAAAGGACTTTTCTCTTGGGAGGGAAAAGTGAGCTTGCTCACAGGTGTGCAAGTTGAGGCATAACCATGGAGCCAAGAGGCAGGCTGGCCACAAGGAACATACATGTGGCAGTTATAGGTAGATTGTAACTGGAAGATTAGCAAGGTAGGCAATAGACTACTTTGTATGCAGTCATAAGGACTTTGCCCTTTGTTCTGAAGGCAGTGGGAATCCAGGTAAAGATGATAAGCAGAGGCTTGATCCAATTTGTGATTTAGGAAGATCACAGTGTGGTAAACTTGGACTCTGAATGGAAAGGAGTGGAGGAGCTGTCCCAATGATCCATTTAATAAGACCACAAAAGCCTCAGTGAGCATGGTGGCCCTGGGGATGAAGTAGAGTGGATATAATAATTGGAGAGACATTTAGGCAAAAAAGTGGAACAGGACATGGTGATTAATTGGATGGAGGTGGTGAGAGAGTACAGGAATATGACGCATGCTGAGATTTGTAGCTTGAAAAATTGTTACCTGAAAACTGGGTTCACCTCTTGGTGGGTATTGAGCCAAAAGATACAACCAAGGAAAGATCAGGAGAAGGAAGGATTTATAATTACTTGCAGCAAGTAAGGTAAACACCAGGAATCTTTTACAAAGCAATATCTCCCCAAACAGAAAAATTGGGCAAGTCTCAAGCTAAGGATACATGCATATTCATGAAGGGGCTGGAGAGAGAATTCAGCACAGAATTGGGGCAAAGGTGGACAGAGTCTAAGCCTTAGTTGACTGAAGTCAGGAGGGTCAGCATCGACATTCTGTCCTCTGCTTGAGTGTGGGCCTTCATTCCTGCAGAACCCAAGGAGTCTGTCACATTGTGGAGGAACTAGGACTCTGCTTTATCACTGAACTGTTATTTCTTGGCTACTTTTCCTTTGTTGTTTCATTCCCTCATTTCCCTTAAGATTCCTGATTACTGGAGTTCCCGTCGTGGCGCAGTGGTTAACGAATCCGACTAGGAACCATGAGGTTGCAGGTTCGGTCCCTGCCCTTGCTCAGTGGGTTAACGATCCAGCGTTGCCTTGAGCTGTGGTGTAGGTTGGGGATGCAGCTCGGATGCCACATTGCTGTGGCTCTGGCATAGGCTGGTGGCTACAGCTCCGATTCGACCCCTAGCCTGGGAACCTCCATATGCAGCGGGAGCTGCCCAAGAAATAACACACACACACAAACACACAAAAGATTACTGATTACTGAGACCTGTTTAAGAGGAAGCATCGTGGCCAGGCTTGGAACACAAAATGACTTAGGCCAAAATGGCTTCCCTCATGTCAGAAATCCATGCCTGGTTCTCTTTCTCCAGGGACCCCCTACCCTATCTGCTTATAAAATGAGGAGATCAATGGAGCCGTTTTTCAGGTCAGAGGATAGACGAGGAATTATGCAGGCTGGGGATGATGCCTTCCCATGGTACCTGAGACATGTTCAAGAAGGTTCAGTCAATTTCCAGCAAACCTTTCAGGCTTGGTGAGTGCTAGCGTCTAAGCAGCTTACTTTCCCTGCACTTGTTCTTTCTTACTTTGAGATAATCAGGAAGTTCAGGCTTCTATAAACGAAACAATCTCTTTTCTCCTCCTGTGCTTGGATAAAATCTTGCAGAAGGGGCTGAAATTATTGGCAAAACATAAACAAGTACTAGACTTCATGAAGGTGACTGTATTTTATTAACAAAATTGTTGCTTGACATAATGAAAGCGGAGTGCAGTGTGGCTTAAACAGAGAGCATTTAACCTCTGTGCAATATAACAAGTGTCTTAGATGTTTCCGATGGCTTGTTCTTGCTTATTAAATAAGAGTGGTGAAAACTGCATTTCAATCTGTCCCCTTTAATCTCTGTTCTATAGGCAGATGGGATTCTCCTCTTTTCCAAACTTATGTACATGCGAGAGAGTAATGTATGTAACACATTCAATTTCCACTAAATTATTATACATTCCCCTTTCCTGCATCTTAGGGATTTTCAACCAAACAGTATTTCATTTTAGATGAAACCCTTATTACTTACTCTTTGACATTTGGGTGTGAAACTAGAATGCAAATCTAAATATAAAAGCAAGTAAAAATGAACTGAGTTTAGCTGAAAGTATTAATATCTTTTGATGTGGACACACCCATGTGGGTGGACTCAGATGTGGTTGTCTAGTTGTTACCTGAAAACTGGGTTCCTCTTTTGGTGGGTGTCAGTAGACACAACCAAGCCAAAGATGGGAAGAAGGAAGGCTTTATTACTTGTAGCAAATAAGGAAAACACCAAGGACCTTTCCCAAAGAAATATCTCCCCAGATAACAAACTTGGGGAACTTTTAAGCTATGGGTATGTGCATATTCCTGAAGGGACTGGAGCATAGAATTCAGTATAGAATTTGGGCACCAGTCGACAGAGTCTGCGCTTTAGTTGACTGAATTCAGGAGGGGCAACACCGAGATTCTGTCCTCCACCTGGGCAGGGCTCTTGAGGCCTTAGTTCCTGCAGAACTCAAAGACTGTATCACATTGTGATGTCTATCACTTGAGGAGGAACTAGAACTCTGCTTTATTGTTTGACTATCTTTTTATTTTTATTGTTTGTCTTTTCTTTGTTCTTGAATTTCCTTGTTCCCTTAAAATCATCAATTTACTGAGGCCTGTTCAAGGGCACACAGTGGGTCCCTTCTTAGATCCCAAAATGACTTAGGCCTAAATGACTTCTTTTAGGTCAAGAAAGCCATGGCTACTTTACCGGCTAACATAGTGAGTTGGTTTGTCATTCTTTGGGTCACTAGAGATAACAGGGTTGGGAAGAAACATTAAAAAAAATTAGTCTCTAAAAGTGGTTTATAATACTGATTGAGAAGCAGACCTTTTCTCCAAATGAAACCACATGAACCACATGCCCTAGGCAGAATCCAGCTGAGGAGAGCAGGGCTGTAACCCTTAGAAGCCTGGGTGAAGAGAGTGAAGTTCTGGGTCCCCATCCGACCCCTCGACCCCTCAGCACCCTTTGTAAGGTGGCCATAGCATAGTTTGAAAACCATTGATGGAGAAAGGCAAAGATGGCCACAATCTCCCACCTCTTAAAAGATACACATTTTATTTTTATTTTTTAGGGTCACACCCATGGCATATGTAAGTTCCCAGGCTAGGGGTAGAATCATAACTGTAGCCACTGGCCTACACCACAAACACAGCAATGCCAGATCCAAACCACATCTGTGAACTATACCGCAGCTCACGGCCGGATCCTTAACCCATTGAGCGAGGCCAGGGATCGAACCTGCATCCTCATGTATCCTAGTCAGATTCTTTTCCACTGTGCCACAATGGGAACTCCAAAAGATAGACATTTTAATCTGGAATTGCCAATTCTCTAGGGACTACTTGTTGGGAGGCTTGTTTTAAAAATCATCTTAGTTCATCTCAGCCCAGGCATAGTCTTTCCCTGTCTAGTTTAGGTACGTTCTTTTGCCTATGGCCACATGACTCAGTTACTTTATTTTGATAATGTGAAAGTGTTAAAGAAATGCAAGGCAAAGGGAGCTACGAGGGAAGAAATTTTCTAGAAAATTAGATTCTCCTGGCTAGTCTAAGAATTAAACTGACATGAGATAGATTAACAGGAAAAAAAAAATCAAAGTTTAATTACATGCATTCATGGGAAAGACCCAGGAAAACTGAGGAACTCACCGCAGTGAGTTATTATGGCCCAGAAGCCCGTGCCATAAACACCATCCTCAGCTGAAGACAAAAGAGGATGTTGAGGGTGAGGAGAGTCAGTTGTGGGAAGTTACCCAGAAAAGCCCAGTAAATAAGGGTGATTGTGATGCAGATTTAAGTCCTTGCCTTCTCCATTGATACACATTTCTAGAGATTTGGTCCTCCTCTTCCTCTCAGTACAGAGTGGGAGACACCCTTACAAATGGAGATTTCCCTTACTAATGTTAATGTTTCTTACTGAAGGGCAACTCCTACTTTTCTTTCAGAGTCTTCCCTATGTCTGCTTTCTCTAAGAAAACAAAAACAGCTTAAAAATAATCAATATGTTGAAGAGACGCATTTTAGGGTGGCAAATTCTGCTCCCCTAAAGAGCTCATAAAGACAACAGTGATATTTCCCTGTTTGATTTCTATCTTAGTAGGTAAGAGATGTGTAAGAGATGCCATGCTAATTTGCTTTCTTAAATAAAATGAAATCTGTCTCTGAGTTCTTATCCTCTTGGACTAGCAGAAAATTCAGCTCCAATCCAGAACTGTCACAGTCAGGGGAAATTTCTGGGGGTTTTGAGGTGAGCAGATTATGTGGTATAGTCTTGGCCACAGGTGACTTGCTAATATTCTAGGAAGTGCATTTAAAAAAAAAATATTCTTATATTTGTAATGTTGCTGCCAAAAATTTCTGGGGGCAAGAATGCTGCACATTCCCCAACCTGACTCATGTCAGGATGGTTTTTCAGGGCATTTATGAACTGATCAGATTAACATTTGGTTGGCCCCACCATGCAACTGTTAGGGCAGCTACCCAGCAGCCCTGTGCTGCAGCATATCAGCTCTGGTGACAGCCCTGTGGCTGTAGCATACCAGCTCCAGCAGCTCTGTGGCTGCAGTGGATCAGCTCTTTTACCTGGCGAGAAACCAAGCGAGCACTCGGAGAGTTGGAGAACTCAGGTTTATGACGCCGGCGGGCTCAGAGGAGATCGATCTCCAGAGTCTGAGCCCAGAAGAAGGGTTTCACAAGGCTTTTATGGGCTGCGTCTTCCAGGTGCAAGCTTGGCTAGTTGGACCGGAGTGACGTCAGGGCAAGGTAGTAGATGTGGAAACAAATTGACAGAAGCAGATGTGTGGGGGCGGGGGGGGTTGGGACAGTTGGCTAGACTTTGCTTAGTCATCATGGCCGGGGTCTCTCCTTTCTACGTTTTTATTGGGACATTTTCTCCTACACAGCAAAGCCAATTTACTGACACTAGGTTGTGGTGAAGGCATGTATGGTGTTTACTTCAGGCACCAAGCAAGGAGAATGGGTGGCTCATGCTCAAAAGATGGTCCTTGGTTGTCTTCAAAGAAGCATTTTTATAGTCAGAATTTGGGGATGAGGGCTACAAGGTGCATGACTTTCTTCTGATTGGTTAGTGGTGAGGTAACAGTGGTGTTTCAGGAATCTCAGTCATCAGCCTTCTGGTTCCAGTCTGGGGTCTACCTGCTTGTGCTCAGCATGTAGTCACTGTCCTCCACTTGGTTGGGGAGGCTTAGTTTCTGTACAAGAACTCAAAAATATGCATAAGAACTCAAAAATACGTCCCCCTTGGGAGAAATCAGCATTCCACTTTATCACTGCACAATTGCTTCTTGACTGCTTTTCCTTATTTCTGCATTCCCTTGTCCTTAGTTAGTAACTGTTTGCGTGTATTCTTTGGAACTCAGGGAAAGCCTACAAACAGGAAGTGGGGGACATAAAAAGGCTTTTGTACCCGAGAAGAGTCTGTAGGGTCCTGGTCAGTTTTAGGCATCTCCCTCAACTTCTACAGCAGATGCATTGGGTCTTTATCAAAAGATCATGAGACCATTTTTGCCCCAGCATTTCCTTTATTTTTGAGTTATTTCTGAATGCTGCTACTTTTACCTAAACATCACTATTCCTCACTTTCTACTGGTACAAGTGCATTATGTATAACACAGAGCTATTTAAAATACTGGCAGTGTCTCCATTCCTCCCTGCCCCCCTCATCTCTCTCCAGGATTTGTTTTCTGTAATAGATGTGCTGGCTCTTTTTTTTCACTGGCACATTTGATATAAGCTGCCTGGTAGTAAATACTGCATGGTGCTGCAGATTGCCTCCAACCTGATTTCTTAATCCTTCGCTTGTTCCAATACTTGACGGCTGAGTTAGCACATGGGATGCCATAAAACACTGTGGCTGGTCTGAGATAGAAAGACAAAAAAGTCTTCCTGATTCTCCAGATTTCCTTTCTGAAGACTTTATTTTTAGAGTTAGAGATAAAACAAACTGAAGTCTATATGCAAAAGATGAGCTGGGAAGTCTAGCTTGTTGAAACTCTCTAGAGCTTTAGATGTTGAATGTAGTCATCACTGTTTGCAGTAAGTTTGGGTTGCTATTTTGTAAGTTGTCTTCTTATGTGTAAAAATGAAATGAAAGTCTTAACAAAAAATCTTACTCCCTGTGGGCCAACCCTGAAATCATACTGGTTTCAGAAAAGTCATTTTTCAATGGAAAATGTGAGGCCATGTAGCATCTCTACATTCCATTAGCAAATGTAGTGGGAGAAAAAATGAACCACTACCAAAATAATTTTAAATCCCATGAGTTACACAAAAAGTAGGGTGAATTCATTCAAGACTGATGGTTTGTAACCCTGTGAAACTCAATTCACAGAAATCCAAATTACTGATATATTTGGTATCAAATAGTTAATAAATTGTGGAGGAGACCACTGGCTGTCCACTAAAATCACTTTTGTATTTCCCTCATGGGGCAAAAAAGCTACACAGTGGCTTCAGGTACATTATACTTCCCAGCTCTCCTTGCACTTAGGTGACAGCAAGTGATATAAAGGAGGATAGGATGCCATAGTTTCATGCCTGGACTTCAGAATGGATTTTCTATTTTGGTACTAGGATAAACAAGGAAAGGTAATTCGAAATCTCATCATTTCCTTGAATCACTAAATCCTTAAAGCACAAGTGTTCTTAGAGATGCATCTTATCTATCATAAAATAACAGCATGTGTGACTGCGGTGAGCATCTAGCTTATAGCTCAATTTCATTTTAGTTATATTCATCACCAGGTGCTCAGTGTAGAACAGTAAAAACTCTTTTTAAGATAAGATCATATCCTCAAGTTGGTGCAAAATGTGTGGATTAAGCTAAATGAAAAGCTGTGTAGAGAAATATTGAATATAGGTGGGGATCTCAGTTCACATGGAGAGATGAAGGCCAGGAGAAGCTGGTCTGCCAGGGGTTGGGAGGTTGGCCTGGAGGGGGAATCTTTAGAGCTGAGCTGGAAACAGAGGAGACAGCTTATAGTCAAAACAGAACTTGTTGGTGGTGGTGGTGGGGGCGGGGGTCGGGGTGTGTGTCAAGGGCCAGGTGATTAGGTAAGAGTATAAATTGACATTGACGGCTTAGAACAAAGGTCTCTGGAAAGCGTCTAGCAGGTTGGCATTGGGAGGAAGTAGATGTTAAAGGGAAAGCAATGCAGGGGGTTGGAAAGTCTGAGCAGATGGTCCACATCATGGAAAGCCACAGGAACTGAAGAGCTAAGAAGAGGGAGACAAAGCTGATGTACTGTCAACACACTTGTGGGGGATTCTGAAAAGGTGGCCATGCCGGCCCCAACCCGAGACATTTCCGGTGAGGACAGGGCCCAGCCCTGAAAAGGGAATCAATTTCACAGAAAGGGTGAAACTCAGAGTTCCTAGCAGTCAGAAGGGGATGGTCTCAGCATTTCTGTGATGGGGAAAGGGTGTGTACTGCCTCAGAAGGTATAGTAGTGGTGGCATACAGCTGTCATGAGCTGACGTGCTTCCGTCCCAGCCCACGAAAAGTCCTGGTACTGTTTCCAATTTGACTAGTCACACTGAGGTTAAATGAGCATAAACAATACAAGTGGTCCTATAGGCCTCACCTATACCAACTCTATTCTCAAATTCCTTGAATTTTTAGATGAATCCAACTCCAGGGAGAGGTCATTGCAGTGTGCAAAAGGTGATTCTCATTTCCAAATGGCATTTGTATTCTGGCATTTTTCCTGTGAACAGGAGAACTCACCCTTTCAAACAGGAAAAAAGCTCTCTTCTGATCATTCTTAGCAAAAAGTAGGCTGAAGCTTTTTCTAGGATGGCAGTGTCATTTTGAATTTCATGGTTATGCACAGCAGCTTCCAGTGAAGGCTTGATTTATATCCGGATTCTTATGATTTTCAAGATGAAGGCCGCTTTAGTTGAAGATTCTAATTTCCAATTAACAAATGTATGACTTTATGATAACTCTGGTGTAATGACTAGCAACCATGATTAACAGAGGGCCAACTGTATTTGAAAGGGCAGGGCGATGGTCAGAGTCACCTGCCCCACTTCTTGGAGAGATAACAATATATGATGTTGTTATGAATTTTCATGAGAATTAATACTGAGATTTGGGTCTTTGCGGAAGGTCTTTGATGATGGAACTGAAATAAGCAAGCAAACAAATAGCTCTTCAAGCTTCAACTGGGAAAGCCCTTAATTTATTCCTTATGTCTTGTGAATCACAGGAAAACTGGAACAAGCAAGATAGGGAAAATAAAGTACAATAACCAGTTTGTTGTGTGTATACACCATGGAGTGATGGCCATGTTTCTTAAAAACTACCTCAGAAAGAGTATGAGCCAAGTACCTGAGTCTAGAATAGATATGAATCCCACAAGCTCAGCTTCTTGCCTTCCCAGTCCTCGTGCTCCCCTGTCACTGAGCTTTTCTCCCACGGTCAATCCTAGATATTCCACATACATTTTAAGGAACTCAGAGGGAATCTTTTAACAAAACAAAATCAGGTGGTTTTGTTATCAAACTCTTAACAGTACCTAGTTAAAGGTCTTCCCTCTGGGAAGGCTTTGGCTTTGCCTTGAAAATTGAACAGAACTTCTGTGTTAATGAATTTGAGGGAGGTTTCTGTTCCTCTGTCTATGCCAGTCCACATCTCCAGAAAATTCAGAATGGTAGTTCCTGGGAAAGGCTTTCTGTTTTCTTCCAGAGGCAAGTTTTCTTGTTCCCAGTGATCTTTGCTTAAAGAGGAAAGGAGTTCCAGTGGGAGGCTGATTTATATGATTGAGATGAAATCTGTATTGTAATTTCCTAGGAACAGGCATTTTACTTTATGACAAGCAGATCCACATATAGCCTTGCCTTTGGTTTAGAGACCAATGAGCATGAATAACAGAGGTCAATATGGCAGATCCTACCCATTGTCTCACCAAGACCTATTCCTTCTAGCATGTCTTCCTTGACATGCTAACCTGGAAAGCTGGAAACTGCATCTGGTAGATTCCTTTTCAGTTCTGTGTGCCTCTGGCCTCCTTTCTTCATGTGGACGTGGTCACATGAAATCTAGAAGGAGGAGAAGATCAAGAGGTGGGGCCATGTGCCTGAGATCTAACTAAGTAGGACAGAGGCAGTGTGATTCTGGGGCTGGCAGCTGCAGAGGTAGCCTCTCGGTTCAGCATTTCCTAAATGGGACAGAGGCCCACACTGTAACAGAATCCTTTAACATACCAGTTCTCAAAAGCAGTTCTGGAAGCTAGTCCTTGAAACTTCAGTTTAAAACCTGTTGTTTCAAATCACACAGCGATTTTGTGAGCTCTCTTATATCCTGTAAAAATTCTCTTTCTTTTTATATTATCTGTAATGGATTCTGTTGTCTGCAACAGAAGACTTGACTGCTAGAGTGAATCTGTTTGGAAAGTCTTGATGGCAGAATCCCTGCAGGCTACTTAAAGGTCACTCTTAGGCTTTTTTTCTCCCATTCTCTACTGCTGGCCCCAGGGATGGGTACTGGGTATCTTTTTTCTTTCTAGCTATCATTATCTTTATTTTTTGTGACCTAATTCTTATAACATTGTCTGTAAGCAAAGAAAGTGAATGTTTACACCTGCATGACCCACTAAACCCATATCCATTTTAAGTATCTTGTCACTCTTGTGATAGAAATCAAAGTTGGATTGCTGATGAAACCAGTGGATGGCAGGCAGTTAGGTTTCCTTTGAGAAGTTTCATAAGAGATATTCCCTGCCCGCAAGAACTATTGTTGCACCCTGCTAGACCCTTTTTTCACGTACTTCTTAGGTAAGCCTCACAATTTTATGTCCTCTTTAATCCCCATGAATGGTCTTCCTTAAGATTATTCCTTTGGATGTAAAGCACCCTAGTAATTGCATCTCTGCTTTAAGATTTAGTGGTTCGATTGTGTGTCAAGAGAAACAGAAGCATACCTATAATCCTGATGTTAGGATGCCACTCTTGCCTGTTTCATCTCACCTTTAACCACAGTCTCTTTAAGCCACCCTGATACTTACTTACTAGCTCAGTTAACCCTCCCAGTCACCCACAAGCTGCTTGTAGTTGGGGCAGCGGCTTTTGAACCGGTTGCTCAGAGTTGCATAGTTCATATACCTATTTTTCTCTGCCTTCTCTTTGCCAAGACATCAGAATTTTCAAGACCCGTTCATTCTTTTAAGAAGTAAGATTCCAAACAGGTGTTTAAAAGAGAAGCATATAGAGCAGATTCAGGCAAATGGGAATTTAGAAAACAGATTAAAGCTCTTTGATTGCATTTTTGTGAATTTATACCCCTAGAATCCATACCCCGTACAGAGCTAAGAGAAGTTAAAACAGTGAGAAAAGGAGGAGATACGATGTCAAAGAAGTTATGAGCTGAAATACAAAAGAGGAAGTTTTACATCTCTTTATGCAGGAAGATCAGTATATCCATTTGGTTTCTGTGGTTATGCCACATAGATTCTGTTAATTATCATGAACTTACTTTTCTTATGAGGGTCTATTTATACCCTGCCAGAGAGCCAGTGTCACTGAACTGTGGCAGTGTGACAGAGTGAGAATTGAATAAAGCTGTGGTTACGTATGTCTATATAAGCAATCTCTTTGGGGGGAGAATTCAGGGTATTCCCTGCCACTTCCTGATGGAAAAGTCTCTTCTACATTGAGCAGCTGCAGTTAATACAACTCCTTTGAAGGAGGGCAGGGTAGAATACTTAAGAAAAAAAACAAACAAACCTGGATTTGGAATGATTAGTTCTGGTTATGAATCCTGATCTCTTAATTTGTGTTGACTTTGGTCAAACCAATTACTTTCGTAGAACCTTAATTTAACACCCTGAAGTTGGAAATATTTATGTTTTTATATCTTGTGCCCTTCTAAAATTAATTGGAGGATCAAATGAGATAATATATTTGTTGACACTATGTAAATAACAAGTTGCTTTAATGTGCTAGTGGTCAAACCAGGCAGTCTCTGTTAAAAAACATTATCTGTGGTTAGAGTAACAGACTAACTCATTATCAGCCATAACCTCTGAATCAGTTAGCCTTGTAAGTACACCTCGAAGTTGGGTAGTATTAGTCCTCCAACTTTGTACTCCTTAAGTATTGAGTTGGCTATTCTGGGTCTTTTGCCTCTCCATATAAATTTTAGAATTAGTTAGTTGATATCCATAAAATAACTTGCTAGAGTTTTGATCCCAATTGCATTGAATTTATAGATCAAGATGGGAAGACCTGATGTCTTGACAACATTTATTCTTCCTATCCATGATTATGGAATATCTCTTTATTTATTTAGTTTGATTTTATTCATAATTTTTTTTTTTTTTTTGGGTTGTGGGGCTGCACCTGTGGCATATGGAAGTTCCAGGCTAGGGGCCCAGTTGGAGTTATGGCTGCCAGCTTATGCCACAGCCATAGCAACACAGGATCTGAGTTGCATCTGCGACCTATAACACAGCTCACAGCAAAGCCAGATCCTTAATCCACTGAGCAAGGCCAGGGGTCATACCTACATCCTCATGGGTCCTAGTTGGGTTTGTTAACTGCTGAGCCATGAAGGGAACTCCCTCATAAGAGTTTTATAGTTTTCCTCATATTAAATCTGCAGATATTTGGTCAGATTTATACATAAGTGTTTAACTGTGGGGTTACTAATATAAATGGTATTGTGTTTTTAATTTCAAATTTTACTTGTTCATTGCTGGTATAAACTCTTGTAGATTAACCTTATAGCCTACCACCTTGCTCTAATCCTATAATTGCTTATTAATTCCAGAAGTTTATGTTGTTATTATTGTTGTTGATTTTTTTGGATTTTCTACATAGACATATCTTTTGTGAACAAAGTTTTATTTCTTCCTCTCCAATCTGTGTGCATACCTTTCATTTCCTTTTCTTGTCTAATTGCATTAGCAAGGACTTTTAGTTTATGTTGGAAAGAAACGGGGAGGAAATGTCTTTGCCTTGTTCTTAATCACCCTGAATCAGTTAAGAATCAATTAGTTGTGAGAAACAAAAATGGTCTCCAGTGGTCTTAAGGAAAGAAAAGAAATTCTTGCAAAGCTCCTAGAAGGTTTTGAAGGAACAGGCTTGGAAAATCTCCCCAACCCACAGTGGATATTTTGTAAACAAGAATAAAACTTTGTTGGGTTATGTCACTGGGAATTTTGGACTTTTTTGTTATGGCATTACCCAACTTATCTGCCTAGTATATCATCATACTGGCCTATTCTTTAACTATATAAGTTAAAAAAAAAATCTGTAAGAGAATATGTATTTAGAAATGGTTAGGTTTGCCGAGGGAGGAACGCACAAGGCCAAGTCGGTAAAGTATGAGAGATTTATTAAGGCATCAGAGGGGGATGGGCTGAGCTCAAGATGGCGCCAGCCCTGACTCTGTGGAGATGCTAGGCTTATCAAGGATCTGTGGCAGGAATCTGTGGCTGGGGTTCATGGCAGGAACTTGTAGCAGGAACAATGAAGAAGGAGGAGGGGAAGGTCAAGGGAGGGGTAGTGAGGCAAGTTCCATGACGGAGGGCATTTAGTTCTTGTAGGTGGTTAATCTGTGTAGGGAGTTGTTTTCCACAAGCCATTGTTTCTTGCTGCCCTGCTTGAGCCTCCACTTTCTGGGAAAGGGTGTAGATCTTGTGCTGGGCTGCAAGCAGGTCTCCAAGGTGAACAGCCACATTCCGGGGGTTGGGGGTGGGTCTGTTTCCATCCTCCTGGGAGCCTATGAATAAGAAGCATTTTAAATAATTTAAACTGTATTTTAATAAATAATTAAAGTAATTATTAAATCTATTTAATTGCTCAAATATAAGTTAGTAATGTAAATCTATTATCTATATTGCAGCTATGTATTATTTATTACAGTGAACAATTTAATGCTTGAAAAATTAGGAGTCTGTTCAAATCTAGGTTGTCCGTATTTTTCTCTTTCCCCTCATCTTAACTATTTCTGTATGGTTAGAAAAAAGTTATATATTTTTTCCCTTTCCAGTATTAACCACTTGATATGCTTTCATAGAGCCATCTTTTACATTACAGAGTCATCCAACTCTGATTATATTCTACAAGTTTGAAATTGATGGGCACCAAGCATGCATATAGAGACAGTTCAGGTTGAGAGAGTGGAGAAGTAGGATAGAGTCTCAGGATTCTTAATGGTGCCTCAAAGAACAAAAATCACCAACTAAATAAAATGATAAGAACAAGAGAGTTGCTGTCAAAAAGGAGTCTTCATTTAAATGGTAAAAACATTTCATTATGGGGGACAAATTAAAATTCGTAGGGTTCATTTTGCAAAGTCTTTGAAATTTTCTGTTACTCTTTTTTCCTTTTGGCAACATGGTGGTGGGAGTTGGGGAGATTGTTGGACTCTATGCAGCCAAGGAAATCAAAAGTGATGATTCTAGTCAGTTGCACTCTCCAAGAAATGTGAAATCACTCCAAATCAAAGAGCACATAATACTGCCCGAAGTCTCCTGAAATCCTTCCAAAATATGCCCAAATTAAGTCTTCCAAGTTTCATTGCTCTATTGATGCTGTCAAACGGAGCAATGGCAAATCACGAAACTTACAAGGAAACTGAAGTGTTTTTGTTCAAAGATAACAACATGTGTCACAAATAGGATTATTCATTTGGAAATATATGACATGAACAGATCATTTTCCCCCCTCCATACACCATCATCAGGCCTTTGGCCTTGTTATTTTATAACTTCCTTGGTTTCTTGTCAGTTCCTTTGATTGCATCCAAGGGAAACTTGGAGAAATACTTAAAACGGAAATAACTGGCAAACTCTAGGCCATTCTGCTTTTCTTAATGCCAGCACTTAACCTGTGTTGATGTAACGTTTTCTTTGCAAATAGTGCAAATTGGAAATTTCCCTAAGATCACAATCCAGCCCTCTCCAGAGCCAAATTCAGCCTCAAAGGTTGCTGTTCTCAAGTATAATGATATTTATTCAGTCCCAGCTCATTTCCTACTTTTCTGTTGAAACATTAGCCCCACAGCATTATTTAACAATTGAGTCATTTGGACAATGAACTGTTTGGTTCCGAATTTTGGATTTCTGAATCAAGTGGAAATGGTTGTCCATGGTTGATATTTTGGGCATTGATCAAGGGCCTGGTCTGCACAACCTTTTGCTTCCCCTAGAGACATGTGTAAATGTCTTCCAAATTCCTTCATTTTGTTTCACCTGCTGGGAATCATGTTTACATACAACAGTACTGTAAGAACCTATTGAGAAATCCTCTGAGCTGTCGTTAATGTGTTTTCATTTGCGTGCAGAGGAGGTTTTTATTGTGTAGCCCTCCACTGACACCCTATTCATGCTTTCTATTATCCTTCTAGCTTTGTCTTCAGCGGAACACTTTCTCCTTTTTTTTTCCTTCCTCCAAGTGATTATTTGCATGAAGATTTGCATTTAAATGGATGTGGAGAGTACATTAACAACACCTACACCAACCATGTAAAAGCTGCACAGTATTTGTTGCTGCCAGACATGAATGGGGAAAAGAAATCAATGAGTGTTTTGCAAGGAGAGTCCTCAGGTAACTGCATTTTCGACACAAAGACACTTCATTAGATTATATTTAATAGTGATTATGCATGCAGAAGTATATGAATACAAACGCCCTATTCCCAAACGGGAGGTTGTGAAATCCTACTATCTATCTTGATGTGTTCACTGCAGGAAGCAAGCATGCATTTCAGCATTTGAGTTGAATTCAAAGGTCCCTAAGTGGATTGAGAGGGCCTTCCAGGATTGGTCCATTTTGACCTTTATGTCCTTGCTAATAGAATAGGAAGGAAGGTGAGACAGAATTAAAAAACGCAGCATTTTCTGTCTACATCTTAGGGCTTTTTACCTGAGCAGCTCCAACAATAAACATTTTATAGAAAGGCTGTACACCAGAGAGAGTAAAGGGAAAAAAGAAGAGAAAGGGACTGGCAACCAGGGTGGGAATGAAGAGAAGCATGTTTAGTTAGATTTTAGGTGTTGACCCAGTTTTTAATGATAGTGGTAAAAAGTGGAAAAGGAGAGAGAGAAAAAGATGAAAAGAGAGGAAAATGGAAAGAGAAGGAAAAGGCATGTTAAAAGAATATAGAAATCGGAGACCAAGTCTTTGTGCAGAGGAGGAAGAAAGGGTGGGAGGGAGGAAGGGAAAGGGGGAAGGAGAGAGAGAGAGAGAAAACTGAAGCAAGATTGTAAATGAACCTTTGTGCTTTATATACAAAGCAGAGAGACCCCAGGTTATCATTCAGTATTACCAGAGAGAAAATTAAATTGGTCTTGGCAAAAGGATTCTATTAAGGGATAATATCTTCCCTTTTATTGTTAATTATTTTATGTTTACAATAGTCAGTGTAAATGTATATTATTTTTACAGTAACACATGGCTTAGCATAAATAATTTACCCAGGATATATGGCTAATTTCTAATTAACTTCTAGCTCTGTTAGTTTGCTTTAGATAAAAGCCCTTTCTCTTTCTAACAAGTCCTTGAAGGAGAGCAGACAACCTAATTACAGACATTCATTGTGGAATATTTATATTTAGCAATTGAAAAAGGTAATATCAATTGAGAAATGTAGTGGAAAATAAAGTGGAAGAGGAAAAGGTTGTAGTGGAGGGAGGAAAATTTATTGTTTGTCTTTGTATTTTTATGTCTGCATAAGGAAAAAAAAAACAGGCCAGAGAAATTTATCAGCAGGCTGAATGCAATATAGCACTAGTACCTCTGTGTCCCCAAATACAATTATTGTTTATTGCTTAAAAACAATTTTCCATAGGCTGTATGCACTAAAGAGAAATCCATAAACATCAGAAACAAGTCTCTAACAAGTCCTCATTGTTTATATGGATAAAAAAAAAAAAAAATCCATATTTCCCTTCCTGTTAATCCAGAATGGACCTGAATAAAGCAAATTTGCTGCATCCAATGAGATTTGTAATGCAACAGTAGAAGAATCTGATTTCACACATTATAGTTAGGGTCCTCCATATCCCGGCCATAACAAGGGTAATAAATAAAGTCTACTTTAAAACCAGGCATATAGCCTCAGTAATTGACTTGCTGTCTGCATGAGACAGGATGATTTCCGAATGCGAGGGGCCAACCCGTTTTAGAGGGTTTGCAGAAATTCACCATGGGAATGCACTGGCATAAACCCTCCTTTGTGCATACAGCTTCATTCTAGATGCCAAGGCTTCTTTAAAAAAGCAATAAAATGAGATCAGTTTCTTGCTTTGTATCTGTATCCTGGTAATTGACACAACAGAGGGAAGCCCTCTCCCCCTGGGGTCTTATTTCTTGAACTCATCTGAGTCACCTTTGTCCTAGTGGTACTAGTGGTACCGTAGCCCTGAATTCACTGAGGTTTACACAAGTGTGGTGTATTAGTCTTAAGGTGCATTTACAAGACATGGTGTAATTGCTCCTTTGGAGCTGTTAATGCATTTTTATAGCCAAAAAACAACTTCCTGTATGCTGGATGTATTAAGGAGAAATGTCTGCCTGAAGATTTATGTTGAGGATGCATGGAAACAAAGCAAAACATCCAAGCTTGTGCATTCATCTCCTTAAAGACCATACACTAGGGTGCATTTGTTCTTCAAAGAGTGTGAGGACCATCAAACATTTAGAGTTCTTTGTCATTCCCAGCCCTGCCTTCAGAGCTTCGGCAATCCTTTTCTATTTCTTTCTGTGTCTTCAGCATATAAGGCCATCTTGGAACAAGCTAGAAAACATAGAGCAAAAGGTTTAAGTGATAGTGGTGAGAGAGAATAATATACTTTAAATGTTAAAATCATTTCAGAATAGATGGTACAGATGCATATGGACAAAGGAGGGAAATTCTGGAAAGTGAATACTGTTGCACGAAAACACTTAGGGCCACAAAGTGCTTTCACTCCTTTTCCTAATGATTTTTAAGGGTGTTATATAATATTATTAAAATAGGTGGGTAGGTTTCCAGCTTATTCTGTTTTGTTCTAATCCAGATTCTTTGCCTGCACTGATCTCTGCCTGAGCGGGCTGACTCTTTAATGTTCCGGCTCTATAGCTGGTTGGCTTTCAATTCAGGTGGCCAGTAAGAGGCACTGGCGTGAGATCAGAGGGCAGAAAGAGAGGGGGATTGGGTGGGTTACTCTCTGTTCCCTCTCTGCCATTGGGCTGGATCTCTTGCATGCATCCCTCTGTGGTCACAGCCCCAGGAAGGGCAACTCCTGAACTTTTGCCTTCTCTAAACACTGGTACATGGGGGTGAATTATCAATTGTCACTAGTCTCTGGTTGCCCATTCCTGCTTCCTGCTCTGTAAGGAATCACTTTATTAAAAGATATTTATTGAAGTCAAATGGGTTGGGTCTTGGGACCCAGGACCCTAGACTCTGACTGATGGAGCAGGTGCAGAGGCAACAGGAAGACTCTACAATGCCCAAACCACTCTACCTACATACTGGCCAAAATGCTCCAATAGCTCTGTTGACTGTGAAGTTTTGGCAGACTCATCTGTGTGTTAGTTCCAAAATGTTGGATCCTTCTAGGTCTTTGCTGATTGTGCCGTTACGTAGGTGGGATGCTTTGGTTTGGTTTGACCTAGTACAGTTGTGTATAAATCAGGACATTATAGCTGCAAATGACAGAAACCCAGCTTAATATCACTAAAAGAGGAGAAAGGAGGGGAATTTATTGGTTCATGTAATTAACATGACCAATGACGTAGTGGCTTTCGACACAGCTAGATTCAGAGGTTCAGACTCTTTCCATATGGATTTCTACACTACTTTTCTCTGTGTTGGCTTCTTTGGCCAGATTATTCCATATGTGTCAGAGATGCCCCTGGGAGCTCCTAACTTATACTGCCCTAAAGAGAGATCTTTCCCAAGAATCCATATAGATTCTGGAAAAGAAATCTAATTCTTCCAGTGTGATTCTGAGGCTGGTTTCTTTAAGGCTAGGGGCTAGAATATTCTCTTTGATCTGTCTGGGTCCTATGCCTGAGTCCAACAACACAGGGACAGTTCCACTATGTCCAGAATGGGCCATTTCTTGAAGGAGAAGATACAACTGGACCGAAAGAGGTAACATGAAGTAATAGATGCACATTTCATTTGTTTTAAATCGTTCTCGGAAATAGTCCGTTGCTGTGCAGAAATGATACATGAGGGCCGTGTGTGAATGAGACTGGAAAAACGTATGAGCAGTCTCCCTGAAACACATTTGTGACCTTCCTAACTACCTTTTAACACCTACTTGTGGTCCATAAATAAATACCAGAGGAGACAACTGTATTTCTAGTCTCTGCTTTATGGCAAAAAGAAGATAAGAGGTTTTTGGAAAGAACACTGAATACATTACTTTATGTCCAGTAGATGCTCAATCAATTTTAATTATCCCACTTATGAATGGGAGAGAGAGATAAGAATACAAAATCATTGCTGAAAAGGAAAACATCTGGCTTGGCGATGTGACTCAGAGTCTGAATACAGTCCAGGCTCTAACTGTGAGCCCTTGGGCACACTCATAAAATCCTGTGGTGCTTGGTTTCTTTCTCTGGGAAATGGGGCGGAGTCTAGAAGATAAGGGGGGGTGGGGAGAATCAGTCTTGTTTCTCCCTTTTTTCTGGAACTTTTTTTTTTTTAACAAAGTTTAAGGAAATTTTTTTTTTTTGTCTTTTTGCCTTTTCTAGGGCCGCTTCCCGTGGCATATGGAAGTTCCCAGGCTAGGAGTCTAATCGGAGCTGTAGCCACCGGCCTACGCCAGAGCCACAGCAACGTGGGATCCGAGCCACGTCTACTCCACAGCTCACAGCAACGCCGGATCCTTAACTCACTGAGCAAGGGCAGGGATCGAACCCTCAACCTCCTGGTTCCTAGTCGGATTCGTTAACCACTGCGCCATGACGCGACCTCGATGAATTTTTTTTTTTTTTTTAAGAGGAGGAGGGTATCAGCTGTATAGCACAAGGAACTCTATGCGATATTCTGTGATAATCTATGTGGGAAAAGTCTGAAAGAGAATGGATGTGCGTCTAAAAGAGATTGGACAATTGAGTCACTTTTTTGTACGGCAGACATTATCACAACTTTGTAAATCAACGATACTGCAATAAAACTTAAAAAAAAGAGGAAGGACTTAGCCTTCCTTGGCTTTATTTCTCAGTTTAACTTCATTTTCCAGGAAACAACATAACTTGTGCACAAGATTTGCTGTCTAAACATTTCTTTCAGAGAAAACATTTGGGAAGCAATGACCATTCTGATGTGCAAACTCGGTTTACCTGGGACCAGGGGAAGCAGGTGAGGATGACCGTCTTGTATCAACTCCTTACCTGTCATTATAGTTTCATACCTTCTCTGGCATTCAAACCTGTTTTGGTCTGGTTGCGAATTTCCAGATCCTAGCAAATTTCTTAAACTTTCTTCCTTCTTAAGAGACAGATCTGTCCAAAAGATGTTCAAGGCTGAATTAACACAGGTTTCTACAAAATGTGTTTTTGATTAGTTGTTTTATCATTTGATCATGGGGGGAGACTCTGTTGGCAGAGTCTTGTCAAGACAAGATGGCCTGTCTTGTCCCTGCTTCCTCGTGCACTGTGGACAGGACTTACCTGAGATGCTTTTGGGTTTCCCTCCACAATGAAGCATAAACTTCTAGAACCGGGCCCTTGAGTTGACGCAGCCCTTGAATCTAGGTTGGCTAATGGAATGAGGCAGAAGTGCCACTGCTGGATTTTGAAGGGCATTAAGAAGCCTTGTAGTTTTTTCCTGAGTCTCTTGCAATGCTTGCTCTGGAGGACATCTGCTGCCGTGTAAGAGGTTGGATGGCCCTGAGACCACACTTGTGAGGTAGTCCAAGCTAGCCATGTGGAGAGGCTGCAGGGAGAGAGCGGTTCCTAAGCATGCTGTAGTTATTCCAGCCATCGAGGTACCAGGCAGATGAGGGATGAAGCCTGATAGTTGGCCAGCTCCAGTCTAGAATTCAGATGACTCTAGCCCCCTCTGCCAATCTGACTGCAAATGCATGGGAGAACCCGAGTGGGAAACAGTTTGGCTGAGACCAAGCAGCTCAAGAACTAGGAGAGATGATAATAAACTGTTGTTTAAAACTGAGTCTGGGGATGGTTTGTTGTGTCATTGTAAATAACTGCAATAGGGCTTATAAGCAGATGATTGGCTGATTCCATGGGAGGTGAGGTTGTCCATGAAGGTGGAGGGAACTTGGAGTCATTTTTAATCACTCAGTTGGTTATGACTGTAAAGATGAAATGGTGGCTTATGAACTGGGCTCCTTGTTTCTGTTGTCTGTTGGACTCTTTAACAGGGGCAAAGGTCTTTTTCTCTGCCCTGGGATCACCCTACCTGTCTTCCCTATAAGTCTGGGCTTTTAGCTTCCAAAGATATTTATTACTTAGTATTACAAATAGTCCTTCTCTGGGTGTTGTCTCTGACTCCTCTTCATCCTTACTCTGTTTAGCTAACATTCACTGCTATACACAGGAGAAGTGAGCTTAGACTATAAATGTACTTTTAAAAATAATATAAAGAAATTCATTGTTCATGTCTTTACATATAATACGTATAATAATATGTACTCATCACAGTACTTCAAACTTTGTTTACAGAGCAAAATGGATGGGAGGTTTCTTAAAAAATAGGAAATTACTGAATGATGGTCTTTATGGAAAAATATTGTTCAAATTAAGAAAAATGCAAAACCACCCAACAAAATGGACATCAGCCCCTCGACATCCTATCGTTACTATAAAGAGATATTTTAAATTTGGAGGATTCAGTGAGCTATAAAACACAACCTCTGGCTGTAATACATTTGGAATCTAGTTGGGCAGAGATAATGATGAAAACAGCCAATATATATTGAGCACTTATTATGTGCCAGGCACTAGGACAACCATTTTGTTTTTTTTTTTGTTTTTTTTTTTTTTGTCTTTTTGTCTTTTTTTTGTTGTTGTTGTTGTTATTGTTGTTGTTGCTATTTCTTGGGCCGCTCCCGCGGCATATGGAGGTTCCCAGGCTAGGGGTCCAATCGGAGCTGTAGCCGCCGGCCTACGCCAGAGCCACAGCAATGCAGGATCCGAGCCGCGTCTGCAACCTACACCACAGCTCACGGCAACACCGGAACCTTGACCCACTGAGCAAGGGCAGGGACGGAACCCGCAACCTCATGGTTCCTAGTCAGATTCGTTAACCACTGCGCCACGACGGGAACTCCAGGACAACCATTTTGTATGTATTTATTCATTTAATCCTCATAACAACCTATCAAATAGGTCATATTACTCTTTTGCGATTATAGATGCGAAAAATTGGGGAAGAGAGATTATGTAATTTATCCAAGGTCATGCAGCTAGTGAATGGTGGTAGTAAGCAGTTGACTACTAGGCGGTATTGCCATACATAGTATAAAACCTGTGTTATTATTACTGTTTTGTGTGAGAATTACACATGCTCTATGCATTCCGGTACTTTGCAGCTCTAACTGTGGTCCCCAGACCAGCCACGTCAGCATCCCTTGAGACCTTGTTAGAAATGTGCAGTCTCGACCCTCACCCCAGACCTACTGAGTCAGGTTGTGTTTTAACAAGATCCCCGGGTGATTCAAATGCACATTAAAGTCTGAGAAGCATTGCTCTAGAGAGTAAATGCTAAAGGACTTCCAAGGAAGAAGTTACCACCATGGCCTTCAAACAGGTGGATGCTGATTGCCTGCCCGGGGAAATGGGTGGGATGCTCATGGGAGGGGGTTTGTTTTGTCAGTTAAGATCTCATGGAGTGGTGATGCAAAGGGAAAATGAGAAGAAGTCTTCTAAGCAGTGTGTTTGCATTTTTCAGATCTGAAAGAATGTTATTAGGTCAGAGACATGCTGATTTGGAAGGTGGGCAGACTCTCAGGAGCCAGGTCTCGGTTTATTCCATTCCCTAAACCCTTTCAGTGCCTGTCCTCACCAACTCTAATAGGTATAATGTGCCTCTTTGGCCCAGGAAGATGGAGGGTCATCCACAGGTTTATTTGGCTATACTTGGTGAGCTGAGAATAGCTGCTACAAATCTATATAGTGGGACATGTGTTGCATGGCTTCTTAAAAAAAAAAAAAAAAAAAAAAAAAGTCATCTTAATCCCTGAAGAAATTTGGCTAGGGACATAAAAGCATTACTTGTGACATTATTGATCAAGGTGTGAGATCAGTAGATCTTCGGGATGTGGAAGCAGGCAATAAATGAAGGGGACATTTCCCATTGTGGTGCACTGGGTTAAGTGTCCAGTGTTGTCTCATTAGCACCCCGGGTTGCTGCGGAGGCATAGGTTTAATCCCTGGAATGGCACAGTGGGTTAAGGATCCAGTATTGCTGCAGTTGTGGCATAGATTGCAGCGGCAGCTCAGAGTCCAACCCTGGCCTGGGAACTTCCATATACCGAGGAGACAGCTGACAAAGAAAAAAGGGAAAAAAAAAAAGAGGGAGAAGTAGAGGGTGAGAAAAAATTGCATGATGTTATTTGAGTTTGTTCTTGATCTTGTGTATGGTTTTGAATTTCCCAAAGAACTGAAACAGATTGTTGAGATAGTTATTAGTAGATGAAGGGAGAAAGAATAAGAGACTAAGATCAGGGAGTAAAGGGGACGTTTATTGTCACAGGTGTATAAAAAACAAACCAGTGGACGGTTGCCACAGAGAAGGAATTTTGTCCAGCCAGCGTGGAGGGAAGAATAAACCAGGTAACTGTATAAAGCACGGTGGGGCAAAGATTCCTGATTAACCTTTGTTAAGCCAACAGAGGGATCGTGTTGGATTTTTTTTCAGAGCATCGGGATGGGAACATGAATGTCATAGACTTTATGTGGCCTGTTGGAGGAGGAGGATAATAATAAGGGTTCTGTGAGTGACAGCTAGGGACAGAGAAATAAGAACTGATAAAGCAAAAGGGGGTTCAGGTGTGTGTGTGTGACGGTGTGTAAGGTCATATTCTGCTCCCCATGAAGGACGTTCTGTAGAAGAAAATAGGGGCTTCTAGTGAAGATCTGGGTTGGAAAGCTGACTTTTGTCCTCTCCTCTTGTTACGTTTTTCTGAGCCTTTGCTTTCGTGTCGGTAAAGACAAGCAGCTTGTCAACCTCACAGGGCTGTCCTGGAATTTCTCTTACAGGGTGGATATCAAAGATTGCAGCCCTGAATGTGCAACATCCTATTTATCTACCTTCTCAAGAGCTCTTGATTCCCTTTACTTTCCCCAATGTCATCACTTCTCCTGGAGTCCTGGGTACCAAGTACCAAGCCTTCCTCCCTCAACTACTGCTAGAGCTCTGAAATGGTCTCCCCGTACTTACCCTCAGCTCCTCCCGGAGTGTTCACGCTGCAGGCAGGGCTCTTTGCAAAATGCACATCAGGTCAGGTTACACATATCACCTCCTCACCCCTTACATACAGCACACACAATCCTGAAATAGTTTCACACGGATCTTAGGGTAATGATAAAACATAGCCTCACCACTGCCCACCACTTAAGTATTGCCTTTCATAGCTTTTCACCTTCTTTCAGTTCTTTTTTTTTTTCCTTCATTTTGTAAAGTTTTACTAAAGTATAGTTGATGTGCAAGGTTGTGATAATTTCGGCTGTACAACAAAGTGATTCAGTGATTGAGTTGTCCACACAACCATTCTCTTTCTGATCATTTGCCCATATAGATCATCACAGAATACTGGGTAGAGTTCTCTGTGCTATAGAGCAGGTCCCCATTGGCCAATTACTCCATATACTTGAGTGTGCATATGCCAATCCCAAATTTCTTTCAGTTCTTTGAAACTCATTTTTTTGCTTGTTTCCTGTTATTTCCATCGCTATAAGTTTAGCTCCATGAACTCAAGGTCTGTGTCTATTTTGTTCACCACCGTGTCTCCAGTATCCAGATATAACTAGGTATTCATTCACTATTCCCAAATGAATGATAGTGCTAGTTTAGTAAAATCTGCCTCCTTGTTCCCTGTGGAGCAAGGGCCTCTCTCACAACGGTGTGGGGATCCATGGTATATGCTTGGCTTCATTCCTCCATCACATACTTGAAGGACAGGGATGGTGGCTGTGTAGGTGCTCTGTCTTTGAAAACTTGCCCAGCCTTGTTTCTAGAATGGCATTCTCAGTCTTGACACAGAACGTGAGTCCAAGAAAAATAAGCCAATTGAAGAACTGAAGATAATACGCCATGCCTTATGTTGCAGGAAAATTTCCTGAGCAAACAGAATTGTTCCATTTTATACTTCATTTTTCGAAACATCGAAACAGTCCCCCAGCATTTGTTTATTTCTTCTTGCATGCAGTACTTAAGGTAGAAGATAAAAACAACAGCACACACTTTAGTAAATAAAATATTACCTCTTCAACCACATTCAGATGAAGGAACATTTTAATTGCCTTACTCATTCTTAATTTTTATTCTCTGTGTTTTGTTGTAATATTCCCACTTGGAAATAGCCTTCTGTCACTTTAATATTGGCTGGCTCACAGTTAACAATTACCCTATGTAATCTAATCTCTGGAAGTTTAGCTTTTGCTGTTGTTAATAATAATATGATATGATTAATTTCTAAAGACCCTCATTAGCAATACTCTTCATTTCAAATCCTCATTAACCTGTCAGATAAGAGCTTTGGATTCTCCACTGTAAGAATCAAAGCAGGTCCCAATAAGATTTAATTACTTGAAGGGAGGTGTTGCATTTTGTCTTTCTGAATGTTTGTATGTTCAGAGATTAATGGCACTTGGCTCAAATTTCATCTTAGATATATATTTTCTGGAATCTGTTGGGCTGTGCCACTATTTATAGAGAAAATGAAACATAAGACAGTGACATAAAAAAAAAAATCTGATTTTTTTTTTTTTTTTGAAGGCTGTACTCAGCCCATTCTGTTGGGTTGAAATCTCTACACAGGTGATGGTAGTCTTGCTTATGTCCTAAATGCCTGGTTGTGGATGTTAAAAACATGGCACCTTCAGTCTCTCAGTTGGTCAGTTTTTAAGGCGGCATCTGGGAACCTATGAGAGCTTGGTGGAGCATTGGACTGCAGAAACAGTGCCAAATTATCTTGATTTCTTTTACTCTTTGTTGTTGTTGTTGTTGTACTCACAGTTACAATTTATTATAGTGAAAGAATACAAAGCAAAATTCACACTGGGAAAGGGACATGGAGTGGGGTGGAGATGAGAGGAAGTCTAGGGACAACCAGCTACAAGCTTTCAAAGGTCCTCTCCCTGGGGCGATTGCCCTTACTCTTGAACTCTGAAAGAATTCCAACTCTGTACATTTTTAAGACCATCAGCGTTTGGGCCTGTTATGCCTGGTGGAATCTTTTGAGAATTTGAGTGCAGTCCTCTCTCCCAGGTTTTTCCTTTTCTTTTTTTTTTTTTGCTTTTTAGGGCCACACTCATGGCATATGGAGGTTCCCAGGCTAGGGGTCTAATCAGAGCTGTAGCCGCTGGCCTACCCCACAGCCACAGCAACCACAGATCTGAGCCGGGTCTGTGACCTACACCACAGGTCACGGCAACACCGGATCCTTAACCCACTGAGCAATGCCAGGGATCGAACCCTCAACCTCATGGTTCCTAGATGGATTTGTTTCTGCTGTGCCATGACGGGAACTCCCACAAAATTATTATTCAGAGAAAATGTATCTTCTTTTTTTCTCTAACTGTTCTGATCAGCCCCTCCAGACACCACACACTGCCTGCAGAAACAAACCCCACATTTTAGTTTAGTCAGTAAATTTAGTCTGATCTGAGGCAAACATTTAAGAAGTCTCTTTGGTTAACCTGGTCTCTTTCTCTTTGACTCGGGTACCCCTCAGGCTTGCAGGGTTGCGTGCCCTTCCCTTAATTTCTCTGTGAGGCCATATGGATTATGCACGGGACCTCAAGGCGTTTGGAAGGAGGGGAATATATGGATCCCCGCAGACCAGCTCTGCTTCCTGAGAGGGTGATCTATCTCTGAGGTGCTGTAGGTCCCAGGGGGCATCTTCATGTCATGTGCCCCTTGGCTCACGGTGGAAGGAGGCAGACCTCCAGTGTGTCAGAGAGCTCTCGTCCCTCATGTCCCATCAGTGCTAACACTGGTCCCTTTGTACATCATGCCTGGACCGTGGGGTGCCAGAGTGGACATTTTGCTAAGCAGGGTTGTATCTCCATGGCCATTTCAGGTTGGTGGAGGAGACTCAGCCATATGTAAATAGTATAGCAACTCAGGCTGGGATTTAGAACTGTTTTGAGTATTGCACAGAGCGAGAGCGAAGGGTCTAACAACTGAACGCAGTTAAACTGTTTTTTTTTCTGGACTGGTTTCATTCTGCTTTGTAAATTTCACTTTAACCTGCCTTACCCTCTCATCTGGGTCAAGACATGTTCTTATAAAATGTTGCCAGGGCAACAGTGTCTGTGGCTTTTTAAGGTATTTCAGGAAGAACTGAAGAGCTCTCTCCACCTGCTGCTGAAGCTACTTGGGGATAAGAGAGAGGCCTTATGTCAATTTGTTTCTTATTAAGATTACATTAATAAGCATTACTCATGTAAATCTCACAGGCAAACAGTAATTCTCCAGCTCGGGCTTCTGTTTTCAAACACAGAGTTCTTCATCTCTATGCCCGTGTGGTACCACAGCTCAACTCTCAAAAGACCAATAGGTTAATTCACTTCACTTGCTCCCTGTCCTCTGAAATCACAGTCCAGTTTGGTTTAAGTGGCTGTTGAAGACAATCTGGAGAAATGAGAGTCTGTTAGGAATCCAGTGGGGGAATACTTCTGTGCATCTGGTTATATGTGGATTGTTAATTGGGATCATGAAAGCGGGTGTTGTTTGATGGGTCCCGAAGAGAACCTGGATTGACAGTGTGAAGTTGCCCCCAGGTTGGGATGGAGGACTGGATGATGGAGGAGGCTAGAGACAGCTTTGGAACAAACCATAGGAGTCCAATTCAGTCTTGAGTCCCGCTGACGACGGATAGCCTGTATTGGAGGCCTGTTGCTTAATATGGAGGGTTGGGTAAATTGGGGGTGTAGAGAAAGGTTTACCAATCTCTCTCTGTGGGAGGCAGATTTGCTCTGGCTCTTGCAGTGTTTGCCTTTGACTCATAAATGTTTTCATTCAACCTTCCCTGTTTTGCATTTCTTGACTAAACTTACTTTCATACCATCTCCTCAAGGAAACAAATCTCTATTAATATGCCTACAAAATATAACCTATAGTCATGAGCCAGGCCGAACTTGAGAGCAGACATGCCAGACAGGAGAGGGGAACTTGTGGCTTTCTGACTTTGACTTTAATTGGGTTGTCTTGATTATACAGCACAAGCAATGAGAAGCTTGATTAAGCGACTTCAGTTCATTGACGTCTTTAAAAAGCTGAATATGTAATTTGCAATTTTGTCACCCCAGTTACCTGTGGGTTACCATGGTAATAAAGCATATGCTGAAATGACATTTGACATTGACTTTTTTATTTTAATTTACAATCACTGGAACACAATAGCACATCCCTACCAATGTACTTCATTTTAAGGTAAGTGAGGAAGAATAAATGCACTCACATTTTCAAAGTAGTTATGAATTATGTCATATTAAAGAGAAAAGGTTAGGACCAATTCATCCATCATTCAAATTAAGCCTTAAATTGATGTGGATGGTTGGGTTAAATGAATTCTCTCGAAACAGGTATCTGTCTGCCCTTCTGACCTTTGAATGAGTGGTATTTGGTGTTGAGACAAGTTACATCCGAATCCACACTACAAAAATGTGCTATCATGAGATGATGTTATCGTAGCTGCTGAAGCTTAACACTGAATACAAGATTGAGGTACCTTATACGTTGTCGGCAATCTATGACTATGAAAAATAGGCCTTGGTTGAACTTTAATGGTTTAGTTAATATTCTAGGAATAATTACTCAGGCATAATGGGAATATAGGGAACTTTGGACAATTTTTTTTTGTCCAATGGCAGATTGGTGACAGAAGGGTGAAATAATGAGAGAACATGAAAACATTTTTTAAAATTAGTGCAGTTAATAATATAGATGAGCAAAGGTTGGCATGAAAGAGGACCTAGAACTTTATACTCATGAATGATGCCACATGGATTCACCATCTCCCAAACGTTGTGGTTGCCATGAGGTTTGTCTTTGTCTTTTGAAGAGGGTCCCAGATCCTGGGCCTATGTTTGTCTCCATTCCTCAACCATATCTGACCCCAAGAATGTCCATATTGCTTCTCTTTATCCCAGCTCTCATTCACATTTGATGAGAACTAAACTTTTTCTACTTTTAAGTTACTTGTCTTGGAGGGGTTATCATTGTGAAAGTGCATTTTGGAGTCCCTCTTTTATTTTTGGTTGGCAAAGGGATGAATGCCCTATTAGAGTTGGTTGAATATCCCCACCATGTTCTGCAATGGCACATATTTCCTGTTCAATTTGGGAATGAAGATGCATAAGGAATATTTAAGTCTATCTAATACCTCATTTTGCCAGGCAGCCATGTACAGAAAATATCTAAAAAAAGGTCCTCTATTTTAATGGTAAATGTAATCCCTCCCAGCTGTGACTAGTGATGAAAAACATAGATTCCAAGTCTCTTCCCTTAAATGAAGCATTTATCTAGAAGCCTACCAAAAGAAAATTGAACTCAGCATGTCCCAACTACCTTTTGGTTATTTACTGAGAAGGTAATTCAGATTTTGCCACCAAGTCATCACATTGATTGTTTTTCCATCTAACCACTTGCCATAAATAATCAAGCCCAAAAAACAAACACACAAACAAAAAACCCTGGAAGTTGAAGGGAGAGAATGATATTAAAAGGTAGAAAATAAATGTATCCATCAGCTAATGGAAATAAAACCAATAAGCACCAAAAACAGTAAAGAAAACATTAATTCAGGCAGCGCCCTTTCAGTTTGCCTTAGGAATCATGAGTAGCAATTTGAAACCCTGTTTTTCTCTTGGGAAGAAGTGCTGCCTGGAATATGATATAAACTATACTGATCAAATAAAGAGGAGAGCCTCAGGCTAAAACAGAAAGAAAGAAGTTACAACAAAGAAAAACAGCTAGTTGTATGAAATGACACATTTATACACCAGCAAAGTAAAATTAGAAATCTCCCCCAACATAAATGTTATACCAGAAGCAGAAGAAAAATAGCTACATCACAGAAACCAGACTTGAGAAAGAGGATAACATAAAATAGAAGATTATTTCAAATAGTTCCCAGAGCATGCCACATGCATATGTTTTGATCGTAGTGTAATGATATCAGTTTAATTTTGTTAAGTGATGCATAGAGTTGCTCAAAATAAGTTGAATGTTTTAGGACAAATAAAATAGTATATAATATTAAAAAGTACCTATTAGAACCAAAAATGTGATGGGTATACATGACTAGATTTTAAACAGGCATCTGACATTCTCTTTCTTCTTTGAAAACAGCTCTTGATTCAGACAAAATGGTATCCATTGGCTTTTGTGAACATCATTGAGCTTAAAGTGAAACTGATGACAAACTGAAATATTGCAGGGCCATGCTTTGGACATGATGAATTTGTGATTGCAGAAGTTCCCATTAGAAAGTCAATGTCATCTATCAGGAAGGCCCCTGTGCCTCGATTTGTATAGCAGATGTGCTTTGAAAGGCAACAGATAAGTAAAATTTTTGTAAATCAAATCAGCGTGTTTGTCATTCGTGGTTCATCATTTTGTAAAACCACGAGTCCATTTGTAACGTCAATGATTAGGCCTGAAATATCTGATTAGGTTTTCTAAATCAGATTTTATTCGAGTAAAGCATAAAAATATTGTTGAAAGCAATTTCAATGTCTGTAAGAATACTAGAATGACCAAGAGAAAAGATAACTGTGGGAAACCATGAATGATTCACGTCATAGTCAATACAATCTAAACAAGATTTTATGGAGTTCCTGTTGTGGCGCAGTGGTTAATGAATCTGACTAGGAACCATGAGGTTGCGGGTTCGGTCCCTGCCCTTGCTCAGTGGGTTAACGATCCGGCGTTGCCGTGAGCTGTGGTGTAGGTTGCAGACGCGGCTCGGATCTCACGTTGCTGTGGCTCTGGCGTAGGCTGGCGGCTACAGCTCTGATTCGACCCCTAGCCTGGGAACCTCCATATACTGCGGGAGTGGCCCAAGAGATAGCAAAAAGACAAAAAAAAACAAGATTTTATGAGTGTTTAATCTTTGTGACAACTGGCAACCATTTGATTTTTTTTCTTCTGCAAGCCAAGCTTTCCTGATTCCCAGTTCATATTTTGACTTATCTATAGCATTTTTTACAATTATCATTACTTCTGCTTCAAACATCCTGAAGACGTCATGCCTCCTAGAATTCCTCAGGTCTCATTGATGACTCTTCATCCATCTCCTTTTCTGGTTGCTTCTCAATGTTGGAATGTCTAGGACTTGGTCCTTGGACCACTTATCCTCTGTGTGGCCTCATACACTGCTGATCTTATTGACTCATTGAACCTCATAACTTTTAAATACTGTATATATGTGATTTACATTGGCTTCACCCCAGAGCTCCAAACTCAGTGCAGTATGTTTTACTTTTTCTTATGCTTAATGCCAGTGTTCCTCTGCTCTCATATATGTTCCCCAAAGGAAAAAAATTATTTTTTGTCTTTTTTGTCCATTGCTATATCCTCTGCACCCAAATAAGTGCTTAGCATATAGGAAAGGTTTAACTGCTTTTTGTTAAATGTATACAAATGGCTCTATAGGCACCTTATTTAAAAAATCTAACCTAGATGTACATTCTATCATCAGGTCTATTCTTTGTGACTAGCTAAATTCATAATCTGGAATTGAGATCAAGATTGTTATGGTGGAATATACCATAAATGTGGGTAAAATGGAGGATATTCAGGGAAAATGAAGACAGAGTCAGGATCTGGTCCAGGGCAGTTGATTGCTCACCCAACACCCATTTCTCCTCCTTTCTTGGTGAAGAATTTCTGATTTTATGACTGCTCTAATGAATCTCATTCAGTTCCTGAACGGATCATGATTAATTCAAGGCAGTCACAAAAATCTCTTTCCTCTTTGTCCAGTGACTAAACTAGGACAGTTTTAGTCAATGATATAAGAAGGCTTCTGGGAAAATTTTTCTACCCTCATAAAAAATTGGATGGTTTAGGGGAAAGCTCTTTATTTGCGCTTCTTCTCACTTCGGGTATTTCTTATTGGTGATGTGATGCTTTAAGCTTGAAGAGCCACCTTATAACCATGAAGGGAGCACCCTCAACTTTTGGAGATGTCTGAGCAGAAACACAGGAAGGATTGTTGTCTGTGCTGATGGTGTTGGCACTTGCCAACCTCAGAGCATCCTGCCTGTAGACTTCTGATAAAGGAGATGATAAATACTTATATTACTTAAGCCACTCTTCATTGGCTAAAATTATCCTCCCTGATCCAGAGGACTTGAGAAAATGAAGACATGGCCATGACTCAACTAAACCTCAGTTGTAACTTTTTCCTCAGGGAAAATGAACACAGAGCTATTCTTGAGAGGGAAGCCTGGGATCATTTAAAATCTCAAATCTGAAGAGTGATTCTCTTGTTCTCCAGATTCTTCACTGGTTTTTGATCTCTGCAGAGTATAATATAGCACGAAGCAGCATATAAAGTGGTATTGTACCCTCTTCTACATTCTCATTACATACTACCCCAGCCTGCCCTCCCCACCCCATAATGCCAAAGAGTCTGCCCCGTTGGCATTGGTGGTGTCTCACCAGGGATTGGCCTCATAGCCCTTCTGCATTCAGGACTGAGTGAGCTTTCCTCATCTGCCTCGGAAAGGTCTGCATTCCATAAAGCTATAATGGCACCCACGTTTTCCTTGGTAGAATTTCTATTTCTCATTATTTTCCCTCTTTAATTCAGCTCCAGATCCTCTGGCTTCAATAAAATGACTCTCTTCTAACATTTTCTTTACAGTGTTGAGCCATTGTTCATGCTCAATTAAGGATGATGACGAATAAAGCAACTAACAGTAATTAGTAGCCTGAAAGAAATGATGGCTGAAAAAACAGTAGGGAACTTCCCAGGAGAATTTGATTCCTAATTCGACTAGCCATATGAAAAATGTAGCGGAAGCATCATCCACCTGGGAGAGAACAAGGCTGGACAAATAGCAAGAATAGATGACAGTGGGGAATTCTGCAATAGTGAGCTAATGAGCTGAAAGACCCAATCGTTTTTTTATTCCATTTAATTTCAAAGGTTTAATTTTCACCATTACCAAATGGTGATTATTACCTCCCCTTGTGAACACAGCATTGACCTAAATACCACCACCTCGAGATGTACTATGCCAGCATGAATTTGAATTTCCCTTGGTTATATTCGTACGAACGCGGTACCTGATGAAATGTTTGTAGTAAAGAATTAGCCTGCTTCTCTGCCTTTTGCTCTCAATGCTTTCTGTGTCTGGAATGCCCTCCCCCCTCTTCTGCCAACTCTGTTCCTCAAATCCTTCTCACTAAGACCCTGCCCTCCTGGCAACCTTCCCAGATCCTTCATCTCCCCTAAGAATTGTTTCTCCCTCTCAGTTCTCAAAGTACCTTATTTGCTTCCACATTCAAGCCAACAGGTTTTTAAGTGTACAGCATAATGAATTTTAAATATAGCCACCATTCAAGTCCAGATCTAGAGTATTTTGCTCCCTCCTACCCCCACTCAAGTTGGTACCCTTCTCCCCCAGTGGTAATCACTATTCTAACTTCTAACACCATAGACTACTTTGTCTTTTTTTATTTTTTAAAGTTTTCAAAATTTTTGATTTTTTTTTTTTTTTTTTTTTTTGCATTTTAAGCCCACACCCACAGCATGTGGAAGTTTCCAGGCTAGATCAAATCAGAGCTACAGCTGCTGGCCAAAGCCACAGCAACATCAGATCCAAGCCGTGTCACAACTCACGGCAATGCCAGATCCTTGACCCACTGAGTGAGGCAGGGACTGAAACCACGACCTCATGGTTCCTGGTCAGATTCATTTTTGCTGAGCCATGACGGGACCTCTGTCTGTTTTTTATTTTTTATTTTTTTGCCTTTTTGTGGCCTCTGCCTTAGGAGCAAGCCAATTATTTTTTTTTGTCTTTTTTAGGCCCACATCCAAGGCATATGGAAGTTCCCAGGCTAGGGGTCGAATTGAGCTGCAGCTGCTGGCCTGTGCCACAGCCACAGCAATGGGGGATCTGAGCTGCATCTGGGACCTATACCACAGCTCAGATGATGCTGGATCCTTAGCCCACTGAGTGAGGCCAGGGATGGAACCCGTGTCCTCATGGATCCTAGTCAGGTTTGTTACTGTTTAGCCAAATGGGAACTTGGCTTTGTCTGGTTTTGATTTGCATATAAATCAGTGGTTCTCACCTGAGGGTGATTTTATCTTCCAGAGGACATTCAAACCAATATCTGGAACGATTTTTGATTGTCACACTAGGTGAGGCGTGGGGGTAGAGGGGCCTCTGATAGGTGGAGACCAGGAATGCTTCTAAATATCTTGCAATGCGCAGGACAATGCTTATTAACATCAAGGAATTACTTGGCTCAAAATGTCAATAGTGTTGAGGTTGAGAAGCCCTGATATAAGAACAATTGTAAAGTATATACTCTTTGTGCCTGACTTCTTTTACTCAACATTATCTCTGAGACTTATCTCTGTTGCTGTGTGTATCAGTAGTTAGGTCCTATGTGTTGCAGTGTGGTAGTCTACTCTGTAGATATGTTTGTCTACTCATTCTACTGTTGATGGATATCCCAATGTCATTTTAAAAATTGGAATATAGTTGATTTATAATGTTATGTTAGCTTCAGATGTACAACATAGTGATATTTTTATATTTTATATATCAATATTTTTATAGATTGTACTTCCTTTTAAAGTTACTATAAAGTATTGGTTCTATGCCTATGCTGTACATTATACCCTGTATCTTACTTATTTTATACCTAGCAGTTTGTACCTCTTAATCCCCTTCCTTTCAATCCCTTCCCCAACCCCTTCCCCACCCAATGTCATTTTTTAGTACCGTAGTAGAATCCTTGTTTCATTGGTAGATATGTGTATCCAATTTGATTGAAGTAAGAAAAAGTAATTTAGATGTCAGATTTGGATGCCAGACTACTGAGATTTAACCCTGGGCTTCATGTTATCCTAGTCAGAGGACCTTGGCAGCAAGTCACTTAACATTATTGTGCCTCAATTTCCTGGACAGTAAAATGGAGATGATGAGATAACAGTACATTTATGGGGTTGTGGAAAGGATTAAATAAGTCAGTACACTAAAAGTGCTCATAAGAATGCTGAATGTAGCACTATATTAAAGTGCTAAAATATGTTGAGCTCTGTGCCCACTCTAGTTCCTTGAGCTTAGTAACTGGTCAAAATTGTTTTGCGTAATGAGCAACTACTGTGACAAGGGGGAAAAAGAAAGAATTAATTGGCTGGACACTTGTTAAGACTGCAAAACAATCTTATGTTTAGCAAAGGGTCTCTCATAACATATACCCTTTCCAAACAGGGGCTATCTCTGATAATCAAAAGATCCATAAAGAAATCATTTTTATACCCATCTTACAACAAGTTCCAGGAAGCTAAAAAACTCTTAAAAAGAAAGTGAATTCAGTGTTACAATCTTACATCTTTTCCAAATTAATCTAGAACTTTAATTATGATTGTAAAGAAAATTTCTCCAGGTTGAACAGAGATAATCATATACAACAGTCTACTCTTTTTTAGACTTGAGAAATAGTAGCACATAGGGGAAAATCTCTAAAACTAAAACTATTTTATTTTATTTTGTTTTTTTTGGTCTTTTTGCCTTTTCTAGGGCCATTCCCTCCACATATGGAGGTTCCCAGACTAGGGGTCTAATCGGAGCTGTAGCTGCCAGCATATGCCAGAGCCACAGCAACTCGGGATCTGAGCCATGTCTGACCTACACTGCAGCTCACGGCAACGCCGGATCCTTAACCCACTGAGCAAGGCCAGGGATTGAACCTGCAACCTCATGGTTCCTAGTTGGATTTGTTAACCACTGAGCCACGACAGGAACTCCTAAAACCATTTTAGATGTTGATTTCCAAAGTTTTAGAAGAAATGATGTTAAAAGAAACATAAATAATTTGGTTGAACGAGGAAATCATTGGGTATTTACTTTATCCATTTGAAGATGATTTTAAAAATAATTTTATGAGGCAGTTATAAATTCTTACTCTCTCTTTATATGGTTCTTATACTCAGGTGCAAGTTAGATGCTTGGCCACATAACACACCTTTTTGGCTCAATCTATTGGTTGTAATTTTGTTAATGAAGTTTGTACAGATGGTCAAACCTGGTTCTAAGAAACAATTCAATATACAGTACAGAATGTTTGCATATAACAGATTTTGCTTTGTTGTCATTATAGTCCTTATTATGCAAACGCAGATAGTGGTCCCCAAACCCTCACTATTTAAATCATGGATAGAATCTGAATGGTGACGCTCTGAAAAGACAATTTAGTTAATATCATCTGCTATGTACAAAGGCTTGAGAAAACTCTTGGCTATTGTCTCTCTGTTGAATTTTTCCTGGAAATGACCTTCTTTCTCAGGGAACTCTGGGGATATGGTTTTATTAATCTGATGTGATATAAAGGCAGGTCCTGGCCTTTGTTCATTCAAGTAACGGCTTTATGGGTTGTGTCAGCACCACTGCACAAAGCTAGCATGCTGATAATCATGGCTGTCCATAGTTGTCTATCATATTACCAAGCTAGGAGTGAGGAGGAGTAAGCTTTGCCAATGGAGCCGAATGACAGTATTTAAAAGATTAAGATGTTTGGAGACTGATCTGTCGTTGAAAGAGTCAGTCTACTCCATCAGATTAGCGCCTCCCAGAGGGTCTTGGAAAGTGGGTGTCACCTGAGATGGCCAGGGGTGTCCCTGGCTATGAAACTGCTCATGTAGCCTCTTTGGGTCTCACATAGTTCTTAGTAATGAATGATTGTATAACAAAATAAAAAGACTTAAGAAAGATGTAGATTTTATTAAAACCAGGTGGTACTGTGAATAAAGCACAACTTCTTATTTGATACATGGGGAAAAATTGGGAGAAAGACTGTTCTGCATAATCCCTCTCCCAGTAAAAGATTTTTTTCCACAAAAACTCCCCAGTGTCAATGGATCGATGACATAGGTACATTTGGCGTGACTTATGGAAGTCACTTGCCACAGCTTTTGTGATGAGTTAGAGAAAAGTGTAAAGTTATTGCCTCTTGACATGAAGATCTGAAATACAGTTTTTCCCCAAGACATGACAAGACTGTTAAAGAGAGAGTTGACAGTAAATTTGCTGCACAACCAAAGCAGAGGCCTCATTCCAGCAAAGGTTTGGTTAGGAGAACTGCCAAACAAATGTGACCCGGTCTTATTTCACAGAAGAAGGAACAGAGCAACAATGAGGACACAGAGGGAAAATGAGGTCACCGTGTGTTCTCTTTAAACACACACACACATATGCCTGGTTTTGAGTAGACCACATAGTTCAAGATTTTAGTGTCAAATCCACACTGTAATTTATCCCAGAAGATTGAAAAAAGGATAGTCATTCATTCGTTTATTCTTCACATATCTCTAATAAGTGCTCTTACTGTCAGAGCTGAACTGACTTTGATTGGATGTGTGTAAACACTGGTGAATGACAGGTTCTCCTGGGGACTCTTGTAACCTCCAAGGGTGGAGGCTAGCAAGGCCTCTACGTTTCCATCCTGCTGACTGGCCTCCAAGTGGTTCTCTGCATGAAGGTGCATCTCTGAGCAGGATCTGCCAATCACAGGGCATTTATTAGCCCACAGGCCCAGTGTGTAGTCTGAAAGAGGTCTCTCTGCTCTTCAGTACCCTGGTTAGCATCTTGCATGAAAGAGGCTTACTGTAAGGTATACAGGATCTTCTTCCACCAGTGTTTGCAGTCTTTACTTCTGACAAGCCTCTGGGTCCTTGGGAGAGAAGCATGGGAAGAGGCAGGCTCGAATCTCTAGTCCAGCAAAGGCGAGGGTGGCTGACTCACCCCGTCTTCATTTAGGAGTCATGGGTCCTCTCGCATCACTCCCACCCAATCCCACCTCTCAAATATCACAAGTCCCACCAATCCCAATGTATTTCTAACATTCCTTAGGATAACAAAGCCACCCTCCTATGGATGCTGCTGAGGCTTGGCTTATTCCCACATCCATTCATCATGCTACTCACACTTGAATATTTCAGCATAAATCTCCAACAAGTGTAATATGGATTTATTATGTGCAGGCATTGTTCTGGGGATACATGAACAGTTAGTGCTCTCATGAAATGTACATTCCTAGGTTAATGAATTGGCCTATGATTGAAAGTTAAATGGTGAGAAATGCTCTGAAGAAAAATAAAGTAGGTTAAGGGGTCATAAAGGGACAGGAGCTAAGGGTACTATTCAGATAGGGGGTCAGGAGAGGCCAACCCTGAGGGGTACATTGAGCAGGAGCTAAAGGGAAAAGAACCACATGAATGGGGGGGGGGTGTGCTCTGGAAGAGGACATAGTAAATGCAAAGACTCTGAGGTCATATAGCTTGGCATACATTAGGAACAACAGGGCCATTGCAGCCACAACATGGACAGCAGGTGGATGCCGGGTGGAGAGGTGGCTGGATCAGGTGGATCTGGAAGACTGAGTTCAAGACGACAAATCTTACTCTTAATGTAACTGAAGCCCCCTGGAGAGCTTTGGGCAGGAAAGATAATCTACAAGAAAGTATAATTTCTGAATAGGACTGTCCCAAGATACTTCCTCTGGCAAGCTTATCTACTCATCATCATTGTTAAGCTGTTCAGAGTCAAAGTCAGTTATCCACAAAAATATTCTTGGCAGGTGTGGTGTAGCAGCTTTCGTGGAAACTTGTTTCACCTTTAGAAAGCCCCTGTGAGCAGTCTGAGGCACGTTTTATTGAGTCGCTGCTATGGCCTTGCCAATTTGCTGGTAGCGTTCACTCATATTTGCTGAGCGTCACAACCACTTGGCAAAGATCTTATTACCATTTGAACGTGAGTTAGCTGAGGCTGAGAGAGGTTAAGGAATGACATCGGCACTGTTGAGCCTGGCCATTGACGCAAGTTTGTGTCAGTCCAAACTTGGAGCCCTTCCTTCTTCATTACCTGCTTTGCATTTATTGCTGTTCATATAATCAATCAAGCCACAGATTATCAAGAAATGAAATGAGTTTTTCAACCTCTTCTGGCCCTTGCTATTTCCACTGACAGCAGCCCCTAGGAAAGTTATCAGGCTCAGACAAACCTGTTTGGATGTGTTTTCAAACCATTGTAATAGAAACAGGGCAAGAGCATATTTGATATTGCTTTCCTCTCTCTGGTGCTATTATCATTTCTTTCTTAAAACCAAGGCTGTGGTTGCATCTTGTAGGTGAGTAAGAGCTGGAAGGGGTGCAGTGGTTGCCCAGTGTTCATTCAGCCTGTGTCGGGTGTACAGCAGAGTGGTGAACATTTTACATACTTATTTTTTTAATTAAAAATTTTTATTAAGGTACAGTTGATTTATAACATTGTGCCAATTTCTGCTGTACAGCAAAGTGACCCACCCACATATACATTCCTTTCTTATATTATCTTCCATTATGTTCTACCCCAAAAGATGGGATATATTTCCCTATACTATATAGTAGGACCTCATTGCCCATCCATTCTAAATGTAGTAGTTTGCATCTACCAACCCCAAATTCCCAGGCCATCCCACTCTCTCCCTCCTCCCCCCTGGCAACCACAAGTCTGCTCTCCATGTCTGTGAGTCTATTTCTGTTTTGTAGATAGGTTCATTTGTGCCATGTTTTAGATTCCAAATATGTGATGGCATATGATATTCATCTTTCTCTTTGTGACTTATTTCACTTAGTATGAGAATCTCTAGTTGCATCCATGTTACTACAAATGGCATTATTTCATTCTTTTTTATGACTGAGTAGTGTTCCATTGTATATATACACACCACATCTTCTTTATTTATCTGTCAGTGGACATTTAGGTTGTTTCGATGTCTTGGCTGTTGTGAGTAGTGCTACCATGAACATAGGGGTACATGTGTCATTTTGAATGGCAAAACACTTTAAACTATGCTGTCTAATTAGTTCTTTACAGAAATTCATCACAGGGAGTCATGGAACGTATTAGCTCAATGAAACAAAACCCACAATCATTTGAAGAAGGAGAGAGAGGACTTGGTTTAGTTCAGTTAAACTTAGTTTAGCTATTTGTGTCAACCTAATTCTCTATTCCTAATAGGGTTTCCTATCCTGGAAGCTCTTGAGAGGGAACACCTTGTCAATTCAGTGAATTTCATCTCTGACCCTGCCTTTGCTTCCAGTGCCCTAAATGCAACCAATACACCTGCCCAGACACCTTGGTATAGTTGAACAGGCTAAACGTCCAAGAAGTGAGGCTCATGTATCTTGTAACTTTTAGGTTTTCTAACAGTGGATTTATTCTTACTTCACAGTGGCTTTTCTTGGCTAAATACTGACAAAACACACACTGTAGTTTTCAAAAAGTATATTTAAGAAGTTGTGAAAGAAAAGGATGTGAAATCCTCATACGATACCAGGCAGGATGTAAGATAACAGGCCCTCTTTGAAATCAGTTTGTCAGTGTTTTAAATGTTAAGCATACTTATACCATATAACCCAGAATTCCATTCATGGCATATGTTCATGGAAATGTATATTCCTTACAACATGAATGTTCATAGAAGCTTTGCTCATAAAAACCCCACACTGGCAACTACAGGTAAATAGATTTTCGAATGTGTATTATGCCCACACAATAGAATGCTATTTGGCAATCAGAAGGAACGATCTGTGGATACATGGATGAAACTCAGATGCATTATATTGAGTGAAAGGAGCCAAGCCAAAAGAGTACAGACTGTGTACTCTGCGCAGTCGTTCAGACTGCGTTAATGTGAAATTGTAGAAAATGCAAACTAATGTCTAGTGACACAGCAGGTCATCTAGCATTATCTACATGTAGGTATGGAGGAGAGATAGACTAGTCTGGATTTTAGGAAACATGTAGGGGTAAGACAGATGTTCTGCATCTTCATCGTGGTGGTGGTTGACATGAATATATGTGTGTATGTACTTATAGATCCATGCATATATATGTGTATTTGACAAGGTTCTTCATAATGTGAAAGTAAAATGGATAAAGTTTATTACACCTAAATTATACCTCAGTAAAGAAGACTTTACTTTTTTAAAGTTGTGTTAAACTCCTTCACCAGGTTGCCCTGAGTGACTGCATTTCCCAGCTCCCCACTTCCTGGTAGAAAACATCCCTGCAGGAAATTTGACCAGAGCACTCACATTTTGTCTCATAATTCACTGACTCCTTGTTTTTGTGTCTGAATGCACCCCAGTGGCATCAAGGTGGTTTTTAGTTGCCTTTTTCCTGTGCTTTATTAGCAGAGACGTGATGGAAGTGTGTGGGCAAAGGTCTGTATTCTGTTGATGGACTGGCCTTTACGAATGACTTCTGTTTTAAGCATGGAACCTCACCTCTCATCCTTCTGACACTTCAGCCTCTTATACAGATTTTAAACACCCTGGGATGGGGAGTGTGAACAGTGAGAGGAACGCTTCTACATTGAGTGGCCTCCTGCGGTGTGAACATGTCACCACACTAAGTGTGATTATAGTATTTTAAAGACATGTGCCTTTCATACAGCATATCCCCTAAGCACAAGCCAGTTGCCTGTGCTGTGCACCAACAATAGAATGTTTCTCTGCTAGGAGGCTTAAGGGGATATAGTCTTTCTTTTTATTAGAAGGAGCTGCCAACTCCTCAAAAAGAGCTATTTATGTTCCATTCCAAGATGGTACCTTGTGTGATAGACCCAAGATGGGCCCATTGATCTTGCATCCTGGTACCCAGGCTTTTGAGTGGTCTCCTCTGCAGTGTAGCAGGGCTGCTCCACACGACAAACAGAATTAGTGGAGATGGTGGTCTGTGACTTGTGAGATTTGGTCATAGAGAACATTGTCACTTTTCTTGCTGTCTTTGGAATCACTTGCTCTGAGGGAAGCTGACACTCACGTGTCCCTAGTGGCATTTTATGTGTCAAGAAACTGAGATCTCAGAGTTCCTGTTGTGACTCATGAGGACTTGGGTTTGATCCCTGGCCCTGCTTAGGTGATTAAGGATCTGGCGTGGCTGTGAGCTGTAGTGTAGTTTGCAGACTTATCTCAGATCCCGCATTGCTGTGGCTGTGGTGTAGGCCAGCAGCTGCAGCTTCAATTGGACCCCTAGCCTGGGATCTTCCATATGCCATAGGTGTGGCCCTAAAAAGCATTAAAAAAAAAAAAAAAAAAAAAAAAAAAAAGAAAGAAACTGAGATCTCCTACCACCCACCTTTGTGAGGGAGTCACCTTGAAAGGAGGTCCACCAGCATCAGTAGGGGGTGGGATGATTGATGGCAACCTCCCTTAGAACCGCATATCTGCATCACTCCCAAATTCATGACCCACAGGAACTGTGAGGTGATACGTGATTATCACTAAGTTTTGAGGCACTCTGTTATGCTGCAAGGAATCATGAATTCAGTTAGAGTTCTGAAGTCTTCAAGAACTCTGGTGACTAACTGCCTTTTCTATAAAGTATCCATTTTGAGTACCACTAAGGTTATAGCGGTTTCAAAAACTTCAGACATGGTTTGTTAATCCATATAACAGCTCTATGAGATGAATACTCTTTATAACCCCATTGCACAGAGAAGGAAATTGGAGTCCAGAAAATTTCGTGGTCACTTAAAGTGGATTGACTGGCTTCAATACCTTATATAGCCTCACTAACTCTATTCCTATTCTAGTTCATGTTCCGTTTTTTGGGAGATTTTAATTTGTTCTTATTTTTGTCTAAATGAGATGCAAAATGAATTTCAGGCACAGAGCTATTTCACTTGCTCTCCACCACCGCCCCGCCCCCTTGTCTGAAACCAGATAAACTAGGTTTCCGTGAAATCTGAGATCTTAGAACATTGTATCTTTGATACATGCAACAATTTTCCTGGTAAAACTAACCAAACAAGGAGGAAACGTTACTTCTCTTCTTGTCTTCTTTTTTTTTTTTTTTTAAGTTGCCTAAAATAGCTTTGCTATACTCAGTACAAAAGCTCTGTTTTCTAGAGATTATCATTTCAATATGTTTATGGAAACTATCAAAAAGTGTTAGTTTGATCCTGGAAAGTGGAATTCATCATGCTCAGGAAAAAGTTTTTTCCAGGTCTTAAACTAATGCAAAAACTCTTTTTTAGTTACTAAATCCTCCTTTAACCTTTGCCTTATTTTATTAGTAATAGCTAGCTCAGTTAAGCATCGTATGGCTGAGTTGTATGTATGTGCCTAAAGTATATAATTTTAACAAATGCCTCATAAATATCTCTATAAAGTAAATACTAAAGCTATCCTCATTTTACAGATTAGGGTTAGGGTTAGGGTTAGGGAAATGATGTCTTTTCCAAGGACACACAGCTCAGTAGTGGCAGACTTGGGATTAGAATACCTATCTGCCTAAGCTCAGGGCAATGCTTTCTTCCACTACTCTTCCTGCCTCACTCTGAAGAAACTGACAAAAATATTGGACATTTAAGAATCGAATGGTCAAAAAGAGTAGAAACCTATAATGAATGACTTTGGGTTCCAGATGTAATTGTTGATATGATGGATTTCTATGTTAGGGTATGAAAGTGTATATACTTGGCAATGACAAAACTAGTGACAGGAAACCACTTCTTTTATGTGAAGAGATTTAGACAAATTTCTGCTTTATTTTACTACTAATAATACTACAATTATTATTGCTTCCTTTGTGTTCCATTTTAATTTTTTATTTTTTATTAAAGTATAGTTGACAGACTATTTTAAATAGTAAAAGCATATTGTGATATATAGATTTCTCTAGTCACTAAACATAGATCAGGCTTTCATTCACCTGTTTCTTATTTGTGAAAAACTAATTTTCAGTCAGATGAGGTGCTTGTAACCATGCATCTGCTTAATGGTAAAGTCAGGATTGGAATGCTAGTTTCCTTGTGCCAACTCTAGTGATTTTGGCAACACATTTATGCTTTCCTTGTAAAGCAGTTTTGATGTAGCACATAATAATTTGGGGTCAATGTAGGCTTAATGGTCACCTCTTTTTTTTTTTTTTAACTTGGAAATATGGTGATTTTAGAAGTACAGTTCATGTAAATCTCAATCTGTTGCAGGTTCTGCTAGGACAGTTCACATTTTTTTTCTTCTGTAAAGGAATTTTTTCTGGAGCTATAGCTCTTGGTTGCTGGGATAATAAATATATTATTTATGAAAGTGAAGAATAATTTAGTTTTTCCAGAAACAGGCTTTTATGTCACTTTCCCAAGTCATCTTTTATCATCTCATTTGAATTTAATATTACCTACCCCCATGATTGCACACAAATTCGTGTCTCCCTAGGGGTGGCTGCACTATATTTGCTGTGCAAGACAGGCTAATGCACAGGTAAAAATTTCTTCTTGTAAGTTTAGAGGGAATGTGCCTAAACTTAAATTACTGTCCTAAAGAGCAAAGTAAAGGAATTTGGCAAAACTTATCCTGAGGCTAAATTATACCCTGACTAGTTCTTCAGAAACACTGGGCTGAAGAAAGTAATGTGAATACCAATGACCTAAATGGGCCTATTAAGCATCAGGAAAAATAAATACAAATTAAACAGTAACTACTTATTACTGGTTTATGTTATTATCCTATGTTATTTTTCCAACTTTAAAAAAAACTTGCCTTCAGCTTTTCTCTTTCACTATTCAAGTATGTGTGGAATCAATAGATCCAGTTGAATCTAGTAAAGCATACTTCTGACTCAAGGCACAAAGACCTTTCTCACATGTACCAGTAATATGGAGCCTATAAAAACATAGCTTCATAGGTTGTGATCATGACATGCTGGGGAAAAATTGCAATGATAAAGGCAATAGAAAGTGAAATGGACTGTATAAAGATCAAATTCAAGAGTGAATTGGAAATTCTAGTGGTGTGTCTAGAAATCAGATTAATTAATTAGTTAATATAGTTGTTTGTTTATAAACTGCCTACTGCAGGCAAGCTATGCTACATATAACACACCTGCAGTGGTGCTAAGAATATTTTGGATTTGGCAGCTATCTCATTCTTCCTATCCAATTCTGTGAGCTTCTCTTAAGTTGCACAGGAGGATAGAAAAGGAAGTATCTCCTAAACATTCCATAGCCCTGAGCTTACCCTCCCTCTGTGACCTGTCTATCTTTGGTGTTGGGGGTCACAGATGCTCTAGAATGCGTTTCTCTGCAGAAGGAGCTACAATCAGGAAATGTCAGCGTCCTGATGTCCTCCTGTATGATGGCAAAGACTGAATGGGTTAATGATCTGCAACTAGTAACTAGCTCTTTTAATTCTTATTGGCAAGAAAGGCAATAATCAAATGCCTCCTATGGGAATGAATTATAATGATGTTAGCAACAAGCCTTCAAGTGAATTGTACTAATTAATTTCTGTAGGTCAGCATTATCCATCACCTCCATCATAAAAGACGAGGAAGCCTCAATCCAGAAAAACAAAGTTGCATTTCAAAAGCTTTTTGGAGTGGGCATCCGGGGATTGGAATTTGGAGCTTTGAATTCCAAAGGGATATTGAGTTGAGAGAGCCAGGATTGTGCCCAGGGGTGGGGGGTGGTGAGAGTGGGGTTAACCTTCTTTCTTTGATATAGAGGTTGTGCACAGGGAAGATGAGGAGCAAGTATTTGGAGGACTCAGTAGGGATGCTCTTAGTGCCGTCTTGGCAGTGCTTGTGCTGCAAATAAACAAACTTCAGCCCCAAAGACTCTCCAGTGTGTAACTCTGAAGGCATGAAATGCACACACACGCAATGGTGATTCAATAGCCTACTGCCCAGTAGGACTTCTCTTTAAAAATTAAAATAAGATTGAGTTTTCTATAAGAGGAAGCAGCTCTGCCCTAGAAATTGGCTCTATTTGGCTCTCCGAATAAGAGCTAATGTAAGTCTTTTTTGTGGCTATATTTTCTGGAATGTACTCTTACGTTAGTGCAAATGAGTAGAAAAGCAGACTGCCTAGGAGAAGAAAATGAGAGAGTTTGTTCTTAAAGTGGTAAAACATCAACCATTCAGTGCTTGCTAATTCAAGACAGAATGTACAGCCACCATAACAACTTTTCTGCCATTTTAAAGGGCATACATGCTAATGAATATTATTTGAACAAGATGGAAAATTGTTAATGCTTGAAGACTTTTATGTCACATTAGCCCAGGAATTCAACTTCCAGCTATGCTGGGTCTATCACAGGTATACTTGCGACCACAACAGTGTAATGTATTTAAAATGTTGCACAATTTCCAAACTGGAGGAAGCTATGTTTTGATTTTTTTTTTTTTATACCAAGTGCATTTGTGAAACACTTTGCTATGAATAGTGTAAGTGTACATGTTGAAATCTTGTTCCTTGCTGCTAGGCATTCTAAGCTTTTGGAGTTTGGTAGCATTTTATAGTTTCTTCAGTGAGTGTCAGCTTTATGTGGAGAATAATACATGATGTCACAACTTACAATCAATTATAAGGAAAAGGCAGCTAATTCATGACTAAGTCAACTCTCCATTGTGATAATATGGCTCATGTGGACAGGTGGCATGAACTTTTACATATTCTATTCAGATTGAAACAGGTATTTCCTTTTAGGTAAAACTTTCATCAACTATCTGAGGCATTGATCAATTTTAGCATGTTTCTGTCTCTTTAGAACTGTAGTATTTTTGGACTGCTGCCAAAGTTGGCTCTACTGCAATCCTAGGAGCTGTATTCAGGGTCATGTGACTGTTTACTGCTTCAATAAAATGCATCTTATAAATACAAAATGCTATTCACTATTTATTCATCTCATGTATTCATGTGATGCTTGTTGGCTTGCTGTGGTGGCTGCTTGATATGTATTCTACAGCATACCTTCTATTTCTGCAAAATTGCGTATTATATCATTTTTGCATCCGACACTGACTTTGTTCTAGAGGGGTGCTCTAATAACAAAGGGCAAAAGAAAATAGCCCAGTGAGGATCTATCCAACCCTTGCAGATTTGCCTAACTTGCTGAAAAGGCAGGGAGATTTTAGAGGGCACACTGACCTTGCATTCATGAGCAATTCCGCAGTGAAAGGTGTTAAACTACAGTTCATTCCCGGATCTTATCAGTGTACTTCCTAGTTTGCTTGTTTAAGTTCCTTATGATCCAACAGAGAGATGTCATGGTTTACATGAAACCCTAAACAATCTCATGCGGAAACCCAACATATTTATTCTGCTTTCCATCATGAGGAATTGAGAACAATGATTTTAAGATTACTTCCTTCTCTTCTCTTTGGAAGACTTTGGATTTGAAGTTTAAATGGTGAGGTCTCTAAATTCAACAGTTTTAGAACTGCATTTGGGACCGTTTTGCTCCTTTATTCACATAATCGAACTGCATAGATTTGAAGCTCTTATCTTAACCCAAGTTTCAGTCTAAAATTTGGGACAAACCAGATCTTGGTTTGAGTCAGGCTCCCCCGACTCCTGAGTTCTATGAAGTTAACAAATCATTATCCTCTGTAAATATATTTCCTCAACTGTGAAATGCAGATAAAAATGCCCACCTTGAAAGTTTGCTGTCTGACTTTGTGTGTGTGTGTATATACATATGTAAGTTTGCTGTCTATGTGTATATATCTGTATATGACAGAGATTCATTAAATGGTGGTTCTCTATGCATTTTGCTCTTAGGATAAAGTAACTTTTTTTTTTTTTTAATGTTCACTCACATCTTTAAAGTAGAGTTAGTTGTAATGATGTCTGTTGAAAGTATTAGGTAGAAAAGTAATGATAGTATCTTTTTCCAAAATTAATGACAGTCCACCCAGTGGTCACATTCAACAGACATAACGTATCCTGAAGTATGTTGACTCCAGGAGACCAAAACTCTAGGACTTAGGTCCTTCCCACTTTAACAGGCTGACTTTAACCTCTCCAAGTTTTAATTTCCTTCACCATAAAATTGAGATTATAAGAAGAAAAATTCTAGTAACAACACCCATGAGAGTTGTAAAGATCAAATGAGGTAATGTGGCTATCGAGGATTGGAATGTTTTGCACACAGCAGGGGCTCAACCACACTCTCTACAGAGTGTACCTAGAAGATTCAAGGCCAGGGTCCTCTGTTGGATTACAGCCTTGAAGTTCACACTCAGAGACTCAGCCATTCAGTCACACGGTCGCAGTGTTGATAAAGATGTGGCCAAGGCCAGCAGTGGCTTTAGTTAGCATTTTTCCTTAAGTTTATGCCACTTTTGTTTTTAATACAACCTCCCTGCTTGAGGATATATGATGGAGACCATGACATCAGTCTGGGTGGCTCTACTTAATGCTTAATGAACCTAAACTAAAATTATTCTTAGTGTTCTCAGAGTGAGGGCATAAGATTTGTTTTCTCTATCAATTGCTCGAAGATGAAACACAGTTTACCAGTGACATCGGTGTTTTTTTATAATTTTGTTATCATCCCCAGAACCTTTCGTTTGAACATCTCAAGGGGAAAAACAGCCTTGGCCTCTCCGGGAAGCTTCTATTGATGACGTCCAGGGACACAGGGCAGGTGTGAGTATAACAGCAAAGACCCGGGGGCTAACGGTGGAAGGCAAACCTGTGCTACGCTCTAAGCATGACTTATCTCTGCAGGTAAATATTGCTTAGAGCTGAAAGAAGGCCTCTCATAAGTTCATGTACAGCAGGGGACAGAGCGGTGACAGGTGCACTGAGATTGGGGGAGAAAGAATCCCACGTCGTTCCTTACACAATGGGCTGCCAGAGTGCAGATTTTTAACCATTTCCAGATGCGAGCAGCAAAGTCACATGGGGGATTTATTTCTTTTACAGCAGAAGTCAATTGGGCATGACACTAATGTATTGTTTCAAGAAAAGTCTAACTCCACTAAATCTAGACGCAGTAGGAAATTTAAAGAGAAGCAATTTCTGTTATCGGTTTTAATGAATACCATTAAGTGATAACCAAAAAAAGAGAAGGAAAGAAGATTAGGGATTGCTCAGAAAACATCCTTCCCTCTCTTCTAAATTATCATGACAACACAATCTTTAGCTGTGAAGTTAATTTCCTCCGTAATTACTTTCTATTTAGAGGTGCGATTGCTTAGAAATACCCTCCTGGCGAAAAACCTTTTGGATTCTGGCAGGGATGAGGAAGAAGGGGTCCCCAGCACTGCACAGCAAGTTGTTATTTTCCCTGCTTCCTCGTAGGCACTTTACCCATCGGGGGGCCTCAGGAGTCCCTCCCATCCCAGTGGCTGCCTCTCATCCTGAGAGCCGTGGGCTGGAGCATTCACTCTTGAGAGCTTCTCAGGACAAAGCTTCATTGGCTGGATGTGAATGGCACTTGCATTGAATTCTAGGGGCTCTCTGAAAGCACTTAGCTCTCCTGCTGTCCCCAGGATGGAAAGAAGGTGGCTTAAATGGGCCCTGGTCAGCTCTGTAGGTAAGGAGGTTGTGTACTAAAAAGGGAGATATTTTAAAGGACAGGATGAATCTCTTTAGGCAGGAATGCGTGTATTTTAACATTTCCATCCCCCAAATCCTTATTTACAACCATCTCTCTTCCGAGTCATTGGGTGGAGGGCGGGATGGGTGTGGGGGAACAAAAACAGGAAGAAGTCACAGCTCAGACTTGCTGTCTTTGAGTTGGTTTTGAGGTCTTCACCCTGAGTCTGTGAAAACTAGGGCATGTTACTTTGTTATGATGTAGGCCAATTTCCTCTTTTCAAACCACCAGGAAAAAAAAAAAAAAAAAAAAGTGAGGCCAAAGGATTCTGGTGAATGATTCTCAGAGATGAATCCCAAGATTTTTTCATGTTTTACGGAAATCAGAGAATGTTCACGACTGGGTCCAGCTTGTGGAGGCTCTAATTCTATTACCGCCTCATCCAGGCACATTATTTTTGCTCATTAACAAGATGGCATCATAATGGAGCTTGCAGCAGCCAGAGTGATTAGCAAAGCGCCTCCTTCCATTCTTCAAAATGTCATCAACACACTGGTCAGGAAACAAACTCATTTTCTGACTCTGCCGTGATTTGCAGTGTTTCAGGCACTGATGATAGCTTGTCTGCTTGGTTTAAAAGAGCTCCTGATATAACAGAACCTGACACTGTTTACTTCAGCCTATTATGCCTGCTGCATTCACTGAATGCTTCACTGGAGAAGAAAAATCGAAAGAAGGCTATTCATTGTAATGCCAGCTGCTTTTTAAAAAAGGAAATCAATTTTTGCTTGAGCTCAGAATGTACTCCGCAGGTCCAGAGTGACCTACCACTTTTGATGTCAACAACAAAAGGATCGGCCTGAATTTTCCACAACAATCACCCAAAAGCTCAAAGAACATTGAAAATCCTAGATTAGTTTCATTTTAGTTTATGTTCAAATTGGTAGCCACTCATTCCAACAATATCACAAAATAGAAAGCCGTGGGTGACAGAGCCCTCGAAGGCCACGCAGTTGGAGAGCCTGGGCTCTGCCATCTACGCTGGGTTTTGTTATAAATTACTTGGCAGGACCATTTTATGACGGAAATAATTAGTTATGTTTAGTATTTATAGCTAGTATCATGATGCCTTTCTGCACTGCTAATTAATTATTTTATGGCCAGCATGTTTCAAATGCAATTAGTTAGGTATGGCAATGATCATAATATTTTGCATATTCATGACAACATTCTGCCTATTTACAGCAAAACTTGGGTGTCAAAATCAGTTATTTGCCTTTTGTTATTAGGCAGAATAATTACAGGAAACAATAACAATGATCTCTTGCATGTGAATAACATTTTACAACCGAGTACCTCCATTCATGTCACCCATGCCTGTGGCCCCGTGGTTTCTCACAGGGGAGTGGAAACTCCATATGGTGACACGTCATGGCTGGGTCTTTAGCCAGCTTGGAGGTCACCAACGGAGGCTTTTGCTCTTTTTAATGCAGCTGGAACCTCATTTAGCCCCCGGGGATCGGCCGGTTTTTAAAGAAAGGGTATTGGGAAAGAGACTTTTGGGGGGCTGAATAGGAAAACAAGTCAGCTTGCAATGGGTTGTTTAGAACAAAGCCCCAAACTCTTCATTAGTCGGGGCTGAGTAACAAATAACTTCACTAATAGTAACTATTCTTCTTTTAAAATAGTAGGAATGGGGAGTTCCCTTTGTGGCTCAGCAGTTAACGAACCTGACTAGGATCCATGAGGTTGCAGGGTTCGATCCCTGGCCTTGCTCAGTGGGTTAAGGATCCAGCCTTGCCGTGAGCTGTAGGGGTAGGTCACAGATGCGGCTTGGATCCTGCATTGAGGTAACTTTGGTGTAGGCCTGGATCCTGCATTGAGGTAACTTTGGTGTAGGCCAGAGGCTCCAGCTCCAATTCGACCCCTGGCCTGGGAACCTCCATAGGCCACAGTTGCGGCCTTAAAGAGCAAAAAAAAAAAAACCCTAAAAAATCAGAAAACCAAAAAAACCCCCTAAAGTAGTAGGTATGGAGTTGCCTCTAAACTGAAGAAAAGCTTCCTTAGGTTTTTCTGTGCTGGGGGGCTCAGAAGACAGATTGAATTATTGCTAAACAAGACTCTGTGTCCAGCAGGCACACTGCCTTAAGTTGAACTATTGAGTGCGTCTTAAATCCTGCGAGTCTGGACAGAGCATTGCCTTGTGAAGCCTGGGAATGTTCTCAATTAGCTTGTGGACAAGATCAATGACACAGGCTCGCTTCCAGATCTGCGCCTATTTCTCTTTACTTTAAGCCTCTCCGACTAGCTGTAATCCTTCATTTCCTTTTCCCCACATGTGCACTGCAAAGTGCTGAAAATAGTAAAAATCAAGAAAAATATTGTCAACTGAGAACGGAGATTGAGCCATGAATTTCCTTTTATGGAATATTTGTAAGATTGGGCTGTAGTGGCCGGGAGGACTGGCATGGGGTAAGGAAATGAAACAATTACATATTTCTAGTTTTAATCCTCGAAGTCGAGGCTACCGGGGGAGGGGGGGGGACATTTAAAGAAAGCTGTCAATGCATTTAGATTTTTTAGAGAAATGGGTGGTATGTTCCCTTGTTAAAAACGATGTACAGATATAGATGTCTTGATCAGATTGCCATGCTCTTTCCTCTGAAGGACAAGAAACTCTTTTTCCACCACCAGATTCTCTCCTGTTTTTAATTCCAGCCCATTTTCATTCATGGGGTTTGTTGCAGACATGAAGAGCAAATAGCCTTTGAAGTTAATAATCATTATTTTCTCATTTCTTGGGATAAAGGCAGAAAGAATCCCTTTAGCTTTCCCTCCGAAACCATTCTTTATCCCTTTAATCATCTTTGTCACTTCTCTGAACTTACTCCAGTTTCACCGCATCTGCACATTACAAGCTTGAGTTCTCAGTGTTCTTTTTTTGGTGTTTTGTCCTTTTATGGCCACACCCACAGCATATGGAGGTTCCCAGGCTAGGGGTCTAATCAGAACTGTAGCTGCCGGCCTACGCCAGAGCCATAGCAACGCAGGATCCGAGCCACATCTGCAACCTACACCACAGCTCAGGGCAATGCTGGATCCTTAACCCACTGAGCAAGGCCAGGGATCAAACCCGCAACCTCATGGTTCCTAGTCGGATTTTTTTCCGCTGTGCCATGATGGGAGCTCCATGAGTTCTCAGTGTTCTTAAACAGACCCCCAACTCCGTTCTCTAAGACATCTGTCAGCACTTGAGGCCACCTCTAGAATTAAACTTTCTGTTTAACAGCTCTGGTATCGGTCACAGGCTAGCTGTTTGTGTTGCCTTTCCAAAAAAAAAAAAAAAAAAAAAAGAACAAAAAAACAAAAAACAAGCCAGCTCACAGAGGAGAGAGATTTTTAAGGTGAGTGGCCCACTTGAGGAAGGGCAACCTTCCCTTGTGACCACAAAGGCTGCTTCCCAATTTGAGCCTCAAGGTTCCTAGGTCAAGGCACAAGGTCTAGAGATGGGCAAAGCAATGGAGAGTACTGTGGTTCCTGAGGCCCAGTGGGGAGGCTGGATCATTTTGGAGAAAACTCTAAGAGTTCTGTTTCATTCTAGGGCAGGCTAGGTAGGGGGCCTGAGACTCCTATATTGGATTTAGCCCTGCATGAGATCTTTATTGCCACAATCCTAGCAAGTATTGTTTTGGGGTTTTCTTCTGCATCTCATCGACAAGCCATGCTGCAAAGGCACAGAATGAATGGAACAAGAATTGTCACAAGATATAGGTGTTACATGTCTGTATTGAGGCAAGTGCAATGAATCAGTCTTCAATGATGAATAATGATTGATTTACAGATTCTGCTCCAGTTCATACTTCTATTCCTACTTTTTGTGTCTAAGTCCCCAGTGGATCCCCCCCACCCCCAACAACTGCTGTCCACCTGACCCTTACCCAACTTCTCCCCTCTAATACCATGGCAACCCCATAGTTTGGGCTTTTTTTTTTAACCCTGCTCTGGCATTTAGATAAATTAAAAGGATGGCCCTAGGAGATGGAATCATGGTTCCTTTTCCATATCAACTCCTCCTCTTTCTTTTTATTTTATTTTTTTAAAGGCCCATCCCCATGGCATATGGAAGTTCCCAGGCAAGGGGTTGCATCAGAGCTGTAGCTGCCAGCCTATACCACAGTCACGGCAATGCCAGATCCAGGCCACATCTGCAACCTAAACTGCAGCTCAGGGCAACCCCGGATCCTTCACCTGCTGAGCGAGGCCAGGGATTGAACCCGAGTCCTCATGGATACCAGTCAGGTTCATTACCACTGAGCCACGATGGGAACTCTAGCTCGTTCTCTTCCTATAACCCCAACCACAGCTGCAGATGTTCCCTTATGAGAGAACTTCGAAATACAAACATATTGTAGTCCTGATGAGCTATTCATGCTTTTTGTCATCAAAGAGTAGCATAGAAAGAATAATGCAGGCGATGTGCTTTTAGTAATTGAGAGCATAATCAATTCCACATTGTAATTGCCCCTGTCATCTGTTTATACACCTTTCATCAGTTTACAATCGAGCTCTTAAAAGGCAGGTCTGCCCAAGCCCTGCAGGTTGGGAAACATCTGTCTTCCTGCTCTCTGAACACAGCATAAAGGTTATGTTGAAAGAGAAACATCAATAACATTTTACAAACTGATTTTTTATTCATTTAATTCATAATTGTGAAATATTAGTGTTGGGTGTCACTTTCAGCCAAAACAGAGAGCTTTCTCGTGCTTGATTTGTATTAAAAAGTTGATGTATTTAGATAACTTGACAGATTTTAATATGTGTATTATTAGTTTACATTAGGCTAATATAGTCTTGGAAAATTCTGCAGGCCAGTTATTGTCATCAAAGCTGAATAATTTTACACATCCCAAGCTAAGCCTAATTTTTTTTTAAAGGTTTCTTTTTTCCAATTATAATTTTCACACCTCTTATAGTTCTAGAAGCTTCACAGGCATTGCTAATATATTTCCATGAAGATTGACTTGTAGCAGCCTTCTATAGGGATTAGAGCTGACATCTGTGTAACAGAGCCAGAGAGAAAAAAATATTAATATAGTTCCTGCTATATGATGATCGGCATTAGGATGTTATTAACAAACCAATTTCTGAAATAGAAGCTGACACTATGTTGGGCATTCTGACCTTGGGCTTGACCCAGCAATATGATCAGGAACCAGGACAAGACTGCTGAGGAACTATAAACAACCCATGCAAGGACCCTTATTTTTTCTTTAAACTTATGGGAGTTCCCATTGTGGCACAGCAGAAGTGGATCCAACTAGTATGCATGAAGATGCAGGTTTGATCCCTGGCCTTGCTCAGTGGGTTGGGGATGCGGTGTTGGTGTGAGCTGTGTTGTAGGTCACAGACTCGGCCTGGATCCCACATTGCTGTGGCTGTGGCATAGGCTGACAGCTACAGCTCCGATTCCCCTCGCCAGGGAACTTCCATGTGCTGAGAGTGTGGCCCTAAAAAGCCAAAATAAATAAATCAATACATGTTTTAAGGCACATGATGTGAATGAACTTAGAGAATGCAGTGTGTGGCTTTTCTGGTTTTCTTGCTCTAACTTCTTTTTGCACAGTGCTCCTCCCCACTGCATATATTCCATTTTTCTTAGGAAAAGATGGGTAAAAGCAGAAAACTCACCATGCAATTTTATATTTGTTTCTCTGAAATGTGACTGCAATGCATATAGAGGTAGCAAACTCAAGTGGAGCCAAGGAGCTAGTCTTCTTTGTCCTTGGGTCCTGCAGGTGCTCCTAGAGAGGACCCCCTCAGGGCAGCTCTCTGCATCTCTGCCCAGTGTCACATGTTCTGTCAACATGGAGCGTCTTCAACTTGGACAAGGGCCAGGCCACACGGTTTACCTTACAGTTCCTCTGCCGATGTTCCCTGAACCCTTTAGAACTTTGTATACTCACACGTCATGTCATTTTAATGACTCCACTGACTTTCGACTTTGCCTTTATAAATTTAATTTAGCCACTTTTCAGTCAACAGTTATGCGTTAAGTATTTGTTCCTTGGCTCTGGTTACCAGCATTGCTGCTGCACACCCTTACCCCTTCACATTGTGGAGTCTTAGTTACATAACTCAACCTATATAATAAATATAAATAGTTATACATATATATTATAAATATAAATGGTTGTAAATATATTTATAATATATAATAAATCTGGTTATAATTGTTATAAAATATAGTTACCCAGTTTTCTCTAGATTAGTGTCTGTTTTTTTAAAAATTCCATATTTTATTACCATAAAGTTGTTTGCTTAGTGTGAGAGAAGAACCACATTTTGATCTCATCTGTAAAAGTGAAAGCTTAAAGAGATGCAGTGAACACCTCTGAAGGAGATAAAGTGGCTGTCATGTCCCCCATTTCATGGTAGGGAAGTTGAGCACAAAAAGCCCCCTGGGTGAAAGCTCTGAGATCTACGACTGGGTACAAGTAAAGTGAAGTCTCTGAGCATAGGGTTATTTTCCTTCTCCTCAAGGTTTAGCCAGATCCAAACATTCCAGGGGTGATTATTCGCAGATCATGCTAAGGGTACCCATGCTGTTCCCAGCATTGTGCTTTTACTGTAGGGTACAAACAGATGGGCTGTGGTTCAGAGAACCAGCTGAATGCTTCAATCTGTCCACTTCAGCCAATGGGGTGAGCAGCCCATCTCTAATGCACACTGCAGGCCAGAGCATCATGGCAGCTCCATCATTTCCGATTTGGGCGGTTGCAGAAAAAGTACCTTTCTCTGCCTTTGTTTGTCTGCTTAGACGATACTGCGAACATCAGAGTAGGAAAGTGTCATCTTGGTTCTTTTCATTGTCCATGTCAACAGAGAATTCATTTTCATAAAAGGATTGTGTAACTGTTCTTTTGTCTTGAGCCAATTCTTCGAGATGCATTTCCTTTGTTTTCATGCCACAGCAGCTTGACCTAAGAGTGCCTTTGCTCTTTATGTGCCTATCATGGAGTTGTAAAAACTGTACAAGCCCATATTGATATCTCTCCCAACACCCTAGAGGAATCCATCCAGTTTGGAGTGGTTTGGTTTGGAACGGATTTAATTGCTACAAACTGTATTTGTCAACTAGGGCTTTCCACCACATGTGACAATTTCATGAAGTAATTGTTAACAGAAACAAAATCTGGATTTATTAATGTTTATTGTCTTCCAGCTGAAATTAATTTTCAGAGCATACTTCTGAGTGCCATTTACATTCAAAAATAAAGATAGCAGATGTGGTATTAGGCCAGCTTCGGGATATTCTAGGAGACCTAAAGTGCCGACATTGACTGCATCAAGGCGAATGAGCAAACCTCCAAAGTGATTAGCTCCATGGAACGAATGTTTTATCTAATCCACTGCCTTGAATCAGACATGAATAGATTTCTGCTTCGCTGTGATACTAGCAGTTAGCAAAGTCTCCCTCTGTCTAGTGTTCTAGTTAGATTTAGAATAAAGTAAATAACATATTCATGATGTGGCCACTTCTGCTATATTCCTGTGGCTTTTAAATTGAAAGAATGAATTAAAACAAGCTGATGCATATAGCAATCATCATAGATGCTTCTCCAAATAGGATTAAAAAAAAAATTGAATGCTCCCTATATCTAAGTCTTAGACTAAATAATATTCACAGTAGGGCTGCATGATAGTGCTTTTCAAAAGCCTCAAGAACAACCATGTATATTTTTAGCTACAGAGGACCCATGTGTACTGATATAATTTTGTCTTGTTTCCTGGCTTCTCTGAATGGAAAAGGACCTGTTAGAAGTTGCCCTGCCTTTGCTTCTCTTCTGTGTATTTCTAAAAATAAATGGACATCTTGTTACAAGATGACAAAATGACTGCTGTATTGCAAAAGTCTTCCTTTTCACATAGAAAATGGATGTAGACATAGGTTCTCAAATTGCCAGCCTTCCTCAATGGAAGAAAGGTGACAGGGTGAATTAGTTCTCCTTCCTTCAGAAAAATGCTTTCCACATATCATCCTCTGCCATGATTGGGCTCCACCTCCCTGGGCAGCAGGTTATTCTCTATGACAAGGGAGACATCTGTAATACCTCCACACAACCAGAGATGTCCAGCTTCATAAAGTCCCAAATGCATTGAGATGTGGCTTTTCTTGCTGCCTCTGTTTTGAGCAGAACCTACAAATGGAAGAAAGAATCTCCTGGTATCAAATATTCCAGGAAGCTCTTTGATCTTCTGTCTTGGAAGATGATGAGGTTTAAGAAATACATTTTTATGATGGCAAAGACCTTTTCTGGGGCAAATAATGAGTGTTAAGTTGAGGAGTGATTAGGATGTTTGTTTGGCAAATTTGCATCCCCCTTTCCTTCTGATGGCCTATAGTGGGATGTTTTGCACCGTAGTGGTTTTTAAATGTTCATGTTATTCCCTAGCATGTATTCAAAGTTGGATTTATTATTTTTTTTCCTAACTAAAGATTATAATGTTCATACGAAATCCCTACTCTTGGAAAAGTTAGTGTTTCTTGATATAGAAGAGTAATTGTTGAGTGTCTGTTGGCTCCGTGGTGGTGTCACCCTGAGGCCCTGGCTTCATTGGCTGCTTCATCTAGGCCTTGGCACCTGGCTGGGAAATGTAGGAAAGTTGGGCAGAGGAAAGAGTCTATTTTATGAGGCTCCCCTGAGGATCTGGATTACTCTATTGCCCTTACCCCATCTTTTAAGACAATGGCAAAAACAAGGCTCTTTCAATTGGAGACTTTATGTGGACCTCCTAAAAAGTAATCATGTCTGTGTCCTTCAACCTTCTTAGCTATAAAATGTGCTAATACCTGCTGAGTTGTTGTAAAAGATAAATATAAATTGAAAACTAAAACTGCATAATACATAGTTGGTATTAGCTTAATTTTAGCTGATAATAAACTACAAAATCTTACAAAAACACTTAAGTGGGTAATTTGATATTGTTAAAGTTACATGATATTATTTGTATGCCTCTGGCAACTCTCTGTGATGAACATTCTAAATATTGAGTATTACTGTCTTTACCTTTGAAATGGAAGAAAAAAACCAGGAAAAAATGTAAAAGTCTAAATGAGACTATGTTGTCATAAACAGACAAAACAGCTGAGAACATATTTATTTTGTTTTGAACTCCTTTTGAATCAGAAAGGCAGAAGCAAGTAAGCTGGGTTTTTTTTTTGTTGTCTTTTTTTTTTGTTTTTGTCTTTTTGCCATTTCTTGGGCTGCTCCCATGGCATATGGAGGTTCCCAGGTTAGGGGTCGAATCAGAGCTGTAGCCGCCAGTCTAGGCCAGAGCCACAGCAACGTGGGATCTGAGCTGTGTCTGCAACCTACACCACAGCTCACAGCAACGCCAGATCCTTAACCCACTGAGCAAGGCCAGGGATTGAACCTGCAACCTCATGGTTCCTTATCAGATTCGTTAACCACTGCGCCATGATGGGAACTCCGCAAGTAAGCTGCTTTTTTTAAAGGCTTGCAGTAGCCCAAGGCATTGACTTTTGTTTAATTTTTCAAATAATTTAAGACTAAGTTTTTTATCTTTGTAATGTTCTACATCAGTGGTTTGCAAAATGGGGTCTTCATATATGTGGGAGTTCCCAAGACCATTTGAGAAGGTTGTGAGATCAAACATTTTTTATGCTAATACCTTATTTGCCCTTTTCACTGTGTTGATATTTGTTCTGATGTTGGAAAAGCAATGATGGCTAGAAGTGCCTTAGTATCAGTCCTAATAATGGCACCAAACTGTGATAGTAGTTATTCTTCACCACCACCTACTTTTAGTTTAAAAAAAGATCTAAAAAAAAAAAGCTCCACTTTCTCTTGATAGTGTCCTTGATGAAGCAGTACAATGACTACTTTTATTAACTTTTGACTCTGAGTGCATATCTTTTAATATTCTGTGTGACAAAACTATGCATAAAGCACTTGTAAACTAGTTGGAAGTACAGTGATTGTCTTGAGGAAAAGCACTCATGTGATTGTCTGAGTTGTGAGCTGAAGTATCTGCTTTTTCCCTGGAGCATTATTTTTACTCTTGAGAATGAGTGACAGATAAACTATGGTTATTTAGACTTAGGCTTTTGGCAGACATTTTCTCAAAAAAGAGCAGAATGAGCTTGTTACTTCAGGAAAAATGACTGACAGTATTTTTTGCCAATGATAAAATTTGAGCTTTCAGGAAAAAGCAGAATTTTGAAAAATGTGAGCTTGACAGCTTCCTTATTCTTAAGGGGGTTTTAAGAGCTCAGTAGTAATATGAATTAATGTGATTATCTGATGTTGTGTAATGAGATTAAGTTAGCCTTTGGAAGATCTGCATACCTCAGTGGCAAAGCATTTCCAAATGACCAATGCATATTACAAAACTATGAATGGGTTAAAAATCCATTCAAAGTATAAGGTAGACCAGTGGATTTTGAAGAAGAGTGTAAAAAGTTCACTCATATTGTTTCAGGTTGCTTATTGCAATGAATTTTTAAGTATTATTTGTTGAGTTTTGGTGTAGTATTAAAGAATATTTATAATTTTCTGAAAAAGCCATTAAAACACTCCTATGTTTTCCAACTAAATATCTACATGAAGCCAGATTTCCTTCATGTTCAACCAAAAATCATATTGCAACGGACTGAAGCAGAAACAGACATCAAGTCACAGCTGTCTTCTATTAAACCAGACATGAAAGAGATTTGCAAAAAGGTAAAACAGTGCCACTCTTACTGTTTTTGAAAATATAGCTATTTTCACTTAAAAATACTGACATGTAAGGGGGTGGATTTCATTTCCAATAGGGTAAGTATTGACAGATATAACTCATATGAGCAAAAGCTCTCTAGGGTCCTTAATAATTTTTGGAGTGTAAAGGATTCTGAGACCAAAAGTATTGAAAGCTGCTATGTTAGATGACATAGAAAGGAGTTGAGAAAGTCAACAGAAGTATTTGTGTTTGGCAGGTATCCTTTCCATCCCATGGTCTGATCTATCCTGGGCAAAGGCATTAATTCCTAAGAATGCATGTGAACTGAGAAATGTCATACTCTATCTTGTCCAGTATTCATCCTTAATTCCTCGCCATCCTTGAAGTTACAAAAGCATGTTAATATCCTGAAGACCAAGACCATAAGAAAGAAACGTCTGAAGCTCTGTTCACCGTTTCTTTTCTCTCTCTCTCTCTTTTTTTTTTTTTTTGGTCCTTTTAGGGCCGCACTAGTGGCATACATAGGTTCCCACGCTAGGGGTCAAATCAAAGCTGTAGCCGCCGGCCCAGATCCAAGTGAGTCTGCAAATTACCACTGTTCATGGTAATGCTGGATCCTTAATCCACTGAGCGAGGCCAGGGGTTGAGCCTGCATCCTCATGGCTACCAGCTGGGTTCGTTTCCACTGAGCCATGATAGGAACTCCTGCTCACCCTTCTTTTTACAGACTTATTAGGTGAGAGACTGCTATTCTGCTTAATGATCCTTGAGCCATGATGTCTTAAGGAAGTATTTTGGGTTTTCCTCAAATGTAATGTTTAGTTCTGTATCTTATTGTTGTTGTAATTTGCATTATTGTCTGGATGTATATTACTTCTGTTTTTCCTCAAATGTTTTATTTTTAATTTTGAATATTTTGAAAATTCAGTAAAGTCCAGAAAATAATGGTAAACTCTATGAACACGCCATGCAGGGTTCATAGCAGTTAAGTTATAACAATTGTCTTAGATCTTACTCTTCCGGGTAGAAAAGAAGGTGGGGGAAAGGGAATGCAGATGTAAACTTATGAACTTTTTTTTTTTCATTCTGTATGTTTTTGAGAATTAACCATGTTGAAACATGCAGAAACTCCCCTAACTTAGTGCTTTTAATTGTAATCTTTAGCATATATCATTATGTATATTAGAGGGGAAAAAATATTGAATCTAATAGAATTCTAAATCTGCGTTGCTGTTCCTGAGAGAAATAGATAGTGTTTGGGTGAGGATTATGCAGTTGGGTCGATACCTGTTGTGGACTGGATGTTTTTGTCTTCCTCCCGTCCCTCCAATTCATAGGCTGAAGCCCTAACCCCTTAGTGTGACAGTATTTGGTGTGCAGATGATAAAGGTTAAACGAGGTCACAGCTGATAGGGCTGGTGCCCTTATGAGAAGAGGAAGCAGACCAGAGCCTCTCTTTCCACCATGAGAAGACACAATGAGGAAGCAGCCATGTGCAAGTCAGCAAAGGAACACTCATGGAGAACATAAGGCATCAGCACCTTGAACTTGGACCTCCAGAACTATAAGAAAATAAATGTCGGTTGTTTATGCCAACCCAGTCCGTGGTATTTGGCTATGACTCACCGAGCTGACTGATATAATAACCTTGGTATTTTAACATCTGTGAGGGCATTGTCATTTTAAGGAATTACCAAAACAAGCATCTTCCTGTGTTTTGTTTTGTGTCTCCGTGTCAGTGAAGCAAAGAATTCAATCCTGGATGGATCTGCCACTTGCTGACCAGTTCTTGCAGCTTGATCAGTGCATTTGCTATCCTTACCCTAAGTGTTGATGAGTAAATTGATCACTGCACATTGTCATCATTACTGTCTTGAAGATGGGGAAATTGACTTGCCAAGAGTCACACAGTTAAGCTTGAACTACAAATCCAGTGCTCTCTGTACCGCACTGCCTTTCAGTTTCAGAGTTCCATCCTGAGTCATTTCAACATTGGTATGAGTTGCATCACCCTAAAAAGAGCTCTGATCTCAGGGAAGCTTTGTGCAAAGAAAGGGAACCATAGGAGCCGAATGACATTTGATCAGCCCAGAAACTTCTGAAAATTCCCAAAGTGATATGATATGGAGTTATGTGCCACTTAGAGGAATCAGCTTCTAGCAAGTAGCTTACCAAGACTAAGCAGGAAGTGAAAGATAACTGCTGGAAGGGAGAAAGTGGCTTGGGTGGTATTTTTATTTTTTATCTCTTTTATTTTTATTTATGTATTTTTTTTTTGGCCATGCCTTTGGCACATGGAAGTTCCCGGGTCAGGGATCAAACCCAAGCCACAGCAGTGACCTGAGCCATAGCAGTAACAACACCAGATCCCTAAGCCACTGAGCCACTAGGGAGTAACTTGGGCAGTGTTTTTAGATTACAATCTATTAATCAAGGTGCTGGCAAGAACGTTACTCTCAGGCTGGTTGTTTGGTGAGAATTTCTAGGAGGTCTTGGACAGGGTTTTGTAAGAGCCCTGAGGATGGGGACAGCCTCTCCCAGGCCTGAAGGGGAGAATGAATCCTATGGGCTTTCCTCCTAATGGGAGCTTTAGCCTTTGGTGGTGTGGCACAGCCCGTCCATGGTGACCTTCGTTCTCCTTCCACCCTCTGCTCTCAGTAAACTAGGGGAGGTAGCAGTGGCTTAACCCAAACAGACACCAAAGGGCAAGGGAGGTCTGCCTGCCAACATGCATGCACCCATGGTGCAAAAAGGGGGTGAGAACCTCTAGGTCAGCCCTTCCTAATTGTGGCTTGCCAGTACCCTCCGGTCTGGCCTGTACCTGCCTTCCAGTTATCGCCACATACTGCTTACTTTGCTCAGCCACAGTGACTTCAGGCCATTGGCTATTTGTGCTGGTAAAAGGAAAAATTATTCAGTGAAGCTTGTTCAAGTTGATAGGCCTTCTTTATTCAGGACCATCGTGCTAGGTATAGGGCTGACTACAGTGGGATTTTACAGTGGGGGGTAAGAGATGGGGCCTGAGCAAATGGGAATGTACAGCCAAGGACCAGAGTGGGGTTCCCAGGGTGGAAAATTCCTCAGATGAAACACTGGGGGAAAGGGCAATTCTGGCTAAACCCACCTCACAGGATTCTTTCCTGAAAACAGGCCAGGGTCATCAGACATCCCCTGGGGCCTGGTGCTCGATAAGGAACTGATACTGAGGACATCAGCTGTCAGGGATGGGGATGGGGTTTTAGTTAAACTGACTTTGCAGTCTTCTTGCTAAAACCAGGTGTGACAACAAGGATGTGCACAGGTGAGCCCCACTCAAGGCTGAATCCTTTTCTTTTTTTTCTTTTTTTAGAGTGTAGTTGATTTACAGTTGTGTCAATTTCTGATGTACAGCATAGTGACCCAGTTGTGCATATATATATATACACACGCATTGTTTTTTCCATACCATCTTCCATCACGTTCTATCCCAAGAGACTGGATATAGTTTTGTGTGCTTTACGGTGGGACCTCATTGCTTATCCATTCTAAAAGTAATAGCTTGTGTCTGCTAACCCCAAACTTCCAGTTCATCCCACTTTCTCCGTCTACCACTTGGCAACCACAAGTCTGTTCTTCACGTCTGTGAATCTCTGTTCTGTAGATGGTTTCGTTGTGTCCTATTTTAGATTCCATATGTATGTCGTATGGTATTTGCCTTTCTCTTTCTGACTTCATTTGGTTCGAGAATCTCTAGTTGCATTTGTGTTGCTGCAAATGGCATTATTTGGTTCTTTTTAAATGGCTGAGTCCTACCCTATTGTGTATACGTACCACATCTTCTCAATCCATTCCTCTGTCCATGGACATTTTGGTTGTTTCCATGTCTTGGCTGTTGTGAATAGTGCTGCAATCTTAGGTGGCGTGAGCTCTGTCTGGCATTGCTCTGCCTTGGGTCAAACGTGGCCTGTTCAGAGGTCACCTGCTGGTATCCCTGCTTCTGCTCTACCTCCATCCCCAGTTCTCCTCCCCACAGGGCCCCACCCACCCCTTTCTCTTGTTACCTTGTTTTACTTTTTTCATGTTCCTCAGAGTTTCTTAGGTTGTTGCCATACTTACTCTTATCATGCCCCATGAGGCAAAGCTCTGTCAGAGCAGGGCCTTGTCTGTTTTATTTCCCGATGGAACCCCAGCCTCTGGAACAGTGCTTGGCATAGTTTAGACTCCTGAGACATTTTCTGAATCAGTGAGTGAGGGAGTGAACGAATCAATGAGTGGAGTGATTGGGCTCTGAGTGTGAAGCATAACCTCAGAACCAGAGGCTGGAATGTGGCAAATAGATGAGGCAGCTGCTGTGCTGGCCAAGAGCATCACATTATGTCTTCACGCCATCTCAGCCAAATTTACTGGCCCCAGGATGACACTGAACACAGTCATTGTTGAAGCCAGCATCTCACCAGTGCTGCCCTCACTGCTTGTTAGGAAGTCTAAACGGGAGGTCTTGATAAATGGCACCAAATGCTCTTGTTTTTAGTGAGAGTCTTGGAAACCTCAGGGACAAAGTCAATTTCATGCTTTTTTGGGAAAAATCATACAGTCTAGGTGATGCAGTTATGTTTTCTTCAATGCTACACTCTTGAACTCTCCAGACTACGTTCAAGATTTATAGTCTTAGTTCTTTTAACCAAGATTTTAAATATTTTTATTAAATTATTAAATTTATTAAATTTCCTGCCCACTTTGCAGGTGAAGAGGATGGAGTACGCCCCTTTTGCTGATAGAAGCAATGACCACAAATTCTATTTTTTATGCTGAGCTAAACTTAGCACCACAATTTACGTTTCTCTTTGTCCAGGGACTTTTTTTTTCTTTTTTGGTCTTTTTAGGGCTGCACCCGTGGCATATGGAATTTCCCAGGCTAGGGGTTGAGTCAGAGCTGTAGCCACCAGCTTACGCCACAGCCACAGCAATGGGGAATCTGAGCCATGTCTGCAACTAACACTACAGCTTGCAGCAAAGCTGGATCTTTAACCCACTGAGCAAAGCCAAGGATCGAACCTGTGTCCTCATGGATCCTAGTTGAATTTGTTACTGCTGAGCCATGAAGGGAACTCCCTGTCCAGGGACATTTTTTTTTTTCTTCCCCTTTTATTTTGAGTTCTTGCAGGGATGAGTAATTCTAAATGTCTTGTAAATCACAATAATCACTTTCCCTTTTAGAAACAATTGAACCTGAAAATTTGGGATTCCTGCCTCATTTAAGATACTTAAAAAAACTAAAATGAGTGTATTCATGAATTAAGATTTACTGAGGGGCTCGACTCTGCTGGGTACTGTCCTTGACACTGGCCTTTTCATAAGGATTGAGAGAAACCTGGTTCAGGGTTCATGGGGACTCTTGGGGTTGTGGGGAAAGGAACAAGAAAATGGAAAGTAAATTAAGTTGTTGTAAGTTGGATAAGGTATCCACAGGAGCCTTACTTGAGTAGGGTGTCGAAGGGGACCCTTTCTCAGGAGTGATCTGAGGGTGAGCAGGAGGCAGCCAGGTGTGTGGGTCCCTCCAGACAGGGAAGAGGGGGGCCCTGGTGCATCTCTGGTGGTGAAAGAGGGCCAGCAGTGGGGAGAAGAGGGAGGTAGGGAAGAGTGGCTTGTAATGGAGTTGGGGAGACATGCAGGCCCCTGGAAGACATGGTAAGGATATTAAGGATATCAGATTTCCATCTAACTGCAGTGGGATGCCTTGGATTTTTTTTTTTTTTTAATTGAAGTGTAGGTGATTACAGTATTGTATTAATTTCTGCTGTATAGCAAAGTGATTCAGTTATACATACATACTCTTTAAAATATATATTCTTTCCCACTCTGTTTTATCCTAGGACATGGAATATAGTTCTCTGTATTATACAGTCGGATCTTGTTTCTCTCTTCCATGTGTAGCAGCTTACATCTGCTAACCCCAACCTCCCAATCTATCCCTTTCCTAACTCTCTCCCCCTTGGGAACCGTAAGTCTGTTCTCCTTATCTCTGAGCCTGTTTCTATTTCATAGATAAGTTCATTTGTACCATATTTAGATTCCACATATAAGTGATATCATATGGTGTTTGTCTTTCTCTTTCTGACTTGCTTCACTTGGTATGAGAATCTCGAGTTGCATCCACGTTGCCTTGAATGGCACTACTTCATTCTTTTTAATAGCTGAGTAGTATTCTATTGTACGTATGTACCACATCTTTTTAATCCTTTCCCTTTAATGGTTTTTAAACTGGGGAATGATATGATCTTTCTCTTTTTAAGATGTATTTGCTCATCCATGGTGAGTGGCTCAGAGTAGAAAAAGTGGCTGAGGGTTAACGAGTTAGGAAGTTGTAACTGTGGGCCACATGGGACCAAAAAGGTAGTTGAGGATGTGCAGAGAAGTGGGCAGGTCTGTGGTATACTTCAGAGCTAGAGTTAACCAGGCCTGCTGATAACATAGATGTCAGAGGTGTGGAAAAGACTCATCCATAAAACTCTTAGCTTTCTAGGGAGAGGACACTATAACTTACTGCTTAAGAACATTGGCCCTTGGGCTGGAATGCCTAGTTCCTAATCCCTTCTGAGATTCTTATTAGCTGTTTCACCTTGGCACAGTTAACCTCTCTTTGCCTTGGTTTTCTCCTTTCTAAAACAGGAATAATAAAAACGTCTACCCCTTAGGAATGTGAGGAGCATTAAAGGAGGTTGTATGGTAGCTGACTTGCTTATTGGTGCATAGCATCTGTTGAATAAATGTCAGCTATTGTTAATACTGAAATAGGAAGACTGGTTAGAGGAATAGGATACAGTTTCAGGGGAAACTGTCAGGACTTCTGTTATTCACAAAGTTTAAATTTTCCATTGGAAATACAAATGGAGACATCAATCAGACACACATCTGGAGCTCAGAGGAGACATCACCACTGAAGATATCAAGTGGCAGGTCATCAGCCTGAAGATTTTGAAACAGGTGTAGATTGATATCATCTGAGGGAGAGAGGTAAGATCAAGGCTGATCCTACAGTTCAGCCAGAGGAGGAGAAGCCAGGACAAGAGGCTGAGAGGAAGCATCTGGTGTGGCAGGAGGGAAACCTTGAGAAAACAGAAGGCCGAAGGAGGCAAGAATGAGTATTTGCAGTGCTGCTGAAAGGTCTAGAGAGGCATCTGTTGAGTTTGGTGACCTGGGATTCCTTGGACCCCTTGGCAGGGAGAACTTTGGTGGGGGTGAGATGAGGAAGACACAGTGGTGTGTTGAGAATATGCTGGGGATGAGGACATGGAGCCAGCACTCACAGATCACTCTTGAGAGGACTTACTTGGAAGGGCTGCAATGGGGCTGGGCAGGCATGTGAGGAGGAGATGTTTGGTATTGCTTGTTTTATTTCAAGGAGGAATCAATTTGAGTGGGGATTTTCCATTAGAAAGAGGGAGGTTGATAATGCAGGAGAGGTAGAAAGTGACTGAAGGAGAGGAATCCTGGAGAAGTGGTAAGGGAAGAGTCAGAACAAAGAGGCTGGGATTTAGTGAGAGGTTTTTGTGCTCAGGAGGAAAGAATGACCAAGTGGTATTGTGGGCTTGGGGTGGTAAGATGGAGCATTTGTGTTTCATTTGTTTCCCTTCCTTCTACCCCCCTCCCTCTGTCCCTCTATCCCTCTCTCTCTTTCCCTCTCTCTTTCTCTTTCTCCCTTCCTCTCCATTTCTTTTTCTTTATTCCTTCTCTTGTCTTTCTCTCTTTCAGCTGCCCCCATGGCATATGGAAGTTCCTGGGCTAGGGACTGAATCTGAGCTGCAGCTGCCAGCCTATGCTGATCCTGTAACCTGCTGAGCTGCACTGGGGATCGAACCTGTGCCTTGCAGCCCCCTGAGCTGCTGCAGTTGGATTCTTAGCCCATTTACCACAATGGGAACTCCTCATTTCTGTTTTCTTAATGAAGTAGGCTATAAAACCGTTAGCTGAATGTGATGGCCAAGGAGCTATGGGAGGCCTGAGGCAAGAACTATGGAGTCCCCATTTGAGGTTTGGAAACCTGAATTTAAAATCTGACCACTGTATTTAATTGCTGTATTCAGTTGTTGGAAATCTTAAACTATTAAATTTAGGGATATTCTTGTAGACTTTAAGCTTAGGGACTGAATTAGAAGTAAGACTCTATTAGACTCATGGTAGTTGTATTAATGGAAGCTACTCTTAAAATTTAAGAACCACCGATTGTCCTTTGGTCATGTCCCGCTGCTATACAAATGAGCCACTGGCAAAATGAAATGGACATCAGGCGGGGACTGGAGACAAAGTGTCTATCTGTAACTTACCCTGAGGAAATAGAAAGCTGGACCCACAATTGGCCCTTGGGGGAGGAAGGTACCATTCTAAGGAAGCATTGTGCTCCCAGACTCATCACTGAAATTGTCTGACTGTTCCAAAGGAAGTCAGCATGATGCTATGGAGATGGCAGGGAGAAATATCCTAAATCAGTTATCTCCATGCTAGTTTTTTTTACAGACTGAAAATCTCAGTTAGTTGGGGCAAATGCCTGACATTGCTTTTCATTTTCTTGACATCTCCTTACCACTTTTAGTTTTATTAGAATGTGTGTGTGAAAGTATATTAGGTATGCACACATCTGTGTGAGAGTGTGTGGGGTGGGGTGGTAGTTTTCACTCTGGGAAAATTAAAGCATCCGTTCCCAGCCTTAGTTCTTTCCATCGTTGCAGGCAAACAGAAAGACCTCGATGGTTCTTAGAAGAGTTGAGTGTTTCTAAGTACTCTATCTTCTCAGGTTACCTGTTGAGAAAGCTTTTCGACACCAGAGCTGTGTGATCTTATTCTGAATACATTCTAATCCTCTCCACCATGGCAGGTACACCCAGGCTCCTGAGAACGTGTGTGCTGTGAGGGGCCTTTATTTGATCCAAAAGCCATAATAAGAAGTGGCTTTAAAATGGGATCCCTAATCATCTAAAATGGACTAGAGCAATGATTCCTACCTTTGGGGGAAAGTAACATCTTACTTTGCTGAAGGAAAGGTTTTTACAGAGAGGTTCTGTTACTCAAATTGAAATCTGAGCTAAAATTAATTTTGTTTTGGAGATCTTTATGATATGCAATGACCAAGCTGTAAACACCCAGGCGGTGGGTTGTTAATAATTTAGACCATGAGGGCAGGGCTAACGCTTCTCCTGACATGAACATTGTGTGTGCAGAGGGCTGTAAGACACATCCGTGAAGAGGTTTCTTCACTGGAGCTCTGTCTTAGTCTATTTTGGCTGCTTCAGGAAAATAAGACAGTGGCTTTTAAACACAGAGTTCTAATTCTCACAGTTCTGGAGACTGGAAGTTTGAGATCAGGGTGCCTGCATGGTCTGCCAAGGGGCCTTTTGCTCTGTCACAGACTTCTTTTTGTGTCCCATGGGGCAGAGGGGGCTGGGAAGCCCCCGTGAGGCCTCTTTTGTAAGATCGTTAATCGCATGGATTCCTGCTGTGGCATGGCACAGTGGGTTAAGAATCTGACTACAACAGCTCAGGTTGCTGTGGAGGTAAGGGTTTGATCCCTGGTCTGATGCAGTGGGTTAAAGGATCTGATGTTGACACAGCTATGGCGTAGGTTGCAGCTGCATCTCGGATTTATTCTCTGGCCTGGCAACTTCCATATGCTGCAGGTGTGGCCATAAATTAAAAAAAAAGATCATTATTCCATTCACAAGGACTCCACTCTCACAACAATTTTACCTCCTGGAGGCCCCACCTACTAATAACCACTACCTTTGAGGGTTGGTATTTCAACATATAAATTTGAGGGAACTCAAGTATTTGGACTATAGTGGCTCTGAGTACCTGCGGGCAGAAAGGGCAGGAAAAAGTCCATATCCTCTCCCTTCTTCATAGAAAAGCATATCCTCTTGTCCTAATAACCACTGGCTCTGAGTTACATGGAAAACTATTTAACTATTGTGAAAATCAGTAGATGTGGATTCGGAACCCGGCTCCACCATTTCAGAGCTGTGAGACCTTGAGTTTAATTCCACTGGAAGTTTGGAGGCTTGTTGTAAAACTTAAATAAGCCTAGCAGACTAAGATATAAAATTTGGCAATGTCACTTGAGTCTTTCAATGCTTTTCAGAAACGTTACTTGTCTCTCCTTGGCTTGATCTTTTGCTTCCCTTACCAGCGTCTCTCCTCAAATGTCTAATTCCAGAAACTCCTACTTCATAAATACATATATTGAGAGTGAACTCCCCTAACTTCCTAACTTATGCCCACAAAATAGTTTCATGAAGTCTCTTCCGTGGCCCCCCTATTGCCCTGGGGTGTGAGCCCGGCGTGTCCCCCTCACATGCTCGTCTGTACTTCCTGGTCTCCCTCTCACATTTATCCCTGTGGTTCCTGGATCAACATTTCTGTTTGTCTTCTCCCTCTTCCAAGGTATCCAGCACAAGTCCCTTCTGCTTATAAAACAGGCCTTCTCTGAGATGTAAGTCTCTTAGTTTCACAAGCCTGAGATGGACAAACATTCTCAATAGTTTTCTCTCTCTCATTCCCAATTTGGTTCATCCGTCAGGGCTCACTCTCTTTTCTCTCTCTATTCCTCCAGCCAGTTTCTTAATGTGGACACTTTTCGTTTCTTTGAGGACCATAGCTCTCATCTCTACAATAGTGTTCTTTCTTGCCTCTGCTGTGGCCTTTAAATCCACACGCCGCAGAACGAGGAGAAGACGGGGTCGGGTGGTTTTCTAAAGCAGTGGTTCTCAGCCTGTGCTCTGGTGGGACCAGCAGCATCAACATCACCTGGAACTTGGTAGAAATGCAAATTATCATGGACTTCCCTTGTGGCTCCCAACATAGAAATGCAAATTATCAGAGTTCCCAGCCTGGCTCCATGGTAGTGAATCCGACTAATATCCATGAGGATGCGAGTTTGATCCCTAGCCTTGATCAGTGGATTAAAGGATCCCACATTGCTGTGGCAGGCAGCTGTAGCTCCGACTAGACCCCTAGACTGGGACCTTCCATAGTATACTGGTGTGGCCCTAAAAAGACAACAAAAAGAAAGAAAGAAAGAAAGAAAGAAAAAATAGAAGGAAAGAAATGCCAATTATCTAGGCCCACCCCAGGCCTACTGGAGGGAGTGTGCTGGGGGGGTGGGCTTATCAAGGTGCATGACGAAGTCCTTCAGATGATTCTCATCTCATCGTTAGGCCAGTCCTCAAATATAATCAAGAAGCTACTAACCAAAGATGGGAGACGGCTGCTGGAAGGAAAAGCCATGCCCACAACGGGGTTTTATTCTACTGTAAGCACCCCAAAGGCCTGGATTTCAGTGCTGCGTCCCTAGGTGCTCACAACCGGGCACACACGGGTTCTCGAATGAACTCCTGACTGCGCTCCCTGCTTGGTGGTCACGGTGGCAGAACCCAGGTTAGTTTCTTCTCTTTCTTAGTCGGCTTCAGTGGGTTTCAGAGGTTTGTTTTCGCTTGGAAGCAGCAGGCTATGGCATCCTGAGAACAAGTGACCTTTTGGCGGGGGAGCCGAGTCATCTCCCTAAAGCTTTATGACAGCGCAAGTCCCTGGTACAGTGACCTTTGTGCCCCAGCCTTCTGTGGCTCTGTCCCTTGTCTCAGTTAATTCCGACCTCACTGGGGAGATGGCATTGGAGTGGGACCTGTGGGTTAAGAAGGAATTTGGTAAGTGAAGGATGAAGGGAAGGAACTTTCGGGCTGAAGGAATCTTATAAACAAAGACAAGACATGGTATGTGACCAACCCTAAGTTGCTTGGTTGGGCTGAGAGGAAGAAATGAGATGGAGTAAGTCCCTTATCTTCTATCCTAAAGAGCCCCCGAAGGAGTTGACTTTATTTGAGCGACATGGAGTGGTTAAAGAAGAGGCTTAGTGTCAGAAATATTCTAGCCCAGGTTGGTATCTCTTTGCCGTTTTATTTCCTGGCCAAAGATATGGCACGGCCTGCCGTTTGTGTCTAGATAGATTCTGAGCTGCAGGTGTCTGACTGTTCTTGCCTTACTGACTTAGGTGTTGACACTGGCCATCTAGGTGCTGAGAGTCTTCAGAGGTGACACACCAACTCAGGGGCAGGGGAGCCGAAGGTGGCCATACGGTTGTGATAAAGCATCTAAAAGGGGCTGGTTCTTTCCTGAACCCTGTCTCCCCGCTGCCTGCATTCAGCCACCTTCACATCTCTTCCTCAGGGAATGATTTTGATCTTGCAGGGTGACGGCTGTGACTTTCTAAAGAAAACAACTACTTGCTTCCTGTGCCATGACCGGAACGGGCACTGAGACCTTTTCCATCAGATGGGGGAGCGTTAACCTTCTTAAGTGGCTGAAAAGCTAACTGTCCCTGTAGGTGATCAGTGAGCTCCTCAGTCATTAGTTTAGCCTCTGGCTGCTTTGATTTCAGAATGATAATAGAGAAACTTGGTGGAGAAGGCACTGTACCCCCTGCTCCAGCCCACTGAAGAGTTTCCCAGGCCTGTCTCTGGTTAAAATAGATTTATTTGATCAGGTTAAAAGACTTACTGGCCAGCCCTGCTTTCAAAGTCTAAGACAAAGACTTAACAACGAGGAGAAACAGGAGAAAGTGGTGTGAATTAAAAAAAAAAAAATAAATTAACGGCAGGGTTTTTGTTGTCGATTTTTTCCCTTCATTCTATGTTGGGAGATTACAGGGGAAAAAAAAAAAAAAAAAAAAGCAAGTTATGTCTTGACTTCTATGGCAAGACATTTCTGCCTCAACTGATTTAAAAAAAAGAGAGAGCGAGCTGAATGAAAAGAAGCCCCAGAAACGCAGCTCCATCACTCCCCACAATTACTGTGTCTTATTGATAACTTGCAGCTCTATCCAGCAAATGCCATCTCTGGAACAAAGCCTGTCACAGATCAGACTGAAGCCATTAAAAAGCTTTGATTAACATGTCCCTGGGGTGTGCTGTGGAAACTTTTTACGCCAAATGACAGCCTATTGCTGCTGCTTCGGAATTGTCCTCCTGAAATACTCTTGTGTTTTAATCTAGTGCACAGTTGAAATTAAAAAACGGCAATGACTTTGTGTGACCTAAATATAAGCCACTTCTATTCAGCCTGGAATTTATCAATGGCTTGCAGATTAAGCATTTAGAGAAGCCACAATTAACCCTACTGTGCGGTAGCTAATATTAATTGTATGTATGTTATACATAGGCTGTGTATATAAATCTATTGTTCTTTCTGTTCTTTAGCATGGCCCAGAGAAGGGGTCTTAGTTAATGTGCTTCATTTAGTGGATACAAAGCTTTGTGTTCATCCTTAGCGCAAAACAAATTTGTTTGTGTTTGCGGAATATAGCTATCCCTCTCCCTGGTGCTTTTTTTATTGGTCTCTGACGTAGATGCTGTAATGAACAGTAGCCTTTTGAAGCAAAGATAAAGCTCAGTGTTCTAACTGTGGAGTTGTTAGGGGCAGGGACCTGCCTGTCTGCACACAAAATATCTCACTTTCATCCTAGGGGAGAAATTCAATCTTGATCGACCCTGTCTGTACGGGTGTGTGTGTGTGTGTGTGTGTGTGTTTCTTTATTGTTACCATACACTCTCCTAAAATACAAGTGTTGAATGGTTACATTTCAAAACTGTCATGAACTGCATTATGCAATAAAAAATGATTCTCTTAGATGCCAGAAAAAGACACTATGAAAATTACCTACAGAAGGAGGTTACCTATCCTACTGCTTCTCTTCACAGTGTTTTTTGAGTCTCTGAAATTGGTGGAAGACAAAAACTGGCTTTTGTTGGCAAGATCCTTAGCAAGTAAACTTAAAAGGGAAAGAATAGCACCTATAGAATGGAGCAGCACTGGGAGTCCATATACGGCCTGCTTAGCTGTATAAGGATAGGCTTTTCTTTTCCAGCAGCCCAGGAATGAAGCCAGGCTCTCCGTTGAAGGCTGACGTCTTATCACTGAGTGGAAGCTAAGGGCACCTCTGTCTTTCATCACATGGTAATGCTGTGGAACTTCAGAGGAAAATCTAGGGTGAAGGAAATTTTTGATCATTAAAAAAAAAGGATTTTCTAATTAAGTTGAGATATACAGAAATGTAATGGCATGCTCTTGTGAAGTAGAGAGCTCCTAGCCACTGAAATATTGAAATAGGCTGGATGATGTATATCAGGAGAGAGCTAGAAGACATGATTTATGAGGCTGACAAGGTCTGAAATTTTTCTTTAATTGAAGTGTAATTGACATGCAACCTGACATTAGTTTCAGGTGTACAACACAATGATCTGGCATTTGCATCCAACGGGAAGCATCACCACAGCAAGTCGAGTTACTGTCTGTCTCCATATAGAGTTACAAAACTTTGTTTTCTTGTGATAAGAACTTTGAAGATTTCATTTCTTAGTAACTTGCAAATTTGCAACACAATATTATGCTTTTTTTTTTTTTTTAAGGGCCCCACCCATGACATATGGAAGTTCCCAGGGTAGGGGTCAAATTGGAGCTGTAACTGCCTGCCACAGTCACAGCCATAGCCACATGGGTTCTGAACCGTGTCTGCGGCCTACACCACAGCTCATGGCAATGGCGCATCCTTTAACCCACTGAGTGAGGCTAGGGATTGAACCCCAATCCTCATGGCTACTAGTCCGATTCATTTCTGCTGAGCCGCAATGAGAACTCCCAATACAATATTTTTGTTTTTTTTTTGTCTTTTTGCTATTTCTTGGGCCGCTCCCATGGCATATGGAGGTTCCCAGGCTAGGGGTCTAATTGGAGCTATAGCCACCGGCCTACGCCAGAGCCACAGCAACTCGGGATCCGAGCCGCGTCTGCAACCTACACCACAGCTCACGGCAACGCCGGATCGTTAACCCACTGAGCAAGGCCAGGGATCGAACCCGCAACCTCATGGTTCCTAGTCGGATTCGTTAACCACTGCGCCACGACGGGAACTCCCCAATACAGTATTTTTGAATATAGTCACCATGCTGTCCATTAAATCACCATAACTTACTTATTTCATAACTGGAATTTTGTACCTCTAGAGCCTCTTAACTCATTTTACCGACTGACCTACCTCTCCTCTGGTAACCACCAATCTGTTCTCTGTCCCTATAAAATGATTTTATTTTATTGTTTCATTTTTTAGATTGTACATATAAGTGAAATCATGCAGAATCTGTCTTTCCCCATCTGACTCATTTCACTTAACATAGATGGACTTTGAAAGTACTAGGCTGTCACCGTTGGCAGGATTTCATTTTTTTTAATGGCTGATTAATGATACTCCATTGTATAAATGGACATCAGATCTTCTTTATCCATTCATCCATTGATGGACACTTCAGTTGTTTCCATACCTAAGCTATTATAAATCTGCAGGGAATGCAGGGGTGCATGTATTTTTTATTTTTTAAATAAGTGCTTGTGTTTTCTTCAGTCAAATACCCAGAAGTAGGAGTTCCTGCAATGGCTCAGTGGAAATCAATCTGACTAGTGTCCATGAGGACCCAGGTTTGATCCCTGGACTTGCTCAGTGGGTTAAGTATCTGGTGTTGCCATGAGCTGTGGTGTAGGTCGCAGATGTGACTTGCATCTGGTGTGGCTGTGGTGTAGGATGGCAGCTACAGCTCTGATTATTCAACCCCTATTCCTGGGAACCTCCATATGCTGAGGGTTCATCCCTGAAAAGCAAAAACAAACAAGCAAATGAAAAACCCAGAAATAGAATTGCTGATTGGTATGGTGGTTCTATTTTTAATTTTTTGAGGAACCTCTGTACTGTTTTCCATAATGGGTGCACCAATTTACATTCTTATCAACAGTGTGTGAGGGTTCTTTTTCTCCCAACTCTTGTTATTTCTCATCCTTTTGATAATAGCTATTCTTACACGTATGAGATGATATTTCATTGTGGTTTTGATTTGCATTTTGCTGATAATTAATGTTGAGTATCTTTTCATGTATCCATTGCCCATTTGGATGTCTTTTATGGAAAATGTCTATTTAGATCCCCTGCACATTTTAAAAATTGAATTGTTTGTTTTTTGTGTTTGGGTTGTGTAAATTGTTTATACAGTTGGCCCTCCAAATCCATGGTTCCTCATCTCTGGAGATTCAGCCAACTGCAGATTGTGTAGTCCTGTAGTATATATTGATAGAAAAAAAAAAATCCATGTATAAGTGGACCCATGAAATTCAAACCTATGTTGTTCAAGGATCAGCTGTTTATTTTGCTGCCATTGCCTTTGGAGTCATATCCAAAAAAATGCATCTCTAAACCTATCTCAAGAAGCTTTCTTCTAGGTGTTTTATAGTTGCTGGTCTTATATTTGTTTTTAATCCATTGGAGTAAATTTTAATTTTATTTATTCTTTTGTGTGTATATGTGTGAGATACAAGTTTCCAAGGACTTTATTTATTATGTGCTAGGCAGAACAACCTCATAACAACCCTTTGAGGTAGGAAATATTATCATCAGTCTTATTTAACAGTTGAAACTGAGACACAGAAAGGTTAAGGAACTTGCCAAAGTCACATAGCTACAATAGCAGGAGCTGGGCTTCAAGCCCAGTCTGGCTCCAGAGGTCTTGGTCCCAACATCACACCACACTGTTTCCCCTTGAATGAGAGCAGTTGCCTTTGGGATCCATGAATAAAGTGGCTCAAAAGAGAAGATATTTTATTTTTTTTGTGGGAAGGGTGAAAGATGAGAGGTCATCTAAAATATTAAATGCTCTCCATAATAGCAGCACCAACCACTGCATTTATTGAGCCTCCACATTTGAGTGAATTTTTGTATGTGGTGTAAGATACTGCTCCAGTTTTATTCTTTTGCATGTGACTATTTAGTTTTCCTGACTTCATTTATTGAAGAGACTGTTCTTTCTTCATTTTATATTCTTCTTCTTCTTCTTTTTTTTTTTTTTTTTTTTGGCCATGCCCACAGCACGTGGAAGTTCTTGGGTCAGGGATCAAACCCATGCCACAGCAGTGACAACTCTGGGTCCTTAACCCTCTGTGCCACCAGGGACCTCTCCCCATTGTATATTCTTGTCTCCTCTGTTGTAGATTAAATGACCATATATGCATGGGTTTATTTGTAAGCTGTCTATTCTGTTCCATTGATCTATATGTCTCTTGTTATGCCAGTACCATACTGTTTGGATTACTACAGCTTTATTGTGCAGTTTAAAATTGGGATGCATGATACCTCTAGCTTTGTTCTTCTTTCTCAAGATTTTTTATGTGCTTCAAGATCTTTTGTGGTTCCACATAAACTTTAGAAATACTTGTTCTAGTTCTGTTTAAAAAAAATGCCATTTTTTTCATGAATGGGGTTTAATTTTGTCAAATGCTTTTTTGTATCTATTGAGATGATGTGATTTTTTAAATGTATTGTTTTGTTAATTCAGGGTATCATGTTGATTTTGGAATGTTTAACCCTTCCTTATCCCTGGAATAAATTCCACTTGATTGTGGTATATTATCCTTTTAATGTACTGCTTAGTTCAATTTGCTAATATTTTGCTGAGGATTTTTGCATCTATGTACATCAGAGATATTGGCCTGTAATTTTTTTGTGAGTGTGTGGTGTCCTTGTTTGGTTTTGGTATTAGGATAATGCTAACCTTCTAAAATCAGTTTGAGAGCATTTCCTCCTCTTCAGCTTTTTGGAAGAGTTTGAGAAGGATAGGTACTAAATCTTTGAATGCTTTGTAGAATTCACCAGTGAAAACTTCTGGTCCTGAACTTTCTTTGTTGGGAGTTTGTTCACTGTTTCTATTTCCATTACTAGTATTTAGCCCATTCAGATTTTCTATTTCTTGCTGATTCAGTCTTGGAAGATTGTATGTCTGTAGGAGTTTATCATTTCTTTCAGATTTTCCAATTTGTTGGCATTTAAGTGTTAATAATAATTTCTTGTGATCCTTTGTATTTGTTTAATATCAGTTATTTTTTTTAATGTCTGATCTTATCTGTCTTCTATTTTTAGCAAGTCTAGATAAAGATTTGTCAGTTTTGTTTCTCTTTTCATAGAAATAGCTTTTAGTTTTATTGACTTTGCTACTTCATTTTAGTCGGTATTTTATTCATTTCTGTGCCGATCTTCATTATTTCCTTCCTTCTACTAACTTTAAGTTTTGTTTGATCTTGTTTTTCTAGTTCCTTTTAAGTATTAAGTGAGATTATTTCAGATTTTTCTTGTTTCTTAAGGTAGGCCTATATTGCTATAAAATTCCCTTGCAGAATTGCTTTTGCTGCATCTCATACATTTTTGTATGTTGTATTTTCTTTTTCATATGTCTCAGGAATTTTTTTCTTTGATTTGTTCATTGACCCATTGGTTGTTAACTAGCACATTGTTTAATCTCCACATTTTATAAATTTCCCAAGTTTTTTCTTGCAGCTGATAACTTGGAACTGATAACTTACCATTGTAGTAAGAAAAGATGCTTAATATAATTTCTGTTTTCTTAAATTTATTGAGTCTTGTTTTGTGAACCAGCATGCAATATATTCTGGAGAAATTTCTATATGCACTTTGAAAGAATGTGCATTCTGCTGTTTTGGAATAGAATGTCATGTAGATATCTATGAAGTTTATCTGGTCTAATGTTTTGTTGTAGGTCAGTGTTTCCTTCCTAATTTTCTACCTGGATGATCTACTTATTTATGTAAGTGGGATATTAAACCCCTACTATTTTGTATCACTGTTATTTTCTTCTTTTAGATGTGTTAATATTTGCTTTGTGTCTTTAGGTGCTCCTATGTTGGGTACATATATATTACAAATGTTATATCTTTTTGCTGAATTGATCCTTAAGTAATGCCCATTTCTTTTCTTATGCACTTTGTCTTAAAGTCTATTTTGTTTGACATAAATGTAGACACTGGCATTCTTTTAGTTGCCATTGCATAAGACGTCTTTTCCATCTCTTCACTTTGAGTCTGTGTGTGTCCTTACATCAGAAGTGAGTCTTTTAGGAAGCATGTATATGGGTCTTGTTTTTTTATTCTTTCAACCACTCTGTCTTTTTATTGGAGTGTTTAGTTTTTATTTACATTTAAAGTAATTATTGATAGCTTTGTACTTATTGCCATTTTGTTCATTGTATTATGGCTGTTTTATAGTTCTTCTTTGCCCCTTTACCTTTTACCCTTTATTTTATTTATTTATTTATTTATTTTGCTGCACCCAGGGCATTTGAAATTTCCTGGGCCAGGAATTGAATCTGAGCCATTGCATTGACTTATGCTGCAGCTGTGGCTTTATTCTTATCTTGCTTTCTTCCCTTACATTCTGATGACTTTCTATAGTATTGTTCTTGGATTCATTGGATTCATTTTGCATTTTTTTTTTTTTTTTTGGTTTGTGTATGTGTACCTACAATAGGGTCTTGCTTTGTGGTTACCATGAAGCTCACATATAACAGCCTATATATATATATACACATACTTTAAAAAGAATATAATATATATATTAGTCTTTTTAAAGTTGACAGCAAATTAAGTTTTAACACATTATAAAATTCTACATTTAAAAAATTCTCCCACATTTTATGTTTTTGATGTCACATTTTACTCTTTTTTTTGCATTTTTAGGGCCGTACCCACAGCATATGGAGGTTCCCAGGCTAAGGGTTGAATTGGAGCTGTAACTGCTGGCCTACACCACAGCCACTGCAACGTCAGATCTGAGCCATGTCTGAGAACTACACCACAGCTTACAGCAATGCCAGATCTTTAACTCACTGAGCAAGGCCAGAGATTGAACCTGTGTACTCATGGATGCTAGTCAGATTCGTTTCCACTGAGCCACGATGGGAACTCCACATTTTACATCGTCTTTGTGTATCATTTAACTCGTTATTGTAATTTTAGAAATTTATTACTTTTGTCTTCTAACCTTCCTATTAGCTTTATAAGTGATTAATTTGCTACCTTTACTATATATTTAACCAATCAGATTTTTACTTTAATATGTTTTCTCATTATTGATTAGTGCCATTTTCTGCTTAAGTTCCTATAACATTTTTTGTAAGTTCAGTTTAGTGGTGATGAACTTCTTTAGCTTTTGTTTGTTGGGAAAGCTCTTTTTCCCTCCTACAATTCTGAATGACAGACTTTCAGGGTAGAGTATTCTTGGCTGGAAATTATTTCCTCTTAGTACTTCAGATATATCATATCATGCCAGTCCCTTTTGGCTTGCAAAGTTTCTGCTGAGAAATATGCTAATAGTATTCTGGGTGCTTCCTTGTATGGAGCAAGTTGTTTTTCTCCTATTGCTTTTAAAATTCTTTTAACTCTTGATATTTTAAATATAATGTAACTTGGTATGAGTCTCTTGTATGCATAGTGTGGAACTCTCTGGACCTCCTGTATCTAGATGTCTGCTTCCATCCCTAGGTTAGGAAAGTTTTTAGCCCTTATTTCTTCAAATAAGTCTTCTGCCCCTTACTCTGTCTCTCTTTGTCTGGGACCCCTATAATGTGAATTGTGTTCTGATTGATAGGTCTTTTAAGCTTTTTTCACTTTTTAAAATTCTTTTACTGCTCTTTTTGGGTAAGTTATATTACTTTGTCCTCCAGATCACTGATTTTCTTTGCTTCATCTAGTAGGCTCTTGAATCCCTGTAGTGTATCTTCAGTGCAGTTACCTTGTATTGTGGAGGAAGTATCCAGCTAGTTTACATGTCTTTTTCAGAGAGAACTGATGCATATATAGCTATAGATTCATTACCTGAGTGGGAGGAAGTGAGGTCAGGATCTTCCAATGCTGCCATCCTGAACTGCCTCCAAGGTCTGACATTTAGAAAAGTAAACCAATTAGCTAACTATGCATCAACTTATTTGATGTTTCCTCTTGGGAATTAAAATTTTGTTTCTTTTGTTTCTTCACAATTCAGCCAAAGGTCAATGGAATATAAGCTTCATGAAGGTATGTATCTGGGTCTTTTGTTCTCAATCACATCTCTACTAAGAGAGAGTTTTTTGGCAGCCTAGGATAAACTGGAGTCAAAGTATAATGACTAGAAAGTGACTGTATCTTTTTAAGGAGGATTTCTTAGTCAGGTTGGTTTTTGATCTGGTTAACTCTGGACTGACCTCCTTCCCACTGATCTGGATTACCATGTACCTTGAAAAAGAATAGCATCTGATAGGAGCCAAGCCTGAGACTGGCTTGGAAAAACCCTTGTTGGAGAAAAATGGAAAAGTAGATGTGGAGCAGTGGCCATGTAGTTACAAAAGAAGATATCATTCTCAATGCCATAACTTGTCCAGAATCTCTAATATTCTAAAATGTTTTATGCCTAACTTTGAAAATTCTTCTCTCCCTTCCATGTCTATCCTTTAATCTGGTATTCCATTTCTATTGCTTCCAAGGCAAGAAAGTGGTCCAGAGATGAGAAAAATAAACTATACTGAAACAGTCAAAAAACATTCCTTATATTCTCTGGACATTCTTCAGTTTTCCTGTAGGAAAATCTTGAGAAAGCCTGACAACAGTTGTTTCCCAAGACCTTCAAAAACATTCTCATGATGCAGTAGATATTAGCATCACCACCTTACACATAGAGATACTGACCTTCAGAGAGATTAAATACATTCAAGGCAAAACTAGGAGGAAGAGCCACAGTGGGTATTTTAATGCAGAATTATTTGAAGCCAAAATCAAACCACACTCTCTCCATGGCATCAAAGAATTTAATATTCACTTGATTATTCCTTTTCCCTAAAGTTGCATAAAATTGCAATTTCAAAAATGTAGTTTAATATAATTGCATCAAATATTAGTGGATCATAGGTTAGCATTCATGTTACACTGACACTTGAGGCAAATAAAAAGTGCTGCTTATGAATTTAATTTCCAGTTGGGAGAAAAGGAAGGAAGTCAGTCTGTGTGGCAGATAAAAATCTCTCTCAGGCAGTTTGGGTTTGTGCAAATCCATTTTCTGGTGATTCTTGGGCTTTAGGGCACAGACTCATCTCTGAGTGGAGTAATACTGATAATTTAGATATTGTTGGAGTTCCTCTTGTGGCTCAGTGGTAACAAACCTGATTAGTATCCATGAGGTTGTAGGTTTGATCCCTGGCCTTGCTCAGTGAGTTGGGGATCTGATGTTGCCTCATATGAACCATGGTATAGGTTGCAGACTTGGCTCAGATCCGGTATGGCTGTGGCTGTTGTGTAGGCCAGCAACTGTAGCTCCAATTTAACCCCTAGCCTGGGAATCTCCATATGCTGTGGGTGCAACCCTAAAAAGAAAAAAAAAAAAAAAACCCCAAAAAAGTATAGATACTGTTGCTAACTTGGTATTGAGAAGTGAAAACCTTGTGATCCTTTAATCTTTTTTTCTAAATATTAGAGCTATCCAATTTGGACAGTTAACTCAAAAGTCTATATGTCCATAAATATTTCCTGTGAGTCCCACATTCATTCCTCTTTTCCTCTATTTCACTACCCATTAGTAGAAAAAGCACAGATTTTAGTGTCTTGGCTTTTTCTTAATAATGACAGTATCTTCAGTCATGAAAATCCTCTTCTTATATATCTAGTCATTTAATACATTGCTAACATAAACAAAGCCATTTCATTTTCTAATCAGTGTATCAAGACAGTGGCACTATTCTGGACATCCTAGGGAATCATAAAGGTTTATGTGTATTATATGACAGTGAGGTTTAGGGCACATTTGGGGCTACTCTGTACCTAGTTGTTTTGGTAGACCACTTGACTGGAAGGCTGAGTGGGCTATTGAGAAAAGCTTTGGCACTGATGTCAGCTGTTGATTCAGGTGCTGGCTCTGCGGCTGACGAGCAGCGTGATGCTAAGCATCTTACCTAATTTCTCACAACCTAGTTTTTCTCAGGTATAAAATGGGGATAACAGCTGCCTTCTGACGTTTAGAAATGTGTAACATGCAGATGAAGGACCTGCAGTGATGAATTCTGCTTATTATTCATGAGTAATGTTAGTAGAGGCTAGTACACTGATTGTCAAAGTGTGGTCCTCCAGACCAGCAGCATTAGCATTGCATATGAAAATGCAAATTCTTGGGCTAAACTCAGTGAGTCAGAAATACTGAAGGTGGGACTCAGTAATCTATGTTTTAAAAATCCCTCCAGGTGATTCTGAAGGGTGCTAAAGTTTGTGACCGACTGGGTGAGTGGTTAAGTGTGAAGATATCATCTGGAAAAATGGGATTAAAAATAACACCAATTTGGAGTTCCTGCTGTGGCACAGTGGATTAAGAATCCAACTGCAGTGGCTCAGGTAGCTGTAGAGGTGCGGGTTCAATTCCTGACCTGGTACAGTGAGTTAAAGGATCCAATGTTGCCACAGCTCCAGTGTAGGTTGGAGCTGCGGCTCATATTCAGTCCTTTGCCTGGGAAGTTACATATGCCGTGGATACAGCCAATAAGAACAAACAAAACCAACAAATAAAAAACAAAAAAACCCAAAAATCTTCTATCTCATAGGTTAGTCATAAAGCATTTATAGCTGTATTTGCACTTCATACACACTCGTTAAACGTCATCGCATCCGAGGGACAGAGAATTTATGTATTGGAAAAGATAAGTGAGTCAAATATTGTTAGGTAGGCAAAATAAAATAGCTGTTAGGTGGATGGATTTTGGACTAAAACAACCCACATACCAGCTCTGCCACATAGGAGCCAATGGCCTTGGGAAAGTCTTCTTACTTCTCAGTGTCTTCAGTGATAAAATGGGAATAATAATAGTATCTGCTTCAAGTAATTGCAATGGCACATGCTAGTTAGGTGTCTTAGATGAAAATGTTAGTTGTAAAGAGTTACTCTTCAAATAGGAATCATCTGATTGAATAACAAATGCTCATCCAATGACTTTTATGTCTTAAAGTTGTTATGGTTAATTAGCCTATCATAGATTCTAGTATACTTTTGTAGCTTCAATACATTTCTATAACTTTTTCTTTCTTTTTTTTTTTTTTTTAAGCTTTAGAAGAGTGAAATATCCCATGATTTTCAATGAAATTAATTTGGACATTTAATTTGGTGTTTCACTTTAAAAACAATATCAAGGTCTCTGATTATTCTTCAGAAGTAGGTATAACCAGCAGCTGCCAACCTCCATGAGAGAGTTCCTCCATCTGCCATGTCCTGATGAAGTCAGGGTAACACTAATACAGTACTATTTTGTGTAATGCCATACCCAGTTTCACAGTCTCAGATGAAGCTTTGTTCTTGAAAACCTCTCCCTTAGGTAGTCTGGGAAAATGTTCACGAAAGCCTCTGAATAGAGGATGTGCATGCTTAACAAACCTGCCTTTACTGGTCTCCATTACCTTCTTTCAGCAGGTGTAAATCTTTATACCCGATATTCCTTTCCATTGTAGCTGCCTGGCTCTAAGCCTCCTTTGTTTCCACCCAGATGCCAGCTTCTAGTTAACAATTCTTTTTTTTTTTTTTAAGCTACCAACCATCTGGAGGAAAACTGATTGGGGCTAGGGTCATTTTTGTACCTTTTAAAGTTGCCATGTAGGTAAAAGGATTTGTCAAACCAATGAATGACCTTTTTCAGATCTCAAAGGCACATCAGATTGGCAAAGGGCTTCTTCTGGAAGAAGGTGAGTCAAGCAGAGGTAGCAACAGAGGCAAAGGGGTGCCTGTGACAGCTACAGAATGGGCTGAGAAATATAGATCGGTCCAATTATAATTCAAACAAAAACAAGTGAGAAACTGTAGTCGGTTGAGACACTCTTGGCCGAGCATCTGGGCTTTGCATACATGCATGCATAATTAAGTTCAGGCAGCTGCAGGCTTCTACAGTGCAACAGGACAGGCAGGATATCAGAATACACAGTAGGTTGCATGTCAATGGAACTCTTTTTAAATTCACATGAAGCTGAAGATAAAAAGACATCAGCAAAAATTAAACAGCATCCAAAATAATAGTGAGTTAGTGATAGAGGCCACCAGGAAAACAATGGAAACCGACCTGGTTTCCCCTCATTGTTCTGGATCCTCCCAAGAAATAGATGAGAGCCACAGAACTGACTTGGTTTTAAAATACACACACTCCTTAGATCAAAGGGATCAATGCCCATTGAAGCAACTTTCAAAGCATCACAGGAAAGTGATCCGCTTTATTTTGAAAGACAACAGGGAAAATCACACACGTGCACTGGGGCCTTGTGATATGCAGATGGTGAGCTTTTGGGAGAATTCAATATTCATGGAAAATACAAATCTCTCCCATTATATTTTTAACGTATATGAGGCTTTGGGCTCAGTGTCCTCTGTGTTCACGGGATAGACAGACCTGTTCTCTGTACACTCAGCACGGCTGAGAAGTACAGCCTCAAGGAGACGCCGACTGCATTTTGTGATCTTTGCAATGTGGGGCTGGCGGGCCTTCCAGAGCTGGGCTGCGCCCTGGTAGCCGGTTACATCACTTGGAGAACTTTTGTTTCCTTGGAGGCAGTCTGTGGCCAGAGACCCTCAGCTGTGTTCTGTTTACTAATTGCCCCAAGCCTTCATTAAAACATGAGTGCCAGGGCCACCAGAAATCTTTCAGCCTCTCATAGGTCGAGGGAGGTCTCTGAGGTACCTGGGCACACAATACAGCTGTATTTGCTTCACTTACTAACCCAGGTGCAAAGCCAGAGTCCGCCTGCTTTTTTTGTTGTTTGACTGCATAACTTTTTCTTTGACAGGGAATCAGAGAATAGTCTTGAAGACTGTTAATCTGATTAGCCACACAGGATGCTAACCTCTGGGGTGGAAATGCTTCAGGGCCAGGAGTTGTGATGGAGAGCGTGGGCTTTGCAGGTCTCTGAAACTCCACCCCTGTTTCTCCCACCAAACTCCTGCCTGGCCCCTCTTCCTGTCCCCTGTGCTAACGTTAAACACAAGGAACACGTGATTCCAGAGGGGCTTTTGTTTCAGAAGAAAGGTGAAAGACATGGATTTGCTCTTTGTTGGCTGCTGAAATAAAGCATTTATTAGCCTGAGATCAGTGAAATGAATGCGAGCGGCACCTGCTTACAGAAGGGCATTAAGAAGGTGGGGAAAATAAATATTCCTCTGGATTTCCACTTGATTCTGAATTGAGTTCATTTTAATCCAGTTAGGAAACTGCCTCTTTCTTCTCCATTGGAGTTGTCTACTCTTTGACTGTGTCATTTGGTCGTCTTGGCTTCTCCGTGCATTCTTTTTCCCTACTTTAAGACAAATCCTCTAGAGAAGCTGCATGATTAAAGGATGAATATGGCAGAATAGCTGTTTTCTTTTCTTGGCATTCAGGTCATTAGGTTTGCACAAGATTTGATTACTTCTAATGTGGGGTACTGGACCCTTGCCTTTTCTTCACTGCTACTGTTCTTGAATAAATGGCATCTTATTTCTATCTTAGCTTTTAAAATAATTGTTTTCTGGATGTTGTTTTTGTGTCCAGATTTTGAATGCAAGCATAAATGTACTTATTTTTCTGGACCCCCAAATATAAATAGATATGACACTCAGGGATCAGATTGAACCCTCACAACCCCTCTCCCCTCCCCCTTCCCCGGATCTGGGAACTGTGCTTGCAGTAAGAAGTAATGTTTCCATGATGGGAACTTTGGTTTTTTCCTTTTAAATATCCTCCAAAGCCCTGACTTAAACAGGATCCCCAATTCTTCTGCTGAGTTGAACATGGTACCAGTATATACATGTTAGCGATTCCATAGAAGACTGAAAAGCCACCCTCTCGCCCCTGGCATCACTAGGGGCCTCACGGATCTAGCATCCTCCTGGGCCTTGTTGCCCAGAGGCCTAGTGGTGAATGGGGGCTAGTGGTGGGGCTTCTCCACAGGGAGAGGCTCCATCAGGATCTGAAATTCATACACTCAACATCCCTGCACTGACTCATCAGGCCACAGTCAAGGTGGAGAAGGCAGTTGACTTATTCTTCCACAAGAGGAAATGGACTGTTTATTCCTTTGCCCAGTTGCTAGCAAAGCCTTGGTCCCTGGGGAGAGGAAGCAACCTTGCTGGCATTCTAATCGCGTGCCAACTCCTTTACAAGTGTGAAAATAGCACCATTAATTTTAGCAGCTCTTAAAAGAAACACCCCTCACCTTGCTCCCTGCTGCCCTCCCTCCCCGCCCACACACATCCTTTTGACAGCTCAGCTGCATGATGGGCTGATCTTTCTTACAAGGATGTTTCCAAAGAGATAAGTGGTAAGAATCAATGCACATCATCCTAATTGCCAAATACAGCTTATTTTATTGTAAGCCATTTATCTCCCAGTGGCCATAAGACAAATGCTTGGTCCTGCTGCTGAAGATTTACCTCCTTTTCTAAGTGGGGCAGAAATGTTTGTTGGATAATTCAAACATCCCTTAACCAGCTTTTTATTCATGATCCCCCTGAACTCTAAGAACTGCCTCAAAATTGAGTTTAATACATTGATTCTACTTATTTGAAAGGATCCTAGTATCTGCTGTGCATTTTCTTGCCTTTGTAGTACCAGAGGTGGTTATGGCACTGACTGTGGAAGTTTGGGATTCTCCTCAGTTTTTAGAAATATATTTTCAAGAAATTTTTGGGGTTTTTTTTTTAAATTGTGAATTAATACACCTCCACTCTAAAACGATAAAAAATATATAAATATAGGAAACGTAGATCTAGATCTAAATTCAGGTCTGGATGCCATGGGGTTAGACCTTTCTGAGTGCATGTGAGCTTCTGGGGACTGGGAAAGTCACCAGCCAGAGCTCCAGGGACCTTGCAGGAGGCTGGAGACCCATATAAGCATCGGATGTTCTTTTCACCCAAAAGGGAACTCTAGGGGCCATTTGCATCTTCTACATTGCAAGTTCTCCCTCTTTTGTATCTGAAATATTTAGGCTGCTTCCAATCTGTGCACTCTTGCCACCCTATGTTAACTGTCTTCTGATCTGGGAACCCTCAGATCCTTTTTGTGAGTAACCAGAAGCCAAATGTTGCCAACGCCCTACAAAATCCGTCAGTAACGCCGTGTGTTCTGCAGGATAAAGGTAGACGAGCTCTGTGTTTGGGTTCCTCCCTCCACTTCAGTCGCACCCTGAAGCCCACCCTGAGCATGCAGACGGGGATGTTTGTAGCTTCTGGGCTTTCCTCTGTGCTGTCTCTTCTGCCCTGCACACCCTTCTCCACACCTTTGCGCTTGTTCATACTCCTTTACTGATGCTCAGCTTAGGGATCACCTTGTCCTTGAAGCCGCCCTTCACTGGAATGGTGGACACAGATGCCCCTGCTTGTTTCTCATGATTCTCTGTGCCTTTCTTTCTGTCTCGCTGTCTGTCTGTCTCCTTCCTTCCTTCCTCCCTCCCTCCCTCTCTCTTTCTCTTTCTTTCTTTCTTTCTCTTTCTTTCTTTCTCTTTCTTTCTTTCTTTCTTTCTTTCTTTCTTTCTTTCTTTCTTTCTTTCTTTCTTTCTTTCTTTCTTTCTTTCTTTCTTTCTTTCTTTTTTTCTTTCTCTGTCTGCCTTTTAGGGCCACACCTGCGGTATATGGAGGTTCCCAGGCTAGGGGTACAATCGGAGCCGTAGCCGCCAGCCTACGACACAGCCACAGCAACTCAGCATCAGAACCACATCTGCGACCTACACCACAGCTCATGGCAATGCTGGATCCTTAACCCACTGAGTGAGGCCACGGATAGAACCTGTATCCTCATAGATGCTAGTCAGGTTCATTAAACCCTGAGCGCAACAGGCACTCCTGTGCACGTCTTTCATTTTTGTCTTTTTAGGGCTGCTCCTCTGGCATATGGAAGCTCCCAGTCTAGGGGTTGAATTGGAACTGCAGCTGCTGGGCTATGTCACAGCCGCAGCGATGTGGGATCCAAGCTACCTCTGTGACCTACGCCACAGCTCACATCAACCCAGATCCTTAACCCACTGAACAAGGCCAGGGATTGAACCCTCACTCTCATGCATATTAGTCCGGCTCTTAACCCTCTGAGGCACAACGGGAACTCCTCTTGTGTATTTCTCTATCATTGACCAAATAGTTGAAATTCCACCCAGAACTTCATTTAGGGGTATGGTCCCCGAAAGGGATGTTTCCTGGAGAGGCAATGCTTTGAGCTTTCCCAGTCATATTTTTACCTGCAAGAAGAAAGGGTAGCATTGGAAAGAGGAGTAAGGAGAGAATACATGAGGAAAGCAACAGGGCTTACTGAGAGCAAAGGAACCCAGGAAAAAGTAGAGCCTATAGAAGACTCACTTGACCCTCCATTTGAAGAAAGGAGGCAGGACGGAAAGCAAGATACTGATGTTAGTTCACTTTTGGCTGGAAAAATTTTTTTTCTTGGCTGAACCAGAAGCTTTTCTTAAGTTAACTTTTTTTTTTTTTTTTTTTTTTTTAATGTTACTGCAAGTGTGAATGTGTTTTAAGACTCCATTGCACTAGTATTCTGCTGTCTTTCTCCACACTTGACTCTAAAGCAGCTGCCGTTGGAGACTAATAACAAACATGCTATCAGCTTCCTCTTTGGTAAAATGGGGATAAAAAAATAGCTACCTCTTAGGGTTTTGTGAAGGATTAAGTAGGTTAATAGTAAGTGCTCAATAATGTTTGCTGTTATTGTTGCTGTTGTCTATATCTCATGGCCAATTAACCAATATCGAAATCCAAATGAGTGCTGAGATAAAATCCAGTGCCATCACCAGGGCTGAAATCCAAATCCTAACCAAGGTTCTTTCCACAACTCTCTGATGTCCCACATCTACGCAGTTCTCCTGCACTTACTGTAAGATTCTAAAGGCATGGTTAAAAAGCATCTTCCTTTGCTTTAATCCCATGATTTCTTCATCAGGGCTATGTAGACAGCACCATATGCATTTGCCTATGTTTACCTGGCTGTCTCAACTATTTATTACTCTTCATTTCAACAGAAACACTACAGGAGGCCTTAGGCCAGTGAATCATTTGCAGGGTACAATCAGCCCCACTGATCTCCCTGGAAGACCTCATTTAAAATTTTTTTTTGTCTTTTTGCCATTTCTTGGGCCACTCCCTCAGCATATGGAGGTTCCCAGGCTAGGGGCTGAATTGGAGTTATAGCTGCCAGCCTACGCCAGAGCCACAGCAGCACGGGATCCGAGCCGCATCTGCGACCTATACCACACAGCTCATGGCAACGCCAGATCCTTAACCCACTGAGCAAGGCCAGGGATCGAACCTGCAACCTTATGGTTCCTAGTCGGATTCGTTAACCACTGTGCCACGACGGGAACTCCGGAAGACCTCACTTTAAAAAAAGGTAACCTTAAATTTGTAATTACTAAAGATGATGTACAGGGAGATCACTGAGAAACACCTCTCAGCACAGGCCCGAGCTCTGGGGCAGGGAACCACACAGGCCAGGACTCACTGTCCTGGACCAAGGCCCTCCATACTGTCTGCCTATCCTGGAGAGCCCCTGCTGAGACAGCAGCCCTCATTTGACATTCACCCTTGGGACAGGTGCTATAGGCACCAGGGCTCTCCAACCCAGTCTGACTGCAACTCTCATTGAAATCAGAGCAACCATGGCCCAGGAAGCTAGTCCAGCTTGGGAATAAGAATGAATTATGCCTAATGGGAGGTATGGGTCCCCAGCCTGATTCTTGTCAGCCCTAGGTACCACCTCAAACTTTGTGAACATACTTGTTGGGTTATCTGGAATAATCTGATTTACACCTGTTGTTCTGACACAATCATAAGTAGGACCTTCATTCACTCTCAGAAGTACCATCCTGGAGTTCGCTGGTGGCCTGTGGATTAAGGATCTGGTGTTGTTACTGCTGTGGCTTGGGTTTGATTCCTGGCTAGGGAAATTCTGCATTCCTGGCTAGGGAAATTCAACCCTTCCCCCACACCATTCAGTGAACAAAAAATTAAAAATGAAGAAGTACCATCCAAGGGGCAAGGCCATACTCACCCTCCCTGATCTTGCATCCTTTAGAATTTGTGTTTTATCCCTTTACTTATTGGCACTTTTTGTACACTTCCAAATTTATATTTTGGCCCCCTTTCCCCCTTACTCTCTCTCTCCTCTGGCCTCTGCTTTCACTCCACTGTGAAACAACTCTCCTACACTTTGAACTTCTAGAGAATGTATCTTAGGTTCCTGAGGCAGCAACTTTTCTTTTTTTTTTTTTTTTTTTTTTTTTTTTTTTTTTTTTAAACTATGTACTATTTTATTAACCCGAAAGAAATCCTATTCTTTTTTTTTTTTTTTTTTTTTTTTGCCTTTTGTTGTTGTTGTTGTTGTTGTTATTGTTGTTGTTGTTGTTGCTATTTCTTGGGCCGCTCCCGCGGCATATGGAGGTTCCCAGGCTAAGGGTTGAATCGGAGCTGTAGCCACCGGCCTGCGCCAGAGCCACAGCAACGCAGGATCCGAGCCGCGTCTGCAACCTACACCACAGCTCACGGCAACGCCGGATCGTTAACCCACTGAGCAAGGGCAGGGACCGAACCCGCAACCTCATGGTTCCTAGTCGGATTCGTTAACCACTGCGCCACGACGGGAACTCCGCAACTTTTCTGATGCCTATACTTCTGCAGTGCCTGTGCTGAGAGCTGCTCACCTTTGAGGCAGCAACTGGAACCAACTGTCCCCTCTGGTAACTTAGGTGCTGTCTTCAGTGGATCTCAGCATTCTACCCATTCTAGCCTCTCCTCGAGTGGTGCCTGAGAGTGGAGGGGGCTTGTTCATTGTTGTAAAGACCCTGTTAGTCTCATGGAGTTTGCATAGCAAAGAATTTGGCCTTGCCTAAGAAGAGATCTGGCCTTGCCAGTTTTGGGGAGATAATCTATATCATACCTGATGGGAGTGTCTTTGCTTAGGGCAGAGGCTGATCACATCAAATTTTAGACTGGGGTCAGCCTCACCAAGTAGGCATAGGGTGGCCACACCAGCAAGGCCAACCCTGATGTTTAGAGTGGAGGCTTTGGATCTTGTGGTATTAGTCAGCTGTCAGCCTGGTGACTGAGATCAACCATGTGGATATTTGATCAATCTGTCAAGCCTGCATAATGAAACCCCAATGAAAACACTGGACACAAAAGCTCGAGTGAGCTTTCCTGGTTTTTCCTGGTTGGCAGTTCTCTGTGTTTATTGCCACACATTGATGTCAGGAGGGTAAAATGTTCTGACTCTACAAGGATGGGGCAAAATAAGCTTCATGGTGGAGACCCTTCCCTCTTACTCCTGACTCTGTCCATGTGCTTCTTCCCTTGGCTGATTTTGATCAGTATTCGTTCCCTGAATAAACTGTAACCATGAGTATAACGGCCCTTGGTGAGTTCTGTTAGTCTTTCTAGTGAATTTTTGGACATGAAGGTGGTTTTGAGAATCTTCTGAACTTGCAGTTGATGTCAGAAGTGAAATGATATTGAGTGGAGACTGTGTCCTCTAACGTTTGCAGCTTAGTAACTCCAGATCAGGTCCATTGTAGTATCTTTGCGTTTTCATGGGGGTGGGGTGTGGGGATGGAAAGGACAAATTCCAAGCCCTTTTCTCTAAAGAAACTTTGGACTCCTTGCCTGGGGAGAGTTGTCACAGGAAGGATGCTAACTCCTCTAGTATCAATGCAGTGCCTCACATCTTGGCCAACAAGGTCTGAGTCTCATTTATCATGTCCACCCAAATGCATCTTTTACTTCTGTGCCTGTCTAGCAAAATCATTGAACCACTTTCATAATTGACACTAGAAATTACAGGCTTTTTACAGGCTTTATGAAACACACCTTGATAAGCCTGTACTAAGACATTAGTAGACAGAGAAGATGATCTGTATAAGACAAGAGGAATAACTGATTATTTTCACTTCTTAGGGAGGGGTTGATGAGTGAGAAGGAGGAAGGGGAGGGAGGGGAGCCCTTTGAAGGAGGAGACAAGGCCAGGATGAAAGAAAGCAGCAGTTAGTGGAAATCCCAACTGGTGGTTGGCCTGGGGCACAGTAAGGACTGACACTCTGGCTTTCCTGGGTGTCACTCAGCTGTCTTGATCTGCAGCTCCTCCAGGGGCATGGTACTCCTGCCCCCTTTTAGAGGCTCACTGCTGCTTTGAGAGAGGGAGCCTGAGCTTCTCAGCTGGACTGACTCAGAGCTATGCTGGGAAGCAGATGCACTGGAGGCACCAGTGGCCTCAAGACCAATCTGTTGTGGAAATTTGCATAAGTCTTTGTGAGAACTTTGGACACCAGACAATGGGCTTGGGTGCCTTGAGTTAATTGTACTTTAAATCTTTAGGGTGGATGACATTTTTGTTAGGTATGTATTTTCTATCAGCATTTCCTGAGAGCTGGCTCTGTGTTAACCATACTTAGTGACTTGCTCCTTATTTCTTCTCCACTGTGCTATAGGGTGGGTCCTTGTACCTCCATTTTGCACTTGAGGAACCTGCAACACAAATTCCCAGCTTGTCAACAGTGCATTGATTCTGGCTCCTGCTTAACTGCACCCAATGACTCCCCAGGACTTAAATGTTCAATTCCAGGCTTCTTACTTTTCCCCCACCCCAGGCTCAGGGGATCTGACCCTGCTGGGCCCTGAGGCCTGACTTTTTATCCCAGCCTTTGAATACTAGTGTTGAGTGAAACTGACTCATGTTCATTTCCATCTCTGGATCCTAGAGCCATTGTCTTCTCTTCCCAGTCCATTTTTTCCCTTCCTCTTGGCCTGATTGACCCCAGTGGCTTCACCTTCAGGTGCCATCACCATCTCCTTAATGCATTCAGTGCTACCACCATGTTTTATGTACACATCAGTCCTAGGGGTCACCTCAGGGTGCTGAGACCCTGTGCAGTTGGGAGGGAAGAGCATGCTGTGAATGGTTAAGTGTGCTGCATGCGTACCTGTATCATAATGATGAGGAAGGGTGGTGAGAGGAAGACACCTTGATTTTCTCGGTCGAGCTATGAGGAAGGTGGTATTAGAAAGTTAGCGTTGAGTGTATTCTCTCTCTGTGAGTCAACGATGTAGTTATAGGAGGAATGAGCAAATGTGAGGAATCATGAGGTGGAACTCAGCTTCTGCTTTCACTCCCAAACATGGGATAGATTTTTAGATTCTTTACTTATGGCCTTCGTAAGTGTGGTAGAAAGGACAATGCTCCTACCCTCACCCCAAAGATGTCCCCATCCTTATCCCTGGAACCTGTAAATACATTGGGTTATGTGGCACATTGGAAACTAAGGCTGCTCATCAGCTGAGCTTCAAACAGGGAGATTATCCTGGATTTTCCTGATGGGCCTAATGCAATCACAAGGGTTTTTCCAAGTGGAAGAGGGAGACAGAGGAGGTCAGAATTAGAGGGAGATGTGACTAGGGAAGAAGAATGAGAGAGATGCAATGTTGTGTCATGTAAGCAGCTAAGTTTGTGGTAGTTTGTTTACAGCATCAGTAGAGAATGAACACAGTGACGCTACAAAAATGTCTTTGGAAAATTCCTGTATTTAATTCCTCTGTTTGACCCCAAGGGGGTCCAATCTTAGCTCCTAAGATGTTGATTTAAGGCACTCCCTTCATGTTAACATAAGAATTAAGTGAGTTAATACATCTGAAGTGCTGAAATTGGTACCACTAAACCTCTGGTATATTGTTGCTCTGAATTTTATTTTTCTATTCTGCTCTATCCAGGGCTAGTTCTCATGTGCAAAAAAAGAGCCCTTGTATTTAGTAAACATCAGTTTCATGTATACATAGAAAAATGTACAACTCAGTAGCCTAGTTTGAAGATGTGGATTCAAACCCTAGCTTGGCATAAAAGCCTTATTAGCAATGGTACATTAAAAAGGGCTCTGTCTCTGTGGAAAAAATTTCGAGCTAAGCACATAGCTTTAAGATTCCATGCAGGGAGCTGTGCATATAGATGAGAGGGAGCCTGGTACTTTACACAATTAGCCATTTGCCAGTGGGCAAAACAGGTTTTGATTTTTCTTATTTGAATTGCTGGGAGGGTAGCCTTGGAATACCACGTTAAGTAATGGTGTTCTTGAGCCGGTTCATGAAATTATGACAGGGCAAAGAGTTTGTTTAGAAACATACTGTAAAGTAGGGATGGATGTCAGATTGGGGATCTTTAGGAAGCTCATGTGTCTTTAAGAAAAAGAAAAAAGGCAAGGTATTTTTGCAGTGTCTAATTTGGAGCTTTTCAATATTCCTCTCTGTGGATTCAAGAATATTTGCATCTGTATACAGAGTGGCTTTATATTTTATTTGCAAGTCCAGCTGACAGTTTCCAATGCAAATCAAAGTATTTGTACTTGCAAAAGACACTCCCTCACCTGCAGTCTGAGGATGACCTGGTAGAAGGCGAGAGTTCAAATGTGTATCTATATTTGAATGACTATCTCCCATCCTATTTCACTCCTCTCCACTCCTGGCGGCCATTCTGTTATGAAAGCCCTGTTCCTATTTAAGCTGAAACACTCATGTCTTTGTCTCTCTAACCTCTATTACATTTCCTGGCTTCAGCTTTACCCTATTAGTAGCAGAATCCCCATAATTTCCACGTCTCATGTATGCCCGTCCTTTCTGTTCTCACTGCCCCTCCCTCACTACTCATGTTCAGTCAATGACCACAGCCTCCGGGCTATGCTGCCTTCACTTCCTCTTCTAGTGTGTTCCATATATGTAATTGTTTCCCTGAAGTGCAGTTGGTTATGTGGTCACTCCAATTTGTACAGCACCATGTACAACAAGGTACATTCAGTGCCTCTTGCCAGCTACTCAATTAAATATCTACCACCCTGTGTTTGGGCATCCAAGGACTGCTGGCTATGGCTGGTATGTTCTGAGGTTGCCTTCTCTACAGGCCCTGAGGCTGCTTCTTCCTTCTGAAATGGCTTTCTCACCTTCTACTTTGCCTGTTTGAGGTCCTACTTATTATTTAACCAAATTGTAAATAGTACCTCTTGGTGTGTCCTTGGTTACCTCTACACATATTTATTATGAGTCTTTAATGGAATTTTTATTTCACAGGCATGTGTGAAATACTTGTATTTCCCCCAAGTATAAGTTTTTGGAGGACAGGGACTATGAGTGTTGCCTGTCTAGGAATATCTCCTACAATTGACATATGACCTGAACATGGTGATGATCTAGAGATGTTTTCTAAATTGTTCTATCCTTTGTGAAGCTACCACTTTCTCTCTTAAATGCAGATAAAGTACATGAAGTATGAAGTACACATTCTAATGTGAGAGTCTGTAAAAATGGATAAATATGGCATGTCTTGAGGTCACTGTGCTAAATTCTGCATTGTGGGGTAGAACAGACTTTTAGTTGAATGGACCCCTCTTCCTCCCCACCCTAGGTAATTATTTGGGCTTGAAATGAAATGCATGAGTTTATTTATAGAGAGGCTTCAAGGTCAAAGGATCCAGTCAAGCAGCTTAAGATCACCCTATGCAATAGTTCCTATTGCTACGTAATAAGTTAACCCACAACTCAGTGGCTGAAATCAATAAACAGTTTCTGCAGATCAGGAGTGGCTTAGTTGGGTGGTACTGGCTCAGGGTCTCTCAGGAGGTTGCAATCTAGATAGCAGCTGAGATTCCTGTCAGCAAACTGAGACAGGAGGGTCAGGAAACTCACGTGGTAAATTAGTGATGGTTGTGTCCTGGGTTCTGGTTCCTCACCACATGGCTTCTGCATTGGACACCTTGAGTGTTTACTGAGTCTGTGGTTGATTTCCCCAGAATGAGCGATACTGGACAGAACAGCAAGAAGGCGGCAATGCCTTTTATGCCTTGGGAAGGCAGACACTGTCATTTCCACAACATCCCATGGGATACACAGTAGGCCTCATTCACAGTGGAAGTGGGCTCTACAAGGTCATGGATATTTGGAAGGGACAACCAATGGGACCATCTTGGCGGATGACTACCATACCCTAGTATTTAATGTTCACGTAGATCTTTGGGACCCCAGGAGAAAGAGAAGATTGTTCTTTCTCTTTAATTCCATGGGGTGTAAGTCTCAAAGGATACCCTCTTCAGCTATAGAATTACAAGCTTGGCTTCTGAGAGGCCACCTTGCTCTCTTCCCCCACGCCATGCAAATATAGCTGGGGGAGGGGAGTTTGATTCCTGGGCCTCTCAACCACATTTGAAGGAATGCAGCAGCCTCATGGGAAGTCCACGGCCATCAGAGGTATTTGGACAAGGATATGGTTGAACATTGTAAAATAAGTCCTGATGTTGCCAGAATGCCCTGGGTACTTGTGATTTTTTTGTTAGGGCTAAAATGAAGGGCTGATTTCTTCCAAAAGGAAGGTATTTCTCCCTCCCTTTGGAAACAAATTCATTTAATAAGGATCTAGATTGACTTCGCTTATTTACTCGGCACTCTCTCAGCTGCAAGTTGATGATTAGATACATTCCAGTCTGGTGACACACACGTTAGAGAGGATTCATGCTTCTAATCATAAAAAAAGATAGTTTTTTTTTTCCCCCCTTTCTTAACATCTGGAGCCTAATGAATAATTACTATAATTAAACAAGAGGCCATTGTATATTTGGGTATTTTTTTTAAAGCTTCAAATGCCTCTCTGTGTGCAGGATGCACATTGCAGGCCCTTTGTTCTCAAGCATTGTGCTGTGCAGTGCTCACAGTCTACTGGGGAGCCTTAGAGACTGGTGTCAAAGTAGGTCATTATGGCCTCATCTTCACGGCTCCCTTCTTCTGCATCTCCAGAAGCCTTAATAAGTAAACCCACTGCTTCACTGCCCCCCTACACCTCATAACACTGGAAAGGCAGGAGGAGGACTGGTTGTCTGAGGAGGGTGTTACCTCCTCCCCTTCTAACAGGACTGATTTAATGACATCATCTTGATAGGCAATGCCACGCTACTTGTTGCTACAACTAGTAGAGATAGATTTTAGATGAACCAATGTGAATTAAGCAATTGAAACAGTCAATGGTCAGATTTGTAGTGAAAGAGCGGCATCTTAATTTTTTAGATACCTATTTTTGTGCAAAATTATGCCAGGCCTCTTAACATGCTATCACCTGATCTCAGTCCCATGTTTACTTCCCTTGTTATTAGAACATGTTTACTCTTTTGCTGAACCCTGGTGCTTTGTGAGGCAGGCTGGCCTTGGCACAGAGTTTACTATCCAAGGAATTGTATCTGCAGATGGACTTGGTATCCAGCGTTGTGATACAGCCATGGAAGTAAACCTAATTACCTAGAACTCAAAGGGACTTTGGAAAGGCCTGAACTCCTCACTTCTCTTTATGTTCACCATTTGTGAGACCTTGTGGATATTAATTATTTTTAATAAGGTAAGAAATTACAAAGAATTCTGGGTGCTCTTAGAAATTGCTTTATACTTTATAGTATTTATTAAGCACCTTATGCATGGTAGAGGCTCAATAAATTCTTACCAAAATTTATTCTATAATAACTTCTGAATACACTGTTGTTTGATATGTATGTTTGGCCTATCGAATCATGATTCTAGAGACAAAGAGAACTAGGACAGGTTTGGTATCAAGTAAAGCTGGGCCCAATATATAAAATGTTGGGAGGTGGATCATTATAAAAAATCCTTTATAAATATCTACTAGTATTTAAATAAATATTCACTATTCTATAGAATACAATGTTGAGCTTATTGCAAGAAAATAAATGACATGAGCATTTGTCTGACGTAGAAACATTCTGCCTGCCTATGGCATCTTGAAGAATTTAAGGTACAGTCACATTCAGGAATTTAAGCTAATGGGCATCTTCTCTTCTCATCACTCTGAAAAGGTTTTATGAAAGTCATAACATGGACATTCAACATTTAAAATATTTGGAAGTTCCCATTGTGGCTCAGTGGGTTAAGAGCCTGACATAGTGTCCATGATGATGTGGGTTTGATACCTGGCCTTGCTCAGTGGATGAAAGAGCTGGCATTGTTGAAAGATCTGGCATTGCTACAAGCTGTGGCATAGGTAGCAGATGAGGCTCAGGTCTGATATATTGGCTGCAGTGTAGACTGGCAGCTGCAGCTCTGATTCATCCTCTAGCCTGGGAACTTCCATATGCTGCAGGTGTGGCTATAAAAAGAAAACAAAAAACAAAAAAACAAAAAATAACAAGGAAACATTAAAGATGTTGGAATGAAATGTGCTTTATTATTTTGCGTTTTGTTTTTTATAAAATAATCCAAGTGAGGGTAATTAATGCATACGCTCAGCCTAATCAAAAGAAATCTGCTGGGATAATAAACATTTAGGCAACTATTACAAAAGAGTACTTCTGGGGTTCCTGTTGTGGCTCAGTGGAAACAAATCTGACTAGTATCCATAAAGACACAGGTTTGATCCCTGGCCTCACTCAGAAGATTAAAGGATCCAGCATTGCCGTGAGGTATGGTATAAGTCGCAGATGTGGCTTGGATTTGACATGGCTGTGGCTGTGGTGTAGGCCAGTGGCTACAGCTCCGATCCAACCCCTAGCCTGGGAACCTCTGTATGACACAGGTGCATTCCTTAAAAAAAAAAAAAAAAAAAAAAAAGAAAAAAAATCATATCAAATGTATGAAAACTGCATAAATGTGCATATTATATACATACAGATTTATAGCTATGGCTCATATACCATGTTGGAGAAAAAGTGAAAATTATTCTTTGTAAAAAGGTACTGGTATCGAGTGGTAGAATACCAAGTGAGTGGAATTCCCAACAATGTATCAGATGACTTAACTTAAAAATTAGGGTCGGTATAAGCCTAGTTCTAATTCGCAAATTTCAGTGAGCCACACTGTTAGACTCAATGAGCCCATCAGGATAGATTAAAGACCAAACCTAAAGGCATTGTGAAATATGTGATTTTAATATGTTAATTCATATTGGAGCAACTCTTTTAATGATTTTTATCGTGGAACTTCATGTGTTTGCCTTACAAATAAGAAGGCTGTCTAAAAGATTTTCTTGTGCCATAGCTTCTAACACCATCGTACCTGACTTAATTTGGTAAAACTGGCTGAAGTGATGCTATTCTGGCCCCACCCATGATGAAAGCAGAGATGACATGGGTGAGTCCTGTAGCCGAATTCCACCTGCCACTGGGACAGTGATAATGTCAAGGGCTAAACTCTAGGCTTGAGCCCCCATCATAACACCATTCTGGTTTATAACCATCTCCACCTATTTCCTTTTCAAGCTTCTAATCAAAAACCACCACCTAGGGTTTACAGGAACAAAATCAGATTCCTGCAGTGAAACAACCTAGTGTTTTCTGTAAATAAAACAAACCAAAACTAAACAACCAAAAACAAAAACAACCTAATCAGATCCTTAGAGTGAAATAAACTTAGTAGGGAAACTTAACAAAGCACCTTCTTTCAGAATTAGTGATCTTATTTATAACAGGAAGAAACCTTTCAGCTCTTACCACCAATGGGTTAATCTATGCCCATCAAGAACAGTGCCTCGCAAGAACAACTTATCATTTACAAAAATAAGGTATCATTCAACCTTCAACATATTTCTATTTTTCTCTTACTTCCTCCTCAGAAATGAGGAAGCATTCAGAAACAGCTGATTTGAAATTCCCTGCATTTTCCACTGTGCTTGGATTAGGTTCATTTTTGGAGTTATCATTTACAAATACTGAGAGAAAAGTGCTCGGATGTTGTCAGAATAGCAACAAGACAAATAGCTAACCTCATAGGTGATGGTTTCTTGGACAGTCTTGCTTAATAGTATTCTTTATCGGGAGTTGATATTTTGGCGGTATTTTTTTTGACCACGAGATAATGAAAAACAAAACAGCTCAGTATCCTCAAAGCCAACTGTGTGTACTATCTTTTTCCCTAGTGGGGAAAGTATATAACAGTGGAGGCAAGCCTCTTCAGACCCAGGGCTTGGGTACCATCATTCCAGGGCAGTGGAGACAAACCATGCTGTGAGGGAGATGTAGGGAAGGAAATAGCTGAGCTGAAAGTGTTGTCTTCTTTATTAACAATCACTTCACACATTGAAAAACATGGTGAGGAGTTCCCATCATGGCGCAGTGGTTAACAAATCCGACTAGGAACCATGAGGTTGCGGGTTCGCTCCCTGCCCTTGCTCAGTGGGTTAACGATCCAGCGTTGCCATGAGCTGTGGTGTAGGTTGCAGATGTGGCTTGGATCCTGCGTTGCTGTGGCTCAAGCGTAGGCCAGTGTCTGGCTACAGCTCTGATTGGACCCCTAGCCTGGGAACCTCCATATGCTGCAGGTTCGGCCCTAACAAAGCAAAACAACAACAGCCACAAACCCCATGTTCTTTAAATATATATATTTACTTCGAAGAGACACTGAATTCTGTGTAGGCGAAATAGGGAGGAGGAATGGAGGTGACCACTGCCATGTCTCAGGCTGGTCAGCTCCACCAGAATTGACTAAGGCACAGAAGCAGAGCTACACTTGCAGCTGTCTGGCTCCCTCTTCTTGGAAGTCAGACCCGGATAATGCGTCTCAGGGTCACAGACCTGCCCTAGGTGTTTCATCCAAACACAGTACTTCTTTCTCCATAAGAAGCATTGTGGTAAATTCAAGTTTCTTCATCTCATGACACTTCTGTGACTCTCAGCACCGCTTTCAGAGCACCAGCCTGCTTGGTCTGCCCTCAACTCAGCTCTGTTTCTGATGGAGCTCTTTGAGAGAAAAGAGAATCTTGCAACATCAGGTGTTTCCTCTTGCCAGTACCAAGAAATCATTATTTGATTACATATATATATTAGTAAGGGGAGAGAAGGAAAATGATCCAGAGGTTTTTTTTTTTTTTTTTAACTGCTTTAGTTTGTCAATTAAGAAAGGAATGGTTTTCAATGTTCTCTTTTCTTTTCAAAAATTTACTTTTATCTCTCCCTTTAAAATCTCTCTCCCATCTATTTTGCTTCCTGTAGGACATAGCTTCCCACATACTAAAACACTTAAATAGGAATAGCGTCTTAGGGGAGAATTACTACTTGGGGAAAAGAAGATAATAATACACTTTTATTTCACAATCCACTATAGGGAATAGGTGAACCTCATCTATTGGATATATGATTTCTAGCTACATATTAACCTCAATAACATTTTAATGTTGGTAATTTTTTTTTAAAATCAGGCATTTGTAATGAGGAGATTTTGCTTATATTAATTTTATTTCTAATGAACTTAAATTGATTCTGTAACATTTAAAATTGTTCAGCAGAAATTCTTCCAACCTCTGTTATAGTAATATTCGAACTTATTTTTAGTGGCCAAAATCTTTTTGTTAATTTCAGTTTTGAAGATTATTCTACTTGATTGTTAAATGAAAAAATTGGGAAAAAATATTTGTTAAATATTGGTTACAACTATAAGTTTTTGTGTTACTCTCTGTGCTTCTTTTAAGGGTGTTAAACAACTTTCATAATAATTAAATGATAACAAGAGAAAGAAAAAGTAGTATAAGCATCAATGAAATTTATTTCTCTTTAGATGGAAAAGCATCAGAAAAAAATACTCTCAGTAAAAACTCTTAAATTTTACTTTAAGTAGAAATCATTTTCACATATGCTTTCATAATTTTATATAATTGTTTTTCACATTTTTTATGTAGCTGATAAAATGGTTCATAAACCGACATAAGCATTTACCTCCGTGGTGAGCTACTGAAGCACTTCACTCCAAATTTTGAGAGATGCACATATGTAAAAATTTTGGTCAACTTTTGTTTTGTTTCTGGTCAGGGAGAACAGTGCTCAGTTTCTCTGTGAATCTCCCACTGCTGGGCTCCTGGCCCTGGATTTTGGGTTGTCCAGGGAAGCTACCTCGCTAAGAAGACCCTTCAAGGGTGGGCAGCCCCTGAGGGAGACCGACCAGTTAGGAACCTACTGCAAGGGAAATACGGGTTATTTACTCTGGGTCCCGCCAATGTTCTAGGTACTGGGTACAGAGGTGAATAATACACCAATGTTCTCCATTGCACAGTTTATCTTAGCAGTAAAAAAAAAAAGAAACAATGGCAGTAATCCTTGCTATGAGAAACAAAACTGGGGCCTGTCATGGGGACTGAGACATGATGGAAGGTCCTGTGCGCGTGCGTGTGCGTGCGTGTTTGTGTTTATTTTGGATAAAACAAATCACGGCCTAACCTTAAAGCGGGGGGTGGGGAACAGGAAAGAAGAGGGAAGGAGTGTTTTCCATTTTCTTTATTATTTTTGCTTTCCCAAACAACTGGAACCGATCTAGGATGCAAACATGCATTCCTGTTGAAATCTTGGGTCCAGGTGCAGGGTGGTGAGTGAAAAAGGGGCCGGGGGAGAGAAATAGGGTGAATCTTCCTATGTAGTTATTTTTCATTCCTGTTGCAAATTGACTTTCTAAAAAATCTCGGTTATACCCATCTTCAAGTTATCAAAATGAATTCTTATGGCAGAAGTGCCTTTGATAGCGAGCATAGATACTGCATATATGTACTCTCCTTGACGAATAAATATTAAAATAATTCATCTAACTGGAGTTTTCTCTATAGTTAAAATAAGAAGTGAAAATACACAAGGGAATGGGAATAATTAAAAAGGATTTTTAAAAAAGGCTAAGTCTATGAAAAGTGGTTAAATTATAGTAGCTACCTAAAATAAGAATTGTTTTTTGACTTTTTAACTCCTTAGTGGAAACCAGTCAGCTCCTCTGGCAGGATTGCCTAGGATTGGCCTTATTGTTACAGTCAGAGGTGTACATGGCACCTTCCCAGAGTTCCATGCAGCAAGGCCCACCAGGGAAGGAGAGATTAATTCAGGGCAGTGGCCAGACTGCAGGTCATTACTGCAATTAGGCTTGTCCTCATCAGGTCCTAGTTGGAAGGGATTAATGTTTTAATGTTTATAAGTGATTACTGTGATTGTGATGTGGGCTTGGAGCCAGAAGTTTTACTAAAAACTATTCACAGGTTCAGAGAACAAACTGATGGTTAATGGGGGTGGGGGTGGGGGTGGGGGTGGGGGTGGGGGTGCAGATTAAGAGGTACAAACTATTGTGTAAGGTAAGCTACAAGGACATATTTGTACAACATGGAGAATAGAGTTCATATTTTGTAATAACTGTAAATGAGTGTAACTTAGAAAATCAGAGTTCCTGTTGAATCTGACTAGCATCCATGAGGATGCAGGGTTGATCTCTGGCTTGCTCAGTGGGTTAAGGATCCAGTGCTGCCATAAGCTGTGGTGTAGGTTGCAGACATGGCTTGGATCAGGTGCTGCTGTGGCTGAGGTGTAGGCCGGCAGCTGTAGCTCCAATTCGACCCCTAGCCTGGGAACCTCCTTATGCCATGGGGGCAGCCATAAAAAGACACGCACACACACACACACACCAAAATATTCTTGTTCGACTAAAATCAAGAGATGAAATAGCAACAGCAGTGCTCTTGGCTCAAGGCTCAGACTAGCCTGGGGAGAGTGTATTATTGGCAGCTAGGTCACCTGGTCAAAGTGCTTGCACAAGTACACATCCAGGGCAAACCAGGACCCACAGAAGGTTCTGCCGAAATCCCTGACTCCCCTCCACAGAAGGGCGAGTGGAGACAATGATGACAGGCTAGGTGTGCATGGAAGGAATGTGACAAGCAGCTTGGTTTTGTTTACAGTCTCTAGTGGCTTAGAAACAGCAGTGTTTCTCTGAGACTCAAACAAAGAAACTGAGAAACCGCAATAGCTTTAGAGGTTGACTGTGACTATGTGGGTTTCTCCTTCCTCACATGAGAAGGTTCACGTGGTTTAACCTGAAAACTCAATAGTCCTTGTACGTTTTTCAAAACAAAGTTCTTCTTACACCTGGGTCCTTAATAGAGGTTAGATAAAACTCCTTTACCCTCTAGGAGATGACCTAATCTGGGATTACAGATAAAACCTAAATAAACACACCCAAACAGCTCACTGAGATTTTAATACATGTCTCATGTTCACCCAGCTATAGTTCCTTACAAGAGAAGAAAATGTACCAGGTGCCCAGCCCTGAGCTAAATTAGGAAATCAAGGAAGTTTGTTTTTGGCGTCTTTCAGGTTTCGACGTGGGTGCTTCCCCCGCCTTCTCTCTCTCCTGGCTCCCTGCCACCCAGGTGAACACGCCCTCTTCTCATCCAACCCCTTTGCCTCTGTTGACTTCTTCTCAACTTGCTGCTGCCAACGCTGCTCAGTTATGAAGTAATAATTCACCTTTGACTAGAGGAGGGAGGGACCTGGGAGGGACTCCCCTGAGGGGTGATATTTGAGACTCAGAGGAAGGAGGAGAGTAGGGAGGGATGGGCAGGTCAGTTGAGGGAAGTGTAGCTGAGAAGGAACCTATGGGGCCTTCGCAGGACAGGACCCTCTCCACCCCCCACCCCCCTACACACAACAGCGTCCTCTGCTTGCCTTTTGTCTGTAGAAAACCTTTAGTCAAAGCATAAATTTAATCAGAGAAATGAGAAAACGCAGAAAGGAAGGAGAACAGTCAAGCATGACAAAATAATAATAGTTGAACCATGAAACAAAGTGGAGGATCTTTAGTTCCTTCTCAAGGACTGTAGGTAACATTCTGAGCCATATCCTTGGAGCTATTTTGCAGATAGTGAAACCCCTACCAGGGAGCAGAATTTGACTGTATGCTGCCCACAGGCATGTAGACCCCAACTGGTTGGAACCACAAGGTTGATGACATTGGCTTCTTATTACCTCATTCTGAAGCAGTCAGAAGAATGTCCACAAGCTGATCACATACATGCCACCCCCCTCCCACACCCTGCCCCAGAAACCTTTCCCTGAAAGCCTGTAGGGAGTTCAGGCCTTTGAAGCACTAGTGGCCTGGACTCCTTGCTTGGTGCCCTGCAGTAAACGCTGCACATTCCTTCACCACAAGCCAGTGCCAGTAGATTGGCCTTACTGTACCCAGGTGAGCAGACTCAAGTTTGGGTAGGTAATAGAAGTTTGCTCCATCTGCTGCCCTCTCACACCCTCCTGAGGCTCGTCAGCCTGGCACCGGTCTCGTCCCTGCCATTGCTTTGGCTGACCCAGGGCACTGGGTTTTCCTTCTTAACTTTGTTTATCTCATTTTTGTTGCAAGGAAATACAAATCTGGATAACAGGAAATAATAATTTTTAAAAAAGGGCCTTGCTATTCCATGCTTGTGGGGCCGTAGTATCAACATCCACCTGGGAGCTTATTGGAAATGCAGGCTTGGGCCGAGGCCATACCCACTGTGTCAGAATAGAGGGGGTGTCCAGGAGATTCATAAATATACTGAAGTCTGAGAAGGGCTCCTCTGGCCCTTGAAACCCACCTGTTAAGGATTTGAATTACGGACTCTTCTTTGATCAAGGAAAATGACTCAGTGACATGGAGACTGCTTTTCACACTTAAAAGAGTGATTCGGGAAAGAAATATGAACGAGTGTTCATACAGAAGAGAGTTCTGATGGCAAAGAGGTATGGCATCACCAGAGTGTCAGAGTACATGATTTGGAGGAAAGAAGGTGGGATGTGAGCAGAAGAGAGATTAATTTCAAACCAGAAGAATTTTTAGAGTTTGGAAGCAAGGAACCTTGGCATGTTATAGGATATAGACGAAGAGAAAAAAGCAAGAATTGTTTAGAAGTCCAGGTATGGGACTACATATCCTCTTTATGATGTTAGAGAAGTCCAAGGAAATGATGTGAGTTATTTTAGAAGTACATTTTGATTGGTGGATGATGTTTTTCAATGGGAGCACCGAGCCTGGATCTGACTACATAAAGTCATACTTTCAATAGGATTATGAAGGATTATTTTTCACAAGCACTCTTATCAGATTCGAGTCTATGTTACTGTTTAAATTGTGTGAAATATACCATCAGGGAACATTATGTTTTAGGTACTGCTTATCTGTTGACAGCAAACTGAACAGTGATGAAGATGGTAGGGTCTAAGACCGTGCTTTCATGGACTCTGTTATCCTTGGTCTAATACTGGCTAGAATCTAAAGAAGGACGCACCTGTGCTTTGATCATTTGCTAGTTGTGTTATGTTATCCCAATATCTCCAGGACAAATATTTCTTGTTTTATAAGATACCTAATAGTAAAATACGTAACTGTACTTACCCTGTTCTGTTCATCACTAAGCATATTTATTATTTTTGGAATGCATAATTTATAACTTGCAAACATAGATTATTTAAAATATAACATTTTTAAAGCATGCGTGGTTTAGAAACGATGCAAAAATGGTAGTTGAATAGTTACCTGGGGCTCTGTGTTACTGGGTAGAGAAATGGCAGGATCCAGAAAGTCCTTTTCCCTTCAAGAAAAAAATAATCTACTCTTGTAGCCCATTGTGTTTTTTAAGGTTGGCCACAAACTCGTTTTACATCTCACATGCTTTTCCTACCACCCGACTTTGACATTCTTTCCAACAGAACTTGAGGTCTGTGTTGCATCCTCTTGGCATTTGGCAGGATTGGGTGACTGTTTCCACCCATGAGATGGTGGAAATTGTCCAAACGCATTCTGAGGCCAGGCCATACCAGGAAATCTGAATTCTGTCTTGCTTGCTGGAATGCTTCACCTTTAAACTTTCAGACTTAAGCAAGCAGTCCTACCTTGGGGAATTCCAAGTCAGCCCAGATGAAGTACTGGAAGGGCCTCAGTTCTACTCAAAGAGAAAGTGTCAGCCATAATGGAAAAAAATAAAAATCATTATATAAAAAAGAAAAAAAAGAAAGAGAAAGCACCTCTGGATAGCCCAGCTCCCCAGTATTCCAAACCAACGCATCAGTGTCCTTGAGTCAGAACACTCAGTAGAAATCTTAAACCACAGAAACCCTGAGAAAGATGAAATAATTGTATTTCTCTGAACTATCTTATTGGCTACAATTTATTGGTTCTTGGCCTTAGTTTTCTGTGGGCCTTTGACATTTTGGGCTTTCATGTCAGTTTTCTGTGGTGATAACTAAATCTGAGATATAATTACCACTGTAACAGTAATAATATCTGTGGGGTGGTGTTGTCTAAGTGGAAGGAAACCCTTGAAAGAAGGGCAAGACCGAAAAACAAAGGATGTTGGATACCATCTGAGTAAGGGGGGAATGGCTTGAGCATGGCAGCAAAAGCGAAAATGGAAGTCATTTGTATAGGAAGTACTTTGGTTGGGCCAGATAGAGAGCAAGGAGGATTAGGTTACAGCAAAAAGCTGGGGCCTGATTATGGGAGTTGTTAAATGACAAGTTGAGTTTTGACTTTCATCTGTGGACAAGGAGAACTGATTGAATTGAATGTGTGTGTGTGTGTGAGTGTGTGTGTGTTGCCGGCAGGGTAATGGGGCTTACCCAACTGCACTGTAGCACAGTTCCAACCCGCATAAGATGAAATGTGTGTAATGAACTTCCATCACGAATCCCATCTGAATACAATACCAAAATCTGCCTTGCATGCTTGGTCTTCATAATTTGTTTTTCATGTGTCGAGGGTGCCTGCTCACACTTTATAAAAACAGAGGGAATATTGCTCACAGCTGTATTTGGACCGCTCTTAGACTCCAGAGATTTCACTCCTTTTTTCTATTTTTATAACCATCTTTGTCACTTTCACTTTTTTCCCCCCTCTTTTTGATTCAGTGGCAGCCGTATCCAATAAAACACAGTGACAGATAGATGGATCTTACAGAAAATCTGCTGATTGCTCTCTCTGTAAGACTCAAAAGTAAACAATAGGAGGACATTTGTTTCCATGTCATGTTTCTTTTAGTTCATAAAGATGAAGAACCAAATCAATGTTAGGAAAAGAGAAAAAACGAATATGCTATAGTTGTCTCCTTGTCGACGTTTTGGTAGCCATTCTCCCTTAAAATGGGCTTTTACATTGTGCCTATTTCACTGGGAACAAAAGAATATCTCTTCTTCTAACTTTCAAATTCCTTAGGAGATTCTTGAGAAAGAAACCAAAATCTTACTTATTAAGAATTACTGTCTTTTTTTGTTCTGATTCTATGAAGTCCTTTAGCCAGGATATGGATCAGGATAGCATCTCCAAAATTATTATATGCGGCATATAGAAGAATATGCTAAGTACTTGGTTTAAGAAAAACCTAAAAGTGGAGTTCTCTGGTGGCTCAGTGGGTTAAGGATCTAGCATTTCTCTGGTTTCTCCTATTGTGTGCGTCCCATCCCTGGCCTGGAAACTTCCGCATGCCAAGGATGCAGCCAAAAAAAAAAAAAAGAAAAAGGTAAGAAAGATCTAAATGTGATATATTTTGTTATTTTGAAAATGTGAGAATATTAGCAAAATAAGGCTCACTTCTCCACCCCTCCTTTCCATTTCCCTTTTGATATCTCTCCCCAGCTCCCAACTAATAATTGAGATTAATGTTGAAAAGAGCTTTAAGTTCAGCACACAATGGATTATTTGTCGGTTCAATTTTGGTTGTATTGATGAATGCTTTGCCTTGATAAACATCAGCTAGTTCTACCAGGACATCACTGTTTCTTCCGCTTCTAAATATAGCCTTCGTGTGTGTACTTTTCACAGCTGGAAAATGTATTCCTTGGTCAATAATGTGAGGCGCAGAAATTACGCCTTTGTGGTCAATAGCAGGTGAGTGACTCTGGTCCCTGGTGAAGTCAGATGGACAAGGCTCCAAACAGCAATACAGATGGATAATTTCTGCACCATGTGGTCCCTTGGGGTTTGTACTGCTGGAAAACATTTTCAGCCCCATGTAATAAAAATGACAGACAGTCTCTCAGCCTACATGGAATTGTATCCTGTCATCTTTACTCAGGAAAATCTCCCTCTGAAGTCAGTGGGGGGTTTTAGACTGAGAACTGTCCATAGAATAGGCCCCTTTAAGTAAACACAATAGAATTAATGTTGAGCTGAACAATTCAGAACACATTTCAGTGACGTGCATGAGAAATTAGGGAGATCTCACAATTTCTCTTGTAAGTGCATCATCACATTATTAGGTATCATGGTAGCCACCAATTTGTCTCCAAGGATGGATTTAACTGGCTTATTCATAGAATTCCCCAGGGAAAATTGCTTTTCTTTTCTTCTCCAAAAGTCTATTAAGAATCTCATTCTATCACTGAATTCTGAATAGTTGATATCAGCATGAAGTACCTGATGGGGATTTAAAAATAAATCCTTTACTTAATTCTCTGCAGATTTTTGCATAGAGTTGATATGGCAATGATCATGGTGGCTAGAACTCAGATGTTATTTCTGTGGAGAACAGAGGAAACTAGAACAATAACTGGTGAGTCACTGAAGAGCCTCAGAGCCACACCTAGGTGCCTGGTTTGTGGTCTAAACAGGGGAAGAGGCCATCTCGATTCTTCCTTCCCCTGACACACAGGCACAATAGCATCCTTCAAATGGTGGTAGTGTGAGCTGTGTAGGCAGAATTAAAATAGTGCATAACACTATTACTTATCTTCGTAATATAGTTACTCTTTTAAAGTTAAATTTCTCCTTAAATTTCCATGGTTTCTTTTGGCAGTTTTTTTTCAGACGATTACTGCTTCTGGTAGTTTTAAGAGGATTGATTGTAATCCCCTCAATAATCTTAAATTTTTAGGACTCATATACATGTATGTACATGTAAAACATATGTATTTTACACCCTGCAATGGCTAACATGTTTATACTTTAGAATGAATGTGGTTTTTTTTGTATTTTTGGAGACTGTAAGATTGATAAAGGATTGATATGTAAGTTGCATGGACTATGGAGGTGGCAGGGACTGTTTATTGGATGCTTCAGGTTTGAATGCCAGGTTGTTGGTGACATTTGAAAAATTAAAATAAAATTGCTGTCTGCAATCATTGAGAAATGTAGCTTAGATGCAATTGTCCTCTTGTAGAACTTCTACCATGACTAATATTGCTTTTTTCTTTCCTTGAAATTCTCTTCTGGTTTTCCCCTGGGCGCATTTTCTTTTTTTGATCAATGTTTGGTTACTTTTCCACTAGAGCTTGGTTAGTTGGGCAATGGGCACAGGTAAGTGTCTGCTCTTCTCTCCACTCTGTCATACTCATGGAAAGTGCATTTTTGGATGCCAGCTCTTTGTACCAGATAGATGAACCAGTACACGTGCACGAGGATACAGTACACATGACAGTTGAGTGTACTTCACTGTGGCGAATGGTCGCTATCTCCCTTCATCCTTCTTCTCAACCTGCAGATGGTATCACAGGATTCTGATGAGTTGGATTGATGTTTCCCTCAAGTTTTTCTCCTTTTCCTTTTGTCAGATTCATTCTGGTCCTGCAAAGTCCTTTGTCAAAGTGCCAGCAATCCATGAATCTTCCTGGAAAATTTTGTTGACATGATAGGTACCATCTTGCTTGCATCAGATTAACATTGTAGTGGATTTGCACAACCAAGAGGCAGTGAGCAAGTGAAACAGATGGCTAGCCTGGTGCCAGCCAATAGGCTGTAGCCACTGACACTACCTTCAACTGAAACTACAAAGTTTGGGGATTAAATAGCAAGAGATTTCTCTGCCTCTCTTCCACCTGCTGCCTAATGGCAGTTTGTCCAGTTTTTGTTTGAAAATGAATGACCCCTAGGTAAATGTCTTGACATTATTTCCTAATGCATTTCTGATCCTGGCGACTTCCATTCCTGTTAGAACCCAAGTATAAAAACAAAGCCCATAAAACAGATAGCTCTGCTCCTCAGTTGTTGCTTTGAGAAGTAGAGTGAGGGTTGCCGACACTAGACAGTACTGTACCAGTGCCACCGGCCGCTCCTTTCCCTGCCAGCACACGGTAATTAGAGAAGAGAGACTTCACGGTGGCACCCGAGCTGAGGTGCTGTCCAGTTGAAAAGGTCACCGCTGCAAATGAGCAATTACTGCTCCCTGCGGCCGCCAACGTTTTGGCTGCAGAGAGCACGGCGGGAACACAATGCCTGGATAAACCAGCTTTGTAATCTGCTTGTCACAAGTCCAGTCGTCAGGGGTCTGCCCGGAATCAGAAAGGATAATGCCGTCCGGAATGGGAAAAGTCAGATTTTACAAATGCAGCTGTCAACAGAACAGGGCAGAGGAAGATTTCATCTCTCGGTGCCGAGGATGTGGTGGACCTGGCTGCAGGGCTGTGGCTTTGAAGCCTCATTATAAACCTTAAATACTTGAGAGCTGCTTTCTTGGGCAGCCGCAGAGCTTGGTAGCCAAGCTTTGTTGCTTTCTCAATGGGGATTTGAAAAAAATGATTCTGAATGCCAGGGTTAAATTGCCTGTGTTATTAGTACTGTCTCTTAGAGTCAGCTTCTTTTTTGCAGGATTGTTCTTAAGATTGTTTCATTTAAAACCCGAGCCCTCTGCTTTGCTTGAATAGGGATGGGAAAGTGAAGCAGTGAGAGGAACTAGGGAGGACTTGGTGGTGGTGGTGGTGGTGGTGGTGGCAGCTGAGTGGCAAGTGGAAATGTCTCCCATGTGCTCACGGCTCCTGAACCCCCACTTTGTCCAGTGACCACTCCCACCCCCCACACCCCAGGATGATTCAAGCAGAGAAGCCTTTTGTGAGCCTCTCTGGAGCTGATGTTGGTGGGAGGGGTTTGACCTCAAAGGCAGGTGCCCCCCCCCCCCAACCAAGCAGCTTGATAGAAACTTCATTTCTTTGCCCACTTCAGTCAAATCCAGAGAAAGAATCAAGACAGTTCTCATCTTACCAGCCCCAAAGGCAAGATTTTGTTTGATATTACAGACAAAGCCCTAAAATTGCATTTGACAAGAGAGGCCCCAAATAGTGAATCATCTAAGGTTTTGACACATAAATCAGGATTTTCCCCTTTGTGTTGTAAGGTAAGCTTTCAAATTGTAAGGTAAGCCGATCAAGCTCTCCGGGTTTCATAAAGAGGAGGGAGGCAGCTGCCTCTCCCACCCTCTCCTCCTCAGGGTGTCTCCTCCAATACATAATAGGCCCTGTGTTTATAGAGACTCAGCCTTTGATTTTACATTGCAAGGTCGTGGATCTTCTGACGGCTGCTTAGAACTATAAATACATGCCTCTAAGATTACACAGTTCTTCATAGTCATACAGGAGGTTCTTAGGAAAAAAGTATTTTAATTGTTCGCTTGTCTCCTTTTCTGCAGAAACTTGTTTGAAATTCTGCCTAGACTCTGTCCACATTTTTATATGAGCAGATCTGTAATGCTCACTCAGTAATACCTTGTGTTCTCTCTCGTCTTTGTTGGCATGAGGAAGCCTTGCGTTGGCAGGATTGTTTCATTTCCCTGATGGTGGTCAGGAGAGTGAGAAGTCCACAGAGAAGGGCCCAACCAGCCAGGAGACAAGGTGTGAACAGAATGGGTAACTCAATAACTCAGGGCACGCCAGGGGCTAGAGCATCAAGAGGCGGGGCTACGAAGTAACTCCTTTATTTCCAGCAGGACAGTTTCCCTTGCCTCGCCTTTTCCTCTCTGTGTCTCTGATGGGGATTAAGTTAGAGGGCTCCACCACTTGCCTGGCCTTCTGCACTTTCAACAGAACATTTTCCTAACTATGGCTTTTCAAATTCCATTTATCTCCTTACGCAGCTTGTCTGAGACTCATGGAGGTTGAGATGGCAGTTGGTGCTAACTTCTTGGCACTCAAAGCTGCTTTTCTTCCCAGAGGCCTTCGTATTTCATGGAGCCATGTTGTTGTCAGGCCCTGAGGTGACAGCATGGAGTTACTATCACTCTTGCAACCGAAACGAAGTTCATAAGCTTGTCATTAGTGTTTAATGTTTAAATATTTGCAGAGCTTTACAAAGCTCAAAATACTCTGTGAAAAGAAAGGGAAAAGAAGCAAAATAAAACAAAACAAAACAAAAAAACCCCATTAGAATGAAGGCATGAAATGATAAGAAATCATGTAAAATCTAAATGCCACATCTATATCTATACCTATACATAGGCACCCTTCCTTCTGAATAATTTATGGAAGTTTTTAGATGACCCTTGAGAAATTCCTGGGGCATATTCTTAGTGTTTTTAATTCAGAAATCAATCTTATTACTCTAGCATTAGCACCATTCAATGCTTTTTTGGGTCCAGGCAAGGGTACTTTTAGCCACAGATTCTAGTGTATTTCTAGGGGAGGAAAAATAATTTTCTTTCTACTCTTCTAAATTCTTTGCTATAACCTCCTGTGATGAAAGATGGATTAACGAGAGAAAAACAATTTATTAGAATGTGAACATCTTGTATATAAAAGAGTTACCCAGAGAAAAATGAGTAAATCTCTTAGGTGGCATAAGCCACCAGCTTAGATGCCATCTTTAGGTAAAGACTAAAGGGGAGGGTGTGTGTGTGTGTGTGTGTGTGTGTGTGTGTGTAGGGACAGTTAATGGGAGAGTACCAGGAAAAGCAAGGATAAACAAGGGCAAGAAGGATAAACAAGGGTCAATCTGTCCTGCAGATTTAAGTTGGTGTCCTTTTCCAATGATGATTCTCTTGTGATACTGAGTCAGTCTCTTTTTCTTTCTTTTTTTTTTTTTAGTCTCTTTCTTAAAAATACATAAAATAAATAACAAAGTCCTACTGTATAGCACAGGGAACTGTGTTCAGTATGCTGTCATAAACCATAATGGAAAAGAATCTGAAAAAAAGTATATGTATAACTGAATCACTGTGCTCTACACCAGAAACTAACACAACACTGTAAATCAACTATACTTCAGTAAAACTAAAGGAAATATTTAAAAAAGGAGGCTTCCTTTATAAATGTAAATGTCTCTTAAAAAATGTGTCTTTGAGTCTGTTTTAAGTAACTCTCCTGTTTCTCACAATAATCACCTGAAGAATAATCACTAAGCTAAAGAGGCATATTTTCGGTCTGTGTATTTTGCTGCCCTTCCTATTCAACAGGCTGCCTTCTGCTCAGAACTTTGTCTCTTTCTCATTTTCCTCTTTGTTTTTTCTTCTCCCTATCCTTCCTGTGTGCTTTATTTCTCTTTATTCAGTGCATTTTAATATTTAAGTTCATACTAATACAAAAATATTATCTAATAGAAGAGTACTGATAAAGGCAAAAATCCCCTGTCTTATCCCTAATGCGAATTCCCTTTACCCTCAAAATTACTTTTTCCAGTTTCATGTCTCTCCTTCAGGATCGCTTTCTTATCATACATATGGGTGTGTCCATGTGTGATAGTGTGTGCACAAAAAGAATATATTCATGAGTTTTCAAAAGAATCATAACAATAGCTAACATTCCTTGAGTGCATACTATGTGCCTGGTACTGTTCAACCATGTTCAATTTAATCCCCACAGCAATTCTATGAGGTTAAGTATTATTTGTAACCCTCTTTTAATTATAAGAAAACTAGGAATCAAAAGAGGTTAAACAACTTGCCTAGGGTTCCACAGTCAACAAATAACAGTGTTACCAAACTCAGTTTTTTCTGCTCACCATCCAAAAGCCAATCCTGGAGAGGCAAGTGTTGGCTGGAAAAGAAAGCTTGCTTTATTCAGGAGGCCAGCAACCTGGGGAGAAGGCAGACTCATGTCCAAAAGCCAACTCCAAGGGTTCTACTCAACCATGAATGTTTTTAAAAGAAGGAAGGGGAGTACTTATCGTGGCTCAGTGGAAACATATCTGACTAGTATCCATGAGGATGCAGGTTTGATCCCTGGCTTCTCTCAGTGGGTTAAGGATCTGGTGTTGCCATGAGCTGTGGTGTAGGTTGCAGACACATATCTCAGATCTGGCATTGCTATGGCTGTGGCATAGGCCAGCATCTACAGCTCCAATTCTAACCCTAGCCTGGGAGCCTCCATATGCCATGGGTGTGGCTCTAAAAAGACAAAAAACTAAAAAACTAAAAAAATAAAAGAAGGAGGGGAAAGTGAATTACATTTAATCATGTGGGTAGGGGATCAGAGTCTTTGTTACTTCCACTGTGTACAGGCTTCTTCTGATTGGTTGATGGCAAGGTAACAGGGCAATTTGCCAGGAATGTTGTGCTCAGCCTGAAGGTTACTATCCTCCACCTGGGTGGGGGCCTTAGATCCATAGAAAAACTCAAAGGTTTTGTTTTGTATGTTCTTTGAGGAGGAAGCAGGACCCTTTCCCCAAGGCCACACTATTGTTTCTTGAGTGCTTCTCCCTTGTTTGTACATTCCTTCCCTTCCCAGATAAACAACTGTTCCCTGATAAGCAACTGAATCTGCCCTTTGGAACTTAGGAAAGGTCAAGGAGATTGAGGAAACCAATTTCCTACAAATATGAAATGGGGACATGGAAAGGATTTGTACTGGGGTTGGTGATGGGGGTAGGGGGAGGGAGGAGTGTCCCACAGGGTCTTGCTCTGTTTCAGCAGGGCTACGATTCATATCCAGGTTGATATATCTAACCTCTGTGCTCTTTTTTTTTTTTTTTTCTCTCTGACATAAATAATATTCTATGTGGGGAGTACCTGTTGTGGCTCAGTGGAAACAAAACTGACTAGCATCCATGAGGCTGTGGGTTCAATTCCTGGCCCTGCTTAGTGGATTAAGGATCTGGCATTGCTGCATGCTGTGGTGTAGGTCTCAGACATGGCTTGGGTCTGGTGTTGCTCTGGCTGTAGCTGGCAGCTATAGCTCCAATTAGACCTCTAGCCGGGGAACTTTCATATGTCACACCCATGGCCCTAAAAAAAAAAAAAATTCTATGTCAAAATTGTACTCTATATAAGAACCAACATACTAGGAAGGTTTTTCTATACAGATGCATTCTAGATAACTTTATTTTTAAAATTTTTTATAGTTCTCCATTTGAGAGATGGACCACATTTAATTTAGCCATTCCCCATTGGTCAACATTTTGGTTGTTAACTGCTTTTTCATTGTGAAGTATGTGTTACAAAGCCAAGCCTTGTCTTTGTATTTTCATGAACATATATGCATGCATTCCTCAATAAGAGGAGAGAAATGGAAATTTCTACCTTTCTATAATATATATTGTCAGGTTGCCTTCAAATGTTGACCTCATTTCCTTTTCATCTTGTCAACACTTGATGTTATTGATGTTTAAAATATTTGCCACTTAGATAAAAGAAAATTTAATACTCCACTGTTTATATCTGCATTCCTTTATATATGCTGATCATATTTCCCCACTTCCATTTTATCTTTATATTTTGTGAGCAGGGAGTCTAGATATATTTCATTGTAACTAGGATTTTCCCAGCTCATTCCATCTGGAGGTATAGATGAAGTCACTTTAACAGCAGTAACCCACTCCCAGCACAAAGCCTAGAACCTAAGTACTCAATAAATAACAATTGAATAGATAATCTAAATTTCACTGACTTCTAACTCTACCTATTTCTTGAGGACCTTTAACCTCCTAAATACAAACTCTCCCCAAGTCTCTCTGGGAGGTCTTAGGGTCCATTTCACACATGGTCACAGACATTCTTGTTAAGCAGACTGTGCTAGAGCTCTATTGGGCATTGTAACTTCTAGTTGTCACATTGCCATTTTGTGCCACTCTCCAATTCCAGGCCCCACAGTGTTTCCTGCTCCTCTACAAAGCATGAGGTTCCCTCCCAGTGTCATTACTGATCATGGGGACCATCACATTGGGTGCCTTTGTTGTCAAACCCAAGTTCATGTGCCTCATGCCCCATGAGGCCAAACAAATAAAATGTGAGTTTGGAGCAGAGAAAGATTTATGGCAAGGGCCAAGCAAGGAGAACGGGCAACTTGCCCTTGTAACTGCCTGATGGTTTTTTGGCAAGGGTTTTTAAAGACATTGTTATGGGAGAGGGTTGTAGGATATGTCATCAGCTCATGGACCTTTTTCTGATGAATTGGTGGTGAGGTAACAGGATGATGTCTCTGGAGTCTCAAACTTTTGGTGCCAGCCAGCCTGATGTGTGCATGCTTGTGGTCAGCATATACTCACCAACCTCCACCATCTGGGTGGGGATCTTAATTTCTGCAGAATGGCTCAAAGATACATGTTACATTGTTATGTTTATCCCTTCAAGAGGAACTAGGGGTCCTGTGATTCCATTGTCCTATTCATTAATTGCTTGAGCCTACTCTTTGGAACTCAGGGAAGGTTTAGGAGACTAAAGCCTTTTACTTTTTCTCTATAAACAAGAATCTGGGGATATAGAGGGGCTTTTGACCCAGGAGGGCCCTACAGGGTCCTGCTCAGTTTTGCTCTGAGGGGCCAGGACTGTGTGGTAGTCTAAGGCAACAGGAGAGGACATATGTCTAACACTTCCTCATGTTTCATTTTGTTAGGACTCTCAAAGCAGCATCTCTTGCATCCTACTTTTTATTTATTTTTTTTAATGTCCACACCTATGGCACATGGAAGTTCCCAGGCTAGGGGTTGAATCAGAGCTACAGCTGCTGGCCTACATCACAGCTGCAGCAACTCGGGATCTCACCTGCATCTGTGACCCTTGTCACAGCTTGCAGCAATTCCAGATCCTTAGCCCACTGAGTGAGCCCAGGGATGGAACCCATATCCTCATGATGACTAGTTGGGTTCTTAATCCACTGAGTCCCAATGGGAACTTCCTGTATCCTACTTCTTTAAAAATTCTTTTTTTACTGTTTGAGCAACTAGGCAGTGGTGTGCTCCTAAGTCTTACTATCTCCCCAACTCCCTAAAATCTCATGCTTTAAGTTGTTAGAAAATATATTTATTAATAAAATTAAGTATTTAATAGAAGAAAAGATGAGGAACCAAGGCAATATTTTAGAAAATTTGTATAATGAATTTTTAGGTAACTGTTTTAAAAGAAGATTTCCATATGAAAGATGTCTTCATTTATTTTGCAAACAGGCACTTGATGCCTACAATGGTGGTGCAGAGATATAAACACACAACCTTATCTTCAAAGGGATGATATAAAACTAAAAAAATATGTGTAACCAACCAAGCATAGCATGTACTCATGTACTCTGATAGTCTGGAGAGGATAGGCAGGGACAACAAAGAAGAGTGGGGGGAATTCTGTCACAGGGATCCAGGAATCTCTCACTATCAAGGTGATGCTTCAGCTAACAGGATCTTTTTTTTGTCTTTTTGTCTTTTTGGCTTTTCTAGGGCCGCTCCCGTGGCACATGGAGGTTCCCAGGCTAGGGGTCTAATTGGAGCTGTAGCTGCTGGCCCACTCCAGAGCCACAGCAACTTGGGATCTGAGCCTTGTCTGTGACCTACACTACAGCTCAGGGCACTGTGGGATCCTTAACCCACTGAGCAAGGCCAGGGATCGAACCCACAACCTCATGGTTCCTAGTCAGATTTGTTAACCCCTGAGCCACGCCAGGAACTCCCAGGATCTTTTTTTTAAGATGTAAGTGGCTGAGGAGTTCCCATTGTGGTGCAGCAGAAACGAATCTGACCAGTATGCATGAAGATGCAGGTTCAATCTCTGGCCTTGCTCGGGAGTGGGGATCGGGGATCCGGCATTGCCATGAGCTGCGGTGTAGGTTGCAGATGGGGCTTGGATCCCATGTTGTGGCTGTGGTGTATGCCAGCAGATGTAGCTACGACTTGACACCTAGTCTGGGAATTTCCATGTAGCACTGGTGTGGCCCTAAAAAGCAAAAAAACAAACAAATAAACAAACAAAAAAACCAAAAAAACCCCACATGAGTGGCTGAAGTTAAGATAATTTTGATATTGTCAAACTTCAACAATGATGACTGGTGGTAGCTCAGATCTGACCGTCTAAACTGAAACTTAGCGTAGAACTAAACCCGACCACTTCCAATAAGTAACACAAGTTCGTGAATATTATTCCCAAATGCTCTGCCATAACAGGAAATATTGGGATAATGTAAAATAAGATGGACTTTGGAAAGGCCTTCAGAAACTTGTAATTACAGGTTACTTTGAGAGATATCCAGTCATCATGTTAAGAGCCAATCGGTTCCATTTGTCTAGCATAGGAGTTGTTCTGTTTTTATATTTTCATGTTCTAGATCTTTATACATTTTTTATCATTATATTTATATTCTATCTTTATAAATGGGCTTTAAAGTCAGTAGAAAGTAATTTAGATGAATTGAAGACCTTTTAATGCTTTATGTCTCAAGCTCCTAATAAAATACACATCTTTTAAAGAGATAATTATAAATGGAGGGTGAAAACAAGGAGATTGCTAACATGTTTGTGATGGTTCTTGTTTTATTTTCACTGTCAGAGGATGACATGTCTATTCCTGAAATTCTTGAAAAATAGCTTAAAACCTACAGTGTTCTCTAATATTAGATGTTCCCAAATGAATCCAGAAATAAGGAGGGTGAAGATGGGAGGGTAAGATGAGAGCATCAGTCCCTAGAGAGCTACAAGTTTATAGAACATGTTCATTATTCAGACAACAGAGGTGAGATACTGGCTATCAATGTGCAAGGGGTAAAGCCTGAAAACATAATATAATTTTTTTCTTCTTAAACAATTTAAGTATACCCCAGTAGATAAAACCTAAATGTATGATTATTATGTGATGGAAAAAGCACCCTTTTCTGGGCTAATCTTTTGCTAAACTAGAACTCTAGACAAAACATATGCTATAGGGGCTTAAAAGTGGGCATTATTGACCTCACACTGCAGAGTCAGAGAGACTTCACAGAGCAGGTGATGTTTCATGTATTAGAAATATATATATATAAAGGGAGTGGGGGGGATCGGGAGCTTCGGGTTAACAGATGCAAACTATTGCTCTTGAAGTGGATTTACAATGAGATCCTGCTGTGTAGCACTGAGAACTATGTCTAGATACTTACATTGCAACATGACATTATGGGAGGAAAAAGTATGTATACATGTATGTGTAACTTGGTCCCCATGTTGTACAGTGGAAAAAAAAGGACCTCTTCTCTACTTTGATACTAAAAAAAATAGTATATAAGTTTTTTTTCCTGTTAAAAAAAAAAGGCAATTATAAAACCCAGGAAAGAATAAAGCAAAAGTAATACAAAAATATTACAAGAGAGTAATGGTCCAAATAAGGAACAAACTCAAAAACGTAATGATTTCTTATAATTAATGATTTTTTAATGAAAAGGTCATTCATTTGATTGAGTGCTTAGTTCATGTGTTTCTCCTCCTTTGAATGGCACAAAAGTCGTGGCTTTGGACCTACAAGGACAGAAATAGAATTCTGGCACCCTGCTCAGCCCTGCAGTGAACCAGTGAACCAAAATGGTGCAGTGCTCTATTTTACCTATGAGATTAATCCATATACTCTGGTTGCTGTTCAGTCTTCACTCAGCTAAAAACTCAACCTCAGGTTGAAAGAGAATGTCCATAGAAAATCAATAATTTCAGTGTAACATATTATTTAGGGTTAATTAAATAAAAGCAGTGAGATTAAGGTGGCTGTCTTTGGGAGGCAGGTCCTCAGGATGGAGCAGAATGGAGATGAGGTCAATTTGTTTTACAATGTAAAATCACTTCTGGAGTGCTTGCCTTTAAAAAAAAAAAAGGTGTGTATATACTACTGTGTTGTTTTTTTTAAAGACTCATTAAAACTCTAAGATAAAGAGTTTATGAAATTAGTTCAGTGCAGAGATTTATAATTATTCAAAATGACCTTCTTAGCAGTATGAAACCTGCAGATCCAATGAGTACTTTCATTTCTACTCCTTATTTCTAATAGTACTATATATAGTACTTGTCATCCTCAGTCCAGTGGGACATTTACCATGCCATGTGGTTTTGTGTTTAGAGTTACATTATACTCCTTCAGTCCCCCATTCCCCTTTTTTCCTACTAAACCGAGACAGGTTGAAGGGAAGGAATTAAAAAAATATGGTTCAGTAGCTGTTCCTCCAGAAGATAAATGGTTACAAGGGCTTTTGCCGTTAAATTATGCTAATCCACTCTGTAATCCAATCACTATTTTCTAAATGACAAGGGACCCTAGTGCCAAAGGAACTGTAGTCAATTTTTTCCTTTGTCCCAATAGGTCAATTATTCTTTTTTTCCTGAGGTAAAAGAATAACTTTGTTTCCCTGGAACTTGTGAGGGCTCTGAAATGCACACTACCCACAGGATCTGCCAAACTATTATCGCTCCATTAGAATTGGCTGAGATCATAATTACCTAGGAAATACCATTTTTCAACTCTCCGTTCCAGGATGTCAGTGACTCCAGGCACCTCAGCTCATTCAAGAGTCAAGGTTCATATATCCTGCCCTTTATTTTCCCTCTGGACTTGAGTGATTCGCAGGCTAAAGCACCCACTGAGCCTTGCCTTAGCATTAGTTAATGGCAGAGAAAACCCAACCGTTTGGAACCAACTCATATATCTATTGCAGAATCCTTAAGAAAGATGGCATGAAACGTGCTGATTTTTAAGAAGCGTGGAAATTCCTCACACTTTGGTTCCTGAAATAACACCATACACAAATTAGAAGGGGCTATGGATGGGAGATTTCTCATCATTTGGATCGTTGGCAGTTGTAAAGATCTAGGAATATAACACAAATAGAAGGCATGCGCTCTATAACATGGGTGAGTCTCAGAGTTGCAACCACTATGGAATGGGAAGTCAGTAAGAGACTTGGCTAAGCCTTTCCCCAAAGAACTGACTTTAAGAATTTTTTCTTTTTCTTTTTCTCCTTGTTTCTACCTTAGAACACTATCGCTTTGCCTTGTATGAAAGGCTTTGGGGTGTGAGTCTGTGAATGTGTGTGTGGGTGTTTAGGGGAAGTAGTGTCTTAATTAGCTTTGAAACGTCCTTCTTGCATAATCAGTACCATTCTGGCAAGGGCTGGCTCTAGCATCCAGGTCTTATTGTTAGGTCGGCTTTATCAGGCATTTTCCTCATCTCTGAACATTCAAAGGAATGTGACCAGTGATTTTTTCATCATCCAAGGGTATGTTGGAATTGGATAGACTGTCAAAATGTATTTGGAGCCAAGCCTAATGAAGAGGTGGGTGGGTAATGAATCTGGGAAAGAGAGTATTTAGAGAAGTGATGAAAAACAAATGATCCCCAAACTTTTTTTTTCTTTTCTTTTCTCCTTTCTTTTGTTCTTTCTTTCTCTTTCTTTCCTTCCTTCCTTCTTTCTTTCTAGCAATGTACATTTGAGAACAAATAGAATGTATTACACCCCAGGGTGACTCAAAACAGGACTTAAATTTGTTCTCTGTAGGACCTAGAAAGAAGCTATCTGCCTCTCTGAGAAAATGCCAGGTGGGTGGCAGTGTTATTTATATAGACAAATAACTTGGAAACTTCCACAATGCTCTCGTCAGATAAATGGAGCATATTATTCCTGAGATATGGCTTCTGGCTCCGTGTCTCCATTTCCCCATTCTCTAGTAATCTCCTGGCCATCACAGCAAATGTCATTAACCTGGGGAAGGGAAAAAGGAAATTTGATCTACTTCAGCATCTTCAATAGAGCCTGTCAGCTGTGTAGACAGAAAGCTATGGAAAAGGTCAAAGAAAGCAAATACACTGGGGACACTAACTCTTTCCCTCCCTTCCACCCCAAATAGAGTAGGATTTACTTATGCTCCAAGGACATATATGTACTCTGTAAGCATTATGTGTGAAACTTTTTTTTTAATGAAGTCAAGCGAGAATGCTGCAAAAGAATGTATTCTTTACAATAATGTAATATTTTCCTTTCAGCAGAGACCTCTCAAGGAAAAGTAAAATAGGTTATTGACATTTCACCCATCCCTCCTCCCCCAAATCCCGTGCTACAGATTAGTCTCTTGATTTTCCAAAACACTTTGTTTGTCTTGGCCATATTTGGTATACATTTCAAGAAGAGTTGTTATCCATAGGAAGATTAATTGAATCATGTCATTGCCCTGCAACAGAGTGTAATGTATTTAAAAAAAGAAAAAATCCACTAGCAAATCACCAAGCTAGTAGAAGATAATTGGTAAATGGAGGCAGATATAAAAGAGGTAATCAGATTTGACCTGCAATCCTAGCATTGAACCTGCTGCTATACAACCATGATCCTGTTTACTACAGATGTGCATCTCGGAATAAGAAGAACAGTTGCATGGATCTCTCTCTCTCTCTTTTTTTTTTTTTTTCTTCTTATTTAGGGCTGCACCCAGGGCATCTTGAAAGTCCCAGGCTAGGGCTTGAATTAGAGCTGTAGCCTCCAGCCTCCATTAACGCTGAGCCACGATGGGAACTCCTGGTGGACTCTTTTCATAGATGTTTAGAGACATTTCTATTGGCATATAATTAGGAGGTTGTTAAAATTTATAGAAAAATTTTTCCTGCTTTTCTGCTTTACTGCATGTATTCTGCTTACTGGTCACTTTTAAATTTTACTTATATTTTAGAGGCATAGAGATTTTCGTTTTGGCTTGGTAAGTCAATTTTGTAGAAATTAAGAGCACATCAAATCAAACCAAGAGAACAAACTGTGGAGTCAGTTAGTTTACCTACCTGGGAACAATACCAATGGGGTCACGTGTTCTAATTTGTGTAGGTACATATATTAAGGGGGATTTTTTTCCCCCCACATTTTCTCTGGTGTAAAAGAATATCTGATTTCACACTAGGGGACTCAGAAGAAAAATTTGCTCAGCAGATTTTCTGTATAAGGTCATGAAATGTCTATTATTTATAAAATAGATTTTGTCTAGATGGTGTTACATTCTATAATAAAAGGACCTAGAATAAATGTTGACAGGGAGTAGATGTTGACAAGCAGAAATTTTTTATATAAAGAAGAAATGTTAATGCCTGCATGAATTCAGCAGGTTCATGAACTTGTTCCTGTCATGTTTATTTTTTCAGTGCTTCTATTTCAGGCATTTTCAGGAAAGGTTCTCTCATCTAAGCTGAGAAATATTGTAGGATTGATTGTATACCAGGTGATAGCAGGAACTCAGTTTTTCTTATTTATTTTTTTCACTTTTCTGAAAGAAAGATGTATTCCAAGACAAGAGCTTAAGGGTGGTACTAAGCCTCGAAGTGCTAAGTTTACAGTTAGTCATGGTGTTGTGGGGGGAGGAGCAGGGGCTCAAGTATTTTCTCGGAGTGGTTTCTCGCTGCTGTGATTCTAGACTGTATTATTTACCTTTGGCACCAAATATTACCAAGGATCTGAAATGTGACTTCAGACAAGTTGTTTAGTAATTTTATTTTATTTATTAGCGATTTTAAAGTCCAAAGAATATCACTGGCTTTAGACAAATCTTGTACTGATCAGTTACGTTACACTGATACTTTAAATTTAGTCCTTTTATGTATAAAGAAAAAAGTCTGGAATTCTTTGCCATTAAGTCAAGGAATAGTTATTGCCCCTGTGTGGCCTATTTTCAGATGCTTCTTGATTAGTGTCAGTTCCCTTTTGTAAAAGAGGCATGTTTATTTTTGTTTTCAGGAAGCCATTTCCTTCTACACAGAGATGATGGACTTAGGTATCTCTCCTCTAAAAGGCAACAATTATAGGTGACATCAGAGCCAATTTGCCATTACTTCCAATCTTTCTGAATGTAAATATGTCACCGTCTTGCCATCTGGCTCCATTACCATTGCGGCAGTATATTAAAGAATGTTTTTACGTCGCAATCCCTGTGCACGCAAAGGGGAATTTTAAAGGAGGCCTGTGATATTAGTCACATGTATGCTGGTAAAAGAGTGTGGGTGTTTCCAATTAACTTGTCTTCCTTTTGCTGCCTTATGGAGAACAAATGAGGAACACATCTCACTGCGGTGAAGCACAAAGAATGGTGGCTGTAAAGCCCAAAATCTTGGGCTTGGAGGCACGTCCTTTCTAAGAGATTGGACCAGTTGTCTAAGCTCTCTTTGTCTAGACTTTGCTTTTTTTTTTTTTCCCCCCCTCTGTAAATTGGTGAGAATACATAATATCTGTTCTACTAATGTCAGAGGACTTTGGGAATGAAATGGGTGTGTAGATAAACAAGAGCCTTGTAAACTCTAGTCGTTGTATGAATGCCGGTGTTAAATATCTTTGGTGACAAGCCATAAAATGAATCCTGGCTAACTAGATCTAAAAGGAACTTACTAGAAGGCTATCAGAGTCTTCATAAATTGCCAGGATCCTAGAAGACCATCATGGTGATGTGGCAAGAAATAACACAGCTCCAGAAGCAAAGAAGCTGGACACTCTAGAGGCCCCAGGGGGAACCATCCATGGGGATGGAGTGTATTCTAGTCATTTCCAGACCCTTTGGTCCTCTTCTTAGTTATAAATATTGAGGAAGGGCCATCTAGTTGGCTCAGTCTGCATCATGAGCTGGTCCCTTGGGTAGAAAAAGCCTGACCCCTAATTCTTATCCTACTAGACTTGGTCCAAAGGGGAAGAAGTCCTTTCTCAAAAGCAATCAGTGTGTTAATAGTAACTGAATGGATATAGGGCAGCCCAATATCAACAAATATGAAATCTATATTCCTTACTTACCAGTTTTAGATGTAAAATTTAAACATTTAAATTCAATGATTCTGAGCTCCTATTCCTTGCACCAGAGAGCATGCCATTGTCCCATCCATTAATTCTACCTGACATCTTCCAGGCACAGTAGTGACTTCTTAGATCAAAGGGTCAATCCTGACTACCATGGCCTCAAGCAGAGAAAAGTAAACATGAGATCTGGCTCAGCCTTCTGAAGAGTCTTCATCTGGTCTTGATATTGCTGCATGTTGTTATCCTGTTGAGATCCAGATGGTCCAGCTTCTCTGGACCTGGCCTTCTTGTCCCCTGCTTGAAGTTGGCAGCTGGCTGGGTACCCATGCTAACTTATCTACTAAAGAAATAGACTGTTTACTCTCTGGAGCTGCTGTTCAGTTGCTGTCCTTCTTTGTGTATGGAGGTTAAAGAGGGCATCTCCCTGTCCCCCAAACCCCTCACAACTTGGCCATGATGCAGGTGGCTGGGTCCAGAGGATTTCTTATCTCAATCATATGCTATGCCTGGACTACTTCTTTCTTCTGATCTTCGAGAACTTGTTCTGGAAGTAGAGGAAGTCCCTCCCCTTTTCTGTCCTGAGGCCCAGCCCCACATACTATTCCAGCAAAAACAATTTTTTTTTTTAAATCAGAAAATACAATTTTTTAGGGGTGTTATTTACTGCCTTTATGATCTTTCTTGAAGACTCAGAGGGAAATCCACAAATAGTATGCTTCTGCTAATATGTCTAACCACGCCTTTGGAAGAAATAACACCTTGGTTTTGAATGCAAACTGAATCAGAAAATTAGGCCCTTAAAATAAGGACTCACCTGTAGCTAAGGAAGTGTGACTGATCAGTTTGCAGGGGCAAGAGCTATGTGTCTTCTTGCTCTCCTTCTCCCACCCCAATCTGAGTTCCTCCCATCCTTTCACAGGGTTTTTCCACTTTGTTCAAATGAAGATGGAAAGCCTCTCTTTCCATGAGTCCCTGGGGGTACACAGGTTGGTATAACCAAATAAAGAAGAAAAGTGATAGTGCCTGAGTTGGTAGTGGAAGGATAGTAGTTGGGGGTAGGTGAATTTGGTGTAAAAGACTGGTGGACATTAGAGAAAGCATATATGGAGGCTGGCCTCTCAAGCTGCTGAGGTGAAGCCAAGAGAAAATTTTAGTGAAGAAATACTCTTAGGCTCTTCTCTTCCTCCCATCCCAGGACAATCTATAGTGGTTTTTGTGCAGAGACAAGGATAGGACATGAAAGACTTATTTTCTTTTTATGTTTGTTGGTCTTTTGAACTGATCAATATCAAGTCACTTGCAAATGTCAGGTCACTTGGAAAGAAAATGGAAGCTCTGCATTCAGATGAGCCCTATGAGACATTCAGGAAGGAGGGAAACAGATCAGAGCTGTTGGATCCCACTGTGTGTTAGGTTAAGCTGCCCTGTATCAGGACTTCTTGTAGGGGTCAAATGGTTACCATTCTGGGTGCCAGCTAGCAGTGTATATTAAGGTCTAAGCATATTTCCTGACTCAAGATTTCTTTTCATCAAAAAGCTCAGTGAATATAAATTTCAGTTGAGGATGATATCAGGCCTTCCCTTAATATGTAACCATCTGGAACCGTTTCCAAGGATGCTACAAATGGGTTGTTTGGGAAACATCCTCCCTAAATGTCAACTGGATCAGGGTTTGCTATGAAATCAGAATGAATGAGAGTAATCAGGTCTGTTAGGAAGACGATAGTTTAGAATTCGCACTTTCCAAAACATTTCACAATTTCCATCGTGCTTTTCCCCCGAGAACACTATATTGTAAGGTATCTCTATCTAGTTACAGATGCCTCCAGGCTATATTCTACAGCTCAGTCAGCATGCTGTCCAACAAAAGTTATGTTCATTTATAATACATCTCAGCTGTTTGGCAGGAACTTATCAATATGCTTTGGTTTATCAAACAAAGATTAACATCTAGTTTGTGCACTTGCTTTTTTCTCTAACACAGATGTATTTTTTAAAAAATATAGACATCTTGTTCAAATATTTTTGCTCAACTTTGGATATTGTTCCAGAAAAGGTATGAAAGAGGCTCTGTGAAATATTTTTGGTGTGATCTAATGAGTCATATAAAGAGCTGCATATAGAAATACCTTGGAGTTTTTCAACACATCAAAAGTGTTTTTGGAGCATTAAAGAAAGAGAACTTGAATCATACCACACCTAAGTTATGTTTTTTAGCCAATTTTGGCAGTAGCCATGATTGTTTACATGGGGGAACATGAGTCAATCTAATTTAACATGATGTCAATGTGTTTTGGAAAAATGTGTAGCATATATCATGATATTCTGGCTCTAGAATCAAATAATGTCAGAGCTGAAAGACATGAGAGGGTACTCAGATTAATACTGATTTAAATATTAGGAAAATTGGGTCCAAACTTGTGAAATGACTTGCCCAAGATCAAATAGCTAGTAATTTGCAGAGCTTATTTGAATCTGATCTTACAATTTTTTTGTCTACTGTTCTACCTTTCCATAAAGATGGTGATATGTTCTCTCTATGGATCTTTTCCTCATATTTAAAAGACTACTTTGGAAAATACGTCTATTGAGTAGATCAAAGTATATCAGAACATCTTTCAGAATGAAAGACAAAATTAAAATCATTCAGTCATTACCCAGGTAATAGAACCTCTGCATCTCTTCCATTAGCCTAAAAAATTAAAACAACTCTTTAGAAAAAATTATATATATTTTCTTTTAAGTTTACATCATGATTCTTGACTG